>NC_135785.1:159158544-160393544 GCF_051106095.1 Pogona vitticeps
ATAATGTTAGTTGGTTAATTGACAAATGCTGTTCCTACGCTTGGCCATAACATTTATTAAGGGACAGAAGTGATTAGTATTTAAATAACACATTGCTGTTATCAGAAAACAGGTTTAGCAACAGAGTTTTGTAAGTGTAAGGCAGTCTGCCGATCAGGGCTAGGGTTAAGATGTTTTAAAATATACATCTAGCCACACTACACAGTTTAATGTTCCCCACAGTGCAGCCAGATGCTGCTTTTACAGTGGACCCTTGACTTACAGACGGCTTGACTTACAGACTTTTTGAGTTACAGACTTCTCTGGCCACAAAATTTAGGTTTGACTTGCAGCCTGAGAATTGACTTACAGACCAGAAAAAAACCAAAATGGAACAAAAACGGCCTGTTACGGAATTAATCGGTTTTCAATGCACTGTAGGTCAATGGAGACTTGACCTACAGACTTTTTGACTTGAGAACCACCTTCCAATACGGATTACGTTCTCAAGTCAAGACCCCACTGTACATGCACAGTTCTCTGGAAGTCCAGTGTGTAAACCAAAGCAGGAAATAAACCTTTGTGAGAGCCACCGTATTTCACCAGGAAGACTAGAGGTATAACATTAAAACCCATACGGAAAATAAGCTTGGGGTTGTAAATCCCTGACCAGTAAGAATGAGGAAAAATTCCTGTAGGCCTAGATTTCGATCCACCCTGTAAATTTTTTGCAGGACTATGATAACAGATATCATCTGATACTGTTGCTCAGGATTACATTAAAAAAAGTATTTTGCACCTTGAGAACAAATCAATGAATCCAATTAAAAATATTATTTCCACCCTAGATGAAAATATAAGCAGTCTGCCCGGTAAGAACCAGAACTTCCTAGTAAATTAAACCTATTCAAAATGTTACTTTTTCACCCTCTTATCTTTTACATTTATATTCCATCTTTCTTCCAGCTAACCTCAAGGGCAGCATAGATGGCTCCCCTCTTCCCTGCTTTGTTGTCACAAAACCCTGTGAGGTAAATCAGGGTAACAGACTGGGGCTGACCTAAGGTCATCCAGTGAGTTTCATGCCAAATGGGGATATGATCCCATCTCTCTCCAGTTCTACTCTAATGGTCTAACCATTAGACCATGCTGGCCCCCACTAAATGGGATACATGTCACTAGCCCATGGAAATCTGAGATAGAGTGGAGAAAGAACCCCACTTGCACAATGTTATTCCTAATATCCTGATCAACGTGGATGCCAGCATATAAACACCCAGCAGGAATGAGAACTTGATAGCAAGTGCATCCCGTTCCAAATGTTTTCATTATATATATGCACATTGTGCCATAAAAATCTGAAGTGAAGAGGCAAAGACCTCTTGCTTAAAATATTTTTCCTACAGTAGGTCGAAGAAAATATATTCCCCAACACCAAATGTTCCCCATTAAAATTTATATATGTTATAGTATTTAAATATGGAATATGGTTGATGTATAGTTTTTTAACTGTTTTGAGCTGCCTTGGGTCCTCTGTGGGGATAAAGACAGCATACATATACATATGTACGTGCATACATACATATATACACACAACTGATCTCTGCAGTATTTAACACTCGCCAGAAGACATATTCAAATTGGCCTTAAAAATGTGTTGTTCTTATTTTGGTTCTCACACATTCTGTGTTGTTTCTCATTTGTTTCTTTGCCATGCAGCCATTTTGAAGATTGTATGTCCCACATAGGAATGTGCAGAGCAGAACAACAAATGACTGCTAGTCAGTTCTTGTTGCACATGTCTTTATGTACTTGAAAAATTTACCCAAGCCTTTACTGGTTCTTAGGGTATTCCAGGACCATGCCTAGTTGTATTTCCTAAGGACTCTTAGAAAGCAGCAATTGACTGAGAGTTTGTTAGCTACCTTCTATCGGAGTTCGATTGAGAGCATATTATCCTACTGTCTCTGTGTATGGTTCACGAGCTGCACAATGGCAGAGAAAAAGGCAATTCAAAGGGTGATTAAGACGGCCCAAAACATCATTGGCTGTTCACTCCCCTCTTTGGAAGAATTGTATAAGAACAGATGTAAGAGGAAGATATCTAACATACTGAAAGACTCCTCTCATCCCGGACATCAGCTCTTTAAATTATTACCATCGGAAGGAGAATTAGGGTATTGAAAGCAAGGACAAGCAGATTCAAGAACAGCTTTTACCCAAGTGCAGTATTGAGTTTAAATGCGGGGTCATACGTTTTTGGTGGAATTTTAATTGCTGGGAGAAACGGGGTATTTATATTTGTATGGTGAGTGTTGTGTATATTTTTAACTTTTTTTTTTTGTAGTGGTGTTGTCCAGTTTTACCTTGGGGAAGAGCACCTCATTTCGTTGCACCCACTTGTGAGTGCAATGACAAATAAATTTCTCATGTCTTATGTCTTATGTCTTAGTTGCTTGTTTTGCCCTTGAACAAAGGAAGGGTGGAGGGATGTCATTCAAGTTTTGTTGGAGTATGCAGATAAATTGTGTCCGAGTATGCAGTGGGTGATTCTGCCAATTACTCAGTTCTACCCTGCTATTGGAGCGCTATTGTGCATTGATCACATCCTGCCCCTCCTCTCTCTTGTGTGCCTCGAAGAAGGGCCTTTTCCAAGATGGAGATTGGCTGAGCACATTCTGTCTGATTGCTCTCTCTCCATCCACACTTGCATCAATGCCTTCCAGCTTTAGGGGGTGGTTTACCCGGTTTAGAAATGTTCTTTAAAGCTAAAGAAGCTTGCATGAAATATGTAAGACAAACAACCTTCTTTGTTTTTCACTCAAATGCTATATTTTGACCTTTGCTACTGAAATAGTATTGTCTGTAGTTAATAAACCTTTTTCTAAAGTTATTACAAGTTAACTCCATGTTTTTGACACTGTACTTAATTTAGCCCATTGAAGATAATTGGTCAGAACACACCATGATCTCTAACAAGTTTAAAATAAGATGTTCTGTTTGTGGAGAGAGAGTTCCAGATGTTTTGGAGGTCCTTTCATTGTGCCCTTTTACTAGCTTCATTATTTGCTCATGGGTATGTGTTGTTGTTGTTTAGTCGTTAAGTCATGTCCAACTCTTCGTGACCCCATGGACCAGAGCATGCCAGGCCCTCCTGTCTTCCACTGCCTCCTGGAGTTGGGTCAGATTCATGTTGTTAGCTTCGATGACACTGTCCAAACATCTCGTCCTCTGTCGTCCCCTTCTCCTCTTGCCAACACACTTCCCCAACATCAAGGTCTTTTAACGCCTCAGCTTCAGGATCTGTCCTTCCAGTGAGCACTCAGGCTTGATTTCCTTTAGAATGGATACGTTTTATCTCCTTGCAGTCCAGGGGACTCTCAAGAGTCTCCTCCAGCACCACAGTTCAAAAGCATCAATTCTTCGGTAGTCAGCCTTCTTTATGGTCTAGCTCTCACTTCCATACAACACTACGGGAAAAACCACAGCTTTGACTATGCGGACCTTTGTCGGCAAGGTGATGTCTCTGCTGTCACCATCTGCAATGATCATGGAGCCCAAGAAGGTAAAATCTGTCACTGCATATCTTGCCCTTCTATTTGACAGGAGGTGATGGGACCAGTAGCCATGATCTTAATTTTTTTTATGTTGAGCTTCAGACCATTTTTTGCACTCTCCTTTTTTACCCTCACTGATTCTTTAATTCCTCTTCATTCTATGCCATCAGAGTGGTATCATCTGCATATCGAAGGTTGTTGATATTTCTTTCAGCATCCTTAATTCCGGCTTGGGATTCATCCAGTCCAGCCTTTCGCATGATGGATATGTGTAGGGGTGGCCATTTTCAAAAATGCTCAGACAAACTCTGGGTAAATGCCTGACATTCTGTCCTTCCACAGGCTTCAGTAGTCATCATTGGGCATGTCCAAAAATAGTCAAGGTGGCCATTTTCAGGCATGGTCAGGAATGATAACAAAGTCCTAAGTTAGTTTCCTGCTGCCAAGATAGCAGTGTGTGTTTTGGATACAGAATATATAGGATGTGCACTGTAAGTAGCAGTTTTCCCTCTGTTGTATTGAATTTGGCTCTTCAGGTGTTTTAGAGACTGAAGTGGAGCAGTGCCTGATTTGCTGTGAATGTCTAGCCTGCAGCTGGTCTTTTTGCTATTCAGTATCAGTGTTGGAAGTTTTTATTTTCCATAATCATATAATTCAGGGGTCCTCAAACTCCGGTCCAGTTCCGGTCTGTGGCCTTGTGGGAACTGGGCCGCGGAGACGAATCTCCGCCTGCCTGCATGGTGGCCATGTCACACTCCTGCGGGGGGGTCGTGCTCACAAAGGGGGTGTGTCACACTTGCAGGGGCATGTAGCACTCACACAGGAGACATGTTGCACTTGTGCAGGGCCATGTCGTTCATGCACATGTGTGCATGTGGGGGGTACCCCCGCCCCCCACAGCACATGGAGCCGCCCCCCCAGCTGGTTCGCAGTCCCAAAAAGTTTGAGGATCACTGATATAATGAATGTGGGGAGCTAAAACCACCAGTGCACATCACATCGAGCTGGTGTGTGTGAGAAAGAGAGACAGAAATAAACCAGTGGGATCAAGCCTCTTTTCCTGTTTAGCATTTGTAAATAACTATTTGTTGATATGCAGATTCAGACACCTTTTTCGTTCTTTATTATCAGTGTAGTTCTCCTTAACTGAAGAGAAATTACACATTCATTCATTCATTCATTCATTCATTCATTTATTCAATTTATATGCCGCCCACACTACCCAGAGGTCTCTGGGCAGCTTACAATACATGTGTTTTCCTCCACAATAACTATCAGCACATCCTCCTGGATAGAAGCTAGCACTAGAAGTGTCTGCAGTCAAGTTTGTGGTTCTTGCCTCCTGCAGTACCTCTGATTCCTGAGGCAGTACATTTATTTTTATTTTTACCTAATTTAAGAGTTCCTGGAGTAGTGAGCGCTCACTGATAACCATAAGCTCAGCACTACTTGTTACATTCAATGAGCATAAATATTACATATTCTTACAGGGGAAAAATGCTTCAAAATCAAATTTGTGCCACTTGGATGAGGTGTAAAGAACGATACAGTAAAATTACAGCATGATGAAAATTTCTGGTTAGTATTTTTTTAATCCTTTCTTTCTTTCTTTCTTTCTTTCTTTCTTTCTTTCTTTCTTTCTTTCTTTCTTTCTTTCTTTCTTTCTTTCTTTCTTTCTTTCTTTCTTTCTTTCTTAACACTATTGTTATGTACACATCCTAGTTACACAATTCCATCTGTATCATATTGCCAATATTTCAAATGCCTTTCTTTGTGTTTGGACTTCTTATCATCCTTTTAAAAATCACACTTAGAAATGTTTCATGCCTTTTAGAGCTGGAAATCTCTCTTGGGCAAAGAACCAACTGTGGACGTCTGCTGGTAGAACAGGAGATTCAATTCATTGCATCTCACACACACACACCCATGTGCTCCAGCCCTGGAGGGCTGGTAAACTTCTGTTTTTAGACAGTATGGATTTCTTGCCATCAAGAAGGGAAGGGCATGAAAGTTTGGCTGCATTGACACCTAACTGCCAGTGATGATTTTAGTCCTTGATTTTATTGTCTGGTACTTTACTCTGAAACAGTGACTTCTATGTTGGCTTGGGCATGTTGTGAGAATGGCTGATGGTCGGATTCCAAAAGATCTCCTGTATGGAGAATTAGTGCAGGGAAATCGCCCCAGAGGGAGATCACAGCTGCGATACAAGAACATCTGCAAGCGGGACCTGAAGGCCTTAGGAATGGACCTCAACAGATGGGAAACCTTGACATCTGAGCGTTCAGCCTGGAGGCAGGTGGTGCAGCATGGCCTCTCCCAATTTGAAGAGACCCTTCTCCAGCAGGCCGAGGCAAAGAGGCAGACCCGAAACCAGCAAAATCAGGGAACTGGACAGGGGACAAATTGTATTTGTCTTCAGTGTGGAAGGGATTGTCACTCTTGAATTGGCCTTCTCAGCCACACTAGACGCTGTTCCACGTCCTCCATACAGAGCACGTTACCGTAGTCTCTCGAGACTGAAGGATGCCTAATTTATCTTTACTCTGAACAACAGCCTCTTGCAATGATAATTTTATGACTTGGCTTGTGGAGTTTCATCCTGTTTCATGGATCCTGTTTTGTATAATTCTAAGGCTAAGATATTGGTTTTCACTAGAAGAGTTAAGCATAAATAGACAATGGGGAACTCCATTGAACAGGTATCAAGCTATAAATACTTAGTCTTCCATTCAATCTAGATCCTGGCTTTCTCAAATAAAAAAGTCATAGCAAACTCTCAGAGGACTGTTGCAGCACTGATGAGATTTTTCTGTATAAAAGGTGGCCAATATATCTTCAGTTATCCAAGTATTTATAGCTAAAATAATCGCACAAGTGATATGTGGATCCCAATTGTGTGGTCATGTTAACTTTAGACCTTTAGAAATTATTCAGACTAAATTTCTGAGAGCTGTATTTTCAGTTTCCATAGGTAAAGGTAAAGGTACCCCTTTACTGGACAATTTTGTCCAGTCGTGTCCGACTCTAGGCGGTGGTGCTCATCTCTGTTTCCAACCCATAGAGCTAACGTTTGTCCACAGACAATCCTCCATGGTCACGTGGCCAGCGTGACTAGACACGGAACACCATTTATCTTCCCATCGAAGTGGTACCTATTTATCTACTTGCTTTTTGCATTTTTTGCATGCTTTTGAACTGTTAGGTTGGCGGGAGCTGGGACGAGTGATGGGGGCTCACTCCGTCATGTGGATTCGATCTTACAACTGCAGGTCTTCAGTGGTTTAACCCGCAGTGGCTTCAGTGGTTTAACCCGCAGTGCCACCACGCCCAGGATCTAATTCTTGTTAAAGCTCGTGCCAGGGTATACATGATAAACTGCTGGCTAAACTTTGATCTTTCTACCAGTAGGACCCACACCATTAACATTGTTAGATACTTTTCAATTTAAATGGAAAAGGCACCTGTCTAAGGAATTATTGTCTCTGGGATTTTCTCCCAGCACCTTAGTAGCGCTTGGTTACTCTAAAGCCAAATCAGTTGTTAAGCAGAGAATCTAGGACATAGAATTACAAGAACATTTAAGTTTGCTGAGTAAATATAGAGGCTTAGGCAATAAGATTTTTGTGGCCTCTATCTATTTGGCTAATTTAATTTTTCCCAAATTCAGGAAATCCTAATTTAATGTCTTGCTTCTGTGCTTTTGAAGAGGAGATACCATGGAGTACCTTATCAGAATCATTTATGTCCCTGTAACAGTTGGAAAGTGGAAACTGCGGAGCATGTTCTTTTACACTATTCTATCTACTGTGGCTTTTGTAAAGGATTTCTTTTTATCTGTTCTTCAGAAATTCCCAAATAGATATGAAGAATTTTATATCTCATTGTACTTTCTGGCAAGTTCCTCCATATGAGATAAATTTTACATATTATGTGAATGCACAGTTTGGCATAATGTACATTGGACCTTTTGTTTTGTTTTGTATTGCACTATTTGCTTGGTGCTGGTCCTTGACCATAATAAATTCAGTTTCATTTCATATGCTGTCAACCCTTGGAAGTTTTAAAATAAGCACAATATAATATATACACAGAAACAAATTGGGGACTGTGCTGCATCTTTTGGGAACTTTTCTGTCTGTGATGTGAAATGTCAGTTTTCCTGTAATGATTCTATTTATGAAGTATAGGGAGGAAATGCCAGGCATTGTTTATACATAGAAAGGCATTCACTTACACATGTCAGGAAATAATTAGACAGGAAACCTGTTGTCTGACAGTATGTTGCTATTCAGCTTAGTTCTTTGTAGATGTAGTGCAAGCATTTGCAACATACCTGTTCTTGAATGTAAAACATGTCATTCTGCCTTTATCCCTTCATAGTACTTGTCGCTATTACTCTGAAGAAGTCCCAAAACATCTTAAATGAAGCTTTTAGAAATTTTAAAAAATATGTTTTATATTTATATATTATAATACGTTGGCTACAATCCTCTTAGTTGTATCTGCTGGTGTATTTCAGTCCATGCAAATCTCAACAGCAAATTACAGCAAGTTAGGAAGTCAGCATGGGCATTCCTGTTGTGTGCCAGTCCATACAACTTGGTGGGCAACAGCAAAGGTCTATGGCTAACTTCTTAACTGGCAGTAATTCACTGCTGAGATTTATGCAAGCTACATTACACAAGCATTTTTTAAAATGATCCAAGCCAAATATTCAAAACCTTTAAAGTGTTACAATACCTCATTTTTTGCTTTGGGTTTGTTTTGTGTATCTTGTTGGACTATTTAAAGTACCAGACTTCAAAGAATCGAATATCAAACAAGGCTCATGAATTATTACAAGGTGTGAAGTGCAACCAAATACCACTGTCACTTAGAGCCTTGCATGAAATCTGTATTCTAACCCACATGTCTGAAAAAGTGGACCATGTTCCATGAAACTTACATTAAAATGTTGCACTTAGTCTTTAAGGTGCCATAACATGTTTCATTGCTTTTGTTTTGTTTTGTGTTTCTTGTTGAAATGCTTACAAGACTAACATGGCTACAACTCTGAAATATTTTTGTTGCAGATTTGAATCCTGGTGATTGCGTCCATATAATGGGGAAGAAACTGGGACACATTAGATATACTGGGGATGTTCTGTATTGCCTATACTGCCTCTCCATACACCTGGGGAATTGTTCTCAAATGCCTTACTCTGAGAACAGATTCACTTACCTTCTGCCCATCTTCTCCTACCTCTGTCTACTTCACTGTCTCTTCCCCCTTGCTTTACTCATCCATGTTCAGGGGACATGACGATGTGGAAATCACCGGCTGAAAAATGCCCATAAGGAAACATTTTCAAATGACACACTCACAGAACGTTCAGATCAGTACAGAACAGAGTGGCAGTGAAGTCCACAGTTTGCACTGGAGCACAGCAGAACAAAAATTCACCATTACCTAGGGCAGTGGTTATTAACCTTTTTGAAGGAAACGCCCCCTTGAGCCATTGAGGAAGTTATCATCGCCCCCCCTCCCCGCGGTGATGATATCATTTATTTATTTATTTATTTATTTATTTATTTACTTACTTACTTATTTATTTATTTATTTATTTATTTATTTAAGACACTTAAATCCAATGACACCTGAAAACAAAATTCAATTCCAAGAAAATGAAATGCCCCCCAAAAGTAACATTTAATGATTTAGTTGCAAGCGAATTTTAAGACAGAAAAAGAAATATTAAAAAGCATAAAAACAAACCGCAATGCAGGAACTAAAAATTTCAAGACGAAAACTCTGAAACTAAATTAAGATTGGAGGAAAATATATATTCATGCACATTGTAAAAAGGTTGCAGCCATCTTCACAGGTTTGGCTTGCTCCAGTGCCCCCCTACCGCCCCCCTTCTGCTCCAGTGCCCCCCTGCCGCCCCTTTTCGTTCTACCGCCCCCCTGAAAAATGAAATCGCCCCCTGGGGGGCATTATCGCCCACGTTAAGAACCACTGACCTAGGGTGATGCAAAAGAACTCAGAAAGCAAGTTTTTTGTACTACTTTGGCTCTTTTGACACCAATTTCAGTCTTGCATTGTGTGGACACTGGGATGCGGTACTACCGTGTTTCTCCGATAATAAGACACTGTCTTATTATCTTTTGGGGGAAAGAAAAGGGCAGATGGCTTATTTTCGGGGGAGGGCTTATTTTAATGACCTGTCATTAAAATAAGCCCTCCCCCAAAAATGCGATCTGAAGAGAAACCAGAGCATTTTTCCCCGAAAGCTGGCGACAGCCGCACCAGCAGCAGCAGCGTTGGCGGCGGCGGCTACTTGGGCTCGGCCAGGGAGGAGACGGAGGCTGGGGAAAGGCAGCGGCTGAGAAGAACTGGGCTTCTCCTTCCTGCTTTCCTGCTTGGCTCCTCTCGCTTTCTGGCTCTCTGCGAAGCCCTCACCACTGTGGAAGCGAAACGAGGAGGAAGGGGAGCCAAAAAGGCGGGCTTTGCTGGGAAGGGGGAAAACACAGCGAGCGAGCGTGCCCGCTCGGCTTGCAGGCGATGCTCCTCGCTTTGCTGCCTTGGTCGCCTCCTCCCCTCCGCCTTGAAGCTTTTGTTCTCCTCCTCTCTGGTCCGGGGGCAGGAGCGCCCGCGCGGCGCCCGCAGGGCTCGTGCCTCTCTCTCCCTCGCGCGGCGGGCAGGGGAGTTCCAGGCGGAGGAGGAGCTTGCGCGGCTGTTGGCTCCCGGGATCCCGTTCGGCGCGCCCTGAGACGAAAGCACTGCCATGAAGGGCGAAGCTCTGCTTTCTCCCTACTGCATTCTGCTCTGCTGAAGGGATGTTTTTTCGCGCCCTCGGTAAGCTTACCCAGGGCGCAAGTAGGGCAACAGGGCTTATTTTTGGGGGAGGGCTTACTTTAGAGGAATCCTACAAATTAAGGGGAGGGCTTACTTTCGGGATAGGTCTTATTATCGGAGAAACACGGTAGTGCCATGGGTGCAAAGGAAATTGAACAAATGCTGAATGTGAAAGTACTGTAAGTCATAAACAAAACAACACAAAATACAGTCACAGGAATCCTTTTTATAGCATTGCTGCTGTAGGACAGCTTAATTTCCTGTTTTAGACCAAATGAAATTTGTATCTCAAACAGTACCCTCTAAAAATGGCAAAAAGTAATTTTGTGTGAAAGAACAAAATACTCACTTTTAATGAAAGCAACAATAAAAAATAAGGAAAATAAAGATCGCAATTAGGTAACAGAAATATTATCTATCACTTAGTAGTCAAAATATTTAACACCATCAACATTATCCTATATGAGTAGTAATTAGGGATGATAGAGGGGTTATTAAAAACTTTTGAAGGGCACTGGAGAGACACTATTTTAACCATTATGCCATACCATCTTTCATCATGTTAGCATTTGCCAAGCTAGAATGAGTGATCAGTGCCACCATATCCCTTTAAGTGTTACATTACTCACAACAAAACCTTAAAGCCTCGTTTTTTAAATCCTCCTTGGACATATTTACCTTAATTACATGAATAGTCTATTGGTTAAAGATCATATGGGAATTGTTATATATGATATTAATGGGTTTAATTCATTTTAATTAACTGTGAATTAACAGGGGAATCTATTTTGGATCCAGTTATATCTCTGAGGCATAGGGATTTAAATCTGAAATGGTTATTTAACGCATGCTAATTACATCAAGAAAATTCTACAGTGCCATTATATACTGTAGGTCATACAACAAACCTGGTATTTGATTAAAAGGTCAGCTTCATATGACAAATAATGAAGAGTTTTGAAAATTTTGTGTGCATAGCTGGGAGGTTCAACCAACTGCTGTCTTCCTGGTCTGTTTGCCAGTATTTTATCTGATCAGAAACACTTTGCAGGATGTCCCTCCCTCAGATGTTTTTAGGTTATATTTTAGTATATATAGGCTAAAAATGTGACCCGTGAAGTTGTCCCTGATTCACCCAAGTAGTGTGTTCATCTCCATCTTAAAATACATGAGAACTGAGATTAGCCCATGTTGCCCAGCACAGTGCGCTGATCTAGCAAAACTCCCCCACAGAGACTTCTGATCAGGAAATCACAAGCCTGTTTGCTTTACTCTTCCCCCCCCTTAAGTTCATAAATCTGTGGATTTGAAATAGAGTGTGAGAGATGGGTGAAATGGTGAATATCCTCCCATACCTTGGTGTGCATACTATACAAAATAGCATTTACTTGTTAAATATTTCATACTGAAATGATCTCACTACAATTTGAATGCTTGCCTTGTTTTATATGATTAGCATACTTATGGTATCCTCTAGGAGATGTGGATTTACTATACTGAAGGCTAAGTAGTAAGTAGTTTAACTTAATCCTCAATAGACAAACAGATGCTCTCACCAAAGGCCTGGCATCTGGGGCTGTCAACAGTTATTAAAGAGAGGTTCAGATGAGATAAAATTATCACTAGTCCTCACGGAAAGACTAGTAAGTAGAGAACTGTCTACTTGGGAAAGCTTGCTAATTTTTAAAAAGAAGCTATTCTCTCTTTCAGTCTCTTGCCAGGTGAAGCATGCAGTTTACTTGCTATATTCAGTCATAATGCCATTTTATTGTCATGGTGTGTTTTTATTGTGAGAGAAATAACTTTTGGAGTCTAAGTAATATAACCAAATCTGACTTCCATCTGGAGATTTTCTTTTCATAGCTGTAATATTGTGCATATGTTATTCATCCTGTCTCGGTCTTCCGGTGTTTGGTACTAAAAAAGGAGAGGGAGTAAAATTAGCTGAGACTACAGCTGCCTCAAAGTGAATTTGCCTACATATCTCATCAAGGCCTACGAGATTTACTTCCTGGTAACTACTTAAAACTACAGGCAGGTAGCGCAGTCTATACTCAGAGATTCATGGGCTATAGTAGATTTGGAATTGACAGAAGCCTCTTCTGTCAGTGCAACTGCTGTTGAGATGGTTGATCTTAGATATGCTGGCAAAGCTGAGTCTGCTGGCTTAGCAGAGCCCCAAAAGGGGGAAGCAGAGAAGAAGAGTTGCTTTATAATTTTCTCAGCCCATGTTTGCAGCTGAAATTCTGATTCAAAGTTAGAGAAGGTCGTGGTAGTTCTAAGTCATTTCCAACACCCCGGCTGCAACAAATTAAGAAGGGATTGGTTCCAGCATACTTGGCCAGTTAGCATAGCCACCCTACAGGCACAATCCTAACGAGTCAGGATGAATGGGGGCTGGTTGTGCAGACATGGAGCTGCTTGAGCCTATATTGAATCCAGACCCTTCCCAGGATGATGGAAGTTATTTCGGACTGCCCTCACTTTGGCCTTACTTTATGCTTGCCTAGTAGATGCATCCTTGGCTGGAGGAACTTTGGATCTGGAATCACACCTGCATTGCGAACTCTCTCTATCCTCTTTTTGGCTCTTTTCTTGGCTGATCTTAGCCAGTGCAGCAATGGTTCTAGCAGATCTTCTCTCGTATCAGCCAGCACAAGGGCAGTTATGCCAGCACGAGAATCTTCTGTCCATTCAACACCCGCTGCAGCTGGTCCGTCTTTCAGTCACAATTGTACTGCCTCTGTGACTAAATATAAATTAATGAAGATCGACTCATTCTCAAACCTCAGGACAAAATCTATATGCCAAACATGAAAACTTGCAAAAATAACCAAAAAATACACATTCACAGGATTTCAAAGTGGTAGCTCTCTTGCTCTGTGCAATCTTATCAACAAGAAACACAAAAGAAAACAAAAGCAAAAACAATTATAAAGAAGACAAAGGCATTGTGGCACCTTGAAGACTAATTGCTATGTTTTAATGTGAGCCTGCATGGAACAAGACCATGTCTTCAGTCATAAGAGTGAGTTACAGGAAACATTCATTTTCATTGGAACACTTGTGCTACAATTGCAGGACAGAAATAATGATATTTGATTTTGATGTTAGCCATTATTAAGCCCTGTTTTTCCATGGCATTTCATTTGTATACTTTGTACTTTATCTCTATCTGCATATCTGTATTACTTTTGGTGCTGCTCAAATTTCTTTCTCCCTCTCCCCATCCCCCCTCTCTGTATATAACAGATCCCCATTAGAGGCCCTAATAGTAAGCAAGCTTTTCAGGTTGGGTGCCTGCATGTACTCTGATACGGGCCTCCCACCCAATTCCTTGGCAGGAGAAATTTAAGTGTAGATTGCTGGTGATATGTCAGAGTGGTAGACCAAGATGCCAGCTTTGTTACCATGTGTGCACTGGAAGCACTTGTTACAGGATATTACTTTGTCAATAAAAATGTCAGTAGCCTATTTGTCATTTTTACAGCAAAGTTACATGTGAACGAATATGAGTAAGTGGACTACCACTGATTTAATGGAAACTTGCTGATAAAACTTTTTCTTCTAGCTGTCTGGTTCTAGTATATCTCTAGGTTGCAACAGAACCATTTATTTTCCTGTTATGGTACTGCTTGTCTGTCATGCTGCCATGAAAAATACGTAATAGCTATAAGGGTCCAGAGAAAACACAGGCTTAGGTCCTTAGAAGTCAGTCTTACTAGGCTATGTGAAGCTTTTGAAAACACTTCCTTTAAACCAGCCCAAGAGTCATAGGTGGCTGCCCCTCGGTGGGTAGTAGATGGCAGCAAAGAATTATCCTTCCTCTTAAGCATGTTGCTTTCCCTTTCTCTATAATGTAACAGTGTTTCTGCTGAATGAGCATGCTGTATTGCTAGATAGCTCAGTGGTTTAGGCTAGAGGTTGGGAGTTTGATTCCTCACTGTGCCTCCTTGAAGGGGCTGGACTTGATGGTCCATAAGGGTCCCTTCCAGCTCTGCAGTTCTAGGCCTCTGAAAGGCATAGATGCAGATACAGTTGTGCTCTGGACGATTACCCTGCTCTACAATGAATCCGCTTTACGTTGATGTTTTTGTGATCGCTTTTGCAATAGCAAAACGATGTTTTAAATGGGTTTTTTTCACTCTGCTTCTGGAACCGGTTTTTTGCTTTGCAATGATCAGCAAACAGCTGATCGTCAGGTTTCAAAATGGCTGCCGGCTGAAGAAAATGGCCCCCTGCTCTTGTCTAGGATGGATTCCTCGCTTTACAGGCACCGAAAATGGCTGCCGTATGGAGGATCTTCGCTAGACGAGCAGGTATTCAGCCCATTGGAACGCACTGAACGGTTTTCAATGCGTTTCAGTGGGTTTTTAATTTTATTTGATGACGTTTTCGCTCTACAGCGATTTCGCTGGAACGAATTAATGTCGTCAAGCGAGGCACCACTGTATACTGCCTATGGGACACTGGGGGAGACAAAACACAACTTAGAGCATGGCCTGTACACTAAAGCTGTCACTGGAGTCCTCAGTCTCCTGGTTGTGGTTACAGATTAGCTCAGTCTGGATTTATTCTCCTCCCCCCTTTATTCTGACCATTTTCTTTACCTTGGAATGAAAATTGAGATTCTGTATGGTATTGAGCATTATTAATGTAGCCAAAGCCTTCCGTTTGTAACTGCTTGTGTCAGATGTTGTTGGAACCTTTCTCTCAGTAAAGCTCTTGTCAATGGCTGTGACCATATCACTTAACTAAACAGTATTTTGTTTGATGAGTTTTAACAAAACATATTTGATTTTTGCAAGCATTTTATATGATTGCTAGTCCAATCTAGATTCAAAGCCCTCTCATGTCCCTGGGTATTAATTGTTTTGTGAGGAATGTTGGTGCTGGGACTTGGAGCTCCAAGAAGGCAGTACAAAAAGATGCATCTCTGCTGCATCATCAGAATATATGAATTGACTTTATTAGCTGTACAAGAATTCTTAGTGTATTGAGCAGATGCAGTTGTCTGGCCGCAAATGCACTAACCCAGTTAGATCTCTGTGGATCAGTATCACTCTTGCTTTGCAGAATTTCCACTACAGTATTCAAAATTTGACCCTCACAAGTTGACATTGTTCAGGGGGAAAAAAGCAAATAGTTTGCTTTTTTCTTAGGAACATAAGTAAAAGTTTCCTATGAGAGAATATGTAGGGGAATGAAAGTATGTCAGAATCATGCTACATGCTATGTATCAGCTATGTCTATCTGCTTTTCCTTTTTTTTTATTTAAAAAACCTATAATAAGGGACATGGTCTTGAATACCACTCAGGCATGTGTGTGAGTGTGTGTATCCCTCCATGGTCCCAATCTGGACTGAGGCCCTGTACCTGTAGTTTGCGTGGGAAAGGAACCTTTGAGCAAATGCAACAGGCCACAATAAGACTACTGGTGGAAAGATTAAAGCCTTCCTAAATCTTTCCTTACCCTTGACCAAAGGGATAAAAAGAGGTGACTGCATGCAGAGGTGAGGGGAGTTATGGTTCTAAACTACAGCTTCTAGTGGCAATTATGGCTGATATACAGTATTCTGGAAAGTGTAATCTAAGGATCTAGTTTTTGTCATCTCTAGCTGCATCTTAACTTTTCTGTCTCTGACAAAAAGGTAACATATAAGTTGGTGTTCAAACAAGGTCCCAGGTTCAATTTCCTGATAGATGTGTCGAAGATCTGCCTGAATCTCTGGTTAGCTCCTGCAGGCAGGATAGAGGGCACTAAACGGGGTCGACCAGCAAATGCTCTGTTTTGACTTAAGGCAGCTTCTTATGTTCCTAGTGCTCTCATGATTTAAAACATTTTATTAAAAGCCACAAGCAAGAAATTTATCACCAGTGAGAGAGTGTGATACCAATGTGGTCCTCTCTTATATTTATAGAAGTGTGTACTTGTATTGATCCAGTCTTGTAGGGAGGAAAGTAAGGAGTTGCTAGCACTGAGGACTAACTCATTAATACTGTGATGAAAGGTAAAGCAAATTCAGTAAGGCAGGGTAAATGTCTTGGTTGGTTCTGCAGAAAAACCTCTCTCTGTGTGTGTCTGTGTGAAATATATCAGTTTTCAGTCCTTCTTTCCTATTATATCTAGACTAGCTAACTCAGCAGCACTTCAGGACACTGTTTGGTAGCTCCAAAGGTCTGGATGGAAGCCTTTTGCACAATCCTTGGTCCTGCTTTGTTCTTGTGTTTGCAAGTACAAGAGTTAACTGCACAAATCTTATACAGAACCAATGTAAGCATTTTAAAGTAGTTTCCTTGTTGAAGAAGAACAGTTTGGGGGAGAGGAGAACCTAGTCTGTGATTGATGCAGACTAGTAAATCTTTATGGTCTCTTCACAAGGAAACAATTTACAGTTTAAACTGCTCCACTTCTTTTCCTGATTGTCTTGCTATCACGTGCTGTGGGTTCCCTCTGACTGCAGTAGACCATAATGTAGAGCTGACATTTTTTGTGTACGTTCAAGACATGCCTGTTTTTGCAAGCCTTCCTTGTGTAATACAGCCTGCTAATTATTTTACTATTTCAGATAATGTAGGTAAAATATATTGGTTGAGATCTTGTTGCACAATTATGTAAAAGGCATAACCTTTAGAAGAGAATTGCTGCAAGTTAAGGAATCTCTGTAAATATTATTTGTTGCATGCAGAACTGCACAATTCAGCATGCAACAGATAATGTGCACTGTATAGATATTTATTAACTTATAACAAGTCACTTCCAAAAGTTATGCTCTTTGCATAATTGTGCAACTATAGTATTTTACATCACTGTATATAAAAATAAGCATTGTTATATGTTGTCCAGTCACAACCAACCTATGGTGAAAATGGTAAGGTTTTAAAGGTATGTAAGACATTTAAGGGGTGGTTTTACCAGTGGCACCCCCCATGGCTGAGTCAGGATTTGAACCCAGGTCTCCTGAGTCCTAGATGTAACTATCCACTGCTCCACACTGGCACCACACTATATTGATATTGCTGTACTGTTTTATATCGCATGGTTTTGTTGACATAGTACGCCACTATGAAGTTCTCAACTTCTTGAAAATGATTAAATGCAAAATACATGTTCATAAATAAGGGTAAGATCTGATTGACTGCACGGGTTACTTGACAAGGATTAACTCCTGGCATGAGATCCATTTGCAGTTGTGTAACATGAACAGCTTTCATGAGCCAAATTTGTTTCTTGCTCCTATGAGTTTGATAAAATTGGGATAATCATCTCTCTTGCTACCACTGATGTTGAATTAACATTTGTTTTCTACTTGTTTAAGTCAAGCACCATTGTTCAGTTGGTTCTGCTCAACCGATGCCAATAATTTAAGCCTGCCTTCACTGAAAGAGTATGACCGTGTAAATGATTAATCCAGTTGGATCATGTGGCTGGTTGTTCTTTTTACATGTTGATGTTACTGTCAGGACCAAAGGGATTCCATTGCCAACAGGCAGTTTTAGTAAAATGCTGTAAAGGAAATAAAGTTTCTTTCTTGTCCTTTCTGTTTGTTATTGCAAGCATTGCACACATGTCTTCATTATGTTATTTTGAACGCAAATTGCAGCTCAAGCTGCTGTTATGCTTAGCTGTTTGGAAACTGCACAACGTGAAAAGGGCATCCAGTTTGCTACACTGTGCAAATTATTGTGTTTAAAAGATCAAAGAGAAAGAATGGGGGAGGCAATTGATAGAATTACTAACATCAAATAGTTTTTTAAAAAACTTTCCTTAACTGCTCCACTTCAGTCTGCAGATGTAGTCTTGCATATCTGGAACACTTCTCCATCTAAAAACGTGTATATGGGAGAGGAAGGTGGCATCCAATCTAGATTTCCTCTTAATGTACTGTTTTTCTTTAAGTGTATGGGACAACGTTCAAGCATATGGCATTGAAGCCTTGAAACAGGCTCACCCTGAATCTGCAAACTGTATAAATCAGTTTTTAATTGCATTGGATTTTTCGGTAAAACTGTAGTGGCAATAGAAGCATTATATCTCCTGATGTTTCCTTTTCGAAGTCAACCAATATTTCTTTCCTCAAGGCTTTTCCTTGGAAGGCAATTCACATTAAGTCTCTTTTCAGGAAAAAAATGGACTAGGGAGCTCTACAACTGATCCTAGTTAAGGTTTTCTACCATTAATGAAAAGTTACAAAGCAGGCAAAATATTAGATCAAAATATTAGATTGAATTTACTTGACTCAGTTGGTTTATCAAAGTTTTCTCTTTGATATCTTTTGGGACAATACTTATCTATATCATAATTCATTTGATGCTGTAGCTCCTTGGAGCACTAAAAGCATGTACATTTTTTATCATTTAATCACACCTTGGTTTGGATGTAGCACCCTGAGATTACTATAGTTTATCAAGCCTTTGTTATTTGAGTCTTGGTAGTCTGAAATTCCTTCAGTACACTTCCATTGGTACCAATTAAGAATGTGCCTTGCTCTTCTTTTCTTTTTTCTTTTCTTTTCTTTTTCAGCTTTCAGACCCACACCTACAGATAGGTACATTTCACTCACCTGGACCAGGGCCTAGCTTTGAGGCTTCATGGCCTAGCTCCAGGCTTGTTTCTTGTACAAAAAAATGAAGTTGTTATAATGTCACTGCTACTAGGCTCTGGAACTCCTTTCCAGAAGTAGGTGAAGACCTTTCTCTTCAGACACGTTTTTCCTTAGTGACTGTAGAAGACAGTAAACAGGATGGTTTATATTTTATTGGTCCTAAATCTGTTTTTCGTCGTCTAGTCGTTTAGTTGTGCCCGACTCTTCGTGACCCCATGGACCAGAGCACGCCAGGCCCTCCTATCTTCCACTGCCTCCCGTAGTTGTGTCAATTTCATGTTGGTTGCTTCGCAGACACTGTCCAGCCATCTCATCCTCTGTCGTCCCCTTCTCCTCTTGCCTTCACACTTTCCTGACATCAAGGTCTTTTCCAGGGAGTCTTCTCTTCTCATGAGATAGCCAAAGTATTGGAGCCTCAGCTTCAGGATCTGTCCTTCCAGTGAACACTCAGGGTTGATTTCCTTCAGAATTGATAGGTTTGTTCTCCTTGCAGTCCAGGGGACTCTCAAGAGCCTCCTCCAGCACCACAATTCAAAGGCATCAATTCTTCAAAGGCATCAATTCTTCGAGGCTTCAAAGACATCAAATCTGTTTTTAGTAATGCTTTTACCTAACATTTTAAATTTAATCTTATTAATTCTCATATTGAACTATTTACTGTTTTTAGCTTTTTAAATTGCGTTTTTAATTATATAAGCTACCTTGGGGCCTTTTTGAGGAGAAAGGTGGGGTAAAATATTTTAAATAAATAAATATTGCTTCCTGGAAGTGGTAGTTCTTCATGCAGCACCATCTTAAAGATTACCAACAGAAAGCACCGCTGGAGCTAGGCTCTGATCCAGTTGAGTGAAGTGTGTCTGTAGGTATCGGTCTGTGGGTTGGAATTCCCAGAATTCTGCCTGTGGAATTGTTGGGAATTGATATAAAAGAGAGAGAGAAAGTCACATTCTTAGTCTCAACCTGTCTTGAAAGGTGATTTATGTGGGTGATGTGGGTAGGCTACCCATGGGTTGATGACTTAAGGCACTCTCTTGGCCAGAGGCCTGGACTTTTCTACTTGTCCCTTCTCCCTTGATACAATGAAACAGGGATGCAAGAGGGATATCAAGAGTTGTTTGGAAGGTCTTCTAATACCTGGCATCCCTTTTGCAACATTAAAGGCAGTTGGGTTTCCTAGGAGCTTCCTAAAGCCAACAGGTTTGTTGAGTTTGTAACTCAGTTTGTTACATTCTGGTGGAATGTGTGTCATGTAGGTGCAGACAGTGTAGAAAAAAGAGCAAAGAAAGAAGAGCAAAAATGACTAATGGTATGGAAAATGAGTCTGAAGAAGAGGGGGTAAGACTAGTTATGTTTAATTAGGAAAAGAAAATATTGTGTTGTAACAATAATAACACACTTAAAATATGTAAAAATATTTACACAGAAGGAAAATTCTTCAGGGCTAGATTTAACAGACAAGACTTAGAAGAGTATGTTTTAGCTCAACATTTGGAGAAAATGTAGTGATGGTGGGAACAGGTTAACAGTGGAACCAGTTTGTCTTTAAATTGGTAATTGCAGGAGAACTTTTGTTAGGTATCCAGCCATCTCCTGAAACTGGCCAAGGTTTGGGTTTTTTTCCTGTTAAGTAAGGATTGGGCTGGATGACCTACAAGATTTCTCCAATTCTGTGATGTTTTGCCTAATTAGAACATATTCACCGTTTCCTCTTGAAGAGTTTTCAAGGACCAAATTCCTTCTGTGACCTCATAAAAGGAATTAGGAAATACTGTATATAAACTGAGAAGGGAGGAGATGGATGTTGCATGTGTTTACATGCAAGTAACCTTGCAAGTGAGGGGTTGTTGTTTGCATGTAAAATGATCCCAGCAGCTTGGAAGTGAGAGGCAAGCCAGAGCTACAAGGACACCAATTCATAACGTGGAAAAATACTATTTAAAACCCCTGAAAAGAGCTATTCAGCTGGCTACCTGAACGAATAAAGCTGGCAGGATGAACCTTTCATGGCAGCTTGTATTTGAAGCCAAAAGAAAAGTGTATTGAAAGCATTTTTTTTCTAGGCAGCATTTAAGAGTGGGAAACAACTTAGCATGCAGCTTTACAGATCCAACCTTCTTTCTGGAATTGTGCAGTCTTTTAATTTCACAGCCTTCTCCTTCTGTAACCAGAATAATGTGGAAAGTAGAAGATGTCCTTTATATTTGCCTTACTGATACAAACGCATGAAAAACTATGCCAGGTTCAAAGCCTGAAGACAAAGGTTCAGTGCTGTGTCTCAGAAGTGTGTTATTGTAAGCACATTGAGTGGGAAGGTTCAAGCATGCCCATTACTGTAGTGGCTTCACAATTTGTCTTGACAAGCATACTGATGGTTCTTTTTAAATATATTTTATTGTTTTATTTTATTAATAATAATACACAATAACATGGCAACTGAAGAGTCAAAATCCAGAAGAAATTTAGATCAAAACCAAAAAAAAAAAAAATACAATACATACTCCATCCCATACCCCTCACCAACCTCGAGGACTAACTTATTATTCATTCACACTTGTCGGAAAACACCTCTGACAATGGCTTTGTGTGTGGGTGAGAAGTGGTTAACTGGTAAAAACAAGGATTCAGCTTCTGGGATTTTCCTTTGCATGATGTCACTTTGTGAATGGTAATGAACACAAGAGGGTATCTAAGAGACTATCTTGACTTCCTGCCATTGGTGTTGTCAGCCTTCAGGCTGCCCTTGCTATGTAAAGCTTGGCATCCTTTTTCTTGCTGGCAGCGCAGGAACAATATTGTGCAGCAACACTGGGCCATTTCCTGGGATTTTGAACCATTTGTACAGAAGCACAGTATCCCACATTCATAAACCAGAGTACTTTTTAACAATTGAATTGTTTTTAGCTTTAAATATTGTTTTTTAATGATGTAAGTCGCCTTCATATACCCATTATTTTCAGCTTTAGGTACTGTTTTTTAATTAAGTCAGCTGCCTTGCATTATTCTTAAGGAGAAAAGAGAGGTGGAAATGTTTTAAATAAATAAATGTGTGGATGCAGTTTAAGAGTAATTCCATAAGTATCAGTAGAAAAGACAGTAAAATTTGTTTTCCACCATCCCACCTGACAGCGAAACCCACTAGGTGACCTTGGGACATCATCCACGGTCAGATTATCTCACAGTGTTATTGGGAAGATAACTTGTGAAGGAGAGCCATGTATGTTGATACAATAAGTGTATTAATTAATACCTTGTTTTCAGATATGTGTTTTGGCAAAAAAAAGAGGATCTTTTTAAATCTAGAAGTAAGGGAAGTCTGAGGCTTCCCATGTTCTTCTTCCTTTTTTTCTTTATTCCTGGAATAGAGTTACTTTTGTTTCTTTCATCTCAGAGAACTGGTTTCCTAATTCTGAAATGCATACTGAAGTGACATACTGTAGCTGAAAAGCTATATTTAGCTGCGAAATTGTTATTCAGTTGCTGCCTCAAATAGGAGGCACTGCCTGAGCAGAATATATGGTGCACTTTTGTGTTTTGCCAACCAGTGTTGCTGCAAGATAAATTTCATCAATTGCGAGTGACTTATAGTTGTCAGGAAGACAATACAAAGACCATTTAGATTATATTTAGAATTCAGTGATGTGTGCAAGTAGGATTCTATTGGTTTCCTTTCCACCCTACAAAGATAAAATATTTCTTTATTACTGATTTGCCAGCTTCATGCTTTGTACGATCTGTTAACTGAAAGCTTAAATGAGTGCCAGGATGATACTCTTTTGTCATTTGTTCCTGTGTTAAAATCTAGGACAAATCTGTGCAAGGAACTTAGTTGTATTTACATAGACAGGGTCTCCTGGGAAGGTTGAAAGGGCATGGGAACAAATGAACATACTGTACTTTTAAAAAAACTAAAATAAGTATCATATGGCATTTCTTCTTACTTTTAGAATACTTATGGAATTTGGAATATTTAAACTAGATTTGAAAGCAGTATATGAAAAGTACGAAGGATGAACTGTACATGGTATTTACCAGCATTTCTTGACCAAGATTTACATTTTTGTGAAAGGAGAAAACCATTGCCTATCTTTTTCCCATGGAACAGTTCCTGTGAAAGGATTATCATGTATTGCGCAGATCTTTGCATCTTAACACAAGTGAGAGAGTGTATGCTATATGCTGGGATGCATTTATAGTTAGGCATAGAGATGCAGCTTCTTAATGCTTTTAATGCCCTAAAGCTGAGCTGCTGCATCTCTTTAAGCCATCGGTCCAGTCCTGTTGACTGGTAGTTGTTGTACTCACCATACCTCACTCTCTGTGTGTGCTGCAGCTAGTGGTGAAGGCTTAGATTTAGACTTGGCTGCCTCTTCCGGTCACTGCATCTGAGTGGGCTCCCACCAGAGGTGGTGGGCCGCTAAACCATGAATCAGCTGTGTGGCTGGTAAATGAACCATGCCAAACCAGCACTTTGTGCCTGTCTGTACTCTCTCACCAACTCTCTCCCTCGTACACACCTCATTATATACAAAAGCAGAGCTTCTCCACCCAGCACCATGAACACCAATCAGCTTGCTGTGCCATTCATAAATATTCTTCTGCATTTCTCAACCATGTTAACCATGCAATTACAAACCATTATGCAAAACGCATTTACAGCGTTGAGTCACCATAGTAACACTAGTGGAAAACGAGAATCGTTCAGTTTGGGAGATTTCAGTAACGAAAACTTTTAATTTTTTTCAAAAAAGATAAATTGCTTGTAAAAACAGTTCTGACTTAAAAAAATTGTGTTGGAATGATTGCAGACCTTTGGGGAAAAAATCAGTGATGTTTTGGAAGGGAGATGGAGCAATATCATGATGTAGCATATCTTCTAATTGGCCTGGTGGAAGGGAACACTGGTATGTAATTGAATAGTGTAAGTTGTTTTGTGTATGTTTACGTATTCAGTTCTTTTCTATTTTTTAGTTTTGTGTTTCTAATGTACTTTACATATTCTTTAATAATTTCTATTAAAAAATGAAAACAAACCCAGTGTCATGCCTGTTGAATTTTGAAGTGTGGTACAACATACTTTTCAGTAGCTTTCCATGTTGTGTAAATATACTATAACCTTCTAAGTAAATGAGCTTCCAGTTTTTGGAAATAAATTAGGAGCATAATCCAAAGGAAATTCTTTGGGTTTTAAAATAACAGCCAAAGCCTTGCATGTGCTGCTGAACATGGCCATTGTTTTTGTTAGAGTGGTTACTTCTGCTGTTGCTTTACCATTATCATTATCTGCCTCAGCAAGATTGGCATGACAGTGCAACCCCTGTATCCGCAGGATCTGTATCCATGGTTTCACTTATCCATGGTTTGGTGCAGCCCTATATACAAGATGCAAGGATGCCCTCTTAGGGTTACGAGCTCTCCTTGTGGCTCTTGTCCTGTGCTCCTGTATGTTGTGTACAGGGTTCCCTTGTGTCTGCAGTTTCAGACATTCACAGTAGATCATGGAACTGATCCCCTGCAGATACAGAGGTCCTGCTGTTTAGTGCTTTTTGATGGTGCCCCCCTCCCACAGAGTTGTAAAAGGACTGACGTTTAGGAGATAACTGATGAGATTGGGATGGAGTTGATAGGAGTCATAAGATTAATATAGTTAGATGCCTGAAAATTAATTATGTGTTTCCTGTTTAGTCCAAAAAAAAAAAAAAATACAGCGAAAGCAGGCAGCATACTTTTAGTCTGTCCTTATGAAAGATTAAACCTCTTGTGGATTGCATCAAAGTATTAATAGAAAAATGAGGTGCATGTTTCTGGTTGGGTTGTATAATGTGGGGTACCATTTGTGTGCTTTTTAAAGACTTACAGCCTGATCCTGTATTATTTAGGAAAAATGTACCATATTGCATTCAGGGGCCCTCATGTCCAAGTGTGAATGAATCAGATTATAGCCCTATAGTACTATTCAAAATTTGTTTTCTAAAGAGCAAACCTCATTGACTAACTCTCAGGTAAATGTATATGGGACTGCATCCTTAATGCTTCAGTGATAAATAAACCCACCTTATTCTTTTCTCATTGGCAGTGATCAGGGATTTCTTTTGTTAGCTTTTCTGTTAACAAAATACTGTGCAGAGGAAAAGAGAGGGAAGAAGGCTTATTACAGTGGTGCCTTGATTTACGAACTTAATCTGTATTGGAACAGTGGCCGTAAGTCAGAATGTTCATAAGTCAAAGAATCACTTCCCATAGGAATGCATTGAAAACCGATTAATCCATTCCGGCTGAAGGAAAAAATACCCCCCCCCAAAAAATAAAACACTGCAAGTCCCACGCTAGGACTGCCAAAAAAAAAAAAAAAAACCAAACAAATCCAAAAATAAACACTGGAACAAGTCCCATGCTGGGACTGCCAAAAAAAAAAAAACACCAACACCACCACCACCACCACCACCACCACCAACAACAACAACAACAACAACAACAACAACAAAGCACAGAAACATACCCCCCCAGGCCAAACCTACCCTCCAAACACAACCCAGAACAACTTTTTTCAAAGAAAAAAAAAGCAGCACCTTACCGGTCTGAAGCCTCCCAGGGGTTCCCCACTGCCACTGATCACCGCCTTTGGAGGTCTCCCAGGGCTTCCCTGCCACCATGGAGGACCTCCCAGTGGCAGGGAAGCCCCTGGAGGCCTCTGAAGGTGGTGATGGCAGCTACGGCGGAAGCGTGGGAGACTGAGCCTCCCGTTCCCTAACCGTTGGGGCAAAAGAGCTAGAAAGAAGCAGCCTCTTCGCCACCAATGGTTAGGTTTTTTGAATTTCCCGCCCCTGTTCCCTGCATGTTTCTGTTCGTAAGTCAAAGCTCCAGCCGCAAGTCAAAGCAAAATTTTGTGGCCCGAGATGTTTGTAAGTCAAATTGTTCGTAGGTTAGGGTGTTCGTAAGTCAAGGCACCACTGTACTATGGCATGTGGTTTGCAAATTATTTTTGCACTGCTACAAGCTTCAGTGAGCTGATATCTTAGTATTAAAATCCATGTGTGAATACAGGAATATGGATAGATTCTAGATTTGTTGAAGAAATGGACATACAAATTTACAGATCATTTGTTTTTTCCCCCCCTAACTGCTAGTTCATGCTGCTTGGTACATTAATATTTTCAAGGAGTGTATGTGAAAATGATGGTGTGTACAGATTTTTCAGTAAGATGAACAAATATAATGGTTGTTGTAGGTTTTTCGGGCTCTTTGGCCGTGTTATGAAGGTTGTTCTTCCTAACGTTTCGACAGTCTCTGTGGCTGGCATCTTCAGAGGACAAATATAATCTGTACATTTGCTGGGGTGACCATTGTCTGTGTGTCCATAGTTGTCTTCTTTAATCAAGAGATCATATCAGGATTCTAAAATAACACTTCACCCAGAAAGGAATCTGCAGAAAACACCTCTTCTGGTTTCCTCCACTGGAAGCATTGCCTGAGCAGAATTCCATTCCTGTGCACATGGGATCCAATCTAGAACTCCAAAGCTATCAGTAATTTTATTAAAATATAAGCAGCAACCGACATCTGATATTGCTACTGCTCACTTTAGCTATCTGCTAATAAAAATGAAGTGCTTTTACAGTGGGTGTGAAGTATAGGTGTGAAACATGGTTTTATTTATTTATTTTGCAACAAATACCCTCAGAACTTTGATGTTATCTGTCTACAGGCATTTCAGGAAGCTTTTGTTTGATTAGAATTTTCCCCTGTTTATAGGAAGTAGATTGTCAATTTTTTTAAAGCTTCGAACAGTTTAGCAAATATTTATCTTGGATTTTCATTCTAGGTTAGAAGTGATTACATGAAGGTGACTGTGTGTGTTCTTGTGCCCTCCCCGTGTGCAAGTGGATGTTGAAGGGGCCAGTGGGGTTAGTTATCACAAAGCACTGGAGAAATCAGTGCAACAAACACAGAACTTTATTCATGAACTCTATAAAGCAGCTGGTTGACACTGGTGTTTTTGTTTCTAAAACTTCCCTCTATCTCTCAGGTCTTTTACATTGGAGTTTTTTGAGCCCAAGTTCTCTAGCTGTTTCTCTCCACCTCCAGTCTCTTAGTGGCATTGATACCTCTCATGTTCTTCTGTAAGTGCAGAAATCTTGGTCCATTTCCCTTTATCTCTTAAACTGGTGTTCCTTTCTCCAGCAATGGATCCAGGGCTAGATGTCTTCAGTGTGGGCCCAGTGAGCTTCCTTGTGGGAGGCTAGAGGTCAAGTTGATCCAAAAGCCCCCTGGTCCTGCTGTGGCAGATTTAACTAGATGCTTCAGTTTTTTTGTGTATGTGTGTTTGTTTTGTTTTTGTTAGTTTAGGTATGAGTGCAGTATAGTCATAATAAGGAGAGGACCTCTGGAACAACTGTTTAATGTCCCAGAGAAAGGCTTAGAAAGGATTGGTATTGGTCATTGAAGAAATGGAGATTCTAATTAGTTTTATATTTAATGTGAGATCTTAGTTTGGTGTTTACCAAACTAGATCTCAAGGGGAGGGGGACTGTTAATCAAGTACTACTTTTAGATAAAAGTTTAAAGTGGGCAAAAGAGTTGTTGACATGTGGATTGGACAAGGGCCTCTCTTCCCAAACTGGAAGTTCTCATGTCAGCCCATACCTCTTTCTCTCTCCCCCCCCCCACACTTCACTCTCCTCCTCTTTGCTGATTGTTTCTTCCTCTCCTTCCGTTCCGAAGGTTTCCCTGTCTTTCCCACCTTTAGAGGCTCCTGGGATCCCCATAGCCGCTATAGCAGCTCCCGCTGAACGCTCATCCGATCTTGGGTAGTTCCCAGGTGAGGAATGCAAGACGTAATCCCTCTGGTTGGCTAACACTTGAATGGGTTGTGAAAGGTGCCAAGGTCGACCTTTGCCATGTGCCTACTGTCTCCTGCTCACAGGGACATTGAGAGTTTCAAAAAAGTCTGTTAGTTCCAAACAAGAAAATGTTTATTTTTCCTTGCCTTTTCTGGTGCAAAATTAAACTGTCCTTAGACTGCCATTCGAGGACCAGAACTTGAAAAGGTTGCTTTTTTAGGGATACAGTTCCCAGATTGTTGGAGCTACCATGGCCACATGGAAATTTCTGGGGGCTTTATAATAGAGGAGGGGAGAACACTTTCCCATGCTCCGTGTAGGACACCCCTAGATTTTTTTACTGCAATTTCCAGCAGTCCTCCTTGACATGGCCCGTACTCCAGGACTATAGGAAGTCTACTATGGGCACCATTTTTGAAAAAGCTGACATATAATTGTTTTTCTATTTGTGGCGTTTGACCCCTGAGAACATACAGTGTGTTAGTTATAATAATGTAACTTCTGTTGTCTTGATTTCCTCTAAATTAAATGGCATAATAGTCAGAGGGGGTGCTGATGCATATTAAACTCTTGTTTGTAGTACTTGTGCTAGTGACGTTGAGTATGCTAAAAAAAGCATTTTAAATTTTTTTAACAAATCAAGTGTCATTAATTAACCAACGTTTTTTGGAAATGGCCCTTGCTTTCTTATTTTTCATTAAAAGTTGTTCTTTAGATGTTTGTTATTCCAACTCTGTGAAATCCATGTAACTAATAAAATGTGAAATAGCACAAATGGAGTACAAAATTGCAACCAAATAATACAATAAAACTCTGGCTGAAATCTAGGGGTAAGTCACAGCTAGCATAGGCCTATTGAATCAGTGAGGATTTTGGTAAGTTAAATCTTCTACAAGTTTCATTGATTCACTGGGCTTGTTCTAATTGTGACATACTACTGAAATCCAAATAATATAAAGGGATTATTGTATCTTTTTTTTATTTTTGCTTTTAATATTGCTCTTATTTGTAAGTTTTAATATATTTGTTTAATTATTTTTAAATGTTATACTAATGTATTTAATTGTTAACATTGTTCATTTTAGTACTCAATCCATCATCATAAGCATAAGCATGATCATTATTCATGATCATAATTCAACATGGTCATGCTAAAACTGGGGACCCTTAGAAAAGAAACCAAAGGTTTGATTTTTGGTGCACAAGAACAAGCACTCCAAACCAACGTGATGAAAGCTAAGATACAAGGAGTTAGTGCTAACAGCAAATGTGACTTTGCCAAGAAAAAGATGAAACTGTGTCATACTTCATATGTGAATGTCCAAAGATTGCACAAACAGATTACAAATAGATAGAGTGGCAAACTTAGTGCATTGGTCACGATGCAAAAATATAACTTGCTGGCCTCCAAAAACCCATGGGAACATCATTTAGAGGAGGTGTCAGGAAATGACAAAGTCGAGATCTTGTGGGATTTCCAAACGGACAGATACCTTGAACATAACACACCAGACATAGTAGTACTGTAATAGAATGAAGAAATGTCCGGATCATTGACATTGCAATTCCAGAGGATTCCAGAGTTGAAAATAAAGAACTGGAAAAACTGACAAAGTACAGAGACCTGGCCATTGAAACATCTCACCTCTGGAAGAAACACACACCAGTGGTCTCCGTAGTCACTGGGGCTTTGGGAACAATATCAAGAAATTTCACACAGTACTATAAGCAATTGCAGGTCTCAGAAGTCACACCATCAGAGCTACAAAAATCGGCAATATTAGGAACAGCATACATACTGTGTTGATATTTAACAGATACTTAGGTTTTTGATTAAAACTTATATCTTTTATATAATGCCAGTCAATGTTTTTATAATTTTGTTTGATTGCGTGTGGAGTTTTTGATGATGATGATGATAAACTTTAGAGTAATTTTAGAATTGTGTAACAGTAATTGTAATCTGTGTGATAGTTATTTAGTCTCTCAGTTGTCAGAAGTAATGAAGACAGTTCTAAGTAAGCTATCCTATAATAATACGGGTGAACAGCTGTACAAAAGAAGAAAAGGAATTGTAACACTAAAGAAAGTCAAGCTGTGCTTTGAAGCTTGGAACGGAAGTCTGTATTTATTGACAGGATTATGACATTTGTTTACTCTGTGAATGAATTTTATATCCTCCTTGTATGTCAGAATTTGGCAGTACAAGGAATAGAGAGTAACTCAGCTGCAAACCCAAATCTAAAGAATCAGACTGTGCCTCTGATGTCAGATTTGATTATACAGTGGTGCCCCACATAGCGACGATAATCCGTTCCGGAAAAATCGTCGCTATCCGGATTCGTCGCTATGCGAAAAGAAAAAGCCCATAAGAACGCATTAAATCCTGTTTAATGCGTTCCTATGGGCTTAAAACACACCGTTATGCGAAAATCCTCCATACGGCCGCCATTTTCGCTGCCTGATATGCGAAGAATAGGTATGAAAACACTGCGGGCAGCCATTTTTTCCCCGGCAGCCATTTTGGAACCGCCGGTCAGCTGTTTTTAAAACATCGCTATGCGAAAATCAGTAAGCAAAACAGCTTACCGATTATCGCAAATCGATTTTTTGCCATTAAAAAGATCGCAATGTGATTGCAAAAAACAAATCGCTATGCAGATTCTTCGTTAAACGGGGCGCTCGTTAAGCGAGGCATCACTGTAATTCCATTTCATCATTGAATTCATTGGGATTTACTTCTGTATATTGACATGTTGAAGCTATTTTGTTCTGGTACAGAAAGAATGTGGCTTAGATATTTGATGATACAGACATATTTTGGTAAACTGCTCTTAGCAGCTAACCCATGCCTCACTGTTTCCAAGCTGTGTTTTGGTGTGTGTAAGAAAGCACACTTGTTTCTTTCTATTGCTTACATTGCATTTTAGAAGACATTTATAATTTGTGATTCTGGATATTTTCAATTTCCAGTTTCAGATATTTGCAGATTGTGAATTTAGTGATGTGGTTTTTATGTAGATCGATAGGTGCCTTGAGTTCTTGTAAGAAAGAGCAAGGTATAAATTAGATCATTATCATGTCACCATCATGATCGTAGCATGAGCAAATGATCAGCACACTGGGACCACATATCCACTGTAGCCTGACAAGACTGGCACTGCCTCTCGGCTGTATCTTCCCGGCTGTGCTGCTGTAAGTAATTTGTGAACTCAGGGTAATGGGCCAGCAATGACATTTAGTGAACTCAGATTAAAAACTCACCTTTTGGACTTCTGGAATCCCTGGCTTTGTTGAGTAACTTTCCAGACCTAACTCAAAGGAGGCAGGCGCTGTGAGGCTCATGTTGGGAGTTTTCTGACTCAAAAGTTCTTGACTGAAGAAGGGTTTCAGAACCCCAGTCAAAGAGTTCTATGGTTTATAATACTGGCTCTCCTAGCTCAGCTGTTCCCTCTCCCTCTGAGTCAATGTCAAGGCCCTCTCTGGTAGTTTGCTTCATGGCAGAGGTAATATGAAGAGATGTGCATTTTAATGTTTAGTTTTCTTCACTTTTTTTCAAGCCATGGCATATGGATTATTTTCAGACTGAAGCCTTTTGTAATAACTTAGAACACAGTCCTGAGAATTTCACTTTAAAATCAGCCTTAAAGATGTGTAACATAAACAAATACAAATATCTATTTACCCAAGCCCTATGGAACTCAAAGGAATTTGCTTTGGAGTAGACAGGTAGAGTAGTGGATTAGGCTGTTAATTATCTAATGTACTTAAAGATTCTATTTCTATATATGGCTGAAAATCTGTCCTCTCATGACACCACTTGCACCTGATAATATCATGCTGTTTCTTGCACTTTGTTCCTTGATTTAGGAATAAAGGAGGAAGCCAAGGAAAAAAGGGCCTGTTCTTTGTTTATTTAAACTTCTCCACTGCCTGGATCATATTCACACATTTTCTCTATTCATTTAGCAAATTAATACTGGAAGTGCTCTATTTTAGTTACACTGACTCTCTGTGTAAGAGATAGGTTAAGAATTGGCAAGTAAGGCTCTTGTACATCTTAAAGAAAACATGATGCTTCAAAGGGCATGGCCCAGTTTGTTTGTACATCTATAGCATCTATATACGTATCATTTGACATGATAAACTCTCTAAGTGGTTTACACTAAAATATGGTATAAAAACAATTAAAACAACTTAGAAATATAACAAATGAATGAACAACATACTAACAATAAAAAGAGAAGTATCATCAGGTTGGACCTTCTGCAGAAACATGTATGTTTCCAGCAGGCATTCAAAATAGAAAGCACAGAGAGAGAGAGCAACTGTTTTCAGGCCTACCTTTGTGATATTCCATGATGTCATTTCGTTTGTTGTAGAAAAATCACTGTTATAAATCTCTGAGGTTCAATGGGCATGTATAGGGAAAGGCATTCTGATAGGTATTGTGGTCCCATATTTCTTAGGACTTTGTGCATCAATAAAGAAACCTTGAATATGGTTCAGTATCTAACAACAACCAGTGCAGTCTCACCCTCCCCAAATAGGTTTAATGTGTATACAGTGGTGCCTCGCTTGATGACGTTAATCTATTCCAGCGAAATCGTCATCAAGTGGGGGGGAAAACCCATTGAAACGCATTGAAAACCACTCAATGCGTTCCAATGGGCTAAATACGTAATCGTCCAGCGAAGATACTCCATAGGGCGGCCATTTTCCAGTGCCTGTCTTGTGAAAAAGCCTTCCTGAAAACAGCGGGGAGCCATTTTGCACAGCAGGCGGCCATTTTGAGAGCCGCCAATCAGCTGTTTTCAGATCATCATAATGCGAAGAATTGGTTCCCGAAGCAGGAAACCGATCGTAAAGCGATTTTTCCCATTAAAACATCGTTTTGCGATCGCAAAAGTGATCACAAAAACCTCATCGTCAAACGGATTCATCGTTTAACGAGGTAATCGTTAAGCAAGGCACCACTGTACAGTTTTTTGCTGTACTACTGCATGCTACACTAGAGGCAGCTTCTGAGCTAGCATACAAGCAGCCCCAATAAAGTTCATTAAAATAGTTCAATTTATATGTATCACAATAACAACAGCATCCTTGTCTGAGAATGGGTATCAGCAAGGGTAATGATTGCTTGAAGGTGCAGTGGAGACCACGGATCAAGCAAAGAGTTTGTTTCTCTTTTACAAATGGCTTATACTCTTGGCACCTCCCTTATATTTTTAGGATGGTAGTGCCATATCATTTAGAAAAAGTTCTATTTATATGAATTTGTTAATCTTTTGACATCTTTTCTGTAGCACTGCTTGAAGTAAAAGGAATGGAGATGTATAATACCTAATACTATATTTAGCTTTTTAAGTCAGCGTTTAGCTCAGTCAGCTTTGAGGCCAGTAGTCCACATTAATGCCCCAGAAAGTGTTGAAAATGTGATGTTGAATGAATATTTGTACTGTATATGCAGAGAAGCAATTCATTTTGTTAAAGAAATTCAAACTGGACTGAGCTGTCAATGCAGCACACTTTGACTGTAATACAAAAACTGCTGATGTTGCATTCCCTACCCAGAAACTATGTGTGCATACATATTCATTCCAGTCTATTCATACCAGCATCACACTTTCCTGTTCATATGTTCAAAATATACATCTAGACTTGTGAACTCTTGCTGAGATGTGTTAGAATTTGTATGAGCTGCCTTTCATACAGTCTTTCTTCTTTCCGCCAATTCCTCGTCTTTGCTTTCTCTCTGTAGGTAGCCAGTCCTTTGAGCAGAAGAGAGGTGCCTCAACCTGAAATTTGGGGATAAAGCATTTCCCCCTCTACATCATGAGGTGCCCCTGTGTGCATCAGCATGCCCCACTTTGGTTTCTTTTCTTAATCTTTATGCCGCCTCTGTCTTGCTGACCATCTTCTGTGGTACATGTATGTCACTGCTGCTAACTTCAGGGTTCACTGTACTTAGAGTAGACTCTGAAATGCCCAAAACCTACTAGTCAAGAATAATTCAGATCCAGTTAACTTCGGTGGATCTACTTTAGGAAGGACTAGCGTTACATTTAGCCCATGGTCTTAAGTCAGTTTATAAACTGGACCAATTTCCTTCTGGTTGGCAATGTTGATGCTGACACTATTTTAGTTCATATCTTCCAGGCCAGAAACTAAATTAAAATATGCTTCAGGATTATAGATGCCTAACATGATTTAATTCATTCCAGTTCATCCTACCTGGCAGATTTGTCCCCTGCATTCTCTTCAGTCTACAACATCCCTTTAGCAAGAAAGCCTTCTGAATGTCTTAAGTTATACAGGACTTGGAAAATTATGCTGGTTGGTGGTAAAAAGACACTTCAGGCTACCAAATAAGCTGGCTGTGGACATAATAGTCCCATTGTTTTGCCCGTGGAAACCATAATATAAACTTTGAATAAACATTGTGTATGTAGGTGTGTGTTTTCTAAGCAAGTTGTTTTCCCCCCTTCCTTGTTTGCTTTTAATACATCCTGGCAGTAGTTCTCTTTAAATAGGAATCTGTTTGTTTTGTGAAATATTGCTGAGGTGTGTTGAAATTTGTATGAACCACCTGTAAGCTTCCTATTCTAACTTGTTTTAAGCTAGAGCTTGGAATATTAGGTATTAAAATTAATTCATTAGAGTTAGATGTTAGAAACTGGAATAGTCATTCATTGTTCTTGACATTAAAAAATGAGAATGTTTAACTCATTGAATTAGCAGTAGTAACTTGTCACTTAAAAAGTTTGTTCTGAAATAAGTAGTGAGATATATAGCATTCCTTCCTTCACTGTTGGCATAAAGAAAAAACACACTTCCAGCCCCAGAAATAGCCTAGAATCCCCCCAGGTTGACTTCTGGGACTGAAAAAGGAGAAGAAGAAAAAGCAAAAGAGATGCCACCCCATCTAGAACATGAGGATAACTTTTCCAAAGCAAGTTCACTTTTTCCCCTTTCCTTCCTTTCCACTGAAACTAGTTTTGTTACTCCTGGGACTCTTAAGTTCTTTGCATTAATGACAAGACTTTGGTGCAAGCCTGATGTACTGTAGTAGACATCCTGACCCATGAAAGCTAGTAATTGTATGATTCCTTTAGTGGTCTATACTCTAGAAGTATCATCTATTCTCCCATCAGTTTTGTTAATTAGCTCGTACCAGGACTGAGTTTTTGGCCTTGATTTTTTCTTCTTCTCTCATACAGATAAAACACAGGTGGCAAAGCCTTCTAATTAACAGGCAATTTCTCCATCTCTACTTGCCTGCTCATTCTGGGTACAAGCTAACAAGCCTGCATTTAAAAAGGCATTGTCCTTCCCCCCCCCCCCAATTTTCCAGTCTCTTTACAGCTCCTGCCCTTGCACAGCTGTTTGAGGTCACAGCAACTTGTTTCTAACACTTGCACCCCTTTTATGGGACAGTCCCCATCACTGAAAATAAACTACTATTTCTAATCTCTCCTGGAAAAATGAAATTCACTTTTGAAAGTGCTTAAAAACTAACTGGCTGTGTATAGCGCAGTGATTCCGAAACTTGGGTTATAGATCCCAGAAAGCTTAACCATTGGATATATTGGTCAAGGCTTCTGGGAGTTGTAATTCAAAATGCCTGGGAATGAGTCTAAAGGGAGTCATATTTTCACATCAAGTATGTCTGCCTTGGATGAAGGCATCAAAAAGCATGGGCAGTAGATAGAATCAGTTGGTCTAGTCACATGCCATCTTTTGTTTTTCTGTTTTGTTGCTGGTTGAAGTCGGGCATCTACGTTGGCTTTCATGTGATGTTTATGGTTCTGCTTCACTACTATATCTTGACAATAATTTAAGTTGCCCCTAGGGCTGGGATGAAAAGGAGAGATGATACAATATGTAAATTTATAAAAATTTATTTCCTAGTGGTTCTTTTCTGTAGGAAAGGTTTTTAATAGGATGGAAATGGATTATCCTTCTCAGGAAAAGTATATTTTCAGATTCAAATAGCAGATTGGTGCAGTCACTTGTTCAGCTAATTGAAACCTCCTCTGCATAATCTTATTATAGAAACAGTTTGCTTTGAACAGAAACAAATACAATGCAAAACAAGTGTTAAGGAATACTTAAACAAGCCCTGGATTAAATGTTTGACAGCAAATGCTGTTTATGGGATAGATCGGTGGTTCCCAGCCTTGGACTGCAATTCCCAGAAGCCTTCACCATCGGCAGTACCGGCTAGTTGGGAGTTGTAGTCCAAGAACATTTGGGCTACCCTGCGTTGGGACCCCCATGGGCTAGATGAAATGCTACACATAAGATAGCGCCAGCACCCTCTTCTGGTCTGCACCCAGGAAGGAATGCTTAAGAGGGTTTCTCAGATATCCAGAGCAGGTTTTTAGAGCACACGGGGTATTTGCAGGAGAGGCGAGATTGCTTCCTCCTTCTGCATCGTGTGGAAGCTGCTTCTACTCACATAGATTGTCCAATCCTATCTGTTTCACTGGAACTTCTTGTCTTTGCAAATTGTTCTGGTCATTTCTTGGGCTATTACAACACTATTCTGAAATTCATAGAGGCTAAATATGGGGTGATCCTTGGGTTTTCTAATCACTGCTTGGAGGTGGTAATCTTTCTCTCTTTTTTTAAGGACTGCAGATCCCAATAGCTCTCAAGGCACTAGGGCCAGGGGTGCTGATGGCTGAGGAGTTCTAGTTCTTTTGCCAAGTTCTGTTTCTAAAATAATTTTGTGCCAGACTGAAATATGCTCAAGTCGTGGAAGAAGGAAGGAAGAATAGCTTTGAAAACAATCTAGTGTGAAATGTATTTTCTCTAGAGCAGATGCCTCGAAGGAATCTAAGGAGATCAAAAGAGCAGGGTCTTTGCTGCTTTAGAAAATCTTTAGAAATTATCACATGGCAGCTGGCAGCTGCTCTTAAGCAGCAAAAGCAGCAGGAGGAATGGAGATCTGTGAGCCGAGAGAATATTTAGGACAAAACCCCCAATCCTGAATGGGATATATATTTAATTGATCTGAATCAAATTTACTTCCATGTGTAAATAGGATCAACATACTCATTATAGCTAAGCATCTGTTCTATCAAGAAATTTGGCTAAAATAGGCATAAAAAATAAAGTATGTACAGTATATAGAAGAGACATAGACCTGAAATCTAAAAGAAGGAATGAACCCCCCTCAACATTTTCCCCCAGTTTTATTAGTATGTGAGAATCAGGATAGTAACAAAATGATTCAATGTAATTTGATTCAGTATTTATATTTTTTAAAATTCCAGTCTAGATCAAAGTTTTAAATGAAAGCAGGAAGGTATCTGAAAAAGTTTTGCAAACAAATTCTTTCTCTTGTTCACACCTGCTTGGAAAAAGTCCTCACTAAACAGAGTATACTGAACAGTCTAAGTAAACAGAAACATTGCTCATCTAATACGTAACTGGAGAAGTTGTTGCACAAACTCCAGGCGGCATAATACATTCCTGCCCTTGTTGTTAACTTAATGATTAATTACTCTTAGCGCTTTTATACAGTGCTCCAAAGTTCAGACCACTTTGCTTTATAGACATTAACAATTTCATTTGAAAGGGATGGTGCTTTCTGTCGGGAACGTTTAAGAGCATTTCCAGGCTTTGCTGACTGTCCAATCACTCAGCTAGTTGTGTCTTCATTTGCAAATGTCAGTCTAGCCAAATTGGAATCGGGCCAGTTCCCTGTGATTTAGGAAGTGAATGATAGTAAAACCAATGGATTTGTTTGGATTCCCAGGGGGCTTTGAAAACATTGTTTTACATAGGAGTCCTGTGACTAAAGACCAAAATGTTAAATACATAGTGTAACTAAGGATCTGTAGTGCCATTAAGATTTCCACCAGCCTTTCTGTGTTGTTCAGAAAGTATACAGTAGTACTGTATAGATTTCATGCACAGTAACTTGGTTGCCAAGCTGCCTGATCTAGCAGTTGCACTGGCAGGCTACTTAGAAGGTTGTGTATGTGCAGATATGTATGTATGTATGTATGTATGTATGTATGTATGTATGTATGTATGTATGTATGTATGTATGTATGTGTTTGTTTGTTTGTTTGTTTGTTTGTTTGTTTGTTTGTTTGTTTATTTATTTATTTATTTATTTATTTATTTATTTATTTATTTATTTATTTATTTATTTATTTATTTATTTAATTTATATCCCGCCTATCTGGTCAGGTCAGGACCACTCTAGGTGGCTAACAATCATAAAAACACAATGAAAATATATAAACAATGAAAATATATAAAAATATCTTTGGGACTACAATCCCCAGAATCCCCAGACCATGTTGGCTGAAAATTCTGGAAGTTGTAGTCCAAAATATAATTTTTCCAATTTCTCAACAAGATAGCCATGTTAGTCTGTTCCAGTGTGTATAAGAAAAACAACACTTACTGTATTGTACTACCTTTAAGATGAGGAGATTTATTTCACTGCAAGCTTTTGTATATTAAAGTCCACCTTCTCGATGATTGCTTCCCTTGAGGAAGTGGATTTTATTCCATGAAAACTCACACTAAAATAAACCTATTAGTTTTAGAGATGGCACAAGAATCTTTGGTTTTGTTCCTATCACTTCCTTTATAGCAGTGGTCCCCAACCGTGGGCCTCCAGATGTTCTTGGACTTCAACTCCCAGAAATCCTGGCCAGCAGAGGTGGTGGTGAAGTCTTCTGGGAGTTGTAGTCCAAGAACATCTGGAGGTCCAAGGTTGGGGACCATTGCCTTATAGGAATCACTATTGTCAGTGACGTATCTTTTTCTGGTAGTTCTATGCTGGCTGAGGAAGAAAACAGTAAAGGCTGGTGGGAGGGATCAAGAAGCAATAAAGGAGTTTTGCACGGTTGCCCAGCAACCACACAAGTAACTCTGTTTATTTCCCTTCCTTTCCTGGCTGACATTAACTCTTCATCGGTGCTGGATAATAGTTATGCCTCAACTGCAGCCACCCCTTCATGTGAAGTGTCAGAGGTCTGGCTAGGGACTCCAGATCTGATGAAGGGAATGGTCCCTTAATACCTGGTCTTTAATATCAAGATTCAAAAGCCCAGTTCAAGTTATTTGCAGAGCGGCTGGCCAGACTGCGTTTATAACCATTGCTTACAATCATACACACTTCCCATTGCCCTTAAGCTTTTCCCACACTTTTGCAGGGCAACTGGACCAGTGCATGGTGCTGCCTTGCAGTCCATACATGCACTAGAACACAGTTTAGTTGCTGTTATGCTTTCTTCATCTCTCTCTCTCTCTCAATATCACATCTTGTCTTGTGGTTACTTTATATGGAAGAGCTATTGTATTTCATTTGCCTATGAATGCTCATAAAAGGTAAGATTGGGAGATTTGTGTCTGTTTGTGCAATAAAAATGATATCACCAGACCACTAAGTAAACCGTAACTTACCTGATTATTGCTGAATATATACAGTGGTGCCTCGCAAAACGATTGCCTTGCAGGACAATTAATTCGCAAGACGATTGGTTTTTGCGATTGCTGCGGTACTTCACAAGACAGTTTTTCCTATGGACAATTTCCGCAAGATGATGATTTTCCCCCATTGGAACGCATTAAATGGATTTCAATGCATTCCAATGGTTAACCCCGTTTCACAAAATGATGTTTTCTATGGATGATTTTCGCAAGATGATTTTTTCTCCATTGGAAAGCATTAATTAGATTTCAGTGCATTCCAATAGGGAACCGTGTTTCACAAGACGATGTTTTCACAAGACGACATTTTTCGCAGAATGAATTAACATCTTCTTGCGAGGCACCACTGTATAATGGAAGCAGATTCTGTCCCTTTCCATTCAGGTTACAACAAGACTGTTGTCACTAGTAGCAGCTGATATTTTCTTCTTTATAAAATGGTATGATTCTGTCTTCAAACTCACTCATTCTGTTGGTCACAACAACTTCTCTATGTGTGAAACAGTGACAGCTGGTGCCCAGTGGGGTTAGTGGTGTGGACAGCAGAACCACCATGTATTGAGTCAGAAGAGTTACTGAAGGGAAACTTGAGTCCTCTGTGGCATTCTGAATATGGGACTTCACAAAGGTCTGAAAGGGAGTGTTTAAAAAAAAAAAGAAGAAGCCCACACACCAAAGTGAGACATTAATTAAACAGAACTCAAGCCTGCTCGGGCTCAAGGCAGAATGTTACTGTATCTACATATGTGCAGGTGCCTTACAAAATCCCTCTGCCTCATTTCCAAATATGGCCATGATTTGATCCCTGATCTCAGTCACTGGATCAGGACTCAGCATGCAAATAGTGCATCCACAGAACTGGACAGATGCAGAAATTATCTGCTATTGTTGGTGTTTACTTATTTCTGTACCTGCAGAGATGTCTGGTTGTTTTCTTGCCAGAGGTCAGGCAGGAAAAAGTACTGATTTGGTCAACACTGTTTCAGTTGCTGGACTTCCAATCTTTGTGTTTTCTTGAGAACTCAGCAAAGCAATAGACATAACAAAAAGTAAGAACTTTGCTGTAAAGCAGAGATGAGCAGAGTGATGCTTGCCAGCCACAGGTGAACTCCAAGGCTATTTTTGTGGATCCTAGATGCCTCCCCATGAACAAGAAATTTTGCAGAAACCATCGTTCTTATACAAGTCTTCCAAGGGAAATACAGTAGCAACATTTGTAAATCTCATCTCAGTCCACTCTCCACAAAACCATCATAGAGCCTATTAAAACATTTGGAACATTTTTCTGAAATCGATGGTGCAGACTTGGTTTTGTGTCTTATGTACTGTTGTCAGTTTTGACTTATGGTGACCTTAGAAGAGTTTTTGAAGTATGTGAGATAAATACAGAATGGTTTTGCCACTGCCTAGTGAGTTTCCATGGCCATGCAGGGTATTTGAAACTGTGTCTAAAGTCATAGTCTGACACAGTCTGTACTACACTCGCACAAACTAAATGATGTGAAGAGCAAAATGGCATCTATTCCTTTTATTTTGAGTTCTGTAAGAGAAAATACTTAACACCAGATGTACTCAATATGCCACTTAGAGCTATTTACAAGGGCACTTACATGCTGTCACTTGGCTTGGATGTATCTAGCCTCCCACAATATTCATACAAAGCAAATGCTACTCTGTAAAACTAGCGATAGGTAACTATAATTGTACTTGTTTACGTGGAAATGGTTTTTCACTTTGTTATAAGTTTTGAACTATGACAGAGATCAGATCAGTTCTCTGTAAACTGTGTCAGAGATTCCAACATTTTTGAGAGTGCTTTCCAGGAGGTAAGGATTAGCCTGGAAAATGAGGCTGTCAGATATTATGGGAGGCAGTGAGCACATGCTGTCTTTCTCTTCAGATTGAACTATTATCTGGAATGTATGAAGAGTACTTGTGTAGTCAACGGTTTAAGCCTAAAGGGACCTTAAGCCCAGGACAGTTCATGAGCTGTGTGGAGGAGGGGGGCATTTCACCCCCAAATTTGGGAGAAAGCCATGCCCCAATCAAGCTCTTTATGTCCTGAGAATACCTTAGAAATTAACTCATTCATCAGCTCCATCGGGCCCTTTCATCAGCTCTTACTATTTAACCAGTCTGTGTGCGAAGTTCAGGCAGTAACTGGTTCTTGCTCTGATTCTCTCTTAACTGTCAGGCACCTTTTCCTGGCAAAACCTAGACATCTTTTAGAAGTGCTCAATAAATGCTTGGGCTGGGTTCCCAGGGAATATGGTTAATCCGTTAACTGGGAAAGAGAGTGGTTATTTTTTAACTGAGCATTTTAAAGTGTGGTTTTTATATTATAAGCTGCATTGGGCCTTTCAGATTGGATTGCATTAGGTAAAAAAAAGTAATAATATGATCCAAATGAAATATCATGTGGGGGGATTTTGAAAGAATGAGGGAGGCAGGATGAGAGACTGCCTTTCCCTAGCAGTAGAAAACATTTGACAAACCCCAGACACAACCACCTCTTCTGATTAGATTGCCTTCCTTTTAGCAGAATGTAAAGAAGGACAGTAGAATGGGCAGCCAGGAGAGCTGGAAAGACAGATTCTAAAGACTTTACTCCCCTTGTGGCCACAATGCACTTTGACTTTATGCGAGGAAATTAATGTGTGAAATACAAGAGGCAACTGAGATTTTTAATTGCATAAAGTGCTGTGTTGAATGCAGCAGATGTTGTGAGCCTGAAAGAACGTCACAAAAATATGGAAGGGTACTAGAGAAGGCAGAACAGTTGGCAACATCCAGGAGCACAAGGAAATTGACTGATGTTTGCTATGATATGCAGTAGTCCCTACTGGCCCTGTTAAAAGTTATCTGAATTTTCTGAAAGATGAAAATGAGGCTCTCATGTATGTCTTGTATGGGCTAACATAATATTTTGTTGTCCTGGACAAAGATTCTTAACCTAATAATTTCCTAAGTCTATTAGCCTGAGAAGCAATTAACAAAAATATGTTAACATTAACCAACTAATTTGGATTGTTGGTATGGGACACCCAAATACATGACTCCCCCCTCAAATCCCTTTGGGTAGAAATGTCAGTAGATTTTATTGTCTCTCCCTTGACAACAGATTCAGATAGTCCAATGTTGAACACATTTGTATATGCCTGGACACAAGATCTCTCTGTTTACAGCTGTAAGAAGGAATTATGTTTTGAATCTTCATGTACTCTCAATAAATGTGACTGAGACATGGTCTCAGCTAATTCTTTCAGCTACTTGCATGCAGGAACAAAGATATATTAATCCTCACAAAGAAGCATAATAATTTAATAATATTTTCAAAGAAAGGAGACCCTCCCCAAAAGGAAAAACAAGAGGTTTTTTCTATAAGATCTAAAAAAATAAAAAAGAGAAATTTATGCCTAGATTAACAATGCTGAAAGATAAACAAAAGAACATATCTGATCATGATAAAACAAAAGTGGAATCAATATTGTGAAGAACTGTACAGAATAGATGCTAGAACAGTTTTAGAAAGTGGAGTGAAAGCTGATCTCAAGACAGTTGGAACAAACAGATCACGAGGAGTAGATGAGATTTCAGTAAAGCAGAGTCTGAATTTATCATAACAACAATATGGCAGCATTGAAAATGAACCAATGGCACACAGAGTAAAATGTCAATCTGTGTTTCTGTCCCCAAGAAAGGAGGTACCAAAATTTGCAGCAAGTTACAGAATTATTGCATTCATTTCCTATGCAAGACCACTGGTGTTCAAATTTTAAAACAAAGACTACTACCATATATAGAGTAAGAAATGTAGAAGCAAAAATGACTAAACTCAAACTATTATACTTTTTATGAGTCATTTCACAAAAGCTCATACCTACAATCTGATATCTTTCTGTTGCCTTCATATTTTAGTATGTATGTGAGTCATTCTGGTGGTTGCTGCTATGTGCCATCAAGTCACTTCTGACTCAAATTCATCAGGAATGTTGTTTGAATTATATTTTGGCACTACGATTCTTTTAGTGTTCTTTTTCAGCTTTATTATGTTGGATATTAACAGTGTATGATCAGTACCAAAATATGCTTGTGGTCTTGTTTTGGGGGAGAGAATACAGCTTCTCCATCTCCAGATTCCAATTATGTAGTTTATTTTATTCTTATATAGACCATCAGATGATGTCCATGTGTACAGTTGTCTATTGGTTGTTTGCATTTATTATAAGCAGTTTGTTGGACTTACAGAACTCTACACATGATTCTGTGAAGTGAAAGGAAAGTCCAATGCTGCAAAGAAAAATACTGCATAGGAACCTGGAATGTGAGACCTATGAATCTTGGTAAGCTAGATGTGGTCAAACAGGAGATGACAAGAATAAACATTGACATCCTGGGCATCAGTGAACTAAAATGGACGGGAATGGGCAAATTCAATTCAGACGATTATCATATCTGTTATTGTGGGCAAGAATCCTGTAGAAGAAATGGAGTAGCCCTTATAGTGAACAAAAAAGTTGGAAAAGCTGTAATGGGATATCATCTCAAAAATGATAGAATGATTTCAGCATCACAATAATCCAAGTTTATGCACCAACCGCCAATGCTGAGGAGACTGACATTGACCAATTTTATGAAGACTTACAACACCTTCTAGAACTGACACCAAAGGAAGATGTTCTTCTCCTTATAGGCGACTGGAATGCTAAAGTAGGGAATCAAGAGATAAAAGGAACAACAGGGAAGTTTGGCCTTGGAGTTCAAAACGAAGCAGGGCAAAGTCTAATAGAGTTTTGTCAATGGAACAATAGGGTCATTACAAACACTCTTTTCCAACAACACAAGAGGCAACTCTACACATGGACATCACCAGATGGCCAATACCGAAATCAGATTGATTATATTCTCTGCAGCCAAAGATGGAGAAGCTCTATACAGTCAGCAAAAACAAGGCCTGGAGCTCATTGTGGCTCTGATCATCAGCTTCTTATAGCAAAATTCAAGCCTAAACTGAAGAGAGTAGGAAAAAACCATTTGGCTAGTCAGGTATAATTTAAACCAAATCCCTTATGAATACACAGTGGAAGTGAAGAACAGATTTAAGGAACTTGATTTGGTGGACAGAGAGCGTGAAGAACTTTGGATAGAGTCTCGTAACATTGTACAGGAGGCAGCAACAAAAACCATCCCAAAGAAAAGGAAATGCAAGAAAGCAGTGTGGCTGTCCAACGAGGCCTTACAAATAGCAGAGAAGAGAAGGGAAACAAAATGCAAGGGAGATAGGGAAAGTTACAGAAAATTGAATGCAGATTTCCAAAGAATAGCAAGGAGAGACAAGAGGGCCTTCTTAAATGAACAGTGCACAGATAAAGAGGAAAATAATAGAAAAGGAAAAACCAGAGACCTCTTCAGGAAAATTTGAGATATTAAAGAAACATTTTGTGCAAAGATGGACATGATAAACGACAAAAAAGGGAGGGACCTAACCGAAGCAGAAGACATCAAGAAGAAGTGGCAAGAATACATAGAGAAATTTTACCAGAAAAATTTAGATAATCCAGATAGTGTGGTTGCCGACCTTGAGCCAGCCATCCTTGAGAGTGAAGTCAAGTGGGCCTTACAAAGCATGGTTAACAACAAGGCCAGTGGAGGTGATGACATTCCAGTTGAAGTATTTAAAATCTTAAAAGATGACGCTGTTAAGGTGCTACATTCATCATGCCATCAAGTTTGGAAAACTCAACAGTGGCCAGAGGACTGGAAAAGATCAGTCTACATCCCAATACCAAAGAAGGGCAGTGCCAAAGAATGCTCCAACTACTGTACAATTGCATTCATTTCACACACTAGCAAGGTCATGCTCAAAATCCTCCAAGACAGGCTTCAGCAATATGTGGCCGGAGGACTCTCAGAAGTACAAGCTGGATTCCGAAGGAACAGAGGAACTAGGGACCAAATTGCTAACATGCGCTGGATTATAGAGAAAGCCAGAGAGTTCCAGAAAAACATCTACTTCTGTTTCATTGACTATGCAAAAGCCTTTGACTGTGTGGACCACAGCAAACTATGGCAAGTCCTTAAAGAAATGGGAGTGCCTGACCACCTTATCTGTCTCCTGAGAAACCTATACGTGGGATGGGAAGCAACAGTTAGTCCCATTTCCAGGTGGGATGGGTTATGATGGAACAACTGATTGGTTCAAAATTGGGAAAGGAGTATGACAAGGCTGTATATTGTCCCCCGGCTTATTTAACTTTTATGCAGAATACATCATGCGAAAGGCCGGACTGGAGGAATCCCAAGGCAGAATTAAGATTGCCAGAAGAAATATCAACAGCCTTAGATATGCAGATGATACCATTCTGGTGGCAAAAAGTGAGGAGGAATTAAAGAACCTCTTAATGAGGGTTCTTAATTAATGGTCTGAAGCTCAACATCAAAAAAACTAAGATCATGGCCACTAGTCCCATCACCTCCTGGCAAATAGAAGGGCAAGATATGGAGGCAGTGACAGATTTTACTTTCTTGGGTTCCAATATCACTGCAGATGGTGACAGCAGCCACAAAATTAAAAGACGTTTGCTTCTTGGGAGGAAAGCGACGAGAAACCTAGACAGCATCTTAAAAAGCAGAGACCTCACCTTGCCGACAAAGGTCTGCATAGTCAAAGCTATGGTTTTTCCAGTAGCAATGTATGGAAGTGAGAGCTGGACCATAAAGAAGGCTGAAGAATTGATGCTTTTGAATTGTGGTGCTGGAGGAGGCTCTTGAGAGTCCCCTGGATTACAAGGAGAACAAACCTATCCATTCTGAAGGAAATCAACCCTGAGTGCTCACTGGAAGGACAGATCCTGAAGCTGAGGCTCCAGTACTTTGGCCATCTCATGAGAAGAAAAGACTCCCTGGAAAAGACCCTGATGTTGGGAAAGTGTGAAGGCATGAGGAGAAGGGGACGACAGAGGAAGAGATGGTTGGACAGTGTCACCGAAGATACTAACATGAATTTGATCCATCTCCGGGAGGTTGTGGAAGACAGGAAGGCCTGGCGTGCTCTGGTCCATGGGGTGATGAAGAGTCGGACACGACTTAATGACTAAACAACAACAAGAACACAAATGATTCTGCTGCATTGTTTATGTTCCCTAGACCAAATTTTCCAGCAACATTTGGTTTTGCTTTGATTTTGTGTTCCAGTTACCTGTCATTGTAAGCATGTCTTGGTGTGTGATCAGTTTCCTCTTGAATGCTTGAATCAAAGCTTTCAATTTCCTCTTCTTCAGCATTTGTAGTAGGAGCATAGATATGAATTATGGTTATGTTCATAGGTTTTCCATGGAGTCTGATTGATATTATCCAGTCAGATATTGCATTTTAGCCCCTGAATGCCTGTGCTGCATCTTGTCTCAGTATTAAAGCTGCTCCATTTCTTTCAATTTGTCATTTCCAGAGTAGAAAACTTTGTAACTGTCTGACTGAAAGTATCCCATTCCAACCCACTTTAGTTCACTGACACCAAGTACTGAAATGTTTGTTGCTTCCATTGCTTGCCTTTCAGTTTCCAGTTTATCTTGAGTCATACTTCTCATGTTCCATGGTCCAATTGTATGTGCTGTGAAGCACTGGCCTTTCCTTTCATGTCAGCCACTACATGTTCTTTCAGCTTTAATCTAGTTGCGTCATTATCAACAGCGCTATTTGTATTTGGCCTTTGCTCTTCCCTGGTGGCTGATTGAGTGCTTTCTGATCTGGGAACCTCATCTTCCAGCACTATCGTTTCATTGTGGACTCTCTCATTATGAGGTTTTTAAAAGTAAGAAAAGTTCAGCAGTCATTTACCATTGCTACCTTCTGCGTATTACTAACAAAACTTTTACTGCCATTGCCTCCTATGCCAGTGTCGCATTCAGCTACTTCTGTTGACCGGTAGCTGGCACCTCCATCACCATTAGAATGATCCATTCTTTTCTGCTAATGTAGTTACCCTTGAAAAGAATAGGTCTCAACTTCACTGACACACTCAAGCCCATTCACCATGTTGTGGTGTGCGTCTAAGAACAGGACTTCTTTTCCCATGTTTCTTTGTAGTTGCCCAGTGGTAAATCTAAGTTTCTGAACTCAAGACTTCCAATCAAATATCTTGTTCAGCCTTCATCTGTGAAGAAATTAATAACTTGCTTAACTCTCTTTGCATCTTCAGGGCTTTATTTTAGATAAATATCAGGGCTTGAAGTTGGAGTTTTTGTTCAGCAATCCACAGCCTGTAAAAGGTCATTTCTAAACTTTAATTCTAGACAGATGAAACTTGTGTGTGGAGAAAAGGTTAGAAGTAATTTGATGAGTTTTCAATGTGCATTCTACTGTCAGATCTTTTCTACCCCTTAATTTCATAGGAGTAAATAAAAAAAATGAAATATGCAAGAGCATTTATATATATATTGTTTTGCAACAAAAGCAATAATTTTAGCTTTTGATATTTTGGTCCTGGTGACTTGAAACAGTATCTCATCACCAGCCACTTTCTGGTGGGTTATGCCATGTGAAATGCTTGGAAGCCTGTTGGACAGTGATCTTCAGAACCCCTTGGTCAGTGTGGTCAGCAGTCATTGTAGTTGAGGGTTTCTGGAAGTTATGATCCAAAAAATGAATTTTCCAAGTTGTGGTCTGCCTTTCCTTCTTGAACAAAATACTGCTGGATGACCCTTCGTCCAACCCAGCCAGCAAGACATTTCTAATGTTCTGAGCAAGATTACATACTCAAGTTATCAGATAACACAGATGCTTGTCCTAACGCTTCAGAAATTCTGAGTGTTGCCTCCTAGTTTGTGTCTAATCTTTGAGACAGGCTGTAACAACTCCAAAATATCAGTTCAGAAACCCTACCTGTGCCTTCTAGCAGGCGTGGGAGATGGTGGTGCCATGTTTTGAGGAGCAGTTAGCAATCCTGCGGGCCTCTTCCAAAATTTAGAAGAAATTTTGTATTGGCCATGAGAGGGCATAAAGGAGGCTTGTTAGCAAACTTCCATTTTTGTAACTGGGGATGGAGGTTATAAGGGTGGATATGATTATAGCTCACCAAGATCCAGGGATGAGCATATGAGACTCCAGGAACCTCTGGAACTTGTTTACCCCTGCTGTAGGAAAACGAAACACACCTGAAACAGTTTATTTGGCTATAAGACTTACTATTCAGCCATTATGGCCTGAATCCAGGTAGAGCTTCACATCTGATTGCGATGTGGGGATGCAGGTCTTGAACCCAACATCCCACTCTACCTTGAAGACAGACAAATGTTTACAAGTTCTGCACCAGTATTTCTAAGCTCATTCTCATGATCAGTGGTTCTTAATCTTTGTTACTCGGATGTTTTTGAACTGCAACTCCCAGAAACCCCAGCCAGCACAGTTGGTGATGAAGGCTTCTGGGAGTTGCAGTCCAAAACACCTGAGTAACCCAAGGTTAAGAACCACTGCTCATGATCATGCTTTATTAGAGCTCCCGGTCACTGGAACATTCAGCGGAACATGTTTACAAGTGCTATTGCAAACCTTCCTTGCAAACCTCCAAATATTTCCAGGTGGGATGGGTTATGATGAGAATGCATATTACATGCATGCTCTTCTCTCCACCATGTTTCAAACTCTAGCTGGATTCAGGCTGGAATTCCTGAAGAGACCTTAAACTCTCGTAGAAAACACAGTGATGCATAATTTTCATATATCTTGACTATATAATCTTTAATTCATGTTTTGAAAGACCGTAACATTGCTGGGCAAGTTCAACTGGGCCAAACCATAATGAGCTTGGGAACTTCAGTTTATTTCTGTATTTTATGTACTCATTGTTTATCAAACATGAATTAAATTGCAGATATCCAAACACTGACTAGATGCTATGCTATTTATGTTGCACCACTGAAGAATCCTTTTATGAATTTAAGAGTCTAGTATCTTGCTCTCTTCCCTATAATGTAAAAGTAAGCAAAGTATGTGACATGGTGTTAGCTCTCTTCTTTGGGGAAAGTACTCTGCTTCCCTCTGCTAGCAATCAGTTAAGATCCCTGGCAAAAAGCAATCTGTCCTGTCCCCCACCCCACCCGGCCTATAGGAGAAAAAGCAGGAAGAAGAGAGAGACAGAAATATCAGAAGAAAACATACAAAGATAAATGGTGGTGGCAAAGACAGAGACAGAGAGAGAGGAATGGTCCTTGCCCATTTTGGTTTCTGGCTGCACCAGTCACTCGCTACAGTCCTACCCCGCTAGCATGTGACCTCAGGGAGATAACCTTTGATGGAATGCAGCCCTTAGCAGAAGAGGCATTACCAACTTTATTAGCTTCTACTTGCAGAAAAACTCACAGGTTATAATGACATCCAGCTTTTGTTTTCATTTACTGAATGTTGCATTGGAAGGAGACAGGCAGCAGAAGAAGGGAAATCATGTGGCCTGTGGCTTTCACACAGGCAACCACGCTATTGCTGTGACATCTTATTTGAGCCTCAGGACTGGGCTGTAAATACTCTGCTACATTCCATTGATAATTTAATTAGTATGCCTTGATCATTTAAATGAAGTGTAGTTTTATGGTAGAATCAAATAAAGGGGAAGAAATGAGGCACAAGAAGAAAAGAAAAAAGTAGTCTTGAGGCCGAAACCTTCAGCTATTATTTATGGACATTTTGTCAATGTATAAATGGTCTATAAAATAAATCCACACCAATAAAACTGGAACATTTCTTCTATCCAGCAATGGAGGCTCATTTCAGAGGCAGACGGGAGGTGGTCCTCATTACGCAGTGTTTGCTGAATAACTAATCTGAATGGCACTATTATATTGCACTCAAGAAGTTGTGGAGTATGAAATTCAATCTGAAGTATTTTTAATGAGCATTTGGAAACCTCTTTTCAGCCCCTGTGAAGAAACAAGGAAGATAGTGTGCTTGGAGGCCAAGGGATACACTTCATTCAATACTTGCAAAAAATATTTGGGAGGGGAAAATGGCACTTTGTTTAATTTGATTATAGCCATTTTGAAATTGGCATTATAGAAAATAGGTCTAATTTTAAAATTAGGCTTTGTGAAATTATGCAGGTGACCTCTTAGAGCTTTTTTTTTTTTTTTTTTTTTTTTTTTTTTTGCTTTATTGGACAACAAGAATAAGAACAGTAATCAAAGTATTTATTGCTGAATGTTGCAATGCTCACTGCCGAGATCATTCCTACCATTGGACAGGTGTCAGTTTTAGAAGTATCAGTGCAAGTTGTAAATGTGTCAGTTGATTAATTTGTGATTACATTTTCATTCATTCATTCATTCATTCATTCATTCATTCATTCAGGTTTTATACTGCCTGAGTAGTGCAAAGCATTACTCTGGGCAGTTAATAAATAAATAAAGTAAATGCAATGAGACAAATATTATGAGGTGCTTCAGAATGCTTTATAGCACCCCTGTCCCTCATATTCCTGCAATTTGACAATAATTTATGATGGGCACACTGCCCCCTCCAGGTTATCAGAGTTTGCGATAACTTTCCAAGAAAACTTAAAAGACCAAGTTCAGCAGAGCTCTTTCCTGTCTTCTATTCTACCCTTATCAAGTAAATGTATATTTTTAAAACAGGCAGAAACAATAGTGGAGATGATCGATACTTGGCGGAACGCTTACTCCCAACTAGTTCTACCCGCGTCACCCGCGTGAGCCAGGAGGTGAGGCTGAGGAGCCTGACGCTGAGGGAGGCCCGGAAAGACAGAACTAGAAACCGGGCTTTCTCGGAGGTGGCTCCTCGTCTCTGGAATAACCTACCTCCGGAGATTCGCACTGCACCCTCGCTGGGTACTTTTAAGAACCAACTAAAAACATGGATGTATAGGCAGGCCTTCCAGTTAATTCCTGTCGTCTTTCCTTTTTTTCTCTCTCTTTATTTGATTTATTTTTATTTTTCCCATCTTATTGAATCATTTAATTAATTGATTGTTATAATTTTTAAAGAACTTGTTATCCTTATGTTGTAAGCCGCCTAGAGTGGTCGAAATGACTAGATAGGCGGGGTATAAATACAATAAATAAATAAAATAAAATAAAAATAAAAATGATTGGCTTAATGGCAAGAGCATCTCTGTAGACCTCATTCATCATCTTCTACCAGGATACATATGATACATAATTTCCAGTTCCTCAGGAACTGGTGAATCAGTTCCCTTGTAAAAAAAATGTAATTGTATTTTTTAAATGATTTTATACATGTTTATATTGATGTGTTTCTATCTCTGTAAGCCGCCCCGAGTAGACATTGTCTAGAGGGGCAGGGTAAAAATCAAATAAATAAATAAATAAATAAATAAATAAATAAATAAATAAATACACACACACACACACACACACACACACACACACACACACACACACACACACACACACACACACACATACATACATACATACATACATACATACATACATACATACATACATACATACATACATACATACATACATACATTAAAAAAGCACTATTGTTTAAAGAATGGTCTCCAGCATGTTCAGGCTACGTCAACATAACCATATTCATAATCTTAGAACTGCAGACCTGAAAGGGACCCTATGGATCATCAAACCCAGTCTTTGTTAAGGAGGCACAGTGGCAATTTGAACTCTCAATCTCTGGCTTGGTACTCAAAGCACTGAGCTATCCAGCAGTTTTTGAAAATGAAGTTCATAAAGCCCTGAGCTGTTGCAGATTCTTTTTGTGTAGTACACAGGGTTGGGGGTGATTAAATTGTTACATGTTGGGTTCAAACTTTGGAGGGAATATCAACTTGGTTTGTGTTTGAGATTTGGAAATGCCAGAATTTCCAAACTTAGCCAGTTGTCTGAAAGAAGCAAACAATAATTAATATTAACCACAGTTTGTTGGTTTTGATAAAATGTCAGAGGGTGGTTAAGCCAAACCATTTGAACTCCTTCTCCCAGCAGTGTGGGTGGAGAATGGGTTCACAGAAATCCAATGTTCATCTAGGTTTGTTCATGCCATGCTAAATACTGCTTTATTGTGATGCTTCTGGGAATCGACTGTGTCCTCCCTTTAAGTGCAGTCCAACCTCCAGACCCTGCCTCCTCCTTTTATCTTCATTTGAACTAACAGAGAAACAAGGTGCTGTACTATTATATTAGTACAGTACCTTGTAAATGAACTAGACACATAAGCAAAAACTGTTAAAAATGAAGTTATGAAGGCAAATTAAAGTGAAAGAAGGAGAGAATTACATTAACCAGCCAGTGTTGTTGAATTGAGAAATTTTAAAAGTTGTTGTTTAGTCATTAAGCTGTGTCCGACTCTTCATGACCCCATAGACTGGAGCATGCCAGGCCCTCCTGTCTTCCATTGCCTCCCAGAGTTGGATCAAATTCATGTTGGTAGCTTCGATGACACTGTCCAGCCATCTCGTCCTCTGTCGTCCCCTTCTCCTTGTGCTTCACACTTTCCCAAAATCAGGGTCTTTTCCAGGGAGTCTTCTCGTCTCATCAGATGGCCAAAGTATTGGAGCCTCAGCTTCAGGATCTGTCCTTCCAGTGAGCACTCAGGGTTGACTTCCTTCAGAATGGATAGGTTTGTTCTCCTTGCAGTCCAGGGGACACTCAAGAGCCTCCTCCAGCACCACAATTCAAAGGCATCAATTCTTCGGCGGTCAGCCTTCTTTATGGTCCAGCTCTCAATTCCATACATTGCTACTGGTAAAACCATAGCTTTGACTATGCAAACCTTTGTCGGCAAGGTGAGGTCTCTGCTTTTTAAGATGCTGCCTAGGTTTGTCATCGCTTTCCTTCCAAGAAGCAGGCGTCTTTTAATTGCGTGGCTTGCTGTCACCATCTGCAGTGATCATGGAGCCAAAGAAAGTAAAATCTGTCACTACCTCCATATCTTCCTTTCTATTTGCCAGGAGGTGATGGGAGCAGTGACTATGATATTAGTTTTTTTTTAATGTTGAGCTTCATACCATTTTTGCACTCTCTTCTTTCACACTCATTAAGAGGTTCTTTAATTCCTCCTCACTTTTTGCCATCAGAGTTGTATCATCTGCATATCTGAGGTTGTTGATATTTCTCCTGGCAATCTTAATTCCGGCTTGGAATTCATCATTCCTCTGGAATGCCATCACCTGCACTGGCCTTGTTGTTAGCCATGCTTTCTAAGGCCCGCTTGACTTCACTTTCAAGGATGTCTGGCTCAAGGTCAGCAGACACACTATCTGGGTTGTCTGGGACATCCAGATCTTTCTGGTATAATTCCTCTATGTATTCTTGCCGCCTCTTCTTAGTGCCTTCTTCTTCTGTTAGGCCCCTACCACTTCCATCCTTTATCATGTCCATCTTGCATTAAAACTTCCTTTAATATCTCCAATTTTCTTGAACAGATCTCTGGTTTTCCCTTTTCTATTCTTTTCCTCTATTTCTTTGCACTGTTTGTCTAAGAAGGCCCTCTTGTCTCTCCTTGCTATTATTTGGAAGTCTGCATTCAATTTTCTGTAACTTTCCCTATCTCTCTTGCATTTTGTTTCCCTTCTCTTCTCTGCTATTTGTAAGGCCTCGTTGGACAGCCACTTTCTTGCATTTCCTTTTCTTTCGGATGGTTTTTGTTGCTGCCTCCTGTACAATGTTACAAGCCTCCAACCATAGTTTTTCAGGCACTCTGTCCACCAAATCAAGTTCTTTAAATCTGTTCTTCCCTTACAGTGTGTATTCATTAGGGATTTGGTTTAGATTATACCTGACTAACCCTGTGGTTTTTCCTACTGTCTTCAGTTTAAACTTGAGTTTTGTTATAAGAAGCTGACGATCAGAGCCACAATTAGTCCAGGTCTTGTTTTTGCTGACTATGTAGAGCTTCTCCATCTTTGGCTGCAGAGAATATAATCAATCTGATTTCGGTATTGCCTATCTGGTGATGTCCATGTGTAGAGTCACCTCTTGTGTTGTTGGAAAAGAGTGTTTGTGATGACCAGCTTATTGTCTTGACAAAACTCTATTAGCCTTTGCCCTGCTTTGTTAGTCAGAACTCCCAGGCCAAACTTTCCCTGTTGTTCCTTTTATCTCTTGACTCCCTTCTTTAGTATTCCAGTCCCCTATAATGACAAGAACATCTTTCTTTGGTGTCAGTTCTAGAAGGTGTTATAAATCTTCATAGAATTGGTCAATTTCAGCCTCTTCAGCATTGGTGGTTGGTGCATAAACTTGGATGACTGTGATGTTGAAAGGTCTGCCTTGGATTCATATTGAAATCATTCTATCATTTTTGAGATTGTATCCCAGTAAAGATATTCCCATACTTTTTTTTTTTTTTTTTTACTATGAGGGCTATTCCATTCCTTCTACAGGATTCTTGCCCACAATAGGAGATATGATAATCATCTGAATTGAATTTGCCCATTCCTGTCCATTTTAGATCACTGACACCCAGGATATCAATGTTTATTCTTGCCATCTCCTGTCTGGCCACATCCAGCTTACCAAGGTTCATAGATCTTACATTCCAAGTTCCTATGCAGTATTTTTCTTTGCAGCATCGGACTTTGCTTTCACTTCCAGGCCCATCCGCAGCTAAGCGTCCTTTCGGTTTTGGCCCGACCACTTCATTAGCTCTGGAGCTACATGTACTGAGGCTCTTCCTCAGTAGCATGTTGGACGCCTTCTGACCCGAGCGGCTCATCTTCCAGCATCATATCTTTTAGCCTTTTGTATCTGTCCATGCAGTTTTCTTGGCAAAGATACTGAAGTGGCTCGCCAGTTCCTGCTCCAGGTGGATCGTGTTTAGTCAGAACTCTCCACTGTGACCCCCTCCGTCTTGGGTGTCCCTGCGCGGCATAGCCCATAGCTTCTCTGAATTACTCAAGCCCCTTCGCCATGACAATGCAGCAATCCGTGAAGGGGATTTAAAAAGTAGTTTGTGATTAATGACAAGGTTAAACTGTTGATGGGATAAAAGAGAACTGTTCATCTTTATGCTTGCCCATAAGGAAAAAGTGAAGCACAAAACTAAGAAAAAGGAAGACATAGATCCATAAGAAGTTGAGCAGGCCAGTTGCTCAATTTAGCTTATCCAATGTTTATGTTCAGTGAAGAGCTTATTTAACTGAAAAATCTAATAACACATCCAGTTCCTGAATCTTAAAAAGAGCTAAAAATTACAAACATGGCAAGAATACATTCTGGAAAAGATGAATGAGGAAAATTAAAGCTGCAGATCATTGGGTTAAAAGCAGTTAATGAAATAGTAAGGTAAGGTTTTGCTAAATGAACAAATCATGTGAAATAATATTTATGTTTGAATCCGTAGCATGTACAGTATCTCCATTTTGAAAGGTGTTTGGGTAACTTAAAATATAAGTACATTTTCTAAGAAACTAAGGGTTTTTTTTAGCACTTTATTATTGCAGAAGAGATTGAGAAAATATTTGCTGGCAGACTCTTGATCTGAAGTCATTGTTATGGATTACAGACTGCTAGACTATTAAACCTGACTGTACATTCATAACCAAGTCCAGCTGAGCTGATGAAGTGAATGTTTAAAGATGAAAATAGTCAATTTACTTGAAGAAATAGCAGATAAGCATCAAGGATGTGGGTTCTATAAACAGGGCAGATTTTTAAAAATTCTCAACCACTTCCTTATTAAAAGGTCATGTTAAAGAATTAAGTTCTCAAAGCTCTGGCTGGAATTTTTCCAGTTATGCAAATGTTAAACCTGATACTGTTCTAAAAGCTTTCTTCAGAGAAAAAAACAAAACAAATCAAAACCTTTGTTCCAAATAGATATTGAGATGGTATGAGGAAGACTGAGCGTAGTGGAAATGACTAATAGACCTAAAGAATATTAAACACATAGCATAGGGCAGTGGTCCCCAACCTTGGGCCTCCAGATGTTCTTGGACTTCAACTCCCAGAAATCCTGGCCAGCAGAGGTGATGGTGAAGGCTTCTGGGAGTTGTAGTTCAAGAACATCTGGAGGCCCAAGGTTGAAGATCACTGGCATAGGGTACAAACCTAAATGTAGTTGGAAAGAGATACACCCAGTTGAACAGAGTGGGATTTACCTTTCAGTTATCTCAATTTTGCCTGATTGTCTAATTCATCTATACTGTATATATAAGCTGGCAGGATGGCTTTGTAATGGATTGGAACACCTGGCCATCCAGTTTGATTCTCCCACACTCTGCCTCCCAAGAGAAGAGCCAGATGTGTGGCCTTGGGCAACATGCAGAGTCCCAGAGAACCACTACAAGGAGCAACTGGTAAACCACTTCTGAGTAGCCTATTCCCAAGAAACCTTGGGAAAGGTTGCACTCACTTGGAATCAGCGTGATGGCACACTGTTTATTAATTCTGATTGTAGACTATAAATTTAATTAATTGCTTAATTTAATTTATAGTCGAAAAATTGGAAGAGTTGAAAATCCTTATCAAGTTTAAGAATGGTTTGATATTGTTCACTGAGAATTAACATCTGATTAAGTTCATTTTGGGTAATACAGTAGATAGGCATAGATAGCTTAAATCAGTCGTGTCTAAAATTAAAATATTTTTGCAAGAGTTTAATTTAAAACATTTGTTATTCCCATAGTGCTGTTCAGTGTATAAAAATCTGTATTTCCTGTGCCCAGCAAAGTGTATTTTCTGGCATTTCTCTAGTCACCACATGATTAGTATAACTGTGAGAATATGGCTGAGGAGTAATGAGTCTTAATGTGACAATTTCAGTTGGCTTCTGTTTGTTTTTGTTTGTGCTTAGTTATTGTGTAAGCAATTATGCTGGTTGCATGATAGAATGAATGGGTTGAATGATATTTATGACAGTTCATAGGGGTAAGAATTTATCTCCAGGGAACTTTGTTGTGATTGGTTGCTTTCCCCAGTCCCAGTGGGACAGGGGAAAGAAAGTGTGAGTGGGGGTTTAAGATGTTGGGTAGTTAGGACAGGACTTTGAAGTTTGTTATGATAATTAAGAATAGATACGAAAAAGATAATATATAATGGGTGAAAGTTTTAACCAAAACCCCAAGTTTTACCTCATGATAGCTAACAGACTTCAGAATGTAGCAAAGGTTGGTAGTATTCACTGCCTGTATCTTTGCAAAGCTGTTCAAAAAGTCCTTAATTCAGTGATTTGCATTTTATAACACTGGCAATTTTGACTGATTCGTTCAAGGTCTTCTTTAGCTTTTAAGGTCTCATTTTAGCAGCTAGAGCTTCCCTATGTATGCAGCAGTAGTATCAAGTCACCAACTGTATGATTTCCTTAATCCATGCTACAAGTCTCGTAAGCTTTCCAGACATTGCTTGTGCCCCATCTGTGCTAATTCCAATGCATTTCATCCAGTCCATGTCATGAGATGGTATAAACTTGTTTATGCTGTTAAATACTTCTTCAGCTGTAGTGTGTACCAAAGAGGAGATGAACAATATGTCTTTGAAAACATTGCTCTCATGCTTATATCTAACTAGCACAGTGAGGTTGCTTTCATAGAACCATAGAAAAGTGAAGTTGGAAGGGTCCTACAAGGTCATCAAGTCCAACCCCCTGCTCAATGCAGGAATCTAATCAAAGCATATCTGCCAGGTGATTATCAAAGTTTTTATTGAATGACTCCTGTGTTGGAACACTCACCAACTTCCAAGGTAACTGGTTCCACTGTCGTACTGCTCTAACAGTTAGGAAGGTTTTCCTGATATTCAACCAAAATCTTCCTTCCTTTAACTTGATCCCATTGTTGCGTGTCCTGCACTTTGGGATGATCGAGAACAGATCTTGCCCCTCCTCTGTATGACAGGCTTTCAGATATTTGAAAAGTGCAATTAGATCACCTCTCAGTCTTCTTTTTTCAAGGCTAAACATGCCCAATTCTTTCAGCCTTTCCTCATAAGGCTTGGTTTCCAGCCCCCTGATCATCCTTGTCGCCATCCTCTGAACTTGTTCCAGTTTGTTACCATCCTTCTTGAAGTGTGGTGTCCAGAACTGGATACAATACTCAAGGTGAGGCCTAACCCTTGCTAAATAGAGGGAGACTAGCACCTCATGGGATTTGGAAACTATACTTCTATTAATGCAGCCTAAAATAACATTTGACTTTTTTGTAGCCACATCACACTGTTGGCTCATATTTAGCTTGTGATCTACGACAGTTCCAAGATCCTTCTCACTCACTGTTTTGCTGAGCCAGGTATCCCCCCATCTTGTAACTATGCAATTGGTTGTCACGTTCCCGGGGGTTACAATAGCCGAAGTCCAGTAAACCAGTCCAGGGTCAGAGATACCAAGAATGCAAACCAGAGTTCCAAAACAAACTTACAGAGTGCAGTCCAAAGTCAAAGTCCAGGGTCAGATACACAGTCAGAGTCCAGAGTTCAGAGTACATAGTCCAGGGCCAAGGTCCAAAGTTCAATACCAGTGCAAGTCCAGGGTCAAGGTCCAGAGTTCAGGAACAGGAGACGTGGGTGCCAGCCAAGATGTTGACTCCTTGCTTCCTCAAAGTTTCTTGCTTCGCTGAAGCTTGTTTTATCCTGAAGCAGCTCCCTGAGCTGTTGGAACACTCTCTATTCTGCTAGTACTCAGGACTAGGTGAACACAGGTCCCTGTGGAAAGCTTTAGAGCGATCCTCTGCTCTTCTTTCCCTGAGTCTTTTCCAAAGCCTGCCCCGAAGCCTGTCTGCTGTGGAGGGAGAACCTGGAGGCTGCTCAGCTGTTTCCAATCTCTTCACATTCTCCTCAGCCACAATTAACCCTTCTGGGTCCAGATCTTCAGGCGCACTCATGACATTGGTTTCTTTTTCCGAGGTGCAGTACTTTACATTTATCCCTGTTGAATTTCATTATGTTGGTTTCAGCCCAGTGTTCCATCCTATCAAGGTCATTTTGAATTTTGTTTCTATCTTCTAGAGTATTAGGTATTCCGCCTAATTTGGTATCATCTGCAAATTTGACAAGTATTCCCTGCACTCCCTCATACAAGTCATTAATAAAAAATATTGAAGAGCACCAGGCCCAGGACTGAGCCTTGGGGTACCCCACTAATTATCTCCTCCCAGTTAGAGAAGGGCCCATTAATCATCACCCTCTGAGTACATTCTGTAGCCAGTTGTGTATTCACCTGACAGTTGATCTATCCAGCCCACACCTAATTAGCTTGCTAATCAGGATATCATGGGGCACTGTCAAAAGCTTTGCTGTTTGTTATGTCTATGATTCTTCATCGTGGTCTTCTGTGAATGCACACAAAGGGTTAATACCAGCGCCAGCGTTGGGCCTCTCGGAACGTTTTCTAGCTGCAAGAGAAAAGTAACAATGTTTAGGACTACCCCTACTGCGCACGCCCAGCCTAACCGTCCCTCAGTTCCATTTTTCCGCCTAGCGGTTTGGAGCCTCTCGTCTTAGCTGCGTTACTGCGATATATCTGATTTTTTGGCTTTTGACCTAGCTTCGCTCTCGGACTACCCTAGCGCTTTTTCCCTTCAACTTGACGACCCGGTGTGTTTTTCTGGCTTTATTCGGACTGATTTCGGACTGCTCTGCCTTATCCTAGGACTTGTCGTTTCGGTTTCCTTACTGCCCTATGTCCCCTTCCGGGCCGTTCAGCAGGTGTGTGGTGTGCGACCGCAAAATTCCTCATCAGGACGGCCACGATACTTGCCTGTATTGTTTGGGCGAGTCGCACAATCCCAAAGCTTGCCCACACTGCAAAGCCTTCACTAAGGCCGCTCTCAAAGCTCGCCAACAGCGCCTTAAACTTCATCTGTGGGAGTCAACGTTGTCTTCCACGGCGCCCTCGGAGGGGGAAATGGCTTCCACTTCTCGAGCAGCTCCTGTTCAGTCAGTCGTCTCTAAAGTCTCCAAAATGTCGAAAAAATCCGCGTCGTCGAAATCGGCCGCTCCTGCTTCGAACCCCGAGCCTCCGGCTCCGAAAGCTAAGCCGTCGAAATCGTCCAAAGCTAAGGCGGCCGCCCAGCTTAAAATGACTTCCATCCCGCTTTCTCCGAGCTCGGGTTCCATCCCATCACCGATTCTTGAGGAGTTGTCGAGGCGCTTCGGGGCCTCGTCCGAGGCACCCGCTCCTCCTCCTTCTCGACGTACTGAAGTGATACCGCCTTCGGGAAGGTCTTCCCCGACACCGAGCCAGTTAGTCGCTGTCACTACTGGCCTCGCTTCTGCCCCACATAGCCCCTTTCCTGCGGGCCAGGGGTCGCCTCCCGTGTCGATCTCGTCCGTACACTCGGACTCGAGATCCCCTCGAGAGAAGATACCTCGATCACCTGTGCGTTCCAGGTCGAAATCTCCTCGAGGCAAACGTTCTCGCACGGAGAAGCATGGCTCCCCGAGTCGGTCCCCTTCTTCCGGCCGCTCGAGGTCGAAGTCTCCTCGACGGAAACGATCAAAGAAGAGGCATCGAGCTTCCACTCAGTCCGACTCTGGCGATCGCTCGGACTCGAAATCTTCTAAGCGTAAACGCTCTAAGAAGAAGCACCGTTCTCATCGACGTCGTAGCAAGCATCGACGTCGATCTTCTTCTTCCCGTTCGGCGGATTCCGACCGCCCTAAGCGTCGTAAGCACCATCGACGTCGACGCGACCGTTCGACGTCTCCTTCTTCGTCTTCGACATCCGCATCTCGAGACCGGTACCGCAAAAAGATCCGGTACATATATGTGTCTTCTTCTTCGGAGTCGACCCGACCTCGACGCCGACGCCGGACTATTCGACCCAGAGACCAGCCTCCTGCGTTACCGGTTGCCCCTCCGCCGCAACCGGCCCCTTCCACCTCGGCGCCAACCGTGGTCCCAGTTCGACCCCCGACAACGCAGGTCGGCATCGAGAAGCCCCCTCCAAAGAAGAAGAGGGATGTCTTCTCCTCTGATCCAGATGAGGTGTCCACGGAGCGGTCTTCTGACTCCGACCAGGAACAACCCCCTCCCTTGCCACCGCATGATTTACCTCCGGGTGATCTGGTGCTTTCCGATACTGGCGATACTCACGCCCCTTCTCCATCTGAGGATTTTTCTTCTTACTCTCAGATGATGTCCAGGCTTGCCAAGACCCTCAAATTGGACTTGAATCTCCCTTCGCCTCCCGGAGAGGACTTGTTCTTTGGGGACATCAAGAAGGACAGTACCGCTCCCCCCAGTATAGCCTTTGTGCCTGTGGTTATGGAGGCCATCAAGGAATTCTGGGCTCAGCCTGCGACTACACCTAATGTCCCTCGTCGCACAGAGCACTTCTACAAGATTCATGGGGCTGACACTCATTTTCTGCTCAAGCATCCCATTCCAAACTCACTCATTGTTGAGACAAGTTGTTCAAGGCCTTCGGCTAAAGCCCATGTTACCCCAGTTGACAAGGAGGGTAAAAAGCTGGAACTCATCGGCAGAAAAATCTACTCCCTTGTCACCTTGCTACTTCGAGTCATAAATTATCAAACTGTTTTCGGAGCCTATCACAAACAATTGTGGCTCAAGCTTTTGCCGGGGTTGAAAATGATACCTGAAGACGCCCGGCAAGCTTTTCTTAATTCCTATGAGGAAGCTCAGACGGTATCCAAGTATGAACGTCTTTCCATCAGACATGCAGCAGAAATCTCTGCCAGACGCTTGGCTCCGTTCTGCTGACATAATGGAGGACGTCAAGTCAAAGGTTGAGAGCCTCGCCTTCGACGCTACCGGGCTGTTCAACGAAAAGACCGACTCCCATTTGGAGGACCTTCACAAGGCTAAGAGAACTGCTAAATCCTATTCTGTTCAGTCTCAATCTAGACAGCGACGCCCTCAATGGCGTAAATCTTATGGACAGTATCAATCTTCCCAACAATACCGTCCTTACAAGCACCTACCTCAGCAGCGCTCTGGCCAGTCCTCTTCTTCTGTCCAGGGCTATCAAGGATACCGCCCTCGTCCTCCCCATCGCCGCCAACCCTTTAAGCCACCTGGCAGGAAACAAAAACAGTATCTTTGACTTTCGGCCCCCCGTTTTCACCCATTCACCACCTACCACCCGTCTTCAACCGTTTCTTCACAACTGGTCTGTCATCACAAACGACACTTGGGCTCTGAAAATTATTCAGCACGGTTACCAGCTGGAGTTTATAAGATCTCCTCCGCTAGGTTTCATAACTCATTCTCCCTTCGACTCCTCGCTAGAGGAAGAAATATCATCTCTCTTGGAAAAAGATGCCATCTCTACGGTACCACCCCGCGACATACAATGCGGGTTTTACTCCCGCTACTTCGCTGTCTCAAAAAGCGGAGGAGGCATAAGGCCCATCCTCGATCTAAGACTCCTAAACACTTATCTGCGACCCAGACGTTTTCGGATGCTCACCTTAGAGTCCATCATGCACCTGCTGAAGAACAACAATTGGTTCGTCCTCATAGATCTCAAGGACGCATACTTTCACGTCACTATCCACCCCGACCACCGCAAGTTTCTTCGGTTCATCTTTCAGGACACAATCTACGAATTCCAGGCCTTGCCATTCGGCCTGTCCACAGCTCCCCGGACCTTCACCAAGGTCATGGCTCCGGTGGCAGCTTACCTTCGTCTCAAGGGCATTCACGTTTACCCTTACCTGGACGATTGGCTCGTCGTCTCCACCTCGCGGAGGCAGTCCCTGAAAGACACAAAGTTCATCCTGTATCTTCTCTCCAATCTCGGTCTCACTGTCAACAAACAGAAGTCTCGGCTCATTCCCTCCAAAACAGTTCAATACATAGGAGTCTGTTTGGACGCTGTAAAGGGTCGAGTCTTTCTTCCCTCAGAGAGAATACACAAGATCCAACGAGCCATCAGGAAATTTCTCCCCGGTGCTCGGGTGACAGCCCATCACGCCCAACACCTCCTCGGCCTGATGTCTTCTACAACGCCGGCGCTAGCGCACGCTCGCCTCAAACTCCGGTCGCTCCAATCATGGTTCCTCACCCTTTTCGACCCTATGATGGACAGTCAGAGGAAACGCCTTCGTGTCACCCCGGAGCTTACCAGACAGCTCCAGTGGTGGATGTACACACCCCATCTCACGGTTGGCCGGCCCTTTCGTCCACTCCGTCTCACCGTTCAGGTTACAACGGACGCCAGTCCGTCCGGCTGGGGGGCGCACTGCGGGCGTCGCACCATTCACGCCCTCTGGACACCACAGGAAGCCATGTTCCACATCAATCACCTGGAACTGCTGGCGGTTATCAAGGCCTTCAGGTCCTTCCTTCCTCTCCTGCGCGGCCGCGGAGTTCAGCTGGTGACGGACAACACTACCACAATGCACTATGTCAACAAGCAGGGAGGAACCCGCTCTCACTCACTCCTGTATCTCTCCATCCTCCTTTGGGAATGGTGTTACCGTCATCATATCTACCCTGTGGCCATCCATGTAGCCACGGAGGACAACACAGTGGCGGACACTCTGAGCAGGCTTCATTATCAGACTCACGAATGGGAGTTAAACCCTCTGGTCTTCCAGGACCTTTGCCGCCAATGGGGGACCCCAGTGCTGGACGTGTTCGCATCCCCTCACAACGCCAAATGCTCCCGGTATGCGTCCCGGGCAGGTCTCGGTCGCCACTCGCTCGGCGACGCGTTCATGATTCCATGGAACCAGGGTCTCTTGTACATGTTTCCACCGATCCCGTTGATACAGAGATCCTTGATCAAACTCCGACATTCGATGACTCCGGCCATTTTCATCGCACCCTTTTGGCCTCGCCAAGTGTGGTTCCCCACTCTAGTCAGCATGGCTGTGGACTCAGTAACCCTTCCGATATGGCCGGACCTACTGACCCAGGAAGCAGGCGAAGTCCTTCACCCCGACCTCGACACGCTCCATCTGACGGCGTGGAGGATCGTCCAGAAATTCAGGAGGTCTTGACCAACGCCATCAAGCCCTCCACGTCTCGCTTGTATGCCTACAAGTGGAAAAGCTTTCTGAAATTTACCCAGCAGAGGGATCTCGCCTCTTCCCCTGTGTCTCTGTCTACACTTCTGCAGTATCTCCGTTACCTGTTCGATTTCCACCTGTCTGTCTCTACTATCAAGGTGTACCTGGCTGCGGTTGTCTTTTTCCAACCCAGAGCTTCTCCCTCTTCCCGTTTTTTCTCCCATCCCACTGTCAGGATGTTTTTGAGGGGTCTCTCTAACCTCCGACCTCCCGTTCGTCCTCCACTCCCTCAGTGGTCCCTACATTTGGTTCTGCACGCCCTATCCAGAGCCCCATTTGAACCCATGGCTACCTGTGACCTCAAGATGCTTTCTTTAAAAACGCTATTCCTAGTAGCTATCACCTCTGCCCGTCGAGCTAGCGAGCTGGCAGCTCTCCGTCATGACCAACCTTTTCTTCAATTCTTTAAAGACAAGGTTATGCTTTACCTGGACATATCTTTTCTTCCCAAGGTGGTCTCCGACTTCCACGTCAATCAGCCACTTATTCTCCCAACTTTGTTTCCGTCTCCGACGACTGATGTTGAACGCATGCTCCACATGCTTGATGTTCGACGGTCCTTAGCTTTTTACGTGTCCAGGACCAAGGACTTTCGCCTGGCCAACAGACTCTTTCTTTGCTACTTCGGCCCAAAGAAGGGCTGCCCGGCCTCGCCGTCCACGCTCTCTCGGTGGCTCGTATCTACCATCGCCCTTGCCTACGAGCTCAACCACAGAGATCCTCCACAGGGACTTAAAGCCCATTCCACCCGGGCTGTTGCCTCATCCACTGCCTTACTTCGTGGCGTCGACCTGCCCGACATCTGCCGGTCCGCTACGTGGTCCAATGCCTCTACCTTCATAACCCACTACAGATTGGACGTGAGGGCAAAGGAGGAGACCAAATTCGGGAGGGCAGTGCTAGCATCGGCTCTTCAGTGACAGCCCACCATCCGGTTAGTAAGCGTGCTAATCACCCTTTGTGTGCATTCACAGAAGACCACGATGAAGAAAGAAAGGTTACTTACCTGTAACGATGGTTCTTCAAGTGGTCATTCTGTGAATTCACACAATCCCGCCCGGCCTCCCCTCTGTCTGTCTGTCACTGGCATCTCTATGACTCGAGGGCCTATGGCGGACAAATGGAACTGAGGGACGGTTAGGCTGGGCGTGCGCAGTAGGGGTAGTCCTAAACATTGTTACTTTTCTCTTGCAGCTAGAAAACGTTCCGAGAGGCCCAACGCTGGCGCTGGTATTAACCCTTTGTGTGAATTCACAGAATGACCACTTGAAGAACCATCGTTACAGGTAAGTAACCTTTCTTTTCATGTTAGCCGCTCAGAGTGGTATAAATATACCAGATGAGCGGGATATAAATCAAATAAATAAATAAATAAATAATAAATATCCAATTGCACTGCAAAATAGGGGGACGTGAATTCCTTCTAATAATTGGTCCTTGATATTGGCTAACAAACCATCGATTCACTTCTTAACTGTTTCATTTAACAAAGGTATTAAGGAAAGGTGTTTGGCAGCTTCTCCTTGATCAATGCAGAAACCATGATTTTGCTGCAGGCAATGTGTGAGGTTTTCTGGTTTTTGCTATTAGTTGATGAGACCCTCATTGCATGCATTTATTTATTTATTTATTTATTTATTTATTTATTTACTTACTTACTTACTTACTTACTTACTTACTTATTTTCATTGTTATAACCAGTTGCAGTCTTTTTTAACCATTTTCTTACTTTCCTGAAGCCCATGCTCATTACTTTTGAAAAAAAACAGTGCTCTTTCTGAGTCTCAAAATGTGTTGCTATGAAATTCACTGTGATAATATTGAAAAGTCACTTTATCCGACAATATCTAAACGGTTTTATTAACAGAAATTGAAGAAGAAACATGATCACGAAGTCTGTCTAAAAACTCACTCTGACACAGACTGACTCCACCTCTCTTCCCGTGGTTTCTTGCAGAATCGTTTAATTAATTAATTGTTATAATTTTTTCTTGCACTTGTTACGCTTTATGTTGTAAGCCGCCTAGAGTGGTCGAACTGACTAGATAGGTGGGGTATAAATAAATAAATAAATAAATAAATAAATAAATAAATAAATTTCTGACTGTCTACAGAGTAGCAAGAACTTGCATGTCCTCACTATGTGCAGAAATATCAAACAGTTATTTTCATAACCGATTTTTACTTTTGTATGTTTTTAATGGAGACCGTAGGTCAGAAAAGCCAAGTTTTGCACAAACAAGGAAGAGAAATTAAAATCTTGTTCTATGTTTCCTTTTCTTTCTTTCTTTCTTTCTTTCTTTCTTTCTTTCTTTCTTTCTTTCTTTCTTTCTTTCTTTCTTTCTTTCTTTCTTTCTTTCTTTCTTTCTTTCTTTCTATCTTTTTCTTTCTTTCTTTCTTTCTTTCTAAACTGCAAAAGGTCATTTCTGTAAGCCTTTGCGGATTCACTGCCTTTCCAGCAACTTCTTTCAAAGAACAAATATACAGATAAGTCCCAAGGCTATAGCATCCTAAAGAAGAACAATTGTTTGTGCTCACAAGGAAACAATATTATTTATATACTGTAGGTTGTGTTTATTTGTGTGTGAGATCTCATGATGATTTGGATTTATAAAATGTTTCCCAAAAAAATGTGTTGGTGTTGTTGTGTTTTTGTGGGGGGTGGGTTGCTTGTTTGTTTGTTTGTTTGTTTGTTTTGGTAAGAGCATAGGCTGAGTAACCTTATGTTGTTTTTATTACAGCAAAGAGCTCCAGGGAAGGTTTTACTGGATGCGGTCTGCAATCATCTGAACCTGGTTGAAGGTGACTATTTTGGCCTTGAGTTTCTCGATCATAAGAAGATCACGGTATGCGGTGAAGCTTTTTACATAATTTATTTCTTAAGCATTTTTCCCTGTTTTCTTCTGTGCAACAATATTCTTCCTGGGGGAAAACCTGGAGATAAGGCATCATTTAAACTTTCAACCATTTCCAGCTTTATTTCACTGCTACTGAAACTAGACTTAATATTAGATTTGTGCAGCCCAGTTTCAGAACTATGTGTAATCATGTAATTTTTAGAGAGAGTTTATACAATACTGATACCATATAATTGCGATTTTCTTTTCATTACCTTTCAGCTGAAGAAATGCATAATGTAATGTATACTGTCTATGACTACACTTACCCATACACATCTGAGTACAGTAGAACCTCCAGTTTATAAGAGAGAGAAAAATTGTTTCACTTAGTTTTTCTTAATAAGAACGCTTCTGCCTTAAGAAATAGGTGGCATCATGAATAATTTGCAGGATGATTTGTCAAAATCACATGCCAGTTAAACGGCTTTTGTAATGTATACCCTCCAGTTTATCTTTGCTGGCCTCGTATTCCTTGGCAGTGGGGATATAGACATTCTGTTGCAGTGTGCCAAGTACTTTGTGTATTAACTTTTGGCTAGATTAAAATCATATATTGTCGAACTGCTTTTTGCCTTCTTAAATATGATTTTTGTGCCAAAAATAACAGTATGGAGCCACCTACTCTGTGCAATGTGCCCAGAGTATTTGTAGCTTTATTGTGTCTTAGTCACTTTTTTTGAGAAATTTGGCAGTGCTGACATGTGCCATGTGTGAAGTTCAGTAACAAGATGTAGAGTTAATGCCACAAAATAGCAATCTGTTTTTGAAACATCTGAAAAACTATATTTTCCTGCATTTGGATAACAAATAAATGATGAAGGCATAGTTTTTTACTATCTAACAAAATACAGCTTTAAAAAACTGTTTTTAAAATTCTGTCTTAAAGGAATTATTCATAAATTTTAACATAGGTGTATAGAACATTGAAATGAAAATGCTTGAGTTAAGTCACCATTTTAGGGTTTGTAAAATAACAATTAAAACAGAATAATTTAAAGCACACACACTTCTCTTTTAAAAAATAGCATTTTACTGTGACAGTTGTGGTTGTGCTAGTGTAAGAAGAACACATTTCTTCTGCTACATATTTAAAATCCAGTTATGGTCAAATCTAACATAACTTTATGTTCCTCTTTTAAAAAACAAAAGATTTTGTTTTAATTTCCAGGAGAAAAATGAGTTTTCTTTCCATATACTAAACTCCTTCAATTTTATATATTTGTAGATAAGCATAAGATTGAGCTGTAAAAGTTATGTCTAAGGATAGCTGAACATCGCTATGATATATCTGCATATTTATTTATATGCATCGATCAGTGGCTACACGGCATGTTAAAATGTGTAATCTACAGAAATAAGTCACACTGAATTTATTGAGGTTTACATCTGAGTAACCATGTGAAAGTTTGTGAGCAGAATCCTTTAGCTGTGTCCTATAAATCTGTTATTTTCTCCTGCATCTTAAATCTTCATTTGTGATACACTGTCACTGATACTTCCATTCACGCAACAGAATTCACACAGACATAATCAAATGTCAGTCAGACTAAATTATTATGGGAAGAATTAACAAACAATAAAAGCACTGTTTACTTATCTTGCTGCTCCTTTGCATGCTGCTTTAGTAACAGAGTAATTAACATAAGAGGAGTGCTGCTAGAGCAAACCAATGGCCCATCTAAATGTATATCCTGATTGCCATCATGGGCAACCAAATGCCCCGGAGTCAAGCTGAGAAGCAGAACTTGAGGACAGTAGCTTTCTTTCCAATATTGTTCCCTAGGAACTGATAATTCAGAGCCATACTGCCTCAGAATTTAGAGGCCATCAGCATGGAGAGTTATTAATACCTCTATTTTTGGTGATTGATAGTTTCAGTCTTAGGAGCTATTTTTCTTCGGAGTTCAATTTTTTCCATGCTCTGCTTATTCTCCCTGAAAATTCTTTAAAAATACAGCCCTTTTCTTACCTCACACAACCAAGTTAGATTCATCAACCCTCTAACTCTCCAACAGCTGTCTCTGATTGCACTTCCAGCTAGTTAAACAACTTGGTCAGACACTAGTCCCATGGTAGAAACAATAACAGAGCAGCAGAGTCACATGGGAAGAGCCATGCTGACATTTAGCTTCTGTGTCACCATGACATTGCCATAGTTTATTCTGAAGAGAGCACCCCTATTGAGCTGTCTATATACGATATTACCAAAGAAGTACAGAATAAAGTCCTGGGAGAACCATGGATTGATTTGGTATGTTTATGTGATTGCCTGAGTCATTCTTAGCTGATGTTTTGCTCGGTTTTTTAAATTTACACTTTTTGTATAGTTTCTCTTGGCCAAGAAATGGGAATATTAAAATATGAAATGTGTGGCAGATAGCCTTGCTGTTAATATGGTGGAAAACACTGCATGTGTTGCATAGTTTAGTTTTAATCTATACTTTATAGTTACATTTTTTTTGTTACGTTTCCATGGACAATAATACGTTTGTTTTGTTTTCAGGTGTGGCTGGATCTTCTGAAACCTATTGTGAAACAGATCAGAAGTATGTATGGACAGTTTTCTTCCGATGCAAAAACTAGGCTCAGATTAAATAAGGCTTGTCTTGCAGCTGGGTCTAAGGAAGTGTTAGAGTACACTTCTCTTCACCTATTTTGGGACACCAGCCGTGCCTCTTAGTATGTCCACATAGTAACCTAATAAGAAAGCCTGCATTTTTAAAATCCAGCACATGCAGGCCCTGCTTGCATGATTCGTTTCACGATCTCTTCTGAGCTGTTGACTGTGGGCAATGGTATCCATAAATTCAACTCTCGTAGGTCAGCCCTGTTTGAATGCTACATTTTTGTGTGAACATATCTAGAAATATTGAAGGAAGGCTGGGCAAGTGAGCCAGGGAACCACTCCCTGCTGCTCATCAAGTGGTTAGGACAGATCCAGGGTAGATGTCTTCCAGGTCAAACGATAGCTTATTTGATTTACCTCAGAGGATACCTGGTTCCTTTTGAAGGATGTGCATTGCTGTACTTTGTGTTTGAGATGCTTGATGATATGCTTCCTTTTCTGCAACCCTGTTTTCAAAGTTGTTCCTGGAGTTACTCATCCAAATTCATTTCTGGCAATAACGAAAGACAAATTGGTGTGCTTACATTGTAAAACACACACATGTTGTGCTTTATGTTGCATTTGAATGTTTAATTCCTCTTGGTTCACATCCTTTGAATGTGCCTTCAAAACAGGCTGTCATGAATGAAAACATTTTCTTACCCCTGAGCAAAATCCAAGCAGTGGGGATGAATATGCGAAGTTGGGGGCTCCACACATGCCATCTCCCTCTCTGTTTGTGAGCAAAGCAACAAGGCGCAGGGGAAGGGAGCAGCTGGAAAGAATGGAGGCTTGGTAGTGTAGAAGTTCATAGCTGCAGGCTTAACAGTTTGTCTGCAAAGATGAGCTGGCTGATTCACTTTAGGTAATAGTCTATGTGCATGTATTCTTCATGTACACACAAGTGTACATACAAGATTCTGTGATTTCTGCTTAAAAGAAAAGGATATGCTAGTTTTTCCACTCAGTGATACATTATGTATAATTCAAAAATATTTTTTATTGCCTGTTTGGAAGATGAAGCATTTAAAAGTGCACTTTCAGCCTCAATTTTATCACTTCATGAGAATACCCAGGTTTTAAAGGGCTGTGAATAAAAAAACACATGAAACCTTTCTCCTCAACTTACTCCCAATTCCAATATTTCGACTAGTATTTCACTTCATAGAAACTTTTATGAAGCAATGGGAAGCATTCACGTGACTGCAAGCAGAGATTTCTGCACCTTTCTCTATACTAGAACTTGTGATCAGTGCTGCCGGGGGTGTTAATACTGTACAGGCAACCCAACATTTTGGAAAGCATTGAGCTTATCATGTAGATTCATTCTTACTTTGGTGTAAGCCCTATTAAAATCAGTAAGACTTGCTTTATTAAGCATTAGTTGGTTTAGCTGCTTTTTACAAGTGGTCCAAAAACAAGAGCATGTGCTGAATTGATACAGTAACATCATGGCCATAACCATTTCTTGTGTAATTTAATTTGCTTGCTTTCAAAGGGAACATTTTTCTCATGTACTTGTTTAATACAACAGCCTGGGATATTTTGGAAAGCAAAATATTGCAATGTATCTGAGTTAGAAGGCATTTAATTGTATCTGAAAATAAAATCTAAATAGAAATGTTGAGGGTCAAAATCTATCAAACTCTGTTTGGTGCCACTGAAAAGACACCTTAAGAGAAACAAAAGATATACAGTGGGGTCTCTACTTAAGAACGTCTCTACTTAAGAATAATCCAACTTAAGAACAGCTCCATTTGCTAAATTTTGCTTCTACTTCAGAACAGAAATCCAAGATAAGAACAGGAAAAAAAACCTTTCCTGCTCTTTTTTTAACCTTAGATCATCTTAGGTTAAAAAAAATTCTCCCCCTAGTGGTAGAGTACGTATTAACCAGCTTTGCATTAGTTCCTATGGGAACTAATGCTTCAATGTACGAACACACCTCTACATAACAAAAAAACAGCCAGAACGGATTAATTGGTTTTCAGTCCATTCCTATGGGAAATTTTGCTTCAACTTAAGAATGTTTCAACTTAAGAACACCATTCCAAAACGGATTAAGTTCTTAAGTAGAGGTTCCACTGTAGTTTCTATGGACGGAAAAGAGCAGATACAGATTAAATGGTTTTCAATGCATTCCTATGGGAAATGCAGATTCAACATAAGAACTTTTCAACTTGAGAACCACCTTCCAATACGGATTAAGTTCTTAAGTAGAGACCCCACTGTATAGACATGTGTGTGTTGGGGGGCAGGGGCTACTGGATAAAGATTAGTGCGGGGGAGCTTCGTGAGCTTGTCCTGGACCACATTTTTGCCCATCACTTATGTGAGGAATGGTGCCTCTTTTGTAAAGATCATGAGGGGAAGGCCTGTACCTCTGTGATAGAGCACATGCTTAGTGTGCAAAAGGTCTGAGGTTGAATCCTGAGAACTTCAGGACATGCCGGGAAACACTCTTTGAAGTCCCATAGAGCTGCTGGGTAGTCTGTGTTGGTGGCAGCTGGGTCAGTGAATCAATGGCCTGACATTGTATAGGCAACTTTCTAAATTCTTAACATAACTGCCTTCTTTGCCAGAGACCAATCTATACCCCAAGGACTTCACCAGCACAAGTAATCCAGCCGCTGATGTGCATCACATCATTATGCTGGCCTGTTGTCTGCCATCCTATGTCCTATTTGGGTGCTTTTACAGGGAGGGAAGTTTGGTAGGGTTTTGTTTGTTTTCTTTTAATATGTTTTATATGTCTTACATGGTTTTAATATTTTCAGCTGTATGATTTGTAATATTTTGTAAGCCGCCCAGGGTAGTGGCATGCTCACTAGATGGGCGGGGTATAAATTTAAATAAATGAAATAAATAAATCACAAATGTTTTGCGTGGTTACCTTTTTATAGTTGCTGTGGCCAATTCATCCCCTGGTAGTCAGCCTTCTGGTGATAGGGCTCTCTGTACTTAGCAAGCTTGTTCCTCAGAGGACAGACATGCAGTCTGCCATTGAGCCTGTTGACGAAGCCCAAGTAGATTGGCAGAAGTTTGCCAGAGCTTTCACCCTGCTGGCTTAGTTTTCAAGGCCCCCATATCAGCTCCATGCCATTATGTGGTAGCAGCAGACTTTCTCAAGGTACCATCATTCCAGAGGGGCGAGAATGCATTAGAAAACATGTCTGTGTTGCATTTAACAGTATTGTGCTAAAAGCATTCTGTGTGGGCTTTAAAGTTGCAAGATAAACGGGTGTATCATTTGTAAAATGTTTCCATGTAACAAGATGCAGTTGTTTACTTCAAAATATTTAAGAGTGTTTCCCCCCACTTCCTGCTTTTTCCTTTCTTAGGACCTAAGCATGTAATTCTTAAATTTGTGGTGAAATTCTTCCCGCCTGATCATGCTCAGCTGCAAGAGGAGTTAACAAGGTTAGTGTTCCCATCTTCTGTTTTCATTTGCTTTTCATTAAATCATCATCATCATCATCGTCGTCTGTCTGTCTGTCTGTCTGTCTGTCTGTCTGTCTGTCTGTCTGGCATCCAGGGCCACTCTGGGCAGTTTACAGCAGATAAAACAACAGAGTAACAAAATAATACATATACAAAATAATAATAATACAATTGGGGCATAAATCAGATATCATAAAGTGCAATAAAACAGGTACAATACAATAAATTACAGTTAAAAGCATAAAATATTAAAGACAAGAAGCATGGCAGTGTGATGGATGATACTTTAGCAAACACTGTTGTATCATACAGCTGTTTGCTGACTGAAACCAATTGACGATCAACAAAGCCCCAGCCCATATCAGTGAAACTGTTATCCTGGAATATAGCTGGCTGGGCAGCCAAGAAAAGGGACTCCGACTTTTGCTCCTACCTCCAACAGTTCGAGATCATCTTTTTACAGGAAACCTGGACAGACTCTCTGATCCATTTAGAAAGTTTTTTAGCATATTCCTTGCCTGGATTTAAAAATAATTCTCATGGCCGGTTTCAAGCCGGCCTGTCTCTATTAGTTTCCCAGCAATCTAAATTTAAAGTCCTGGAATTACCCCCTTGTGACACTCTTGCTCAGGCTTTCCGTTTTAGCATACAGCTGTTTGTTCAGAGAAGGCCTATTTTAATAACCAGGTTTTTAACAGCTTCTTAAATGTGCCCAGTGAAGGGGCCAGGCAGACTTCGGGCGGAAGAAAGTTCCATGATTGTGGAGCTACCACCGAGAAGGCCCGATGTCTAGTGGTTGTTTTCTGGGCCTCTCTTGGGTCAGAACTCTCAGCCGCCCTGCCTGGGATGATCTTATAGGATGGGCAGATCTAACTGGAAGGAGGCGCTTAGCCAGATATCGAGGTCCCAAACCATTTAGGCCCTTATAGTTCAATACCATCACCTTGAAACTGGTATGGAAGCAAACAGGTGGCCAGTGTAAGGCGGCCGAGGGGGGGGGGAGAGATATGTTGGTATTTTCTAACCCCATTCAGCATTCTGTCCGTCTCGTTCTGGACCCGTTGCAATCTCCGTAGCAGTCCCAAGGCCAGCCTTGGGGACTGCTACTGCTACATAAAGGGGCATGTACTAACAGTGCTGCTGGATTACAATAAATCAGGTTATAGCGGGGAACTCAAGTTCTTTCTGAATTAGATTCCACACTGTCCAATGTTTGTTCTAAAATTCATCCACACCTGCCCCTTGGCTGTTATATGATTATATACAGACCCTGTGACAACGTCATGCTATCATTTGCACTTCCCCCATCCTTGAGCCCCCAGATGCTGCTCCATCTTTTATGGTCTTATTGCCCTAATGCCACATTTGCCCTGAGAGATTTTGGATTTGGCTCAGTGGTACATACAAACATTTTCCATTTGTAGCAGTTTATACTCCCTGCTCTGTATATCTTCAGGTTCCATGCCAAGTTTTCTTTTCTTGAAAAAGTCTGTATGTGGAGACTAAAACCACATATTAACCAGAGTGAAATCCCCTCATGAATGTGTAAATTACATATTTTTGTGCTTTTATTGCTATATCAAATACTTTTATCATTACTATTGGGAGCTGGCAGTGGTCCCTCATATTGTAAGTTTTGGTATTGTCTGATATGGAACCACCATTGCATATTGGTAATTTGCATTGTTCATAGCTGTGTGCATTTGTTTTTAGTCAGGAGTTAATTTTCCTCACATAATTCTATCTCCACCATTGATTTCCCACTTCTTAAAATAACCTGCTGCTAAATAAATTAAGCTACTAAAACAAGTGGAAAGGGGATCATGGTAGTCTGATGACTGAAGAATAGTTAATTCTGTATCTGAAGAGAATAAAAGCAACGAAGGAAAAAGCAGTCTTGTTACCTTATTTTCACAGCCCTTTCAGCACATCTTACAAGGGGTGGGGGGAATGAATAGCTGAGAGCAAGAGAAAAATATGGCATTGTTCAGTTAATGGCAACATCTCTCAAAGAAATGGAATAAAATAAAATTGGAAAAATAAAGCATCATAGCTTCTTTCAGAAATAAATCAGATCACACTATACTCTGTTGTCTTATTTTGAGAGTATAAGAATGGTGCTTTTCTATTCTCAACAGAAAAAAATTACTAGATCTTACAGTGAAAGTTTTGGAGAGACACTGATTTCACAGTGTAATGCTTATGCCTATGCCTATTCCTAACTATCATTATAAAATCCTGGAAAATATTCATCCTTACATACTTATAAAGCCAGGATTACGTACAGAGCTCCTTCTGACTTCATGTTCTGCAGAAGTTTCATCCATTCATAATTCTTGTGGTTTGTTTTGATGAATGAGCAAAGAAATGAGTCATATCCATTATGCATGTGTAGCATGTGTAGCTCCTAGATAATAACACTGTTAGAAGTATTAAGCTGTTGAGACTGTAGCTGTATGCATACATGTCTGTTAACATTATAGATTCTACAGATGATGGAAGTTAAGGATCAGGCCATCTGGCAAGACTCCCCAAATCCACTTGGGTGCTTGTAGCTGAATAATAGTGCCAGAGTGGTCTCTGGTCATAGCAATACACGCACAAAATTGCAGCGACATTATCTGATCTTCTAATTGTAACCATGGTACTGATTGCAGTAAGGTACTATTTGCAGATGCTCATTATGAGCAGCTTCACCATTGCAGTGTCCTTTACAGAAGATGCTAGATCAAACAGTATCCTGGCACATTAGTAAGAAACAAGGCACAAATTAGTGTCTGTGGCACAAAATAGTGGATAAAGTAGGACATGTACAATCATTAATTCAACACTGGTAAGGTTTTCCTACTGTTGATAAAATATTTATAGACTTAGAATGTAGTCTTTCTCAGACAATTATCACCTGCACAGCAATACCCCCAAATTCAGCCATTTCCCATTTATTGGTTTCTGTCTGTATGTGCAACCACAATAAAATTTTGGAGTACTGCATAATTTTTGTTCCGTCCATTGGGACAATGAAGTAGTAGTAGTAGTAGTACTTAGTCCCAAGCCTGTTTTGGACAAACTGTGATGCAGAGAAGTTTAAATGATAGTAAGTTGCTTCCAATATTGGTTTTTAATTGTGATGGCCGAGGATTTAGATAAAGGGGTGAAGAAAAGTACCCTTTATATAGCTGCATGCTTTTCATTTTGCTTTGTTTTGTTCAGTCAAGTGTTTCTAGCTCTGGATGTTCAGATAAAACAAACTTCTGCAAACAGAAACACTCCTTCGAAGGAGCATGCAGTACCTAGGAGTTCCCAGTGGGATCAAAAACTAGCCCCTAATATCAGTGGTGTAATGTTTTTATGTATTGGGATGTAAAGTTCAGATTTACAAACAAAAAGCAACCTAGGAATAGTAAATAAATAGCAAAAAGAGAACAGTAAACAATGAGATGTGGGAAATAATTAAAATGTCTGGGCAAACTGGTTGGCAAAAAGATTATAATATCACAACACAAGTCAAACTTCCTTAATGTGGGAATTACCAAAAACAGTTTGCTTTTCGGGTACTCACAAAAAGGCCTTATCTTAATTCACAGACAGATTCTCTGTGCCAAGAGAACACATTCCCAAGAAACAAGGAAACATTTCAGTTTTACAACCGTCTTTTATGTTTGGTGAAAGTTGTAACCCAGTTTCCATTCCTTTTCTTTTGTGTCTTCAAAGGTACTTATTTGCACTGCAAGTGAAGCAGGATTTAGCACAAGGAAGACTAACCTGTAATGATACCAGTGCTGCTCTCTTAATCTCACACATTGTGCAGTGTAAGTAAAGTGTGTAACATCCTGTCATCCCTTTTGAAGATCAAGGCATTGGCTGACAGATACTGAAAAAAATACGGATATGTGAACATATTTTCAGTAGATTATGCACTAAAGTGTCCTGTTAGAAAGTTCCCTTTGCTTTCATTCTTACCATCCTAATCTTTGTCTGACATTGTTCGGTAACCAGGTAGGTAACATCATATTTGAATACCTGTGTTTGGTGAGAAAGGATGAGAAAGCCTTCCCCAGAAGGTACTTCAAATACGATTTAACACCTTGAAGTAATGCTGGAATGCACAATTTCTAAAGAGCCATTCCTTTATTGAGATTCAGAGTTGTCAACCTTTTTTGAGTAATATTAACAATAGATGAAAGAGGCAAAGAGCCATGCTTTAGTAATAGGCCTTTAATATATAAAACCTTTTTTAAAAAAAACAAACTGGACTGCTTTAAAATGTTCCTTGTGCCGTACAAAACTATTTCTTTTAATCATACATATTTGCAGGGTTCCTGTTGGAAAGTATGTATTAATTCTCCCTTTGAACTCATTTTGACCCTTATCTCGAAGACTATTTCACCAGGCTTCATGCCATATGAGCATCCTATCATTGATGAACAGTTAGTAACATTGATTGAAAATTTCCCAATAAGGCAGTATATGCATCCAGAACTTCTCTCTGTGTTATAATTGCAAAAATCCTCTATTTATTACACTAAAGAAAGATAAGGCCAAAGCAGTTTTAAATCTAGGCCAGCTGAGGCCCCAGAAATAAATGCCAGATTTACAAGGTCCTAGATGAGTGATAACAAATGATTCTCTGGTAAATTAGCTAAAGAATTGCTGAAGAAAAGCTAAGAAAGCATAATTCTTAATGCCATACTGAAAAAGACCAATAAATCAGACATTTCCTCCAGTTTTCCTTGCTTACAGATCCAGATGTGAGTAAGGCAGCTTTGGGAATTTTCAATTAGATTTCACACTTCAACAAGATTTGACATATAATTTTTTTTTTTAAAAAAAGAAGAAACAGAAGCAGAAGACATAGTTGCTAGCGACACCTTTAAAGTAATGTACACATGTGAATTTCGTTGTATGGGTATACTGTGTATATACTTACAATGACAATAAATTTTTTTATTATTATTATTATGAGTCCTTGCAACTATTATTGCACTTCAATATGTCAACGTTCATGTTATATGTATATTAATAGCACAGTACATTTTATTTTTTTTAAAAATGTAGGATAATTTAGTTGTCCGTATAAGATTCTCGTAAGTTTTATATGCTTTACATTATGGTGTTTCATTAATTCCTGTTTATTTCTATGCAATTACATTATTTTAGTGAAAAACAAAAATGGTGCATTTTTTAAACTTGCAATATACTTCATACCTTCCTCTAGTTTTTTAAAAATTATGTGAGGTACATTTGACCCCAAAACTAGATTCCTAAGAGTGATTTTATCTATTGATGTGGGGTTAAAAGACATGTAGGACGTGGGATTATCTTTGCTTTTGCCACCTCATTCCCATCTTGGTAAAGAATTCCCATCTCAATGTGCAGATAAGCAGCTTAGAAATAGCAGTATATACTATGGCTAGGATTGTTCAACCAAGCTTTGAAATAAGGATTTAAAGTCAAATGCATCAGGAAGTGCCTGATTTATAACCCACGTATTATTCAGAAACTGTGGCCAAAAGAGCAGTAGGAAGGAACTGGCATTTGGAAGTTGATTCAACCTCTACCCTGCATTAATTGCTATTCCATTTATTCTGTATTTACAATAATTTTTACTTTTTTACTCTCTTACTTTGAGACAGGTGGTGATTCATGAAGACATGTTTCCCCCATCCACCTCATTCGTAATTTGCTAAATTTACAGCTAATTCATGCCAAAGTCTGGTTTGAAGCCCATTATGTTGTATACACCTGCATAAGGTTTTCAGTCTGCACAATCCTCTCCATGTGTTAGTAGAATTGTATTTTTATATCTTTAATACAGTAGTGGCATGCATTTCGTTTCGTTTAGTCGTTTAGTCGTGTCCGACTCTTCGTGACCCCATGGACCAGAGCACGCCAGGCCCTCCTATCTTCTACTGCCTCCCAGAGTTGTGTCAAATTCATGTTGGTTGCTTCGCAGACACTGTCCAGCCATCTCATCCTTGGTCGTCCCCTTCTCCTCTTGCCATCACACTTTCCCAACATCAGGGTCTTTTCCAGGGAGTCTTTTCTTCTCATTAGATGGCCAAAGTACTGGAGCCTCAGCTTCGGGATCTGTCCTTCCAGTGAGCACTCAGGGTTGATTTCCTTTAGAATTGATAGGTTTGTTCTCCTTGCAGTCCAGGGGATTCTCAAGAGTCTCCTCCAGCACCACAATTCAAGGGCATCAATTCGTCGGCGGTCTGCTTTCTTTATTGTCCAGCTCTCACTTCCATATATCACGACAGGAAAAACCATAGCTTTGACTATTTGGACTTCTGTTGGCAAGGTGATGTCTCTGCTTTTTAACATGCTGTCAAGATTTGTCATCGCTTTCCTCCCAAGAAGCAGGCGTCTTTTAATTTCGTGGCTGCTGTCTCCATCTGCAGTGATCATGGAGCCCAGGAAAATAAAATCTGTCACTGCCTCCATATCTTCCCCTTCTATTTCCCAGGAGGTGATGGGACCAGTGGCCATGATTTTAGTTTTTTTGATGTTGAGTTTCAGACCATTTTTTGCACTCTATTCTTTCACCCTCATTACAAGGTTCTTTAATTCCTCCTCACTTTCTGCCATCAGAGTGGTGTCATCTGCATATCGGAGGTTGTTGATATTTCTTCCGGCAATCTTAATTCCAGTTTGGGATTCATCCAGTCCAGCTTTCCGCATGATGTATTCTGCATATAAGTTGAATAAGCTGGGAGACAATATACAGCCTTGTCGTACTCCTTTCCCAATTTTGAACCAATCAGTTGTTCCATATCCAGTTCTAACTGTTGCTTCCTGTCCCACATATAGGTTTCTCAGTAGATAGATAAGGTGGTCAGGAACTCCCATTTCTTTAAGAACTTGCCATAGTTTGTTGTGGTCCACACAGTCAAAGGCTTTTGCATAGTCAATGAAGCAGAAGTAGATGTTTTTATGGAACTCTCTGGCTTTCTCCATAATCCAGCGCAAGTTAGGGATTCTTGCCCACAATAGTAGATATGATAATCATCTGAGCTGAATTCGCCCATTCCTGTCCATTTTAGTTCACTGATGCCCAGGATGTCGATGTTTATTCTTGCCATCTCCTGTTTGACCACCTCCAGCTTCCCAGCGTTCATAGATCTTACATTCCAGGTTCCTATGCAGTATTTTTCTTTGCAGCATTGGATTTTCCTTTCACTTCCAGGCACGTCCACAGCTGAGCGTCCTTTCGGCTTTGGCCCAACCATTTCATTAGCTCTAGAGCTACTTGTACTTGTCCTCCACTCTTCCTCAGTAGCATGTTGGACGCCTTCCGACCTGAGGGTCCCATCTTCCAGCGTCATATCTTTTAGCCTTTTGTTTCTGATCATGGGGCATTCTTGGCAAAGATACTGGAGTGGCATTGCCAGTCCCTACTCCAGGTGGATTGCGTTTAGTTGGAACTCTCCACTTTGTCCTGTCCGTCTTGGGTGTCCCTGCATGGCATAGCCCATAGCTTTTCTGAGTTACTCAAGCCCCTTCGCCACGACAAGGCAGCAATCCATGAAGGGGCAGCAATCCATGAAGGGGAGTGGCATGCACCAGCAGACATACTTACAAGAAAACAACAGTATTCTTCTACACAGTTCCCATATATCTCAGAGTGCTTTTAGTCAGAATGTCTTTACCTAGTTTATCTTTGCCAATCCTTTTAAGGCCCATGCTTCTCTCAGCATATTTAAACTGCAATTACATGCTCATTGACTTAGGGCAAATATCTGGGTTATCCTTACCATTATGCAGGGCAAGTCAATGATCTGAGAGCACCTTTTTTCATTTACTTGCTGCATTTATATCCTGCTTTTCCTTCAGTTAGCAAAAAGTTGTCGTAGGGGGGGCCTTCTTTTTCATTCTTGATCTTTGCAACAACCTTGTAAGAGCGAAAGAGGTGGCTGACCCAATGTCAGCTTACTGAGATCCAAGGATCAGTGAAGATTTTGTATATCCCAGGTTCCAGGCCAACTCCAGTCAGTACCCAGTGATTGGGTATTATTACAAGGCACCACCTTGTGAGTTACTTTGATTATGGCATTACCATCCTTGAGATGGGATTGGGAGAGTGCATTTTGGATCTTCTGCCTGAGGCACGAAACACTTTTCCTCGTCCCCGTTACAATCATGTAAAAGAAAATATATGGGAGATTTGAGAGAAGTACAGTATTTCTAGGGAACAGTGTATTTTGCAGTAAACTGGAGATCTCCGCTCATTACCATGCTTTCATTGTATACCTTACGAAGTTTTTGGAAGTCTCGCTGTTGCAATCAGAACCGGATGAATAAGCTTTATGGTGGGCTGACGAACGTGTGCTCCTAGATGTTGTTTGAGCACATACGGGCTTCCTGTCAGTTCTAACTACTGGTGAGGGATGATGGGAGGGCCAGGTGCACCCAAAACTGTTTTATATGTTGGTAGAGCCATAGCATGGGTGCAGTGGGTTTATAACAGCTACAGGCAAATCCATTTCAACTTTCAAACTTTGAATGTTTTACATCAAGTTTCCAAGCCCTTATTGCAGTGTTTTGCTGTCTTAATACCACCCGCTAGTAATTTTGTGTCTTAGAGCCAACTTGAGAATATAAAATCTATACAACCTTGAAGTGTGTCATATTGAATTCAAAAAAGCATTGCTTAGTGATAAATATACATAGGACTGGGTTGTCTCCATACACTGTGGTGATATTTTACTATGCCTCTCAGTGCCTGGTTTACACTCACTGAGTTTGTGCATTTTTCTCTCTCTCTCTCTCTCTAGCTGAGATAGGGGATTTTGATGAAACCATTGATCGTGAACACTTAGCAAAGAACAAGTATATACCTCAACAAGAAGCATTAGAAGACAAAATCATGGAATTTCATCGTAATCATATGTAAGTGTTACTGCTTAAGTGCCAGAAATAATAGGCCAAGTGCCATGTGGAATATGAAGCAGGATCTTTGTCGAAAGGACTTAGCTAAGGAAGACAGGAGAAAGATTAATACTAGGAACAGGTCTTGATAATGGGATAGAAGGAGGAGGAAGGATAGTACACAGAAATGGAAAGCAATGGACATTCCACTTTGGGAGACAGGTGAAGTATCACAAATGGGGAAAAATACTGTATAATGTTTAAGGTATAAGGACTTGCATAGTAGAAGATACAAAGACTAGGACTGAAGTAAAGAAAAGAAAAATGAATTTATATTTTTCCTTGGCTTACTCCCTTCAAATTCCTCTGCCTTCCCCCACCCTGCTCTTTTATTGACCCATAACCTCCAAGGCAGCTTTATTTCTGTTTAAACTACTTGTGTGTCAAAAATCTCATTTAGACATTGCAAAATAGTGTAAGTGCCAATTAAAAAAAATATTTTTCTGTCAGAAATTTCTAAAGAACTGGGACAAAAACCAATGCCAAGCAAAATGTATTCATTTTTAAAAAGCCACAAAAGTGTTTGTCATTCTGCATGGGACATTGCACAGAAAGAAATACAAAGCTGTGTTATGGAAGAACAGAACGCTTGAGGTAGTTGCACTTCCTGTTTGTTTTCCATCACACCCAATGCTTAGCATATAAACTGTTACAGGTAGTTGGTGGTCCAGTCAATGAGCATAGCACATGTAGGGAGAGTTTTTAAAAAATTCTGCTAGGTTGTGCAAACACTAAAGTTACCACTAGAATCTGTTTTACATGGAACAATTGTGTATGCAAGTCTGAACAGGAAGCAACATCTGCCTTGAAGACCACCAACTGGTTCTTCATGTCTTCATACTGTGTCAAATCAATTATCATTCCTTTAGTGGACAAACACCAGCAGAATCCGATTTTCAGCTACTTGAAATTGCCCGTCGTTTGGAAATGTATGGAATCCGGTTGCATCCAGCCAAGGACAGAGAAGGAACTAAGATCAACTTAGCAGTTGCACATACTGGCATTCTGGTGTTTCAGGTATGTGAGTGTTACATACAGCACTGATGTTACCTGTCTGTCATGGGTTTGGAGGGAAAGTTCCATCCTATGGGGAGTGGAAGGCGGGACATCAGGAGGAGGGGCTGTACTGTATATATATGTGAAGCGTGTGTGGAGAAGTTAGGAGAGCTGGAGAAGAAGCTGGAGAGCTGAGAGAAGAAGCTTGAGTGGGAGTCTGTGTGTCAGACAGGGTACTACTGTGTGTCAGTCAGTACCAACCTGATAGGTTCAGGTGTCTGTATGGTTAGCCAGAACTGATAGGTTCAGGGTCTGTGCTTCAAGTTAAGTGTTCTGTGTGAACCAAACTGTGTGTATGTATGATTGAGACTAAGCCACGTTACTGTATCTTATTCATTTGATCATTTTATTTTCCCTGTGTGTGATTTAAATAAACCTTATTCCTTTGTTAGTTAAAAATCCATCCCTGGTCTGTGTGACTTCTTATAGGGAATGGTTGGTGGCAGCTTAGTGAAACCGTGACACACTCCAGTAGGTCTGGGGTTGTCACAGCTCTCATCATAATTCAGTCTAAATTGCAAAAAAAAAAAAAAAAAAAAAAAAAAAAAAAAAAAAAAAACAGACATTAGTTGGCAGACAAAAATTCTCATGAGATAAGGCCTACTAGAGCCTTACAGTAAAGTTTTATGCTGTGGAATACTTTAGCTCTTGTAAAAAATTAAGAGGGCTTAAAATCCAATTTCTTGGTTAATATGGGCATTGGTGTGAAACACAATAGAACATCACTATCCATCCACTAACTCTAGGCCTTGGGGGGGGCAATGAGTTATAGACCATTTTATAGATGAATTACCTTATTTTGTGGAAGGAAGCATTCATGCTTACTATTTTTGCTTATTATTCATCATCTAGGGTCACACCAAGATCAATGCCTTTAACTGGGCTAAAGTTCGAAAACTGAGCTTTAAGAGGAAGCGTTTTCTTATAAAGTTACGGCCAGATGTAAACGTAAGTCTTTGGAATGGCACAGTGCGATGGAATGGAATTTGAAGTGGCAATGTTCTTTGTAAGGCTCCTCTCTTTTCAGATACTTAACAGAATTTTAAAATGAATTATTCCCGTTTAGTTTTTCATAGTGGGTACTTTAAACAGTTTTCTTTTCATTTCTGCATGCTAATGTGAAAAGAGCTTGGAAAAGCTCTTTTTTAATGGCTACAAACCACCCAGGATCTTGTACTGACTGGCAAATTCTGGGAGAAGTGATCAGAAGGAGTAGTTTTGCCATGCTTTGTATAGGAATATATATAATGCCCCATCCAGTCTCTTGGAGCTGTAATGTAAGAAGTGGATCCTTATCTTCTCACCAGAAGATCATCTCTCTCAGCTTTACTCATCTCACAGCTGCTGAGTTCATTTGGGACTCTCCATGTTTGTACTAGTCATTTTATTATTGCCTGCTCTGTGGGATCTGCTGCTTCCACTTCAGCCGTGAATTGTCATTAGTTAAGAAGCTAGCATTTGTATTTCTTTTTGCTTGCCAGGTCATATGACTGGAATGTGACAGGAAATACAATGGGTGACTTCTTAACTAGCAGCAATTCACTGGAGATTTGTAAGCCTTTGGACTCATGCCAGCAGGCATAGGCAATGGGATTCTGGCAAGTCTTTATATTTTTATATTATAGGACTTCTACAAGGTCCTCTGGGGGATCAAAATTCTTCTTGGGCAAGGGATGTTTATTTCAGTTGCCTTGAGCTTCAGATCCCCACATATCAGCTCCAACTTCCGGTAACCATGCCAGAGTCTTGGGCCTAGTTCTCCCTGAACCACTTCAGGCTGTGTTAGAGGTTTACAAGCTGGTGAGGCAAGGACCATGACATTCACTTTTCTATGTGGAGACAATTGTTCAGTCACATGGTGCCACATCTGTGTTCCAGAATGGTACAGAGCAGACACATCTTTACCACTTTAGTAGAAACTAGACCTAAGTTTTGTATCCTTATCTTAGGTCAGGAACATGTGGACCTCTAATTTACTTCAACTTTGGCCATACTTGCCTATGATGAGAGTCACAGTCCAACAGCATCTGAGGACCATACATTTTCCACACTGCTCTAGTTTTTCATATAGAGGACTGATACTTTAGGAAATGTTTCCATTCAGCCTCCATGAGTTATGAAGTTCATTTTAAAGTATTTATTGTCGGTTTTCTATAGCACCCCACAAAATGGATATCTTGAGACTGGCATCAGTTCTGATTAAAGGATTTGGAGAAGATAAAGTAGGTCAGCAATAGAAATGATTAAGCACTACTTTAAGGGGAAAAAAGATAGCCAGCTTGGTATAGTTGAAGCGTTTCCTGCAATATATTCCCATTATAAGGGTATGTCGTGAACATCTTGACCCAACATGTGTTCTTGATTTGAAATCTAAAGTATATAGTGAATAATTCCAACCTTCCAGTAGGCTCCTTCTTTTTGTTCTGGATGCTGCACGCATCCAGAACAAAAAGATTACGAAGAAAGATTATGAAAATCTATTGGAAAAAGATTATGAAGAATAGATTAAAATATTATTTCATTCTTAGTGAAAATAGAGATAGAAGATACACATTTCAGTTTTATTATTTGTCTTGAATTGACACCACTTAAAACTTCTCAGTTTCGTACAGTCTAATGGAAATGTTTTGGACGTAACGTAAGAAGCTTAGGTACATGGGAAAGTGTGGCTAGGCCAGGGATTCTCATGTGAAAGCCAACCTTTTCCTTGTGACTGTGTACAGTTTTGTATTTTCCTTATTCCAATATTTTCCTTGATTCCAATATGATGCTTACTCTTTTTTTTTTCTTTTCCCCTTTCAGAGTAACTTCCAGGACACGTTAGAATTCTTAATGGCCAGCCGGGATTTTTGCAAGGCCTTTTGGAAGATCTGTGTAGAACATCATGCCTTCTTCAGACTCTTTGAGGAACCAAAACCAAAGCCTAAACCTGTTCTCTTTACTAGGGGATCGTCCTTTAGGTTCAGGTAGGATACAATTTTTCTCCTAAAGGTGGCTTCTGGTCCAAGCAAGGGGGTATGTTACTGGAAGACTCTGGGGTGAGCTCCACACGCTGAGGTCATCACAAACTGCTTCTGGTTTTCTTTACTGTATTAATTCCTGAGAGCACTTTGTTCACTCAGTGTGGCACAGGCTTGATTCAGACATACAGTAATGCTCTTGCTCTAACAAGTGTGGTTTGCCATGGTGGAAACCGATGATGAACTTGAATATTTACTTTCCTTCCTTCCTTTCCCTTCACATCTTGTGTGCCTGGCTTTGTTAAGTCACGGTTTCCTGTGACAGCTAAATCCTGAAACTGACATGCATAGAAGAAGAAGAGAGAGAACTTGGCGGTTCTACAAGCTGTGAGCAGGAACACTGTGTCTGGAGAAAGCCATGAGAAGAGATTACTTATGACATGGTTCAAGTTGAATTTGATGTTGCCACCTTCCAGCACTTTGGGGCAAAAGGCTGGCGGCATGATTTTAGCCTTGCTCAATATTGGTACATATTCGTATATCAAGTATGGTACTGCCCATGAGGCCAAGCTTGTATTGTTTATGGGTGGGTTGTTTTTGCTTTGTTGCTTTTTCAGGTTAAATTGTACTGCAAAATGACTAGACTCTTGGGGCATTTAAGAATTAGATTAGTAGCTGAAAGTTATATTAAGACATGGCAGTACTTTCCTTTATTGGGACCCAAGCAGTTCGCAGTTGTGAAGTATCCGTGCCCATTCAGATGTTTCTGAAGGCTTTAAAGAGCAATTCCAATACTTGTAGGTGATGACCTCCAGTGAGGAATTGTGGCAGAAAGCAAAATATCTAAACAGATGTTGGCCCAGGAGGTCATTAACCTTAAAAACAGAATGATATCCTGCCAAGGACCTCTTGCAATCTTCTGTATTGGTCAGAGTTCTTGCTGCAGGAGATGGGAGAGTTAGTGTGCAGGGCAGAGTCAAAGCCAACATACTGAAAGACATTCTTGGCTGTAACAGGCAATGTGGTGGCCAGCCAGTGGATATCTGGATGTTCCCTTTGATCACCATCTCAGACATGTTCTTTATAGAACAAAATATTTTGTGACCACAATATCCTGTGGCCAATATTGGTACGTTGCCTGCTAATAGCTACTAATACAGGTTTTGAGTGGGCAAATGTTACTAGTGTTACAATAGGTTAGTAAAAGGTTGCTCCTTGATAAGATGTCTAACATTAGCTAATTTGTTTTGAATTTAAATAGGTGCAATAAAATGTGATGAAAATGTGAAAATAGAGAAAAATCAGGATTGACATAGATCTTGTTAGGCATACTATCAAAGATTATGAAATAAGAACTTTTCCTTAATTTTTCATTCATAAACATAATTTTGAGATTGATTTTACATTGATTGTACATTCTTAAGGTGCTGCAAAATAGTTCATTGTAACAGTACAGCTTTCTTTTTCTACTATGTAACCATATAACTACATCAAAAACTAATATTTCCCCCCAGAATATGAATGAATGTGTGAAATTACTTTGTTAAACTTTCCATTTAGGTTTTGGTGTCACCTGGATAGTAGAAAGGCAAATTTGCTTGGGCTTTGAATCTGTTCATAAGAGAGCAGAGGTATATTTTATACTTTAGTTGTTGTTTCTTTTTAAAATTCACCTTTTGCTCTTGATCAGAGGCAGAATAAAAAGTCAAATTAGAAGTTAAATTGACCCTTTCCCTGTGTCTGTTTTGCTGGCTCAGCTCTGTGGGTCACTCGTCACATATATTGGTTTGCACTTTTCTGCTGCATCTGCAGCTTGACTAACATGTGAAGTTTCTTCTTCACACTGAGCTTTTCATGCTTATATAGGGGATAGCTGAGGATGCAGTTTCCCAGGCATGTAATTTGTGGTAACCAATTATGCTGATCTCTAGGCTTTTCACTGCATCTCTCAGAAATTATTCAGTCTCATAATAAAGGTTGACCTGAAGAATCTTTTAAAGAGTGAAAGATGATTTCATTGCCTGTTGGATAATTTTGAAAAGTGTTTTGAGACTCAACATTCCAGATTGCCTGAATAAAAGGGAGGAGCAATTCTTCAGTGTGCTTTCTATGAAGAAGGTCCTAGGGACTGGGATTTTCTGTGAATAGAGACTTCGTAGAGGAGGGGAATCTCTCCTGATTGGACAGAACCTGTATTTTGCAGACTTGGTTAGGAAGCTGTTACTAGCCAGGCTTCATGGAAAGTCAGATTTGTGAGAGAGGGTCATGTGTTTTCATATGATTGTATATTTCACCTGATGTGTTTCCCCTTTCTATGGAATTTTTTTTAGCTGTATGTTTGTATTTTCTTATGTGGCACATTAAAGTGTTATGAAAAGACAACAGCAATGTTCCAAGTGCCTCTAAAACTGTATGTTACAAATTGAAATCTCCTTGCCCTCCTGCACATTTGTTTCTAATTTCTTTAATTTCCTTTCATAACAACAGTGATAGAATCATACTGTAGTTACTTGAGTCTTTGGAAATACTTTCATGTAGTATTTACAAAAGTGGTTTCCTTGCAGAAAAGGGAAATAGCATTTTAATTGTGCCTGTTTATCAGTTCAATTATTTTACTTTGTCATTACTTGGAGAGCATGAGGGAATATCCCATTTAGATAGCAATGAATACTTGATTAGCATACAGAATGCTTTGTTTGTTTTATTTATCCACAAAACTAACTTTTTGACAGTCATTTCATACCTGGCAAATTTCTTTCACAACTATTACCTCCGCTTATAAGCACACTGGTGCATCTGATGAATGTATACGGGTCTCTCTAGACATGTGAACTTGAGGCAGGAAAGTGTTATTAAGTACTGTATGGTACAAGATGAGTATGACTGTAAAAATATAAGATGATACAAACTGTCAGTCGTAAGATGAGTACTTACAGTTGTAAGCACAGGATACGAGATGAGAACAATTTTAGGAAGAATCCTTTATTCCACCAATATTAACCCTGCTATGTGTTTGTTTGTTTTTTGTTTTTTCCCTTCCCAGTGGCCGAACTCAAAAGCAGGTTCTTGACTATGTTAAAGAAGGAGGACACAAAAAAGTACAGTTTGAAAGGTTAGAAAGACTTCATCATGTTCCTTACTGGTCTGGTCTATTTGCTTTCAAAGATTTTGGGGTTTTTTTAATGTACAGTTTTAAATGATTAAACATTTATGTATAGCATAGGGACAGAGGGAAAGTGAATGGGAGAAGAGTGAGAGGGGAATATTCATTCATTCATTCATTCATTCATTCATTCATTCATTCATTCATTCATTCATTCATTTACAATATCCTATCAGAGGAATAGTTAATCATCTATTTTTGCCATAGATGTTATTAATTTTGTTTCAGCAGGATATCACATACTGTAATAAATCTCACCAGAACTTTGGTTTTTGTTATGAAGAGCTGATGGGGTAGCATTGTCACAAGAATAGGCAAAAAAAGGTTACTACACTTCTGTGAACTTTTCTTATTTTTCTATTCTTTTCTCCATTTTGCTCTATTAGTTAGTCTTTCTGCCTTAGTGTTCCCAGATTTCCTGATAGCATTCCAAGAAAAGAGCTAATGTGCTTCTCTTGAAGCCATGATAATTTTAAACCCCGAGTAATTTGCTGTGTGTTGTAATCATATTTATGAGTTCACTTTTGTTGTGTAGATCACAAATCCTATATAATCCTGTCTCTGTTCACCCATCAAATTGGTTGCCTTAGGCCAATGTACCCATATACTGATACTGTATACATCAACATGGAGTGAGTTGCAGAATATGTTTCCATGTCTACCATACTTTTAAAGATTCTTGTGGAACCAGTTAGACAGTTCCTTCAGAGACTGGCTAACGATTTCGTCAGTAGGGCATGGCATTAAAGGGGTTCAAGGGGTCTCTCATTTCCTCATGTACCCATGCCACTGTACAGTTGCTAACTTCCAGCTGTGAAGTTAGCAACTCTTCCATAGCATCTTCCATGCAGTCATTTCTTCTTTTACTATTTTTCTTAAAGGCTCAAGGCAAACTTATTTAGCTTAGTCAGCCGAAAGACAGCTTTAGAAAAATTGGAAGTGAACCTGGCCTGCTTAATCTCTAAAAGGAAAACAGCAGTGTACACAAAATAAATTAATGTGCAGTATGTCTCTCCTTACTCACCTGTCAAGCTCAAAAGTATGACTCTCAAACAAACCCTCAGAGCACTACAAGATTACCACACCAATTGGTAGGTAGCTTGAGTCTGTGGTTGTTCATTACAGCTGGCATTAATTCCTGAAAGGGTTAATTCCAGTGTGAAATCAGATAATCTTTCCAGTCATATCAAATTTCATCTGGGTATCAAGGTATAAGTTGATTAAATACTCTCTCTCTTCAGAGAATGAGAATAAACCATTGTTTCACTTATGCTGAAGTATTCTAGAAATCCACATTTTATTCAGTCTACTTTTTCCCAGGTAGAAAATAAATTCTTGGCAACATCAGCTTGTCTATTTCTACAATCCTTTATTCAACTACATTGCTTCTATGTTCCATGTTCATAAAATATTCTAAATAGTTAAAAATATAATTTCTGTTATAGTCATGTTGCTTCAGTTACACAGAAATTAAACTTACAGCAATGAAAAAGCTGTAGGTGCAAATGCATAAAAATGCATAAAAGACATCCAAAAATGTTGCGTCCATGAAAAAAATAGTCACAAATGCTCAAAAGTAAATGAAGTTGTAGTTAAATAATTTCATAACATCTATTTCAGTTATAAGCTTCTAGCTATAAAAGTTACAGTAAAGAACTTAAATCATATGTCAGTCCAAAAATACAGGGGCCTATAGCCTGAAAAACCAATGCAGTGTGGTGGATAGGGTGATGAACTAGCATTCAGGAGCCCCAGGTTTGAATGCCTTCTCAGTCAGAGAAACTCACGGGGATCTGGAACTGGTCAAACTATTCCTTAAATAACTCGCTTACCTTAGAAGCCCTATTATTAGAGTCTGTAAGTCAGCTCCAGCTTGACAGCACATAACAGTCTAAAAAGGCACAATAAAAAGACAGAGAGTGCATCTCTAAAACACAACATTACAAAATGGGATGCTGCTCCCTGCTCATCTATTTGACGAAGGGTTTGTTTTTTTCCATTCTAGGCACATTTTCATTACCTATTAATAGGTATTGTAGCACAGAAACTAGCTGTTTCAAGCTGTGCACTGTTAGTTGCGGGTTTCCTGCTGGAGTCCAGCTGAAGCGCTGTCGAGATTCTGGCCAGTACAGAGGGGTTCACACAGACCACTCAGACACAGTACCTGGACTTTCCTGGTGTGGGTGATTTCCAGGAGGGTCAAATGTACTGCTGGCTGGAATCTTCCTGTCTGGTGATTACTGCACTTAGTTAATTTCACACACACACACACACACATACACACATACACACACACACACACACACACACACACACAGAGCGAGAGAGAGAGAGCGAGAGAGAGAGAGAGAGAGAGAGAGAGAGAGAGAGAGAGAGAGAGAGAAATTATACCCCTAGCTGACACAGCTGACCAGGGGGAGTGGAGTGTTGGACAGTGGAAGAGAGAATTTTTGTTTGTGATTACCAAATCTGTTGCTAAAGTCATCTGTGACAGGGTAAGTGCAATGTTTTTGCTAAGCTGTATAATGCTCCTAGCAACAGGTCTGTATTCTGAGTCATCTTTTGTGGTCGCAGGATCACTCCTTTGCTGCTCTGTTCTTTTCCTTTTCTGAAAGTTTGTGTAACTCCTTCAGTAACGTATTACAGATGGATACAGTCACTTCTCTGACTGAGAAGATCTGTTCAAAGCTGGATTTTCTGCTAATGCACATTTGTCTGCCGTGCTTTATTAATGGACTGGAGAACAGTATATGGATTTTTAGAAAATTGTTTTTTTGCAAAATGTTTGTGCTTTTTCCTCCCATCCCCAGGAAACACAGCAAGATTCACTCTGTTAGAAGCCTGACTGCAAAGCCTTCAGAACAGCAATCAGAGGTGCCAAAAGAAGTCAGTTATATTCCATTCTTTCACAAACATGAGTTCTAATAACCCTATTTGTCTTTGCCAGACCTTGTTCAGTATTGTGCTCACAGCCAAATGAAGAGCAACACCATGGTTTTAAGCAACCTTATCCTTTCCCTGGTTTGGAATGAACAGAATGTGTAAGCACTGGTGAAAGATTTCACTTACCGTAGGCAATCTTTACCAATAAAAAGATTAAAGTAATATGCCCAACGAATGTATATATTACTAATTGAGGAATTTAAATAAATTATGCAGATGTGATTTTGCTGTGTGTGATTAGCATACTTTGATACAATTTGAACAAAGTTAGGTTTCTTCCCACCCAGATTGAAGAAATCTGTGATTTACATGGCAGATACTGTAACATGAAACAGTACACAGGTGGCCACCTTGGTAAGGGAGGGCAGGGAGCTTCCTGGGATGAATGCCATCTTTATGAACCATGAAAACAATTCTATTCTGCTTTTTTGAGAATGCTGAAGAAAGTCATCCCAGCTTATCTACAGAAAGATCATTTCCCCCCTAAATTGTTTGCTAACTTTCATAATTCCTCAAGCATAAAATAAGACCCAAGAAGTCCAACCTGCTAATAATTTGTGGTCATTATCTCCTTCAGACGATGGTTGTCCAGAGGTGGGTCAAAGGAAGAAAATGAGCTATTGGTGAAATTCCTCTTAACATAAGATGAAAATAGAACATATTTCCAAGAAAAGGAAGAATAATAGCCATATAAGTATTTTGGCTAAAACCATTTAATTCAGAAAGGAATTTCCTCCTTACTTGTGTTGAATTATAGGTTGAGTAGGGTCACATTCAATATATTTGTTGCCATGTAGTTCATTTTTTAAATGTTTGTGTGAATCCTTCAGGTATGTTTGCTTTGCTACTATGCGCGTCACCTTTATTTCACATTTATCTTTCATGTTCCCCACTTGCTATATATCACAGTGTTTCTTACAGTGATGATGAATTAGTTTCAATAAGTGACTTAAAGAGTGATAGAATGAAATGTTTAAACCTCTTGCATGCAGACTAATTTATTCTGTTGGTTCTTCCAAATATGGCCTACAATCCAGAAATGCTCCAAAGAACCAAATCCATTGTGGTATAATGTAATTGGAGGAGGTATTAGTGTGCAGTTGGATGCAAAATTGCAGTGGAGGGGGAATCAGTTGGGAACTGATAGAAGCCAACTCGGAAGGATTGAAATGGCCCAAACAGCACTTTTTTTACCCAGCTGTGCATTCGGTGTCCAACTGCATGCTGAAAATGATACTGGTACATGTGACATCTTCTCATAGAAGTATAGAAACCTGCTTCATGCCAGGTCAGAGTATCTGTGCATACAGCTCAGTATGTCGTATGCTGAAGGGATGTGACTCTTCTAGATTTCAGGAGTCAGTATTCTATGTTACCTGCTGTCTGATTTCCTGACTGGAGATTCCAGAGGTTTAACCTGGCATAAAGCAATTAGAAAATGGGTGCCATACCAATAGGTTATGTCGTGCCCTGTTTCCTTTGCCTCCACATTACATTGAAGGTCAGAGATCTGTACAGTTCAACAGCTTATCCTTTGTAATACTAACCTGTTTATGATGCACTCATAACATACTTGATTTTGAAACTGGTGCTGATTTCTCTCCTTTTCTCCTTTCATAAACTCTGTTTCTTTTTCCTCCTTATTGCTTTACAGAGCAGCAGTTTTACATACGGAGATGGTGCTGATTCCCCAGTGGTGCAAAGCTGTCGACAAGGGAAGGAGTTAAAAGTGGAAGATGGTGGACAACTCACAGCCCCTTCCCTGAACAAGAGCCCCAAGGAAGCCAGGAGGCTGGATGGTGCTGTAATGGCAGCAATGGAGGAGGAAGAGGAGGTTGCCCAGGACAGAGCACAGCACAGTAGATCTCAGGCACAGCAGCCGAGCACAGGTCCTGCATCCCGAGCTGCTCGTGGCAGTAGCACGTCCATTCCTTTCATTGACTGCAGTGATGTAGATAGCGAGTATGACCTCCTCAGGTGGCAAATAACCCGATCACATTCCCAAACAAATGACAATTATGAGGGTGATTTGACCAGTGGTGCCTACATTGATTGTAGAGGTGAACAACATAATAGCAATAGACATAGGGATTCCTCACTCTCCTCTATAAAAGCATCCTACCATGCCACTGAAGACTGTAGTGATGGCAGTCCCACTAGTAGGTCCTTCTATGTTGGTGGGAGTCCCAGAATTCCACGACACAGCACTCTGGTGGATGAAATGTTTAGGGGTCCAGATACTCGTAGTCCATTGGCCCCTTCCTTGACTTCCAATAGCAAAGGGTCAAGCCCTCCCATGAGTTTCATCAGAGCAGAGTGTCAGCGCTGTGTCTCTGAAAATGGGCATGACTACAGGGCCAGGAGTGAAGATGAGGATGGTTATTCTTTCAACTGCCCCACTTATAGCAAGTGTTCACCAGTCTCGCGAAGGCCGCATCTGCAGATGCTTCCAAACGCATGCAACAGGTCTGAAACAGATCCATTCATCTTGAGCCATTCATCTTCAACTCCAAATCAGGATTACAGATCAGACAGGCAATATCAAAAAGGAGTGCTTAAAATGGCCCCTGTAGAAAGCAAAGGTATGGCCAATGGTTTGCCAGCTGCTGGCCATTCAAAGCAAAGTCCAGTTATTCAGTCTCTGTATCCTAGAGGCATGATGGACCACATGTCTGCCATTCAAATTATGGAAGGTTCTACAAGCAGTGGGACAGAATCTAGTGACTCAGATTCAGAAATGGTTAACCCTTTCACCCACCCTCTTGTATTTGGGAATCCCATAGTGCTGAATTCATCTCCTGTGTCTAAGAACAAGCATTCCTTTGGCAACCTCCAACTAGAAGAGGAAGTGGAGGAGATGTCTTTAGACCTCAGTGATGAAGATAGGGTTCATGTCTTCAGTTGCTGAGAAAACTGAATAGCACTGCCAAGAGTAGCTTTCCAATCATATAATTCTGTGGTTCCCAACCTTGGGTAATTCAGACGTTTTTGGACTGCAATTCCCAGAAGCCTTCACCACCAGCTGTGCTGGCCAAGGTTTCTGGGAGCTGCTGTCCAAGAGCACCTGGGTTCCCAAAGGTTTGGAACCACTGATATAATTTGTTAGGGGGAAGTTAAACGAGTGCAGGCAAAACATGCCATCCGTTTAGCAGCAAAGCTGCCCTGTTGAAGAAATGGAAAGATTTATTGATAGAGGTGGTTTTGGTAGCAATCACAGTAGTTTGCAGCGAAATCTAATTGTACCTCATGATTTTTGAAGAACAAGAGTAGAGATGGTGGTATTCATATTCATATACGAATATGAATATCCCTCAGTATCTGGACTTAATGAATGTTGGGCCTGTGGGGCCAGACCATACACTCACATGTCCTGCTGCAGTGGTGGCCCCACTTATCCTTCCAATTGCTCCCAGAGTGCTGTTCTCTTCCTGCTCGGCTGGCCACTCGGCAGCCATTCAGGAAGACTCGTCCTCCCTCCCCATGCCTGGAGTGACCAGCTGAGCGGGAAGAGAACTGTGCTCCAGGAGCAATTGGAAGGATGAGCAGGGTACCGCAGCAGCAGGATATGTGAGTGGACGGTGTGGCCCCCAGGCCGGATCCTTGTTAAGTCCAGCTGCGCTGAGATATTTGTATTCGTATATGAATACCCCTATCTCTAGACAAGAGATTTGAGTCCTGATATGATGACCTTGGTAGCTGATTTTTTTAATGAAACAAATCTTGTATATTAAATATTTAAATGACATGTATACAGATAGATAGAATGGTTGCAGTGCATTCCTGTCACTGCATGTAGAAGTTACTCCCAGTGTTTTCAGTGGGACTTAATTCCAAGTATGTCTATGTAGGATTACAGCCTTTGTCATTTGCAAAGCAATATGTGATATCGTGTTACACACATGTGCTTTTCTCTCCTTCCAAGGGAGAGCCTTCTGTTCAGTGCCTCTGTTTAAAGTTTTACACTGCAATCAGAATGCAAGGAATTTTATATTCATTACCAAATCTAGGCAAATCCTTTTTAAAAAAAGTAATGTCATTTTAGAAGAACTAGAGTTATATTTTGCCATCAGCCTCAAGAAGTATTCATGTACTGGAAGCATAAAAATCAATTTTTTTTTCCTGTAGCCTACGCTCCCCCCACTCCACTTTGGACATTCTGAAGAAACAGAGAAAATGGAAAATGCAAATTTTTAAAAATTAATAAAACTTTAGCAGGGAGATGAAGCCAACTCTTTGAAGGAGCATAGTGAAATGTAAATGGAGCAAGTGTTAATAGTCACCATCAAATATACCATATTTTTCACACCATAAGACGCACTTTTTCCCACAAAACGGGGGTGTAAAGTCTGTGCGTCTTATGGAGTGAAGAAAACAGATTATATTTTCCTGTTTTCTTCTCCTAAAAAATTGGTGCGTCTTATGGAAAGGTGCATCTTATGGAGCGAAAAATACGGTAAATAGTCCTATTTTCTAGAAGTCTGTTGTTTTCCGCATGGTTTATTTTACCTATGTGTTTTTGCTGTTGGTATTTTGTCAGTATTAATAACTGAGTCAGTGCCACGTAGGTACCTGCTGCAGATAGGGAAGATTTGTGTCTTGGAAGTAGGCTTTATACACACTTCCCTGGCAGAACTTGAAGAAGTTAATATATTGGGCCGTCACTTATAAAAAGTACAGTAATAGAGTCACTTGGGTGTTTGGTATCAGAGCTTGGAAATTCCAAGTTACAAATAATTTAGGCCTGTTCCTTTTTTGGGAAACACAAGCATAACAAAATTACAGTTTTGTGAGTAAGAACTAAGTTACCTTATTGGTGTAGCATTTTCTAGTTACTTTAACTTTTAAAAAGGCATTTAAAGCCATTTCAGAGGCATTTTGGCAGGACGTTTTAAAATTTTGTGCCATTTTCTTCTCCTAAGATTTTTGTTTAAGTTAGTAACAGAAAGTGACAAAAATTAATGAACAAAACAGCAAGTAACATTACTAGTTACTTTTTCATGCATCATTTTTCAGACAATAACAGAAATGAATTACTTGTACAAAGTAACTTTCCAAGCCTTTTTAAATGGAATATTCCAATCACATTTATCTTTTGATAGTATGTAATAGATGCAGACCGTGGGTATTTAAACAAAGCATTTAGAAGAAATAGCTAAAATTCAATATTTTAAAATGAAATTTTGTATTTCAGAAAGTTTGTATTTAATAAAGGCTTATGTCCAAATGGCAAGATTACCTGCCTAATAGCCTTACTACTATTATTATATGTATTTTATTATGATGGGTAATAGATGCTTAAAGCATGCTCAAAGATGTGCATTGAAATTAAAATATTAAATGGCAGTCTGCAACCGAATTTGACCATTCGTTTATCCACATGTGAGCAGATTGTCAGGATGTTAGAGCTTAGGAAGTTCTATATTTTAATAATTTTAACATGATATAGAACAAAACAGATAAATACTTAAAACTTCTCTGATGCCTTGTATCAAGACATGCCACGTGGTCATTTTAAGTGTACAAATATTTAGATTATGCTTCATCTAGGCTTGTGTAGGGTTGTCAGCATTTCAGATGTTCATGGAATAGGACAGATGAAGGATAGGCAACTTGCTTGCACAAATGTATCTTTGTAATTATGAGGACTAAAAAGTTGATTTATTTAAGGGGAGCTAGGACCATCAGGCTTCTAACAATAGCCAAAAGGATTAGATTGTTGTTTTCAAAAGGGTCTTTGCCACATGCTGCCCATCCCTTTGTGAGTATTCTCTCTGTGTGTGCGTGTGTCTATGTATGTGTGCGCACAGACACAGAAATATATATGCTCCCGTGTAGACATAAAGGCTGTTGTTGTATTAGTATCGTAGACTGTAGACAAGCTCAATAATGGTATCTGTGATTGTAACTAGATTGTGACAGTAGTATAGGTTGGTAGATTAAAGGGAGTGTGTCATTTCATATTGTGCTGAGAAGGGGATCACTATTTTACATTTAGAATAATTTGCCCATTCATTGCCTTTAATATCTGAATGCTTTAATTTAAAATATAACTGAATAGAACCCCTGTTTAGTGTAGATAAAACGTACTAGCGTTACCTCCGCTGATTTCCTATGGTGATGATAGATGGTAGAAATAATCATGTTGCAGAGTAAAGTCTTAGCCTGTCGGGTGTATCACATAGAAACTTGTTTCAGTAATATTTTAAGAACCTTCAGGTAGGTTATGTTCTTCTTTTGCTTGATAAAAACAGTTACTTTTTTAATCATTAGAGATGGCCACTGGTTTGTGAAATATATATATTGTGGTTAATGTGAGCTAAGTGAAAGACGCACTGTAGTGTGTGTTCATGCTCATAGAGAATGGGCTGAACTGAGCGGCTTAAATAAGGTCTAGCATATTTTACATGTCATAGGATAGGTGCAGAACCTAACAGTGTGGATTAATGTATTCTCTAGGGTTTCCCGGCCGGGTTCTGATGGTTGTTGTGGGTTTTTCGGGCTCTTTGGCCATGTTCTGAGAGTTCTGTACTCTACCAGAGTACAGAGAGAGTTCTAACTCCTGTCCTCTGAAGATGCCGGCCACAGAGACTGGCGAAATGTTAGGAAGAACAACCTTCCGAACACGGCCAAAGAGCCCGAAAAACCCACAACTACCACCAGTGTAGATTAAGTTTTCCATACATTGTCCAATTAATATACCGTATTTTTTGCACCATAAGACGCACTTTCCCCCCACAAAACAGGATCGAAGAAAACAGATTATATTTTCCTGTTTTCTTCTCCTAAAAAATTGGTGCGTCTTATGGAAAGGTGCGTCTTATGGAGCAAAAAAATACGGTAAATATTTTTCATTTGAGAATGATGTACCTTCACTGGTCAATGTGTGAAATATATCACTTGGAGGTTATGCATAATAGCCAGTATTGTTTCTCATTCTCAACTTGAGTGCCATTAATCCCCACAAAAGCTGATATCCTGGGTTTCTTTCCCCTTTTTTAAATACAAGTTATTATTATGGTCACAGGGAACTAAGTCCCTTTCATTGAATAAAACAGTTGATCTACCTAGCTCAGTATTGATTCTCTCTCTTATCCCTACCTGGTATTCCCTGTCCTTGTACTAACCAGGCTCAACCGCACTTAGCAAAATCAGACAAGATTGGGTGTGTTCAGGATAGATTGGTAGTCTGTTTAGGGGTTTTTAAACCTCCCGGTCACGAATCAGTTCAGCAGGGCTTCCTTTAGTCTTTTGAAAACTACTTTTTCCTTTCATATGCCACCTGGGATGCAAGTAAGCACTTAATACATTTCCTCATAATGTATGAATGATGGCAAAACTCTTCAGGGCATCTTGGATACAGTGCTTTGGGAGCTGGTGCATGCAGCATAATTGTCATGACCTGACCATGGCAAGAAGCATTGCTTTTTCATCATGCCCATGTTTACTTAAATTTGCCATTATGCCATATCATTGGTCATGTTGACTGAGGCTTCTGAGAATCGTCTTCCAGAACATCTAGAGGGCCAAAATGTCCCCACCTCTTTCTCTTAACCTTCTGAGATCAATGATGTTTCCTTATAAGATTCCTCCATAAAGATCAATGGAACAGTACAAGAAGATCACTGTTTTTTTTTTCCCACACACCCTTTTTAGAGCAACAACAGTACTTGAAGTGACCCCACTCCAACACTCATCATCTATTCACAAGGTGTACTATGTAAAACAATTGCAGGGGTTGGGGATACCTGTCATAAAAGCAGTGTGCATGCTTTTTTCCTGGTTTTTGCTTAGCAGCTTGGTACATCCATTCCTTCTGTGACTTCCTGTTTCACAGATGAGAGAAATCTGGTTGATGTTTCACTTTTCATGCTTTTTATGTTATTGCAGGTAAAGATAGCATTACTTTTTCAGACAAGATGAATAGAACTCATATTGGAAAGGCATGGAGAAATAGTTTTGGAAACAGCAGCAAAGGTCCTGCCTGGTCTGCGCATAGACAGTAGGAAACAAGCTTTCATAGCAAATTGCCGCTGTAATCGTGTCTGCAACAAAAGGCTCATGTCATGTTTCATACATGATTTTTAATGCAGAATTCCCACAAAACTCTTGCTTTTCCAGAAAGGGGCCAAAATAGTTCCTATTTTCCCCACCTTGGCTATAGATTAGAACTACAAACAAATAACGTTAGCACACATTCTGATTATTTTTTTACTTTTTTTCTTTCATCATCCAGCACTTTTCTGATATATTATACATTTTATATATAAATATCATTCTGCAAAAATAAGATGAGACCTTTTCAAAAATTGCTGGGATCTTCATTCTCATTCTTGTCATTTGTTTAACAATGCTATAAAGGCTTTTAAAAAAGCATCCACTGTATACCCTGTTTTGTCAGCATGTACCTCTATGGAAGGAAAGAAAAAAAAATCTCTTCCCCCATTATTGTCTTTTTACTCAAAGCATGGTATATCTACCTTCTGTTCTTTGCGTTGTTTGCCATACTACTTCAATGTCATATCATCAGAGAAAGCAATGATCTTGGTGGAAATGGTCTTTCTGTTACCGTCATCCTGCAATCTTCCAAAAACAGAGACCTAACTTTGCAAAGTTCAAAACTAGAGAGAAGTATATTGGAAATCATTTGACAAAGGTGACGTTTTGTAAAGTAACAGACCACATGGTGATTATATGAAAATACCTTGTCCTTCACTTTTCAGCAAAGGCAACACTTAAAATAATTTAACCCATTACCAAATTGCCTCTAAGCTGGATCTTGGAGAGTATTTCAGCCAAAATGAACAGTGGCTGTAGCATGACTTTACAGGCAATTGTATTTAACATTGTTTAACTGCATTTCATTTTGAGTAGGGTTGTGTGGTTTAGCTGCTGTTTCTTCTGTCCTTTTGTTTGTTTGTTTAGTAATAGAAAGAACAAAGCTAGGAAAAAGGAACACACCATCTCTTTGCAATCTCCAACTTTCACCTTGCTGTAAGAGACTCTGCAATATCATTTTTCCATCAAATGTTACTGCGCTATTGGCTTACTGCAACAGTTACTGTCCGGTTTTGTACTTGCCGCTGGTTAATGCTATTCTATATCACTTTAGCATGGACTTTATATCCAAGAGGAGGGGATGCTGGCTATTAAACCTAATGCTGAACATGGTGATTATCTGTAAGCATGTCAAGCCAACATTATTTATTTACCTATGTATGCATGACATTAATTTTGTTTTGCTTTTTTATTGCCTGTACTGAAACCTTTTGCCCTTTTCAACTGGTGTCTTGCTGTAAAACTCTCCCTTTGCTTATGTGTGCTATTCAACTTCTGGCTGAAATGTTTGACCCAAGTAAAAATGAATGTGTTCCTTGAGATGATGCACCATATTCACAAATCATTCCCTATTACCTTTGTCATGCACACCCATTTCAAATCTTAAGAACTGAAGGAAAACCATTTTTTTCTTTCTTCTTCTTTTTCTCAGTGTGGTATCCTTGCTGGAATTGCATCATTGTTGTTGTTTTTTAAATTGTGTTCACTTAGAAAGAGTTTACTTGATTCAGCTCTCCTTTGACAATGTGTCACCCAAAAAGCTTGCTGAAAGGATAACTGTGGCATCACATGTTCTCTGGAATTGGCACGAAAGGAAGAACTGGTGACATGAACCTTTTTCTCTTCCTCCTTTTCCTGTACCATAAGGGTCTTGCAGATATGGGAAGAAGCATGTGTTCTCCATGAGGACACACAACAGAGTTTCATGACTTCAAGATTCTTTATTGAAGATTAGATCAGCTGCCCCTCTGAAAATTGCCTCTGTGGGGAGATAGGTCTCCTAATTTAGGGACAGAATACTTATTCACCCAATAAACATACTGTATGTCTGTTTTTCTTCCCCTGCTAATACTGCATGAGACCCAGAAGCAATGGGGGGGCAAACCTGTTCATAATGTCTCTTCTTTCTTCTGATGTAACTCCTTCACTTTCCTATTTTGTTGATTTGGAAGAGAAATTCAGGGAAAGCAAATTAACACTCCAGATCCATTCTGATTTAACTGCATTGAGATCCCTGAAAAATTGAGGAATCCCTAGTTTTAGCAGTGACAGTGTAAGGAATGACAAGAACACAAGTTGCTTTTCAGATAATATATATTCTGACTGGCAGCTAAGACTACTCTCACTCTCCAGGTAATCTTGTGAGAAATATGGAATGTGTTGATTTGCTTTGGAAGCACTTGCATTTCTGATTCTGTTGCCTATGAAGTCAAATGTGAAGTCTGAATTTAAATATTTATGAGGAATGTTCCAGAGTATCCCCATTCATTAAGTGTGGTGTAAATTGCTCAGTTAAAGAAGTCTAAAAGAAATCTTAAACATTTTCTAAAATAGGTTCAAAATCCATTTAGGAATTAGTTACACATATTATATAGTTATGGATCAGTTATGCAGATTTATCTTAGGTCGAAATCAAACAGATTTGGCATGGTGTATGTTATAATGACATAAAACAATGAGATTACAGTTCTGTGTGTAATTACACCCAGTTTAGCAATCTGAACTTCTCAAGATTAAATAATAATTTCAAAAAAGATGCTGAACCCCTTCGAGGCATCACAAACTCTTCAGTGATAAGTTCCCTGCTCAGTGATTAATTCCTTGCAGGAAGTATCAGTTTGAAGAACTATTGAGCCTTCTCACATGTTCTCTTAGAGTGATAGGATTAAATCCAGTAATTAATCCCAGCTAGATTAGACCCAGTGCATCAGTGGAGGTTTACTTTTATCTTGACTACGAAGTACCGTTCAATCAATTATGGGATTTAGTTCGCATAGCTTTTCTAAGAGGTAGTACATAATACAGGTAAGTGTGTGGGGTATGAGCATTGTGAAAGCTTACATTATCACAAAAAAGGCCCTATGCTACACCTGCAGAGAGCTAGTATATAAATTTTCTGAAAGGGCAAAATGATTTTAACCTGGATCACAACACAGGAAACCTTACCGTATATTTTAGTGTTTGACCTTCAGGTGTATCTTTGGACTCATAGCTCAGTTAACCTTAGATTTCAGGTTTATAATTGTTTAATCTTTTCCTTCCCTGATATTTTGACAGGTGATAAATATTTAATTAAGCACCTAGAAATTATGCATTTGGTGTTCTCTAGATATTCTTTTAAAAGTGCTGAAGGGCGTTGGAACATCTGGCTTATTATTATCTCTTCCCAGCTTCAGTTACCATTTCAGTCTAGGTAACTACTTAACATTCATTCTTAGTAGATTTTCAACCTGAATATACATTGTAGTGTCCATATATGTATGTGATCTTTGTGGACTTCCTGTCCATGAATTTGAACCCTCCATGTAATCATAGCTAGGTTATGAATCTAACATCAACCCCCACCCACCCACCGACACAAATACACACTTCTGTGAGTGATTATGTGGGGCATGACAAATATCAGAATCATGTTGCAGTGTGAATCTCCTCAATAATAACTGTTCTGGAAATTGTGGCCCCATACACATCTGGAAGACACCAGGCTGGAGAGTTCTCTTGTAAATGAATTTAAAAGGTGACATTGCTCACCGTAACATTTCCTTCGGTTTATTCTAGCTAGTATGTAAAGGGTAGAGAGTTGGATTTTAAGTGCATGTGTCTTAACAAGTAGTAAACTTTACTCAGAGGTCCTCAACATTCTCATCTTCTGTCATAGGACAGGCACTGTGCCAGAATTTCTATATTTTTGCTTCAGATGTGAGATGATAACATCATTCTTCTAGGTTTTTCTGGAACCTTAGTTGGAAAGCATACTGATTATAAACTTACAAATACAATTTGATGACTAAGGACCTTTCTGCTGCTTTTTTCTTCTAATTGCATTCATTTTATTATGAATTGATTGTATATGGTTGTGTACTAGTGTCAATAAAATTGACATTTGTGTAACAAGCAGTGACTTTTCTCTAAGATTTTCCTGAGCATCCATTTAAATTCATTTCCTTAAGGGAATAAAACTAACAAACAAAATCTTTATTTAAAGTAAGCATCACATTTCATCTGTCTAATCATAACATGCAATGTTGACATGGTTTGGAATATAACATTCCGTTTGATGCTGGTAATGGCAGCAGTAGAGATAGGCACTTACTGTGGTTCACTGCAGTTCAGATGATCAGGCCCACATACGTTGTGCAGGCACTTTAGATTCTGTGCCCTGCCTTCTCCTGTGGGCACCCCAACAGAAGCAGTGGTGTGGGCTTCCCTGCCCCACTTCCTCCTCTGAGTGGGTGCCCATAGGAAGAATCTGGATGCAGAATCTGGGGTACATGCACAACCTTTGAGGGCCCAATCAGCCAAACTATGCTGAACCACCAAAGAGTGGTAACTGCCCATCTCTGGGCAGCAGAATAAACATGTATTTCACTGAAGTGTACACAAAAATACACCTACTCTGTAATTGTGTAGATATTTGGTGCTGTGTCAAATGTTATTGATGTTTCTCAAGATATATTGGCAATCTGTTTGCAACAGAAACTCACCATTTTGAACATGCGACATTACAAGGATTTCTCATACGTTTTAATACTGTCTGTTGCTAGCTGTAATGACTGGAATCATATATATTCCTGGAAATCAAAATCTTTTTGGAAAATATGAAGGAAAAGAAAAGCCAAGGGTTGCAGAAGTGTATGGTTAACAATACACAGTGGTGCCTCACTTGACGAGGATAATTCATTCCGTTCAAATCACTGTTAAGCGAAATCCTCGTCAAGCGAAACAAAAAAGCCCATTGAAATGCATTGAAAACCGGTTCGATGCATTCCAATGGGCTAAATACCTCATAGTAAAGTGAAGATCCTCCATAGGGTGGCCATTTTCTGGTGCCTGTATAGCGAGGAATCCATCCTAATGCACAGCGGGGAGCCATTTTGGACAGTGGGCGGCCATTTTAGAGCTGCCGATCATCTGTTTTAAAATTGTCGTCTAGCAAAAAATCGGTTCCTGAAGCAGGGAACCGATCATTGTGAAGCGAATTTTTCCTGTTACAACATTGTTTTGCGATCGCAAAAGCGATTGCAAAAACCTCATTGTCAAGTGGTTTAGTTGTTTAACAAGGTAATCCTTAAGCGAGGCACCACTGTATACTAAGTGTGTATAGGCTTAATTTCTGCTTTCATTATGACAACATAGAACACAAGATGTTTATGTTCTGCTATTCCATAATCAGTAATCCAGCTATTTCACAAGAATGGGGCAGATCTGAAACCATTTTTCATTGTTTCACTTCATATAGCCACTGATGTGTACTATTGGAGTTTTGTTTTATGGACTGAATGAGGCTTGACAACTGTAAAAATTGTCTTACTACATGCTTTTAAAGTCGTGCTTTTTATATGACTGTCGTGTGAGCATTTCCACCTCAAAACAATCAGATGAGCATGGAGTAACTCAACAAGGTACACTGTACTCACTTCTCTTGTAAGTAGCAAGAGGGCTTGAGTAGTTTCCTCCCTTTGTCCTAGATGTGACTTTGACATAGTAATTCACCTTTCCCCACCACCACAACTAGACTCTGTTCTTTCTCATGCCTTATCTTAGCTTCTTGTGAAGAAATCTTAGTAAGCTGCATTGCTAGATTTTTAAGTTTGTGGGAGGGTTAAAAATATGATAACCCTGGGGTAACTCTTGTTGTTGTATACATTTTGTTGTATACAGTTTTTGTGAACTAAAGCCAGCTATAAAGCACTGAAATAATTAACCACTTTGACAAAGGTCCTCTTTGGACATGATTCTTCCCTCCCACACAACTTGACTCAGGGTGAACAAGTGCTTCTTTTCTGGCCTGTGCTCAACATATAGAAGATATATAGAAGATACTGATTGAAATAAGGTGTCTAATTTATTCTGAGTGTGGAATACCCTACCTCCTTTTTTTCTTATGTATGCAGAATAATTTTTTTTCTAACTACAGTTATTATTAACTGAAGCCACAGTTTGATCTAGATTTGTGGTTAAAATGAATTGGTTTCCTTTATTGGGATGTGGGGAAATGTTTCTTGGAACTTGCAACCAGAAGCTTTAAACTACTTCATGGAGGAGGGAAGTAGAAACCTTGGCAAGTTATTTAATCAGAACTGGGTCTAGGTCTGCCTCTCCAAGAAGAGGTTTTTTAAAAAGCCATTGCATCCACCATATCTGTTGCCTGTAGTGTCTGAAGCAGTTCTGACTTGATCCATCACATGTCAGGAAGGGATCTGTTCATGGAACAAGCAGGCAGTTTTTTCCCGTTGCCACCCATACAGTCGATTTTACTCAAGTCATTTCTCCAGCTAGCCTCAAAAAGGGTGCAGCACTTCCAGATGTCAGGAGTTACGATGAACTTGAGGGGACCAGCCTTATTTGAAAAGACTGAAGACCTAGAAATTTTCATATACAGTAAGAGTAGTGTTTCTGAAATTCACTGTGTTGTTCCTTCAGCAGGCTCACTTGCTGGTAGCCCTCACCTTTCTGAGCTGTCAATCAATTCCCAAAGTGGACCAGCCATGGCAAACGCAACTTTGTCTCCTAATTTGAGCCCTGATAACAGGCAGGCATCTCCGTTGGTCAGCCCTCTGCTGAATGACCAAACCGGTGTCCGGACAGATGATGAAGAAGAGGTCAGGAGAAAGGTACTGATGCTGACTCTGTAATTTTGATTGTGTCGTTCAGGATGCTGAGAGTATCTGAGATTTCACTTCTAGCACTTCTTCCCTGACCAACCACATAGTTGTCCGCATAGAGTCATTGAGGTGGAAGAGACCACTGAGGCCATCCAGTCCAACCCCCTACCATGCAGGAACATCCATCAAAGTTCAAATTTCCAGATTATGATAATTCAGTTAAGAAGGCGGTGTGAATGAAATTCTCCTTAGTTCTTAGTTGGGGCCAAAACCAGACACAGGTGGGCTAGAGGCAAAGTTGATGTGACCACTGTCTTTTCTCGCTCTCTTGCCACATCTCTCCGCTCCTCCCCCCCAGCCATCATTCCTCTTTCTCCATTCATTTTCTTTTCCTTCTCTGTCATGGAGGGTCAGATTCCTTTAGCCAGAGGTCTGAACTCTTTGTTTACAGAGAGGTTTTGAAATTGGACTGATGGCCCCTCATGACTGTGGGCCTTCAGCTGACTTTTTTATGCATACTTTTCCATGTTTGTTTCATCTTAAAAACAGAAGAAAAATATGAGTGAGAAAACCAATAGGATGATGTTGTATTTGCATGAGTAACTGATGCCATTTAGATTTGTATAATTGTGGACGATGATTCACATATCTATCACAAATATGTTGTTCTTAACTGTGTGCCTTGAGCAACGCCACCTTCTTCTGAGCTGGTCTGCTTAGCCTGAGGAATCTTCTTGAATTTCTCTGATTTTGAGCTGTATAGTCAGCAGAATCCCATGGTGCAGCTCTTGCAGGATTGTAGTATTCAGAGCAAGGATGTAGAATTGCATTGAAACGGAACACATAACACTAGGCTAGGTGGTTCCTTTATAGGCCTGTTGCCTATTTTTGCATATATATTTTTTGGTAATGGCCACACAGCTCCCGCCTTTTATCTTAACATAACACTAAGGAAAGAACAGAGACATTCCTTCACATTTTTCCTTAGCTTATGGAAGTTGGATACCATTTTGCTTTACATGTGCACAATCTCTTTATTCCTCAGAACTTTCTGTTGCCATTCATGAATCACAAAATTAACTCTAACATATAAATTTCTGAGCTACCCATAGGATCTTGGTGCATAGCCTGAGGAAGATGACCTGTCATCAAAAGCTATCTGTCTGTTGTTGTTCTTAGTGGTCTAATAAATATATCACGTGCTCTTGCTTTTGTATTGTTTTGGCAATCACATAGTCTTAGTTTTTATTTTTATTTTCCAAAATTCACTGGGTTCTCGGAATTTTTAAATCTGCTACTTAACCCCTGTTGTTTCCTGGTTTGGCTACAAAAATGACTCTGCCTGCAAACACGTCTACTTCTTCTTGCTCGTGTTTGCAAACACAGCGAGAGCAGTGTGAATCCCCTATCCTTATTACACCATGTTGCTGCAATAGTAGCAGTTGTTATTGCAACCAATGATAACTGTCGAAACCTAGAGCAGATGTCTGTAACTAAGAAGCCATATGGTTCTAGCTCATGTTACATCACACATAAATGTTTATTAGAAGTATCAAATGCCATGATTATTTATACTGATTTTCTTCTGGATGAAAGATTTAGGATTGAGTTTCAGAAATATTCTATATTTCACTACAAAATATATATATCAAAATGTATTTTGCTCCAGAAGCATATAATATTAGAGGAGCGTACTTCATGTCCTAATATAACCACACAGGAAAGCTGAAAATGTGACAGATTTCCCCCGCCGCCGGAAAGAAAAGAGCTCTGATGTTGTCCACCCCAGAAGCCCTATAAATACAATGAAAACTTCCCTGGGTATAACTACAATGGATGGTGTTTCCATTACCAGTAGAACCCAAAACTTCAGTGGGGTGACAATATGTATCTCCCAGAGGCTAGCCCTGCTAGTGCCTGTTCTCTCCTCATACTTAAATAGCTTTGACTATAAATTAAGCTATTCGCTTTAAAAGCCTATAAATCCTTCTCCTCCCACTTCTGTTTCATCCAGCACAACTCAGCAGGGACTTGGAAGCATGGAAACACCATGTATTCCTTCCTTCCTCACTGTCCCACATTGTCTTAGAATCACGCTCTAAGATCAGATATTTCAAAAATCAATCAATCAATTAATCGGTCATTTTGGGTAAGAGTCTTCTTAATTTTCTAGAACTTTGGTGTAACTCTTTATATGTTATGTCTCATCAAGTCATATCAGATATACAGAGGCCTGAAGAGTGTTTTCGAAGTATGTGAGATGTTTATCCAGTGAGTCTCCATGACTCAGCAGGGATTTGAACCCAGATCTCTTGCGTCTCATTCTGTCCATTTACCATACGGGCTCTTTTACATACAAATGAAGCTCTTTAATTTGAAATAGTCTCACTGCTTTTTCTCCCATTTTTTCCCCTTGTGCTTTAATTGTGATACAAGAGCTTGCCCTTGGAATAAAGGCCAAAAACTGTTTTTCCTTTCTTGCAACTCCTAGAGATTTCCAGCTGACAAAGCATACTTCATTGCTAAGGAGGTTTCCACCACAGAACGAACTTATCTGAAAGACCTTGAAGTCATCACATCGGTAAGTTTGTTTTTTTATAGATATACAAAATAGTAATTGATTGTGGCATCCAGATAACAGCTTTTGATTTTCAGTTACCTAAGCAGAAAGAGATCTATCTCTCTCTGTCCCTCACTTCCCTACAATATGTTTATATTTTTAAAAATTCCAGACAGATTGCTTTAATTTCTGCTCCTTTTTGATCCCTTCTTTGGTTCTTATTTCATAATACATCCAACCTTCATTTGTGGTTATGGACAACCTTCATGATGCTTTCCCCTAATTACACATTCGCTTACACATTGTTTACTTTAATACCGGCGATTCTGTCAGGAAAATTTAACCTACATTTGGCAGAAACATCTCAAATCTGAATAATGTCTGCTTAGTAAATGCACAACTTGGGCAAATTGGACCAAGTCTGGAAAATGCCCCTTCTTTGAATTCTAGAGCTCACAGAATCACCCAGGCTCCCTAACCAGTTTATGAGAGGTATAGTCCAAAAAAGGGATGTTTGTAGTTTAACTTCTAGTTTTCCAGGAATTGTAGTTCAGCACTTTTCCAGACTCTATAGTTATGTCAATAATGGTGACATAAACATCCCAAACCTTATGGACTCTGAGAAATTTAGTTTACTGAAACCAAAATCCACCAGGTTATGCAGATAAAATTTGCCCTAAATTCTATTTTCAAATTCAAGTCAATTCTGTTGATGGCAACCTTTTCCAGGGTTTTCCAGATAGAGAATACCCAGAAGTGACTTACCATTCCCTTCTTCTGGGAGCACCCTGGGGCTGTTCAGCTTGCCCAAAACCACACAGGCTGGCTCTTACTTGCAGGAGGCACAGTGGGAAATTGAACTCCTAAACTCTGGCTCCACAGCCAGATAGCCTAAACCACTGGATCTTAACCTTGGGCCACTCAGGTGTTTTTGGACTGCAACTCCCAGAAGCCTTCACCACCAGCTGTGCTGGTGGGGTTTCTGGGAGTTGCAGTTCAAAAACACCTGAGTAACCCAAGGTTAAGAACCACTGGCCTAAACCATTAAGCTATCCAACCTAGTCTTTCTCAGTAACAGATATGAATGATATCCAAAATCCTCCAGGATATGATTTTGATAAGATGGTAGCTAACCTTGCTTTTCCAAGGGTTTGTTCCCATTTCCTAACATCAAATTGTAGCCTGTAACTTTCTGTACTAATTGTAGAAATTATTCATACAAGTGTTGTATTTTTTAATCTGTAAGTCAGGCAACATTTAGCGCTGAATAATTAAGAGGTTTAATAACAGTCACTCTAGCCAAATGACTTCATAAATGACTGTGCAGAGGTTAAAGAATCTGCTGTTGGTAGAGGAAGGCATAATGAGCGTAAAAGGAGAATTTAGGCTCCTTGATGTTTTCCATTGTTGTGGGTCAGCTAAATACCAGCGTGAAGATGTCAGAAGTTGTTTACTTTCTTGATAAAGGACGGATGTGGTGTCTATTTCTCCATTATGCATGGCACTCTTTGTCACTAATATCTGTAAATGTGTAAGATTAATCTGTTTCCAGAGGGGGATGCTAACAAGGGCATGTAACCTTTTATTCCCATGCAGACATATTTTAAACAAAGAACTAAGTCCAAGAAATTATCTTATTACCCTTTTTGGTCTCTTTAGTGGTTTCACAGTGCAGTGAGTAAAGAGGACAGCATGCCAGAAGCACTGAAGAATCTCATCTTTTCCAACTTTGAACCTTTGCACAAATTTCACACCAACTTTCTAAAGGAAATAGAGCAGCGCCTGGCCCTGTGGTAAGAGTCCCAGCTGCCATATTAATTTAAATGAAAGTTTGTTGCTCACCCTTCCACATCTTTAAATGTTTTTTTCCACCTGTTTATCTTTTAAAAGTATATAATCTCAGCTGGCATTTCTGCAAAAGCCTTTTTAATTCCTTGAAAACTCTGTGAAGCATGAAAGGTCATTCATATTCTACAAGAGTAGTTTTGCTTGCCCAGTAGAGTTGGGAGCATGAAAGGTTGGTCTTCCCTCTATTGAATTGCCCCAACTTCCAAAAATGCACACCTAGTTTTTATGGAAGGAGGACCTGTAGTACATTCAAAACAAAGAGTGGCATAGTTGTTTGGGCTTTAGCTCACAAGGTGTGTTCCAAGCTACAGTAGGTCACTTCTATTGGTTTCCCAAGGCCATACATAGCCATGTAGATATAATTCTATGAATTGTAACATTCATAGAATCTTAAAATAAAGGAGTTGAAAGGGGCCTATGAGGCCATTGACTCCAACTCCCCTGCTCAATGCAGGAATCCATATCAAAGAATATCTTAACATACTGGCCAGATTGTGACTTCCCACAACATATTCATCGTACCCAGGCTGAAATCAGAAGAGGCTCTAAGAAGACTCACACCTTCCACTTTTTCCCCCTCCTGGCAAGGAGTTGAGCAACCAAGGTGATTGACTGTTTGAAATGAAACCAAGTTCACTTCTCTGTCTCTCCCCAGTGTCGTCTGTCCAACCCAGCAGAATCTCCAAGGCAATATTCCTAGGGGTAGCCACTCTGCAGGAGGCACAGAAATCCTCTGGCCTTCTCTACCTAGGCGCTGACTCTGGAAACAGCTCCCCTTCCCTGCTAACATTTAGAAGGCAGTTCAGAATGGGGGATGGGATATTCCATTAACCAGAAGAATGTGCTGTGAGCTAGTGATCCAGAAACAAGACACTTTCCTTTCATATCCCTCCATATACTGTATTAATATTTGTAATAATAATCATCTTAGAACTGCAAAGTCGAAAGGGACTGTATAGATCATTAAGTCCAGCCCCTGTCAAGGAGGCACAGTGGGGAATCGAACTCTCAACTTCTGGCTCCACGGCCAGATACCTTACATGTTGCTTTCTAATGCTACTTACAAACTTTCCTGGCTAAAATGAGAATTAAAAAAACACACACACAACATTCAGGTTTCATAGCAAGATTAGAATTAGGGAAACAGAAGCATATGTGCGTGATTGTGCCAATTTACTTAGGTATAATGTAGTAGTGAAATTGTTTTTCAGTGAATGAGCCCTCATAAGCCACCAGGCATTTTCTAAGAGCAAAGAAGCTAACTACTGAGAAGTGAGGTTTTGTGAATCAAATTAACTGTAGCCATATGTCTTGTATTTCAGTTGTATAAATGTGGACCCAGTAGTTAGGAGCAAGTGTATTCTTCCAAGCAGAACGAATCTAGCTATGCTGAGGCTTGAGCGAATTCAGCTGCCATAACATGGAACACTATTAGGTCTGTTGGGTCATGTAAAGGAAGGTGACCTTAGATGTCTGCTGACAGATGCAGTTTTTACTGCAGCATGTTAAATACTAATCTGGAAAAAATATTTTGCATTACATCATCATCAACTGCAAACTCTACACCATAACGTGGACACATAAAAGATGCTTATGAATCACTTTTTAAACATTATTATCAGCATGTTTGTTTGACAGATGTGATATGATTGTCAAGCCTCCGTTATCTTTCCAAAAGCTTTACATGCAACACAGTGTTATGGCCTTGCTGAAAGTGCCCAGTGTGTGGAAAAAATCCATACTGGAGCAGTCAAGTGACATTATATCAATGGATCTCCTCCATGGCCACTGTGGACCACACTGAGGGTTATCTGCATCTGTGCAGAACCTGTTCAGAACTCTCCCAACCCTTTTGAACCATGTCCAGCTCTAACCCCTCTGTACGTCTTTGTCTGCCACTGGAATACCAGCAATTGGGGAAACTTCTTGCTGGTCATTTGAATTTCTCTGATCAATTTGCCGTTTCCATTTCTGTTTAATTTGTCCCTTAAAACTTCATTCACAACCTTTATTTTTGTCACATCCCATTTGATTTGTCTTTCATTGCACTCATTGATTTTTATTTGTTTTTTTCCACTTTGTGGGCTCTGCCCAAACGTATGCCTCCTAAAGTCTCGTTTCAGAAATGCAGCACGTACAGGGACAGTATAGTTCCCATGGATCATCATTCAAAGTGTTTATTCCGTCCCAGAGAAGCCCATCTCTCCCAGCCTTGTCTGAGTTGTAAAGCTTTCACTAAGCAAGTCCATAAACTGCTAGTGCACACGGCTGCCTTAGTAGTATGCACTAACAGTTACTGAACACCTATGGCTGCGTTTCAACATCTGCTCTGGGAGAAGTTCTCCATCACCTTCAGGAGGACTAATGACCACTACCTCTGTCTCTGTTTCATGAGCCGCACCTCCTTGCTAGTCATAAAACAACATCTGCTAGGCACATTGCTAATTTTGCCTCTAAGGTCATTGCCAGAGCTGTCTCACTGTGGAGGCACTCCTGGCTCAGTGCTCCAGAAGAGTCTCACTCCATTGTTGAGGATACGGTTTTTGAAGGTAATGGCCTATTCAGTGCCAAAATAGATGAATTCAGGGACTATCTTGTTAAAACATGTACTATTGTAAAGAATACATGTACAGTATTACCTCACATTCTGCCACTTACCATTCTCAGAAGCAGTCTTGGAAAAAAGCCCCAATACGAATATCACACTTACTCTCTCACAAGCTCTGTCTAGAGATGGGGATATTCGTATTTGTATGCAAATACAAATATCCCCCATGCAGCTGGACCTAATGAGGGTCCGGCCCCCGGGACCAGACCGTCCACTCACATGTCTTGCCACAGTGCCAGTCCTACTGGTTCTTCCAGTGGCACCTGGAGTTCCTCTCTCTTCCTGCTCAGCTGGCCACTCAGCAGCCATGCAGGGAGACCCATCCTCCCACCCCCTGCCTGGACTGGCCAGCTGAGCAGAACGAGAGTGGAGCTCCAGGTGCCATTTAAAGGATGATTGGGACCGGCCCTGCAGTCTGGTCCCGGGGGCCGGATCCTCATTAGGTACCATTGCATTAGGAATATTCATCTTAATCTTTGTATCTCATCCCATCTCTACCTCTGTCCACTCTTCCTTTCGAACCAGTCCTCACAAGCAGTCTTTCAAACATGAGTTTCCCTCCACATCATCTCCACAGAAATCTTTTTCAAAGTCCAGTTTTTGACAGCTCTTCTCCTTGTCCACAGACACAACAGGTCCACCCAGCCTAGTGTGCCACTTAACAACTTAGCACACCATCACCTCTAACAGATGGATCCTACACATTGTTCTGGTGAAGCAAAATTCTATGGCATAGAGTACAATGTTATCCCACCTCTCAGGGGTTTTTGCTCCACCAGACCCTCTTACCCTACTCTGAGAGGAAATCTCAGTTGTCTTCTGAAGGGGAGCTATAGCACCCATTCCTTGTGAGGGTGCAGGACTATAGATTTCTTCTCCCAGTGCTTTACATCCCCAAAGCACACTGCAGGCCTCCATTCTATCCTGGATCTTTTCAGTCTCAATCAGTTCATCACCACTGAAGGCTTCTGGATGGTAACACTGTGATCCATTCCCCCCTCCCCCTGCTACATAAGGATGACTGGTTTACATCCATTGACCTCTGAGATGCTTACTTCCACATCACTGTCTCCTTTCTGGTCATGCCCTTTTTCTACCTCAGCCAAGATGTGGTTTTAACAGCCTTCTTCCATAACCCTACCTCACTGTTAGAGTTAAGACTTAGCATGCTGGATGTTCACCAGGAGATAGTCTTTTACCTCTGTGTAGAGGCTGTTTATCTACCATTTCTCATAATATGCTACTGCAGGGAAGGCTTGTTTGGTTTCTGAGGTTTGACTCCGTTCCATTCCATTCATGTTTTAGCAACAGTAAAGCTCAGTGCTACCCCGTCCATTAACAGCATTTACATAAGAACATTTTACTTCATAGGGATTGCACAAGAAAAAGATTACCATGAAGAAAAGTTATTAGGAAATGATGGACTAAATCTAATCATTAATTCTGACTAGAACAGATCCACTGAAGTCTGATTGAGTCAGTTTTAGCTAGTACTAACAATTGGCTTTAACACCATGGACCCAAGTAATCACTGTTTTAGAAATTTGAACAACCTGATATGTAGAAATACAGAAATCTTATATGAGATCTTGCTTTACTATTCTGCATGTATGGAATAGCTCACAGTGATCACATTCAAAATGTGAATTCAAAATGTCTTGACTGTTAGAGCAGTATGAATTGAACCAATTGCCTTGGAAGGTAGTGAGTGCTCCAAGACTGGAGGCATTCAAAAGAAAATTGGACAACCATCTGTCACATCTGCTTTGATTTGGTTTCCTGCATTGAGCAGGGGGTTGGATTTGATGGCCTTATGGGCTCCTTCCAACTCAATTATTCTACGATACTATGTGATGATTTTTCTAAACACTAATGTTGCAAAATCTTAGAACTACAACTGCCACATTTAACAGGTTATAGTAGTCAAAAGCTTTTCATTTTACTTAAAGGATGATTAATCTGGCTGCAGGTTTAACATCAGCAGTAGTTGTGATTATGCAACAGCTTTAGTATGTGATTAAGTATGTTAATTAGACCTATTATGTAACTAATTAAATAGGTTAATGTCAAATATCTCAGATATACTGATAATGATTACTAACATTTGTATGTATGTATTTGTGATTTCCTTTAAAAGAATCACACTGGTGTTCACAAAATATTTCCATAAGTTACTGTAGCTAATAGTTGCTAATTGACCAGGAGCCAGGACACATCTCTACTGTGTGCTTGAGTAGATATCTGAGTGTGCAACCAAGATGTACCCCAATCTAATTAATGAGCTAGATTAGCAAATCTTACATGGATGCTGGTATGATTCAGCCAGTGAAGTTACATTCACAGAAAAAGTGGAATCTTAGTATACAAATTAAATTTAACCAGTGCAAGCATGGCTCCTTGGAAGTATGCCTCTTTTAAATTACTCCAAGGCAGACAGATCAGATGGAAAAATCAGATGGAAAGATGATGATGCAGCTGTTGTTGCCCACTCTGCTGAAGACCTCCAATAACTCATGAATCATTTTAGCAAGCTGTGCCAAGACTTTGGATTAACAGTCAGCCTGAAGAGAACACAAGTCATGTGTCAGGGTGTGGACTCACCCCCTTCTATTACAATCTCCACACAAGAATTGGAGGTTGTTCATGACTTTGTGTACCTAAGCTCAACTATCTCTGACACTCTCTCCCTAGATATCAAGCTGGATAGATGCATTGGCAAAGCAGCTACCATGCTCTCTCAACTCACAAAGCGAGTATTACTTAATAAGAAGCTGATGGCATATACCGAAATCCACGTCTCTAGAGCCTGTGTCCTGAGCACACTCTTGTACTGCAGTGAGTCCTGGACCCTTTGTGCATGGCAGGAGAGGAAGCTAAACATGTTCCATATGTGTTGTTTCTGACGCATTTTTGGTATAACCTGACAGGACAAAGTTCCAAATAGAGTAGTCCTAGAATGAGCTGGAATTTTTAGCATGTATACATTACTGAAACAATGACATCTACATTGGCTCGGGCATGTCGTGAAAATGGCTGATGGTCGGATTCCAAAAGATTTCCTGTATGGAGAATTAGTGCAGGAAAATTGCCCCCGAGGGAGACCACAGCTGCGATACAAGGACATCTGCAAGCAGGATCTGAAGGCCTTTGGAATGGAACTCAACAGATGGGAAACCCTGACATCTGAGCATTCAGCCTGGAGGCAGGCGATGCATCATGGTCTCTCCCGTTTTGAAGAGACACTTGTCCAGCAGGCTGAGGCAAAGAAGCAGTCCCAAAACCAGCAAAATCAGGGAGCTGGACAGGGGACAGATTGTCTTCAGTGTGGAAGGGATTGTCACTCTCTAATTGGCCATCTCAGCCACACTAGATGCTGTTCCAAGTCTTCTATTCAGAGCACGTTACCATAGTCTCTCTGAAGGATGCCTAATCTAAGGTAGATATGTATATATTTGCCTGGAAGTAAGCATAATTGGATTCAGTAGAGCTTACCTTTAAGTGAAAAAAGATACATAGAAAGAGAAAGAACTGGGCTAGTTACACCCAGTAAAGGAAATTTGGCATAAGATAGCGCTGAAAGCAGGAAGCCTTGTCTGTTTACAAAAGTTGTACAAGGAGAGAAAGTCATTTAACTTTTTCAGCTCACCTCATTATTTTCAGCCAGCTCAATAATTTAAAACAAAATAGGAAAGCTAGAAAACTAATGTTTCAGGCTTCCAGGGGACAGTATCACTTTAGAATAAAGCATTTTCTGAACAAAAGTAACACATAGGATTTCCCCAAGTGAAACCTACAGAGACCCAAGAAATAAATCTGTTGTTTGTAACTGATCTTGCTTGCAGTCAAAATCTCCCAAAGGAGACCGGTAAATTGTTACATATTGTGGGTTAATGCAGTTTCCTGGATTAACAGCATTTGCTAGAAAACAATAAACAGCAGTTTGCAGGCACTGCCTTCTACTAAAAATCCTCAGTGAGTGTTACTACAGTATGTGTTAACAGTACTGCTAAAGAGCTTCATTCGTTTTGGAGAATGAAAGCAATGAACTTTCAGACTTTTGAATGCACAACTAAAAGATGCCACTGCTGGATCAAAGATTTGACATCAGCTTTAAAAAGGCTATGGGGGTTAGAGGAAGTTGAACAGGAAATAAGGATATGACTTCTACTGTCTGTGATTGTTTTGAAGCCATGGTTTGTAAATACAGGCTGGTTGTGAATTATTTCTGTTTCATTTGTCTTAAATAGGACAAATTTTGACTTAGAAGTGCTTCCTGCCTTATATCCTATTTCACTTAAATGTCTCAGCTGTGCTTCCCTATATTTTCTGCTTATGGTCCATTAACTTGGGGGTGAGCAACCTGCAGTCATCTGCTGTTTCCCATGTGGGCCCAAAACCAATGGAGGCCATTGGAAAATTCATGTTTTTCTAAAACTCAGTTGATCACTTACTGCAGATGAAAGGAAATTTTCATTCCATGGGTCTTCTTAGCTTAACTTGGCATGCATATTAGTGCATTTGTTCTCAAAGGAACAGGATCAGAAACCTAGAATAGCAGTGTTTTGTTGGGGAGCTGTCCTGCTCCGTTTCACCGATCATACTAAACTAATAATAATATATATTCATTTTTCCATTTTCCTTACAGAAATCCTACAAAATAAGTGCAAAACACAGTCTGAAGGCATTGGAACAATTAGAATTGACTGATTCTAGGCACTAATTGGGAGAGAGATGACATCAATACTGTGCACAATCTGCTCTGATCTCCTTGAAAAAAGAAGTGGATAATAGTATAAGAATTAATAATAGTAGACAACTAGTATTCCCACACATATAATATAATACATTTTATTGTGGTTATTTTATCACAAAGGGAAATTACAGTGAAGGAGGATATTCAAAGGATATTTTAGAAAGTCTTTGAGGCAGATTGAGGAAAACATTTAGAAAATTGTAGATGGTTAAAAAAAATTTTTACTGGCTCTTTGAACGCCTCTGCCTTGGAGAACTTCTTCCTGTGTTTCAAAGTCAGCTTTCTTGTAAAGATGCTAGAGATGACTTACAATTTCCTCTTAGAAACAGTAACAAGTGGTGATCAGATGTTTTGCCATATTGACTTTGGGTTTTATCACTATCAGAACAAGAACATGGGGCAAGGAGGAGACAGGAAAGATAGATGTAGTTATCCATTCACGGGGGCGGGGGAGCATAATACAGGATTTTAAATATCCTGGTCCTCAATCCTGCGTTCTGTTTAAAGAAAAGTTTATATTTTCTTTGGGTTACATTTAAATCTCTTTTTTTCTTTTATTTTTGTTGAGCACTGAATGCAGGTTTTTTTTCAATTAGTTAATTGCACATTAATGTAACCTTTGTGTGCAGTTCCACACTCCTGAAGAACAGATTGCAGAATCAGAAACACTATTTTTATGGACTATACCTGTTCTGAGAGCTGTAGTACAAATCAGCAGTTTTTCAAAGCTCTAAAATGACTTCATCAAGGCAGTGTCTGGCAGCTCACGTGCAACTTGCATATAATTGGTGTCAAAAAAAAAAACAGATGCAGGGCCTGGTGAGGAACTGATAAACATTTCATGAAAGTAAGGCTTAAACTAGAGATACAGAATCTTTGATCCTCTGGACCTTTTGGACGGCAGTTGGCACCGTCCCTTACAATTTGCTGTGCTTGGCAGACCTCTGATACGAGAAGGCAGAAAGACTTGGGAGGGCCAAGGACTCTCCAGCCATAGTTTAAGAGGTCTCTGTTGCAACTGAATAACCTTGCAGAGTCCAGTCAGTCTGATCAACAGTACCGTATGTCCTTCCAGCCACCCCAACTGCTGTGTACATTCAGAGTTTAACATGGGTAATAGTGGCTAGACTTATATTGAGTTCAGTGGCACCAGCCTAAGATAGGTTCAAGTTGGGTAGAAAACCAGCATGGTGTTTATGTTGTTCTGTGCCTCAAGGTAATCAAATTACCACTGAAGAAACAGATGCCAATAAATGGGGAGTGGAACGGTAGCAATAGAACATTGTTTCTCGTGTTTTCCAATCATGGCGTAGGTAAATTGTTATATGGAAGATACAGTTTTGGGGCCTGGAGCATTAGAAGGATATGGGCAATTGTAAAACATGATGTGCTTGTAGCAAGGTTATTATTAAGAAGGCAGAGGAAAGAAGGCTTTTCTCCAGTATTTCCCACTACTATAAAGTTTCTGGAAAGACAGTTTCCTGTCTTTCAATTGCTGCCTTTGGCCCACAAACACTATAAAAACTCTTCCTTATGTTACTTTTTTGCTGTAGTGCCATTTGATACATTTCTTTTAGTAGAATATCATTTGGCAGAGATAAGGAGAAGGTACTTGGCAATAATGTCTAGGTAGCGAAAGGCAAATTCTGCTTCTTTACATTCATGTCATCAGTGCTGGATTCAGTGCTGGATTCCTTCTGCAGGCTCTAGAAGTGTCTGCTTAGGGAAGGCCTATTTACTCCTTTATACCTTACAAAATAATATTAGATTCTAAATATGAAAATAAATCTGAAGGCCCTCTTCAATTGCACATGAACACACGCAGAGTTTTGCACAAGCATTTGAACCATTGTTGAACGTATGCATGACATCATTACATGAGCCTTTGTGCAAGCTCTGTGTGTGTGTGTGTGAGTGTGCAAATAAACACTTCTATCAATATTCTTTTAATCAAGAGGGACAAACCAGCACAAAGCACCGCCATATGCTGTTGCTGTGCCTTCATGCTATTATGCTTTTAAGAGCAGAGGCCAGATGTGCTGCAGAGTGAATTTAGCAGTTGTGTCCAACATTTTAACTTTGCTGTTGAGCCTTGAGGCCACTTGTGGGCCCAGGAGCATGCTGGGAAAATCAAGAGGCTCTAGCATCTCTGTGCAGCACACCCAACCTCCTTCTGTAAGCAGGAAGAAGCGTCTGTTAAAGAAAAAGGTGCTGCCAACTCTGCTGTTGCTTGAGACAGAGTTGAGTGGGGAGAGCAAGGGGAGAAGGAGTAAGTGCGTGAGTGAAGAACTTGGTAAGCACTGAGAGGAAAATGAAGAGAGAGTTGAGAACTCAAGAGAGTACGTTGGTATCTCTGATGGCATCTTGCCAAAAATGGGAGGAAATTGTTTCCCCGAAAATAAGACAGGGTCGTATATTAATTTTTGCTCCAGAAAATGCATTAGGGCTTATTTTCAGGGGATTTCCCCCCCCCCCCGTGTACAACAATCTACATTTATTCAAAGACAGTCATGTCATCTTCTTCTGGTTGTTGCACAATGGTGGAGGGCAGGGTTTCACTTAACTGGGGCTTATTTTGGGGGGTAAGGCTTATATTACGAGCATCCTGAAGGTCTTATTTTCAGGTTATTTCTTATTTTCATGGAAATTATAATAGAACATTACTTGGGTTTGATGGAGGTTAACTGTTGCTTGCTCAGGTTTAGTGGAAGATGAGGCATTGTGGGATTTAATTATAGGAAAGCATAAGAAGTAGCTGATCAATATTTGTAGTTCACTTAAAATTGACATTAATCAGTTTTAGCACTATCTTTTTCTTGTAGATTTTGGAATATTTTGGTAGACTTCTGTTGCCAGGAGATAATTCAGTAGCTGTTTTTATTTTTTCTTTCTTTTGTAGCTAGAAAATTAGACACAATTAAATATGCAATAAAGAAGATATATGCAAATGTTTGTACGTACATGAGGAAGTGCCTGAATATCTCTAGGCTTTCTCATGTCATCAGCATTCAAAAGGTTTTGTTTACACAATAATATTAATTATTGTGCAAAAATATTAATATTATAATATTAATATTTGTAATATTAAGTTTCATTCTAAACTGTTGTACGAAAGTTTTTTTAAAAAGGTGTCTTATTTTCTCTCTCAATGTGGTTATAATGCCTGACTGACATGGATCATCCTGACCCTTGCAGGGAAGGCCGTTCTAATGCCCACTTGAAAGGAGATTACCAAAGAATTGGAGATGTTATGCTGAAGAACATTCAGAGTATGAAGGTATGAATCAAATACAGCCTTTAAACCTTCAAGCATAATGAATGGAAATTGGGGATGGGGAGAGAGATGCATCCATAACCATGCATGCTTACACTTCTTTTCTTTAGCGGATAATAAATAGTACAGTGTTTGCTATGTTTTCTTACTCAAAAAAAAAAAACAAGTCAATGAACAAGTAAGTCAATGGGGAGTGGAGTTACTACGGTTGCAGGCTGCTCCGTTTGGATCTCAGAACATCATCCTACCTCTACTCAGTTATGATGTTTTGTACATCGTTATAGTCATTCTTAAAAGTAACTTTCCAGATTCTGGTTGAGAGCAAGTTTTAATGTATGTGTAAAAGGAGGTAAAAGGAGACAATCATTAGTTCATAATGGTTTTCTATATGAGATATTTTTGAGATGCAGAATATGTGCTTTTATATGAAAGCACCAATTATATGTAGTTCTAAGCACCTGTTGGAATGGGGATTGGAAGGCTTGTAGTCTGGTGGAGCAGCATCCAGTTTTGGCCCGTCAGTGTCCTGGGCAACCCATGTTGGGAACCACTGTTTTTAGGGTTAACATGAATGTGACAACCTCAGTTGGTGGCAGCTGTGACACAATCCCACATGGGAGGTATCATGGTTTAAAACATCTGCAGAACATCCCCACAATGATGTCAGAGATGGTTGGGGGCCAAAGTACTTTATGAAGGCCAAACATCTTTATATCTTTTAATAAACGTCTCCAGAATATGAGTCTTATAGGAAGTGGAGCATTCTACCTGGAAAGTGATCGTTATTGTAATGATTCAAGCCTTTGAAGTTAGTGGTCCTCTTGAGTAGGCCTTCATCAGACATTTGTAGAGTACCACCATGTAGACCAAGAGCGAGGAAAGTGTGGCCCTTCAAGTCCTGTTGGCCTGCAGCTTTCATCTTCTCTCAGCGTTGAAGGTACTGCCTGGCGCTAATAAGAATTGCAGTCCAGCAGTCTCAGGTCTCCTGCCCCTGATTTAGGGAAGGGGTTTTGGGATCCTTAGATGCCTTAGGTAGATTGTTCACATGGTTGAATAATAAGTCTTAGCATTTTTGCAGATACAACAGAACAACTAAGATATTTTTTAGTATGACAGGAGTGTGGTCCCACTGCTTTTGAATTTCAAGTATATTGCCAGTCAGTCTAATCATTAGAGACTCTCCTGATTTCAGGAAGATGGTGGTCAGGGAAGAGTCCTCTCAGTTGTGGTACCCCATCTCAAAAATGTTCTTCTCAGGAAGGTTTACCTGGTGAGCACACAGATCTAATTCCTGTACCAGGCACAAACCTTCTGTTCTACCAGGATTTTAACCAATTTTAAGCCATTTGGAAGCTGTGCATGTATCTGTTGCATTGTAGCATTCTATCTTATTGTGCTATGATGCCACTGGATTTCCAGGTTCAATGTGTTGTTTCATCATTCTACCTCCAACGGCCCCAAGACCTGGTTTCGAATACAAGCATCAAAATATAATGCTTCAGCTTACATTCTCTCTTCCTCCAGCAACTGACAGTTCATTTGTGGAAGCACAGTGAGATCCTGGTTGAGTTGGAGAATGGGATCAAGAGCTCTCGAAAGCTAGAGACATTATGCAGAGACTTTGAGATGCAGAAAGTCTGTTATCTACCCCTCAACGCCTTCTTTCTCAAGCCTTTGCACAGGCTTATGCACTACAAGCAGATAATGGAGAGGCTCTGTAAACATTATCCACCAAATCATGTGGACTTCAGGGACTCCAGAGGTGAGTATTTTGGATTATCTTCTTGTGCCAGTGGTTCTAAATCCCTTATATTGTAGATGGGTGTAATTCAACCTCAACAGCCCCTTATTGTTTTCTAGGAAACTTGTATCGGGAGAAAGTGATCCGGAGGGAACAAGATGGGCAAGGCACCAGCCTCCTGCCCCACTTGCTTCTCCAGATTGCTTCTGAAACTGCATTGCATGGAAGAAAGCACTGCTGGGGTTCAGTTGCATAAATGTGCATGTAAATATGGTTACACTCTTAGTGGGGCAATCTTATGTACGTCTACTCAAAGAGAAGCTCCAGAATGCTCTTCTGGGTGTCTGTATATAGGATTTCATCTGGAGAACAGTCAAACAGTCATACAAATTGCAGAGATGAAGGTAAATATGCCTAGTAATTTTGAGGTCAGTACAGCTGGATTATGACTTGAGGCTTTATTGATGGCAGCAGTGCCTCAGCCATATCAATGAAATTTATTCCTTAGTCACAGCCTGTAGAAAGAGATTTTAAACAGATGCGCACACAACAGCAACGAATCGTTGTTTACGGATATTATCAGTTCAAGCTTTCAAGCTTCTTATGATATTTCTGGGCAGCTAGCCAGAATAATATGACTGTTGGTGGATGGAAAAGCTGAAATCTGGGATATTAAATAGAGAACAGAAGCAATGTGTCCATTTTTGAAACAAGTCCAAAAGGTTGGATCAGACATTTTCTTTAAAATGCAGCAAAATGTTTGTGCTGTACTTTTCATAATATCGTGCAGGTCCTTACCTTAAAAGTCACATATTAGGAAAGTAAAGTTATATAATTTGCGGGGGGGGGGGGGAACTATACTTCCTGTGCACTTGGTGCTAAGAGTTAACTCTGTTTTTTTAAAAATAAAACTTTATTGAATGAACATGGAACAAAATAATAGTCCAGGTATTTCACTAGAAATGCATACTCTGATACAGTTCCTTCACACCATTGTAATCTGTATCAGATTAAAATATTGCACCATTCTTCTGGGGGCATAATAAAAGAAAATATTTGATTGTTGTGGTTTCACTGTGGGGGTAAAGCTGGAGCAGCATGTAAAATTATTAACTTTGCCAATTACAGTTGTCAGAGCTTTCATCCGATACTGAATTTGTGAGTTAACTACCCAGTGGTTCTCAAATGAGAGTCTCCAGATGTTCTTGGACTGTAGTTCCCAGAAGCCTTTACCACTTGTTGTGTTGGCCAGTTCAGTGGTTCCCGACATTGGGTCTCCAGATGTTCTTGGACTACAACTCCCAGTAATCCTGGTCAGCACAGCTAGTGGTGAAAACTTCTGGGAGGTTCAGTCCAAGAACATCTGGGGACCCAAAGCTGGGAACCACTGCACTAGTCCCAATCTTTATGAGTGCATGCTATAAAGAAAAGAAAGGTTGAACTGCATGCTACCTATTTAATAGTATTGTGTAGTTTCACGCTGTGTGCAGTTATTGATCTTCATACTGTGCTGCTTTACCAGTTGCCAGAGCTTTCTTTGCCCAGTTTTTCAATTGGAAAGAATCTCGAGTTTCCACAGAGCAGCTAAGGAAGACCTGCTGCCAGAATTGTAACAGAATCAAATAGAGGAACTAGGAAGCCTTATTTTCTGAGGCTACAACTCCCAGAAGTCTCTAAAATTCTGGGATCCTGGAGCTATAGCCTAAAAAAGTAACTTTTCCAGGTTATGAGGATGGAGCCTCTTCAGTGCTGCTACAGGATAGGGCCATTTGCATTCTTTTGTAGAAGCCTCATGGCGCAGTGGTTAAACCGCTGTATTGCAGCTAAAACTGTGCTCACGACCTGGGGTTCAAATCCCAGGTAGCCGGCTCAAGGTTGACTCAGCCTTTTATTCTTCCGAGGTCGGTAAAATGAGTACCAAGCTTGCTGGGTGGGGACGCAATGTGTAGCCTGCATAATTAACTTGTAAACCGCCCAGAGAGTGCTTGAAGGGCTATGGGGCGGCATATAAGCAGCACGCTTTGCTTTTGCTTTACCAAGGTTGCTTTTTTTCCTTTTACAGCTGCTCTGGCAGAGATTTCAGAAATGGTGGCTCAGCTTCATAGCAGTATGCTGAAAATGGAAAACTTCCAGAAATTGCATGAACTGAAAAAAGATTTGATAGGTATTGACAATCTGGTGATTCCAGGAAGGGTAAGTGACACCGTAACATTTGGGATAAACCACATTAAGGATAGAGATAAGAAAAATAATTTTAAAAACATAACATCATATTTTGTTGGGGGCATGGTTTTGCCAGAACAATGTGGTACATGCCCTCTGGGAGTGATACACTTCAAAATGCATGTGACAGATGGTATGTTTTCATCATCTTGAAAAAAGAAAACCTCCATGTTAAGAAGGCTTGACTAGAACTCCTCCATGCTAGTTTCCAGGGGGGGAAAATTCTTATGTGGGACATCTAAATTCCTGTGAAATGTTATTTATAGTCCATATTTTACTTGTAAAAGTATTCATATCTTTGATCCCTGAAAGTGGCTGCCAGAGCAGATTATAAAAATTTAAGACTTCTCCATTAAAAACCAGAGAATATTCAAATGAGCAAAGATAACGTAGCAAAAGATTTGTGTTGGTTTGCAGCTGGCAAGATTAAACACGCAAACTATTTGGGACAGCAGAAAAGTTTTAGCTGCTTGCGCAGAAGACAACACAGAAGAAATCCATCCAGTCTCCCTTGGGGAGGGAGTTGTGCAATTTGAGTGCTGCGACTCAGAAGCCAGTGATATTTCTCTTGATGATGAAACACAAAGCAAGGCCTCTCCAGATGAGTGTAATTGATGGGCAGACTCATGCAGTACAATCTTTCAAATAGACTAATCCCAAAAGGCATTTAGGACTTTATAGTGAATAACCAGCACTTCTCAGTGGGTGCAGAAACAAGCTGCAGCCCAAGAGAGATTAAACAAGATAGAATATTCTGCACAAGTTTCTAAACAGTTTTCAAATGCAACACAGTGTAAGAGTTTGTAGTAAACTTATCTGGATATGATTGAGGCATGTGGCCAAATCTAGATAATCCAGGAAGAGATGCAACTGGCACGTGATCAGAGGTTACCAAAGGCACATTTAGCACTCTAGAACAATGTTGGATCTCGGAGTAAGCCCAAACGATGAGCCTAGTTTTCCAGAGGGAGTGTGGCCCTGACCAGTCAGCATCCTTACGGATCAGGAGTCGCGCTGCTGTATTCACACATCCAGTCCATCGTTGCACCCAGGTGTCATTTTAGTACTTTCACAGCCTCCTCAACATCAGGCAGAAAGGAGAGTGCAGGCAAATTAGCTGGCACCAGGATATTGACAGCATCCAATTTATTTGATTTATTATTTATTTAAAATATGTTTACCCTGCCTTCCCCCTCAAAAAAAAACCCAAGGCGGCTTACAACAATGAAGGATGATATTTAAATTTGAAAACAATGAGTATATAATGGTGGTTAACATCATTAAAAGACTATATTTACAAATTATGAACAAAGGAGGCATCGTAGATCAATTAACAGGCAATATTAAGGCAAAGATCAATAAATATACAAACTCACTTCTGATTCCTTTCAGCTAAAACATACTTCAAAGAAAGGATGAAATGGCACTGACATAAAATACTGTAGAGTTAAAATCGCACTCTCTATTTGTTTTGCTTTGTGTTTTTTTTTCCCTCTTGGTTTTATGGACTTCAACTAGCAGAGTACATCATGAAAATATAGATATCACCACACTGGAAATAGCCTGCAAGCCTGTATCAATTATTTCGGTTTATGGCCTTCTTACTGCTACAAAATTTCCCTCCTACTTCTCTGTACCTAAGGCAAAATAAGACATTTCATGTGTTTGCCAAAAAAAAAAAAAAAGCTCTTATAACTTACTTTGTCATTATTGTCTCAGAGTTATAAGGGTTTTAACTGTGAGAGACAATAATAACAAAATTGATTCAAGACGTTCTAGTCCTTTCACAAATCTGGAACCTCACATCTGCTGAATAGATAGAATGCTTTGTATAATACAATGACATTCTGAATTGTAGTGGTGTGGAAAAAACACATTCTGTAGAACCCACTAGCCACATTTATGCTTCCATCTTTCTTTTTATACTTTTTAATGCCTTCCATTGTATGATTTTTTTTTATTTTGCAATTAACCCAATTAGCTATCTTCCTAGTCTTTATCTTTTTCAGTGTCCACTAAGACCTTATCTAAGAGTGAGCTGATAGGATTGTCGTTGCTGCTGTTTAGATTAGCTGCACCTTGCTCTTTGGTGATTTTTAGGAATGTGATTTTTTAAAAAATCTGTTGAAAGTATAAGTTTGTTATTCTTCCTTGATGCACATACTTTTCCACCACTTTGGGTGGTTGTCATGGAAGAATGATTCAGATCTTTCTTTTTCTCTTGTGGGTTGCAAAAATAAGATTTTACATTTTACATAGATTTTACTCTTCCTGTGTTTACTCAAAACTCATCTCACAGGGCTAAGGAAGTCCAATTCACTCAGTAAATCTACTCAGTCATTTCTGTGAGATAAGACAGAATGAGTCTTATTCGATCATTATTAAAGCATTTGGAGAACTCTTGTGATGAAGTTGACGATAGTGGCCTTCATCAGTACCTGTTCAGAGAGAGAGAGGTGGCTTTATTTATTGTAGTTTTCGAACACGAGTCAGAAACTTGATTTTTTTTCCCCCATTTTGACTCGTGGGGAACATACATGGATACAAAGTGGCAGGGCTAATGCACTCTTCATTGCATGGGCTCTTCAATAAAGATGGAAATAGTTTAAGGAAGACAAAATGAGACTTAAATAGGATCAACAATAGGATTTACCCATATTCAAAGGAGCATATTCCTAAGCAGCTCTACGTGTGAATGAAGCCTTTGGAACTCCCTCCCACAGAAGGCCAAGCTGGCCTCCCCTTTGCTGTCCTTCCACAAGCCAGCAAAGACCTTTCTCCTCAGGCAAGCTTCCCCTGAATGACTGGCTGCCTCAGTGGGGTTCTTAAATGGATTGTTGTGCATCACTGCTTTGAATGTGTTTTGATGTTGCTTCTGTTCACCATATTTTAGTGTAGTGTTTGTCTTTTTTAATATTGGTATACTTACCGATAAGAGAAAGGCAGGGTAAAAATATTTTAAATAAAAATAAATACCTAAGAAGCCCGTTGAATCAGGGAGGATCTGGTGAGCCAAGTCCTCTATAAGTTCCACTGACTGAATGGCCCTACTGTAGCTGCGATTTGCTATGCTTAGCAACAAGCTTCCAGCCAACACGGTTACAAGATTGAAATACTATTAAACTGAATGTCACATCAAAACAGGCACTGGGTTTTTTTAAAAAATGAAACTGTTTAAAAAGACAAAGGGAGGGGGAATACAACACCCATCATAACAGTGATCTTTGAAGCACAGTATTTCCTGCTCCACACCCTTTCTCTGTGCCGCTGGGAGCCATATGTGGAAGTTCTTATACTTTTAATGCACAATTTGAGAAGGGGCCAACTGGCCTTACACCCACACTGGGTTACTATTTATTCAGCAAGACATTTAATGTGTCCTCTCTGGCTAATTCTCTCATGGATGTCCAAAAGAAATTAAGACATGGTTTGTCCTCCTCTTCGTTTATTGAGTGATGTTATGTGGTTATAACTCTGTTCCTGGTTCCTTTTTAATTGCTCATTACCATTTCCTCTACTTTTTAAATTGCATCCTGGTCTTTAATGTGTTTGGGAGTTTTTTCTTACCTTTTTGGTGCCTGCAGTGAAAACTGGCCAACCCCACATAGGCCACCACTACCCTTGCTCCTTTGGCTCTTTCCTAGGTGCTTCCTGAGTTTGCTTTCAAAATCTTGGCATCTGTGAAGACCGCAGTCTCCTTGCTCTAGTAATGCCTACACCAATTTTGGCATGGCGGCAGTCCTCCAGAGTCCAGATGGAGTATGCAGCTGCTGGACCTTGCAAAATTGCCTGCCTCTCCTACATATAAATGTAAAAATTGGGTTGCGCATACACATAGATCTAGGCAGTCTTCCATTAATTTCAGCAAAAGGTTATTCTTGGGGCCATGGTTTTCAAACAATTCCAAGAAACCCTGGGGTGGCTTATCAGCTGTTTCTTGGGTAGATTGTCCATCTTAGAAGACCGGTGTCTCTCAACTGATAACTTGCCCACAACTACTGGGCTTTTGCCTAAAAGTAAAAGCCCCAGAGAGCTGTGAATTCCACATGTGGTGCCACGTGCCCTAGAACAGTTTGCAATGAACACAGAGAGTCCATAGCTGTAATAACGGAGTTTTGGTGTGCATCAGTGTCATGAAAGTGTTTCCTGACGAGTCGTCTTCACACAGGAGCAAAAAAATTGTGTCTGTAGAAGCAATTCAATTGATGAAGCTTAGCTGCTCTGCAGTGCAGGAGGCCAGGACCCAAATAAGTAATGTAGCGCGTCTAAAGCTTGTGAGCTTATGACAGGGGTGAGCAGAATGTGGCTTTCCAAACGTTGCAGGATTGCTGTTCCCATTAACCCTAAGTGCCATAGCTACAATGAGGGATGATGAGAACTGTAATATAGCAGCACCCAGAGGATCACATTTGCCTATCCCTACTTTACAGCTCAGAGCAAGCTGCTTGTGAGGCTCAGATTGTTCCTTTGTGAGGAAAGGGCTGTTCCAAATGCCATTTATGGTATGGCACAACAGTGAGCTTTGTGTGGGATGTGTTGAGCGTTCCATCGGATCAACATACCTGTTGAGCTTGTGTCATGAAGAGTCTAGTTCAGGAATGAGCAATTTCTGAGGGTCTGAAGTAATTTTTGCCTCACCTTTGTAATGCGGCAAATGGCCTTTGACATGGTCCCCAAAATTTTATTTCCCCACCCCAATGGAAAAATCTCTGAGTGTGTGATATGTTATTTGAAGAAATATTTGTCTCCTCCTGTGTTTCTTCTAGGCTTTAAAAGTCGTTCTTTAAAGAAATACAAACCATTTTGTGGGAGAAAGTATGAAGCCCACAGGCCACACTTCAACCAATCCTGGATCAATATCCTTATTTGTTTAATTATTTGTTTAAAACATGTATGCCTTAAACACAAAGTATTGAGTGGTTCAGAAGATAAGATTCATCAAAGAAGGAGGGAGTATCTTTCCCCTTGCTCTGTGTGGCAGAAATGTGTGGACCTTGAGGGACCCAGGTTGCAGTCCCCATTCAACCAGAAATGAACTTACTGTATGACGTTGGCTCAGTAAATTTTTTTTTCTCTTGACCTGACCGAGAGTTTTTGTGAAGATAAACTGAAGAGGAAGAGAACTACATATACCACTTTTAACTCGATAAATGAAAAAGAAAATGGGTCGAAAGATATATGCATATGGTTGATATTATTATTAAGGTTGTTATTAAGAATGTGCATCTGTCTCTGAGTGAACGGAGATATCCCATTCCTGTAGACAGCTCCACAAAATGGAGTAAAACTATATAAAAATATGGCACTTTGTTATTCTTAAAACTATGTGGATCAACACAAGGTATTGTCCGGTACTTTCTTTTCCTTCACACTAGTAACACTTCTCCCCAAACCTAAAGGAAGGCTGTTTGGGGGGGGAAACTGTGTCCCAGGCTACTCCATGGCATCACCAAGATCTGACATTTCTGGAGTTGCCCATGGAGAATGGACACTTCTGCTTTTGTTCTGCAATCGAAGTTAACAATCAAAAGAAAACCTAAGAGAACCAAAGTACAAGAGTGGCCTACACCTTAGTGGATCCCCTGAAACATACTTGAATTCTGGGTGAAGGCAGGCAGAACAAAATTAAACCAGTGATGCAACATTAACCTTCCCCGATTTTCAAAGAGATGTTTGAAGAAATCACTGATCCTTCATGCTTTGCGTTTCTTCTCCTACACAGGAATTTATTAGGCTGGGTAGCCTCAGTAAGTTGTCTGGAAAAGGCTTACAGCAGCGGATGTTTTTCCTGGTAAGTGGCCTGCGCTGTGTGCAGTTAAATACAACTGCACAATAAATGTCAATAAATGTCAGCAAGAAGCTTTCAGGGAAGGAGTTAGATGGGAGCAACAAAATAATCCAAGGAAAGTGTGACATGCTCTGTTTCTTATAGGAAAAACAGACAGTCACTGGTAGGTATAAAATAAATAGGACCAAATAAATTTAGATTCATAAGAAGCCAAACTCTGCACCCAGCACCAAGTTCAGTTCTCAGTCAGCATCCATAGAATCTTAATAAATGAGAAAAGAAGTGGAGAAAGTAGAACTTACTGGCTGGAGCACACTGCTTTGGATGGACTATAGCAAACCATTGTTTAGAATGACTTCATCCATAATTATTGTAGCCGTGATGACGTTCGGTCCCTGGAAGGACAGAAAGAAAAGGAAGGAATCATAAGGCATATTTATACATGGTATGAGTGGAGACAGAAAACATTTAATTAGTATCAAGAATGTGAACTAAAATATTCATCTCCTTCCAGAATCTCATTGTGAGACAAAGAACACAGTGTTGTGGAAATTTGTCACATTTGATGGTGTTTGCAGGGTATTGTACAGAATATATGGGTGGCCAAAAGGCCACAGAAAAGTATATAGAAACACTGTTGAGCAAATGGGTAAAATGCATAGCAATAGGGAAAAATGCATGAAGGTTTCCATGATTCAAACCAAGGAGGGGAAGTACTGTCTCATAATTAGTTTTCTGAAAATTATGTATGAGCTCTGATTTACAGGTACACATGCATGTATGTCACTATGTATAGAACATAATATATGCTTTGAGTATTAATGGAGGGACTGCATGAACTGAATTCATGCAGTATGTACAGGTGATCCAGTATGCATTACATCATAGGCAAAGCAGAAGTCTCACTTTTAGAGTCTGTATGCTAGGGTCAGAGCATGGAAAAGTCAGTGATAAAGCAGATCTGTGAGTCTGGAAATTGAGTCATGGCAACTGGACTTCTTTCTTACTAGGTTGAAACATTTTGTTTCTCATCCAAGTAGCTTCTTCAGTCTAAAGAAGCTACTTGGATGAGTAGCAAAACATTTCAATCTAACAAGGAAGTTGTTCAGTTGCCATGACTCAACTTCCAGGTAACTTCACCTGGATGACTGAGAGTCTTCACAGACACAGCTGTGACTGTTAATGTAATGATTATTTAATGATAAACAGCAACTTTTTAAAGTTTGTGTAAAAAATTGTAAAAAATATACAGTAAATCGGGGCACTAAATTAATGTTCGCCTCTAATTATGTCCAGATGTCTAAACCTGTAAACCAGTCTTTGAATCGGCTGCATCCATTCTTGTTTTTTCTCTGTAGTTCAATGATGTCTTGCTATACACAAGCAGGGGTCTAACGGCATCCAATCAATTTAAAGTCCATGGGCAGCTCCCACTCTATGGTATGATGGTAAGTAAGACTGTCCATTAGTGACCGTTTCCATTGGACCGCTCAGACTGTGAGAGGTTGTGGACAAGATTCTTTTGTTTATGGCTTCCTCTTTTTGAAGTATAAGATGCTGCCAGCATTCTCAAGAGGTTAGTTTAGAATTAGAACAACTAGAATGACATGTTGCTCTGGAGAATCAAGTGCCTTGGAAAATTAAATCTGGTTTAAGATTTGTAGGAATCTAAGATGGTGGAAACAGTTGCTCCGTGGACAAGAGCTCAGGTTAAATTAGTTGGTGAATTGTGTGGCCAACCCTGGTGAATTGTGTGGCCAACACACACACACACATTGCCTGCATTTCACCCTTGGAAATTATCTGTCGCCCTGCCAAGACGTTGCTAAGGCAACTTCAGTGCCCATAAATCCTTGTTAATCTTTTTTTTTTTTTTAAGTTTTTTAATTGCGATTTGGACTTGGTTAAGATCTAACGATGCATCTCTTCTGGCAGCAGCTGTGAGTTATGTCAGGCAGAAGCATCTTTGTATTTCCTCCAACTTGCTAACATGAGAGTGAGAATAAATCCCTGAACCTTGGAAGGCTACCCAGGAAGCATTAGCAACCGTACAACAGCATATTTCTGAAAAATGACAGCTGCAGTCCTGTTGTCTTGCCAAAATTTCCCTAGTATTGCAACAGGGCTTTAAGTGTAAGTGTAGCAAAAAACCAACCAAACAAACCAGTGAAGTATCCCACGGCTATGTTCTAGCAATACAATCCAAGCCGCGTTCTATAGCTTGCGCTTCCACAAAGTCTGCTATCATCCAGATGTCATCCAACTCCCTTCCTCTGTGTTTTGTATCCTCAGATAGAGGAAAGTGAAGAGGAATGGGGGGTTCCTCACTGCTTCACACTGAGAGGTCAACACCAGACCATTGTCGTTGCTGCAAGGTAATTTGTCCTAGGTACGGGAGGGCACCTTTCAGGAGTTCCAGAGAATGCAGTGCACCCGTCATAGAAGAGAAAAAGTGGGGGAAGTACTATTATAAGCAATGGTTGTCTCTCGGTGCATTTCTAATTACTTTTTTCAGTGTCTGAGAAAGAGGTGTTAGATGGCAGTGGGTTTCCATACCACTTTTTATAGCATGCTCAGATAAAATCTAACACAGGAAAATAGGTTCCAAAGTAGATTCAGCTTAAATATGACCAGCTTGTGAGAGCTGGCAAGAAAAGTCACATTTCTTTTCCTATTTTCAGTAGTCGCACTGAAATGGACAAGTGGACTGAGGACATACAGATGGTAATTGACTTGGCAGAGAATTGCAATGGCCCTGCTCCAGAATTCCTGGGCAGTAGCCCACCGGATACTAGTAAGTACAGAATGAGAAAAGGTCAAATGAAGTGGAAAAACACCCACTACTTAATGCAATTACAAATAGACCCAGTTATTGGAAATCCTAGCATTGATTTGTTATCATTACAATGGGCAAAATCCTGTGGGGTTGAAATTATGCCATACAAACTGGATCTGACACCAAAAACAACTACTTGAATTGGTGGCAATCCAGCAGCAATTTCTGACTATTAAAAACCCCCTGTTGCAAGACTTCCAAAGATTTCCCCAGGACAAAAGGGAACACTCTGAACCAGAAAAGTGGGGGGGGGGGGGAGAGATAGGAAGCTTTCAGTTCAAGTAGTTATTCCCTCAGAGAGAGAATGTTTTTAAAAACTTCTTTGTAAAGTTACACCTTAATACATTTTCTGAAAATACCAAGGGAAATGGGGCCATTGCTGAGAAGGCCCAATTTCTAGTTCATGTACTTTTGAACTCTTTTGGGGTGGCCACTTTTAAAAAGGCCTGGAAGGAGCAGTTGAAATGGGTAGTTATTCTTTGGAAGAGACGCTCCAATGTGTAACAAGGTCCCAAGGCTTTATACACCAAAACAAAAACCTTGAATTTGTCATGGAATTTGACAGGGAGACAATGCAAGCAGACCAGGTCTGGGGAGAATTTAGTTACCCTCAAATCAGCCTGGTTGCCGCATTTTGGACCTGTTGAAGTTCCTGTACCATGTAGCCCCATGTAGAGAGCATTAGACTAATCCATATCTGAGATTACCTGCGCCAGAACTAACATCATCAGGTAGGGGCACAACTGAGCAATCTGCCTAAATTTGAGGTAGTTTTTATATATATATATACACACATACATACATACACATACATACAGTGGGGTCTTGACTTAAGAACTTAATCCGTATTGGAAGGTGGTTCTCAAGTCGAAAAGTTCTTAAGTCGAATCTGCATTTCCCATAGGAATGCATTGAAAACCATTTAATCCGTATCTGCTCTTTTCTGTCCATAGAAACTAATGGGAAGCTGCTATTCTGTCTTCTGCCACTAGAGGGGGATATTTTCTTTTTTTTCCCCTTAGGTTCAGGGAAGGCAGGGAACACTAAAGGCAGCACTTTAGAACTCTTTTTTTAAAAAACGAAGCCAATTTTAAATAATGTTTTAAAGCATGTTGTGCTGATTTTTTCAGCACAAAGGCACTCAGGCAGGCTTTTTAGGTGCTGAGCAAGCCTCCAGAAGCCTGCTCAGAGCCAGCCGATCAGCTGTTAGGCGGGGAGAGGAGCGGGAAAACCACAAAATGGCTGCCAGGCTCTTTCTGGGTGTCGGCTTTTAGCTCTTTCCTGCTCTTTTTCCTGTGGTTTGGGGGCTACCAAGGCCTGGTAAGTGACTTTATTTAACAGTACAGTATTTATTTTTAAGTTTCTGACCCTTTTCCCCCCTCCAGAAGCCTCTAAGGGGAGGGAGGGGGGACTTTTTTCCCTGTTCATAACTCGAGGGAAGTTCGCATGTTGAGTCCTTACTTTCCCTATAGGGCAGGTTTGTAACTTGAATTGTTCGCAAGTCGGGTCGTTCGTAAGTCGAGACCCCACTGTGTGTGTGTGTGTGTGTGTGTGTCTATATATATATATATATATATATATATATATATATATATATATATATATATATATAAAATAAACCCTTAATTTCCCCCCAAGAATAATGAATTGAAATAACAGGAAAGATTAGTGATAATTCCAATGATCAATTGATGATTAAAATAACCAATTTAAAATTATCTACTGAAAATCTTAACAAATTATGAATGAGAATTGATTTTAATGAATTATTTCAAAACTCTGAATAAATATTTCAATTGTACTCTAAAAAATAAGGGATTTGCATTAGAGCCTTAGTGTATTTAATTTTTATTCAGATCGATTACAATTTTAGTTTAGCTAGAATTCATGGAGAGATGACACTGGTGTTCGTCAGTTGTAACCAGTGTAGCAATGTGTGTCTGAAGCTGTACTTGGAGAAAAGAGTGCATTTAATGCTCCCAACAGTTCTGTTCTGAATCAGTATAACATCCATATAGGATCTGAGAATCAAATGTGAAAAACAAAGCAATGGATGCCAAGTTGTTTTGTTCACGAAAGGCCACTGGGCAGTGACAGAGTTGCGGTATTACCAGGATACACCAGATGGCACTAACCAAAAGAACTTCCCTGAGAGATGAAGACGCCAAGCAATAAAGCAGAGTTGATAGCAGAATAGTTGTATTATCTACAGAATATATACATACATGTACAGCTTAGTCCTTGTTTCCAGTCCCGAAGTCATACACAGCAGTTTCAACAGAGTTCAATGCATAAATCAGCATCAAAAGTCCTTATAAATCAGTTCAGCAGTCAAATACCATATGTTCAGTCCACTAGCCAGAGTTCTTCTTCCAATATACAGCACAAAGACACGGCTTCTTCCAGGATACTCCAGAACAACAACACAATGACAGCAATCCATGACAACACCAACCCACAGGGTGTGTGTGCTAGGTCTGCTAGCTTTATCCCAGGGTTAACCAATCCTGGGATTGCTCTTTCAGCTGTTACAATTTACTCAGCTGGATAAATTCTTAACTAACTTCTTTCTTTAGTAGTGATTCTGACAAATACTTATTGCATAGTAAAAAACTGTATTTAACAATTCCTCCAGGTTTCTCCCAAACCTGTCAAGCAGTGCAGGTGCAGAGCAAGCAGTAGACTCAAGTACATGGTCTTGTACTGGATTGTGACATAATCATGGAATGTGAGATATTTTCCCATGAAACCTTTCTTTCCTCTTCACCTCATGCCAACTCTCTCTTTACAAATTTGCCAGCCACTGCTACATCAAGGACTTTGGAAAATAAGCTTTATCAGAGTCCTTTGTATAATGTTTCTGTAGTGTCTATTTTATACAAAGTGTGTGCGGGTGTTTTTTTTTTCTTTGCATTTTATAGAGTCCCCTGATGAACCTACTGCAGACCAGGAATCAGAAGACGATCTCAATGCGTCCCGCACCTCACTTGAACGGCAGACTCCTCACCGTGGCAACACTACAGTGCATGTCTGCTGGCACAGAAATACCAGTGTTTCCATGGTCGACTTTAGTATTGCTGTGGAGGTATTTGCCTGAGAACAAGCTGGATTGTGGTCCCAGAGTGAAGGGGTTTGGGGGGGCAGTTTTTTTTCCTGCCCTTCTGTATGTTACGAGGCAACATGTAGAATTAAAACCAACAGAACTTGTATAGTTCAATATGGCAAACATTTTGTAAGCTCTTTATTTAGCAGTTTACACAACACGTTGATAACTGTGTGGCACTTTCCACATATTTGACTTAATTTCCCAAGGAGTTTTCTGTCTTCACTCCCCTCTCCCCATCCCTCCCACAAGCTTTCATTTCTGTTGGCCATTTTGTACCTCAGTACATTTGGAAAAATGAGTTGACCCTTACTCTTGACTGCTGCAGTTTGGAATCTACATTTTAACACAGCTTTGTCTTCTTTTAGGTTGTTTGCTTTCCTTTGAAATTTTCCTATCTTCTCTTCTCAGCCTCAGCAGTCTTCCTTAGTTGTGTTTTCCCTGCCACAGGAAAAGTGTTTCTGCCTTTTTAATGATGCATCTGAGTAAAGCTAAACTAGTTTTACACAGTGTGATACTGAATCCAAAGTGCTCCAGCTCATTGAAACACAGAATGCGTGCAAAGCTTATTTCGTTTTAATAACAGCAAATTTGAATTAAATAATAGAAAGGTAGATAACTCTTGTAAGGTCAGTTTCTCTTCAGTAAAGTTTGTTTCTAGAAGAAGAGATGTCTTGAACGTTCAAAAGAACTTGTTTAGCTTCCAGAAGGTATCAGTATGTAATCATTTCCCTAGAAAATGCCTGTAGGTTGCTGAATTTTGCCATATGTAATAGGGCTTTTAAGAACAATATGGGGATCTAGCCCTTAGCTTCAATGCACTTTTACTAATTTTGTAGGGCTTTTAATTAAGTATTAGTCTGTGGTCAGGTAGTAATTCCCATTGCAGCAGGGTTTTCTTCTGAAGAGAGAGAGAGAGAAGATTGCACTGCTAAATTTCAGGGAGTTTTTCTCTCTGTCATACCTTTTTGAATTCAAATGATCAGATGGAAGTCTTCAGCAGCCAAAAGGCAGATTCCACCCTTTACGTATCCATCCTCAGTTGCACAGCCGTCCCCATGGGAAGCAATGTGCAGTCACACTGTCCTAGCTCTGTGATTAATTTCACATCAGCGTTATAGCTTATGCTTTCTCTCCATCTCTCCCTCCATTCTCTTGTTCTTCTGTCTCTTTCCTGTGGTGGAAGATCCCTTCTCTATCCAAGACTGTCCTTCCCTAACTGCTCAACTGATCAGCCAATGAGCCATTTGTTTCCATTTCATATGTCTGCTGGTACTGAATACAAAGCCTATCCTTTTAAAGTGATGAGGTAACTGCAACCAAAATTTAGAATATTAAAAAGAGTACAACACATTTGGGTGTATTTTGTCCTAATACACACATGGTCTGTCAGATTTTTTAAAAATGTACCAAGGGCTTTAAAAAACAACAAAATAAATATGTTCCTACCTCCTAAAGTTCATGTCTGTTCATATAAATGGGTTGGGCACAGATACGCCTCCACCTAAGCGCATACACTGAAATCAATGGGACTTAAGATAGTGATGGTTGTCTTAAGTTAAAGCAGACCTGCTGAAATCAGTGGGGACTTGTGAATGACTGACTCTGGATCCAGTTTGTTCAGTTATCTCAAAAGGCACTCCTTTGTTCCTCCTGGCATTTTTAATCAGCTGCATCTGTGCAAATGATGTAACTCATAGTGCAGAAACCTATACCATCTACATGTGATGTACTTAGTTTTCTCTCTTCTTTCATATTCAGAACCAGCTATCTGGGAACCTTTTGAGAAAGTTCAAAAACAGCAATGGATGGCAGAAGCTCTGGGTCGTGTTCACCAACTTCTGCATGTTTTTCTACAAATCCCACCAGGTGACTAATTTTGTTGTTCTTTTGTTTTGTTCTTTGAGGCCAGGAGAGAGCAGTTATTCACACATTACAGGAGTCCTCTGGCAATGCACTTTGATTGTCTGTCGGTGTTTTTGGGAGAGCAATAGAAATAGATAGATAGATAGATAGATAGATAGATAGATAGATAGATAGATAGATAGATAGATAGATAGATAGATAGATAGATAGATAGATAGATAGATAAAACATTGTCAATAGTGACTTTTGTGGATCCTGCTTCAAATTTCCAGTGGGAATTCCTGCAGGCAGAGAGAGGTGGGAATGTCCTGCCATAACTGCAGTCAGGAAGATGCTACTATATCAACAGAAGCTCCACTTCATATACTTTACTATGTAACTCAGATGTGAGGCCAAGGACACCTGGGGTGAAGCAGCACAGAATCCTTTGCAAGAAATGAACCAGGGCAGAAGATTCCAACATATCTTCTGCAAAAAGGGCAGCAGCCCCTGCATGTGTTAATTGGGCAGGGGAGGAGATGCCACTTTAAATAGGGGCTACCAGCCACTAAAGCAACTGCTTGGAGCAAAAACGTTACGGCTGAATTCTCCTGCTTGCGGTAAAGTCATTTTGTAGGAGTTTGGGGAACTGTAAATGCCACAGTATTTTCAAGACCATTAGCATGTTTGAGTGAGAAATGTGTTCTTAAAATTCCCTCACCTAGCACTTGTTGGCAGAAGCTGATGACAAGCCAAAATGCTCCAGTCTCAACCTTTGCTTAGGAGTAGGTTGGAAATCCTTTTTTAAAAAGACAGACAGAAAGACAGACAGACAACAGACAGACAGACAGACAGACAGACAGACAGACAGACACACACACACACACACACACACACACAGAGTGTGAGAGAGAGAGAGAGAGAGAGAGAGAGAGAGAGAGAACCAGTTTGATATCTCATGTCTCTACAGAAATTAGCTGAAAAAATGGCATGTATAGAAAATAAGAGGGAATAGCCAGAGCAACTTAGTAAGCAGAAGTGGGGATTTTTTTTTCTCCATTGCCACAATTAGTGAAAGCAAGTGCTTCTTCCAAGAGATTTCTGCTTCCATGTATGTTCTGTTATTGAAACGACAGACCTGTCAGAGTTGGAGGTAGAAAAGACATTTCCAGCAATGGGATGGGCACCCGTGGTACATGCACACGCAGACAGTCACTTCCATACTGTGAGACAACTCTCATGTAGAAGCTCCCGAGAGCAGTGAGCTGCTGTTTGGTGAAGCAGGAGCTGGGAGGAGGAGGAGGAGGAACCTGGGCTGCTCCAAATGGCAGACTTCTATTTTGAAGGGCTTTTGAAAGATGCCCTTCACGGTGCCATTCTGATATTGGATTGCCTCCAGGTGCTTCTGTTCCCTGTCATCTGCCCCACCCACGAACGGCCCAGGACCATGGAATGTTTCAGCTGTAAATGCTCTTAAATGCAGCAGCTCTGCAGAGCAGAGGCTAGTCCATCAGATGTCTCCCTGCTGATCTCATGACTTATTTTCATCTTTCATTCTTAGGACAATCATCCTTTAGCAAGCCTTCCTCTGTTGGGTTATTCTCTTACCATTCCTTCTGAATCTGAGAACATCCATAAAGACTATGTGTTCAAGCTACACTTTAAATCCCATGTGTACTACTTCAGGGCGGAGAGTGAATATACATTTGAGAGGTACGTCTGCTTTCTGTCCCACTGAATTCTGGAGGGAGCTGGTCAGTGATACAGCTGAGAGGTGCTCTTAAAAGCTGGAGCCTGGGAAAGTTACTATTTGATATGACAGATCTCAGAGTTCCCAGCCAGTGGCTTGAGCTCTTTGTCAAATGTAGTCAAACCATCAGAAGCTCTCACTCCCTTTGGGTTTTTTAAAAAAACCTACAGCCTAGTTGACTCAAAAGTTGTCATAAAAGGACCCAGTATGTCCTGCCTAGGTTCCCAAGGAACTCCATTGTGATTTTACTGATTCTGCTACAAACCAGAACAGAGATGGAGCCATTTCAGAGGGACATGACTGCTGATGGTTCATAGCTGAATGTGTGAACTGACTGCATTTTAAAATGGCATTGGGATAACTTAAAATTGTCCCATGTGTGGCATTCAATCTATGATAACTCATAGATAACTCATAGACTTTGACAGAACTGTCCAGGAGGGCAAGGCTGGGTGGGAAATGCATAAATTCCAGCTGTACAGAAGTGAGGAACCTGTGTCATAAGTAAGCCCACAGATGAATGTAGAAATATTGATGGTTCAAAATTATATGTCACCCGTACGATACAGCTGAATTTGTTGAAGAATTTCAATACTTCAGTGAAAAAAACACAAGATTTATCTTATAGAAACTGGCCTCTTTGTAAAGTTTTTCAAACATTGTATAGTGAAATAAAAGCCATCCTGTAACAAAATTTATTCAAAATTGTCATTCAAATGTACACTGCAGTATAAGGGGGAATTGCAATATTGGGGTGATGGATCGGGGCTGCACACAAGAGGTAGGCCTGGTCAACAGTGGTAGTGAGTAAAGCCAGAGTCAGCATGCCCTCTTGCACCATCAAGACACACTTGAATACACAGGAACCCACACAGCCTCCTCACAATTCATTCTTTCAAACTTACACATGAATTCACTCTCCTTACCCCTCTCAGCATGTAAAGGTGAAAACAGTTAAGCCTCCTATAGCATATAATGCTCTCCTCCTACCATTAAGCTGATTGGTCCTGAGAAAGGGTTTTCCCAGTGCCAGTCATCTGGATGGTCAGCAGGAAGTTCAGTCTGCCAATGTAAACATGACAGAAGGTGTGCTGGGTAAGTCATCAAGTCATCCCCAGGCACTTTCCTACCCATCCCAGGCCAGCAAATCCCTGTATGTCAGGCTGGCCAGATCTAATGGTCATGAGGAAGGCTACTGAAGAGAAGTTAATTCTCTCCCATGTGGCTTTCTTCCTCTGTGCTACCTACCAAGCAGCTGGACTGGGTGGGTTGGCTGGAGCAAGATGGAGATTAGACGGAAGACACTCTAGGATGTGCTCCGCATGTTCATGCTCATCACAAATCTTCCTCAGGACATTGAGATGAGGGAAATTCAAGGAGCTTCAACATGTAATGATGTGCAACAGTTCATAGCCAAGGCCTGTAGTGGACTACAGATACCCAACAGTTCAGTACATTTATTCATGTTTCTCTTTCCATTGATTTAGGTGGATGGAGGTGATCCGAAGTGCCACTAGCCCAGCCTCACGAATCTGTGTTTTAAGTCACGAAGAGTCCCATGTTTATTGATGACTGTACTCCAAATTTTCATTCCAGCAGTTGCTGTTTTTCTAGAGAACATTTGAATTTATTTTCTCCTATTAAATTTTAGTAAAACATAATTGTTTTTTAAATTGTTCTTTAGATATTGCCTCAGCAAGATTGTTTACTATTATTGGCCACGTGACGGTTTCATGTCTTGTAATTGTCCTTCAGTGTGGGTTTTTTTAAAAGCTTGTGCCAGTATTAAAATATTGTCCTTGGAGTGCCAAATGCCAAAAGACATTCCCTTGCCTCAAAAGATTTGCACCGGATATTAAGTACAATTTTTGTAGTAATTTCATATTTGGTATTTCCCACGAGAGCAGAATGCCTTCTCTTTAAGTAACAAACCCTCAGAGATTAGTGGGAAGACTGCCGATTTTTTTAAAAAATGTACCCTCTCTGTAATGCACTAACAGCATTCAAGATAAACATGCATGAAAAGCAGTCTCAAATCAAAGAGGTTATCTTTCATACCTTATTCTCAGTGTTTCTACACATTCTATTTCTAAAAATTAAAAATGTAAACTTAATGTGTAGCTTGCTCATTTCATCTCACTGCTGAAATCCAGGTGGCATTTTCTACCCTTCATCAGTGAAAAATTATGTTCTAAGACATACAAACTTCCAGTGTGAACAGTTTATACAATTACTCTGTGCCGTGTTTTTGAGTACTGAAGTTGTCTTGTGGAAGTTGAGAAAGAGGATTTGAAAGGCTGAGGTCTAACAAAAGGTCAGTATATTTGTGTAGGACAAGCATTGTGGTGCTAATTTGTGGTTTCAGTAAATTACAGTTTCACTAAGAACAGATACATTCTTACATGTGTTTTGAGGAAAATTCAATTTTGCCTCCTTATACACTTTTATACAATGTGTTTTTTTTCACCCCTGATAATAGTGGTTCTATAATGCAGTTCACAACTTGTATGTTTGAGTCTGGAAGCAATGTAACACAGCCTTAAGACATTTAGCCTTGCCACATTGGGTGCAAGTTAAGCCCAAGCAGAAGACTCAACACTGTAAAAATTGAGTGAGCGGAATGAGAATCTTTTTGGTAGTTGAAATATATTTCTTGTGGATTTATTATATACAGTATGAGTTCAACCACATTTTCCATATTAATCATTTAGGAAAAATGTAAGAAAGCTTGATATTAAACATTATGTAAAGAGAATAAGGCTTCTAATTCACTATCTCCCTCTTGCTCTGGTAGCTGAGTTGTCGATCATAGAGGATTTGCCCTTTCTAGAATGTGTACAAATATTTCAAAATTTGTTTATTAAAAAAGGGAATAAAATACCTCAATTTCTTTAGCACCTTATAGTTTTAAGATAATAAAACATTTCAGTTGTTTGTCTTTTTCCTATTCCAAAAACTTTATTTTATTTTTAATAACAAAACATTCTGGCTTCAGGATTTTACATCAGCCTACACAAAATGGGCAAAATGATGGTGCAAAGCAGCAACAAATGTTAGTTTTGCTGATTACTGCTTGGAAAAGTGCCTGTGGCTGCAGGGCTGTGCATGCTGGCTTAGCATAAGATCAGTTGGCTGCATTTTACATAAACATCTATAGCAGCAGTCATCTAAGGATCCCTGCTGCAGTACTGGTGCCTCCAGTGTGGGTAGCAACAGGTGCAAAACTAGCCATACAAGAATGTTTTTTGTTGCAAGGTTGTTACTGAAAGTGGGATGCTTAAAAAACAACCACTTTTTCCTGCCATGTGCATCTTCCTTCTTCATCGAGGCCTTCACTGCAGAGAGTAAAGTGGTTCCTTTCCATCACAGGCCTTGAGTTAATGCTCCCACTGGTGCCCTATGCAGGCTGGGGTGGCGCTCCATTGGGAAGCTGGGAGGAGGCTAGTGGGCCCTCAGTGCTGTGGATAAGCAATACTGACACCTGCCACTATTTTGAGAGTTGTCTTTAAGGGAAAGAAGACTACGAGTGATGCTATCATTGCTACGGGCTGCTGACGCTATTGATCCATGGGTAGAAGGGCATGGGGTCTTTTATGCCATGGCATGAAACTTCATATTCATGCTTAATGTATTTTTAACTCTGCAATGCAAATCACACTATTACAATAGCCACATGCAAAACAAAACTCTCATGATCTTCACAAAAATAACTATCAGTAGAGGTGACATGGCACCAGGATGCCCAGAACTACTGACAATTACTTTATCAACCACATCTATGCATGCTAAATTATCTGAGTTGCACGCCAAGATACTGTAACTTGAAGCAAGGCCTTCTGCAGAAGCATGCAGCACTTGTAATTGCTTGTAGAGCAGTAGAAGTTCATGGTCTCTTGAGTTCCCTGAGAAGTTTATTCACTTGTACAGTAGCTGAAAAATTTCCAGATATCCCTCTGAATTTTGGGGACATATTATCCTAGCAAAAGGCACAGATGGTGGCATTCCCTGTGCTGTGCTACCATGAACCAGCTGGCTGCCCTCAACTCAGCATCTTTTCCTTGACACTACACACAAATGTTTTCCATTTGAAGGTACTACTGTCTAAAGTTATTTCAGCTCAATCCTCATTAGGACACAGCCATTTCAGCTTACCCTGAGCATTGCTTTGGCAAGTAGGTGGTTTTAATACCTAGAAAAGAACTCAGAATTCCAAGGGTGCATGCCTCTGTGCTGAATCATGGAAATAACCCAGTAATCATGGGCCAGTCATTCACAGCCCAACCTTCCCAATAGTGTTGTAAGGTAAGGTCAAAGGAGCACCGTATAAAGCTTTTGGAGCTCAATAGAGGCTCTAAAGTGAATGAATGAATGAATGAATGAATGAATGAATGAATGAATGAATGAACAGCATCAGAATTTTGGTATAGCAATATTTAATGCATAGCCCAGAGATTTGACACAATTTAAAAAAAAAACATTACATTGACTATGTATGAACTCTCACCATCTTGTGTCAGGTCTACTAACTGCCACCTCTGGACTAAGAAAACGAAACATAACCACTATCATATGGCAAATAATGAATGTGCTGGATCTGAGTATTAAGAGTACCATTACTATATTGCTTCCAAATGGTTACATTTACAATCTGTTTTTCTATATTTCCCATAAATATGCTCACTGAACACATATCAAATCTGTTGTATTTCTTTATTTCTGTGAGAGGTAATGTACAAGGAATTGAGAAAATCTTGATGGGTAACATAAGCAAATTTTATACAGGTTTATAAATAGCAATATTACAGAAGAAAACAAACAGATCTTGACAACAGGAAATGATATTTCACAAAAATGTGGTCCCCATATACAGAAACAAAATTTACCAGACACTTGGGGAGAAAAATAGATTAGTTATCACTAGAATGATAGTCCTAATAAAGGTATTACCCAACTGTTGTTTTACTCACAGGCCACATGGCTCCTGTTTTTGTGGTCTATTTGCAAGAATAGTGTGCTTGTGCATTTTGTAAAGGCAGCTGGCTGTTTAGTGATGGAAGCAGAGTGCTGGATTAAGTGGACCTGAAGTCTCATCCAGCAGAGATTCTTTTTACAGCTAATTAGCCTTCCTTATCTGTAAAAAGAATCCAAATTAGGAAGGCACACCCCAATTAGACTTCACAAATGCTTCTAAAACGGGCTTGTCCAATATACACAGCATGTACTAATATAAAATGACTGGATGAATGACAGGTTGATATGTTAAGGTCCACTTTCTCCATAAGAACAGATATAAAAATAACCTTATATTCAAAGACCTTTACTATCTGTTATTTTACTTTTACGTTAGCCGTCATTATAACAGGTTCCAAATGGATAGGTATCTTGGCTTAATGAAGGAAAAACAGTTCAGTGGCACCTTCAGTAGATGTGTATCTTTTCACAGCCTGAATCCATGGGTGATGTGAGTTTACCCCAAGACTCTTAAGCTGGGAAATTTTCCAGAAATCTTCCTGGAAAGCTTTTTGATGCCCTTAACTGACTATAGACGGCTTCAGCATGTGTAACTAAATGCACCCATTTCAGTCATCCAGTATTTTTCTAATACATGGATCTCTGAACAGCTGTATTTAGGAGAGTTTCACTAAAACACAACTGAGCTGAAATGTTATATTCAAAGAAATAATTCTAAACTTTATTTAACCCACTTAAAAGAGTTCTCCGGGGGAAGGGACTTAATAGTAGAAGCTTTCCTACATTATGAGTACAAAAGAAAAAAGAAAAACTAAACTGAGCCCAAAGGTCACAAAGCAAAAGAGGCAGATACAAACCACTGTAACATCAACCTTCCTCCCACTGAGCACTCACCACCGCTCAGCCTTCATCCCACTGAGGTGTGCTCAGCTATACCTCTTGTATCTTCCCTCTGGCAGGATAGTCATGCCCTTTTGAGGATAATAGAGGTTGTAACACAGAATACCTAGTGTGAGGTTAGGGAAAGCTGTAATCAGCTGTACTACTTCTTCACATCTACAGCAGCCTTTGGACTCACTTGTCACTAATCATTTTTCCCCCCGTGGACTACTAACATTTTAGTTATCTGACCATGTGGCCCTAGATTTGGGAAAACCTTTGTACCAATGTACCTGTTGTGTTTAACATGCCTCAGGACACGGCTGCTTTTAACATTTTATTGGCATTTTCAACAGCAGATCTCTTAAGGAAAACGTTAAGGGCCGGGTTTAGCCTATACACAGCAAAGTAGGGTTGTATACAGTAGTGGTCCCCAACTTTGGGCCTCCAGATGTTCTGGGACTTCCAGAAATCCTGGCCAGGAGAAGTGGTAGTGAAGGCGTTTGGGAGTTGTAGTCCAAGAACATCTGGAGGCCCAAGGTTGGGGACCACTGGTATACAGGGCAAGATGTGGGCAACAGGTGTCGGAAATTCATGCAATCACCAACTGTGGTTCCTCTTCAGAATGGGTGGGCTGAAGTGGAAATCTGGTTAAGACTTCACCTCTAGGTGAACAAGCCACTAAGTATCTCCTATACAGAGAGAGGGAGGGTATGTGTGTGTGTGCGCACAGTTCCAATGTAGGATATTACTGGTGGCACAAACCTTTGAACTGGTCCTAAAACCATCAGAAAACATCAGTGCTCCCAAGGCACCAAAAATACAAAATGCTATACAAAGGGCAAGAACAAAACAAGAACCAAGTGCAACTCTCAAGACAACCACCTACTGGGCAATCAAGAAGCCTATGGCACCTAACGACACAGTGAGAAAACAGAAGTGATTTTCATTATTCCACTAGAAGTTCTGCGTACCCACAACCCAGCCATCGACCTTCTAGTTCAAATTACAAGGGTATTAACTGCGGAAAAGGCAAATGTCAACCTAATTATCCACACAAATAGTTTTTGAATCTTGGATTATTTTTACTGCTTACTTAGCACTTTCATTATGCTAACTCTCAAAACAGTGGGAAGATTCACTAATTTATGTGAAAAAGTTTGGCGCTTCCCAGCAAGAGTATCTTGAACAGAATCCTCAGCCAAGCCAACAGACCAAAAGCTGCATTATACCACACTCAGAACAACTAAAAATATTTTTTTCAGTGTTGCACTTTCCCAAAGACTGTTCTAAAATATTTGAAGGATCAGGAATGGTAATTATAAATGCTAAAACAAAAATATATGTCAATTAAGAAAACAACAATTTGGTATTTTTGACCAAACGCAAATTTTACATTTTGAAAAACAGATGTATATTCCCTATAACAAACACTGGACAAAATCCTGTTGCTTAATATATTAAATCACTCTAGAGTAAGCTCACTGAATCAATAGGGATCTGGTGAAGTTTCACTGGTTCAAAGGGGAACACTCTTAACTGCAGCTTGCTTTAGCATAGCAAGTGGGAGTTCACATATGGCAGGCACCCTTGAATCAATGGAATTTACAAAGAAGTTGACTCACTAAATCTCCACTGATTCAATGGGCCTATTCTAATTCGCTATACTAAGCAACAGGATTTTGGCCAATGAATTAAGTGTACTGCAATCCTATGCATCTTTACTTGAGGGGAAGTGAACTGAATTTAGTGTGAGAACAGATTCAACATGCACCAGCACAGGCGATGAATTAACTGAACAGTCAGATTTTATTCATCCTTCAGCTAAGCAATACATGTTAAAGCTTGTCTTCTTGTACAGAAATGGCTTTTCTCAAATTATATAAATAGCAGGGACATTTCAAATTTTGTTTTAGGTCAAAGACTGCTCTTCAAGACTAGCAGCCAAACCCTCTGAACTGGCACTCTTTTATCAAATCTCAGTCTGATGCACTCAACAATATTTGGCAATCTTACAGCAATAAATTGTTTTTGAATCTGTCAAGTCTTTGCCTCTGTGCAGACATAACTAAAAACAGGGGTAGGGATTTGGAGTTTTGTTACATGGCAAGCAGTCCTATACAAACACCCAGCCAGCCAGTGAAGTGAAAAACATTTCCTCCCTACCTTGTACATATCCATGTGCTTCAAAGTCTGAACTGACTTTGAGACTCCCCACCCCACTCCATCCCCAGGAATCTATAGAGTTATCTACTTAAAACATGGTGGTGATATATTTTTAAAAGCTTTGAAAAGTTTTCTGGTCTTTTTCAAAACTGATCTCAGAATGCTTTAAGATTCACACAAGGCCTATCTTCTTAACATGACACCTTGATCCAAGAAGCAGCTTTGTGAATGACGCCAAGTGGCTTGTAAGCACTATGAACATTCATCTTCCATTCAAATGATTACCGTTAATCTTACTCTAAGGGAGCAGAATTATAGTATAAAAACAGGGTGAATGGATTTCTCCATCTGCCTCACTACACAATTTTGTGCATCTCCATGTTTGTACAGAAAGACTAACAGAATATTTTCAATTTAGTTTTGAAAAGGGATATTTTGGCATAAAAGATTATGTTCTCCCTAAATTAAACTTTTCATTTTTAGGTTTCTTGAAAACTAAAATATTTTCCATTCATGTAAATCAATGCAAAGTATCAGAAGCATTAACTAAGACATAGTGAGTGATACATGCTTGTTCTTTTATTAAAGAAAAGGACAAGCACACATTTCAATGACGATTGAGTATTTTACATTTTAACTATATATTTTCAATTGTATACCACTCACTTTCAAGCATCTCTTAAAGAAAAATCCAAATGAGATACCTATCAGATATTTGAACACTATACTAGTTCCTTCCCATTACAGGATAGACAGAGTTCAGATGATGAACCACAAAAGATCCAAATATACAGATGTTTAACTAAAACTGCAGCAGTGATTGCTCTGTTAAATGAAGAAGAAACCTCATGAATTTTCTCCCCCAAAATGGATCTTGGATACCAAGTTAAAACCATTTTTCTCAATGATTGTGATTAAAGATTTTCATATACATAATAGTTTGGGTTTCTGCTGTTTCTAAGACCAACATAATACAATATTGCCATTATTCAGCCAAGATATCTAGGAGGTATTTCAAAAGAAAATTTTCTTTAAGCTAGTCATACGGGATTTTCAGATCTTCCAAAGTAGCTTCAAATAAAACTATGAAAAGTGAATCCAGACTTCAGATTGGCACAATTTTAAACAGATATAAAACTGTCAAGAACAAAAAATAGAGAACTTTAAAAGAAATGGATGCAGTAAATTAAAATAACCAAAGTCGTACCATGGTAAAAGGCTCAACTGTAGATTAATAAAACAAACACTACTGTTCAACAGTTTCTGCATTTGAAGTACAAACAAGATTTTATAGCACGGCTTTAATTATTTTTGACCTGTAAATATAAGGTCAAGTCAAACGTGTTGCCACATAATTCAATTTTTCTCCAATATCAAAGGCAAGCTAATAAACAGTTCTGACCTGACTAAAATATTTACCTCACTAGTATCATCCACAGAAGCACTTGGCAATTTGTACAGAGGGTCTCCATATGCACGTTGAGCAGATTTCAGTAAAAAAAGTGACTATATACAAATCTGTACACATAGCCAATTGTACATTTACTGATTCACAGATTCATTAACTTAAAGCAGTTGCCTTCATTTTTTTTCAGACCCAAGATCTATCTTGAACCCCAGTCTGAAATATGGAACCCACTCAGTTCACCCTAAACCATTTATCCTCGTATCTTTCTCTTTTCCTCAAAAGGAAACTGTAAAACAAAAAAGTAAAACTATTGCATCCACTTTTGATTGGAATGCAATCCTCCTCTACATCTGGGCCCATTAGCTGAAGGCCAATGACTTAAAGCAAGATACCTGAGATTTCACAATAGCTTTAGTTTCCTAACTGCAATCCTAAATATACATCTCAGAAATTTAAAAAGATACCTCCTTTGAATATGTGCATTATTATTATTATTATTTTAAAAAACTATACAGAGCTGGAAAACAATGTCCGTGCTGCATCTTCAGGAATGTCCATCTACTGGAAAGCACCCCATGACCAATCCACTAAGCAGGGCCTCTGAAGCAGCATACGTGAAGAAACAACATTTCAGTGGGATGATGTGTTTCCTCCTGTTACTGAATACCTGGGTACAGGGTGAGAAAAAGTAGCATCTTAAATGAAAAGAGCACTCAGAAGACCCATTCAGTAGTAAGGAACTGTTTATAACAAAACTGCTGCTGATTCGCCATTTTGTGATAAGCAGTAGCTCAAGTAAAAAAGATTGGAAAAGCATTAGGGTTGGAGGCCACATCTTAGAATGTCCCAGAACCCATCCTTGTAATTTTTATAAAAGCATATTACACACAGCTTTGTTGTTACGGTTCCTGGATATGGGATATCAAGGACATACAGTATACACATGATGCATAACAGCAGCTCCTATTACAAGATAATGGCTGTACGGGACTTCCACCAAAGCTCAGTAATCAGTCGACCTTCCTGTCATTTTAACATAACAATCTTCAGTTAAACACATACCACCTTCATTTCCTAATTATCTCTCATGGCTATAATAATTTTAAATTAAATGTACTTGAAGTTTCCAGCAAAGGTCACAGATGTATAATCAGAAGGGAGGTAAGCCTAATCCTGATTTTATGTTATTCAAAAAAAGAGGGAAAGTATTCTCTTTCTAGAGATTGTGGTACCCTGGCATAAAGAAGCAAGTGAGACACTGGGAGGGATTCTAACTTAATTCTATCCTGATTAAATCGGGAAGACAAACATTCCCAAATATTGAGAAAAAACTTATCATCTACTTCATGTTTCAATGTGAATATCACAAGATTTGAACCCATCAGGAGGGCCAGCCCAGGACAGCATTACAAAGTTGGACTGTGGTTTGGGAGATCCTTGTTCTAATTCCTGTTAATGCATGAAACCCACTTTGTGAATACAAACCAGCTAAGCTTCTATCTCTGTTAAAAATGGTTACCACTGTGTGCATCATTCCAGAATCAAATAAGAACCACCCAGTTGCCCATGCTGACATGTAGAAAAGATGCTGATAGGAATCTGACTTAAAAAATACTGGCCATTTGCTCCTCCCTTTAACTGACAGGTTAACAAAGCTAGAAAGGGGTAGTTCTCTGGGACATCAGAACCTAGGGTTATTGGCAAGTATGTCCAGAACAAGCCAGGAATCATAAATCACTTTAAAACAAAGTTTGTATTCTTGACTTTTTGGACACACTTAACCAAAATCTCAGAGGTAAATATCAACATTCTTCCCATATTGGTTTATGTGCACACATAAATCAGTAGTAAATTGGCTGATTATACCACAACAGCTCCTTTCCATTGTGGTTTATTAAACCAGATTTCTTTGTTTACTGTTACATACAAACAGTCTGATAATTTCTATCATCCTTGCCACCTGCCTTGCTTTCCTGGAGCTAGCAGACTTCTCTAATTTCCTAAGCAGAAAAGACACAGGGCGATGAAGTCTCAAACTGAAACAACATTCTTTCCTTTCGGAAAAAAATAGCAACAGATACGGTGAAAACAGATCATTGTCGGCAGTAAATAACACCAAAGCCCTTTGCTGGGGGGGGGGGGGGCAAATCCCTAAATTCTGCCTGGGGAATTCTGGAAACTGTAGACCAAAAGCACGAAAGAGGACACCTCTAATCACTACTGTCCAATTCCACAACACATTGTAATTAAGGAAACATTCAAAATATTGTGACTATTTCTCTGTATGTCTAAGAGCAGTATTATCGATGAATACCTCTGAAGCCTCTGCACAAGTTCTGTCACCATGGTATCTGAAATGCCTGGACATGCCTCTTCAGCTAAATAAATAGCTTCTCTCAGCTCTTCTATGGATCCCATGTTTCCTCCACAAGCTTGATTTCTTTCTTTCAGCTAAAAATCAGAAAGCAATTAAGGATATAACAACCTTATTTTATTATACTGTTTTTATTCTATTTTTATTGTTAGCTGTCCAGAGTAGACTTGTGTCTAGATGGGTGGGGTATAAATGTAATAAATAAATAAATAACCACCCAACCATCCTGAGGTATAGTATTTATGCAATATAAGTGTTCATACGTGTGAAAAAGCAGATTTAGCACTGTACGTCCAAGTTCACAGATGATTCGGAAATGCAGGGAGTACATTTAAAACATTTAACATTCTCTAAATATACCCCTTGTTATTGACCAAATCTAACTAAGAAAAATGTCAGTCTGGTAGAACTTTAGGCAGATCGAAGGCTCCCATTTCCCGACTGTTTATAGAAGAGCCTGATTTAGCAACCGTTAACTCCAGAGGAGTATGCACCCTTTACATGTAACAGGGACAACTTCCTTTACTTTCAGCGCAGCAGCCTCTCCCATCCTGCACTACAAATCCATTCTGAAAGCACAGGGAAGTTGCGGAAGTTGTCAGTGTGCCAGGGAAAAAGTGAAGCCAGTCCACTGCACAAATATATTTTATCGGATTGAAATGAACCATATCTAGTGAGCCACCAGGCATGGCAGCACTCTGCGGTATACATTTAAATCCCACAAACATCTGAAGAACCTTTTAAAATGTGCAGGGAATCCTACTTTCATGACATGAACAACAAAGTTCATGCTAACGGAAACATCATTAAACCTGAAGTGAATTTATTCCATTGTGAACAAAGAAAAGAGGACCGTCCTGTTCCCTTTTCATAACAGATGACTCTTTACCTACAATAGTTTCCCAGTTCCACTCCATGTCAAGGACTCAACAGAATTAATACATTTAAAAACAGCAATATAAAAACTATACAAGCAAGTGCCCAACTGAGCATATACTGTATTAAAAAGTCTGGCTGCACAATAGGTAGAATTGGCCCCATTCACACATTACCATGTTCCTCTTCATTGTGTCCCACTCCCGCTGCCACCCTGAGATGAGAAATGCAGGCTATGCGAAAGCCATTCCTGGAGTTCTGCCCCCATCCTCAGAGTAATCAAGGGAGACAGAAAAGAGGGAGCCCATTGCTACTTTTCTCTGGCTGGCTACTACCACTAGCATTACATCCTCCCCCACCAAAGCTTGGTGGTCTTATTCCTGAGAAGGAAGCCAAGGGAGGTGGATGGAACAAAAGTAGTAATCATAATACATTGATTTTCCTTGAGTGGGATGACTCACCAGTTCATTCTGACAACTATCTCCTACCATCATTCCAAAACCTTAATGGCAGAAGCTGCATGCATTATTTTTAAAAACCTCAGCTCAGATTTTCTTTTAATATATAAGCATAACTCTGATGGTCTTTGTTCCTTTGCATTTTCTCCACCATTTTCATACAATCTCAAATCCAAACACAAGAAACAGATAATCCAACAACAACATACCTCTGCAAATAAGGGAGAGATAATCGTTGATAAGCACCGAGACAAAGGCCGCCTTTGAATGGTATTTTCCTGTAAGAAAAAAAAAGGTATTCCACAAATTAGCCAAAACACTTGCCATCATTATCTGACTTTATAAATTGGACAGAGGTGTGTGGCCTCTGTCAGTATAACTTCTAACACCATGCATACAGCATCCATTGACTAATGATAAGACAAGAATAAGAAAATGCCACCATTCCAGACAGAAAATGTATTATAAACAGCTATAATGTTTATGTAACAAACTGCATTTTAGGATGCTTTACAGACTGCTTAGGTATTATTAAATACATTCAGTTATGTGTATCATACGAAAACTCAGGAAGCACTGCTTTATGAAGCAAGAAAAGTCATGAATAGCACACATGTACATATATTGGGTACAAACTAAGGGCCAGCACATATAGGGATGTGGTGGCGCTATGGGCTAAACCGCAGAAGCCTGTGCTGCAGGGTCAGAAGACCAGTAGTCCTAAGATCGAATCCACGTGACGGAGTGAGCGCCTGTCGCTTGTCCCAGCTCCCGCCAACCTAGCGGTTCGAAAGCATGCAAATGCAAGTAGATCAATAGGGACCACCTCGGTGGGAAGGTAACAGCGTTCCGTGTCTAAGTCGCACTGGCCATGTGACCACGGAAGATTGTCTTCGGACAAAACGCTTGCTCTACGGCTTGGAAACGGGGATGAGCACCGCCCCCTAGAGTCGAACACAACTGGACAAAAATTGTCAAGGGGAACCTTTACCTTTTTAAGGGCCAGCACATACGTGTTGAAGAGGGCACAAAATTGCTGACCAAGGACTACATGTCAATTTAAGACTATGTATCATCACCACTAACCCTTGCAAAAAAACGGTTATATTATATGGATGTGGGCAGAAAAAACAGCCATCAGGCAATGTCTCCCTGCGCAACATCCTACCATAGAAGGCATTTCACACATACCATAAAGCCAGCTACTTAAGCACAATGGTATGTACTTATATCACAGAACCCTCAAGGACATGTGAACTTTGCTGATGTGTGCCTATAGCTACAGTTCTTTACACCACTGTCACATGGCAGATCAGAATTTTATTGAAACCTCATGGAGGACTTTTAAGGAAAGGAAACCAGGGGTGGTGGTGAAGTCACAGCAACTGAAGAGTAACAGATACACTGTTTTTTGGATGCCATTTCCCGCTTAGTAACAATCTGTTCTAACAAGTAACAACTGAGTGGAATAAAAAGCCTGCCCCCATTTAAAACACGCAGGAGAGATGACTTGAGGCAAAAGCTGAGCATCCCTAGAGCTAAGCTACAGGTGTGACACTACGTGATCACGCATCCCCTTTTGGCAACCCCTTCTCATTTGCCAGGGGCTCCTAGGCCTCAGCTTATTTCTCCTCCCCTCAGCCCACCTTAGGGCTCCTAAAGGAATTAAGGAATTTCTAACAAAGGATATCCTTTGTTAGAAATTCCTTAATTCCTTTAGGAGCCCTAAAATATCCTTTAGCTGGAATTCAATAGCTTCCCCGATCAAACATGCAGTGGTTAAAACACAGAACAGTCAAATTTGTTTTCAAGGCTTGAACAAAATGAAAACAGTGTTAGGCTGGTTGACTGTCAAACATTCAGATTCTGTTACTCTTTTTAACCCCTTCCTGAACTGTTCTAACTGCTTTCTTCACCTCCACACCAAACCGCTCGCCTGCCATTCTCCGCCTCTCCATGACTGTCAACCCCTCTCTCCTTTCTGCAAGAGCCACCGCACTCTTTAACTCCCCTCCACAGAATCCCAGGGGCTGTGAGAAAGTTAGCCTACATGCTATCCATCACACAGCTGTGTTACACAACAGTCTAGTTGTGTTTGATGCTGCAATGTCACCACCCATTTCAAAGTATTTTTGCAGACCTGGTAAGTGGCACATTATTCGCATGTATAGCGTTTCTGCACACCTCAGGACATAGTTTATCTTTAGACATGGGCAAAAACCGCAGTCCGATAGTTCAACATGGTTCGGCTGCACAGCTGTTCTGCAGGTGCCCCGGCTTCCCTTGCCCCGCCTCCTCTGGCAGGCGCCCACTCAGAGGCAGCAGGGTGGCTTCCCAGACCTGCCTCCTCTGGGCGCTGCCTGAGTGGCAACCAGGCAAGGGAATCTGGGGCACCCGAAGAACAGCTGTGCAGCCGAACCGTCAAATCACACCAAAACGCAGTTCGTGTCTACCTTTATTCATTTTACGTAATCAACGTTACCAAAACAAACAAAAACCCTGCAATACCATTGAAAAGATGGCAGTTTTCCTGTAATATCTGTAACATAAAGAATACCTTGTTTCTCTCCCACTCGTGCAGCTGGGTAGCTCCATTCTCTAGATTCTTAGGATCTTTTTCTCGGATCGTAAATATCCAGTCACCTGAATCACTGCCACCTGAGGCTTGGCCATCGGTTTCTCTTTAACAAAAATAAAATTCTTAATCATTACAAAAACAGTCCTGTTAATTTAATAACTGCTGAAATTTCAGCCCTGGAAAACTCAGCTGTTAATAGTTTAGAGGAAGAATATTGCATTAAAACCCTAAATCACATTAAAAATAAAAGCTAGACTAAAATGGGCCTCCAATAATACGGGTTAGGACTAGTTTATTAATAATAGATTACAGATCATTTCTCCCTTGATATATCTGTATGGTGAACTAAAAGAAACACTCAATCCAAAGCAAACTATTAAGAGCAAACCAAACCCTTAAAAAAGTAAGGGAGAGGAGCCTCTGTGTGTATGTCTATACACACACTGCCGTGCATACCATTTGTCTCACTCCATCAATTTGCCACCATCCAGCTGTGACAGAATCATCTTTACAGACCATTATATCATTAAATGAAAACACATTCTAAAACACTAGGGATAAATTTTAAAGGTAATAAACAATAAATATACATATAAAGGATCAAACATTCATAGGTAGTCTAATGAAAATGGCCATATTCAAGAACTTTGCCACTTGTTCAATGACTGAAATGTTGGATCTCTGGAGCAAAATTATGCTAAGAGATGCAAAAGAGCAGCTAGGGAGAGACTGGATAATACATTCACTTGTAACAGTACTTCATATGCACATCTCTCGTAAGAGCACAGCAAAATACCCTCCACGGCTTCATTCCCTAGCTCCTCCTAAAAGCCAAAAAACCAAACAGGGTTGGGGAATGGGCTAATTAAGCATTTTTAGGATGAACTGTGAACAAAAATGTTGCCAATGGATAGATAAACAGCCCATAAGGACTAAGTAAATCAGACTTAGGAAAACCACACAAAAGGATTATGTTTAGGGCCATCCAAAAGTAACTCCTTTGTGCAGTTTTCTATAGCTTTTGTTATTCCCATTAAAAAAAAAACAGTAAGAGAAATTAGCGACAGTGGAGATAGGCATATTGAAAAGTAGTCAGCTGTGTAGCAGCTGCTCATCTATCTTACTGAACAACATTCAACAGTTTGTGGGTTTCTGAATTACTGAAAAGGGATTGTATAGACCCCACCCCAAGCTGAGAGAAACTTATCTTCCTTCTTCTGTCCTAAATTATGGCATTTCGACAGGAGAGGAGGGCACATTTCTTGCACCTCATATTTCTCACACCCACTGCTTTCTCCACAGGACATGCAACTTAAAGGAAACATTGTCACAAAGGGATCTCATACTGCACTACATTTTCACAATGTAACCTGAATGTATCTTAAGAACAGGCCTTTAAACCGGCTGGGTATCTGACTCACTTTGTCTGATATATTTCCTACCTCCCCTCACGCTTACCCGTCTGAATCTTCAGAGCTGGAATTGTCATGATTCTGCTCAGCTTTCCACCTTTTATGCCTGTCAATGAGATCTGTCAAGTAAGAGGTTTTCTTTGCATTTCGTACTATAAATTTGTGCTTCAGGAGTTCTTTTGCAGTTGGTCTCTTAAAAATAAAAATAAGTTTCTTTACTTAATTTATTTCAGCTATCAAGGGAATATAGATATACATTTATCGAAGAGAATAATCAGGCATGGCTATTTTTTTTTTTTTTTAAAAAAGATGTTTACCTCACACCACTGGCAGCTTATTCCTTCTATTTCTACCCGCTCCTTCACAGCAGGCAGTTCTCTCTATCAGGGGTTAACAGGATGGACCAAAGTAGCTTTTCGACTACAGACCTATGCATATTTCATCGATACATAATATGCACAAAGAGGAAGACACATATAGGAGAATGCTCCCCTCAATTTTTCGCTGTTAGTTAAAGAGTTTCTCTATTCTGTCCTTCCAGAAATCATTTTTAGCTCCTTTGAGGTTCATTTTGTTTCTTTATTGTATCCTGTAGTGAGACTGGCATGCATTTATAACTTTCCAAACTTAACTTTGGAAATGAACTTCCTGGAAGAATTTTCTACCTGATTATCTAGCTTTTAGGATACAAAGTTGCCTTTTATAATTGCTGGGACTTTTACATCCATCATGAATCTTAACTGTGGGAGGACCTTCCTGTATTATATATGCATAATCTGACGGTATTGTCATCTCCCCCCAACTCATGTTGGGGGTAGATCCTTGAATTATATTTAGAAGGCATTAGAATTTTCTCCAGCTACTGTTTTAGATAGTGGCCTTTCCTGATCATTTTTAATTCATGGTTATTGTACATTTCCTCCTCCTCTGCCTGTTGAGATGGTTATTATGAGAAACCTGTCCAAAGTTTACATTATCCCTGAATCAGGAGACCTTACAGCCATTTTCAGACTGGTCAGGGCCACAGTGTTTGAAGGTTAATGGCAGTTTACCAGTTAGTTCAGTGGATGAATTGGCCACTGCATTTCAAATGACAACTAGTTCTGCTCTGAAGCAACTGGCTCCATCTGTTTGTTGGGAGAAAGCTGTTCGCCCTTGGCTGACTCAGGAGCTTAAAGATGACTGGTCTCGTCTTCATGTCTTGTTTAGAGCAACAATAGAAGGGTGCTCCTTCAGAGGACTCTCATCACATTTTAAAATCTGCATTGGGAAGGTATTTTTGAAATCCAGCTAAGCAGTCTACTATTTTGGTACAGGTGCACAACCCAAGGCAGTTGTTTTTATACTTTTAAGAGCTTGCTGGCCCCAGGGCTATAGGGCATAACTTTAAGTACTTCTTTTTCTCCCTCGGTTGATACCCTAACTGATTAATTTTTCAGACATGAGTATTCCTTGTTCCTTTCCTTCACAATCCCCAGAGGACCAGTTTGAGTTTTCCTGGATGTCAGAAGAACAAGTTCCTGCAATTCTGTCTGCCACACCTCTAACCAATGCTCCTAGTGATCCTTGTCCTTCTTTTCTTTATTCTCCTATAGGTTCTTCTCTTTTCTCTTTTCTGACCAGTCTGGTGAAATGTTCACTTACGATTGGTGCATCCACAAGTTTCTATAAGCATGCTTTTGTTTACCCTTTCCTGAAAAAAAAGCTTCCCTTGATCCTTCAGTCTGTGCTAATTATCAATCTGTATCTCTTCTTCCTTTTGTGTCTAAAATTCTAGAGAGAGCAGCCCTTTCTCAACTGGACCCTTAATCTAGGTCATCAAAATGCCACTGATCCGTTTCAATCTCAATTTCGGGCAGGGCATTCAACCAACACAACACTCTCTTAAGTGTTGAATGACATCCTAGTGGCCAAGACGTTCCTCAGTGTTGGTGATGCTTGACTCGTCAGCAGCATTTGGTACACTTGACCACCTGATTCTCCTGGCAAGACTGGGCTCTTTAGGTTTCTCTAGATATGCTAGTTCTTGGTTTTCTTGGTTCAGGAGGTGGGCTAACGATTGCAAGCATTTAAAACATGTTCCAAACATTGTAAGACCCTTAAAAATGAGCGAAAATGGAAGAGCTTCAAAAGCACTGAAGCCGGCTTCAGTGCTTTTGAAGTCCTTTCCGATGTCCCTTTTCGCTCATTTTTAAGTGTCTTACAATGTCTGGAACATGTTTTAAATGCTTGCAATTGTTATCCCACCTCCTGAACCCTATGCAAACTTAATTTGCTGTTGTTCTGAGTCTTCGTTAATTTTTGGTGATTTTTTGTTTTCCCTATTTAAATGCATTGAACTGTCTATTCAATTGATTTAAATGGGGAAAATAAAAAAATCACCAAAAATTAATGAAGACTCAGAACAAAACCAAATTAAGTTTGCACATATTTCACAAGGTGCACTATGGAATCCAAGCATTTAAAACACGTTTCAAACATTTTAAGACACTTTTAAATGAGCAAAAAGGGACATCGTTAAGTGAAATTCCCCCATAGAGAACATCGTTAAACGATGGGGGAAATTCCTCAAAAAAACCCATCGCTGTGTGAATTCATCGTTGTATGAAGCAATCATTGTGCGAGGCACCACTGTATATGCTTCCCTTGGGTTTCTTAATTTCTAGTTTGGGTTTTCACTATCACATTTATGCTAATGATACTGAAGTGTACCACTCTTATCCTGAGTTTAGTGATGAGGTCTGGACTTTCTTTACAAGCTGCCTATTGGACTTCTCGTCACGGATGTCCTCTCATCATCTGAAACTGAGCATTGACTGTCCCTCCTCTCTCCCTCCAAGATTGTTGGTTGATCCTTGTCTTACAGGCAATAGAGCTTGGTGTTCTAGTGAATGACTGGCTGTTGCTCCATTCATGCATGAGTGTCAGAGCCAAGGTATGCAATTTCCATCTTGCTACCGTGTTTTCCCAAAAATAAGACAGGGTCTTATATTAATTTTTGTTTCAAAAACGCATTAGGACTCATTTTCAGGAGATATTTTAATTTTTTCATGTACAACAATCTACATGTATTCAAATACAGTCATGTCATCTTCTTCTGGTTGATGCACAATAGTGGAGGGCCGGGTTTCACTTAACTGGGGCTTATTTTTGGGGTAGGGCTTATATTATAAGCATCCTGAAAAATCATACTAGGGTTTATTTTCAGGTTAGGTCTTATTTTGGGGGAAGCAGAGTAATATCCACCAAATACGAATATCCCGCCACAGTTGGAAATAACGAGGGTCTGGCCCCACGGGGCCGGACTGTCCACTCACCATTCCACCGCGGACGTGCACTCGATGGAGCATTCCTATCACACTGTTTCTGCAATGGATTATCCACTCCTGGCAGGAGGCGGGATGACAAGCCTCTCTGCCAGGTCACAGAGTGGCTAATCCATTGCGGACAACGGTGTGATAGGAAGCCTCCATTGAGTGCGCATCTCCACAGCAGAATGGTGAGTGGACAGTCTGGCCTCATGGGCCAGACCATCATTATTTCCACCCATGGGAAATAATATACGAATACCCCCATCTCTAGTAATGATCATAAAAGTGTCGGAAAAACTGGAAAACCTCTCTTTTTTAAAAAAATGCTGGCAGTGTTTTTTGTTGTTTTTTCTTTTCAATTTTAGCACAAAACATGCTAAAATTCGTTTTAAACCAAACAAAAGCAGCAATGGCCCTTTTCACACAAAATAAATTCTTCACTCCATTAGGAGGTGATATCTTTCACAAACACCTGATGAAGGGACAAAGTTCCTCAAACTTGTGTATATTTGGTGTGTCTTTTAAACTAAGACATGACAGTAGCTAAGGTAGGTATTTCCAGGATAAAGATCCCTATAAATAATCACAGTTTGAAAATAAGATTTTTTGCTATTGTCACTCTGTAGTGGTACGAATGATATATGTAATACGCAGACCATTCAAATGTGCATGGGGCACATTTTTAAAGAATTTAATTTAATTTAAAGAAACCGACTCAAAACAATCAAGGGAAGGGAAGGACAGAGAGGACCAAACAAAACAACTTACAAAGCTTGGGTCCTTGTTCAAACAGGCCTCAACAAACTCCTTTAGAGGCTTGCTGTAGTTTCCTTCTAACGTTGGTGGATTGTTCTTTGGGATCAGGAATAAAACCTTCATGGGATGCAGTTCAGAATGAGGCGGCTCACCTTTTGCAAGTTCTATGGCTGTTATGCCCAGTGACCAGATATCAGCCTGCAAAGTGCAAGAAATTATGGTAAGACATACCTAGAAGACAGGTGCAAGATTTCCTGCATCTTATCTGAGTGCACGTGCTTTTCTCAGCACCAAGAGAGGCTGACTAACAGCAACATAGGCACATTGGGCACATACCTTTCAGACAACTTGCATGTTTTACCTTCCCTTTCCTCCTGAAAATTTAGTGGGCCTTCCCCTCCCTCCCCTAGCTAAGACAAGCAGGTGACTTGCCATTGCAGCTCCTCAGAAGCTACTGTTTTTCCCCTTCAAATGTGGAACTAGACATATATACGAGTTCCTGACAAAGCCTTTATATAACACTGTTTCAGGGTCACAATTACATTCCCAGGATTTTCTGTGACTCTGCATAGAGCTCCAAATGACACAGAACATGGTTCTAAACAGTACACACACAGAAGAATGCACCCGTTTGTTACAGCAGTGTGTGTTCAGCATGCAAATTATAATTATATCTCATTGTGCGTCTTGTCCCCCTTGCCTCCAGAAAAAAATTTTTTTGCTGACTCCAGACAGCCCAAGTAAACTGCTCAAACCCATCTACACGTATTTCAAGATGACTAAAAAGGTTTTCACATACAAACACACTCAGAAAGAAACAAATGACAATAAATTGGGCTCGAGGAGTTGACCTGAAAATTTTAAGCCACGTAACAAAAAAACTCACCTTCGAATCATAGGCTGACTGCTTTATAACTTCTGGTGCCATCCAAAATGGTGTACCCACAAAGGTGTTTCTTTTTATCTGTGTATCAGTCAACTGCCCAGCGACACCAAAGTCTGCAAGTTTGACTTCGCCTTGTTCGGACAGTAGCACATTAGCAGCTAAAAAAAAATATTTTAGAAAGAAAATTTGCAGTTTCAACATTTAAGCATGTCATATTTTAAAATGTTAACGAAGACCCTACTATTTTACCTTTAATATCTCTATGAATTTTCTTTTCTGAATGCAAGTAATCAAGTCCTTTCAGGATCTCTCTTAATATTGTAGCAATCTGGGTTTCATCAAGAGAACCTGGTTCCAACTAGAAGAAACACAACTGATTATTTTCAGAATAAAATTCCCTGAAAACACAGAAGAAGAAAAAAGAACTGAAGTTCAGTATTTTATGCCTTAATTTTTATTGTAATTTATTGTGTTTCTAAACTTATCCAGGGATTTAAGTGCTTCAGAATGCTTATTTATTCAGTGTGTTAATCCAGTGGTTCTTAACCTTTGTTACTTGGATGTTTTTGAACTGCAACTCCCAGAAACCCCAGCCAGCACAGTTGGTGGTGAAGGCTTCTGGGAGTTGCAATCCAAAACTCCTGAGTAACCCAAGGTTAAGAACCAGTGGGTTAAACTGTTGGACTAAGGAAGGAGAAGGGAAAAGAACTAGACATGGAAATAACCACACAAAACTGCATAAGTTACTTCTTCAGCTTGTCTGCACGTGTTTATCCCCACATGTAAGATTGTCATGAAAAACTGTCATTAGTAGTTTAATGTCACTGCTCAATTTCTGCAAGAACTGTATCAGTTAGCACAGCCTATCTTGACAGGCTGCCTGCCCAACTGTGCCTATCTCAGTCTTCAAGCACCTTCTAATTACTTTGGGGCTAGGGACAGGGTCAAAGGCAGTGATGTAACAGCTCTTCCTTCCCCAGAAAGTCTTCCCTCCTCACATTTCGTTGGAAAGCTAAGGCGACACTTCCGCCACCTGACAGCGAGGGCACCTGAGATGGAGTGGGGAAATACAGCTCCCACCATCCTCAGTCACTGGCATCTTCCAACAGAGATGACTTAAATTGTAATTCAATGTTCATGATTACAGAAGCATCCCCTTGAAACAGGGTGAGGCCCACAAGGGCTTTCCTGCCCCAGACGAAACTCCTTTGCTGACTGAACAAACCATACAGTCAGTATATGTTTCCTCCCAACATAGCTAAGCCAAGAATTTTATACCAGTTAAAGTATATTATATTGTTTTCTTACATAGCTACTTATCATCTACATGTCTGAAGTTCTCGTTTCTGTGTGCATGATGGTCACACAAGCAAATTCAAAAGTATGAGTAGCTTTTAGTTGTACTAATAAAAGCAGATTACTTACAAGATCAAGAGCAGAACCTCCACCAAGATACTCCATTATTATCCATAGCTTTGTATCCTGTTAATACAGAGAAAGTTCCAGCAAAATAAAGACAGAAACTGTAGTCATTGCTCAATATAATTCATGTTTTAAATACACAGATCAGACATGTTTCACCTTACCCACATGTGGCAAACTGGGAAGACTGAAAATGTCAACTGAATGAGAATAGCATGAAAATACAAATAATAAATAGCACAGACACCCTATTAACTCCGTTTCAAATTACATGAAGCTTTTAAGACAAGCAAAAAATGTGACACCTTCAGCCAAAAGTCCAGCATAATACATAGTAATTTTCAATGTTTCACTATACAACAGGATACCATAATGGTCCCAAAGCAGGGCCAGATGGCGCTATAGCATCAAACCAGTGCAGCCAATTAACATCATAGTAAAGGAAATCTGTTCCTCACCGACACCTTTTACATGTTTCTGAGCCCATTTCATGTTTCCATGCAAAGACACATACCATCCACAGAGAACACTATTCCTGATCATGTTCCTCTGAGTTTTGTTAAGCTTCAGAGTGTGCACAACAAAACACAACTATAGAAAGATCCACACCTACTTCTTCAGCTTCAACATAAATTGACAGATTTGCTCCATGAATAATCTGCACTGGTCCCTCGCTAACAAAGAAACTTCAACACCTCTCCAGCTCCGAAGAGCAAGGCTGGGACAAAAGCAGTGGCTAATGGTAGAGCCTAAAAACCCCAATGCCTTATTTCTAGAAAAAGGTGTGATCATGTTCTACAGAAATACCTTTATATGCAAGAACCATTAAAAACTCATTTTGAAGCTCATTATCTCATTCAATAATGTAATGCATCAGAGTTAGCAAAACTATAGCAACACTTAATGGACAAACATCCCAAGCATTTCTATACCTATTACCTCTTGCGTGTAGATTATGTAGTGGTTCTGGTTATCCTCATTCACCTAAGAATGATACATTAACCAAGGACATTTTATCACAATAGTACAAGGATCATTAGATGGATCATGCCTATAGAGATTTTATATTGGATTCCCTCTGTTTGACCCATGTATCTATAGTCCAACAAACAACCCGCCCACCCTATACTTTCCCTCTCCTTGCCTGAGCCACTATGTGCCTCTAATGTATTAAAGGCAACCCAATATGATTTTTGAAAATACCACGGATGCTATTTTACATGCTCCTATGTCAGTTGTTAGGCTTAGAAAATCCCTCCAACACAATCGTTGGAATTCAACCAGTTCACAAATCCTGAATTCAACACACTGTTCAACACAATCTACTTCCAATTAAATCCTTGCTTAGCATTAGAGGTATCTGGTTGCAGAGCCAGAGGTTAGGGGTTCGATTCCCCACTGTGCCTCCTGTGATGGAGCCGGCCTGTGTAGCCTTGGGCAAGCTGCGCGGTCCCAGGATGCTCCCAGAAGAAACGAATGGTAAACCACTTCTGAGTATGCTCTACCCAGAAAACCCTGAAAAGGTCACCATGTTGGAATTGACTTAACAGTATACAATCATTAGTAGTAGCATTAGAAACTCTACACACTGATTTGCTCCAAATACAGAAGCAAAATCTTCCCTTGAATTGCAGGGGCGGCAATTTAAAAAGGGACACAACTATCTAACACGCCCTGCAGTATTTCACCTTTTCTTTTCAAACCTACCAAACGTCTTCAAGGCAGTGTGTTGTAGTGCATTATTTACTGGACTAGGACTCAGGAGATCCTAGAAGCTCATGGGATGGGTGTATGGTGTGGCAATAGAAAAGCATTCCTTGAACATCTTACATGCTTTGAAACCCCTGTCACAGTTGCCATAACTTGACAGTATATAACAACAACAGTTCTTCAACACTGCAACCTGCTTCTTAAATTCTCTGGAAGGTACATAATCAGTATAAAGTTGTGATTTTTAAAAAGAAGGAAAAGGATGACAGCTACATCTCTTGTATATATATTCTCCTCTCTTTACCTAAAAGGAGTACAGTACCTGTTTCTAAGAGTGTCACTCAAGTGAAATTTATGGAGAAAATTCCAAGACGGACACAAGGGTGATACCTTTATTATCACAATCAAAAAAATCACCCAAACCAGTGGTTCTTAGCCTTGGGTTACTCAGGTGTTTTTGGACTGCAACTCCCAGAAGCCTTCACCACCTGCTGTGCTGGCTTGGGTTTCTGGGAGGTGCAGTTCAAAAACACCTGAGTAACCCAAGGTTAAGAACCACTGACCCAAACCACTCCACCACCACACAAACACACAAGCACAAACAATTGAACACGCTCTCCTCATCAGATGAGATGTGAAAAATAAGCAAGAGAGGACAGAGAGAAGAGAAAAGGGAAAAAGGGCTAGATCTTAACTCCTTGCACAATTGTTCATGCTTTTGTGGGCTTCTTTGGTGCATTCTTGGTTAGCCTAATAAACACATCTGTTTAACAGTTATCTTGGAATTTATGTTATGCCAACACAGCTGTTCCTGTTTTTCTTTAAGGAGAAAAAGATTTCTTTATGCTCTGCTCCTTTGACAGTCTGAATCAACACACACTCTGGGTAAATGCATAACATACTTATTACACATTTAAATCACTACATGTGTCTTTGTTTCTTTCATGATTTCTCAAAATCATGTTGTTTATCTGGGACACAATTCTACCACTCTGTGAACACAGTATCAGGGGAAAGATTATGTGCAACTGATAAGCTTATAACTTCTTATCTACCTCACTTTACTTGATAGCCACCCACTTCAGCAGAGCTGATGAATTCTTTATCAGTATTTTGAAGAAATCAAGGAAGAAAATAAAATGTTATCTTTCTTGCAAGGTATCTCAATATATTTGCAAGCAGAGTATTTTCTTAAAAAAAAAAACCCTCAGAGATGAAGCCATGGAAATGCCCTTCATCATGCCAGTGGGACAAGAAGATTAGAAGCATGTGCACACTAACATGAGCAAATGAAAATGTAAGAGGAGATGGGCTGAAAGATGTAATTCAGATATGATAGGAGATACAGCTTTTGTTGATTCTTCCTCTATACATCACACTGCTGAAATCTAACTGGAAAAATCTATATAATCATGATGGCATCCATGGTTCTGACCAAATTCATTAAGAAGCTCGGATTAATCTATGGGGGGATTATTTGGGGTTTACGAACTATGGCTTTTTTTAAAAGGAAATTCTGGAAGGATATGATAACAAAATATATTACAGAGAAAAATAATGATTACATACACCAGAAAATGAGAATCAAAAGGTTTCAGAAATATCTTGAATTTAAGGGCGAGAGAAAATGGGAACAGGTTGTTGCTTCAACTGTTGTTAAATCTTTACCAACAGGGCAGGGAAGGTAGAGCTTAAGCTTCTAGGATCTGCTTGGTTTTTCATCAGAACTTCAGTGTCTACTACCTAGAGTCAAATGTTAAACAGTGGCTTAGGAATTTAAAAACTAAATTTAAAAACTAGATGTTTCCTGATTTGCTCAGTTCATGAATCTGTTTTCAGTACCAGAACTGGAGAGCCTACACATGTCCTGTCAGGCAACAATCTTATCAATGTTTCTCAATTTTAGAAATCCATGGAATTAGAAACAGTAGCTGGTGTATGGGCAATCAGGTAGACATCTACCAGTAGATCTGCCTGTCCGTGTACTTTGGGCAAACATTGGCTGAATTACTTTAAGTGGATTCAACTCATGAGGCAAAAGGAGCGACATGAACTTCTTACTGTCACATATAGTCCTGTATTCAATGATATCTACCACTGGAACTAGAAATTGTTTCCAGCCACACAGAGCACTGGATACAAACTCACAAGATGCCTCCCTTTATTTTATTTCATTTTTTAATACAAATATAGCTGTACAAATATATACATATTCCAGTGCAAATATAGATTAAGAAAATTTGGTGCAATAAAGAATGCTTAAGGGCACGTACAAAGTACTAAAAACAAAACTTTCTATACTATTGCAATACAAAGAAACATGTTTCTACATGCCCTTATTAAACAAACAAACAAAAAAGATATATACACCCAAGGCTGGAAACACAAATACCATACCTAGTTACCAATAACCAATAGCTTTCAGCTCACAATTTCACATCTTGGTAACAATTTAACTACTACTAATACCTTTACAGAATAATAGCACTATTAGACAGCAAAGGAAATTCCGATTTCATCAGGGAAAACCATTGATGGTTATGCATTTTGTCAAAAAAAAAAAAGAATAAACCAAGAAATCATTCATTCTGTTCTTACACAATGTCAGGGATGACTGGGGGGAAAAAGAGACATTTTGAGCCACCTTTCTGGATAATAGAAAAGAAGTTACAGGTATTCCTTCTTATTTCTGTTATAATGAATCAGCAAAAGAATATTGACCATGACTGATGCATCCAAGCTCACTTCTTGTTTCACATTCACATGCCAACAGCACCTTTCAAAATCTTAAAACATAAAAAAGCTTCATCCCTCCTTTTTTAAAAAAGTAGAACTGGATTAACCTCATCAATAGTCACATAAGATGTGAAGAGGCAATCTTAGGAATTACTGGGCATTCCCCAAAAGATCTCTGAAAAATAGATGCATCTTAAGACAAGCCTTAAGACAGGGTGTACAACTGATGAAGAAGCTCAGACAGCAAGCATTTGTGAACTGCTTCCCTCCTTTGAAGTCTCCTGGTAGCCTAATAAATGCTATTTTGCCTTTGGTTTGCCTCCCTTTGAGGTGAGATACGGAGGAGCTTAAATGTTATCCTTAGCAGCAAGCTGCAGTAAAAAAAAACATCCTTGCGATCAAATAAAACATTCCAGTTTTACATATAACTGTTTTCACTACAGTTTTCCACCCATTCAAACACAAAGAACAAAAAAGTGCATCCTTTGACGGGCCATGCAGAATACACTTGGGAAGGCAACACTAACTTCACCTGAAGAGGTAAGAGGAATCAAAGAGCTGTAATATGAGTGCCTTTATTATGATATGAAAGCAAAGTCCATTTGGAAGTTTTAAAGCAGCCTGCCAAAGTTTGAAACTGATGCCTCCTTCGCAACTTGCATGTTCAGCCAAATGCCTAACATAATTAAATCAGGGCTACTTAGGCATCTCTGTGGAGATCATAAGATGGAAGCTCACTTTTATATCACCTTGAATTAGTTTTCCAAGATGAAGGAAACACTTGTTTAACCAACAGATGGTTAGATGTCTGCCGTGGGTCCTGTCGTCTTTCCTGACTGGGAAGAAATCTGATACTGTTTTAACATTCATATTTTGGAAATCACACTTCCAAATATTTCACTCATCATAAGCCCTAAATATAGGACAGAATAAAAACAACATTTTTTCCTCTGCATCCAAGCATTAACTGAATTCAGTTTTTAAAAGAAAAACCAACCAACCTGTAAAGGGTTAAGACCTTCACTGCAGAAAAACACTTATAACTGAGAGCCATCTAGTGGCAAAACCCTACTATGAATCCCAAAAACTAACACGAGGTTTCTAAAGCCCAAACTGAGGGAAACTGCTCTGCAACCAAATACACAGACCATTATTGACTGGTCTTTAAAAAAGTAAACACTAAAATGTACTACAGTACAGGTGTACTGACTTCCCTCCCCAGATGCAAAAACCCTGGAGCTAGTTTAACGAGATCGTTTTCTGCATAATCTTGTTGATAGCCCAAAAGTTGTCTTCTCTAGCCTCAATGCAAAGAAGATACTTTCCTGAAAACAAAAGTCATGTAAACTTACACTTAAAAGGCAAAAGTCTATCCATTGTCTGACAGTCAACAAGACAACCCAATTATTCTATCAATTACTAGACTGTTTATGCAATCAATACTTTGAATGTTCATTATGTTAATTATGTCACTGTCAACTTTGGAAGTTCAGTACTAGCGTTACTGCAGTTGTCATCTTGCCATTACACTCAGTTCCAAAACCCACATCCACCATGTACATAATGTGGCCTAAGTCTGAGGAAGTGGCCTGTAATCCATGAAATCTCACAATAAAATAAGTCTGCTAATCTTAGAGGTGACTAACAATGCTTGTTTCTATTATACAGTGGTGCCTCACATAACGATGTTAATTCGTTCCGCAAAAAGCGCTGCAGAACGAAAACGTCGCTATGCGATATTAAAAAGCCCATAGAAACACATTAAAATGTGATTAATGCGTTCCTATGGGCTTAAAACTCACCATTCTGCGAAGATCCTCCATAGTGCGGCCATTTTTGGTGCCTCTTAAGAGAGGACTCCATCCCAAAAAACAGTGGGCGGCCATTTTGTTTACCCGGCAGCCATTTTGAAACTACCGATCAGCTGTTAAAAAATCATCACTTTGCAATGATCAGTGCCCCAAACAGGGAACCGATCATCGCAAAGGGAAATTCCCCCATAGGGAACATCGCAAAGCGATTGCTTTTGCGATTGCAAAAAATGCGTCGCAAAGCGATTTCATCGTAAAATGAAGCCATCGCTATGCGAGGCACCACTGTATTTCCTAGTTGATGTTTCTTTCTGAACTGTGCCTGGTTAAGAGTTCAAATGGATTTTAACTTCCTCCCTATTTTTTACTTGCTGTTTAATAATTTTGACAAATATTATCAGAACCAATGCAACGTGATTAGTTTTCTCAACGTATATCTGTTAATACTACAGAAAAATCCAGGTTTGAAAATTAGTAAGAAACCTTTTGGGAGCAGGTATGAGTTGGCAGGATGATTTCAACAAACTGGGTAGGAAGGTGAGTTTTTCCATTTTCGAGGCTGGGGTTTAAATATGACTCACCATCTTTTGCTGAATTTACAGCTGCAACCCTTTCTGGTATCTAGCTAGGATCTGATTTTGGAAGTACTTATCCAAGAAAACAAAACAGCAATATTTGCTTATAAGTATTGGATGTCAACTAGCAATTGTGATCTTTACAGTCTTTGAAATCAACTGAACAAAGAATGGGATTGCAGAGTTTTGCCCCATCAATGGAACATGGCCCTGGCTTCCATACCTGCAGTATCTAAGGAATAAGTTGCAGCTTACTCAACAAATGTATACAATGCACCACAATGCCTTTTTGGTAAAGAGATTGAGGAATCTCAATTGTTAGTGTTGCTTCATGCCTTCTTTAAACATAGAGTAAGGATATGTGCAGTTGGACACTTTTCGGGGGGTGGGTGGTGAAGTTCTGAACCATAGTGATTTAGTATTCAGACAATCTTTGAAATCTTCACATTTACACATGCTTTAAAATGTTTACAGAAACAGAGGGAACAGATTCTTTAAGTTCCCCTCAGTGGCTAAAAGGTTTATACTGCAATACTGGAAAGATAAATGCCTGTCTCAGCAAACTGAGTACCTAACCACTCTCACTGCCTCTCAACAAATGGCATGCGTTCAGCAACTTCATATGGATATTTATGCAGACATTCGACTGTTTACTGAGGTTTACACATAGTGACTTTTCTCACTAATGCTTTTTCATTTCTTTTGAAGTTTTTATTTTATTGAGGATATACTTCCTTCTTCTCTCTTGCTATTTTTTCCAGCTTCATATGGTTTATGTATACTGAAAAATAAGTGGCACTTTCTTTCAGAAGGAAGACTATTCCACATAAATGGGTGCTACAATACTAAAGATCCTGCTCCGACTCAGGACAGCCCCTCCAGGTAAATTTATGGACAGCCAAATAAGTCTATGACACACAAGGTGGTCTCATGGGAATTTAGTACTGATACAAACTGAAGTATTGAGAGCAATTATATTTCTTTTTTCGAAAGGACCAACAAACCAATTTAAATGCATACACTGTAACATTTACAGCACTGGTTCTTAACCTTGGGTTACTCAGGAGTTTTGGACTGCAACTCCCAGAAGCCTTCACCACCAACTGTACTGACTGGGGTTTCCGGGAGTTGCAGTTCAAAAGCATCTGAGTACCAAAGGTTAAGAACCACTGATTTACAGGACTTGCAAAATTTATAAAAATGGCTGCAAGACTGACATGGATATCTCAAATTTATAGAACAGTCAAATACAGTGGTACAGTGGTGTCCCGCATAGCGACGATAATCAGTTCCGAAAAAATCATCGCTATACGGATTTGTCGCTATGCGGGGCAAAAAAGCCCATAGGAACGCATTAAAACATGTTTAATGCGTTCCTATGGGCTTAAAAACTGACCTTAAGCGAAGATCCTCCATAGGGGCGGCCATTTTCGGTGCCTCTAAAGCAAGGCAAAACAGCGGGCGGCCATTTTGGAACCGCCAATCAGCTGTGCGAAAATGGGGGTGCTGCAATGATCGCTTCCACACGATCATCGCAAACGCCCCGTTTTCGCACAGCTGATTGGCGGGGCTTCAGGATCATCCCGAAGCCCGCATTTTTGCCCAGCTGATTGGCGGGGCTTCGGGATGATGGGGGGAAGCACTTCCCCCATCATCCTGAAGCCCGCATTTTCGCCCAGCTGATCGGCGGGGCTTTGGGATGATCGGGGCGCTTCCCCCCGATCATCCCGAAGCCCCGCCGATCAGCTGGGCGAAAATGGGGCGTTTGCAATGATCGCTTCCCTGCAATCATCGCAAAGCGATCTTTCCCCATAGGGAACATCGCAATGCGATCGCAAAATCTTAATCGCTATGCGGATTTGTCATTAAACGGGGTGCCCGTTAAGCGAGGCACCACTGTATGTCGATGTAAATATTGCTATGCACTTGGTTCTCAATACTAACTGGAGCAACATCCTTTGCTTCCTTCTATTAATAATCATCATGTGCTGGGAAGTCAATTCTGAGTTCTGGTGACCCATTTCAGGGTTTTCCAGGTATAGAGCACTCAGAAATAGTTTGCCATTCCCTTCTTCTGGGAGCATCCTGAGACTGTGCAGCTTGCTCAAGGCCACACAGGCTGCCTTTTCTCTCCGGAGGTGCAGTGGGAAATCGAACTCCCAATCTCTGGCTCCATAGCCAGATACATACCCTGAATGCTCCCACATTGCACAACCACTGAAGAAATAGAAGACTGCATGTCATAAACAGCTGAAATTAAGCCATTGCTTTTACACACGCAAATGGGACCGTGATCCTGTTTTTTCTGCCAAGAGGCACTGCATGCCAGAGCAACAGGATGAAATGGGAGGCAAGCAACTGATCACATTTACTGGTTTCAGGTCAAAAAGGTCTGTCTCCTGCAATATTGCTAAGCACAATGTTGAGAGATTACAGTTGTTTGAGTAATACTACAAAAGAGCACTACCTCACTCCTCATCGATCCTACCTGTGCTACTACTGTGCCAATTCCTCGCCTTTTCTTGTGGTTGTTTAATGCAGATTCTATGACACTAAGAACTGACCATGCATCATCTAGGGCTGAGGAGCAAAATGAGAAGTCAGTAAATCAAGAGATAATGCATTGATATGGACCTATACTATAAGATGAAACAAGTGACATTGATTCAAGCATCATTCTTAACGTTGAAACACATCTCTCCCCAAACCAGTGCTTCCTTATTGAACAATGATAACACTGCCGCTAATCCTGGCTATTCTTGTCGAATAAGAAGGGTAGATAGGAACAGAGCATATTTTAGGTCAGATGTGCAACGGCTTTTCTGATATATGCTCCGATACTTCCTTTTACACATATAGACACTTTGAGATAAGACCTGCAGCAGGAAGGACTAGGAAAGAATGGACCTGCAGCAGTGAGCAGGGTATAATGCAAGAGGAAGTATCAGAAAACTCCAACAGACCCAGGCAGCACCCCACCATGGACACCATGTCACTGATTGACTACTCTTGCTTGGGGATTCTCAGTCACTTATTACATGGGCCCATCTATAAGCCTGACCTCGTCCTGCAGCTTCAGATTTGTTATATCTGGATATCACCTAGAGCTGCAGAAGCAAGAACTACAAAGGATATATTTGTCATAAGAACCTCCTGGCACAGTGGCTAAACTGCAGTACTGCAGTCAAGACTCTCTGCTCATGACCCGAATTTGATCCCGAAGGGATTAGGCAGCAGGCTCAAGACTGACTGAGGCTTCCATCCTTTTGAGGTCAGTACAATGAGTATGCAGCTTGTGGGGGGGGGGCGCGATATGTAGCCTTCATAATTAAATTGTAAACTGCCCAGAGAGTGCTTTAAGCTCTATGGGGTGGTACATAAGCAGAAAAACACTTCGCCATAGCACACCCCTTCCCCCAATGTAGGTCACAATTCTAGAATGTTTCAAAAGGAATGTTCTCTTTCCCTTTTTTCTTAAAAAAAAAACGGTAATATTTATGCAAGCTATCCACAGCCAGAGAGATAGATAATATGTAATATAGATACAGTACATAGTTCGCATAGTGTTTCCTGTGATGAGAAAAAAAATCCCCTTGCCATCATGAATATTTATTTATTTAACTTATATGCTGCCCACAATAACCAAAGGTCTCTTATAATTGATCCAAACAGCAGCATTACTTCTGATCTACAACACAAGCTAAAGGTAAAGGTTCCCCTTGACAATTTTTGTCCAGTCGAGTTCAACTCTAGGGGGCGGTGCTCATCCCCGTTTCCAAGCCGTAGAGCCAGCGTTTTGTCCGAAGACAATCTTCCGTGGTCACATGGCCAGTGCGACTTAGACACGGAACGCTGTTACCTTCCCACCGAGGTGGTCCCTATTTATCTACTTGCATTTTTACATGCTTTTGAACCGCTAGGTTGGCGGGAGCTGGGGCAAGCGACGGGCGCTCACTCCGTCGCGTGGATTCAATCTTACGACTGCTTGGTCTTCTGACCCTGCAGCACAGGCTTCTGCGGTTTAGCCCGCAGTGCCACCACGTCCCACAACACATGCTACAGCCTCACAAATACACAATATTGAGTGGAAAAGAACGAGAAGTGGGACTTGTACCACTGAACGAGGAAGAGCTACAGAAAGCGCTCAGACATTGCAGTGGAAGAAGCAGCTAAATATTTACTTAAATTCCAATGACTAAAATCAACAGCAAGTCACAACTAAAGTAGGCCCATTGAATCAGCGGGAATTTGGTGAATCAACCCCTCCATAGTTCCATTGATTCAATGGGCCTACTGTATTTACAACTTACTACTGGATTTCAGCCAAGTATCTACACCAAATCTGTATATATTGTTTATTTTCCAAATATTTTAGATGCAAAAGCATTTTATTTTCATTTCTTTCTCTTAATGGATTTTCTACTGTTTTAAAATTCTCCCTAGTTCATTATCTGTAAATGTTCCTCATTTCAGCTCAGCAAAACACGGAATAGTTTTTGAAAAAGGCTGTAAGACTGCAACAAGATAACAAAATTTAACATATTCACTTCTTACGTAAGAGCCTTATTCTTGCTCTTCCAACTGGATCTCTTTTGTGGTCCAGTTGAATACAAAACATAAAAGAAAAATATCCAGCAAAACCTCTTAATGGCAAGTGAGCCTAAGAAACCGAAGATAATCTTAGAACTGCAAAGCTGGAAGGGACCCTATGGATCGAGCCTAGCCCATTGAAGAGGTACAGAGGGGAACTGAACTAATTTATGGCTGTGCAGCTAGATTCCTAAACCAGTGAACTATCCAGATTAAAATTGGCCTGCAAACTACTGTGCAAAACATGACAATCACACATTAAGTCAAGTCACTCCTAGAAATTTTACTACCCAACTGAGCCAGTATGTTTAACATAGTACAACAGAAAGGAAATATTCTACCATACATCCACTTTCTCACACTTACAGCATGTTCTGAAGGACATCATTGCCTCTTACTTGTGAGAAGACTAGTCTGAATAGTTTTTTTTTAAAGTTGCACCATTTCAGGATAATTGACATTAGCAACACAGAAGGGGCCCTTCATCCCAAACAGTTTGTTCCTGGTTTGTAAGCGTCAGAGATGATAAATGCCTATACATGAATTATAAGTAGACCTTGGCAAGAATGCTGACGCATGTCTAACACTCACGAAACAAGCATAAATGAAGAGCATGTGTAAATTTGCTAATAACATATCCATGTCCATATACATAAGGCATATTTTTCTTTAGATGTCTAAACATTTTCTAAAAGTAAATTAATATCTCAAAAGCAAGTGAAAGCCAGGTACAGTCTCTTCCTGAAAACTGCCTTCACCTTATTTTCCCCTCCATCCTCTTACACCCCAATCTGAGGCTTTGTTTACGATCCTCAACAGCCCAGAGGTCTTGGGAGGTGCATACTGAGTTTTAGTGAGAGAAAACATGCAGTCAGCATTTCAACCTCATACTCCCCATATCTTTTCCTATCTGAAGAAAAATGTGCTAAGATTTTTTTTAAAAAAAGATGCAAATTATAAGTAACACTCAGGACCTGCCCAAAGTGACAACTAATTCTGCACATTGCTGGAGAAAGCCTAATAATTCAATTGGTATGAAAATAACAGGAGTGTGTGTAAGACATATGCACACTATGCAGGCTTTGTTTATCAAAATATACATATGTCCTTTTTCGTTTGATCAATATTGAACCCATACGTTAATGTTTTGATTGAAAAATAAATCCAATGTGGATCTGATTTAAATGAAATTGATTTAAGTAATGATTTACATTTTAAAAAATCAGAATTTTATATAACATAATTTTTGAAAGTAATTTTTATTTTAATTATTATTTAAATCAATTTGCTTTTTTAAAAATCATTTATTTTTATCCATCCTAAGTAGATAATTACACCACAGGTCTTATTACAATAATATAAACCACTTATTTGTCCAGCATTCAAAGCAGCTCTTCTTCCACTGATTCTGTTATTTAATCATCATCTACCTGTTTTAAATAAGATATTCTGCCAAAAAGCCCTTTTACCTTTAAATAGGATCCATAATATTTGGTAACATATGGACTGTCACATTGACTCAGCACTGTGATTTCTTGTTGAATGTCTTCTATTTCATCTTCAGCTTCTTCAAGATCAATAATTTTTATCGCAACAACTTTTTGAGTTCGATTGTCAATGCCTTTAAAAACTTCACCAAATGACCCTTTGCCAATCTTCTCCAGTTTTGTAAACAGTTCTTCTGGATCTGCTTTCAGATTCTGGCAGAAATACAGAGAAGAAGAAAACACAACTAGCATTATGATGATGATGATTTAAAGCTTTAATTTAACTTGTAATTCACAGTTCAGTACAGATAATGTTGATGTCATATTCAGATCACTATGATTAATGCAAGCAGACAGAGAAAAATTATCTATGTTCAGTACATACAAAATGACTATTATTATTGAAAGCTAGTAGTACCACTTTTTTTGGAGTGACAGAAATTTCACTTAATAAACAAAGTGCCAGTAATTCAGAGTTTTGTCATTTTTGTCATCAGGTTGTGAACATTTTTGGGCTCAAGGGTCAAATTAAATTCAGCCAAGCACAGCGCAGGCTGTCTGCCACTCATGGGCTGGGACACCCCACTACTGCAGTATAAATTCCTAAACTAATTTCCTTAACTCCATTCACTCATACATATCTAAAAATGATTTAAAAGAGCCGCAATAGAGGTTTTTAAACGCTTTCAGCAAGACTAAATCAAGTAAGGCTGAAGCTTCCCCATTCCTGGTCTAAAGCAATCCAAATTATATACCAAGGTCTATGTGTCAACAATAGGCTTAAAATTAGACAAATTTGCGTTTAATGGCTAAACTCCTGTCACTTAGCACAGTAAATTACATTAGAATAGGGCCACTGAATCAACAGGGATTCAGGGTCTCAACTCCTCCATATTTTCCACCAATTCAAATGGGCTTACTCTAACTGCAATGTACTGTACTACACTAAGCAACAAGATTTTGGCCACTGGGTTAAAACCAATGTCAGTCTACTTAGAATCGATCACTGAAATCAATGCACTTTAGTTATACATGACTAATAAGTTCTATTCAGGTCAGTGGATACAGCACTTTAGGTGGGAATATTGTTGCTTAATTTATAAAACTATAATAGTCCAAGGACTGTTACAATTATGATGACAGAACTGTACAAATCCATGTTGTGCAACTGGCTACAAAGTACTTATGGAAGATGCAACTAAAACAACTATTGCAATTCCACTTCCACAGTTATTCTGGCTGACATGGATGGATGGATGGATGGATGGATGGATGGATGGATGGATGGATGGATGGATGGATGGATGGATGGATGGATGGATGGATGGATGGATGGATGGAATTTATTTATTTCCTGCCTTTCTCTGCGAAAAAATTATTTGCTTGCTTACATAATTAAAACAGTAAAAGCTAAAAACAGTAAACATACAAATATTTAAAAATAATTAAACAAGCATTATATTAAAATGGCAACTAAGATCAATATTAAAACTTTTAAAACAGAGCACAACAATCCATTCAAAGCCCCTGTCAGACCACATCAAGGAAAAGCCTGCCTAAAGAGAAAGGTATTTGGCTGCCTGCAGGAGGACAGCCATGATGGAGCCAGCCTAGCTTCCTGTGGGAGGGAGTTCCATAGTCCAGGAGCAGAAACAGAGCCCTCTTCTGTGTCCCCACCAAGCACACCTATGAGCAGTGGGACTGAAAGAATGGCCTCTCCTGGTGATCTTAATGCTTGGGCAGGATCATAGAGGGAGATGCAGCCTTTTAGATAGCTTAGACCCAAGCCATTTAGGGCTTTATAAGTTTTGTCTTGTCTGGATTAAGTTTCCATTTATTTGCCCTTATCCAGGCCATTACTGACACCAAACACTGCCTTAGATCAGTGGTTCTTAACCTTTTTGAAAGAAACGCCCCCTTGAGCCATTGAGGAAGTTATCATCGCCCCCATCTTATTTCTTATTATATCTTATTTATTTATTTATTTATTTATTTATTTATTTATTTATTTATTTAAGACACTTAAATCCAATGACCCCTGAAAACAAAATTCAATTCCAAGAAAATGAAATGCCCCCAAAAAGTAACATTTAATGATTTAGTTGCAAGCGAATTTTAAGACTCAAAAAGAAATATAAAAAGGGCATAAAATGCAGGAACTAAAAATTTCAAGACAAAAACTCTGAAACTAAATTAAGATAGGAGGAAAATATATATCCATGCACATTGTAAAAAGGCCGCAGCCCATCTTCACAGGTTTGGCTTGCTCCAGCGCCCCCTACCACCCCCCTTCTGCTCCAGCGCCCCCACTCCACCCCTTTTCGTTCTACCGCCCCCCTGAAAAATGAAATCACCCCCTGGGGGGCATTATCGCCCAGGTTAAGAACCACTGCCTTAGATGACCAGCAGAACCAACAGGGACTTACTTCCCCCTGGTTCAGTTCCCACCATAGGTCGTTCACCAAGATGACCAAAACAGTCTCTGTCCCATAACCATGCCTGAAGACAGACTGAAATGGATCCAGATAAATCCCTCTCTTCTAGGACTCTCTGGAGCTGAGAAGCCACAACCCACTCCAGTACCTTGCTCAGGAATGAGATTTCAATCAATTCACACCACCAATCCATTTCCAACCTTTATTCTACAATCATGGAAGCTTTACCATAAATTACATTTAGTGCTGGGTAGACAACATAGGAGTCTCCAGATGTTGGTGAACTACAACTCACAGCCAGCACAGCCAAAGATCAAGGCTCACAAGAGTTGCAGCTCAACATGTGGAAAGCCACATCTTCCTTATTCAATGGCCACATCTTATAACCGTGGGCATCACTGAAAGCCATTAGAAGCAAATGCACAGAAGCCGTTGTCACAGTGCCATCAATCTAGAGTTGCCAGCTAGCCAGGATCTTACTAATTTGAGCTGGCTCACTGCCAAAATTGGAAAGGCACAAAACCAGAAAGTGTCCCCAAAGCACTTCTTGCTTTGAGTGACCATATGTCCATTGTCACAACACATTCAAACATGCTAGGGTGGCTGCTGCAGTCATGCTGCAGCATGCATGGGCATGCAGTAAAGTATGTCTTCCTGCCAACACAAATGTGCATGTTTTGCCACTACAGACAGCTCTGCTTTGCTATCAGGGTGCTGTAAAAATACCTACCATTCTTTCACAGGTGCATTTGGCTACACAATGTGGATAGAGCTCCCAGACAAGTTCAACCAAAGATAAACACTACTGCTAGAATCTCCTACCTTTTCAGTTGGATGTCAAACATCCAACTGAAAAAAAAATCACACTTTAAACTGCTCTATGTCTAGAGTCGGGTGCCTACAAGCGAGAGGTAATAGCGAGCTTACACTTAGGGACCTCAGCCAGCACAGTAGGAATGACATCACCAGCAGCTGCAGATTGCCAAGAATGAAAAGAGTTCAACTTTTTAAATGTTGTGGTCCATGTGACTTGTGCACAACGAAATCCTGAAACTGAAAAAAGAACTCTTCCACACCCCCTGAAACTGAAAAAAAAAGGGGGGGGGACTCTTTGATCAACAGCAATCTGTCATTCTTGGTGCCATCATTCCCACTGTGTTAGAGAGCCACAAGAGAACGCTTGACCAAATTGTCACCACTGGGAAGCATTTCCTTCGTTAAAAGTGAAACAATCTGCACCTGCTTAGAATACAGTACTCTGTCCCACCTTTCTTTTTTGAAATACTGAATACCTCTTCGTGGAAATGCTATTTACTCAGTCCCCCATGCCTGGATGTAATCCAGAGATCACAAGGGCCCAGGATGAGATGACATTGAACTAACTGCATTTACTGTGCTGAGAAATGGTCTCCAAGGAATCTGGCACAACGATCCGTAAAACTTCTGGGAGAGAATCCAATACTCTAAGAGAAAGTTATTTCTATAATTAGTACAATTTTTTGATTTTATTTCATTTTATTTTGTATACTTGCTATTATTCTACTAAATTAGTGCTTTCAAACTGTGATCAGATACACCTGCTTAAAGTGGTGCTTTGGTTTTAACTGGAAACCTCTGTACACAGGCCACGAACATGACAAATCTAGAGTTTTAAGTAATTGAATTAAAATGATACAGCAGAGGTCCAAATCAGAATCATAGTCTGAAAGTCATGGCCTTGGCCAGTAGACTACCCAGATTTATGAAACTAGCATCTATTAGCAACTATCAAGATTAAAATTTGAAGTAGTCTATAAAGAAAGAAAAGAGGAGCAGAGAAATGAAAATCTGAGATGCTTATTCTCATGCTTCTGAGCAACAGGGAATATAACACAAATAACATATGATGTATTAGCTTCTGTGATTTATAGTTTTTATACTGTTATTCTTAATTTATAGGTTAATCAAAAAAAATTTATTGAATTTGAATACAATGCGAGATTTTACTATTTTTAAATACCATCTTTCTTACTTCATGGATCACAAAACAGTAACCTGACAATAAGCACATAAAAACAGAAACAAAAGCACTGCAATGGGGTCCTGTAAGATAGGGGAATCTGTATCTGTTTCCCTTATTCCTGTAGATGTTGAAAAGTAAGCTGCAACTATAAAATAGTTAGCTGACAATAGGTAAATGTCACAACAAGAACACAAACTTTCCTGGGGAAGGGAAGGCTTCTACTAAGAACAGACATAAAGTTTTGTATTTTGGTTTCACAACACTGCTGCTCCTGTGATGAGAAAAAAACTGTGTCCAAGCAACAAGACTGGGAAACTTCCCAGATGTTGGGGTTGCTGGGCTTAGGTTTTAGAGGGTTAAAAAAAAGTCCAGCATGGACAAATTTGGGGGTAAAATAGGGACTAGACATCTCTGTACATTTCAGAGGATTAAATACGTCAACACAATAGATAAGCAAGCTAGGAAACAAAAAGGCAAGTGAATTCAATACCTGAAATATAATAAAATCCATGACACTTTATACTATCTTATCACTTTATACTGTTTTAACTGTCTTGAAATGTTTTAGTTGCTTCCACTTATTTTAAATATTACATGTACTGTATGTATTTTAATGGGTCGGAGACCGTAAAATAAAGACTGTTGTTGTTGTAAAATCCATGGCGTAAAGAGATTATTGTAACCTAAATTATAAAAGCCAGGTAGAAGTAGCTATGAGCCAGAAAGATTCTAAATGCTGTGTTTTTTGTGGACTGATTTTGAATGAATTTGCAGTATTATTGCACACAGTGACATAAACACATTTGCTTAGACTTGATGAAGTAACAACAAAAGTGAGACCAAACACCATTTTATTGTATACAATATACAGTAGGAATGTTTCAATGGAAATACTGTCATTTTCACAGCTTTTCTAAGTTCTTTTTGCCATTCAGATTTCCTACATAATAACCTTTTCTACTTCAGACCCTAGAAAAGTTTGACACCCAAGAAGGCATAATACTTTTAAATAATTTTTTACAGATAGTTGGGGTTTTTAATCCAGATGATCAAAAGATACTGATGACTGAAAGACATTCAAGGGGGCTCCACTTAAGCAGTTCCCAAAGGATTGTCATGAATAACTGCTCCTTCCTCTACAACCTTCCAAGATTAACAGATATATATGGTCAGTACAGTAAAGTATGCTGAGAACTTAGAGAAATGTTGCTCAAGGATTGTGATTCACTATAAATGAAAAACTAGGCAAAAGCCATACAGGAAATACCTAAATATGATACCTCTGCCCCCAATACAAACTGATAACATACTCTTCCTATCTCTTGCCTGCTTTGTAAGAACTAGATCAACCGGCATCCTTCAGCTTCTTTTAGTGAAGAAAGGATCACCATTTCTGTGTGACTAAGAATGGGGAGGTAGAAAAACACATATGCATGTGTGTAAAATGTTGGAGCCGGAGGACACCATCCTGGGCCCTGCCCACGAGTGCACAACCCACCAGCCAATGCTGCATGCTGCTCTTTGGAACAAAACATGCCATAGAGATTAGAGGCCTAACACACTCATATTCTGGGACCTTTACACATAGCAGGAGAAGCTGCTCTCACTGTCACTGAAATCTCAAAAGTCCCAGATAATCAAGCTGCTTTTCTCCACCTCTGCTGTTCATCAGCTTGACTGTTCCTGCCTGCACACAGGAAATGTCAGCAGGAATTAAGAAACTCTGAGGCACATAGTGCTTGAGCAAGTATGTCATTTAAGGAGGCACAAATCTCTGTCATTCAGACTACAGTTCCCTATATGACCTCATGCTCTCTCCATTCTGAAGGGTGGCCTGCCTTGTCCAGCAACTCGCTGCTCTGAATGTTGCTCGTTCTCTTCCGCTTTGGCATCAGGAAATCTTACAAGATCTCACAGGAATAACACAGATAAAGGGAAATATATTTACATAAACACCCTTGAGCATTTTTTTAACAATGCAGTTTACACTCCCTCCTCCATTCTTGCACCCAAAGGACAGTGCTAAGAAACAAGGAAGCCACAGCTGGGAATGTTGCTTATTCTGTTCTGCTTTGGCTTCCTTCAGTCTAGCCTTACCCTCCATTTTCTATCCGAGTTAGGGAGACCTTGAAGAACCCAATTGCTGGTCAACCACCCTAGCCAAAACAAGATAAACTCATTCAATGCTGCAGTCAGTGAAGGACAGGATACTCTTCCTATCTAAGAGGTCGCTATTGCCTGAGCTGACGAATAACAGCCTTGCCGCCGCGGCCGCCACCACTCCCCCTGGCTAAGCTACAGCAACAGCAGCCTTGTCAGTGCATGAAGCAGGCCAGAAAATGAGGGAGATTTCGCTACTTACCATTCTAGCTAACATCTAAAATTATTCCAAATTACACTTTTATTTTTGCTACAAAGCTTCCCTCAAGGATGGCCAGCAGAGTGCTGATTTACCATTTCCGACTTCCGCTAAAAGAAAAAAAAACAATCAAGATAAACTGAAGATGCGAATTTCAACCCCTATTTCTGTCTATGGGGGAGGGAGGGAGGGCAGAAGGTAACATGGATGCATACACAGGCACTCTTTCCTGAGATAAACAACACCTCATTGCATTATAGCAGGTTCTTCGGGGTTATGGAGCACCCCACAAAGGCACCGCAGGACACCCTGAAGGTCAACTACCTTCCTCAACTGCAGTGGATCAGAGCAAGGAATGCTTGCTTTGCTTTGGGAGAGCCTTTTAAAAGAACCCGGGCCCTATCCACAGCTACCCTTAAGCCCCTCCAGGCAGGTTCCCGCTAAAAAGTCTCAATGAGGGGGCCAATATAAAAAGTAGCCTATTCGGATTGTACACGGAACTGCACAAGTTGGGTGAAAACACACCACCCGGGTCCCCTTCCTTCGTCCCCAGAAGCAGAGCCTGCTGCTGTACTCTGCAGAGTTCCTGCTCCATCACACCCAGGCTCTCCCCCAACCGGGGGCCCTCACCGCCTCCGGCCACCCCACAAGGTCCCCCCCCCCACGCGGGGCCATCTCCAGATCTCCCTCTTCGCCTCTTGCTTCCGCCCTTCCCAATGACAACAACCACCCCCACCACCCCCCAGGAGGAGCAAGAGGAAAACCCTGGCACAAACCAAGCCGAGAGAGAGAGAGAGAGAGAGAGAGAGACAAATAAGTGAATGAAAACAACCCCCCTCCTCCTTATCGCATTCCCCCCCCCTTTCGAAGTCCGGGAGGCCCCTCAGGAGCAGCCAAGGAGGAGGAGGAGGAGGAGGAAGCCCGGGGAATTGGAGAGGGAGGCACCCGCGCCAGCAGCGGGGCTGGTTCCTCACCTGCATCCCCGGCAGGCCAGGCTGCTGCACTGGCGAGTGAGCCATGATGACGGAAGCGGCGGCGGCAACTCTTGCTGCTCCTGCTGCTGCTCCTGCTGCCACTTCGCCGCCTGCGCGTCGTCCCCCCTCCGGCCTCTCTTTCCAAGCAGCTCCAGGACCCGAAGCGATCACCTCAGCACCATCCCTTTGCCCTTCTCCCAGCTCCCCGGCCCCCAGCTTTCTCACCACCCCATCGGCACACGCCCCAAAAACCCACACCGCAGGGCTCCCACCAACAGGGAGGACGGAAGGAACGTGCGAACGGAGAGCTGGTGTGCGCGCGTGTGTCTGTGTGTGTCTGTGTGCGTGTGCGTGCGCGCGCCGGGATAGAGCGGGAAGGAGGAGGAACCCCCCCCCCTCTCGGCCCGGCCTCCTCCGTGAATGGGGCGGGTTGGAGGAGGAGATGATGATGGGGAGGAGGAGGACAGGCGGGAGGAGCCACGCTCTTCACGCAGCTCCAGCGGAGCTTTCCCCCCCCCCCGAGCGCCCCTGCCCATAGCCGCAGCAATAGCGCCGCCTCCCGCCTGTGACACCAATAACAAGGAGCGCTGTGCCTTGCATCCGTGTCTGCGGAGGAGTTCTGCGAAACCCGAAAGCTAGCGCGCCAGCTCCTTGGCAGACCCGAAGGCATGTAATACTGTAGACAGGCAGGACCCTGCGGCGCTAAGGTGTGGTTTGGTATTTTTTTTTTATATCGCATTCGCCCAGCCCACGAAAAGCTGCATATCGGACTGATTATACTACTGTATTGCTTTCACTTTCCGCCCCTCCCTCCTTATTGACCTCGGGCCGGGGGGGGGGGGGAGAGAAAGGGCGGAGCCACAAGGGTCTGGCCGTAGAATGGCTACAATCCTGGCATGAACGGAGGGGGCGGGAGCTGGCTTGGCTCCGCCCCCTTCCGCGCCCTTGTTTCCTTTTTTTCCCGCCTTCCCGAGCCCCTTCCTGGCTCATCTCATGAATAGGATCTCTTTTAACTCCGGGGGGGGGGAACCACTCCAGGCATCTGCGCGTCGGAGTTAGTCTCTTATTCAGATTTTTTTCCCCCCTTGGTCTATTCACCTTGGGGCTCAGCAAGGGCACCTGCATAGAACAGATTATTCCTCCTCCTCCGTCCCCTGCTATTCTGGGGAAGGAAGTGCTGCCGCCGAGGCGGCTGTTTTTGATCTAGTATGCATTGAAACTTGCTCGCTGTTTGGCGGCGTTGCTGGTTTTTTTCCGTCCCCAGGGGCTCCTATCAAAATCATGTTTCCTTCTCCCCGCCGCGGATAGTGGCTGATGTGGCTTTCAAAAGCTTAACCCACTGCAGGAACAAATGGGCTGAGCTGGAAAGATACGGCATTAGGGGAATATGGGATGATCTAAGAGAGCTACCCTTAACAATGTATAGCGTGGCGGTGTCATTCGTGCCACTTTGATTGGGAACTTCTCCCCCTCAAAGAACGGAGAGGGATGTAGTTTTGTTTCGTGGGGCTCTTGGGAATTGTAACAAACAAACTCGTCCTTCCGACTCCTCAGGACTACGATTCCCAAGATGCCTTGAGAAAGAGGTGCGACCTTTGAAACGCATTGATAAGCCTTCTGCCTTCTTGTTAAAGCGAATTCTTCGATTCGTTTCAATAATGAGATATTCTCACTTGAAAACTCTTGTCGCCTTCCAGCAGTTGCTCGAAGGGAGACTTGGGAGGCCCTCCAAGGAAGGAAAAAAGGCTGGGAGAGTCAGGCAGAAAAAAACATGATGGTTGAGAAGTGGCGGGGGGGGCAAAGTCACACTCATGTAAGGGGTAAAATAGCCTGCTGTCTCTGTCTCTCAATCTCTTTTTGGTCGGAAGGGACAAAAAGAGGGCTAAAGACCCAACGACACAACTAAATCTGGGCTAATTTATAGGATACTAAGGCTATGCGTTGTATGGTCAGAAAACCTTTTTGGAAACATGAACAGGTAGATTTTTTTATTTAGCCATCCATTTGTTTCCTGAAAATTCTTTGGTGATGTTGTGCTGACTGTTCGGATCAGGGTATACACCCGAAGCATGTGTTCCAGAGTTGGAACAAGAGGAAACAAATCCCTTCCCCCCATAGCTGGTAATGACCTATATGTGTAAAGCAACGCTCATCCACAATAAATCTATTTGCCGTTCAATCCTGCTGGGTCTGATTCCTCATCTGTTCAAAATATGAAAGGTTTGGGAAGCTACTGTGTTTCCCCAAAAATAAGACAGGATCTTATATTAATTTTTGCTCCAAAAAACACATTAGTGCTTATTTTCAAGGGTTGTTTTATTTTTTTTTCATGTACAACAACCCACATTTATTCAAAGGCAGTCCTGTCATCTTCTGGTTGCTGCACAATGGTGGAGGGCAGGGTTATATTTAACTGGGCCTTATTTGGGGGGTAGGGCTTATATTGCGAGCATCCTAAAAAATCATACTAGGGCTTATTTTCAGGTTACGACTTATTTTGGGGGGAGACAGGTTAGGCAAAGGAAGGAGATGCTAGATTTCTCCGTGTTAAAGGGAGTTTTCACTAACAGCATGTAATGAAAGGAGGATGAGGAAAATGGATGTGATTAAAAATAGCCCTGCTCATGCCTGTAGCTGTGTGGTGGGGATAGAATTTCAGCCACCCCAAACTTCCTCTAGCATCTCTTTCCAAAACAAGGCAGACTGACCATGGATTTAACTGTGCATATACTTTTTTCCTGCAAGAAGAGTGGGAGCCATATATCACTCAACAGGGCTTAATGTATTTACAAATGTTACACCTCAGCTCAGCTAATTTCCATTTACCTTTGGTGGCCACTCTCATTATATTCTGCCTTTCTTACCTGTTGAACAAGCTTGAGTTTTGCTGATTCTGCACTTTCTTTCCATCAACATATGTAATTTAAAGGACAGGTGTGTTGAAATGATATTACCTTGCATTTTCTACAAGCAAATGAGTATTCAACAAATGATTACCTTATTGCAGCCTTACAAATAAGAAGATACTGTAGTTAATAGCTACCTGTCTACTAAACCATCTTCTTCATAAACCTGGCCCAACCTGGTTACCTAGCCTTGCCACAGCCATGAAAATGTTTAGAAAAGTATTTATTTGCAAACTGGCCTTAATATATAAGGAACAGGAAAGTTAAGTTACCAGACATAATCCTATTGATCTTTGTGTGAGTGAGTGAGTGAGTGAGTGAGTGAGTGAGTGTGAGTGTGTAACTTGATTAATTATGGATTGGTGCCAAGTATGTTTTGGTTACATGCCTAGTCACATACCAAATTGCAAAATCAAGGTACGTCCCCTTCAATTAGCTACAATCAGCTGTGAGAAGTTATGTAACTCGTATGTGAACACCAATAGGATTCTGACCATTGTAATGCACTCTACCTGGGGCTGCCTTTGAGATTGATGTGGAAACTTCAAATGGTGCAAAATGCAGCAGCCAGGCTTCTCAGTGGTGTGAGAAAATATCAGCATATCTCCCCCACCCTGGCTGCTTTGCACTGGTTGCCCATTTGTTTCCGCATTGATTTCAAAGTGCTAATGATGACATATAAAGCCCTAAATGGTTTGGGACCTCGATACTTGGCAGATCATCTTCTCCCACTCGAGAAAGCCAGCAGGGACGGCTGAGGGGCCTAACGCCGAGAGAGGCCCGGAAGGAAAGAACAAGAAACCAGGCCTTCTCGGCAGTGGCCCCTCGACTATGGAATAGCATCCCTACGGAAATCCTTCTGGCTCCCTCGCTGGGTGTTTTTAAAAGCCATTTAAAAACCTGGCTCTTTAGGCAGGCCTTCCCTCCAGTCAATTAACTCTTTTTCTGTTTCTTTAATTTTCCCCATCTTGGTAATGTATGTAGAAATAATTTGTAGGATTTTATTATGTATGTCTATTGTTATCTTTTATCTATATAAGCCGCCCCGAATAGACTTTGTCTGGGGGCGTGGGGTATAAGTCTAATAAAAGTAAAAGTAAAAAGTAAAGCCATTTTCTCTTGTGTTTCATGGCTGTACAGATTTTTTAATGTTCTGCCATTTTCAACTGCAAGGACAAAAAAAAGAAGAAAAGATATACAGTACATGTTAGAAGGAAGATGTTATGTGTTGTCAAGTGGACTCTGATTCCTGGTGACCATATGAATGAATGACTTAAAGACTGTTCTATCATTAACAGTCCTGTGCAGCTCCTTCAAACTTGTGTTCTTCCTCTTATCCTGCTGCCTTCAACTTTTCTTAGCATTATTGTTTGTTTGTGTTTTTTTTTTTTGGCTTAATCACATTGTCTTATGGTGAGTGCAAAGGATAACAGCCTCAATTATGTAATTTTTGCCTCTAGAGAGTTCAGGCTTGTTATGATCTGGGACCCACGTGTTTGGCTTTCTGGCAGTCATAGTAAAGCTCTCCTCCATCCGATATGTCAAATGGATTGATTTTTTTTATTTGTTTGTTTGTTTGTTATTATTTCTTGTCAGCTGTCTTTACTCTCTAGCTTTCATACTCATACATAGTAATAGGGAATGCTGTAGTGTGTTTGACCTTGGACGTGATATCCTTACACTTGATTATATTTTCTAATTTCTTCATTGCTGCCCTTCTGAGTCTCAGTCTTCTGATTTATTGGCTGCAGTCACCATTTGGAATGATGACTGAGCCAAGGTATATGAAATGTTAAACAATTCCAATTTCTTTATTCTCAGCATTAAAGTTGTGTAGTTCTTCTACAGTCATAGTTGTTGTCTTCTTAATGTTCAATTGCAGTTCCACTTCTGCACATTCTTTTACCTTCACGAGAAGTCATTTTGAGTCATCACTGCTTTCTGGCAGTAATATATAATATGCATATTTTAAATTATTTATGTTGCCCTTAGTAAGTTGCACTAAGTAGGCCCATTGAATCACTGGGGATTTGGTGAGTCAACTCCTCCTTGAGTTCCATTGATTCAAAATGGACTTTCTCTAGTTGTGACTTACTTTAGTGTAGTAAGTTGCAATTAAATTAGGCCTATTTGAATCAATAGAACTTACAGAGGAGTTGACTCACCAAATCCACATTGATTCAGTGGACCTACTGTAGTGTGGCTTTCTATACTAAGCAACAGGATTTCAGTCTATGTATACTTGCAATATAATCTCTAGTGCCTCTTCCTGTTTTAGAGTCCAGCTTGAGCAACACAAATATTTTTAGTTCATACAAGTTAAAAAGTCTTTGTTGCCATACTTTGAGCATCTCCTTGGTTGCATGGGAGTTACTGCACTGCTTGCATCTCCTTTCCTGGAGATTTAAATGTATACTGAATGTTTCCCGTCTACAGGCCATTGTTTTACCATATTTGTTGGCATATTCATGTTAAGAAAATAGAATTACAGTACAGTAATCACTTATGTAATGTGGGGAATGTGCCTATTTTATTGATCACAATAAGATAATAATTAATAATGAGGTCTGAAAATCATCAAAATAATCTGTCCTCTGTAGCATTCCATGCACCTGCATAGACTGCAAGAGAAGTGTGAAGATCATAGGAACTCTTTACTAAGGTACTATTGCATTCTTTTCTTGGGTGATCAATTACCATAAGTTTCTGTTTTCATCTGCTTAATGTGTCACACCCATAACTGCAGCTCTCTTATACAATTAAAATAATTGGTGTTGATCAAATGCATTGTAAAGGTTTAATGACCCCAGAGAATTAGGCCAAGGAAGACATTTATAGCCACACCTGTCTTCCCTGGTTCTGTGAGAAAGGGTACTAAGATTCTATAGAATTCACATCACATACTACCAGTGATACAATTATGTAAGTTTAGACTGTAGACTTTATTGACTTACACTCCTACTTTTAGATAGTGACACATTCCTTCACTTTTCAAAATGAGGAAAGCTAGCCCTCTGCATAGAGCAGGCTTCCTGCTTATTCTGCTGAATGGGATACGAATTCTGCCCCAAACTCTTGCCCTCATATCTGCCATGCACTAGACTTAAGAAGGTACAAAGTACCCTGGCTATCCATCTTCTTCCTCTTGATGAGATGCCACAAGATTCCTCTGGTTAATTTTTATCTTGTATTTGCACTGTTTGGAAAGATACATAAATTACAGGGAATGTTATCTGTACAGGTGGCTGGATCCCCATAAAATAGAGAAAATTTGGTCTTCCAGGTGTTTTGCTCAATAACTTCTATAATCCCTCACCATTGGACATGTTTCTTTGGAGTTCAAAATGGAGGTCAAATTTTCCTCCCTGCTGTCATAAGATATGAAAGACCCTTTCCCTGCTCATCACACCAAGCACATTCCTTAATGAAACAGAAACTTAAAAGGCTGGTTGACACTATGGGCAATGTGTGTTTGCTTCCCTAATTTTTCGTCACACGACATGGCATGGAAAATGTCCATGTATGTATGCTGCTGAGGAGGAAAAAAGGAGATTCTTGGTGGTGATCACATGGGTTGCTTGTAAAGATGGGTTGCGGCATGGACATTTTGTAGGGTTTTTTTTTCTAAGTCATAAGCCACACTGAACTTTCAGGATAGAGCAAACTGAAAGTATAAATAAACATGTTTCTGTGAGAAAGCACAAAAACAAGTTGATTGCAGTGTAAATTAAACCCCTATAGGGTGCCACACTGATCCCATGAAGAAAGTTGGTTTTTTTAAAAAATCACATGAACATGCTTCAGTTTTCTGAATGGACATATATTTTGTGAGTATGACCAGGCTTACAAGTTTATAGACAGAGATAATGTTTCTCTAGTTCTCTTGTTAACCATTTGTTCCTTTTGGGGGACTGGCCTTTGGAAACAAATGACAATTGGCCACAGCTTTTCCAGAATTTCATCCATGAGTAGGAACTAATAAAAATTACCTGCAAAATCCAGCATCAGATGCTGAATATCCTTTCTCTGCACGAGGGTGATGGTAGTGGCAGCAGCATTGCTTACTTATATGTGAAAGTGTAGACAAACTTACCAGAGAGTTAGATACAGTTTATTTGTGGGCAAGCCTGAATCCCACCATGTTGCTTATTTCTAAGCAAAGACTACAGTACCCACTCGGTCATGGGAACAGCATTTCACACATTGGTGCAGAAATGGGAAATCTATAGCTCTCCACATATAATATTTCAGCACTCATTGAATAATGGCCAGGGATAATGGGAGCTGAATCCCTATTCAGCCCAGTAATAACTAGAGGGCAAGAGGTCATCCCTTCATCCTAAATCCATACTGCTGCCCCTATCACTAGTTCAGCCTTAACATCCATTGTCTTTTGGAAAGTGTCTAAGGAAAAGCTTATATTTCCGCTTGTTCTCTTTTTAAAGGTCCTCTGGTGGAAACATATGACACACACCCCTAGACTTCAAGACCCATCAGCCATGGCAAGTATGGCTGTTGGTGAGGAATGATGGGCCTCTAACAATGTCTTTTGGGTCACGCGATCCCTCTCCTCACTCCCCTTTATACTATACATTTTTTTAGTTGCCTTATATTCATTCTAAATATAGGCTATATATGGACAGCATACCAGAATTTCTCAAGCAGGAATACAAAGACACCATGTCCTTACCTTGAACAATAAAGAAATGGTCTCTTTTCCATTTAAGAAAGCAAGTTCAGAATCTTATTGTTTGTTATCCAAGTTTTATTTCAACTTTTTTGTTGTTTCTTCACAATGCAGTTCCTCTTTGTTCATCTTCACCACAATGGCCACTTAAACCTAATTTGTGCAGAGCTTGTGGCAAAAAATGAAGGAGGTGTGTAGTGCAGCAGGGTTGTAAACGTTCCTCTGGCTCAGGAATATGTTTTCAGGAAAAATATATATACACATATAATACATTCATTATTGGCAGGTGAACATTTTAAAAAGGTTCTAACATACCCACCCACCCACCCACCCACTAAGGGCCTGTGTGTTACATGAGGCTCAAACACCAAGAGCAGGGAGTATTTTGCCTTTTTGTACAACACAAAAGTAAAGTAGCTCCATATTTTAAAAAAATTATAATACTTTGAATGTACTTCCATTGTGACAAGTGCAATTAGATTCCGATTCCATGCCCCCATATTTTTAAAAGTGCAAATTCCGCTCAGCCGAAAAAGGAGAGAGAGAGGTTCCCCCCCCTTTTTTTTCCCCCTACAGGAGAGCAAAGTTCTTGATCTTTAGCCCCAGGTGGACATGTGAGCATTTGGAGGATGCTGTACACATCCATCTCTGTCAAGCGAGTGTTGAATGTATCAATCACAGGCTAGAGATGTAGCTGTCTGGATGGCAATTCTCATACACCCTTGACTATATGTTCACAGTTGAGTCTGTGAGACAGGTCCAACTCCATTTTCATAGGCTTCTTTTTCCTTTTCAGATTTTTTTCTTTCTTCTTCATCAAGCTGAGCTTCAATTTCAATTGGATCCACATAGGTATAAAAATAGGCCATGATGGCAAAAATGACAGTCACTGCTAAAAGCAAACCTGCAAAAAGAACGTACTCTTCCCACTGTGGAAAAGAAAACAATAAGGACATTTAAAGGAGGAATTTTTGCACACCATACTGCCATTCATGGTTAATGAATATACATTTATGTGTAAGATCAAAGACCAGGATATATTTACATTTTTATAAACAGTAACCATGATATTAATTTAAGACCTTAGCATAGTGGTGTTATATCCTTGGGAATTCAAACTCTGTGAGCAGCAAACATGTGGAAAACATTTATATGAAGGCGTAAGTCAGGAGCTCAGGGGCCAACACGCTCATTCTTTCCTGCCCTTACAACTTTATTTCCCTAGCAACATCTCTTGTTGTGTGGCTCCAGAATTAGACATGCAAAGGAAGTTGTTGCTTACATATCAGAAATAATCCTGAGGACAGACATGCTTCTTTTACCAGCAAAAATCACAGCCAGGAATGAAACCAGGACCTCCTTAATTAGCTTTAATTAACCACTGCAAGTTAACATCATTTGACCTACACTAGCATAACATCCTAATAGGATTTTGGCCAACAAGTTTTGATTATTATACTTTAAAAACCTGACACTTTCAAAAGTGATCCTAAATATGGATCTTTTATCTTATCTAATGAAACTTCAGGGCAATTTTGTAGTGTTGTGGATGACATTTAATACAGAGGTTCTAGTATGTGAAACCACATCAACACCACCAGTTTCTATTTACTGGGCAGATAATTTTCAGATGTTGCCTTCATAATTATATCTGCAGAAGTATTAACAATACAGTTCTGAGCCTTTGTGTTTTAACTCCTGTACCTGAAGTATGGTGTGTGTGTTTTTCAGTTCATGTCACAATACCATGCAGGATTACTAAGGGACATGAACATCACCTACATACCGTACTTATAGGTCTTAGTACAAAGATGTCAAAAATTCAATTCAAAATTAAAAATAAATTCTAGATGACAAAGTAGGCTGTCAAGGAATTCATCCCAGAAAATGGGGAATGTGTAAAAACACACATCAAAATCCCAAAAGTATTATGGCATGTTTAAGACTAAACAAATTTATTATCATGTGATTTACAATTTACTTCTTCACATACAAAGTACTAAAAGTACTTAGTTACATGTATCTAGAGACATGTATCTAGAAGCTATTTCTTTTTGTCCTCACCCCAACAACCGTGAACACAATGCACATAAGTCTGTTGCCTCAGTATTGAATTATATGTGTTGACAAAGCTCACACTGAAATAGATCTGTTAACAGATCTGCAATACTGTAGTTTGGTTTTGGTTTTGTAAAACATGCTGAAACAGACTAATACAGCTAACTTTTTAAAATGGGGAATGGCATTTATCTACTTCCTGTTTTCTCTAACTACATTTACAATATATACATATCTGTTAAATTTAAAATATTTACACTGGTACCTCGACTTACGAACTTAATCTGTATTGGAATTAAGTTCGTACGTCGAAAAGTTCATGAGTTGAGGCAAACTTTTCCATAGGAATGCATTGAAAACCATTTAACCCATATCTGCTCTTTTCTGTTCGTAGGTCAAGGCACTGTTCGTAGGTAGAGGCATTAGTTCCCATAGGAACTAATGCAAAGCCGGTTAATCCGTACTCTAACACTAGGGGGTGATTTTTTTTTATTTTTTTCTTCTTTTAACCAAAAGTAAACTTAGGTCAAAAAAAGGGCAGGAAATGTTTTTTCCCCTCTTTTTTTGGTTCGTAAGTTGAGGCTCCGTTTGCAAGTTGAAGCAACTTTTTGCGAACGGAGCCATTCGAGTAGGGACGCTCGTAAGTCAAGTTTCCACTGTACTATATATCTGGTATAGATGACCAGCCATGGGGTATAAATCACAATAAACCATATGAAGTCATACACGGCCAGGATACATCCAGTTAATCTAGATGTATTCATATATAAGCCTTCTTTTACAAATGTTATGCAGGTACTAAACACATGGATGGTGAGGCAGCCAGACTGGTTCTCTTTCTCCATTTTGGCTTCATTTTTGCAGTGTAATATGCCATGTGTTATTGTTCATTTGAGATTGTATTTACCTAATTTTCATACCTGCTAAGGACCAGATAATTTTTTATAATGTCCTGATACATAAAGCCATAGAATTCAAAGAGGGTTTACTTTCTTTTTCACATGACTGTAGTCCAGTTGCTACTTGGATGGTGGAACTGAGAAGGGCTCTGAACACAATCTAGCACTACTTCTTTACATGCTGCCCAGAATAGATTATTCCTGGGAATCCAGTGTGGATGACCTAATCAAGGAGCCCCTCTTTTGGCATTATGAAATCTTTATTAAATCATGGTTGCAATGCTTGATTGAATTATTGGGAAAGTCATATTTCTGGACTATAACTTTCAGAATCCCTCAGCAAACATGGTCATCTGAAAGTTGTAGTCCAATAGGATAACTTTTCTCAGTTCTGTGTACCATCGTTACATATTCTGCAGGCAAATAAAACTACAACTCTGGTTTAATAGCACAGCTATGTTTTGTGACATTTAAATGGTGTTCTCCCCAGCATGACTGTATTTACCAATATATCCTTACATAGAACTTGTCGCAGTGCTATAATACATAGAGTTTCTATGTGAATATTGATTTATTTTACCTGTTTGTTGAGTCTTGATGCTCCTGCTATAATTAGAACAATGATATTGCCAACAGCTACAGTCAACAACCAACCAGCTTGCAGCACAGACTTCATATTGGCTGGTGCCTACAGAAACAAGATAGTGCATTAATTGTTTTTCATGTTGTTTTGAAAAACATAAAGAATCTTCAAATTTTTGTGTACTTGTGGGCATATTTGAAAATTTGGGAATGTATCAGGTTTACTGTAACAAAATGGCACCCGGGAAGGTGCCATTCACAAAATGCTTAGTATGTATTTTTACCAGTCCTGTCATTATAAAAGATGCATTTGGGGTCGCATCTAGTTTGGCCATCCTAATGGTTATGGATTTCTTAGCTGTAGCTCATAACTGATAGCAGATTAAGAAATGTGTTAGAGCATAATTCTGGGATCAAAACTAAAGCAACGAAGATTTACATATCAATGGTGAAGGTCCTATTGGTTATTTATGCTGGTATAAATGAGTGGCACAAATCACAGTGGCAAATTGCCACTTGTTAACTAGTCACCACTTGTATTCCTTGTCACAATCCAGTCACATGATTTGGGATGCCTCAAGGAATTCAAGTTGGAATTTGTTACTTATTAGCAATTCACTGCTGTGATTTACGCCCGTGCACTTCTACCAGTGTAAACCAATAGCATTCTGGCTCCTATAGATTAAACTCTCCTTCTGGGATGTACACCTTAATATGATGAGGATTCTGGGTGTGTCAGGAAAGCTGAAAGCAGTATCGTTGAGTAGACACGATTAGAATAGTCAAAGATGAGACAACAGACTAGAAGATGCAAACATCCTCTTCAGGAATTAATGGTTGCATCACTAGAAGAGAATTGATAAGTGGCAAGGGGGCAAAGAAATTCTCGACGGGCAACTACTAGGCATCAGCAATCGATGGGAACACTGACAGAGAATCATTCATAGATAATAGTTGTGACAATAGTTAACATTAGCACTGCACAGATGAAGGCAACAGAAAACTGTAAGTATTTGTGCTTCAAAAAACCCCATGATGAGGAAATGGAAACAAAACAAGAGATAGTCCTCCAATATGACAATCACAAGTAGGAAGGCACTCAGTCAACTACTGAAGGAAAGAGAAAAAGAAATACAAATGGAACAATCACTAATGAAACAACTAGATTAAAGCTGATTTTTGCAGAGGCAGAAGTAAAGTCCAATGCTGCATGACACATACAATTAGAACATGGGATTTGAGAATAATTAATCATACAGTACATGGAACCTTTCATTCTTGGAGAGAGAGGACTGGAGCAGGACATTTTCAATCAAATGATTACAATACATATTGTATTCGCGAAGGCTTTCACGGTCGGGATCTAATGGTTGTTGTGGGTTTTTCGGATTCTTTGGCCGTGTTCTGAAGATTGATCTTCCTAACGTTTCGCCAGTCTCTGTGGCCGGCATCTTCAGAGGACAGCACTCTGGCTGGTGTTTTATAGACTAAAGTAAAGGTTTTGACCATGTAGATCATAAGAACCTGCATTGTTTTAAAAGAAATGGGCTTGCCACAAACTTTTATTGTCTGGGTGCATAGCCCATACCATGGAGAAGAGGATGCTGTTGGGACAAATTGTAGAGGGACAGAATGACTTTCATTGCCAAAGATGTCAGACAAAGATGTATATATTTTCCTATCAGTTCAACCTATATGAAGAACATACCACACAAAAACCTGTATTAGATTCAGATGGAGGAAGAATGCAACCTGATAGAAGAAACACAATGTACAGTTTACACCATACTACTGTCAGAAAGTAGCAGTGACTTGAAACGACAGCTGAGGAAAGTTAAAGAAGAAAGTGCAAAAGCAGAATTACAGTTAAGAAGACAAAATTATGACTTAGAATTATATAACTTCAATGTTGATAATGAAGAAATTTAACCTTTCTGTATTTTTCCTATGCTCTTGTGGTCCTAAATCTATATGGACACTGCACTCATAAAATCAGAAGAAGCATTTGGAAGGACAGTTATGAGGAAACTAGAAAATATATTTTAAGTGTTAAAGATGTACTGCTGGAAACAAAGACCATGATCATCCATACTAAAGAGTGCCCATTACTATATGCAGATATGAACACTGGACAGTGAAAAACGCTGGCAAGGGAAGGAAGCCTATTTATTTGTGTTGGAGAAGACATTTATGGCTACCATGTACCCTCAGGAAGACAAATAAGTGGGTTATAGATCCAATCAGGCCTAGACTCTCACTAGAAGCTAAACTTAAGCAGTTCTAATTTAGACATAGCATGAGAAAACAAGACTCAATGAAAAAGACAACAGTGCTAAGAAAGGTAGAAGGCTGTAGAAAATGGAGACCTAACATGTCGTAGGTTTGACTCAGTAAAGGAAGCTGCAGTCTTTTGCGTGAAAGAACAGAGCATGACTGTTAATGATAGGATCTTTGTGGTATTATTAATTCATAGTGCCACCAGTAATGTGACAGAACATAACAATAATAAACTCAATTTCAGATGCCCTAGTTCTATCGGTTTCTACATTGGAAGCATTTTGTAGAGCACTATGCAGGCTACGAAAGAATGCATAGTGCAATTAGAACACATATGTTAATGCAATTGTGGTTTGGTCAAAGGCCAGAATCTTTCTGGTGTTGCTGGCACCATGTCCATTTCTCCCTATGCAATCAGTCTTTAACTGCAAAGAGTCTAAAGGTCTCTCTGGCTTATTGACATCTCAGGACAATTATTATGAGTGGTGCCAGTTACCTGAGAGTATGAAAATGATAGTCCAGTCACTGAGAAGACAACTTCAGCACAAGTAATAAGGAAATACTGAGGGATTTGCCAAGCCATACTGAATGTATTGGCTTGAATATCTTCAACATATGCAACCTGTAGTCCACTGTCATCACACTGAAAATAAAGCCAAATTACATTAATGCACATATTGCTAAAACACTTCTATAGTTAAAAGAAAAAGTTAAGACCAATTTGAACACTGATTTCTGATGTGGATGGGAATTCCTGACATGCTCACGATCTCTACTTTCTTTATTGGTGTCAAGAGTGTTGCAGTTTGAAATTATGGACATATCTAAAATATAAACAATATTCAGCCAAATTAAAATATCAAAATGAATAGATTTTTTTTTTACCCAACGCAGGCTACCTCAATAACATTATCTCATGCATTTACTAGCTCTTTGTACACTGGGGGGGCATACCTTGCATATACATAAATTCTGCATTGACTGAATTTCTCCATAGTCCTAGAAAATTTGTCCTGCATCTCAAGTAGCCCCATTTTACTGTCCTTGATTTTTTTTAATCTTTCTACTTTGTTTTGAAGTCTATTAAGTGGTTTCCAGATGGTCCCGCCAGAATCTTGTCCTTGAGGGAGACACTCTCCACCATTTATCCATTTAGCAAGATTTAAAATGGGGCTACTTGGATACAGGACAAGTTTGCTGTGACTGTAGAGAAATTCAGTCACTGCAGCACTTATGTGCATGCAATTTATAATCTCCTGAGTATACAAAAGAAGATCTAGCAAATGGCCAAGACAACACTATTAAAGTACCGGTAGTCTGCTTCTGGTTTAAAAAAATAGTCTAATTATCTAAACATTTTAATTTGTTTTAAATTTTATCTATATTTTATATGCATTCATATTTTTTAATTATGTAATGCTTTAATGCAAATAAAGAAGGACTGTGGGGTTTTTTCCTCAGCTCCCATAGTTTGCAAATTTGCTTCAGGACATATTTGTCTGTTTGTAAGCTTGATTTTTTCAAACATGAAAGTTTGGCTGAATTGCATCTCTAGAATAGTAAAATGATTTTAGTTCCAATTACTGTTCATCTCTAGAACATGTATTTTGGCCCTAACTGTGTTATCTATCCATCTCAACCTTCGCTTTGCAACTAGTAGATCACAGATTTTAATTTCAAAAGAAGGAGAGAGAGATCCCACAAACATAAAATTTGCTGGCCCCTGTTTTGCATTATGGCTACCAGAGATTCAACATTTTAAATCTACAGTAGGTATACCAACCTATCCAAGTACTGTACAACTCAAAGTCTGAAACCAACAGCCTTTGAATTATAGTTCACAGTGTCACCTCTTCTAAATATAAGCATATCCTATTTGCATTTAATCTGATTTCTTTTTTAAAAAGCTATTACGAACCTTTTAGATTTTTTTAAATCAACTTACCCCATTTATTATAATTGTATAGGCGCTTCCATATCCAAATGCCAAAGATTTATTTGTACAGTCATGAAGATCGGTGGAAACTGTAATGTCTTTTCTGGAAAACAGGATGTAAAGAAATAATTAACCTAGAAATTCTACATAATTTAACTCACATAAATTAAGCTATATGAGACAGAACTGTTGGAATTAAAAGTACAAACATTGTCTGTTTACATTATGGGCCACTTCTGAGGCAGTTTTACATAAAGCAAAGATATGTGTCTTCTGATAAGCACTGTTCCCTCTACCCACATAGGCTGATCATGGCATCATTTTAGGGCATGATGGGGGGTGGGAGAACAGCAGTTCCCCCTGGCAGTCACCATTGATTATAGTAGCTGTTATTTTATTTACTCACAATACAGTAGACAGTGAAGCACTGTCATTAATTTCTGGAACACTGTGTGTAAATAAAATGGTGCCCACAAAAAGGCAGTCATTAAGACTGCAAATGGAAAAATCTCCGTATTAATTACAGGAGGGAACATTAAAAGTGAATCCCTTTCCATTCCATTTGTGCTTCTTTCAGAACAGACATGCCTATTCAGGATGTACATTATATGTAAAAATAAGTACATTACAGGGTTTTGTTTTTGTTTTTGCTTTTTGTTTTGGTGGACAAGCAGCATCGATAATCCTTTAGGGGGGAGCCATGGAACAGTAGCATTGAATATGCTGTTGGTACTAAAGTCCAAAAGACAATTTCAGAAAAATCCATCTCTAAGAAGAATGCTGCTTTAAGTAGTGAAAAGGTATAGTTGTGAAACCATGTAAAATGGAGAAGGTCACATTTCATCAAGATTAACTCTGGAAAGTACATAGTATCTTTCTTTTCTTTTCTTTCCAAGTCATTCATAACAAAGGAGATCACATTGCCCAGAAGAAAACATTGTAAAAGCAGGAAAGATGCACTTATCTGGATGTGTATTCTGTCCCTAATTCTAAAGGTAACCATCTAGGGCAGTGGCCCCAACCTTGGGCCTCCAAACATTCTTGGACTTCAACTCCCAGAAATCCTGGCCAGCAGAGGTGGTGGTGAGGGCTTCTGGAAGTTGTAGTCCACAAACATCTGGAAGCCCAACATTGGGAACCACTGATCTAGGGCACCAAATACATAGGGAGCCCTATGATCTGATCTCACAATATTATTCTCACTTTAATTCAGACACCTGCACCATTTTTTCAGAGAGCAGCAATTCAAGGGACCAGTTTTGCTTATAAACATGGTGCAAGGCAGAAAGAGTTAAATAATTACCTCTTTCCCCAAACAGCAATGATCCCAAAGTTTGAAAACATTGCCTTTTTTTATTACAGTTCTCAGAATCTCCAGGCCAACATGAGCTGGTAGCTATGCTGACTAGAGGATTCTGAGAGCTGTAATCCAAATAAGCAGATTTTCTTAGTGTTCCAATCTATTTCAGAACCCTTACTGTCACTAGACCCCATTTCATATGAAAGTTGGCACTAACTAAAGCAGTGTTCAGTAGCAGTAATACTTACTGTCCTCTTTGGAAAGGTGTGTAGTTTGTGGCAGACAAATACAGCACATCCGGAAACCCAACTTTATCCATAGTAATGTTAATAGCTGAATTCAAGTTGTTTATGAATCTTTAAAAAGGAGGAAAACGCATGATGAATTTTTCAAAGCGCTACTGTTTATTAGCAACTTATTTTATGGAAACAGAAATCAAGTAATGATACAACCATATTCATGTTAAGTTACAACTCTCCACCTTTATTTAGTAACTTTACATTTTTGTTAGTTTTCCTCAACAGGGAAGGGATTTCTTTCCTTCTCAACAACAGTGCCTAGTGGTGTTCAACATGATATATGTCATTGTGTGTGTGTATGTGTGTGTGTGAGAGAGGTCACAATACATGTAGAAAGAAACTTGCAACTTTATGTCTTAACATGCATTGATTATTATCAGATATTGGACTTTAAAGGGCAAGGCAGATCTGTGCCTGCCACAACATATACCGTAGTTATCTCCAACTTTTGTTTCTATTTAAACAAAAACTAATGTTCAGATTTATAAAAATAAATGATATTACCTGATCTCATTATTTCCTTCCTCTGGTTTTTCTGTGAGACCATCCACAAGCTAACAGAAAAGATAATTTAAATTAGCAAAGGGTAAGTTGGTATCTAAAACATCAAGCACTGTATGCAAAAAACACAATACTATTAATGTTTTAATCTAATGCATTGCAAAATAAAGGCTGGAATCCCATTGCTTAGCATACAATGACACAACTAGAATAGGCCCATCTGAATCTATGGAACTTAACAGGACTTGACTGACCAAATCCCCTCTATTTCAGTTGACTTACTCTAGTTATGACGCACTATGCTTTACAGCCAATGATTCCAATGATTAAATTAAGCATTTCTAAAACAAAACTTGTCCATGTTGCATCAGATTGCACTCAAAATGCTCCCAATGAATCCCTACCTTTGCAATTGAAAAGTTAGATATGGCTTTTGTACTTCCTTTCAGAATGCAGATTACATGCATACATCAAAGTTAACTATCATTAACTGTTGCATTAGCATCAATGTTAACAACAGGTATGACTAACCAAATATCCTTTTAATCAAGATTTAAAGCTAACTATAAAATCTGAGAAAATAGTCACTATTTTTAGCTATGGTTAATGTCAGCTAACTACTCAGGTACTTTCAGATGACAGATGACTAGCATCACAAATCCACTATTGTGGTTTATGATGCTGGGTACTATACAATTATTTTCTTCTTAACTTTTTTTTTTTGTAAAAATGTGGAGGGAGGGGTAGGGAAAAACAGGAAAAACTGAAAGTGACATAATCTGGATCAATTTGAAATTTCCATGAATAAGGTAGGCCAACTGTATAATAAAAGTTATATCTGAAAGCACCAAAAGATCAGAAGGACGTTGAATGTCATTTTTGAATGTATGCTTTCACCTTCTCTTAAACCATCTACAGATGATAGTTTCCATAAATCTCAAGGTGGGACAGTGACATTATTCTTAGCCTGATAGGTGCACCCATGTTTTAAATATTTCCGTTATCTCTGATGAAACATGTTTTGCAGGTTTTAAAATTTCCATTTTACAGCCAGGCAAAAACATTACAATATTCTGTCTTCAGGTTACTTTCAACTAGTCACACACAAACATTCTATTCTTATATATTTCCTATATATTGCATTGAAACAGAACCCAGAAGGTTGGTTTTTTTCAACAGACATTGAAGAAATTTACCAGTATAGCTTGAATCCCGGCTCTATTTGTTATTTCAACAGTGTATCGTTCTTTATCTGTGTAAGTAAATGCTTGTTTTATAGTCTCATTTCCATAGGTTATATTAATACCATGACTATTTAATTTTGTTGTGTCGTAAGACAAGTGGATAGTCTGTAAATAAAGAGAGATTACAATGAAACAGTCTTATTCAAAATTAATAAGTTTCCCCATCAAATATTCTAGTTAATGACATCTTCTGTTTCATGTATGTAGGCATATCTGACATAAAATAATGGGGGGGGGACCTGCAACATTTGTAAATAAAATTGTTCTTTCCCAATTTGACAAGCCAGGACAGGTTAGGGTTGGGATATAGGCATATGGGTCACAGTTTGATCCAGCAGTGCCTGTACCCAACATTTTTAATAGGAAGGGGTAATTAAGCTAAGTTATAGTTTGTGCTTGTGAATATTTACAGAAACATGATTCCCCATCTCTAAGTAGGAAGATTCTCCAAATTTTGAGAGAATTGTTGGAGCCAAATCAGAAGCAACATTAAAGCAGTACACAAAATATTCTGAACAGTGAGTTCCAGATTCAGGCCCTTCTCTGCAACAGAAATTTGATGCTCTCTGTTTAATTTGGGCTTCATTTGAGAGAAAGATTTTTGCTTCCTTCTGCAACATAGCTTCTGAATATCTACTAGGTTCAGAGCTCCTTATTTATCTAAAGGCAGGAGGGAGGCACAGGTGGTATTAGCTATAATATTGGTAATCCCAGAGACAATGAGAGCCAGCAAACTTTATAGGAATGATGTCCTGCCTGGATGTTTCATTAAACAAAGTAATAGGAAAGCAGGAAGAAAACAACATACAGTAGTATTTTAAAAACCCAGTTTGCTGTATGGCATAATTTTCAGATTAAAATAAAAATATTTCTTTTATGGCTAAGGAAAATATATAGAAAGGATGAGATAGTAGACTGGGAGTATTTCAAAATTGTAACAGCTCCTGCCAGCATATTCAAATGATACTAGGATGTGGAAATAGGTTCAAATACTAGGAAAGTAAGTTAACTGGTTCTCAGTTAATGGAGAAAGAGCTTACTAAAAGAAAACTATTGGGTTTAGTTTTTTAAAAAGGTGGGAGGTTGGGGATTTGGTTATTTCTTTTGTTAATAAAGCACAAAGCGGGGGGTGGGGGGAAGTATAGAGATACAGTCCAGTCTTTTTATAGCAAAAAGTAATCAGTCTAGAGAAGAGAGAAGTTGCAATGCAGTTACAATGAGAAGAAAAGGGCCGAAAACTGTGTTTCCCACATTGAGGAAGTCTTCATGCTTACTTCTGGAAAGATGGTAATGAAAAAAGACGAATAACAGCAAGGAACCCCAAACAAACAGGAAATAGGGACTGGCCCCGTAACAGAGATGCAAAAAATTATCAACCAACTTAGTACAAGTAGTGAAACAATATGATGCTCACTGATGCTCAGTGTTAAGGCACACATGATTGCAGTTTTCACAACAAAACATTGGTTTGGAAGTTGCAGTGGCCCAAATCCTATTGTGTACATTATACGTGCAGAAGGATGATGATGTCACTAGCAAGGGAAGATTTGCAATAATTCCCACAGCATGTCCAACTAATATGTCATCAGTGTCATTGCATGTGAGTATGGGAGCCCTGGAACAGAAGGAGGAACTCTTTAATTATTGAAAAATTTCCCATGGAGGTGGGGGGAACTTTCAGTAATTAAAGAGTGTTTTCTTCCATCCCCAGGTTCCCACAACTTACACACAATGTGACTGATTACACTTGAGTCAGACAAGCTGTGAGGCAGATGTAGGGACTCTTTAATTACTGAAATTGCCCCCCTCCTGATGGTGTCATCGTTCTTCTGATAAAGCTTAATGCAACAGGATTTTGGCCAATAAATCTTAAGGTTTACTCAACACTTACCGAGGCCAAAGGACTTAGATTTTCTATCTTCCCATCACTATTAAAATGAATGGATGCATTCTGATTTCCCAGATTTATTACTTTGATTTGGGTTTGGCCTGCTGCAGGAAAGACTGGGAGGGTTTTCTGTGATGGAGGAAAAAAGAAAATAATGTCATGAGGTCAAATGTGGACTAAAAATTAACTTGAAATTATGAAGTTTCTGCAAACCAAAATGGAGTTGCCTTGACATTCTGATGAGAGAAATCCACAACTGCCATGATAAGCCTTCCTACTTTTTCCACAAAGTGCCTTTTACTTTTCTATGTTAGCCATTTGCATCATTTGTTTGTTTTTTCCCAATGGCTCATTGGCTAAAACTATTCTGAAATTATCATCTCATTTGTGATTGTTACATTACCCAGAACTATCTGCCATAGAGTCTGAGTGAGCTCCATAGGAACAACTGTTGGAGGAAGAGGATGGTGGAGGCCAAGAGCAAAGGATGTCTGTGTAAAATTCAGCCAGATGGCACGTCTGAGCAATGGGGGGAGGGGGGGAGGGACCAATCATTTCCCATGCATTTTTATATGAATTTCATAGTCTGTTACTGCTATCCCGTTTGGAACAAAAGGAAATTACCTTATATCAACTTAGATCATCTAGCTCAAGATCAAATTGGAATGGCAGTTGCCAAAGAGGGGGCCTCATATGTTTGTGGATTGCTACTCCCAGAAGCCCTAGCCCGCACAGCCAATAGTCAAGACATCTTGGAATTACAGTCTAAAAACATTTGGGTGTTTAGTGGAGTGTGTTTTTCTCTGCATCTCTGACCAATTCTTTCCTGCTTTATGTGATCCATTTGCAGGGTCCCCCCATCAATATAATCCACTCTGCCTCTTTATAATTTTGTTGATAAAAACAGATAAAGAATAAAGATGTTTTGTGGGGATTTTGTAGTCTAAAGTTCCATCTTGTGGCTATTAAGGGATACATCACTGATGTTTAGCATAATCAAGCTATTGTAGTATAAAGATGCATTGTTCTATGATTCTCTCTCTGCGCAGGCGTGGAATGCCTTAAGACTGATAACCACACGACGCCTCTATGGCCAAATTCTTATCTTATGCTAATTTTGCTTGTTTTGCGTGCTTAATAAAAACGTCTGGGGTGAAGAAGGTAGCCATCTTCTTCTTCTTCTCTACCGGTACCTGAATACTAACAAGATAAAGTCTGCAGTGTCTTTTTTCTCAGAGAATTCTCTCATCAACTGTTGCCAGGCAGGCCTGGTAATAGTTCCCTGGCTATTTTCCCACAATGTTTAGGGTAATTTTTTTAAAATCTCACTTTGTATATTTCTTTCCAGTTGCATTGTTTTTACTTACATCTATTTGAATTTGAATCACAGCAGCAACCACAAAAGCCAAAGCTGCCAGCAGCATACCAACTGTCATCTTCCTCAGAGGCCTGGTGTATGAAAGAAAAAGGAACAAGCTGACACTTAGAAAGACACTTCATCTAATCGCTTCAACTTTGATTACTGTCACTGTGAGGTCTATGTAAATCACCACCTTTGGCCCATGTCAATTTATGCATAATAAAGCAAACCATCTCAGTATCTTAAGGAGGCCTGCCTCCTTGTGCTCTCTGCAGTGAAGGACAAGATGGCTTCCACATACTAAAGTTAACTGGGCTGAGGGCTGAAGTCCCTTGCTTTATCTCAGGACAGAAACAAATCTTACAGATATTCTGGGATTAAAAGAGGAATTATTTCACTGTGGAAAGCAGGGCCAGTTCTCAACTCATCTCATTTGCAAATTAGTTGCTTTGTTGTATGATTGGTTTCAGGGCACAAGAATGGAATTCCTTTGAAGTCTGATTTCTCAAACACAGAAGGTTACCGGGTCATGTTTACCATAATATTGGGCCACTTTATTGTACTGTATTGTATCCTATCATATTGATCCATATAGTGCAAAGCTTCTTTTCCTGTCTTTCCATAAATATTGAAATACCTCTACTATCTGGCCCTAAGAGAATGTTTGGTGAAAATTTCCACTATACATAAGTACAACAGAGAATTTGAAGCACATCTTGTTCACACTTGTTGAAACACAGGCCCGTCCACTTGTTTTATGTTTGGGTGGGAAGTGGTTAACTAATGAAAAAAATAAGTCAATTCCTGAGATTTCCCCTTGCTTGGTGTCACTTTGTGAATGGTCATGAGCACAAGAGGGTATTCTATAGGCCATCTTGACTGCTGCCATTGGTGTTTTCAACTGGCTGTTTTGTTTTTTGCTATGTAAAGTTTGGCACCCTTTTTCTTCTGGCAGTATCAGCACAATATTGTACAGCAATATAGGGCCATTTCTCAGCATTTTGAATCATGCGTACAGAAGAACAATATTTCACATTCAGAAACTGGAGGGTTTTTTTGTTTGTTTTTTGTTTGTTTGAAGAATTTAAGAACTTGATCCTTTTCATTCTCCATTTAAGACTCTGGTTTGCAAATCAGCATCATTTTAATATAAACCCAGGCATTATATAATTATTCAACAACAATATCCAGAAAAAGATGGTTTTAATAACTTACACACTAGAAGCGAAGGCAGCTTGTAAGCAAAAAAATGATAGTGATTTTAGAAAACTTTGTAGTCACTCACGTGAAATTTATGCGGCATTTCTGAATGAGAGGATAAATAACAGCATCTACAACTGGGACCATTATAACAATGAGAATTGGGTTTACAGTCTGTAGAGAAGAGGAAGAGTATAACAAAGTTAAAAATGTTAAAATAGCATTCAATTATCTATTAGAAATAGTGGAAAATGTGAACATAGATGCTTACTGTACCTGCATCTGGTCTGGCTGAATCTGAACAGGGCCCTGCAGAAGGGGGAAAAGAGAGAGATGCTTATTCCACTTCTAAAATGCACAGAAGTCAAAACTTGAAATGTCAGTGTCTCAATCTAGTTGTGTGCCCATGCACATGATTGCATAGGAAACCCCCCCCCGCCACTTATTATTTGCTGTACCAGCAAATGCGGGCACATCAAATGGGGTGTTAATGGGATGTTTAGCACTTTAATATACTTAACTAATATACTTAAACAAAATGCTTCTTAAATACACTTCTATAAGTCAATCAAGGTGCAGTAGTTTAAGAAATGACTTACAAAATCTCCATCCATAGTTGTGGCTTGCAATGTCCATCGTGATCCCTTTCAAAAAAGAAAATTAGACATTTCTAAACTATAAGGCTAATTAAATAGAACAGAGTAGAACTGGCTGGCTACAAGTCCCTCATTATTTCTAGGATAACAAGCTGTAACTAAGTTGCCTTTCAAAAGAAACATAGTAGTGAGCTACAAAGTTGCTTTGCAATATAACAACAAACCTTTTATAGTTACTTTAAAAAGTGACATTTTATGGGCATTTGGGAGCATTGTTTGGTAGGAATTTTTTAAGTCCTATGCTATTGTCATATCAGTCTTAAGTGCAAGGAAGCATTGTTTTGTTTAATATTTTCTAACTTTATATTTTAAATAAGCAATATCAGAACTGGCCAGTAGCTGGAACCATATGGTATGTCTGTCAAATATTATACTCCATATATTATTATGACAGAGCAGTGATAATAATAAGGACAACCTGCCTGTCACAAAATAATGAGTGACACAACAAATCCCTTACAAAAACTATGTAAAGTTCTGGGGAAGAATATTAAAAACACCTATTTTACTGATATATTTTGGGTTATTGTTGTAAGGTAAGATGGGAAGAAATGAAACCACTTATCTTCATGAAAACTGCACAGATCAACTCTTTGAAAAACATTCTGGGTGGTAAATAAAGTAAAATGATAAATAAATAGCCAATGGCAAAAAGAGAGAGATAATTTTAAGATTCTGCAGGCCTCTTGGCTTACTGAAAATTAACAGCAAATTTTTGTTTGAGGAAATGATCATAACTAAAGAATGAGCTGTGTTCTTATATATGTTGTATTAATAGATTTAAAATATATATTTACAGGTACACACTATTTTACCAATAGTAGCACAAAACAACCACCGTTAGTATTTAAAAATAAGAAGTGCATACCTAAGGGTATATCTTGACCCTTAGGGGAGGAAGCATGACCCTAAGATTATAAACATATAAATAAATTGTTCTTAAAATCCTTCACTCAACTTACCTGCTGATCAAAAAGTGCCCAGAACATGGGGAGAGGAATATATAGGAACAACACCTTCAACACCATCTTAGTCTGGACAATAAGTCGTTTCTACAACAAAAGATTTTTTTAAAACAAATTAATTAAAATATAATCTCTGTAATATGACAGGTTTCTCTATGTACAAATTAGAAGAGATAAGAACAACAGATCAAAAAGTAAGAAAAGTTGGAAGAAAGAGGAGTAATCGTAGAAGAAGAATCCTTCAGCAATAATTTGTAGAGAAGTGGGCTGGGATGGAACAGAGAATACGGAAGTGCAGGTGCTCAGCCTAGCAGTTCTTATAGTCACATCCCGAGGAGAATCCAAAAAATGCACAGCAAATATTTTGATTCACTTCAGCAAACTCTTACTTGAAATTTTCATCTTTATGAGGAGCAGGTCTTTTGTAAAACCAACAAGTCATAATAGCCCAAACCACTCCTTAATACTGTTTATTGCAACAAGGATACTTCACAACAATATGCTGTTGCTAGGATTAGCAATTCATTCTCATTCTCTCACCTTTGGCTAAGGTGACGACTACAGTTAACCTGAGAAGGAACATGGAGAGCTGAGGGGTATAGAGAAATGGCAGATGACATCACTATTGCTGTTAATCAAGACATTCCAGTGCCCTGACCTGTGAACCATGGCTCTGTAGAAGAGGGAGGCAGAGGTGCCTGACCTGTCTTTCTCTCCTCAAAGTACCCTCTGATAAAACTTGATTATTGGCTATAATCAGAATTTTTTGGAAGAAAGAGAAATACCAGGAAAAGATAATATTCATATCATATAAACCAGAATACAGGGGCCTCAACTGGTTAAACCAAATGTAATGATACAAGATATTAGGTAACACATCACAAAAACGGGGAAAAGAACATGGGGAACATATCTTGTCAATTAGCCCCGACTTGCTGTGACAACATCCCTTACTCCTCATGGACATGTGTAAATAGACAATCCAATATTTGGCAGGACATGACTGAGAGGTGTGTAAGGTTCTAAATGATATTCACACATGGGGCTTTTTGATAAGTAATTTGAACCTGCAACACTTGTTGAATCTCTAAAGTGTGTGGATTCAAGCACCCTTTGAGGGCTGGTTTTTTCCCTCAGCTGCTTATATCTAGTTAATATGATCTACCACTGATACCTAAAAAGAGGTGATGACTCCCCAAAAAATTAGTGCTTAGTCCAGTGCTTGTGTTTACTGCTACAACTATATAAGTGTGTTTTTTCCTTGTTTTTTTTTAATATCATATCTGATGGGGTTTTTAAAATGATATCTCTTTCAGTTCATGTTGTAGGCTGTCCTGGCTCTTATGCTGGGAGAAAGATGAAATACAAATGGAATTTTTAAAAAAAATACATCCATAATCTTAATTTAAATAAACTGGTCTGCCTTAACAATACACTCTGGATGCTGCTTTTCGCAGCTTTGACAGAAAACATGTCACAAAACAAGAATAGGTCCATCCAAAGAACAAAGAGATACATGGCATAAAGGAGATCGGATTTTAAGCTGTTGTACAAATCACACCTTTAAAAGACATGCATGTGTCACTCTGCTTTGGAATGTACAAAAAAAGACAAGACAAAACAAAATAAAAACAGAAATATTGTCAGTTACCTTTAAGATGAACAGATGTATTTTAGTGTGAGCTTTTGTGAATTACATTCCCTTTCCTCAGACATGTGGAGTACAATGTGTAGACCTCAGGTTAGTATACAGAGCATACATGGTTGTGAGGGGCAAAGGTAAAGGTAAAGGTAAAGGTTCCCCTTGACAATTTTTGTCCAGTCGTGTTCCACTCTAGGGGGCGGTGCTCATCCCCATTTCCAAGCCATAGAGCCAGCATGACTTAGACACGGAACACTGTTACCTTCCCACCGAGGTGGTCCCTATTTATCTACTTGCATTTGCATGCTTTCGAACCGCTAGGTTGGCGGGAGCTGGGACAAGCAACGGGCGCTCACTCCATCGCGTGGATTCGATCTTATGACTGCTTGGTCTTCTGACCCTGCAGCACAGGCTTCTGCGGTTTAGCCCGCAGCGCCACCACGTCCCCTTGTGAGGAGCAAGGGCCAAGTAAAATATGATATAGACAATTTAGGATAGTGAATTTTCAAGAAGATGCAGGTGCAACAATACGCCCCCGTAAACTCCAAATTCCCCAATCATTTTGTCCCTGTGGAAGCTCAGTTCCAGTCACTAGGCGTCCACCTTCCCAGTCCTTTCGACTCTGCCGGGGCTCAGTTCCAGTCAGTAGACGCTGCCAGGCATGCCTTTCAGGTGAGCACTTAGTTCACAACTGTCTCAAATCCAGAGCTGGGCTGAATTTTGCTCACTAGCACCAGCTGTCTGACTCTGGATGCTGCTTTTTTTGTACATTCCAAAGCAGAGTGACACATGCATGTATTTTAAAGGTGTGATTTGTACAACATCATGAGGTCCAATACCTCCTGGCTATTTCAAGAGATCGTGGGTGCACCCGCTCCTAGAGCTGCCTGGTGAGGTGTTGGTGATGCTGGTTTCACCTCCAGCTTCTCCTGTGGGTTGTGGTCAGTTCCCCTGCCTGGTGGTGTCTGAACACCATCTCAAGGACTCAGGAGGAGAGAAGATAAGCCTGCCACCACTGTAACCACTCCCTGGTGGGGGAAAATGACCCTCTCCCCACTCGGGATCCTGAAACAGCAAGGGCAGTCTTTCGCCAGCATGTAAAAGGTAGGTGGCTGCTCTTCCCTCCTCTTTCTCCTCCTCTTCCTTTATCCCCCTTCCTGCCAGCCCACACGGCCTGTGCTCTCTCTCCCTGGAGCAGCTGCTCCTCCCCTTTGGTTCCTGCCCCCTTTCCCCCTGCTGTCTGCATCCTTAGGCGTCCTGGCATCCAGAGTCTCTGACAAATCCTCTGTGAGGTGCAGCAACAAGGCAGATAGCCACCTGGGATGACAAAGCTTCCCCGTTTCATGCCTTAAATAGAGACCAGGGCTATTTAGTTTAATTAAACTGGCTGGATAGTTCAGTAGATTAGGTACCAAAGTTGAGAGTTCAATTCCCCACTGTGCTAAGGAAAGTAGAGCCAGCCTGTGTGGCCTTGGGCAAGCTGCACAGGCCCAGGATGACTCCAGAAGAAGGGAATGGTAAATTACTTCTAAGTACTCTCTACTTAGAAAAACCTGAAAATATAACATATTATTATATATTAATAAGCTGGTTTTCTCCACAGTTAAAAAAATATTTTCTTTCATTAAACTCTGCCTTTAGCACATCCAACTCCTTTCTGTCATTTCTAAAACAGTTTGAAGACAGCCATCAAAAAATCATATAATTATTTACGTTAGCTATTTTTTTTTTCCTATCTTTTATCAGTTTGTTTATGTAATCACTTTGGAAGTTCATTACCTGTGCAAAAAATAATAATAATTATAAATAAAGCTACTGCTACTTAGAAAGTTCATTGCCTGTATCTGCATCCCATTTTACTTTACTTTTTTTTAGATTAGGCATACTTCAGTCTCGAGAGAATATGGTAATATGCTCTGAATAGAGGACTTGGAACAGAGTCTAGTGTGGCTGAGAAGGCCAATTTGAGAGTGACAATCCCTTCCACACTGAAGACCAATACAATCTGTCCCTTGTTCAGCTCCCTGATTTTGCTGGCTTCAGGATTGCCTCTTTGCCTCGGCTTGCTGGACAAGGTTCTCTTCAAATTGAGAGAGGCCATGAGGCCTCTTACATCTACAACTCTTACATCTCCTCTTACATCTACAACTATGTGTATTGTGGGCTCCATATTGTACATAATATGTCTGATGAAGTGGACTGTAATCTATGAAACCTCACACTGAAAAAAAAAATCTGTTAGGCTTAAAAGTACGACAATATTTTTGATTTTGTTTTCTTTTTGTTGTAAGTACAAATAGCACAGCAACTTACATCATATTTTTCACGAGCCCAGTCCAACCAATGTTCCCTCTTTGGATATTGTTTACTACGATGTCTGAATCTGTTTCGAACAGCAAACTGCAAGAACACAATTGCAAATTGTTAATATAACTGTTTTTCACCAGTTATATTCATCAATAACTGCAAGAAGTTTCCTAATTTAACTAACTGGAATGCAAGAGAGTGAGTGTGAGTTTTTACTTAGCATGATTGAATCAATATTGTGTCCACATCTTTTTGTTCCCTCTTATATGTCTAGAAATAGATGCTATTGACAGTTTCTTGGGAAATAACCCTGTTAATCTGTTGTAAGAAAAACAACAAAGAACTTCATGCCACCTTAAAGACTAACACATTTTATCCAGCATAAATTTTTGTGACCTGCGCTTGGATGTGGACATGCATCTGGTGAAGTGGGCTGCTGCAGTCAGTGAAAGCTTATGCCAAATAAAACTCATTAGTCTTTAACATCCCCTCAGACTCTTTGTACAGTTTTCAATTTTCCCCCCATGATGTTTTAGGACATCTAGATGTGCCTAACAGCACCAGACAGACACTTAGAATTGAGGGAAAATCTAGAACAACACTGCTAACTGAAATCATATTTCCATGTCATAAAGAATATTCTGTTAGCTTAGAACAACCACCTTGTAGAGATTTAGGATACATTTCTAACACAGACGTTCAGGAAGCAGCATGTTGCATGATAAACAGTACGTATACATTGCATACTTGGTGAGACAAGCCTAAAAGCACATTAATTGGATTCAGTCCAAAAATGAACCATTCTGCTTCTCCTTAGGCTCAAGTTCAGGTAAACACTGCTACCCATGACAATGCTAGTAGCCCTGTATTGTACATTGCTTACCGTGATGCACTGAGCGACTTGGACCATTATGTTACCTTGAGGCTTTACTTTCTTGTACATTGTACTTCCAGCCATAAACACCACTGCAAAGAAAAATAAAGAACACCACAATCTGCTATTGTCTCTGAAGGAGCATGCAAATATCATGCAAGTGAAAAAAAATGGGAAGCAAGATGTGTAACCACATCAAGAACCTAGGATGCAATCTCTCCGTGGAGAAAATGTACAGCTTGCTTAGCTCTGCATAGAATTTCTCTTTATACCAAGAGCTTAGAGAAGCTACTTTAGGGCCTGCAGATCCCAGAATCCCTCCTCCCCAGCCATGAGTTCATTCTGAGGCTTTCAAGTGGCAGTATTTCTCGGGGCCGATTATCACAGAGCGGTGGTTCTCAACCTTGGGTAACCCAGATGTTCCTGGACTGCAACTCCCAAAAACCCCAGCCAGCACAGCTGTTGGTCAAGGCTTCTGGGAATTGCAGTCCACCTGGGTTACCCAAAGTTAGGAAACACTGACATAGAGAAGGACTGAGAAAGAGGGGAGTAATCAAGTAGCAGCTGTATGCTTCTTTTCTTTTCATTGAGGAGATTTCCATTTCACTCTAGTGATGTAAATGGTAAGACTTGGCAAGATTATCTGTTGTTCTGCTTAAAAGCTGAATTTGCATTTCAGCTGGCCAAAGATTTCTTGCTAATGCCCAGTCTCTTCCATCAGTGTAATCTAGCACGGCTGAGTTCAACAGAGTTTAATCCCAAGTAACTGTGAACAGGACTGCAGTCATGCCAATCCTAACAAAATTGGTATAATCCTGCCTACTGCTCTTTCGCAAAGAGAGTGGGTAAGGTGCCTTGGGGGTTCTCTTTTGGGGCATGGCTTCTCACAGCACTGAGGACTGTGGTGAGGAAATACAGTCGACAACCATACCACTGCAATTTTCCTAACCAAAAATATTGCAAATGAGAATTAAAGCAAGTGAAAATGGAAGTGTGAGATACTTACACAATGCAAGAGCCATTAATATGGCAGGGATACCGAATGCCAGAGGGTAACATTTTTGTCTGGTATGAATTCCACATTCTACCTCTAAATTGAAAAAAAAGAAATAAGAACATCATAAGAACACTTTTTTTGGAGTCTAGCTGCAGATTGTATTTTGTCTCTCAGTCTTAGGTGATGTTTTGCTTATATGGAGATTAAATTCAAAGTAATGAATCATTAATCAAATCTTAGAGATCTTATTTCAGATTTGAATGACAGAGGATAATGATTTTCAGCAACGAATAAAGGTCTGTTCTATTACTATTGTTACTGATCAATCACTGCCTTTTAGCCAAACAATTTCTACATTGGTATGCTCAAATTAATTAAACAGAGCCTTCTCCAAACAATGCCTGTGTGCATGAGCAGAAAGTACTGACTGCGACATGGTTGCTCCCAGTACATCATCCTGTCCTAAATTTAGGGACAATCCAGCCACCTCTTTCCTAAATAGTGTAAATATTTGTGTAAATCTTTACCAAGGCCTTTTGTCTTACTAAATTAAGAAAATACTGCTGGATGATAGACTCTTAATTGGGGCAAAGTATTAAATAAGATGTTAGTTCCCTTAAAATGAAATTATATGTATTAGGGGAATTTTTACCTCTAAGAATTGGAGTGATTATAGTAGAGATAAGACTTCCAGCATTAATGGCCAAATAAAATATAGAGAAGAATCTGCTTCTTTGTTTTTCCTGGAATGCAAAGAAGAAAATTATTATAAACTACACTTTATGTGCTTATTTTAAAAAGGATTCATATCTAATTCATCATCCATTTAATAATTATGAAAGGACAAAGGCTATTGATTTGGTTGTATAATAAAATTATGTATGATAAAATTAATGGCAGGGCTGCTATAAATAAGCATAGTTACGGAAGACCACTGTAATGAATAAGAAAAGCTATTTTAGTGGTGGGTTTAAGATGGACATGATATGGGTAATGGGGCCCAATTGGCAACACATATTCTATAAGCATCAGTAGCAAAGTTGTCAGGTGTTTCTTTGTTAGAGATATCATAGGTAAAGGCCCAAAAGATTAAATATTCAAAGTAATTATTTATACAGTAAGCAACGTGTTATTTACAATTATTTCATTTTTACAATTACTGGGGCATAACTAGGTTACATTATTAAGTGTACCTCTTAGAATGATAACTACACTCCTTTTGCAGTATAACTGTAAGTTTTTAATTCACTTTTACAGTTACAGGCATATCATCTCCCTGAGTGGTTGAGGAGAAATATCACATAGTTCAAGTGCTGTTCCTGTTGTTGCCTTATACAGTACTCTGTTGTGGGTGTTGAGGCAAAAACAGGGTGGACAGGAGGATGATATGTTCTATGTCACAGACCAATGGCTTAAAATGTTCAGATGTTTTTTCTTAAAAATAATTGAAAGTAATTATTATTGTTACTTTTTGGAAATAGCAAATAGTTGCTTTTCATTGTAAGTTTGGGCCCTTGGAACTATAGCTTTTGCTTATCAATAGTGATTTTCTAGGAGATAGTTAGAGAAGATGAAGTGTTTATTGCCACTGCACTCGTTCCTTTCAGATAGAACAACGTACATACGAGAGGGGAAAGAATTGATGTATTTATAGGCTGAAACCCTGTTGCTTAATCACACACAGAGAAAGCAAACCATGTGACATTCACTGACTTTTAGCTGGCAAGGAATGAGTTGCTACTGAGATTCTTAGTGGTGCACATGCCTGCTGGCTTGGTTCATGTTCAAGAATATCAGTGGTGATTTGTTAATTTCCAGCTAAAAGTATGTTATGCTGTTTGTCTTCCACATGTAAACAAGTGGATTTCAGCCATAGGGACAAGCTGAAGTGTCCCTATGGCTTAACGGGAGAACACGTATAGAGGAAAGAAGATTGCAAACTTTGGGGAATGTCTTCTGAAGAACTGCATCTGTATAGATGGGATCCTGACAAGGATCATTGGCAGTGCTGTGTAGCATTTCCACTTTGTAAATAAATTATATGTCACAGGATCCCAGTGCAACCCTTTTCATGAACAAACTCAAGTAAAGAAATGTGCCCTATGTTTTCTAAGTACACAATGGGTTGGGAAGAGTCCAGCAACTCTAATACCTGATGATCCTCAAACTGATCTCCACCAAAGGCTGCTACGCAGGGCTTGATCCCACCTGTTCCAAGAGCAATCAGGAGCAAGCCAATCATGGAGAAAGCACTGCAATGGCAAACATGATTTAAAAATAACATATGAGTTGGGGTGCATGGACATACAAAGCTAATTCAGCTACATTTACCTCCTAGCATCAGGATGAACCTGCCAGTGTCTTTGTGAGCAAATTACGGCATATATTGGGATCTCCACCTATCCCTTGGGATCCCAATATATGGTATATGTGCTCACCCCAAAAATGAATCACTCTGAATGTGGGAATAGGCAACCACAGGTGGACAAAATTTTAAAACAGCATTAAGCAAATGTTAACTGACTCAGAACATCTTTACTATATCCAATAGATTTACTTCTTGGTCAGCCCGACAAGGGAGGATTTTGTGTGCTGGCTGGATAGCTCAATGAGTTGTGTATCTGGCTGTGGGTCCAGAGGTTGGGAGTTTGATTGTGCTTCCTGGAAAAAGAGCCAGCCTGTGTAGCCTTGGGCAAACTGCACAGTCCCAGAGCAACTCCAGAATACGAGTATGGTAAACCACTTCTGAATACTTTCTGCCTAGAAAATCCTGACTTGTGTGGTGGCAAGAACAAAGCTAAAAGCAACATAACATTCTGTTTTATAAATAAATGTGAATATGTAGAATATACAAGGCAGCACATAGGGACTGTAGTTAAGCCTGAGTAGGGGACCAGACAGAAGGCTTTTCTACTGAGGTCCATCAGACCTACCTTACCCCAAGTTCTGCCCAAGCTACAACCCAGTGGTTATTCATTGGTTGCTGTGGGGACTACCTAACTGGCAGGATAGCCACACAACACTTTGGACTGGCTGTATCAGAAGGAGTAATAGTTTCAGTCAACTTTCTCTATCTTCCGTTCAGATAAAGGTAAAGGTTCCCCTTGACATTTAGTCAGTCGTGTCCAACCTTAGGGGGTGGTGCTCATCCCCGTTTCCAAGCCGTAGAGCCAGCATTTGTCCGAAGACAGTTTCTGTTGTCACGTGGCCAGTGCGACTTAGGCACGTAATGGTGTTTGCCTTCCCAACGAGGTGGTACCTATTTATCTACTCGCATTTGCATGCTTTCGAACTGCTAGGTTGGTGAGGAGCTGGGACAAAGCTACATGAGCTCACTCCGCTGCATAGATTCCATCTTACGACTGCTGGTCTTCTGACCCTGCAGCGCAGAGGCTTCTGCGGTTTAACCGCAGCGCCACCACATCCCTTCCGTGTATCTTCCGTTCAGCCTGCTAGCAAAAATGGAGATCCCTAGTAGGTAGTAGGTATAAATATATATATGAATATGTAAAGTTCTATAAGATAATATGGACTAAACTCTTCGTTCAGGCAAAAAAAGTGCATTTTTGTCGGTTGTGTGAATCACACATCTTTCCTTCCTTCTGGGCATATCCATTATTACATCAGATAAAATGCAAAATACTTTTAAGGGCAAGATTATGGCAAGTTTCCAGCTAAATTTCCATGTATCTGGCAGTATGTTTGTAGGCATATGTTACAAAATAGGTTGTTTGCTATTTAAAAGGATAGGAAAGACTGCAAAGGTTCCACACTGGAAAGCAAGGGGAATCCAGCCATGATCAAAATATGATAACTGAAGCACTTACTCCATCAAAGCAGATTTTGAGTTTTATTGATATACCAAGATAAAGCTGTGTAACAGGAGTAACAGGAAATAGTAAAGAGAGGAACCAAGGCTATGACAATTAAAACAGTCATAAGCAGAGGATTTGTGATACATGGAATCTCTAATATGTCCCAATTTGCATTCATGTGGAAACCAGATATTATGTGCTGCAACTTACATGGGAATCTTAACGTCATCTGGTACACCATCCCTGTTTCCATCCATCAGGTCATTTATGGAACCTATCGACAAAACTGCTTGCCCGACTGTGTACACAATAGACAAGGAAACAATGGTCCTGTTATGGAAAAAAGCACATGGAAGATGCATTTTTAATAGCACAGTCCCTCTTTCCTTGTTTCTTGAATGTGAATTGTGTGTTTGAACAAATGTACCATGACAACAAAAATGTGAACGTGATATTACTGAACATATGCAAATAATAACTTTACTTTTCTCATCCTCTACATCCTATTTTGTTCAGTTTCTATGACTGAATATATGTCAGATAGGAAATCAGAGTAAAAGATGAACAGCTCAGTCAATAAATCATAGGATCGTTGTAGGGTTGGAAGGAACCCTGGAGGTCTTCTAGTCCATCCCCCTTGCCCAAGGCAGGAGACCTCATACCATCCTGGACAGATGGCTGTCTAATCTTTTCTTGAAAACCTCCAGCAATGGGGCACCCACAACAACAGGAGACAAGCTGTTCCACTGCTTAATGATTCTCACGGTCAGGAAATTCCTCCTTATTTCCAGGTTGGATCTCCCTCTGACAAGTTTCTACCCATTGGTTTTTGTCCTACCCTCAGGTGCAATGGAGAAGAAATCAATGTCCTCTTCCCTGTGGCAACCCTTTAGATATTGGAAGACTGCTATTATGTCTCTGCTCAGTGTTCTCTTCATTAAGCTAAACATACCTAGTGTTTTTAGTCATTCCTCATAGGATTTAGCCTTATCATCTTTGTTGCTCTTCTCTGCACCCCTTCCAGGGCCTCAGTGTCTTTTTTGTATTGTGGTGACCAGAAATGGACACAGCACTCCAAGTGCAGCCTCACCAGTGTGGTTATAGAGAAGTACCATCACTTCCCGTGATCTTGATGCTATCCCCCTGTGGATGCAGCCTAGGAATGTGTTGGCTTTCTTGGCAGCTGCAGCACACTACTGACTCAATCTTAAGTGGTGGTCCACCAGGACACCTAAATCCCTCTCACAGGTACTACTGTCGACCCAGGTACCACCTGTCCTGTACCTGTGCATCTGGTTAATAAACCAATTAATAAACCAGGAGCATTATACAGCCCCCCCCCCACAGCATTTTTGCTGCCCTGGGTTCCACGTAGACAGTACCTCAATGTCTTCTTCTGCCAAGAAAGGGAAAGGGAAGGGGAAGAAGAGAGAGGAAAGAGGAGAAAGAGGAAAGGAAAGGAGAAAGGAAAGGAAAAGGGGAAAGGAGAGAGGAGAGAGAGGAAAGAGAAAGAGGAAAGGAGATGAGAGAAAAAGGAAAAGGAAATTTCTGCTTTTGGAAGCCTCCTGTGGTGGTGATTCATATTTAGAACAAAATCTTATATGCCCCCCATCTTGCTTCCCCCCCAGCTGTCAAAACAAACAAACAAACAAACAAACAGAGGCAGAAGTAAAGTTCCAGCTACTTCATTTTTTATCCCTCATAGATGGTGCAGACTTTAAGGAGGCCTGGAGGAAGAAAACTGGCCCCCCAAGCTTACACAGATTGCCTCCCGCATGTGTACATGGACTTGAAGTAGCTCTAGACTGGTTTTTTGGATAGAAGCACGAGGTTTTCAAGTCCTGGTTGAAGACACCAGGAACTAAATCTACCTTCAGGCAAAACACATGCTCTAATATTGGTCTGCATGCAGCCATTACTGATCAAAATGACTGTTCAGATTGAGAAAAAGTAACAGCAAATTCTGTTGGTTATTGTGTCATGTTCCTCAGTTCTACAGTAATGAGAGCATCAATGTTTGCATGCATTATTATATCTTATGTAACTATCCCGATACAATTTGTACATGCCACAGATATAATGTGTGGGATCTACACTCTCCCATAAAACAGGAATTCCCAGTCCAGTAAATTTAAGGTCACTCCCACACAGACAGAATAGAACTGAAGAACCAGGCAATGGCAATATGAGAACTACGCATCTGCTAATTTTTTTGTGGCGAACATTCCTGATACTCTGTTACAGTCTGTAACAAATTATTACACACATGCTGTCTTTGATGCAGTTTGCCCATCTGTGTTTCAGTATTGTTTATTAAATGCACTGTTTTTAAAATATGAAATACTATACTTCATTTGCAAGATTAACTCTCGGTTAAACACCCTCCCCAACATTCCATGCCATTATGGCTTGTGCTACAAGTTGAATTGTGGAATCTGCAAAATCTTTCAAAAAAAAATATATGTTTAGCATAGCATCTACATCATGCTGTGCAAATAATATCATAAGCCTTCAAATGTCATACATTTCTTAATTGCGTTGAAAACAAATGTGTGGTTGCCACTTTTTTTAACCTGAAAATATCCCTGTTTTTACAAAAGCCAAACAAAAGCCTATCCTATGTAGAATTTGGGGGGCGGGGCGGGGAGTGAAGTGTGCTGTTTATATACTGCCACATAACACTTAAAGCACTCTCTGTGCAGTTTACAATTGAATTATGCAGGCTACACATCCCGCCCCCCCTGCAAACTGGGTACTCAATTTAACAACCTCAGGTGGAAGGGTGAGTGAGTCTTGAGGTGGCTAGCTTGGACTGAGCAGAGTTTTGACTGCAGTTTAACCATTGCCCCACAAGGCCCATTGCGGGGGGGGGAGGGAAACATAAAACAGAGCAAATGTATTTCATCACAACATCTCTATTAGGGAAAGATGTGTGATGAATTCCTGACTAGCATGAAGCTGTAAAAAGCACAAGGCATTGGTGGGTTCTGTGGAAGAGGAGTTCTACTCCCCGCCCCCCAGTCTTAGGCTATACCAGGATCTACTTAGGATTTATTGGAAGCCACTGCACTCGATTCCGAATTAAAGACAACAGTTCCACAAAGGGGCTAAGGATATAAGCTCCATGATCAACCAGTATTTGCAGGACAAAACACAGCCATGCCCAAATAATGAATATGAATCTCTTTATCCTGTCCAGTTGCATCTCCCACACAATGATTGTGCGGTTGTACTCACATGAACTTCCCTAGCCAGGAGTCAGCTATCAGTGCTCCAAGGATAGGTGTTAGATAGCAGAGGGCAACAAATGTGTGGTAAATGGCAGTAGCAAGGTTGTCATCCCAGCTGAGAAAAAACTTGAAGTAGAGAACAAGCACAGCTACAGGGGAGGAAATAATGACATGATAACGGTGAGTAACGAGGGAGAGCATTCTGCAGACACAAATATAGAACTAGACTAAAGGGGGGGAAAATCACCTCGCATCCCATAGTAGGAGAATCTTTCACAGAACTCATTGATGACAATGAAGAAGATGCTGAGCGGGTAACCAAAGCAACCAGGCTGATGGAGTAGGAAAAACAAGAAAAATATTAATAATTATGAAGGTGTAGAATAAATTGCACCCAGATGTGACTTTAAAAAAAAAGCTGAAACAGAAAAATATCACATTACAATTACGTAAGTGCTTCTAGAACATATATTTGGAAAAATATTTTTATTTGCTTTTAAGTCTATTTAAACTAGAGTCCAAATGCCCTATTTGTTCCAGCAACAGGCAGAAAATAAAATTTATTTCAGTCACCCAAACTCTATGCCTTGTTTCTTACACGAGCCTCTGTCTTGATAGCAGATTGAGTTCAGATTGCCTGATAGTACCTGATAGCTGAGTCTGAGTGCTGTCACTCTGAATCATTGCAGAAAACCAGAATCACAGATGGGAAGGCCATGCATTGCTCTTCTCAGTCTTCTGTTTAAAGTGCTATCAGAGGAAGGCTCTCAGTTGAATGTGTGCTCTATTTGAAAGGCTGTTCCTTGTCCAAGCCTGGTTTAAAGATTTTTTTTAAACACAGGAAGCAAAAGCAGGAATCTTTAAACCGACCATCAATAGCACACAGAGGGCAGACTGAGCAGACACACAGATTACCCAGCACAGTTTTCTCCAACATGATGAAACGTCTTGTATCTCTATTTATGTCTCAAGGTGCATCTATACAATTAAACTCAAATATACGAAAATTATACAAATCTACACCTTTCTTTGTTCCATATGCTTTTTTTCAACTTTGGCTAAGTGTTAGTGGCCACCCATATTGCAGGCCCCAGATCCATATCTTTTTACCAAGGAAAGCAAAGGGAAGGCATTAATGGTGTGACCCCAATAGCTACCCAATGATCCTGTGTGGTGATGTCCGACCCACAGAATAGAGTGGATAAAAATTAATTATTAAGTATTATCCCCTCTTCTTTATGCTCCTTGGGAGGAAAGTGATGACAAACCTAGACAGCATCTTAAAAAGCAGAGACATCACCTTGCCAACAAAGTCCGCATAGTCAAAACTATGGTTTTCCAGTAACGATGTATGGAAGTGAGAGCTGCACCATAAAGAAAGCAGACCGCCAAAGAATTGATGCCTTTGAATTGTGGTGCTGGAGGAGACTCTTGAGAGTCCCCTAGACTGCAAGGAGAACAAACCTATCCATTTTGAACGAAATCAACCCTGAGTGCTCACTGGAAGGACAGATCCTGAAGCTTAGGCTCCAGTACTTTGGCCATCTCATGAGAGAAGACTCTCTGGAAAATACCCTAATGTTGGGAAAGTGTGAGGACAAGAGGAGAAGGGGACAACAGAGGACGAGATGGTTGGACAGTGTCACTGAAGCGACCAACATGAATTTGACCCAACTCTGGGAGGCAGTGGAAAACAGGAGGGCCTGGCATGCTCTGATCCATGGGGTCATGAAGAGTTGGACACAACTTAACGACTAAACAACAACCAACAACAATTTATCCCCTTAGCTGGCAGAACTTTGGAAAGCTATTTTTGAAATAAAACTCCCCAAATCCTCCCCAGGATGGAGGATTCGCTGGGATGGAGGATTGTGGGAGATGTTGCTCAATAATAATTTTTCAAAGCTTGCAAGTTATTAAGACTGCAGGCTAACCTAGTAGTTCAGTAAAATCTTTTCTTAAAGTTTAGATGGCTTAAACCTTCTTAGATCCATTCTAGATTGTCATCAAAGGGATATTTTTGTTGTACGCAAATAAGTACAGTGGTACCTCGACTTATGAACTTAATCCATTTTGGAATGACGTTCGTACATCGAAAAGTTCCTAAGTCGAAGTACCATTTCCCATTGAAATGCATGGGAATGGAATTAATCTGTTCCAGCATTGCAAAGGGCAAAAAGACAGGGGGAAAGGGCTGGGAATTCCAATTTCCCGCCCTTTCTCCCTGCCTTTTGGGCTTTGGAGCTCTCGAAGGGCTTTCTCCGATGTTGGGGGGAAAGCCCTAAGAGAGCTCTGAAGGCAAAAAGGCAGGGAGAAAGGGCTGGAAATTAGTATTTCCAGCCCTTTCTCCCTGCCTTTTTGCAGGGATCAATTTACGAAAGGCTCTGTTCACAAAAAATGGCATTGATTTGCGAACGGAGCCTCAACCTCATTTGTAGGTCAAGCTCTGTTCGCAAGTCGATGCCAATTTTTGCCAACGGAGCAGTTCATAAATCGAAAAGTTCGTATCTAGGGACGTTCGTAAGTTGAGGGTTGACTTTAAAATAAAATAAGTAAATCACATATATAAAAAGGTTTTTTAAACTTCATAGATGAAATTCAACACCTAGATTTATTTTCTGGAAAGCAACAGGAAGAAACTTTAGAGCACAGATTGTTTCATCTCAGAAGACAGATAACCTCCAAGAATAGTGATGTTGAATTCTACAACATAAACACTTACCGCATTATTTCTGGGGACTTTGTTTTTCTCTGTGGGAAAACAAGAACAAAATCACCAATCACCAACCTGAAAATGTTTAGCATACAATATCCATGGACTTTAGCCCCTTTTTTATAAACAAACCAGCAGAGCCAAAATAGGATCTTTAAATTACGTATTTCTTTTTAAATTATATATATAACAAAGAGTAGTAAAATACATGCCGTATAACAAATTTTACCTATGTACTTCTCCATTTTGTATATCAAGAAGAGTTAGAAGTACCTATGTTTATTTACCAGCACAGTAATCTCACATAAAATAAACGAAGGGTGCTGTTAATTAATCTGTGGTATACATCACTGGTAGTTAAATCTTGATTGTCTTTTTTGTACTCAGTAGGGTAGACATCACAAACACACAACTTTCAGACAACATCTATTTATGCACCAAATGGTCCTAACGTACTAGATGACTCACTGCTTCCACTTTTAGACATCAAATACAGTTAAAATATGCAAACTATGTTATACCATGTATAACAAATGCCACAAAGGATTTTTGACTTTAAAAAAGTTCATCTGTATTCCAAGTTGATATGCATATAATTATTGGAAGATAACAGCCGGAATTCTGTTAATTAGTTATACCAACATCAATGTAAAGTCAGATCAGTTTGTGTTTTACAGATTACAGCAAAGCTTTTGACTGTGTAGGTCATGAAAAACTATGGACTACTCTAAAAAAAAAAGTCCACATCAGCAGTTGAGTGTCCTGATGCATAACCTATACCACTGGTTCTTAACCTTGGGTTACTCAGGAGTTTTGGACTGCAACTCCCAGAAGCCTTCACCACCAGCTGTCCTGACTGGGGTTTCTGGGAGTTGCAGTTCAAAAGCATCCAAGTAACAAAGGTTAAGAACCACTGACTTATACCAAGGACAAGAAGCTACTATTAGGACAAAATATGGAGAAATAGAATGATTTCACATAGGCAAAGGTGTCAGACAAGGGAATTTTTTATCAATCTGTCTCTTCAGTGTGTATACAGAATTTATCATATGAAGAACTGCGTTAGATTGAGATGAAGAAAGAGGAAATTAGCAGAAGGAACATCTATAATTCAAGGTACTGTATGTGGATAACACCATATTACTGGCAGAAGGCACCAATGACTTGAAATGAGTCCTGATGAAGAGGAGAGAAGAGTCAAAGCAGGACTGCAGTTGAACATTGTGTATGTGTTCTGTGCTGTTGTCAGAACTGACTTATAGCAGCCCTAATAGAGGTTTCAATATAAGGGAGATATTTAAGGAGTGGTTTTATTTATTTTATTTATTCATTTATTGGACTTATATACTGCCCCATAGCGCTACAAGCACTCTCCGGGTGGTTTACAATGTAATTATACAGGCTACACATTGCCCCCCCCCCCAGCAAGCTGGGTACTCATTTTACCGACCTCGGAAGGATGGAAGGCTGAGTCAACCTTGAGCCGGCTACCTGGGATTTGAACCCCAGGTCGTGAACACAGTTTTAGCTGCAGTACAGCATTTTAACCACTGCGCCACGAGGCTCTTATCAGTTCTGCTCCCCCATGTGTTTCCATGGCCAAGTACAGATTTGAACCCTGTTCTCCAGATTCCCAGTCCATCGCTCTGTCCACCACACCACACTGGGAATCAGTTAAAATTAAGATAAAAATCATGTCTATGTAATTACATAACTTTAATATCGACAATGAAGAAATTGAAATTATTAAAGATTTTGTTCACCTCAGTTCAATCATCAGTCAAAATGAAGACTGCAGCCAAGAAATTAGAGGACTGAAACTTGGAAGTGGAGCAATGAACTAGTAAAGATTCTTAAGTGTAAGAATATGTCACTGGAGGCCAAGGCAAAGATAATCTATACTATGGTATTCCTAATTACTATGCATAGATGTGAAAGCTGGACAAAGAAAAGGTAAGTATACATTATTGATTTATTTGAAACATGGTGTTGGAGGAAGTCCACTGCAACTTTAAACTCTTGCAATTATGCCAGTGTAAATAATCAATAGGATTCTGGCCTAACCACACACTAAATAATGATAATCCACCCTCTTAATTCAAGTTTATGTCCCACAGTTTAAAGCTTTATATACCCAAGAACAAGACTGAAAAACATGATAAGAATTCTCCCAGAATTCTTCCCCCACACACATGTAAAATACTTTGTTGCTTGTCTTAGCATAATTGCGTTTTAAATTAGTGAATTTTGTTTAATATGCATAAAGGACAGGAAATCAAAGGGGATGCTATTATCTAGTTTCTCTATCCCACCAAATTAGTCCTTTTTGCCTCTTGCAGGGCAGTGCTCACCTAAAGATAATGAGAATAATTACCATCCTTAGACGTATGGTAGTGTATTGACTTTCACTATAAACTATGGCACACTTTTCACATTTAAAGTGTGATGTTTGGGGCACAACACTAGCATTTACACAACACAACGTAGTTTGTTACCACCCGTGTTTTTTACTAGTAATATTTTTTAGTTTCATTAAGTATATATATTTATTGTCAGCTAATTCAGAAAAGCACTCTGAAACTACAATTCACATTCAGCAGAAGGTACTATTAATGATGTAACTTTGTGTCAGGATGTTGAAAAATATGACTGTGAGCTAAACCCTATTGTTAGTCTCAATTAGAATACACCAATTAAATCAATGGATCTATTCTAGTTGAGGCTAACAGTTGCACTTAGGCTTTTATCACCATGCCATTTCAGTGTTGAGCATTATACATGGAAGGCGCCATACACACAGTTGTTTTCTTTGGAACAACATATATTCACATACAAGCACACATGCACATTGCCTACAGTTTACATTGCTTGCCACTCATTTCCTGCTCTAGTATGATTAAAGTCGCCTGTGTTTATGTTTTGCTGAAAATAACGTAAGAAAAATAGGTAGGATTTCATTTAGTAGCAACAATGTACTTGCCCCAAAGGTTTCAGTGGAACCCAAGATTGTCAGAGCCATTGTGGTTACTATCTGTATTTTGGCAGAGTGTTTTATTAGCCTCCTTCTAAGAAATCTTAAGACTTCCATTTTCTGCTTGAGTAAATGTTTGTGGCACATCAGAATATTAAAAGTCAACATGGCAGCAGAACTTACATCAGCACTTTCTTGTTGTACTGTGTGACCAGTTTTACTACTTTAGAGATAACACTCAAGAACAAGGAGAATTTGAACTTTAGGACTCTGAGTTGCAAACCAAGCATATTTACATATTTATCATTGGTGACTACCATAATTATGTCTCTAATAATTCTAATAGCATGTGACCTGCAAATAAAAAATGGCAGTACTGTTAGCTATTCTGTAGGGCAGTGTTGAGGAGTCTTTGGCCCACCAGATGTTGGTGAGTTCATATTCCCACCATACCTTATGGTTGATCAGGCTGGGTTACAGCTGATGGGACTTGGTGTTCAACATTTGGATAATCACAGATTCCCCAGACCTACTATAGATGGTAACACAGTTCACCTCCACACTGACAAAAAGACACAAAAACCTTGAGGAAGAATCAGGATCTATTTAGATAAAATCTTCTATGCATAAGCATCCAGTGGAAAAGTTTTATTCAAGGCAGCTTCTGTTTCATTCAGTCTCTCATAAAGTAGTTAGTATCTGTGCACTCTCAACATTTGCTACAGGTAGAATTTGCATGTTATTGCAGATAATTAAGAGCAAAAGCCACAGCAGTATCCATCACACGTTGAAAACCTGAGAAGTCCTAGACAGTAAGTTTTGGTTGACAAACAATATGGCCTAAATATATGATGAGAGTTCCAAACATACAACAGGCATTTGACACAATCATATATACACAGCATCCTTCCTAAGAAGAAAGAGGCCAGCTCCACCAGGTTTTGCCTAACGTCATCCAGCAGTTATTCCACTAAGGCTATAGAAAAGACAAACAATTGCAAGACAACCTCATCTGCTCAAGGCATAAGTCAGCAATGTTGCTAGTTGTCATTTTTAGCCTGCAAATGAGACCATTCACATGTATCATAAATGGTCTCCAAATGATTTCACAAGAATAATTCACTCCTCCAAGCACTTGGTGGCAGACTCATACTTGCTTACAGACAACCCCACAATCTCAAGCAACTATTGACACACAACATGGACACAGCAATAGAGACTATTCCTTACTGAAAACCCAGACACCAGCTCTGCCCCATATTCACTTTGGCAACACAGTCACAGGACCCAACAATGTCACACAAAACATGGGCGGCTTTTACTTCTTCCTCTACTAATGTGATCTATGCCATCTTTTGCCAACAATGTCCCTCTGTACTGTACTAGTTGCTATTCTGGGGAAGAAAAATTACAAAACAAAATTCCAGAGGGAAACAGCTAAGATAAAACATATAGTTAAAATCCATCTCAACAGATTAAATATTAGCCAGAGATTCTTAAGCCATTATCAGATGTGAAATGCTACAATAATTATGTCGTTATCTGCTGTCATTTTCCATAGTTAGGTTCCTTCCCAACCACAGCCACCTCTACTGAACAAACTTCAAAGGTAAAGTCAATGATTCTTAACTCATTACCATATGCTATTTCTGCTGTTGTTTCTATAGCTTGGAGTTCCTTTAGCCAATAATAATTCTTGCTGTTTAGAGAACAATGCTTCAAAATAAAAGAACTGTACACAAAACAGGGGTCTTAAATATAACTAGGTGTGAAATTCTGTATCTTGAATCTGCCAGCCACCACTGTCTCTTTTATCTTAGAGTCATATATGTTTTCTCTGTATTCTCACTCTTATGTCTGAAGAACTTTTGTGGAGTTTTTCCATGGAAATTCACATTAAAATATAGTAGTTAAAGGTGCCATAACATCTTTGTCTTTTCCTTCTCCTTCTTCTTTTTGCTTTTGTTTTCTTTTGTGTTTCTTGTTATTTTGCTCCTTATTTCTTTAGCTTTTTCTCTTCTAATGACTAACATCCATAGGAGAATAACAGCTGCTTTATATCTAGCCATTTTGTATACCTTATAAAATTAAGAACTTGTGCTTGAATTTTCTTATTTTCCTTTCCCTACTCCTCACCTTACCCTTTTGTATGACATCTTTTCTGGAGCATAAGCTGGAGAGCAGAGGCTGTCTAATGTTGTTTTTATTAACATTTAACTCACTCTGAGACCCTTTCCCGCTGTGAATTGGGCATAAATGATATGAATAAATAAGATGCACACCATTGACTGATTGTTCCTTTCTTTGGTACAGAGGAAAAGTATTTAAGTATCTCATTGGAACAGACTTCCTGCCATAAGCAAATGGAACTGTCAATATTTGAACATGCATAATGCGAAACACTGTGATACCATTGCACAGATGCAGGAAATTTGAAACTTCCTTGTAAATGGGATCAGCTAAAATGTTAAGCGAGGCACCACTATGGGATGACATTAGGAATCCATACCCTTTTCTTCACTATGTGTGTTTACTGTTTATGTAAGTGAGAGGAATTAAAGAACCTTGTAATGAGGGTGAAAGAGGAGAGTGCAAAAAACGGTCTGAAACTCAACATCAAAAAAACTAAGATCATGGCCACTGGTCCCATCACCTCCTGGGAAATAGAAGAGGAAGATATGGAGGCAGTGACTGATTTTATTTTCCTGGGCTCCATGATCACTGCAGATGGAGACAGCAGCCACGAAATTAAAAGACGCCTGCTTCTTGAGAGGAAAGCGATGACAAATCTTGACAGCATCTTAAAAAGCAGAGACATCACCTTGCCAACAAAAGTCCGAATAGTCAAAGCTATGGTTTTTCCTGTCGTGATGTATGGAAGTGAGAGCTGGACCATAAAGAAAGCAGACCGCCGAAGAATTGATGCCTTTGAATTGTGGTGCTGGAGGAGACTCTTGAGAATCCCTTGGACTGCAAGGAGAACAAACCTATGAATTCTAAAGGAAATCAACCCCGAGTGCTCACTGGAAGGACAGATCCTGAAGCTGAGGCTCCAGTACTTTGGCCATCTAATGAGAAGAAAAGACTCCCTGGAAAAGACCCTGATGTTGGGAAAGTGTGATGGCAAGAGGAGAAGGGGACGACCAAGGATGAGATGGCTGGACAGTGTCTGCGAAGCAACCAACATGAATCTGACACAACTCCGGGAGGCAGTGGAGGATAGGAGGGCCTGGCGTGCTCTGGTCCATGGGGTCACGAAGAGTCGGACACGACTAAATGACTAAACGACGAACAATGTTTACATTCATTGTTAAATGTAAGGGAAACAATTAGGTAGGAAGGTGAAGGGAATGAATCCAGTGCAGGCCAACCCTACCAAGTTTTTTTAAAGGATGGGTTCAACTAACCTTATCACCATTATCTTAGTGCTTCAGTATTTTGCCTTGGACAATCTAAAAGTAGCCACTCTTGAAGAAAAAAAAAAGAAAAATTGCAGGACAAGAATCCAGAGAAAGGAATCTGAGACATTATATACCTGTACACATGCTAGATGCCAACCTCAATGGACTCATTATAAGTCAAGGCTTTTTAGGGCACTAGAAAGTATCAGTCTCATGGCGCAGTGGTTAAACTGCTGTACTGCAGCCAAAACTGTGCTCACGACCTGGGGTTCAATCCCAGGTAGCTGGCTCAAGGTTGACGCAGCCATCTATCCTTCCAAGATCAGTAAAATGAGTACCCAGCTTGCAGGGGGGGGGGCAATGTGTAGCCTGCATAATTAACTTGTAAACTGCCCAAAGAGTGCTTGAAGCACTATGGGGTGGTATATAAGCAGCACGCTCTGCTTTTTTTAATGCTTTATCAGCACTACAATAATTGCACTATAATTTATATTCCAAATATATTTTTCTCCTCAACACATTCCCCTAAAAACTTCAAAGGTAAATCAGTCTTAACTTAATTGCCATGTTGCTCCTAGGGTCATCCACTGCCTGAGGTAATTCACACATCATTGTGATTTCTGATTTACCCGGGACAACCTCTCATAAAGAACAGGTCATTTGCAACTATAAAAGTTCAGTCTCCTCTGCATAATTAACATAACCTTAACTCAACAGTAACATGTTTTAATCCCTTTGTGTGTCTTAACCAGGCACTGGATATGCAAGAGTCAACAGGTTAGAGTTGTTATGACTGTGGTGACAATCATGATCACCCATTATGAATGAAGCAGATCAGTCACTGTTAAAAGGGCAGCCACTAAGGACGTGACAATGCCAGTTACCACCCAGATAGGGCTACCATCTCCTTGTGGTAGGTTTCTGTGCTTTCCAGTATCTGTGTGACAGACAAGAAGCTCAACAGGTGAAACTTCCACCAGTGTGGAAATACAGTGATTGGGACAAAAATTAGTCATTTAATTCAAGGTTGTTTTGCGGCTGGTAAAAACCTAGGAATCTTGCCAGAAAAAAATGGTAGCAACCCTATCCACACTAAAACGCTGCACCAAATCAAAACATCTTAAGGCCCAGTTACTGACCAATTACAGTATTGTTTTCTTCAGAATTTATGCATTTCTCCACTGCTTTCATGCCAGATGCAATGTATTAATTTTCTAGTTTGTTTTAAAGCTTGATTAGCTAAACTGAAATCTATAAATCAAATGGAAAAGACCCACCTCTGACTGACCCATCTTTTTACTGTCCTATATGAACTTTTAAACACATGCCTATCAATGAACTAAATATGTTGATAGGATACACACTTGTTTCATCATATAATCTGGAGACAGACAGAGAGAGAGAGAATGAGAGTGACCGCTTCAGGCTGATCCATCCAGGTACAGTGGTGCCTTGCTTAACGATTGCCTTGTTAAACAACGAAACCACTATACGATGACTTTTGCGATGGCAAAATGTTTTAATAGGCAAAATTTGCTTCCTGACGATTGGTTCCCTGTTTCGGGAACTGATTTTTCGCTAGATGATGTTTTTAAAACAGCTGTTCGGCGGCTTAAAAATCGCTGCCTGCTGTGTAAAATGGCTCCCCGCTGTGTTTCTGGATGGATTCCTCGCTTTACAGGCACCGAAAATGGCCGTCCCTATGGAGGATCTTCTCTGGATAGTGAGTTATTCAGCCCATTGGAACGCATTGAACGGGTTTTCAATGTGTTTCAATGGGATTTTTTATTTCGCTTAACGAGGATTTTGCTCTACAGCAATTTTACTGGAACGGATTATCCTGGTTAAGCGAGGCACCATTGTATATGTGAAAACTGAGCTTGCAGTCATATACTTATCTGGGCATAACTCGCACAGCTGTATCAGTCAGCAGCAGCAAATACAGCAGCAAAGAAACTTGTGGTAGCTTAAAAACTATCAGATTTATCAGGACACAACTTCCCTGGACTACGACCTATTCAGCACAGCAAGGTTCACCATGCCCTCAGGAAGAGTGAGACCACTTTGCCAGCTGCCTGATGTTGGGGGGTCATCTGTAGCATCCTCTTGGCTAGCCCCATGGTAGACTTCAAAGTAATTCTCCATCGCTGCTCTAATTGGCCTGAGCTCCCTAAACAAGGTTAGTACCTTGGGTGTAACTGAAAGATAAGGCTCTGCAGGACCGCCTACTCTTCGCCTCCAGAAAAAAAGCTATCTCATGGAAGTCAAGCTGAACAGCCCATCCAGCAGCTTCTAGAGTGGGAAGAAACTGGATTGGAGAAAGATGTCATCTTGTCCTTTCCTAAAGGTGGCAAGAAGTCCTGGGGTAGGGATAGTGGTCAGCTCACACAAGTGGCCATCTCCCAGAGGAACAAGTCTAAGGCTGTGACTCTCATTATCTTTCATTGCCTCCAACACTAACATTTCCTTTATCACCACCTCCCCACCTCCACCTGCTTTGTTTTGTTTGCTCAGAAATGCACTGGAAAAAAATGTTTTCCTTGGACTGCACTGTCTGATGCTGTGGGGCAACAGGGAGGCTCAGCCAAGATAAAAAGATCAAGGAACTGAAGGGCAGTGCTTACGTGTGGTTACTGTAACAAGAGAGAAGCACAGGGATGAAACTACAATTACTTGGGCCTGGGCACCACCTACATTTGACTCCAACTCCGCCTACCATTTTGTTCCTCCCTGGCCAGGGTGCAGACGGTTTTCAAATATTCCCTGCTATGTCCTGGATGTGGTGCCTGCTCCTGGTCTTGAACTAACCCTGTATCACCCTCTCGCCCAGGAAAACGCGCGCGTGGTGATCTAGAGATCATCGTTTGTCGCGCGGCCACAAAAGCTCTTAAGTTGCTTTCGCGTGGGAGCAAGAACGTTTCCTTGCTTTCAGCACCATTAACCGACACAAGCGTGTTTTAAACAGGGCGTGTAGCGTTCAGGCTGACCGCCCTTTTGCTTTAGCGCGAGTCACCTTGGGTCATTTCTTGGTCGCGGGGTCAGAAGCGCGCGCTCTGCCCAAAGGCGGGAAGCGGGTCCCGGGGCTACACCCGGCCACTTCGGCGGTCTCGTGGCACGGCTAGAGGCCAGGCTAGAGGCCGGCCTCTGGGCAAACACCACCACCACCACCACCACCACCACGCTCGCCTGTTTAAAGACGGGCCAAAATCAAAGCTTTTCCAAAGCGCCGGCACTGCTTTCTCGCTTAGGTCCCGGCCTGAGCGAGGAGCAAGGCGGTGACGCGGCCGCCGCACACGCTTCAGTAATTTATTTTCTGTATTCTCCATCCCTGTTCTTAAATAAATACTTAAAAATGTGGGGGGGGGGAAAAGTAATTTATTTGTTTATTTATTTGATTTCTATGCCGCCCATCTGGCAGCCAAGTTATAGCGGAGGGAGCCGCTGAGCCCTCATTTTTACCGGAGACCCTCTTATTAATTTGGGAAAATTGAGAGAGAGGGAATAGCCCTCCCTCCCACTTTCCTCGCCTCTTACACACCCCGTTCAGCAGTGCCCTCAGCGACGCCCGGCAGCGCCAAGGTAGATCGCGCGCACCCACACGACGACGGCCGCCGCCGGTGAAGGGTGCGCGCAGCCCCTGGCAAGCCGGCTGCAAGTCTCCCCTTATCTCTCACCCTCCCCGAGGTGCGTCCTGCAACTGCTGAAGGAGCCATCGGGTCCATTAGAACCAGAGGCGAAGGCCCGCCGGGTCTCACGGAGCTTCTCCCTAAAGAAGTGCTTAGCGCGGTGCAGCCGAAGTGGTTTCCCGCTAACTCATGTGGACTCCCGAGAGTCACGTTAAAAGTGTGATTTTCCTCATGGCTTGGAGAATCACTCGGACTCCTCCACCCCCCCACCCACTCACCCCGGCGGCTGAGGGGCAGAAAGCTCCGCACGCGCCTCCCCCGAGAGAAGGGCTCTCAGCCCTTGGTCAACGGGCGCCCACCTGCACCCAGAAACCAGCCTGTTTCAGACCTCCCCTTGAAGGGCGCTTTTGGGCGCCACCAACGCTACCCCACACAGGTGCCCGGGTCCGACCACGGCGCCAAGCCCTTTCCCCCTCACGTTTCCATACCCATTGGAGCGCCCGCGGGTGGTGCCGGTGCTGGAGCTGGTGCTGGTCCCTCTCGGGCGACTTCTGGTTGCAGAGAAGAGAAGAAGGCGGGAGGGCTTTTCTTTAAAAAGCCTTTGGCCTTGGCTCGCCTCCAAGCCCTACCCCGCGCCCTGGACCAGGAGGGAGGCGAGGAGGAACTCAGTTATCCCGCCCTGGAGTTTTCCCCGAGAGGGAACGACAACAACATTCCATTGTGGAAGGAAGGCAACCACTGCTCTCGATATCCCCACAGAAGCAATTTGTAGGGCAGGACGGAGGCAAGGAGTGGGAGGCGGCTGCCTTCCCTAACTAACCTCAGCCACCCAACATTAATGAGACAATGGGAAGAGGGCTGGGGTGGCAACTGCATGGCTGCAATTGGAAGAAGAGCAGCTACACCCCAGCGCAAAAACAAACTATTTAGGATATTTCTTGGTGGAATCATAACGAAAGGAAGCTCTCCTCCCTCCCCGGTCCTACCAGCGCTTCCGTGCTCTGAGTAGCATCCCCAAGTTCTATGAACTTGACAGGTGCCCTTCACCAAGACTGACCCATTGAATGTCTATTTGTCATGCAAGGGAGCTTCTGGGAGGGAAAGAGTGAGTTTTAAGTATTTTAGTGGGATTTTTCAAGGCACTGTCTGAAGAGAAAGGGGATTTATTTGTTTGTTTGTTTGTTTTTCATAGAAATGCTAGAATATTGGGAGGGGGAAATCCAACTGACAGGAGATGGTAGGAAGGAGACATTCAAAAATGTGCTTGCTTACTTGGAGACCCAAAAGTCGGAAGGAAGAGAAAAACTGAAGGATTAAAAGGTAAGTAAAAAAATCCTGATAAGAAATAAAATAAAGCAAACATTTCACAACTGTCTTTTCTTTTTGCTCATTGACCTGAATTAGAAAATACATTGCCTCCTGAGATACAAACAGTGAAGAAAAACAAAACCTAGTAGGCAAGAACTGTGTTTTTGTGTCTTATGTAAAAGAAGTGTACAGTGTATAGTTTACTTACAAGTAGAATATTTATAACACACATATACAGTTTGATATGGCTGAATTTTCTTAAGGAGTTTATTGCTGTGCCACAAGTGAATTTGTTTTCTCTAACTCTAGTAACACCAGTAGCAACCTACCTAAATTATTCATACATTTTGGTTGAGATTTAGACACTAATGCTAATACAACTTCATATAAAATGCAGATGGATCCAGTCATTATCTCCTTAATAACTGTGTTGAGCTAAATGGTTCAGTTTTTTAAAATTGCTGGGGGTGGTGGAAAGCCTCTGATTCAAAAATTGCATTTCTGATTACTTTTTTTAATGAGTGAAAATGGATACTACAGAATCGGGAAACTTACATCAAAATCCTGTCATTGTTTACTCGAGAAGTAATTTCCATTATATTCTATGTTGTTCTATTGCAGCCATGGACATTTTGTAACTGGAGTGGGGGGGCACTTTTCCCCAACTTTGGGGGCCTTGTGCACCTCTGCTTACTTTCTAAGATGCCCCCTAAAAAGAGAGTTCTGTAGCATCTTAAAGACTAAAACTATTATCTGTCACTAGGTCTGATAGAAGCCTACATTCTGCCTGATGCACAGACAGTAGCCAGAGTCCATGGCAAGTTTGTGTCAGTATGCTTATTTGCATAGAGGTTGGCTTGTTTATCCTACATTGGATGCAGTGGAGAACCACAGGCATGGTATGGCATATATCACATTGATAAGTGACCTGGTTTATGATAAATTTTGATCTCTGATGTGGTAAATGACATAATTGGGTCCTGTAATAGTGTTGCCAGTGCAGATGTAGGAACAGAGATTTGAATCTGCTGTAGGGCCTGCTTCCTCTGTCTGTACCTCTGTTGTGAGGTGTGTTGTTGCTGGTAAGGAATCTTTCCAAGTGAAGTGGCTGGCTGTAAGCAAGTACAGGTCTGTTACCAAAGCTTCAAAGAAGTTCATAAACGGTACTGTTAGTAATAATGCAAAGAGCAGATGTAACTTCAGTAAATTTGGAACTTTTTGCCACTGCCAATTATGCCCTTTTTGTTTATGTACACAAACCAGTCTGCAGAATCATCACATGTTCTAGTTAACATAGAATTGAGTCAAAGATATCTTTGTACAGATGTGGAGCTGCCTATATTTTTCATGTTTCTTGAACAGCAAAGCAGCAAAAACTAGAATGCCAAAAGAGCAAGAGAAGGACATTATCTAAGAGTTTCAGACAGTTCATGTGAACTCAGTTATTCCTGTTATCTACAAAAAGTTTGAAGGTACACTGTGTGGTACCCAGGGAAGATTGTGTAGGTTTCTGACTGACTTTTCAGCTTTGCCTTAATGATAGACTGAAGCAACCAAATCTGTACGGGTGCATACCCATATGCACATACACAAACAGTTTGATAGAATGATTTCAATACGAATCCAAGGCAGACCTTTCTCCAACAACACAAGAGGTGACTCTACACATGGACATCACCAGATGGGCAATACCGATATCAGATTGATTATGTTCTCTGCAGCCAAAAATGGAGAAGCTTTATACAGTCAGAAAAATAAGGCTAACAACAAGGCCAGTAGAGTTGATGGCATTCCAGAACTATTTAAAATCATAAAAGATGACGCTGTTAAAGTGCTACACTCAATATGCCAGCAAGATTGGAAAACTCAGCAGTGGCCAGAGGACTGGAAAAGATCAGTCTACATCCAAATCCCAAAGAAGGGCAGTGCCAAAGAATGCTCCAACTACCATACAATTGCACTCATTTCACATGCTAGCAAGGTTATGCTTAAAATCCTCCAAGGTAGGCTTTAGCAGTATGTAGGCTGAGAACTCCCAGAAGTACAAGCTGGATTTCGAAGGAGCAAAGGAACTCGAGACCAAATTGCTAACATGCACTGGATTATGGAGAAAGCCAGAGAGTTTCAGAAAAACATCTACTTCTGCTTCATTGACTAAGCAAAAGCCTTTGACTGTGTGGACCACAGCAAACTATGGCAAGTTCTTAAAGAAATGGGAGTGCCTGACCACCTTATCTATCTCTTGCGAAATCTATACGTGGGACAGGAAGCAACAGTTAGAACTGGATATGGAACAACTGATTGGTTCAAAACTGAGAAAAGACAAGGCTGTATATTGTCTCCCTGCTTATTTAACTTACAGTGGTACCCCACTTGACGATGATAATCCCTTCCAGGAAAATTGCTGTTAAGCGAAATTGTCGTCAAGGGAAAAAATCCTATTGGAATGCATTGAAAAGCAGTTAATGCATTCCAGTGGGGGAAATACCTCATCGTCCAGCGAAGATCCTCCATAGGGGAAGCCATTTTCGATCGCTGTCTTGTGAAAATAGGTCCGGAAAACAGCAGAGAGCCATTTTATGAAATGCCGATCAGTTGTTTTTAATTGTTATCTTGCGAACAATTGGTTTGCGAAACAGGGACCTAATCATCATAAAGTAAAAAAACCCCATAAGAACTATTGTTTTCCGATCGCTACAGCAATCGCAAAAAACTCATCATCAAGCGATTTCGTCAAGCGGGGTTGTCGTCAAGCAGGGCACCACTGTATATGCAGAATACATCATGTGAATGGCTGGACTGTATGAATCCCAAACCGGAATTAAGATTGCCGGAAGAAATATCAATAACCTGTATTATACCACTCTTAATTGCAGAAAGTGAGGAGGAATTAAAGAACCTCTCAATGAGGGTGAAAGAGGAGAGCACAAAACATGGTCTGAAGCTCAACACAAAAAAACCCTAAGATGATAGCCACTGGCCCCATCACCTCCTAGCTAATAGAAGGGGAAGGTATGGAGGTAGTGACAGATTTTACTTTCCTGGGCTCCATGATCACTGCAGATGGGGACAGCAGCCACGAAATTAAAAGATGCCTGCTTCTTGGGAGGAAAGCGATGACAAATCTTGACGGCATCTTAAAAAGCATAGACATGATCTTGCCAACAAAGCTCCGCATAGTCAAAGCTATGGTTTTTCCAGTAGTGATGTATGGAAGTGAGAGCTGGACCATAAAGAAGGCTGACTACTGAAGAATTGATGCTTTTGAATTGTGGTGCTGGAGGAGACTCTTGAGAGTCCCCTAGACTGCAAGGAGAACAAACCTATCCATTTTGAACGAAATCAACCCTGAGTACTCACTGGAAGGACAGATCCTGAAGCTGAGGCTCCAATACTTTGGCCATCTCATGAGAAGAGAAGGCTCACTGGAAAAGACCCTGATGTTGGGAAAGTGTGAAGGCAAGAGAAGGGGATGAAAGAGGACAAGATGTTTGGACAGTGTCATCAAAGCTACCAACATGAATTTGACCCAACTCCGGGAGGCAGTGGAAGACAGGTGGGCCTGGCATTCTCTGGTCCATGGGGTCACGAAGAGTTGGACACGACTAAACGACTAAACAACAAACAACAAGCAAATATAAATCCCCATTTCACAAACCTCAGGGGAAAAAAAAGATTTTGGCTCCTTGAAGTTTAACGTGTTTATTGCTATGTGAGATGATGAGGTTGCAATCCAGTTTCTCAGGCCCATCTTCATCCTCCTCATCTCTGTGTGTCTCAGGAAGTGGTCTGTAAACTGCAGAAGTTTACACTGAAATAGATCTGTTAATCTTTAAGGTGTTGCAATAGGGATTACATGCCATTAAGTCAATTCCAACTAACAGCAGCTCTTTGCAGGGTTTCCAAAGTATAGAGTTCTCAGAACAGGTTTAACGTCCCTTTCTTCTGGGGTTCTTCTGGGGCCAGGTAACTACACAGATTCTTTTTCCACAAAGTAAGGAATCAGATTCCTGACCCCTAGTTCCAGGTGCTCTAGATAGCTCACTGTGCTATCCAACCAGCTAAGGTGCCACAATACGTCTGATTCTGCAGCCAGTACTCAACTCACCAAACTGAACTTCATTATAAATACAGCCAGGCTGTTAATAGAGGCCAGGCAGTCTTTTGTTTAAGCAAAGATACTGTCCTTTTGGCACACACAGATAATATATAACAATTTTTAATGGCTGTAATTCTGTTGCTTTGTTTTCCATGTGGAAGCCAAAATCACTTCTGCCTATCAATTGACACGTCACCACTAGGTATTCCAGTACCTGTGGCAAGCCACTGGGTGGGTATGCTCCCAAGAATTCTAGTGACAATCCATTAATTTCCAGCTAGAAATAGGATTTCATGTCCAGCTTCTTTCAGGACATGTTCAGCTACTGGTTGTTGTGGGTTTTTCGGGCTTCTTCGCCGTGTTCTGAGAGTGGTTCCTAACGTTCCGCCAGTCTCTGTGGTTGGCATCTTCAGAGGACAGCAAACTGTGAAAGCCTTCACGAATACATTGTTCAGCTACTGGTTGTTTTAGTCTGCAGTGTTTTTCATGTTCTTTGATTCTGATGTGGATGCTGCATTTCGTGGTCCCAATATATACCTGGCCACAAAAGGGACCCCCTCACCACTGCAGGAGTATATCAGATACCTTGCAGTTGTAGCAGACTAAAAGAACCAGAAAAATCGGCAGTAGCTGAACATGCCCTGAAACAAGCCAGACATGAAATCCTATTTCAAAATTCAGATGTACTGGACAACACCAGCAATTATTATATTAGATTCTAATTAGATTACACAGGGAAGCCATTGAAATCCACAAACATCAGCAAAGCTTCAACAAAAAACAAAAAAGTCTAAAACTCAACAAAGCCTGGCTCCTAGCACTGAAAAATACAGCCTGCAAAAAGGTCAACAAGCTCCACCCAGCCACAAGGACTGGTGATCGTTGCACACAAAAGACTAGCTAACTACACCCATCAATCACAATGACAGATCATTTCCCCCCTTAGCACAACAATATACCCATATAAAAAACCCTAATCACCATAATCACCCAATCTCCTGAACAGGACAAAAAGCTGATTGCACAGCTACAAATACTCAACTATACCACACACTACACCAGAACACAGACAAGAGTTCTGTCCTCTGAAGATGCCAGCCACAGAGACTGGCAAACTGTTAGGAATAAAAACCTCCAGAATACGGCCAAACAGCCCAAAAAAACCTACAACAACCACCAGAAATGCAGTTGCTTTGGAGCAATAATATTGGCTGGGCTAAAACATAAAGAGAGATTGTGGTGCCTCATTTTGTGTTTCCTAAATGGCTTCTCTGCAGATGTTCTCCGTAAATTGTTTCTGAAGTTCTATTGACACCTACTTCAAGTTGTTTATTAACTGCTGATCATAGGTGACTGCCTGTGTTTCATGCAAGGTTTGGAATGTACAAAGTACTTTTACCCTATGATAATCCTGTAATGCTTGCAATCATTTACGATATGACATGGTAATAATTTCTTCATGCACGGAAGCTGTTATCTCTACTTACAGAATAGGAATGATTACTCTTCTGTATGCCCTGTTGTGTTAGGATTCTTATATAAACTAACTTTACATATAAAAATTAATGGCAGCTAATAAATAATCAGTAGCAACTTAACATAAATAAATTCCCACCTTAAAGATTTTGTTCTTCTGCTCATGCAATATTCATTCAGGTGAAGGTCTGGCAGAGCTAAACCACACAGCTCCAAAACCCAGGATGGTTAAAACTTGGAATGGACCACTTAAATAATTTAAACTGAGGAGTTTTCCATCTTCCAGGACCCTCTTGAGGCTGGGCATTATAGTGTTTGAGGCAATCAGGGAAGGTGGAGAAAGTTTTTTTTTAAATCAAATTAGACGTTCCAGAGCTAGGATCTTTGTTAAAATCATTTCATGGGTGGACACTCCAGACTTGTTGGGTTTAGAGTTAGCTACCACATGAGTCCTGTGTGTCCCAGGAGAAGCACCAGCGTAGGTCACCTTGGGCAAACTGCACAGTCTCAGGGTGTCCTGAGTATGCCTTTGAGTATGCCATAGCTAGAAAACCCTTAAAAGGTTTGCCGTAAGTTGGAATGGACTTCACAGAATGTAATTATTTTATATAGGATCCATTTTTGTTTAATATGTTGGGTTATGTTGAGACATACTATCTTGTTAGGGTAAGTGTTGAACAAGGACAGGGATACTGCAAGGAGGTTTTTCTTCCAAACATGTGTAATGTATTTGTAGTAATATCTACTTGCTGGACTAGAGGCTTGAAGTGAAACAAGTAGGGGTAGTAAGGGAATGGGTTGTTCCTGGTTGGGAAAGAAAAGTATTTCTGAGGTTTTAGTGGGGCCATATTCCTTTATGACTAGTGTTACCTGCTACTGCATCTCTGAAATGCCTTGTGAAAGTGTTCAATTATAGATAGATTCTTTATTTGCATGAGCCATATGTCTTTGCAGGTAGTACATAAAACATTACCATAATGTGAGACCAGCCTGCTCAGTTGAATAAAGTTTTAGATTTTGTATAATCATTATATATATTTTGTATAATCATTATTAAACATATAATTATAAAGACTCTCACAGTCTCCTGTGCCTTGTCCTCTAAAGCAGTGGTTCTTAACCTTTGTTACTCGGATGCTTTTGAACTGCAACTCCCAGAAACCCCAGTCAGGACAGCTGGTGGTGAAGGCTTCTGGGAGTTGTAGTCCAAAACTCCTGAGTAACCCAAGGTTAAGAACCAGTGCTCTAAAGGAAGCTCATACTATAGTGATTACTGCCTTTAACTGCTCAGGATATATGTAGAAAGGGATGTACAGAATGCAATCATGTTTCCTCTAATGCAAGTTGATCTGTTTATGGTTTTTAAGTACAAAAGTTAAAGGAAATGTTGGTAGTGATGATAAGGATAAATAACAGTTATGCAACAGTAAGAGGAGCTAATGAAAGTCTGTAGATTTCTGCAAGATTACTGTAAATAAAACATTAAATTATTTGATTATATGGAAATGCTTTCAATAAAGGAGAGAAAGGGTCTGGATTCACTTCAGACACCAACAGACAGTCTGCATGGCCTGAAAAAAATTCACAAGTAGTGAAAAATGCATATTATTTATTTATTTATTTATTTATTTATTTATTTATTTATTTATTTATTTATTTATTTATTCATTTATTCATTCATTCATTCATTCATTCATTCATTCATTCATTCATTCTATTTATACCCCGCCTATCTGGTCAATACAACCACATATTAAACAACTTATGGTTATTAGGGAAAGAAACAAGTGTGACTGAAATGCATGTACCTATTTGGAGAACAATGTGAAGCAAAGTAATTATATACACAAGCTGATGCAAGAGCCAATCTTCCCTTAAGCTGGGGTGAGAATTGTGCAGCCTCTGAGTCGTGTCTGGTCCCAAGGACATTTTTGGGGCCCATGGGCTCATAATGCTCCCTTCCAACTTCTCTAGAATTATCCGTTGTGCTCCTGGAAGCCTCTGGAAGGGTTTGCATAGTCAATTTCTGCAAGTCCATATTTCAGTCGTACAACATGCTGTAAGAAACCATCTCTTCCTTGTAGATGTGTTCCGTGTAATACTCACAATGGATGCCTTGGACTTTCTGTATAACATTTGGTCAAGCCAACCTTATTTATATGCATGTTATGCTTTTTTGTTGCTCCAGATGGTTTGTGTGTGTGTGTGTGTGTGTGTGTGTGTGTTTGTGTTTTGAATCCTTCCTTTAAACTCTACTGATATTGGAAATCTTTTTTACATCAGAAAGTTAAATGCTGTAACATTCTACACTGGGGCCTTAAAGTACATGTGTGGGAAAACCCAAAGGAAATTTGCAATGATTATTGTCACTGCACATGATGCAAGCCCTGGTGCAGTTTTAAATGGTTGCAAATGTGCCCTTTTAAAAACTTAACTGGGGCTTCTATTGCCTGCCAGCCAGGGCTGGGAGGCTTCCCAACGTCTAATAGCAAGGGGGCCCTTACTTGCTTGACATACAGTGAAAGCCACTTTTTTTCTGGGACATTTTCTGGTTACATTGGCACTGACTGGACTGCAGTAGTGAGGAGGACCAGCTCCAGCAGCTCCATTTTTGCCCCATGCTGCCAGTATGGCAAGAGGCCTTCCCTCGATGTCCAGTTGGTCGGCCAGCAGCTGCTCTATGTCTGCTTTCATGCAAAGGCTCACATTAAAACAGCACATCTATAGCTCGCACTTGTTTGTGGATAACTTGTGGGTTGTCTGGAAGCATGCAGTTCCCGCTAGGGAGGAAGACAGCCTCTAGCTTCCTGTATCTGAATTAGAGCTCACAGAAGCTGTAACCCATATGACAAATCAAAAGGGATTGTCCAAACTATAGTCCATAACATCTGGAGGACTGAAGATGCCCCTGTCCCCCTTCTACATATTGTAGTTAATAATTAGGTGCTATCAGGTGGATTTTTACTTATGTTTACCCTTTCCAGAGTTTTCTAAATGTAAAGTAGTCAGAAATGTGGGCACAGCTTGTCTTAAGGTCACATAGGGTGGTTTTTTCCACTGGGAGACACAGTGGGCAATAGGAACTGCTGACCAGGTTCCCAACTCATTGAGTTGTCAGATCAGCCCCTCCTACATAAACCTTCTCTAAAGCAAAAAAACAAACAAAACAAAAAAAACATAGAACATGAAGACAGTCTGTGTTAGAATTTTTTAAAATGTTAACTTTTAGTTTTTGAATAGTTATTTCGTTTTGTAGAATATGTTCCGTTGTTTCACCAGTTATTAGGGTTCCTATGAAACAGGACGGGGAAAAAATTCTCTTTAGAAAGAGCATAGAAAAAGAGAAGTTACCTACCTGTAACCATGGTTCTTCTAGCGGTCCTCTGTGAATTCATACAATTGGGTTGTTCTGCGCATGCACAGGATGTTTCAGAAGTTTCTAGCGCTTAAAAACATGTGACAACGAGATGTTCCCCCATGGAGTGCATGCTCTGCCCTCCCAACGTCCCCTCAGTTCCTTTTTATCGCCGCTTCGGTAGGATGTATTTGGAATGCTAGAGTGATCACAGCGAGTATTTCAATTATTTAATTCTCTAAATCCTTGTAGATAGATTCCAATCAATTTTTTTCTTTGACATTCCCCTGTGATTATCAACTATTCGTTTCCCATTTCCCTCATTCGCAATTTTTTCCTCTCCCCACCCCAATCACCAGTTTCTTCCTTCTTCTCCTATTTTTATGGGCCCTCCAGGACCATTCAAATGGTGTGTCCTTTGCACCAATAAAATACCACTCGCAGATGGGCATGATCGTTGTTTATTTTGCCTGGGAGAACAACATCAGACCCACTTGTGCCTTGAGTATAAAAAAACTTACCAAACTGGCACTCAAATTACGATTATAATGACTACGATCTTATCTTTGGGAAAGGTCCCTCAATCCGACTATGGACCCGACGACATCACCAACTCCAAAAGAAATGGCTCGCTCCATATTGACGCCATATCGATGGTACCGACGTCGATACCATCTCACCAGAAAGAATTTTCAAAGCTCTTTTTGAAGTCGAGCTCGACTCCCATCTCAAGAGCTCCAACCTGTTCTGATGAATCATCTAAAAAGGACAAAGCTAAGACAAAAAAAAAAAGCCAAAGAAAATGACAAAATACACTCAGACCCTCCTCAACCAATGATTCCAGCACCCATTTTTGAAGAATCATCTCAAGAAGCCCCTGATTCAACTTCAGACAGGGATGATCCTGCCTTAACACCGGCCCAGGCTGTAGCTTCTATGGCTAGCCTGTCGCCTAGTACCGGCCTATCTCCGGCTGATGTGCAATCCAGCCCGGCCTCGGCCCATTCAAGCCCTCGGTCATTTTTGTTACACTGAATTAATAGAACACCTGTTCAGAGCTGATACATTGGCTGTGAGAGTTACATATACTGCCTGTTCCCTCATTTCACCAATTACTTGGGTTCCTATGAAACAAGACAGGAAATAACAGTCTGTTTAGAAAGAGTATAGAAAACATTTGTCCATATCATACAGCCACCTGTTTTGCTACAGTGCATTAACAGAAAACCTGTTCAGAGCTGATGCATTGGTTATGTGAGATTGACAAATTCTGCCTGTGCCCAAATGTGTGTGTACACCTGAAACCATCCCAAACTAGTGATGAAATCACTGATAAATTCCTCTTACATCCAAAGATATTGTTTCCCCATCCAGCAGTTGTGAAGTCCTCTGCCTCTAAACATTAATTTTTTTTAATGTCTCAAAGAAGCACTTTGTGCCCTGTAAGGTGCTTGGGAGAAAGTTTTGCCCTGTTAGTTTCCACAGCCCTCCTTCCTCCCCACCTGAAAATTTGTTTTGTAATGTTTTACAAAATATTATTTTACAAAATATTGTCCACTAGTGGGCACGAGAGGGCTTTTTCCTTAAAACAGACAAATCAACCTTAAAATATTTTGGCTGTAGGTGCAGAAGCAGGTGCAGTTCTCCAAGGTTCAGGGTAGTTGTGTGTCCAGCCTTCAGACCTCTGGAAGTTTTTAAAAAGAGCCACTGATGGTTGTGTCTGAATTAGGATTGCATTGTATAGAGAAAGTATTGTTAATTGCTTGCTTTTATATTATACACTGAGCAAAAATACATTGTAAGGATCTTTACCAGGACTGCACTGTGAAAGTGCATACTTGATAAAACAGAGGGTCCCTTCAAGCTCTGCAGTTCGAAGATGATGATATCTATTTTTGTTATGTTATAGAAGGATGGGAAACTTTTTATTAACAAAATATGGTCACAGCTGATGACATTATCAGACTTACGCAAAATAACTCAATGTGACTAGATTTTGCCCAATGTGTCCAATTATACTGAGCTTCTCACAGTTTATCAATTTTAAAACTCAAATATGGTCATGCTGGCTGGAAGTTGTGGTCTGGAAAAGTACATTTTTCAGTCTGTGCCTATTTGTAATACACTCTGTTTATCACAAGTATGCTGACTACTTGGCAATGAACCAGTGCACCTCAAATGGTCTTCGACTTTATGGAAGTGTGAACAGAAATTACGGGTAAGAATATGTTTTAAATTATTCAAAAGTGTAATTTTTAGACTTTATCACCATGGGGGCTAATTACACATTATACATGTATAACGCCCCCTCCAAAATAGAGGTTACTTACCTATAACCATAGTTCTTGGAGTGGTTCTCTGTGAATCCACAAAAATGGGTTTTACTGCACCTGCGCAGGACTCCTCAGAATATTCTAGAGCTTAAAAAGATGCGATTACTAGGACGTTGCCCCATGGTGCGCATGCTCTGCCGGTTTATAATACCTCAGTTCCGAAGTTGTCCGCCACTGTCAAAACTCTGACTCCAACAAAGCTCAAAACACCAAGTGATGGACAGCGGGGAGGATGATGGGATGTGTGGATTCACAAAGGACCACTCAAAGAACTATGGTTACACATAAGTAATCTCTCTTCTTTGTGGCCTCTGCAAATGCATACAAATGGGTGACTAGCAAGCTCTCTTACCGGAAGGAGGGCTGTCACACCAACAACAAAATCAGCACAGCCCTTCCAAAACTTGCTTCCTTCTTGCCCCTGATGTCCAGATGGTAATGCGTCACAAAAATCAAGGGTGTAGACCAGGTGACTGCTCGACAGATGTCAGGGACCTCGACACAACATAACCAGGCAGTAGAGGTTGCCATAGCTCTCGTGGAGTGTGCCTTTAGCACCTCTGGCGGAATCTTGACTGCCAAGTCACAAGTTAAAGTAATAGCAGAGACAATCCACCTCGAGACTGTTGGTGAAGAGGCAGGAGAGCCCTTTCATGGGCCATGGAAACACACAAAGAGTCTGGGAGAAGTGTGAAAATCCTTAGTACTGGAAATATAAAATGCTAAGGCACAACGAACATCAAGGGAGTGAAGCATGCACTCAACATCAGAAGAAGGAGTTGGAAATAACGTCGGAAGAATCAAAGGTTAATTAACATGGAAATCTGAAACCACTTTAGGGAGGAAGGTGACATCTGAGTATAAGACAACTTGTCTGGATAAAACTGAATATAAGGAGTGTCAGCCCAAAGAGGGGCCAGCTCGCTTGCTCGACGTGCAGAAGTTATAGCCACAAGAAAGAGAGTTTTGAGGGAGATAATTTTGAGGTGTGCTGAGGCCATGCATTCGAAAGGAGGCCGAGCAAGAGCATGGAGAACAACTTGGAGGGACCACTGAGGAAGTGGAGGTTGCACAGGTGGGCGAATGTTCCACAAGCCTCTAAGAAACATCTTGAGAGTTGGGTGAGAAAACAGATGAGAGGCCTCAGATCCCATAGGCTGATAGGATATTATTGCAGAAATATAAACTCTTAATGTTGAGGGGGCCAAACCTTGATCAAAAAGTTTTGATCCCTTACCTGGTCAGTGCCTAACCATAAGATATGTTGTTTTACCTGGAAGATAGTTATGTGATATGATAGGACTACTCGAAGAACTAGAGTTACAGGTGGGTAACCTCTTTTCTCCTTCGTGTCCTCTGTGAATACACACTAATGGGTGACTAGCAAGCTGACCAACCAGGAGGAGGGTCGCCACGAAAGTGCAGAACCCAGGACAGCTCGTCCTATTGCAGCCTGAACCTTAAGCTGGGCAACCAGGCAGTAGGGCGAGATGAAGGGAGATGGAGTGCATCAAGAGACGGTGGCCTAGTAGGCCAATGTTGTCTTGATGCAAAGGGACAGAACACCTGCCCATAACAGGAGTACGCCAAGGTGGTAGAAGGTATGCCAAGATGATGGCGCACGTTCATTATTGTCGGGGAAGACTCCCAGCTGACAGGTAGGGGAACCTGACACCCAGATGAACTAACCACCCATGTCCTGAGACCGTGGGTGATGGACCAAGTTCGGTGTGATGTATCCTGGAGGAACGAGAACCAAGCTAGCAACGCAACCAAACATGACGGTTGCACACCCATGGCAGGCTCCAATGACCAGCCCTGAAGAGGGGGAAAGGTTGAAATCTGTGTAGAGGCCCCATGCCCCTTGGTCAGGAAGACGCCACCTAAGGAGGTGCGGCCAACACCAGCTCAGGAGCCCAACATGGCACACTACTAGTTCGATTGAGATGTGAAAGCATCCCTGTCTGGAGAACCCCATCAATGACAGAAGGAAAGATGGGAGAGGAGGAGCTTCGTCTTGGTGAAGCTAGCAGCTCTCGGGAATAGCTCCCGGGGAAAGCTAGAACCACTTCGGTCTGGGACCCTCCCAGAAACGGGGGAACCGAGGAAGAGTCAGGAGAGACCCTTCTGCAGCAGCTGGTGAGCCACAGAAGTTAGAAGATTGGGCAGCAACTCGATTTTTCTTTCTTCTGGAAATTCACATCAGCACAGACGAAGACGGGCGCCATTTTTGGCAACTAGCCAAAGACAGCTCCGTTCGCCAAGAATAAGAAAACAGAAGCACGGCGAAAGTATACGTCAAAGTAAGTGGAAGCCCTTGTTCTATGAAAAACCTCATTAAATAAAGACAAGTGATTGTGTGCAAATTTATGACCAAATGAGATAAGGAGCGGCATTCCTAGCATACCAGCTTACTAAGCTGAAGGTCGAGTCATCTCTAAAGGAACAGCTAGGCAGAAATAGCTCGTGTCTCCATTAAAGGAGGAAAAATAACTCTTGAAGAATCAACTGACAGGCTTTGAAAAAATAAATTCTGTTGCAAGCTGTTCACTTTGGACCCCTTTTCCTCTTTGGATATATATTTTTAGACTGTGTGGGACTCTGCTTTCCGTGGATAATATATTTGCCGGGACTCTGATTGCTGGACCTCGCTTTTCGGGGGAGGAGAAGGAAGTCTCTGGAAGTAAAAGGAAGAAACGGACTGTGAGCTGTGAACTGGGGGCTATGTGGTTTGAACTGAACTGGGATCTTGACAAATGACATTCTAATAATAGAGTCTTGCCGGGTGAAGGTTAAAACAAACTTGGAGAAGAGAAAAGAAGGGAAAAGAAGAAGCAACCGGTCTGAAGATATCAGCGACGTGTAAAAGGACTGGACTATAAAGACACTTGAGAGATTTATGTTTTAGATTCCATCTCTTACTTGAATGTACCTGCTATCTTATTGCTAATATGGTATAGTTGCAAGGTGAAATATTAGAAATATTGGATGTGTATTGGGGTAAAGGGGAGAGGGAATTTTAAGTGAAAATAGTGGAAACAGAAAATGGAACCTCCCCCTGAGAAAATTACAGATCAGTGGCTAGACTGGAAAACCTCTTTTCAGATGTCACTGTTGCAAAAATTCATGCAGGTAAATTATTATATTGACCAGACGGAAGACGTGATTGGAGGCCCTAGGGGAGGGAAGGTAGCGGAGGTTAAATTACACCAAAAAGAGATCTCAGAACCGGCTGTATTGATGAAGATATCAGATAATATACAAGGGATGGAGGTCCACCCAGTAAGCTATGTAGCGATAGCAGATAAGGAAATTGAGGTTGAAAAGCAAACTTTGAATGATATTGTTTCCCCTTTTAAAATATGGAAGAAAAAAGAGTCGCAGAAACAAAACAAGCACAGGGAGGAAAGGGGAGGGGAGAGCAGAATTTATATTATTTTGGGTCTGCTGAGTGTATTCTCAAGAAAAAAGGAGGGTGAAAGAGGGGATATATTTCACAATTGGCCTTGGTGTTCTGATGCTGTGGGAATAACATAGATTTAAGCTGCATTACACGTATAAGTTGAAAGCTAAAGAGGTTAATACATAGGCAAAATAGTCAAAAGAAGAAGAAGAAAAAGAAGAAGAAAGATGAACCTTTATTGGAACATGAATAGATTAGATGTTTATATACTTGATATGAAAGATTGAATGATTATGCATTTGATGTTTTCTTATTCTCAAAACCCTTTTTCCATCCCCCCCTCCACTGCCCTTTGCCTTTTGTATTCCTTCCCCATTACCCAATAGTTTTGAAAATAAAATTAAAAAATTAAAAAAAAAATGACAGAGGGAAAGATGGAACAGTCGAGGGCCCGCTCGTGTACAGCCACTGGATAAATGTGGCAAGCATAACACCATTCCAAAGAAGGCATAACTGGAGAGTTCCACCCTGTGTGTTCATATAAGAAACTGCAGCAGTTTAGAGTGATACAATCTGGACCACCTGACTCCAGAGCAGGGACTCAAGAGGCCCAAAAGTCCTTAGTGAGTGCCAGGCGCTCCAGCACAATAACATGCAGACTGGTTATCATCATGGACCAGGTGGCGTAGGCAAGCCCCACAAAGCCTAGCGGGCTGGTACCCACTACTGACCAAACTGGGTCAAGAGACCAAAGGGGCTCCCTAACTGTAGTGGGGGGGAAGCGTCCACCAATCCAGGTGTGCAGTTACTTTCTGAGTCACCTAGAGCAACATGGAATTGTGGTCGCAAGGTACCTGAAAGAGAAAGAATTCAGGATTAAAGCGACTGCAGCCTCAGTCGAGCGAGCTGTCCCACAGCTGCAGTAGAAGCCATTAGTCCAAGGAATCGCTGGACCTGTAGGGCAAGGAACCAAACACCTGAAGGAAAAAGAAGCACAACAGTCAAACATTGCCACAAACTTGTTGTCAGGAGAAAATCCTGCTACAAGAAAGCATCCAAAGGCATATGAATACAATTTACATCATGTGTAAGGTATAAAGTCAGCTTCACTGTGTTGACCTATAGTCCTCACGCTGACAAAAGGGACAGTGCCCAGGATGTGTGCTTACCAGCCTGTGGCTTGGACTCCGAGACCAGGAGTCAGTGAACCAACCATGGGTGAACAGTGATTTCCGCAACTGAAAACCTGAGAAAGCGGTTGCAGTCCAACCAGATGCCTGCATGAAAACAAGCATCTTATGATAAACCAATCCCCTGGATGTAACTAGTGAATAACAGAGTCCAAGGAAGCCAAACAGGAACTGCAACAACCGAGAGGGGTGTAGGAAGATTGGTTAGCAACTCTTCCACCCCCCTGCGACTCATGCGAGTCCCAAACCTGAATGGGTTAACAGCAGGTTTGGTCAAAGCTGCGAACATTATGCTACTGGAGTCGAGTTCGAGGGAGCACTACATCTGTGAAGCATATGTGGAGGCATAAAGCACTCCATAGCCTATGGCTCAGAACGATGCCAGGTAGAGTGGGATGGCGATGGTGGCCAAGAGCTCATAGCTCTTATCCCAAACAAAAGGGACTGGTCCTATGCAACCTTGTCAGCGTGATAGGACCTTCCTGAGGAAAATTATCCAGGCTTACCTGACAGCGGCAGGGTTCTCGGGTGGACTCCTGTGAGTCCTTTCCCTATGAGTCTATGCGGGCACTGACAGCTGAGATGGGGCCGCAGACTACTTTGTGAGCGAGCCCATTGATAAAGAGGGCTGTTTTGTGCCAAATTAACAGCCACCAGCAGGTGCTACCCCAGGCAGAAATATCACCGACTAGCAGGGCTAGTGGTAGGAGTTGCAGCCCCCCCTTTCAAAGGCAAACTAAGGCTGTCAAATGCTGCCAGAAAGCTTTTGCCTCAGCACCTAACTGGTTTTAGAAATAGCAGCCACATGAACATGCCCTCTGATAAATGAGGCCCAATACACCAAACACCCAAGGGCGTTACCCCAGACAGGCAAAGCACTAACATGCAGGGCTAGCCGCAGGAGCTGAAGAGGCCCACTGTATCCCCAAAGGGAAACTCAAGCATTACCATATGTCGCTGGCACATCAACAGCCTCGGTGTGCAGCTCCCTCCAGAAGTCGCAGCTACATGAGCAGGCGCACGAAGGAGGGTTGGTGTGTGGCACTCACACACAGAGGCACTTCCCATGTCAGGAGGAATCACTGACAGTCAGGGAAGGTGACCGAGGCAACAGGAGGCCCTTCTTCTCCTAGGGACAGGGCGTACAGAGCCCTAAATCCTGCGGGGTCAAACAGCTGTAAGAGTGAGCCCCTTGAACCAAGAGGGCTGTTCCATGCCAGCCTCCGAAGAGGCTGTACCCCACTGAAGTGGGGAGCAGGAGCTAGAAGGCCCTCCTTTCAGGGCTGTCCGCTCACTGCAACAGCTGTAAGAACGAGCCCCTTGAAACAAGAGGGCTGTTCTGTGCTGAACTCCGGAGAGGTTGTAACTCAGGCAAGCTGAGAAGCTGTCCTCTTCTATCCTGCTAAGAGAGAAAATTGCAAACAGACAAAAAAAAACCCTGTCGCTTTCCAGCCTGGGGATAGTTATAAAGAAGGTAAATGATATATTATTTCTTTAAGAAAAAAGCCCTGAGGGCTGAAACGCCGGCTTTGTAAAGCCTCAACAAAGAACAACTAATGCCGGCTAGTATTGTATCCCCCAGGCAAAAGAAACAACTTGTTACCGGTAAAGAACAAGGGGAGGCAAAGGGAAAGAAAGAAAAAGACAAGAAAAAGATTGGTTTCTACTTGCGAAGTTCCAACGAAGCTGCTGCTACAGTGGCAATCAGAAAAAGAACTGAAGCACTGGGCCGGAGGCAGAGTTATATAGCCAGGTGTAGGGGAGGTCCAGCACTAAGTGCTTAAATCTGTGGAAGTTACCAAAGACTGCTCTGCTCAGCCACAGATTAACCCATTAGTGTGTATTCACAGAGGACACGAAGGAGAAACAGTTGGGCATGATGTTGAAGCCAATGGCACCGTAGAAGAGCGTGAACGCTTGAATGGGACAGGCTCATGTCGAGATGGCTTTTGTCAAGATGGAGATGGATCGTGTTGTGGTACTTCAGAGCTAGATAGATGGTGTTTAGCAGACTTCTTAGAAACAGGTAGCATAGGATTGAACTCGTAATAAGCTTAGTGTCGACACCGAAGAGGAAGCAGTGATGGTGATGGAGATGATTCAGATGGAGCGTAAGTGTATAAACACATTTGGGATGCTCGTAATAATCCTGTTCAAATTGTGGATCGAATTCATCAAAATGGTATCGGTGGTGATCACCGTGCTGACCAAACTCATAAAAAGGGCCTCCATATTCAGAAAGGACATGGCTTTGACAGACGCGGGACAAAGATTATCTCCTGATACTGAGAAGATGGGGAGATGTGGTGACACTTTGCTGCCCTCTTATGCAGAGGGGACTGTGAGACCAATGCCTCCGAGTTCAAGAGATGGACTCTGTCCTTATCCTTTTGTTTCTTATCAGATTGGGTCTTCGCCAAAACCGAGGAAGACTTTGACATCTAGATCAACGTCGATGCCGAGGGAGATTTTAGCTTTGAAACCTTGGTGGAGGTCCTCAGCAAGGGAGTAGTTGGAGCCAATGGAAGAGAGGGCTCAGATTGAGGCACTGGAGTAGGGGGTAGGTTCCATTGTACGGCTGGTTGGAGGACTGGAGGGTGCCAAGGATTTTTCCCACAAGTGGGACCTAAGTTGTTGCAGCCGGAGTTTAAGAGCCGGTTTTGTTAACTTTTTACACTCCAGACAGGAGTGAGTCTGGTGACTCTCATCCAGACAGAACAAGCAATGATTGTGACCCTCAATAAAAGGAATTTTATTGGCACATGTTGTGCAATGCTTGAATGGGCCTCAGCAGGCCATTTAAAAAGGGCGGGAATGGAGGGGGGATGGGGGGACACAAAAAGAAGAGATAACTCACAGGGAAACGTCCGTAAATAAAAAACTTCATTAATTCTGTGATCCAAGAATCGAAAACGTTAGGCAGTCCGAAAGATCAGAAAAACCATAAGATCAGAAAATCAAAAAATCGCTCTAGAAGTCACTACAGGAGTCCAATTTCAGCAGCAGCTAAAAGGAACAGGTATTACGGGTGGGCAAAGCATGCGTGCCACGGGGCAACATCATACTAATCACATCTTTTTAAGCGCTAGAATATTCTGAGGAGTCCTGCACAGGTGCAGTAAAACCCATTTGTGTGCATTCACAAATGCCGCAAAGAAGAAAGTATTTTGTTTTAATGAAAAACTGTTTAGGAGGAACAAAGATGTAGTAAGGGCAAAAGTGGTAGAATCTAATACACACAGTGCCCACTATCTGCACATTTAGCATAATGCTGCAAAATGACTGTCACAACTTTTAAAGTTATGTTTGGGAGAGCTAGTTCCTCTCTAGGTAAAAGTCAGAGTGAGGAGTAATCAAATAACTAAAAACCACAAACTGGGCTGAGGGTGGCAGTGGAAGACATCCATATTTATAATTGTACAGATCACTTCGTTTGCATACATATACTGTATATAACTTCCTTTAAAAATTACTCCTATTTATTATCCCATTGTGGAAAACAGGGAAAATAATTTCCTCTTGGTTGTTTTAAACAACAAAAAAATCCCTCTGTGTATTCTGTTCCTCTTTTCAACAAATCATAATTTCCCCCTTAATAATCATATGCCATAAATTGGATCTGAGTTATGGTGACCTTCCAAGAGTTTTCTAGATATAAACTACTGAGAAGTAGTTTACTAGTTCCCTCCTTTTGGTAGTGCAGCTTGCCCAAGGCCACATAAATGGCAAAGACATAACCCCATCAGCCCACCTCACCCCCACTGGATGGCTGCTGGCCCTCCTCCCTGGAAACACAGTGGAGATTCAGACTCTTGACTCCTGGCTCCATAATTAAATTCTCCAACCCACTAAGATAACAACTATATCCCCATCCTTGTTCCAGGATATTGCTGCAGTGTCTTTCAATTATAACCTAAGAACACAGGTTTAGCACAAGAGGCTAGTAATGTATCCATGAAACCTAATGAGATTTATAGTTGAATTTGCTTTAGGCTCATTTTTTGAAGTAGAACACATTATTCAGTGCACAGGTTGCTGCTTTACTTGCTTTGCATCATACTGGAATTTACCTTGAAACTCCAAAGACTTCCAAACAGGAGTGCCTACAGTTATGTTGTAACCTACATTACAACACATACTTGGAGGCAAAGGGCTTGACCTCAGAATTGATTTGAGGAGGAGGAAGTCATACAAAACATGCCATAAAAACACAGTTCATTCCTTACTTGACTGTGACACCTGGTAGTGCTGCGTCCTTCTATCTTGGATTTCTTTCTAGTCTTTCGGTGATCACTGAGGTTGGTGATCGGCAGACAGTTTTCAGTTCACAACTTCAAGAATCACTTTATTAACTCCCCCTTCCCATCCTGAAATATATGTAGTTTACTCAGCATATCAGACACTAAAAAAAGGCATTTTATTTTAGATATCTTTTATATCAGGACCTAAGGATTGGTTTCTATCCTCTAGACTTGGAGTGGAAAACTGGTTGATATACTAGCTAGGGTTGATGGGAGATGTCGTCAAACAATATCTGGAAGGCCTTAAGTTGCTCACCACTTACGATATAAAACTTTGTGAATCCATGCATTTACCATACATTGTCTTTATCCCATCATTCAATTCATTTTTACAGGGGACTGACCATTCCATCTGTGCTAAACAAATCAAAGAGTTTATGAAACATGAATATTTAGTTCATACTAATTACATTAACATTATAATCGGCCACATAACAGTAACACTACTCTATATAGAGATTAGTTTGGGTGAAGAATACTTTTATTTTATCTAGAAGTTGAGCAACAGCAACTGGAATTCTTTCTTATTAGGCTGAAATGTTTCACTCCTTATCCAAGTAGCTTCTTCAGTCTGAATATGAAACACTCAGTCTGAAGAAGCTACTTGGCTGAGCAGCGAAAAGTTTCAACCAAATAAGAAAGTAGTCCAGTTGCCATGACTCAACTTCCAGATAACCTCACCTGGATGACTGAGAATCTTCACAGAAATACTTTTATTTCTTAGCAGAATGTGTTTGTTCCTTAGTTACATAAAATCAATAAGAAAAGTCTAAATATATAATTAGTAATTTTTTTCTCATATCCATTTTGCACATTTGTACATGTACACAAGATATTGTACATGCACATTTGTACATGTAAACAAGATACCTGCCTTTCCCCGAAAGCAATCAGAAATAAAATTTATAGGAGAGGGAAATGTGAACCCTGCACTTATATATTTAGAAGAACATGAGATTTTTAAAAGTGAGTATACTACACAGTAGGCAAAGGGACTTTTTTTGTAATACAGTGGTGCCTTGACTTACAAACGTCCTGACATACAACCATTTCGAGTTACGACCAGCTCCGGCTGCAAAATTTTGCTTCGACTTGTAGCCAGAGCTTACAGTTATGAACACAAAAAGGCAGGGGAAAAAGGCAGGGAATTCAAATTGCTAACCGTTGGTAAGCGAAGAGGCTGCTTCTTTGTAGCCCCAATGGTTAGAGTGAGTGCGATCGGAGGAGGCTTCGGACTGCCTGGTAAGGTAAGGTGCTGCTTTCAAAAAACTGTTCTGGGTGGGTTTTGCAGCGTGGTTTTGGGCTGGGTGGTGGGATTATGTTTCTATGCTGTGATGGGTCTTGCAGAGTTTCTTTGTTTTTTTGGTGTTTTTTCCCCATTTCTGATGGGTCTTGGGGGGGTTGTTTGTTTTTTGGGGTTTTTTTCCCATTTCCGGTCGGTCTTGTGGGGTTTGCTTGCTTTTCGGGTTTTTTCCCCATTTCCAATGGGTCTTGCGGGGTTTGCTTGCTTTTTGCTTTCCTTTTTTTGCATTTCCGATGGGTCTTGCACAATTTGCTTGCTTTCTGCTTTGCTTTGTTTGCATTTCTGATGGATCTTGCAGTTTGCTTGCTTTTTACTTTGCTTTTTTCATTTCTGATGGGTCTTGCATGGTTTGCTTGTTTTTGCCTTTTTTTGCATTTCCGATGGGTCTTGCATGGTTTCGTTACTTTTTGCTTTGCTGTTTTTGCATTTCCGATGGGTCTTGCACAGTTTGCTTGCTTTTTGCTTTGCTTTTTTTGCATTTCCGATGGGTCTTGCACAGTTTGTTTGCTTTTCTTCCCCCTCCCTTCGGCCGGAATGGATTAGTCGCATTTCTGATGGGTCTTGCAGTGTTGTTGGGTGTTTTTTTTTTTTTGGTGATTTTTTCTTCAGCCAGAACGGATTAATTGCATTTCAATCCATTCCTATGGGAAATAGTGCTTCAACTTACGACCATTTTGAGTTACAACTGGAGTTCTGGAACCAATTATGTTTGTAAGTTGAGGCATCACTGTATTAGATCTTGAAGTGTCACAATCGGCAACATGATTAATACTACAAAATCAAATTTTGAGAAATTGAAAAAAAAGGCGTCCAAACTGACAAGTAGCATATAAAGCACATTTGGTCATTAGGTCATACATATTTATTTGAAAACTGCAATAGAAATATATATATATAGTCACATACCAATAATCTGGAGAAGTTATACGGTCTATTTTATTATATGTGGTCTCTAATAAAATAGAACAAGTTTGTGTGGATCTAATTATAATCTGAAAATGTAAAATTTACCAAAAGAATTACATGTGAGAAGGAATCATTGCATACAACACCTACCCTTCCATGAGCTGTGCTATGTGCAAGCATATCAGAGTATACACTAGGCTCTGGATTTTGGACAATATTTGTCTAATTACTATATTCTGCATAGATAATTTATTTATAAAACAATATTTCCTGTTGCATCTGATTTGATATAAAATATAACTGATATATGGAAAAAAAATCTCAGATGTTTCTAAAAATGTAAATTTGACATGAAGACTCCTGCTTGAACAAAATAACCAAAGACATGTGAGAGAAGTCAATAAAACCAAATAAAAATCTCTAAATAACTTTCTATAAACCTCTGCTTTAAAGCCTGTTTTTGTCTTCAATGAAATTTAAGGCAAACTTGAAATTCTAATTCAGGATAAACTTCTGCAAAATTTGGAAGAAGCCTACAAAGTTCTCTGCCAGTAGTTTTCTTAGTCACCGAGAATGGGAAAATACTAAATAATTGGGTCACCCCTGCAAATTAAGTCAAAGGTTAGAAGTAGGAGAAGGTGGTGGCCAAATTCCAGTAGCTGATTGTGTTCCACTTACCTACATTTCAAAAGCCGGTCTGACAGAGATACAAATATCTTCACCAAAGTTATGTAAGTACTATATGTTTTGTGTTTTCAGATACAGAGCCTTTCTAATTTTACAGAGAGTGTATGTTGCTTATAGCACATTTGTTAACTTAAGGCTATGAGTTTTATCCAGAGACCGATAACCAGAGGACATTGTTGCAGATGGAAGGTAAGAAAGCCACTTTCTTTTCTCTATTTCATTTGGAAATTATTCCCTGTTGGTTTCCATATAAAGAGAATACTGTAAATATATATATGAAGTTGCTTTCTGTGGTCACTCTAACAATCAATATCTTTTGGTGTCGCAGATATTGACAGACTAAAAGTCTGGAGACCCAAGTTTGAATCCTGCTCTGATATGTAAATTCACTGAGAGGGCGGAACAGATCAAACCACTTCTTAAGTATCTTACTTGCCTTGAAAGTCCTATTACAGGTGTTTTATATCAGCTCTGACTTGATAGCCGCCTAGAGTGGTCATATCGAGCAGATAGGCAGGATATATATTGAATAAATAAATAAAATAAATAAATAGCACATAACAACAGGGATTTCGAAATACTTATGTTCCAAGGGTGGTTTACCATTGCCAGACATGAGTAAACTTCCATAATGGAGTAGGTATTTGAACCCACGTCTCCTGAATCCCAAGAACAGCATCAGTTCATTGGGAAAATTATTAGTATGCCACATAGGACACTTTTTAAAATGACATATTAGGGCAGGGGCATAGAGCTTCCACACTGATTAGGGATCTTATAATGATCAGGCCTTTAATTGCCTCAGGAGTGCATTTGCTTTCTTCATGGATTAAGTAGTGCTGGCCATTTATTGCTTTCTCTTGCTAATCAGCAAAATCAAATAGTCAGCTATGCAGGTTCAGCTTAATATCTACCTTGATTAATTTTTGCCAGAGGAGGCACTGTCTGAATATATACTTATAATCAATTAATAAATTCAAAACGTCCCTATCCCTGCTTCCAGGTTCACACATTCTGCCGAGCCATGGTTAGCATAATTTGTGTGAGGTATGATTCACTCTCCCCCAGATGAGGCAGAATCTCATCTGACAAATTGTATTTGAGTCCTAATAGGATTATGGCATAATGTGTATATAAAGCTATTTCAAGCTGAAGACCCTTTTGATATGAATTTCTCTTGTACACATGAACAAGGTACTTTATTTGTGAACTGTAAACACTTTGTCTTGACAAAGTAAACTGATGAACAAAAGGTCTACTCTTGTTCCTAACATAGCTGATGGATTATTCAGGATAACTGCTGACATTCAAGGGTATGAAATTTATGTACAGGCACTTAAATCTCTTCCTTGTGTTACTATTGCACCTTTTGCAGTTTGAAGTTTCACTGACGTGTTTTAAGAAAGAGCACACCCTCCAAAGTGTTTCATATTTAGACAGGCAAAACAGGTTGTTGGGTGTTACCTCCTCCTTCATTAGTTCCTCTAATGTTGGATGTTTATTTCACATCTTGGCAGCTCTCCTCTGCCTAGTATCAGAAAGCAGTCTGCTAGTTAGGATGTTTTAAATTAAAAACATTGCTTTAAAAATATATATTACATAGCATCTAAGTCCAGCAATAGAAAAGATGGGGGAAAGGATTTTTCACCAACTGGTTTGGTGCTGATTCCTGAACATTATTATATTGTATTTCATTATGCAACTATGAACTTAGCATTCTAAGTTTGCCACATGTTGTGCTGTGTTTTGTGCAGGTTTATATATTTATTCTAGGCTTTTTGTGAGGAATTGCTAGAGAAAAAAAATAAGTAACTTTTTAATGTAGAAGAAAACATGAAACAGAATTGCAAATATTTTCCCTCTTCTTCCGGCTGTCCATAATAACTCCAGCTATGATACGTGGTTACTGCAATTTGGATTCAGAGGAAAATTTGGAGACAGGGAAGTATTATTATGCCTAACTGTACTTGGGGAGAGGCGCTGTGACAGAAATGTGAATATGTATATTTGCATATATGAACTACAAGAAAATGTTTGATAATGTGTGGCAAGGCAAGCTGATGAAACTGTTGGTAAACACAGAGCTTAATTCAAGAAATACTTGGTTCTGTACTGTTGCCAGCAATTCATACCGGCAAGAAAAACGTTGACTTGAAGGTTGGACATCAGATGACAGAGAATGAAGAGATACAGTCATGGCCAAAAATACTGGCACCCTTGCAATTCTGTCAGAAAATGCAACCCTTCTCTCAGAAAATTCTTGCAGTTGCAAATGTTTTGGTACTCGCAAGTTCATTTCTTTGGTTTGCATTGGAACCACACACACACACACACACACAGAGAGAGAGAGAGAGAGAGAGAGAGAGAGAGAGAAGAAAACTTAAATCTGATACAATCCCACACAGAAACCCAAAAATGCACTGGCCAAAATTGGTAGCACCCCTTTGGAAAAAATAACTGAAATCAATCGCTTCCTGTAACCGTGAATGAGTTCCCTACACCTCTCTACTGAAATTTTGGACCACTCTTCTTTTGCAAACTGCTCCAGGGCCGTCAGATTTGAAGGATGCCTTCTCCCAACTGCTGTTTGGAGATCTCTCCACAGGTGTTCTATGGGATTCAGATCTGGACTCATTGCTGGCCATTTCAGAACTCTCCAGCACTTTGTTTTTAACCATTTCTGAGTGCTTTTTGAAGTGTGTTTCAGGTCATTGTCCTGCTGGAAGACCCATGACCTCTGGTGGAGAGGCAGCTTTCTGACTCTGGCCACTATGTTGCGCCCCAAAATTCTTTGGTAAATCATCAGATTTCATGATACCGTTCACACAGTCAAGGCATCCAGTGCCAGTAGCAGCAAAGCAATCCCGAAATATCTTTGAACCTCCACCATGTTTGACTGTAGGGCCTGTGTTCTTTCCTTTGAATGGCCCATTTCTTTTTCTGTAAACGGTGCCATGATGTATTTGACCAAAAAGCTCTACTTTTGTCTCATCTGTCCACAGTATGTTCTCCCAGGATTGTGGTTTTGTCACAGAAGTTTTGGCATACTAGTCTTCCTTTTTTATGCCTTTGTGTCAGCAGTGGTGTCCTGGGTCTCCTACCATAGCGTCCCTTTTCATTCAGATGGCGAAAGATAGTGCAAGTTGACACTGTTGTACCCTGTGTCTGCAGCTCAGCTTGAATTTGTTGGGATGTTAATCTGGATTCTGTATCCACCATTTGAACAATCCTTCGTTGTAATTTTTCAGCAATTTTGCTCTTCCGTCCACGTCCAGGGAGGTTAGCTACAGTGCCATGGGCTGTAAACCTCTTGATGATATTGCAAACAGTGGACACAGGAACATTAAGATCTCTGGAGATGGACTTGTAGCCTTGAGATTGTCAATGTTTTTCCACAATTTTTTATCTCAAATCCACCGACAACTCTTTATACTTCATTCTTTTCTCCATGCTCAGTGCCACACACAACACAAAGGTTGAGTCAACCTTTTGCCATCTTAACTGGTTGTAAGTGTGATTATTATATTGCCCACACCTCTTACTTGTGACAGGTGAATACAAATTAAAGGAGCATCACATGCTTGAAAAGCAATTATTTCTTACAATTTAGACAGGGTGCCAAAAATTTTAGCCAGTGCATTTTTGGGTTACTGTGTGGGATTGTATCAGATTTGACTTTTCTTCTGTTTTTTTGTGTGTTGTTCCAATGCAAACCAAAGAAATGAACATACGAGTACCAGAACATTTGCAGAGACCTTCGGGTACTGTGGGCGGCATATAAGTTAAATAAATAAATAAACTGCAAGAATTTTCTGAGAGAAGGGTAGCATTTTCTGACAGAATTGCAAGGGTGCCAATATTTTTGGCTATGACTGTAAGAAGATGACTACTGCTTTTCAAGTTGTAGTTAGAGAACATCTTTAGAAAAGCAATTCTGATACAAATGAGTTACCGTTGTCAATGGGGAAGTGATTGACAGCATCAAATATACAGATGATGCAATATTATTTACCTGACAATGTAGATGGTGTACAAATGACACTTGATGAAGTCATTTAACTAAATAATCAACACAATCTGAAAAGAAATGTTAAGAAAACCAAGTTCATGATAATCTACAAAAAAGCAAAAACTGGAGTTTCAGTTAAAAAAAATCTAAGTGTGGAGCATGTTAGCATATATAAATACTTTGCAATTTCTTTGAACAAACAGGGGGATCATGACCATATAATAAATATCAGAACAGAGAGGGCTTAGAACTATTTAATTAATATGAAGACTTTAATATACAAGAAAAACGTAAAATACTTGAGACTGTACCTTGCACAGTGCTATGTTTAGTTCTGCCATGTGGTGTGGGATTATAACTATTAACAGAAACTATAAGAATAGAAGCATTTGAAAACATGAATTTATCATGGATAGTAAGAATTTCTTTTGAGAACATGGACTGGAAAAAGCAATAATGCTTGCTAGAAAAAGTCGAACACCCCAAGAAAAGACAAAGATCAAATATAAGATTGACTCAAAAAAGGAAGCCATGCCCTTGAGTTTGCTAGAACTGCGCAGGGCTGTTACAGGTAGGGCCTTTTGGGGGTCTCTAATTAATAAAGTCACCACAATGCAGAAGAAACCTGATAGCACCTGACTATAATCACAAATTTTTGAGATTGAGAGGATGACCAGTGAAGTACCGAGAATGAATAAAAACCAAGAAACCATAAAAAAAAAAAGCATTCAATCATGCAGTTGGAAGGAATCTATAAGGCTATTGAGTCCAACCCTCTGCTCAATGCAGAAATCCAAATAAAATATAACACATGACTAATTCATTCAGTGTGTTGAGAACTCACCGCTCTAAAAGTTATGGTCATAGACTGTCTTTTGGGATAAAGCTGAGCTAAAGCAAGAACTGAGTACTTCTACTTTTTCTCTGTTAACCTTTTCCCCATCACAACTGAGTAGCTGCGGTACTACTATATTTATTTTCTCTGTCTTTTACTATAAATGTACACATAGGTCTTTTTCGTCTGTCTTCCATTTTTTTTTAGTTGAATTTTTGTTGTTGGACCATTAGAATTTATTTTTTTAAAGAAGTCCCTGCCCATCTTAGACTTCCTTTCTTGTTAGGCTCTCCAGCAATGGGAAATTACTTATCATTGTCTTGAGTTTATTAAAAATGTCTTTCCTAAAATCCAATGTAGACGCATGGCTACACTCCTCTTTTGCTTCCCTTGAAATCCAGAACTCCAGTATAGCATGGCCACTTTCTTCTTGAGTTCCCCACTTTCTTGAGTTCCAGTTTTCTCTGATTGTTAGAATAAAGTCAAGGATAGCACATCCTCTAGTTTCTTTCTCCACTATTTGCAGGAGAAATTTATCAGCCACACAAGCCACTCATTTCTTGAAAGGGTCATATTTGGTAGAATTTGCCTCCCAACAGATATCAGAATAATTGAAATCTTCCCACCAATATGTCTCTGAAATTCTTGCAATTTCTTTTGCAAAAGCTTCGTTCTCATATTCTCCTTGATTGGGTGGTCACTAGTAGACTCCAACAACCATGTTCCTTTCATTTTTTGTCCCAGTTATATTAATCCAGATGCTCTCAATGGGATAATCAAGCTAATTCTCTTGTGTATTCTCGAAGGCTTTCACGGCCGGGATCCGATGTACTTCGGTGCACTGGACAACCTTTCAGTACATTCCAGCTTTTGATTCACAGAAGTACTGGACAACACCAGCAATCATTATGTTAGACTACACAGAGAAGCCACTGAAATCCACAAACATCAGCACAGTTTCAACAAAAAAGAAACAAAGCCTTGCTCCCAGCACTGAAAAACACAGCCTGCAAAAGGTCAACGAACTCTACCCAGCCACAAGGACCGGTGATCACTGCATACAAAAGACCAGCTAACGACACCAATCAATCACAGTGATAGAACATCTCCCCCCCCCCCACTTAGCACAACATACACTTGTAACAAAAAACACCCTGATCACCATAATCACCCAATCTCCTGAACAGGACAAAAAGCTGACCCCACAGCTACAAATACTCAACTACACCACACACTACACCAGAACACAGACAAGAGTTCTAACTCCTGTCCTCTGAAGATGCCAGCCACAGAGACTGGCGAAATGTGAGGAAGTAAAACCTTCAGAACACAGCCAAACTGCCCGAAAAACAAACAGCCATAATTCTCCTGTATTTCTATGGAGGAATGTGTATTTTTTACATATACAGTACTCCACCATCCTTTCCATTCATTCTGTTCTATTTGAAGGATATAAATCATTGTTGTATTTCAGTCATGAGAGTCATCCCAAGTTTAAGTTTTCCATATCAAATCAAGTTTACCTCCTACACTAAGCTTTTTATTTCTTTTGTTTCCCATACTCCTGGTATTTGTATACAGACACAGGAGATATATGGCCTGTTTTCCTTCATACTTTTATGTAGACTATTATTGGGCCCCATTAGAGCTGCTTATGGGACGTGGTGGCGGTGTGGGCTAAACCGCAGAAGCCTGTGCTGCAGGGTCAGAAGACCAAGCAGTCATAAGATCGAATCCACGCGACGGAGTGAGCACCCGTCGCTTGTCCCAGCTCCCGCCAACCTAGCGGTTCGAAAGCATGCAAATGCAAGTAGATAAATAGGGACCACCTCGGTGGGAAGGTAACAGTGTTCCGTGTCTAAGTCGCACTGGCCATGTGACCACGGAAGATTGTCTTCAGACAAAACGCTGGCTCTATGGCTTGGAAACGGGGATGAGCACCGCCCCCTAGAGTCAAACACAACTGGACAAAAATTGTCAAGGGGAACCTTTACCTTTAGAGCTTCTTGGTCTGTTTCTCTTATTGTGCACAAACCGCCCTCAGCCATTACCACCATGTTTCCCCTCTCCCTCTCCCTTCCAAGTCAGTTCAAAGTCCCCCGATGAAGATTTTCATGCTGCAAACATATTCTACCCATCATTTGCCAGCAGCCCATCTTTCAGGAAGCAAAGCCCATGGTCCCCAAATCCAAATCCTTCATGTCATACAGAAAGGTAGAAAACTTTGATTAATGAGAAACAAAAATTGCACATTTGCCCAGCTGATTATACATGGTAAAAAAAAGAAAGAAAAGAAAAGCAGTGCAGGAAGAACATACTGACTGAAGAAAATGCTTTGGGGTCACAGTATCACTTCTGTTTAAGAGTGTCACCTCATTGCTGTTAAGTCAGACCCAGTTTTGATGGATCTCTTTGGCTGTGGTGAGTACTTATATTTCTTCCTGGATATCTAATCATTATCTTGAAGAGGACTGGGAGTGTTACATTATTCCTTCATTTCGAAGAAGCAGTATCTTCAGGCTATTTCACTTTAACTTCCAGACCTTAGTTATACAGGCAAACTCCTGATTTACAAATTTTGTTCAACTCTTCGTATCTGACACAAGGGGCTGTTTATACACAGTCTTGGTTTATTCTAGCCTAGGACCTACCTTCCTCCAACTGTGTTTTTGAATGTGTAGGAGGGACAGGACTCTATTTGCTGAGGAACTGATATATGCCACAGTGGTTTGTACAACGAACAGTATATTGCATAGGCAGCAGCTCCACAAGGCAGAGTTTCCTGCCTCACTTCCTCTCCTTTGGAGACATTGAAAGGGCAGAATGGGCCCCCGGCTAGAAAAATCAAGATGGCCCTTGTATCATTCATAAAAGTAGTATTCATAAAAGTCACTAGTATCAGTTCTGCTTCAATAGTTCTGCAATATTTTCAGATTATGGAAGCAGAGCTCCCCATCCAATGACACCTCAAGCACAATCCTTTACGGGGCCCTGAGGAATTCTGAAGAGATGTCTTGAGGAGAAAAGGAGATTTGAGAAAAGAAAAAAACCTGGGATTATTATGGGAGAAAATAAAGCAATGCATAAAGTAGAGAAGGTACTGCAGGACAAATCAATGACCACATCATTCATTATAAACCAGGAACAATATTTGAAAATCTTGATTAATTATAAATGGAAAAAAAACCAAAACTGCTTAATTTATGCATTTTAGTGACTGCTGATAACTAGTCACCAAAATGCCACCAACCCCCCCCAAAAAACCAAAATAAATAAAAACAAAAACTGTTGCATCTAAATCAGAGAAGCCCTGATAACTTCTGGATTCCAGTAGGAGATAAAGAATGCTAATTGTAAGCCATTCAAAGAATTAAATATAGTTGAAATGCAGGATATAATTATTATACACCCTCCTATAGAAATGATTCCAGATCACATTCAGATCCAAATATATTTACAGATCCAGCATACATTAAAATATTAAAAAATACTATTTTCAAAATAGAATCTTAAAACACTACACAAAGGTTTCTCCTCATGTTCAGGTCTTTAAAATATATGTTAGAATAATTAGAAGGTGGATTATGCACATGCATACCAGCTGAGAACCAGGTAACATTTAATTAGGTAGAAACAGACATCACTTTTGTATACTTTGTTACAGATAAGGTCAAGCTAGCTAGCTCTTGATATGTGCATTTTGTACTGTCCATTTTATTGGCATTAACTCATCTTGGATTCAGAATTTTGCTCTGGAAGAAAAAGGAAAGCAGATTCATACAGCTCATAAATCTATTGTGTGTGCACCTCACCTCTAGTAAAGCTTGTCATCTGCAGATAAACAATCACATGTATATTTACGTGGGTAAGAATGAAAGGCAATAATTTACATGTATTAATGATGCTTGGATTGCATTTTATCTCAACGAAGAGCAGTTTAAAAAGATGAATAACTTGTTAAATTGGTGGTTAGACTGTCAACATTTAGTCATACGAAAGTGTGCCTGTCCTCAAGACATAAGGAGAAAGAACAAACTTCTTGTTGCTGCCATTCTTGGATGTTCCTGCTGCCAAGATCCACTGTTCTGCCTCAGTTAAAGAAGGCATCCTGAAGCAAGAAGCCTGCAGTACTTGCGCAGGGTCACTAGACCCTAGTGTCTAGTGACTAGACAATTCAAAATCCACCATGATCAGATTATTAACTGCACAGGAGACTTCAACTGAAATGAAGCAGGTACCACCCTCTTTCCATTTGCCGTTCAGTGCAAGGAGAGTGGACAGCCAAGTGACTGGGATGCAGCAGAAGGGGTGGGCCACTAAAGTAATCCTCACAAATTTTCTAACTGCTCAAGGCTTTGAACATTTGTGTAGAGCTCTACAGATTCTGGTAAAATTATTATGTTTGCTTATATATTTCACATAGTCAACTTATCTAGTATCTCAACAATATCTACAGTTTAAGACACAATTATCCATTCCTTAATTGCATTTCTGTTGCATGCATCAAGAATTCTAAATATATACCAAGGTACCCTCTGGTTTGAATTTCAAACTGGTGAAAAAACAAATATTTTTTTGCAGAACTGTGTTCTGTGAAAGGGGAAGGTGTATTTATGAAATCACATTTGTATCAGGGAAAAAGTATCAACTGTTCCATTTATGAAAATAATGTAATGCTTGATTTTAGTAGTCCTGTTTGCTTCACAAAATAAACAATCCAACTATATTCTGTATAAATTAAACTTTTTAAAAACAGATGTAGTATGTAATGTTTTATTACAGCAGGACAGTGATTCCAGTTAAATAAAATTAAAACCCTTTATCTTTCTCAAATATAAAATTACTAATTCATATCTTAAAACAATATAGCAATACCATCAGATACCGGCTGAGAAAGCCTTCGAGAATACAATATAGCAAAAGCTTAAATTACATCACCATTTACCACAGTAGTTACCATCACTTATATACTCCATCACTTTGGCAAAAATGATGCATTTTTTTAAAAAAACAGTGCATAATGTTACAGAAACTGTATACAACCTCATATTGCACTTATATATGTACAGGTTTAAAAGAAAATAGAGGATTTACTTGGAATGAACATGAATTTTGTCACAATTATAGAAAGATGAAAGTATGTATGAATACTAAAAATGTTTAGAAACTCAGTACATTTATGTACAGATTTTATGAGATGTATTAACAAATATGTACATATCTTGTTTACTAGATAGTATCATATAGTGGCCTTTGGTTGAATGCAAGTGCTTGATCAATTGTATATTTCTGTTCTCTCTCAAATGCCAGCAAGGTATAAAAAGGAGCATGAATGTTAACAAAAATCTACTTACATGAACGTTAACCCCAAATTAGTGCTCGTTTATTACAATAGTGTTTGCATTTTGTATCAGTTTAAATGTGCATACAACGAAGAACACTTTTCATGGTTTATGTCTGCAAATTTACATTCCACAAAACCTGTTATAATGTGCCATTCATTTTATAATATCAGTATCACAGCAAAATAAAGTTGCTTCAAACACTGCCCTGTTTGTGTTCACTTCTGTGAGCACATAGAACTTCTAATATTGCCAGAAGAATATAAAAATATGTGCATAAGTTTTTCAAAACTACCATCTACTATTTCCTTATCCCTGATGATCCAAAATTTTAAGCACTCTCAATTGTTAGAATCTGCACAGTTCTCTTTCAATTGTGGACTTCATCCTGAGTTTCCAAATCATCAAAACATCCATCTGTGTTCCAAGTTAATGGTACTTTCATTTACAAAGCAATTAGACAACTGAAGAAGAGCTGGGCATCCCATGAACTGTTGTGCTTGTTGGTGTCCCACTAATGGCATTGAAAATATGTATCGAGTTGGGCATCACACTGGCCTTCTCTTCCACAAAACGAATCTGAAAGAAAAAGAGAGAAATGCTTCTTACAGACAGCTGGGAGAGGACCATGCATCAAAACTGCCTTCATCTCTACTTTGGCTACCAATCAAAATCTGAATAAAATTACTAGTCACCTAATTTAAATTAGATCAGCAAAACAGACGTCACTTTATAATGCTCAGTGCATCAGCAAATAATGCTTGTTGTTGTTTAGTCGTTTCCGACTCTTCGTGACCCCATGGACCAGAGCCCTCCTGTCTTCCACTGCCTCTTGTCTTCCACTGCATTTAGTAATGCTTAGCATGTACTAAAAAATCAAAGTCAAATACAGTTATTTCTAATCAATGTCTCAGTTACTTAAATGGAATGTATTTCCAGATAATTGTGTACAAGAGTATACAGTGCCAAAATAGTGAGATTGGTCAGATTAGTTCTTATTAATAAATATCAATTCTTCATGCCAGTTACTGCACTAAACAGCCAACAATATACAGATACCTAATTAAAATTCACACTATATTGGTATACCTCAGTTAATGAGAAAACAGCATGTTCTTTATGTCTCTGTGTTTTATCTCTGTTATATTTTGAAGTCATGTAACAAAATATTCTGGTTTTGAGTGAAAACAATATGACAGCCAGACCACATCTGCATGTTACCCTAAACCAAAGCTTAGCAAGATGTACATGAAGAGGAAATGAGCTGAACAAGCCTGGGACTCATGCCCTCTCTTCCTCCCTTCTACACACTGAGACCAATTGAGGTTAATATGCACTATGGTTCATTTAAAATATGTCAATGTGAAACTGTGGCTTCTGAAACAAATTGCAGTTTGTATTAACCACATTTTAAAAATTCAGGTAGCATGGTAGACTGTGATTAATAAAAAAATTGAAGGGAAAGCTTCTAAATGCCTCCTAAGAGCAGGCTTGGAATATGAGCCTCAGGCTCACTGTTGCTCATTCCAGCTTTCATGCTGTCACGCTAAACCATGGTCAAGTATGGTATACAGCTCCTGAATGAGTAGCTGTTCTGTTTATCAAATCAAAGGATGAAAGCAAACGTCATTCTGCACTACAACCTAAAAGGTAATACATTTTATTTCACACCGGGGATCAAAAGGCAACACGTAATCAGAAATAGAAACTAAAAGGCATTACCATCCCAGCTGATCATATTTTCAAAGCAGCATAGGGGGAAAGGGAAGGAAGAAAGAGAGATGCCCATTAAGACTTCTACACAATACAGTATTTAAAACTTTCTAACAGAACAAGTATCAATCTTTTCAACATGTATTTAAAAGAAAGCAAAATGGACATTTCAACATTTCCAGAACTGGTACTTCAGTTAAATTTACAGGCTTCAAAAAACCAAGATGTATACTTAAAAGATGTCAATAAAATTAAAGAGTTGCTCCCCATTCTAACCATGAGTTCTGCAGAATTTAAACAGAACTTGTCATAGAACAATGAGCATATATACTAATTCTTGAACATACACCCAGCTTATGTGTTGCTGGAACACAGACATAGAGAAATAATTATTTTCATTAAGGAACTGATGGCATGTATGTATCATCAATTCTAATCGTCTAACATCGTAAAATTATAATGCTGATATTCTAATGCTATATTGTGCTATATGCCCTATTTGTTTTAGCTTTGAAATAGTATCTTCACTTTATCCAGTGCCTTTATCCCAAAAGCCTAGCTCCTTGTGATGGTGTGCTATGGAAACAATGCTTTACTAAGCACTGTCTGAAAACGAAGAGATGAAAAGCAAAGACATGGTTTCATTCAGTGACATTTGAATGCAATAAAAGTAGAAGAGGGACCCCTAACCTAGCATATAGAGTGGGCATTAAGGTTAATTATAACGTAAATTCTTCCACAAATATCACAATTGTAGTGCCTCTATGGACTGACTACAGGACTGGAGGCACAGTGGTCATGCTTTTACTTAAAAGTTTGCTGGAACACAATGATGGGGATTTCTGTTTGACTCCTTAACATCTGTGTTACAGAGTCCTGCAGAGTTTGGCCATCCAGGCTTTTAAATATTTATATAAAACTGTTGAGAGAGACACCCCCCCCAGATTTGGGATGTAGTGTCAGGGATGTAAATTCAGCGCTCACCAAACAGACTATAACTATTGCATTAGTGGGAACTTGATAGATAAGTGGAAATGTATTTAAATTCCATTCATTCATTAAGAAATAACTTTGAGGATGTGTACTTGTCCATTGAAGCTCACATCAAACTACAGCAATTAATCTTTAAGATGCCACAATGTTTTGGTCTTCTTTATTTTTCTTAAGTTTTCCTTTGATATCTGTTCATTCAGTGGGGCTGTTTTGTTTGGGTTTAAGCAAACACACTGGCCTCAGTGAAAATGAATCTCATCAAGACAGAAGCTCTGCAGATGGACATTTCTCAGGTTCGGGGAAACTATATCCACTTTTATCCAGAACAGTGTGAAATGGTCATGAAGGATCAGATTATAAGTACTCCTAGATCCAATACTTTCACAGAAATATCTTTTACCAATTCAACTTAACATATCAGCTATGGCCTATAGTGGACCATAACAGAAATCCAGAAGACCTGGCAAATTCTAGTCATTTCTTGATAGTCCACCACCATATGCATTGTACTCTAACTACTGTTGAAAAGGGATTGGAAATTGGAGCTATCAGAGAATGGAGCATTCCACTAAACAGCCGGCTAAGATAATTCTTCACTAAGAATCCTGACTGCCAATTAGTTTCAAAGTCTGGTGCAAGGTTCTACTGCCAATCATTATGCCCTTTATACATTTATGTCTTAGGTAAAGGAATTATTACCTCTATTATCACTCTCATCAAAAGTTAAGGTAATCTACTGATGATCTTCCACCTCCTGCCACTGGGGCTGAGATGATAAGCAAGGCTAAGGCATTCTTGGCACATGGCATTTGAGAAACACCCACTTTAGAGATACCTACCACTTTTTAATTTTTACAGGACAGGTAAATCCTCCTTTTTATTTTCCAAGGCTTCTAAAGTAAAACTTTCTGCTTTGATTTCTGTTTGTTTCTGATACATAACAGCAAATGCACTTTACAGACAGATACCACTCTGACACATTTTTGTTTATGAAAGATATTCTAGCAATACCCAAACAAACCAAAGACAATCGACTGTAAATAGAAACTAAAACTCAAGTGAATTTCTCTTGGCTGGTTACTCCATCTTAAAAGACTGCTATGCAATTCGATGAGAGATCTATAAAGAATACATGTGGAATTTTCTCATTTGGATTATATTAACAAGGAAGAATTTTTAAAAAAAAATCATTGGTAAACATTTTTCTTAAATTTACCAGCGGATAGGATATCCTGAATAAAGAGATTCAGTACATACCTGTTCATGCATAATTTCAGAAAGCTCTTTTGCCATTTCTCTATAGTTAGCCTTCATTTCTTCTTGATATTCTATCTGATCTTCTTTTATAAGTCGCTCATTTACTTCTAAGGCCTGTCCACAAGCTTCAACAAATTGTCTGGAATTGTAATAAACAAAACAAATCAACTCGGAGTGATTCCAATGTCAGGCTGTCAATAAATGATATAGTAAACTTCCAGTCTGTTTACCTGAAAACCTCCTTCAGTAACTTAACCTTATTGTCTGGGTATCTTTTGGTGTTTGTATCATCCAGGAAAGCTCTGGCGTATGCCAAGGGCCCAGCATTAACCTAACAAAATAATGAACTGTTATCAATTATTTTTCTTTGCAATAACCTTAAAACCATTTTTCTATAACCTCTGTACTAAGCACAATAAAAATCAAAGGAATTTAAAAAGGAAATACTTTATTTCACTTCATGCCTCTCCCTCAGAAAACGGAAAGCATGCCAGAACTTGCCTTTTGCGCTAGACAAAAGCCCTATCTGGACACTATTCTGTACAGAGGACTACTCCCTTGGCCTTGCCCCTGTAACCTCATTACTTCTGGAGTGGCAGGACATTCCTCTGTAATTTAGAACGCCACCAGGAAAGATGCTGAAACAAAGCTACAAATCAAGACACTTCTCATGATGCAATGTTCAAAGTTAATGAATTGTTCCAGTATACACAAATCAGTGGGGAACTTAATCCAAGTCTCAAAAGGTCAAAGTCCACCATTGGTACCCAATGGATGTTGCTGGCTCTGCATTGAATTTAATCAGTGGCAAAAGGCAGAATTCAGAAAGAAGATTGTTACATGGTTGCAGGTAAAGGATATCTAATTTAACCGCCTACCTGGACACTGACGCTACCCTGCAGCTTCAACTGAAGTTTAATCATATCTACTTCAGCTGATGAACAAAGTTGTCGAAGCTCTGCAACCTTTTTGCTCATTTCATCAATGGCTACTTCAATTGGATTTAAATCCGTATGGTGTTGATACATTATAGGAATCCGCTTTTTTACGTATGGGAAACAATGTATGGCTATACAAAAAACAAAACACAAACAATTAAGAACAAAATTCTGGTTATATATTTAATTACAATAATGAAATTTTGTCAAATTAAGAAATGGTAGTTTAGTTATTCTTCTACAGGAAACAAGTAATCCTGTCATGCATTAAACACAAAGTGGATCAATATTAAAAACAAAAAACAGAACCATCAGTTTTGCTAGTACCATCCTGGAGAAGTTGCGTGCTCGCCTTCTGGAACACATTCTTCAGTATCCATTCTGTCTGGGCATACATTTTTGCCAGGGTATCTTACTAGACCTCAAGCTACTAGATTCATGAGAGAGCTGTAGCCAATACTAGCTTAGTATTGGAGAGTCTACGTATGTAATATACAGAAGTTTCAAATGTGAAGTCTGAAAATTAATTTGCTGATACAGTGGTGCCTCACTTAGCGACGATAATCCATGCAGGAAAAAATGTCGCTAAGCGATTTCATCGCTAACCGAGTTTAAAAAGCCCAAAGAAACGCATTAAAACTCATTTAATGAGTTCCTATGGGCTTAAAAACTCACCTTATGTGAAAATCCTCCATAGGGGCGGCCATTTTCGGTGCATCTAAAGCAAGGCAACACAGCGGGCGGCCATTTTGGAACCGCCGATCAGCTGTGCGAAAATGGGGCCTTCGGGAGGATTGTGGGGGAAAGCTCCCCTGCGGTCCTCCCGAAGGCCCCGCCGATCGGCTGGGGGGAAATGGAGCAGATTGTAACCACTATTCACTAGTAGCACAAGTGTTATTAGTGCTTTCAAAAGTTTGACCATATGGGGAGTGTGTGTGGCTAAGGCTGCAAGAGATGCTAGACAGAGATTAATTTATGAAGTTACTCTAGTTCAATTTTGGAGGGGATTACAAGAATTTACTTGGGGAAAAAAGCAGTTATCATGAGATGTGGAAATTCTTCGGGCAAGCCCTGCTTAACAGAAATGAGCATTTATCCTGGACTTTATTAAGTAAAGGGGACTTTGGTAGGAATTCCTATCCTTCAAATCTATCAAATACCCCCCAGACTGTGGGTTTCACATTTCAGAGAAATATATGGCAGAATCATAGATGTCCATCTGATCTAACCTCTGAATTTTGCAGAATGGTCACTTGAAACTATATTAGGAACTAAAGAGTTGATTTCTCTCCTTCAAAAGGGTAAGGCTCCGGGAGAGGATATGATCCTTCTAGAAATCTCTGCTTAAAATTGTGGTTTGAATGGGGCAGGCTTCAATCTTAGCAAAGATAAACACCTCCATAAATTAATTGGGAACCTTCCCTCACAGGCAGACAACAAGTATTCTGGTACCAGTATTTGTTTTCTTTAAAGGAGACGCCACTAATCCTAAGAATGACAGATCTATTGCCTTACTTGATATGGCTTTTAAGATGTATACAAGATACTCATTGCATAAATTTCAAGCTTGGAAAGACAAAAATGACACCATACATAAAGAGCAGGCTGGCTTTAGTACAACTGACCAAACCTAGTTTTGAATCATATCCTTTCCATGTATTAAATGCACCAAACACAGAGATTTTTGCAGCCTTTATAGATTTTTTTTTCCATTGTCAACCTCATATTTAGGTGTCATCTACATTCTACAGCATAATTGGGCCACTAGGCTAGTGTTGCTTATTGAGTTGTTGCTTCAAGACCACTCAATGCAAGTAAGATCTGGATTGAACTGTGCTTTGACAGAACTAATTAATATCAGCAAGGGAGCTAAACAGGGCTTTATTTTACTCCCATTTTCAGCTCTTATGTTAATGATATGATTACAAATGCTGTCTTCTCCTACTTACTTTGCACCCTCAGTAAAGGACCAGAAAATTAGAGTCCTATTTTAACAGTTTAGGTTGTAGGAGAATGCTGAGCAGTTTGGGATTCTTAAGCAGAGCAGAACAGTTGTGTAAAAGTTGCCCCTGAAATACAAATGGTCCCTGGATAGACATGTTCGAACAAACTGGGGTTCATAAATACTGAACGTTGAATTACAAGTAAGTCTGTCACAGGGAAAGTATCTAGCTGCCAGTAAACTGTCAAGTAGTAAAATTATCAGTCAGATGGGCAGAACTTTCTACTCAAGGAGTTACATATTTTAAGTATACCTATTTTAAGTATATGTTTAACTAACCCAGTTAGTTAAATATATACTTAAAATTTTCACAGTTGCAATTATAACTCATATGGGGCCAACATGGGTGTGAGAATCAAACCAGATCTAGAGATTCTCCAGAATAAATTTAAAACATCCCTAGCATGTCAACTGCCCTTCTTAGAGCTGAACTAGTGTTGCCCTCCATCACAGCCAGTACTGATTTGTTCTACTTCAGATATTGGTTGAACCGGAACATAATGGACGATGGACCATTTCTCAAGCAATACTAGCTTGATAAGATCTGAAGGTTGGCCACAGCATTGTCAAAATCATGCAAGAGGGTACTGTTGATGGAGAACCTATTAGCATATGGATGCAACGCTACTTTGAGAAACTGCATCTTTGATCCGGATGCTGGTGAAGATGAAGCGTTAAAATGGCTCTCATTTCTCACACTGGCTTGTTAAGTTAAAAAGAAAACAAATCCTGGACCAGATATTCCCAAACTCTGATCTATCCCAGATCCATAGGGCTTGTACGAAACTAAGATTTCAGGATGCCATCTGCTTACCCAGATGGGAGATATAAGGTATACCCTCATCATACCGAACCTGTGTTTATGGCTGTGGTCAGGTTGAGAGCAATGCATACCATGTCTTGGATTGTCCCAGTGTATGGAACCAACGATGAAATTCCTTTCTTGCATTATTGCCCAGCATACTAAATACTGGAGGTCACCTCAGGAAGTAATGGAAGAACTTTATGCGGTGATCAGGCCTTTGAAAGCCATAGGGTTGTGCTCTGCTTGCTGCAGCAGCAAAAAGAAGACTAAAATGCTCACAGTAATATAGAATTTTGTTTTACAATTTCAACTTCTCAATATTGTTGTTCTTATTTTGTCTTCTATTTACGCTACCATTTATAAAACCTAATGGGAATTGTTTATAGTTTATATAAATGCAAACGGCATAATGTTTGAAGGCAAACTGCCTCAGGCTAAGAAATCATTGTACACATTATCAGCTGGATGCCAAGTCATAGACCTCCAGAAATTATACCATTTGCAATACACCGTGTAACTAGGTAAGAGGCTTTGGGACACTGTGTTTTATTGTGATGGTCTACAGCTAAATATAAGTTCAAGTTCAACTTTGTACTTGGAGCAGAACCAGCAAGTGAGACAGTAAGTACCATAATCTGGAATGATTTGCATGGCTAGTCCCCTAAATGTTTCTACAGACACTGAGGTAGCTATACAAATTAGGAGCTATTCAAGGAAGGTGAAAAGGTGGTGGTAGTGGGGAAGCTGCAGCTTTAAGACAAGGACATACAGTATGATCTATCAATTTCCATTCTTTCTGCGGCCATAATTTCCCTATGCAGTACTGTACTGACGAACACTCTCCTACCATCCATAAAAGCCCTACCGATCTGGGGATAGATCAGATGACTCAAAAAAGCAAAAAGTTATATATTAATTTCTTGGCAAATACAATGGCCTGATATTGCCAAAAACATACAAAACACACCACATTTAACAAACAAAACAAAAACAACTAGTTTTTTCTGAGGATAAAACATGCATGCAATTCACAATGAAAAAATCAGAAACAGTGTACAACAGAGGAGTGTACCTGTAAGAATTGTGCGCCGTTTGCACTGCTCCTCTACACCACCTCGTCTTTTACCCAACTGAGTAAAAGGCATCTCAAACATAAAGCGACGGATGTTGTGATTTCTTTCAAATTCTGTTTTTCTCTCTTGCAATTCCTTTTCCTCAAAATATGGAACTACATGAGTAACTTGAATATAGGCATATTTTGAATCCAAATCCTTTGGATTTACCTTTAAAAATTTGAGAGAATAAAAATCTGAACTATGAACATATAGTGATTTCCAAGTTATAAGCAATCAACTTAATTTTTTGTAGCGATCAACATAATCATATAGCTTTTGTTAAAATATGCTCAAATTAATTTTCTTTCTATTTATCTGTCATCTTACTTTGCCAGAATCCTGAATCATCCTAACATTTTCAGATCCAAATTTATCAGAGTACAATTTTTGTAATCTCTGGGAGATCTCCGAAAGAGATGTGAGTTTAGGCTCTTTGTAAATATACTCTTTTCCATCTTCATCTTCAAAGAATCCCTTTAAGGAAAAATAAAATAAAACAATAGTGAAATTCTGAACAAATAAATAACAATGCACCATTAATGTAGAATGTGAAGCTTGAAGCAAAATAAAGGAAGTTGAAGAATCAAGAATAGAAGATAGCTATTACGATATGGATGCAAGTGAAATGGAAACTCAAAGTCACTTAGGGGATGCTGTAAATTACATGAAATGTCAATATGAATGGCTGAAGGCATCAGCCCTCTTTTTCCATACTGATTCTTCATATGCCTGTTTCACATGCCAGAATGCTAGTCCTCTCTGAGAACAGTAATACAATATAAATCAAGCCTGATCTAGGTCAGTTTTAATACAAACCTATTTTGTATCTTTTTTCTTTTCTTTTTTAGCAAAATTTTACATCTGTTGGTGTTCATATACTACTGACATTTTCTTTGAAGACCAAAGTACAATCAAAATAGGTTCCATGGAAGGTGAAACAGGTGTTGCCTTTAATCCAAAAAGCTAGATCTAAGTTAATGGTTTAAGTTATCAAAATAAATACTCCTGTCTGAAGATGCAATGGGACAATGTAGTGCAAGGAACACAACATAGCATGTATAGAATGCAGACTAGATTGACAAAAATATCCACATCAAACTAAGCTCATATGCAGTAATTATTACTGCATTGCTTGCTTTGGAAAGCAGCTTATTTAATTACCTCCACATCTGTTTCACTGTCTGTAAACTGGTATTGCTATATCCATAAGAGACAACAGAATAAATGGAATATAATATTACTAAAAATGTACAATTCAGTGCCCTCTATCATAGGTGGCCATTTACACACACACACACACACACACACACACACACACACGCACGCACACACCCCTCCCAACATCTCTTACTAGGCTAAAACAAAATGATATATACAGTCAGCAAGAAATATGATTCTTTGTATAAACATGCAATACAAAGTCACAATGTGCTGTTTTCTTCTGCAGTGGAATTTAATATTATCTTCATAAATAGTGACAAAAAGATCAAAAGAGTGGGCTGACAGGACATTTTGGAAATTGCTCATCCATAGGGTCACCATAAGTCAGAAGCAGCTTGACAGCACATAACAAAAACAACAACAAAACAACACACCAAAAGAAGAGTGTATTAAACAGCTATTAACTGTCATTACTGGAAAACTTACCGCTGCCTTAAGAAAGTAATAGTAAAGAAAGAAAGAAAAAGCAGAATTTTACTGATGAAGAGATTTCCAATTCAGAATACAGTTATCAGTTCAATAAATAGTTCATTAGTTTCAATTTATGTAATTACAAATATACAATATACTGATGTATGCTGTTTAAAAGGCTACATTGCTCACCTGACCAAAAAATGCAACTCTGAAATAAGTTCCAAGCAATCTCTTTCCTGTATGCATAACTTCTGTGACCTTGCTATAAGCCCGATGCAATGTGTCATAGAGATGAGCTAACCTCTGAAAATAAAGGGAAACATGTTTCTGTGAACTCCAGTATCAAAGTCTCTTAAAAACAGCAATAAACAGAGTAGAAAATGACTGACAGTGCTCTATTATCAGAATAAATTCTCATTATCTTTTAATAAAATGATTATGTCTCAGCCATTTTACAACAGCAATATTTTTATTACTAACAGTGGCAACAGCTTGGGAAATCTAATGGAAGTCAGCTGAAATCAAACGTGGCTAGGAACCAATGGAACAAGCCAAGTGAAGTCTCATTTCTTCTAGTGACTCACTTTAGCTCATTTGGTGCCAAAATTATCTCTTTCAAAGTTTAATATGAAACAGCACTGACCATTATTAAACGAAACCATCCTACTGTTCATAAAATGAATATCCAGATCGCTGGGAGGCAAAGTGTTCCTTCCATAATTATGTTGCAAACTGCCCAGTGAGTGTTCTAGCACTATGGAGAGGTGTGTAAGTGAAAACAACAGTAACAACAACAACTTGTATCACATACCTCAAAATCTCTCCGCTTTTCATAAATAGGAATGATAAGTTTATAAATGTCAGCAATCAATTCATAACGTTCAGCCTTCCACAGACCATCTGCACATTGTTCTAACAGCTCCATCAATACATCCTAGTTACAGAAGCAGAGACAAACAATCACTGTGTGCTATGTACAGGGGGTAATCTGGAGTAATCTAGATTTATTTACTCCAGCATAAAAACACTAATTTCCAGTAAGCATAGTATTCCATTCTGGGAATATTACCTGGTTACTTACTTACTTACTTACTTACTTACTTACTTACTTACATACATACATACATACATACATACATACATACATACATACATACATACATACATACATACATACATACATACATACATACATACATACATACATACATACATACATACATACATACATACATACCCTACCCTACCCTACCCTACCCTACCCTACCCTACCCTATATCATAGAATCTCAGGGTAGATTACAGGGCTGTATAAAGCAGTTTTAAAACATGTTTATTAGAACAATTTAAAATCAAAGAGTCCAAAATATAAAATCAAAACATTCAAACATTAAAACGACTCCAGGCTCTCATATATGTTTTGAGTTGGCAAAGAAATGATGCCAGTGTCTATGAGAAGCAGCCCTCCAAGACAAGGGCATTCAACAGAGAAAGCCTTGTCTTCACATAGAGTAGTAACAATACACAGTAAATATTCTAATACACATGATTGGGTTTACATAGAAATTTGTCACGGTATACGATTGTTGTTGTTTAGTCGTGTCAGACTCTTCGTGGCCCCATGGACCAGAGCACACCAGGCCCTTCTGTCTTCCACTGCCTCCTGGAGTTGGATCAAATTCATGTTGGGAGCTTTGATGACACTGTCCAACCATCCCATCCTCTGTTATCCCCTTCTCCTCTTGCCTTCACACTTTCCTAACATCAGGGTCTTTTCCAGGGAGTCTTCTCTTCTCATCAGATGGCCAAAGTATTGGAGCCTCAAGCTCCAGGATCTGTCCTTCCAGTGAGCACTCAGGGTTGATTGCCTTCAGAATGGATATGTTTGATCTCCTTGAAGTCCAAGGGACTCCCAAGAGTTTCCTCCAGCACCACAATTCAAAAGCATCAATTCTTTGGGGCACTTCCATACATCACTACTGGAAAAACCATAGCTTTGACTATACGGACCTTTGTCGGCAAGGTGATGTCTCTGCTTTTTAAGATGCTGTCTAGGTATGTCATCGCTTTCCTCCCAAGAAGCAGGAGACTTTTAATTTCGTGGCTGCTGTCACCATCTGCAGTGATCATGGAGCCCGAGAAAGTAAACTCTGTCACTGCCTCCATGTCTTCCCCTACTATTTGCCAGGAGGTGATGGGACCAGTGGCCATAATCTTAGTTTTTTTTTTTTATGTTGAGCTTCAGACCATTTTTTGCGCTCTCCTCTTTCATCCTCATTAAGAGGTTCTTTAATTCCTCCTCACTTTCTGCCATCAGAGTGGAATCATCTGCATATTGGAGGTTGTTGATATTTCTTTTGGCAATCTTAATTCCGGTTTGGGATTCCTCCAATCCAGCCTTTTGCATGATGTATTCTGCATACAGTGGACCTTTGTTCTCTTGACAAAACTCTATTAACCTTTGCCCTGTTTCGTTTTGAACTCCAAGGCCAAATTTACCTGTTTTTCCTTTTATCTCTTGACTCCCTACTTTAGCATTCCAACTCCCTATAATAAAGAGTGGTTACTTACCTGTAAATATGGTTCTCCAAGTGATACTCTGTGAATTCACACATTTGGGTCTTGTCCGCGCTTGCGTGGAACGTTCGGAATATTCTAGAGCTCTTTATCTGAAAGATCAAAAAGATACATTGCCCCTATTGCGCATGAGCAACCTCCCTTTCCCTCCAGTTCCACACATCCGTCATCGCTAAACTAAGGCTTGCACCTAGCAGCAGTGACGGACAGTGGGGAAGGATGGGAGGGTATGTGTGAATTCACAGAGTATCACTTGGAGAACCATATTTACAGGTAAGTAACCACTCTTTCTCCCAAGTGAACTCTGTGAATCACACATTTGGGTGACTGACAAGCTAACTTACCGGAAGGTGGGCCGTCACTGGAGAACTGACGTGAGGACAGCCCTTCCGAAGGATGTTTCCTTTTTAGCCCGCAGGTCAAGCCGGTAATGGGTGACAAAAGTGGACACCTTGGACCAGGTAGCTGCCCTGCAGATATCAGGTACATCGACGCCTCGGAGCAAAGCTGTAGACGTTGCCATTGACCTCGTCGAGTGCCCACGAATACCTTCAGGAACATCCTTCTTGGATAGCTGATAAGCCAGAACTACAGTGGAGACTAACCACCTAGATAAGGCAGGAGCTGAAGCAGCCGACCCTTTGCGTGATCCATAGTAGCACAGGAAAAGTTTGTGGGAAGCCCTAAAGTCCTTAGTCCTTGAAATGTAATAGGACAAAGCCCTTTTGACGTCCAAAGAATGCAGCATCCTCTCAATGTCCGAGGATGGGTCAGAGAACAAGGTCGGCAATGATATGGGCTGATTTAGGTGAAATTCAGACACCACCTTAGGAAGAAAGGAAATGTCTGGAAAGAGGACTACCTTATCCTTGTAGAATTGTAGATAAGGCGAATCTGATCTTAGAGCTGCTAACTCAGAGGCTCTCCTGGCGGATGTAATAGCCACCAAAAACAGAATCTTTAAGGAGAGAAACTTGAGATCACAGGATGACATGGGTTCGAAGGGGTGTTTCATTAACGCATTCAGAACAAGAGTCAGAGACCATTGCGGGATAGGAGCTCTTACAGGTGGGTGAGCGTTCGTAAGTCCTTTAAAAAAGGTCTTAACAGTCGGGTGAGTAAACAGCTGTGCAGAACTTGAACCAGAAGGCTGATGAGCAACTATAGCAGCCGCATAAACTTTCAAAGTGGAAACAGACAAACCAAGGTCAAACAAATGCCTTAAATAGATCAACAAAGTTCTCAAAGAAACAGGAGATGTTTGAAGATCTTTAGAAGAAGCAAAACAGACAAAGTTGTCCCATTTGTATTTGTACAAAGATTTAGTAGAAGGTTTCCTAGACTTATCTAATATTTCTTTAATTTCTGGCAGATCCTCCAAGCGGTCAGGTGAAGGGATTCCACGTCCGGGTGAAGAATGGACCCTGAGTCCCTGGAGAGCAAGTCTGGCATCATCGGAAACTTGAAGACGTCCGTGGCTACCTATCGGAGGACTGGGAACCACGGTTGACGTGGCCAGAATGGGGCCACCAGGATGGCTGAGGCCTTGTGTTGAATTAGCCTGACTATGGTCCTTTGAATTAGAGGAATCGGCGGGAACAGGTAAATGAGATGTTTCTTCCAGGGAATCATGAAGGCGTCCCCCAGGGATGAGGGATCCTTCCCTGCTCTTGAGGCATAAGCGTGACATTTTCTGTTTTCGCTCGAAGCAAACATGTCTATGTGAGGATGGCCCCATCTGTGGCATAACTCCTGAAACATGAGTTGGTTTAGTTCCCACTCGTGGGACTGACTTTTTTGACGGCTTAGAGTGTCTGCTAGAGAGTTCTCTGTTGTCGCAATATGAATGGCCATGGGATACACATGACGGACACAACACCATTCCCAGAGTAGTACAGCTAGGTAAAGTAAGGACAGAGACTTTGTTCCTCCCTGCTTGTTTATATAAAACAGGGTCGTGGTATTGTCTGTTACAACTTGCACACCACGACCCTGTATTATGGGGAGAAAAGCTTTGAAGGCCTTTATTACTGCTATCAGCTCTAGATGGTTTATGTGGAGGCCCTTTTGACGAGGGGTCCACAAGGCATTCACGGTGTGGCCGTTGCAATGAGCCCCCCAACCCGTGGGGCTCGCATCCGTTGTAACTTGAGCCGATAGTCGTAGCGGTCGAAAAGGGCGCCCCATGAGAAGATGTGGCCGGAAGCCCCACCATAACAGTTGCCTCGCCAACTCTGGGGTGACTCTCAACTGCTTCTTTGGGTGGTCGTACAACGGGTTGAAGTGATGAAGGAGCCATGCCTGTAGTGATCTCATTCTGAGCCTGGCGTGAGGCAAGGCAGCCGTTGTTGATGCCATGAGGCCTAGCAGATGTTCGGCCTGATGTGCTGACACTAGGGCATGGGGTAGGAATCCCTGCAGGGCTGTTTGCAGCTTTTGTATGCGGTCCACAGGCAGAAAAAGCCTTGCCTTTTTTGAGTCCAGAGTGGCTCCTATGTATGACATCACTTGAGAAGGAGTTAGCGTTGACTTGTCCCAGTTTATGGTGAGACCTAAACTTTGTAAAGTGTGTATGGTGAAGTTTGTGTCCTGAACTGCCCTTCTTCTGGAAGGTGACACCACTAGCCAGTCGTCGATGTAAGGAAAAATCTTTACATCTTGCAGACGGAGAAAGGCAGCAACCGGAGCCATACATTTTGTAAAAGTGCGTGGAGCCGTTGCTAAACCGAAGGGTAAGGCCATATACTGTAGAGCGGTTTTGTTTGTGATGAACCTGAGGTATTTTCTGTGACTGTGATGAATTGTAATATGAAAATATGCATCCTTTAGGTCTATGACTGTAAACCAATCTCCTTTCCTCAATAGGTGGACAATGGACTCCAGTGTTACCATCCGGAACCGACGAGGACGCAGGTAAGTGTTTAATTTTCTTAGATCTAGGATTGGGCGAAGTCCTCCGTCCTTCTTGGGGACGGTGAAATACCTGGAATAAAACCCTCTTGGGATTTTGTGATGCGGGACCAGTTGAATGGCTTTCTTTTGGATCAGAGCCTGCACTTCCTCCTCCAGGACAGGGTTGGTAGCTGTGACTTTGAGGTATCCTAGGGGAGGAAGTTTGATGAACTCTAGACGGTATCCGAATTGTATGATGTTTAGGACCCAAGAGTCCTGAGTTATGAGTTGCCAATTTGATAGAAACGGGGAGAGTCGGGTTTGATGGTAGGAGCCGGTGATTGTCAGGAAGTCAAAGAAACTGTCTGGACTTCTTAGAAGGAGGACGGAAGGACTGGCGTTTAGTCTGCTGTTGTTGTCTGTATGCAGGTGTGAAAGAAGACTGCTGAGTGGATCTAGTACCAGATGTTCTGAACTGGCGGAAAGATTGCGAGCCCTGTTGCTGGTATTGCGACTGAGGATACTGTCGTTGCCATTGATGCTTTTGGAAACGTGGCTGCTGATGGATAGTGTATGCCTTGGCAGTTTTCTTACTTTCATGTATGGATTTTAAGGATTCATCAGTCTTTTCGTTAAATAAACCCTTTGTGTCAAATGGTTGGTCTTCTATTTGTTTTCTTATGTCTTCAACAATACCTGAGGCTCTAAGCCAAGCATGCCTCCTCAGCGTAATAGCAGAATTAAGAGATTTAGCTGCCACATCGGTGGCATGTCTAGCTGAAAGAGTCTGATGCTTTGAAAGAGTCATGGCCTCAGCATGTGCATTAAGACAATCTTGTCTTATATCAGGAGAAGCTGATTGTAGGGCTGGAAGAATCTTGTCCCATAAGTGCTTCTGATATGCACCCATCATGGCCTGATAGTTAAAAATCTTAAGCAAGAGAGACTGGAATGAATAAAGCTTCCTTCCCAAAACGTCCAATTTCCTGCCTTCCTTGTTAGGAGGGGTCACATGAGGCCTCCCCGAGGCTTTGGATGCATTAGCATGAACTATAACTGAATTGGGGGCTGGATGTTTAGACAAAAAATTCACCTCCTCCCCATGAACTCTGTACATGTTCTCAGTCCTGCGTGTGACAGCAACCGGGTTGGCAGGTTGAGAACAGGCATCCATAAGCAAAGCGTAAAGTTTAGCAACAAAATTGACACTCAGAGGTTGAGCAGAATCCTTATCAATCTCACCAAAAATGGGATCTTCAGTAGGAGCAGGTGGAATGTTTGCCTGCATTGAAAGAGCCTTTGTCATTCTCTCTATCATTTGAGAATAAGAGGAGAAATCCTCAGTAGGGGATGATGGGTGAGGATTCCCAGTATCAGAATCAAACGAATCAGCTTCTATAGGAGACTGTCCTTGCGGAATCGCAAAATCCACTGTTTCTCTATTGGAGGACAGTTCCCCAACTTCCTCATCCTCTTCAGAAGGAATAGCGTGAACAGAGACCTCAGCGAGGGAAGGTTGAGGGCCAGTACCCTTTGCCTTCGACGTCGAAGAAGGAGGAACCTTCTTAGCAATATCAGCAGCCTGAGCAACATGGGTAGAATGAGGCTTACGACGTCGTACAGGCGAAGGAGAGGACGACGTCGTGGACGAGGAGGAATAATGCCTCTTCCTGTGCCTGCAACAACTCGATGATGAAATAGAAGTGTCATCCACGTCGTAGTAACGACGTCGATGCTTGACACGACCCCGTCGGGAGTGGGAGTGCTTAGTCTTCATATGCTTATGTCTTTTACGATGTGAGTCCTCCTCCACGTCGGAGCCACCATCGGGATCGGTGGAGAGATGTTTCTTCTTTGAGGTCCGTTTATGAGGGACCTCTCCCTCTTGAAACAGAGGAGGAGACTTCGACGTCTCAATCGCCCGGCCGGCAGGAGCAAGGCCAATAGGGGCAGAGTGAGGGCTGGATAATGCAGCCTCTTCAAGCCTGACTGGGCTCGGAGAATGCCCATGTCGACCGTCGTCTTCTCCACGTTGGGAAGGAGGCAATGAAGGGGCTGCCTCCGATAGGGAATCTCTATCCCTAGACGAATCCTCCAATATAGGGGAAGGAAGAGAGGCAGAGACAGGCTGCAAAGCCACAGTATCCTTAGTTTTTGCCTTTTTAGAGTGAGCAGGCTTCTTGGGCTTAGAGACCTCCTTCCCTGCGGTCGACGTCGAAGGCTTTTTGGCGGGAAAGGCAGTTGCCTTCTTTGAAGTTTTAACAGATTTAGAAGTGCCCGCCAGAGGAATTGAGCCTGTCGCCTCAGATCGAGGGGTGCTAGAAGGCTCAGAAATAGATTCCATAGCTGATGAATGGGTTGATGATAGGGATCTCTCCAAAAGGTGAAGTTTAAGCCTTTGCTGGCGCGCTTTAAGAGCCGCCTTAGTGAACTCTTTACAAAAAGAACAAACAGTCGTATTGTGCCCCTCTCCGAGACAAAAAAGACATTTAGAGTGCTTATCATAAAAGGGAATTTTCTTATTACATCCCTGGCATTGTTTAAAGGGACCGGATACTGGCATAAACACAATAATAAAGGGCTAGAAGCCCTAGTTCCCAGGACTATTAAGGTTAAGTGGATAATAAGCCTCCTGCTGAGGCGATAATAGGCCTCCCCGTTGAGGCGGGAAGCCTCCAATTAAGGTCGTAAAGACCTGTACCAAGCGACAAAACGAAGCCAAAGTCCGAAAAACAGAAGAATGGTCAACAGTCCGTGGTCAGGGGCAATAGAAAATCAGCAAGAAATACCGTATATCAATAGCCAAAGAGGAGCAAGCCGAAAACGTTCCGTGAGCGATGGCGGATGAAAAGGAACTGGAGGGAAAGGGAGGTTGCTCATGCGCAATAGGGGCAATGTATCTTTTTGATCTTTCAGATAAAGAGCTCTAGAATATTCCGAACGTTCCACGCAAGCGCGGACAAGACCCAAATGTGTGATTCACAGAGTTCACTTGGGAGAAGCACATCTTTCTTTGGTGTCAGTTCTAGAAGGTGTTATAGGTCTTCATAGATTTGGTCAATTTCAGCCTTTTCAGCATCAGTGGTTGGTGAATAAACTTGGATTACTGTGATGTTGAAAGGTCTGCCTTGGATTCGTATTGAAATCATTCTATCATTTTTGAGACTGTATCCCAGTACAGCTCTTCTCACTCTTTTGTTGACTACTTTTGTTGAATTACCCCTTCGCCACAACAAAGCAGCAATCCGTAAGGGGGAGATATACAACAACATCAAATCAGAATAATAAAATGACAGATTTTCCACTAAGCTTCTTCACTAAATTGGAAGGCTGAATAGCCCAAAATTTGTTGCCTTTGCTAATTTAGCAATGGAAAGCAGAATCACAGTTATCATATGTGTCAGTTTAATTGCAGGACAAAAGTACATTTTTATTATTATCACCAAACCTGGGATTGCCTTCTTTCTACCTAGTACATCAGTATATCTTTAACAGGGTTTAGAGTTCATGTGATTAATATAATAAGATAAAGCAATTAACTGAAAAGTATGGATGGCAAGGATTATGTAATAAATATCTTTGCAAAAGCTATAAAGATAAATGTTTAAGATAAAGAGCAATCTGATCAGATCTTCATGGAGAAATAGTTTTCTTTTGCTTTATTAAATCTAAGCAATCTTATGATTTGTTTGCCTAATGCTATTCCTTTCCTTACTGGCATCTTTACATGGCCTCACTGTTTCACCATGGCATACAGAGTGTAATGTTTTAGGCTTTTTATTATTATTTATATTTGTATCTTGGTGAACTAAAAGACATTTTAAAGGTGCTTGAGGTGATGTAAGTACTCCAGACTAGACATCAGGATAGAACGTATTAGAAGTTAACTGAAAATAAATGTATAACATAATTACATTAAAATACATGTAAATGGAGTTTTCATACTTCATTGAAATGAACGTCCTGCATTCCCACATCTTCCATCATTGAAGCTTCTTCATCTATATTTGGAGTAATTACTCTGAAGCTTATGCAGCCCTGTTTAAACATCCCTATTTAGACAGGAGAAGAGCATATAAATGAGGTCCATCGATAGGTACGCAAAGGTATAAACCCATACACAGACATTTGCAAATGCCTGATGGTTACAGGCAAACATATTTCATTTCAAGTGACCTTTGTATAATTACCTCAAGGATGCTTTTGTAACAAAATGTTTTTTTATAGTGGGAGCACAAAACTACTACTAACACTGTTTTACATAAACAGGGGAATCCAGCTGATTGTTACAAGAGAACACATTCACCAAAGGAAAGTGTAACAGCAATAACTAAACCAGTAAATAATTTTGGTAAAAATCTGACTGCTTGGGACTTATGTTCTAGGTTGTTGGCACCTCAGATTAAACACATTGGAAACTTTACAGTAGTGGCAAGCCATGCCAATGTAAGCATGTCTATGATTACCATTTTAATACTTTCAAGATCTGACAAAACTCTGGAGAACAAGAAGACCTCATATATATGAATAAAAATAAGAATGGTATGGGTCCTTCTAGGTTGAAGCAGCTGTACAAAAGGCTGTTTTCCTGGGGGTTCTTGATGTTGCCACAACGTTCAAAGAGGGAGGACAACTATATGAATCCTTTGGAATCACAGAATAACCTATCACAATTTGGGGCAATGACCGGGTGAAAAAGGAACTCTATGACTGGTCCTCCTATGCCGTAGCATGATCGCTGGGTGAACCTGTGGCTGTCACACATTAAAGGGAATCAGATGAATACAAATCTGCACCAGACTGCAGAGGATAAAAAGTACAATATAAATCTTCTCTTGCTTTCATGCCTCATGTGCCATTTATAAAATATTTCTTGCTGTATTAAAGCATACTGATACTGAACAGTGCCAGAGACGTCAGAATTGTCTGTTCCAGTTTTCTTCAATGCCCAGGATTCAGGCACAAAATAATGCTCTAAAACTCTATTACAGCTTGAGGTAACATATTTAACACAAGGTGACAAGAAAATCTTTTAACTACTTATCTTAGCAGAGTAGATGTTCAGAGTTTACAGATTATTCACCATCTTTTGCACTGACATCTCTGATAGATACTCTAATTGTTTCCTCTAACAGTTATATTTATTTAAGATGTATTTTTAAAAGTTTTGCTACTGTTTTACTACTGCTAGAAATAATAACTGAGCAATGCCTACCTTTTCGCAGAAGATACTCTGCCACCAGAGCTGCTACATGGACGTAGCACATTGCTGCCTAAAATATGAATAAAAAACATTACTATGGAGCTTCTGTCATCCAGTATGAAGTTATCTACTTAAAATGAAATGGGGATAGTACAGGAATTTTTCTTGATTCCTATTACTTCTTCTAAATGCACAGTACTGATACTCTTCATTCGCCCTCACTGCTTTTAGGCTGTGGCAATCTATACTATTTTGTTTGAGGTCTGTGATATCAACACTTCACCAATAAGCAATACTATAATATAACAATAAACTCAGGTAGAATGCAAGAAATAAAACCCATTAAATAGCACTAGTAAGTGGGCAGTAACTGTGAGGAGGAAGAAGAGAAAAAGAAAAAGGTTTGGGGTTGAACAATACACAAACATATTGAAGGTGGTTACGGCAAGGAAGATTTTTTTAACACCCGTGACATGATTAATAGTTTTAACTTAGAAGGACAGATTACTTACCCGTAACTGCAGTTCCTTGAGTGGTCATCTGTGAATTTGTACATATGGGTAGTTCTGCACAGAACATTCTAGAGCTTAAACAGAGAGCCATCAAAATAGCTCATGTGCGCATATCCCACCTTCTCTCTTCAGTTCCCAGTCTGCCGCCAAGTGAGAGCAAATGTGCTGACACGGCAGACTGCAGGGAGTCGGCCACAGTTACAGGTAAGTAACCTCTTCTTCTTCATCGTCTCCATGATGACAGGTGATTAACAAGCTGATTTACCAGCTTGTGGGATGACATACCAAAAGGCAAGGTCACATCAGCATGGAAGAAATAACTGCTCTGTCAAATGCAGCCTCCATCTTAGCCTTAACGTCCAGTTTGTAATGCTTGATAAACGTTGAGGGCTGGGGCCATATAGCAGCTCTGCAAATGCCCTGTGACAAAGACTGCTGACTTCAAGATAGCTCTTGTAGAATGACCCTTAAGCCATCTTGGGAGAAGGACATATACTAGCTGATGACATAATGTCAAAGCACTGATGACCCACTTGGACAATCATTAAGAGCTTATTTGGGTCCTTGGTGTGTGGTACCTGACAAATAACCCATTAATATTCCGTATGGATTTAATTCTGGAAATATTAAATGCAAGAGCCACATGTGAGATCAATTCTGAACAGCAAAAATCCTGAGGAAGAGAGGGGAATTTAACATCCCCGACATCGGATTCAGGAGCAGTTATTAAAGCCGACAGAAGATGTACATCTGAGTCGTACCAGAATTCATTACTTGGAATAGAATGGACAGAAGGTTTACATTCAATAGAGTGACCAGATGATATTTATATGCCATTGGCTTAGAGGAGTGAGAATGAGATGGGCCAGATGTGACATATTTTGTGGATTTTGTAGGACCCCTGCGATGCAGTACTGTAAGATGACTTTTAGCAAGTAGATAATATTATCTACTTGGATGGTGAGAGTTGTTCTCCAGTTCCAAATCAGAGCCAGAAGATGAGGAGGATGAAATTGGCTGTACTGTAGCTTCATTCAGACTTTGTCCTAGGTTCCAAATAATAAAGGTTCCAAATAATAAGTGTCAGAATGTACAGTAGATAGCATGTCTTACGGGAACTCTTGCGTGAAGAAGTTCTTTTCCAAGCTGTGGAATCTGAGCATGGGGAAGGAATCCCTGGAATGATGAGGAGATTCTTGGTGTATGTGTGGTTCATATATCTTGTGAGGGAGAGCCCTCTGATTGAACGAATGGCTCCAAATCTATTGACTGACTGAAGGTAGGAGACAAAATAGGAGCTCAGTGAGATTTCTCATCTGCTTCTGAGGTTTGGGAAGTTACTGATGGGAGCTCTGAGGGATGTTTTGGAGTGATCCTGTTGCTTAAAAGCTACCGGTCTTAGTGCTTTTCTTTGCTTTTTTGGCAGGACCTTAGTCCAATTCCAAGTTTTGTTTTCTCTCTTCTTCTGCATAGGTACTGAGGACTTCCTTGATAGCGAGGCTGCTGTTCTCCTTGAAGATTTTGGGGGCGGGGTTCCCTTGAAACTGACAGAATGTCAGTTATTAGTAGGTCAAAGGTTGATCAAGCCATGAAATAGTATCTGACTGTGGATGGGAATGTTCCATTGTTCTGATGGAAGAAGAGTTCTTTGAAAGGGAGCGGCTGCCTATAGGGATTTCTCCCAAATCTTAGTTGTGATTGCCAGTTTCAAAGGGCTACCTCGGTAAATTTTCTGCAGTGTGGACAAGATTGTGTCTGGTGCCCCTCACTGAGGCAGTGGACACACTCTGAGTGACCGTCAATGACAATGAGAGATATTTTATTTCCACAGACTGTGTACTTTTGAAAGGTCCCTTTGAGGCCATATATATATAGTGAGAGAATCAGGAAGGCCTTGAGGGGGCAGCCATTTACTCTAAGTTTTTTTTTTATTGTTTTTATTTTTTTTTTTTGGTGGGGGATATAACTTACAAACTGAGGACATTAAGCAGTGAAGAAAACAAAGAAAGGGAGGTGATGAAATGAAACAGGTAACTTTTTAAACAAAAGTATCTAGCATATGTTCCAGAGAAGCTTCCTAGTTGGTCTTTAAAAGAAACTGAGGTAGGATATGTCTACAAGAGCATGGGTGGGAGTCGGGGGCTATAATAACCACTCTCTGCTTAAGCTCTAAAATGTTCTGAGGAGATGACAAAGAAGCACTAAAATAGAACATAGCATTTCCCAGAAAAGCTGTCATTAGCACATTTTGTTGGCCTAAATTGAAAATTTTAAAAGTTTTGCTACAAGATGAGCAAACACAAAATCACCTTTACAACAGCAGGATCTTCTGCTTTGCTTACCTCTGAGAGATCTCCATTTTTAACATGAATTCTTGCCATACTATCCAACCAGGTCTTCCTGAGTTCAGGTGTACTAGCGTAAGACTTTGCCAAACTGTACTGAAGATCCACAAGCATTTCTGGATCATTCTCATGCTCCTTCATTTGCGCTGTTGCCATGAGGACTGTACGGATGCGTTTTGTCAAATCCTTTACGTCCATAGGGAATTTAGTGTGCTAGAAGGTGCAAGAGCAGGAAGATAAACAAAATGAGCACAGGGACACAGACCTGTGGGAAACTAAATAGTAGATCAAGTCTAGTCTATTGCTCAAAATTCCATTCCAAATGTAATGAAAACATGCAGGAAGAGGAACTGAGTAGCATGGACTATCTGTCAGTACTCTAACTGCACAATGAATGTGTTCTCCAGTATTAGTTTTATATGTGGATTCCTGTTAATGCTATATTGTTTTCTTTAAAGCAAAACAACTTTGAAGGCAGCCATTTCGAAAGATAGCTGTTGTGTCTTCAGGCATTCTTAAATATGGCTATGCAACATGGAGGGAGGGAAGTGTGCTAACTGTGCCTCTTCTCTCGTCACTTTGCTTAGGTCAAATGTCATGTGTATAAGAAGGAGACCTCTTCCATCAAGGAAACCTCTTGCCTTGATACATGACAGAACATATGAAAATCAGTTTTCTAGCTTATTTGAACAGTCTTCAAAGGTAGATGAGTCCCTCCTCTTCCAGACCAGTCACCATCCACATATGGAAACTGAGAAGAGAGGGTGCTGAGCTAAAGTATTCCCTCCTCATATGTTGAGAAGCATGCTTAAGAACATTTGAACAGGTCTTGTGTATGAACATCGCACACTGTATTTTTAACTCTTATGACTCAACAACAGACGACAAAAATATTTTGACAACATGTTTCCCTTTACCTCACAGTCCTGAAGAATAACAACTAGAGACCAGGTTTAAAAAACAACAACAACAAAACAATACCCACTCTCCCACCCCCAGATTTGTCACCAGTCTTCCTTTGGCGAATCCTTGTGTGTTTTTTTCATCGTAGATGCAGTTAGGTACATTTCAATCTCTGTTTTAATAGCACTACAATCTTTCTGAGCGTTGTTTTGCTATTTGTCTCTTGAGATTCCTGTATCAATCCCAAGGTAATGAATCTCACGATCAGAACACCTTTACATAATTTTACAGCATCAGAAAAAAAGTTGCAACAAACCTTAATAAGCCTGTCATTGTTCGCACAGTTATTGATGATGGAAAGGGACTGCTGAAATCTGGTGCCCCCAATTCCAACAACATCTGCAATTAACTGGCTCACAGAAATGATAACCTTGTAAAAAAGTAAAAGAAACATGAACATCAGGTACTGAAAAGCTAGCTGGCTGGATAGCTAAGTGAGTTAGAAATCCAGGTGTTGAGCTAGAGGTTTGGAGTTCAATTTCCCACTGTGAATCCCAGAAGAGCCAGCCTATATGGCCCTGGACAAGCTGCACATCCGCAGGGCATCCCCAGAAGAAGGAAACAGTAAACCACTTCTGAATACGCTGTACCTAGAAAACCCCGAAAAGGGTTACCATAACTCAGAATGAATCTGATGGCACACAATAAGTAAATTCAAACACCGGCTGAAATCCTGCTGCTTTTTTATTTTTTACACATGTGGAAGGCAAATCTTATTAACATTCATTTGCTTCTAGCTTGCAATTAACTAGCCACTGCTTGGATTCTTGGGGGCACACACATTCACTGGCTTGGTGTGCATTTGAGAACTCCAGCCTTGACTACCAACTGCCAGCTGGAAAAGACTGAAAGTTGCACTGCCTTCCACCTGTGTAACAAAGTAACGTGTAAAAGGTATCACCATCTTAAATGATTTCAGCTATATCTAACCAAGAGATTTTGTCTTTAAAAAGGATGCACAGCAGCTTATATCAGTAGAAGACAATGTTTAAAAGCCAAAAACATAGGTGTACAAATGTTACAAATGAATCAAACAAATACCATACCAAATCAATAAACAAAATCAATACCAAAACACATACTTAGCAACAAGGCACAATGCTCAGAATTATACCACTTTAAATGGTACAGATGGCATCAGATTTTTTTTTGCTAACTTCAGTTTCTATTTTCAAAGGCTGTATCACCTTGCCAATATACATCTAATTTGAATAGATGTATCTTATCCTTGCTGAACAAGTTGTTTTTCAGTGTTTTGCAATCAAGAACAATGGAGATGGGATAGGAAACATTGGATTCCTCCCCAAATGAAATTCAAAAAAAGTAAGAAGATATACTAAAGTGTAAACAGCAAGCTTCCTCAACAAATTTGGACTAAATCTGAAAAACGGAATTTCTCCCCTTGGAAATCAGCCTGAGAGGAACAAGGCTTGGAAATCTATGAATAAGATGTTAATGTACGAAGCAAGAAGAGTTATATTGTACAACTGCAGTTCTAACACATGAAACTTAATTTGTGTCTGTGTATGGTCTGTGAAGCTGCACTTGTTGAAAAAATTTATACAACCCTGTGTTTAAGGTAAGATTGCAGAAGAGGTCACTATTCCATCTCACTAAAACCCAGGAACCAAGTGAAACAATGAAGTACCTGTAGATGGGTCCGTACAAACGATCTCTTTCCAGTGTAATCAAAATTATTTCTCATCAAGAAATAAAGGAGGTTTGATGCTTCTGTGCGAATAGAACTTAGTTTGGAGTTGCAACACTTCAAGATTTCATAGCACAGTGCAGAACACATGTCAGCTCTCCCTTCATAAAATGTAGAGGGGAACTGTAGAACAGAAAGTGTTTGCTTTTTAAAAATAAAATAAGATAATCTTCATAAAAACAAATGTAGTAACATAAGAATATTAAATTAAGAGAATTGTAAATCCCTAGATGCACTTCCAAATACAAAATGAACTATATGGACCCATCAGACTGGACAGAAATTAATTCCACATCAACTGCTACAAATATGAGATAAGCAGGAAATGAGATTAAGGTCAGGACTCTCAACTTCAGTATACTACTCACAAAAAAGTAACCTTAACAGCAGAGAGTATGGTCAAATGATTCAGAGGTAGAAACTGCATCAAATTCAGTAGTAAATAGTAAACATATACATGATCTTTTAAGATGGTCTCAAATATCTTCAAGAAAATAGTTTGCTAAAAAGGAAAACTGTTTTTGTGAATACCTAAGAAAGTGCAGTGGGGAGTCTAAAAGGTTATTAAAAGAATTAAGAGACCTAGTCTATTATATGTCATCTTCTTATATCACTTTTACTAAATCTGCCTGTCCTTACATCCATCAGTAAGAATAATACAACAGTAACTGATAACTCAACTGTGTTTAATGCCAGTTCAGTTAAATGCTATCTGTAACCATATTTAAGTACTCGAAATGCAAGCCCTTCCAATTAGGTAAATAATAATCTCCTCATGGGGAAGAGTCCAGTTTATACAAAATTACTGGATGTAAACACTTGGGATTGTATTAAAATCATTGGTTTTGATCAGGACTGGGGAACCCATAGTCCTCCAAATGCTGAAGTCCAAGCAGCAATGTCCTATTTGGGGTTCCAGAAAACAGATTTCAGATATGAGTCTCCATTCCCCAACCCCATAAAAAACTGCAGTATTGCTTGTTGTCAGTTTTAAAGTGTGGAAGGCTATTTAATTGCATTGCCAAGCACAATCTGTCTGGAACTGTACATTCCTGATAAGAGCCATGAGAACTACCTGTGTAGCTCAAACGGTCAGATGTGAAAATGCAGCTTTTGGTTCTGTACACTCAGTGACCTTACTCTACAAGCAGGCCCACTTAATCCAGCGAATGATATGAGAGCACTAGTGTTTACTGAACCTCTTACATGACTAAAGTGTCAGTATCCTGCTTCAGTCAAGTGATTTTCCAAACTCTGTGCTGTTTTAAATGCAGTCCCTAAAACTGGGAGCAAAACTTGTGCAAAAAATTAATTTAAAAAGAATACTGGTATCTGGCTCTTCACATTTATATGCAACATGTAAGTGACAACGCAAGAATCATCACCACCAACAACAAAAATCAACCAATAGCAACATTTCACATGAGCACAAGAAAATAAAAATTTAAGACTACTTACCTTAAAAATCAGTGATCTTAAAGCATTGAAGACATTTTTTAATGTAGTTTCGGACTGGTTTTTTTGCAGAAAACAAAGGTAGACATCAAAAACCTTTTTCATCAGAGGATTATGTCCATGATCAACCAGTAACTGATTCTGAAAATAAGCAGAATATATTTCTGACAATAATCGCAGAAAAATGTACGCCAAGGTTTCAAAGGTCCATTGCTACATTATATACTTGTTCGTAAAACATCCCTGGAGAATGTAAGTACCAAACAAACAAACAAAAACAACCACCTCCACAACTGGGGATATTGTCATTGTGCAATAAATTGATGTTACTCTTATGGCAGAGAAATATAAAAATTAAGCAATGAAACAAATGATTATTGATTTATTAGATTTATGTCCCATCTTTCAAGAGAAAGTGAGGTGCATTTTGTAGCTCTTACAAAAGTGCATTATGCTATTATGTGGGCCATGCCTTGCATCTCATGCACTTCCCAACTTTTGTACACTCGCTGTTTCAAGTGCGTGATGGCAAAACTCTTGAAATTAAGTAGAATTTTTAACAAACTGAATCCTGATTAACATATTAGCTGCTGAGAGTAGCACTGGTCCCAATTCAAATATTTCTACTACAGATTTTTTTTTCAGGGAAAAGGGGGTTAAAATGTCACATGAAATTGCAAGGGGTTTACTGTTTGGTGTTATCAGCAAACAATCCTATGTAGATATAAAACATTCCATAGAGCAGTGATTCCCAACCTTGGCTCTCCAGATGTTCTTGGGTTAAATCTTCCAGAAGCCTTCTCCATTAGTTGTGCTGACAAGGAATTCTGGGAGTTGTATTCCAACACCTGGGTTACCCAAGGTTGGGAACCACTGCTCTAGAGCAAGTGTGAGATGACAGATAGCATTTTATTGTCACATCTAAAAGAATTATTCTTTTCATAATTTTAAGGGGGAAAAAAACCCTGATGCTGATCCATAGTTTACATACCTTAAATGCCATTGTAAACAAAGACAATGTATCCAAAATTGTAAGGCAAACTTCAGTGGCAATGTTGGCTTCAAGTAAAGACTGATGAAGGACATCTGCTTCTGAATGGCCATAACCTGTGGAAATGTGGAGCAGATTTTACTCTGAACATCATACAAACATTTACAAAACCACACCTTTTTGACACTAATAATGCCAATCTAATAGCTACAGAGCAGAAACACTATAGCTGCAGATATCGCATTAAAAAAACTCACACACAAAAATATATATTCTACATAGAGTATTAGCACATATTTGTAAGCTTTTATTACTTTTATGACTTAAAGTAAATGACTACTTTATTTTCAAAAGTTGAAAATACATAAAAGAAACAAATGTTAAAATGGCATATGTCCAAGCACAACACTAATATTAACAAATATGAAATGTTTTCAAAGATTGGTACATTTAATTTGGCCCTGAACTTCTGACACCTGATAATTCACATGTTTTGTCAATTTCAGTCAGATTTATTATCCACTCTTGCACCTGAAAGTGTTTATCTCTTCCTAAGATTTTAAGATTAAGAAGTACCATCCACCCTTCAGAGGAATCCAGTACCTACATGTTTGAGTATGTCATTTTATTCCAGCAGAAGCGTACAGACTTAACTAGTGATTGTAGAGCAGAGACTTATACAGTGGTGCCTTGCTTAGCGACGTTAATCCGCGCAGCAAAAATCGCTACTAAGCGATTTCTAAAAGCCCATAGAAACGCACTGAAACCCCTTCAATGCATTCCTATGGGCTCCAAAACTCACCTTAAGCAAAAATCCTCCATTGCGGTGGCCTTTTTCAGTGCCTCTAAAGCGAGGCAAAACAGCGGGCGGCCATTTTGGAACTGCTGATCAGCTGGCCGAAAATGGGGGCTTTGCAATGATCGAGGGGACCCGCAATCATCGCAAGGCCCCGCCAATCAGCTGGCCGAAAATGGTGCCTTTGCGATGATCGCGGGGAAGCAATCATTGCAAAGCCCCGCCGATCAGCTGTGCGAAAATGGGGTCTCTGCGATGATCGCTTCCCCGCGATCATCGCAAAGCGAATTTTCCCCATAGGGGCCATCGCAAAGTGATCGCTTTTGCAATCGCAAAAACAGCGTTGCAAAGCAATTTCTTCACTATGCAGAGCAATCGCTATGCGAGGCACCACTGTACAATGAGCCAACAACTAGCTTCCCCTAAGAGCAGACAATGCTGCTTCAGGAGTTGGTGCATATTCTAAATATATTTGAGGCAAATAAAAGAATGGAGGAAAGGCCATATCTGTATAGTTATGCAGAGATGGAACAAACAACCTTCTCTACTTGCCTTATAGGTACTTTTAGATTTATTTGTATTTTTCCTCTTGTGCAGCTTCACCAATTATTTTGAAGCAATCCATAATGTCTCTGCATACTGTTTTGAAAACTACATGCCACATAAAGCATTTTTTAAAGTGTTTTTTAATTTTTTGCAATTCAATGAGAAAGACTTAGACCAGTGTTCTATTAAGCATCCACTGAGCAATATTAGGGGACTCTATACTGCTCGCACAACCACTACTGTTGTCCAAGCAGTGATGATCTCCTTTCAGAACAACTTTCCACTTCCAACAGCAACACTTGTGCAGTAAACTCCTGTGTTACTATGCTAGCAGAACATTTTATTTCAGCAGAAGCTCAGTAGGATACTGGCCATAACAGGCAATGAACAGTTGGCAGATATTCTGCTTTTACTTGCCATAATAGTGAATACTTATTGCATCTTGTATTGTTAAAGCAATCAGTGAAAGTAATGCTTTTACTGCAACACTGTTACATCAATAAACTTGGTTCAATTAATTTAATTAACTGTATCCATTTCTGGAATAATAAAGAACTCAATGACAGTTTCTACATTTCTTAGATCTCTTACCATTCCATACACATCCACCATTATTTCCTTCTACATTATCAATTATTATTATATAAGATTACAGAATGTACTGCTCTGCAGAGCATACTACTAGTTCCAGTGCTAAGGAGTACATAACAACTCTTTCTGAAACATGCATGCTATAGTTAGGAAAAAGATGCTCCTTCATATTGGCAAAGAAAACTGATGGAAAGAATAGGGAAGTGGCTACGGAATACTGATTAAACATGAAAATGATGTCAAGCCTACCAAACAAAAGAAAATTCTGGTCATTTTGGAAAAGGAGAGTCTTTATGTACCTGTCACCTCCCATAAACTGCATTTCTACAAATTGCTCCTATAGAACTCTGAAATCAAATGTTAAATGTCAACACTTTAAAAAAGCAAATTCAATATGAGGGCTTTATAATGCATATTTAAATCAATATGAGGGTTGTACTGCCTACTCCTTTTTGTGGCAGACTCATGCAATCTCCTCATTCCGAAAGCCACTCAAGATAACCTTCTTGAGCAGGATCAGATACACCATGGGGAGAGGGGGTTGCAGCTGGCGTGGGAACCATTATCTGTGCCTTGCCCAAATGGAAATACTTTCATATCACACTAAGGCTCTACTGGAATTAAATTTATGTACATGCAATGATGCCTAGCAGATATGATCTTCTGAAGACTCGTCAAACCCTTTTTTCGACCTCTGCAAAAGGGGTTTTCCAGAGAACAATTTTTAGCATTCTACACTGTTTGAAGGAAGAGGTTGTAAAACTGAATATTACTGTACATAGGAAAGGTGTTTTCTTCTTTCATTACCTTTTTAAGCAATATCTTTTTAAAAGTACACTTTAAAAACCAATTTTCACAATACTAATTAAGATCTGCTATATTCCTGTATTATCAACTGGTCCAAATCTCTTGTGTAGCTAGCTACATGGGTGTAACTCAACATTATGTCCACGGTAGCTAAAATAGCACCAACAACACTATCCATAAAGCACTTATGCCAGTGCACTGTGCAATGGTTGCAATGGATGCCATGCAAGTGCTTACACCATCAATTTGTGCATTTCCCTATTGGTTGTCATAATGTATTTACACTAGCATAACTTTACATTACACTTGCATGAACAGGATTTTGCCCATTGTTTACACTGAAGAAGTTGTATACTCTCTTTCAATTTATTTCTTTACAACAACATGGTACAGTATCTCATTCCAGCGACATTACGAAAACATTAATAATGTCTTTAAAAATCAGAATACAGGTATTAGGACCCAGATCTGCAAAACAAGAATCAGCTTCTAAGTCCTAGATAAGATTGCACTACCCAGTTAAATCAAGATCATATGAAACATAAACTTTTAAACAGAGCAATTAAAAACTGTGAATATTAAGTATTAAGAAGAATTTAGCTCTTCCACTTTTTACTTCTGAAGCACCTGAATTTGAACTGTAACATTTAGAAGCTACTGACTATCAATTAAATTTGTTTTGAATAGGCAACTATATGTATGGTGGCTGGACACAACTATGTAAAAAGTGGTAAAGCAGCAGGCTACTTTCAAAACAATATGGGTGGGTGTCAAGTAGCCACCATGAAGAAACTGCTTAGAAGAGTCTGTGATCAATCCACTGATTGATGGAACCCAATTATTTTTCTGCAGTTTCATCAAGTAAACCATCTTTTCCTGTCTGGCCAGCAGAAGCAGAGTGTGCTAGCACTGTACTTTCTATGTTAGTATTTTCAAGACTACCCTGTTTCCCTGAAAATAAGACCTAACCTTAAAATAACCCCTAGTATGATTTTTCAGGATGCTTGTAATATAAGCCATACCCCAAAATAATCCCTAGTTAAGTGAAAGCCCGCCCTCCACCACTGTGCAGCAACCAGAAGATGACGTGACTGTATTTGAATAAACGTAGATTGTACATGAAAAAACAAAGCATCCCCTGAAAATAAGCCCTAATGCGTTTTTGAAGCAAAATTTAATATAAGACCCTGTCTTTATTTTCGGGGAAACAGGGTATGTTGATATGAATCAGTTTGAAAGCACAGCCCATCAATCAGTCCATCAATTTAAACTCTGAAGTTTTGTCTTCCTGCTGTCAAACAAAGGAAAGGGGCTATAAATTATTATGGGAGTTAAAAGAAAACTGAAATCAAAGGGGGATGACTGACAGCAATGTCCTTGAGTGAAGCTACTTTAGTAAATAGTGATTTATTTATTAAATCTTTAGCAGTATCATTATGTGCAAAGAGAATGTTTACATATGGAGGTACTGGAATGTCATAAAATATCCATCCATGTTAGCTACAGTGCATATAGTATTTAAATAGACAGCAGCAGAGAATGTGTTTACAGTTATTTCAACAAGACGTGCATTCTTAATCCTGGACCTTTCACCCAACTCTCAAGCAATATTAGTGATGCAGCATGAATATTTCTAGAGATGATTTAAGACCAAATTTCATTTCAAGCAATTCCAATAGAAGCTGACTTCAACCTCATTGTCTTACCATTGTCTACAGAAATTCCAAGCAAACTTGATATTTTTCTCACACTGAAAACACAGAAAAAGTCACTTCATTACTGGGTGCTTCTTCACATCTGAACTAAATCATGGACTTGACATTTTCCACAGTACCTTTATACAGTCTCCAAGTATTTTCTCTTAAACTTTATGCCAAAGTATGGTCACATGATCAACCAAGCATATTTCAATGAGTTCTCATGAAAGTGCTGTCTAATGAAATAAATTCAAATTGTACATGTGTAATTACAGAATGAGAATGCATGATTTTGAAGCCTACCACATACTATTGTATGTAAGGTGTGGATTATGTTTTTAAATGCTGTAGTTAACCATGTTCCACATTGCATCATCACTTATTAATACTTGGCAGTGAGTAGAATCCATTCTGTTGCTTCACCTAGAAAAATAAAGTCCATGACATGCTCTGGTGTGGGTTTCAGCCTGCGTCTGGTTTTGTGGTACTAGATGAGATTCAGGTGTTATGATGTCATGGAACTTACTGTGACTAAATGTGAGAGAGTTATCCAGGCTGCTCAGCTGTTGTAATCTGGCATGCATCATCCCTGTTCTGTTACGGGAAACAGGCAATGTCTGAGATTTTCGATCATGAACTATGGGTCCCAACCCCTCCTGGTTCCTGCAAGATGAGTGAAATGGGACAGAAGCAAAAGTTAGACATGTTGCACTGCAGCAAGAGAGAGGGAGTGTTAGTAAAGCAGCTCAAGCAAAAAATCTACTTGAAGGTGAAAGTAGAAGGCAGCCTATTACTTGTTTTTGATTAACATCCTGCATAAGTTATCCAGCCAGATAGCCAAACCATAAGTAATGTGGTCTAAATATTACTTTCAAACAGAATGAGTTCTGTTTAACAGCTGGAACTGGATTAAATGGCCACAGTGAGAGAGAGCCTAGAAGACAGACTCACAAGAAGACTACCTACTTGATAATTGTAATTTGGTTGCTTTAACTAGAATACAATAGGCAGCATTCTACAAATCTCACAGCAAGTTAGCTTATAAATCCAAAAGTTCCTAAAATGCTTGAAGGCAGTAAAATATAGTTGCTCTAGAAATATTTAGTTCAAAGCTGTAGATGTTCTGCATGTAACAAAATTATAATTAAGCTGGAACTATAAGGAGCTCATGAGTTATATGAATTTAAAGGAGGGTGAGCAAGTGTCTTTTTTTTAGTAAACATACATGCAGTTAGAGCAGAATTACACAAGATACTATCTTACCAAGACAGGAAGGGAGTAGAGCCATAGACTTTGTTAAACTTGCCAGCAATGAAGTGAAGGAAATAGAAAAGTGATCTGTGTTAGCAATCAGTACAGACTAACCTCCTAATGTGTACCACCACCAGAGCTGACAAGAAATGAAAACCAATACCAGAATTACACACATCCCTGTTTCCTCAACCATAGGGTGTGTAAAGACTGCATGCACTTTCTTGCTAACACATTCCTTTAGTGCACTGAATATGAAAAGTCAACAGTTTTTGTATTCATCAATCCCATAAACATCAGAAACGTGCATAGTTTTCATGTCAATGTTTGCACATGCAGCACAATCAAGTGATACATGCTCAATGAAACAGCAAATTCAAGTTACTTTGTAATTTTCTTCCTCTTACAAGTCTTCCTACATCCATAACCATACCAAGTGCAAAACACAAGAATTATATCTCAACTCAAGAAATAATCATTTTAAAAATTACAACACATACTAGCTTAACTGAAATTTTAAAAGTTAATCAAGACCATGCAGTAATACCAATACTTTGCCCCTTAACTTGAGCAATATGTCACATTAAAATATTAATTTTCACAAAGAGACATTACAAAGGAAAACCAGTGTCTGGAATGTACTACTGTAGACTGCAGATGAAGGCTCAAATGATGAAAATCAAAATGCCAAGGAGAGGACTAGGCCAGAACTGTACTTGTGACATCTAATTTAATAGCCTAAATATATGCTGGTACAGCACGACAGCACTGTATCTCTCCCATCCACTTTCAGCTCCCATGACCCCCACCTAAAATCCTCCAGATGTTTTCCCAGTCCTTTGAAGTAGGCTTTTGGCATTTATGGGGGTTGCAGTGTAGGTCACCCCATTCTCCCAAGCCCACAAATGGAATTAAGTTTTTTCAGTAGATATTTCTCAGTGTGCTGAATGATTTATCCATTCTTTTTATCTCAAGATGTTGCCATTGCAGAATTAAAAAATTGCCAAGCACCACTTGAGCAAAGAGTGGGACATGGTAGGAACAAATGATGCATTTCTCTATTTGGAGCTGTGATTTTTCTAGGTATAACTAATAACTGCATGCAGATAATAGACCTATGTCAAAAAGAGACAAGGGATGGGAAAAAATAGGAAGCTGAAGGTGTGCAAATATCTATATAAGGTCATGTCAAAATGATGTAATCTTTGTTTTTGAAAACCCAGGGTGGCCATGGAAGCAAGATTATTCCACCCAGTACTATCTTGTAGAACCATAAGCATGCAGTGCCTGGTGTGATATAAAAGTGTTCAAGGTAGCAGAAAGTCAATTATAGCTAACAATCAATTCTGGCTGTCAAGAGTGCTAGTTTTCCTAGCTGGCCAACTAATTTGGTTGAAACACACAGGATCATTTCAATAATCAACAGACATTTCTATAGCTGTGCAGTGCAACAATCTGGCATAGGGTCCCAAAAGAAATAAAGCACATTAAAAAACCTACAGTAGTAAGTGCCAAAGACTACTAAATTCTGTTACTTGTCATCCAATGATATACATCTCCTTCTACTGTTAACTATATGATAATTCAACGCAGAAGAGTTTAAGGCATCAAGTTAAAGAGAATTACCCATTTAAGCTATACACAGTACCTGGCTATGTAACGTTTTCCCATGTACTGAAACTGATGCAAGCACACTCTGTAAAAACATAGAAAGAGTTTATGTATTTAAACTTTAATGTTCTTGTATAGATTTAAGTTACATGTTGTTTAAAAAGCGAGGTACAATATAAATAAGTAACTTCTAATCATTTGCCTGCACTTTTGATTTTTTTCAAACAGATGTCTATATGCATGATCTTCTTTTCTGTGCCCACCATGCTGCAACTTCTACTTTTCTGCCAGTTAGATTATGTCTGTCTCCAAGACTTACTATACAAAGTTTCAAGTGCATTCCAAAAGCACTCTTTGTTTCCCAAAAGAAATAAATGCTATTAATATTCAGCAAATTGAATTAATGAATATATTCACATTCTGTCTTCTAACTAAAATGTTAAAGATGACTCATAAAAATATGAAAATACAATACACAGAGAGACATTGGGAGCAAATGAAATAGATGATAAGGGCAAAACCAATTGAACTTTGCAGAAAGAGAAGTGGCTCTGCAGCTTGTTTACGATGAAGGGAAAAAAACCAGGTAGATGAGGTCTAAATGGAAACTGTGACACACAGGAGGAGTAAGAACAGTGGCTCTAATCCTGGCAAATTATGCATTTATCAGCTTCCTTCCCCATGGGGTAAACACTAGGAAAGTGATTTAGATAGTGTCCCTTGAATTACAGGTTATCCTATTAGTAGTGTCTTGTTTCTAAACAGAATATGTTGTGACATTACATGTTGGTTTTAAAATTTAAAACCTATTACTGACTGAAACAGAATACTTGTGCAATGTATTAGAACAGCTCAGTCAACTCACTCTGCAATTGTGAAAAAATCCATCAGCTCTGATGTTGAAGCCTTGTTCCAGTATGTGAAAAGAGCATCTGCAATGTCAAGGACAATAAAGTGTTATGAAGCAGTTAAGTAACAACTCTTCAGTGATTCCTAGTTTTAAAGGCAGGAAAAGATGCTACAGAAGCTAAAACTTTTTTGAAGTTATATCTCTAACAACAGACAGCATTCAAAATATGTATTTATTGTCTAAGTGTGCAGTTTATTAATTTCTTATGTAAAAGGAGTCACTTTAATGCTAAGGCACTCTGTACTCCATGCTACAGAGTATACAGAATTTGTGCTTCATTGAAGACCAAGTAGTCAAGATCTCAAATGCTATGCAATTAAGGAATAATCTGACAGATGCAATTAATTCCAAGTAATGCATGACAGAAAGTGTGGCATTTTACTTCCATTTCAGAACTGGGATTTGGAAACATTGCATTATAAACTCACCTTCAGAATGGATAATGAAATAAAATAAGTGTTTGCTTACCATCAGACATGCTTTTTAATATATGAAGGAAACACATCAATAGACTCCTGATCTCAGACTGATCAAGTTTGTCACACCTAACTACAGAACTTCCTGAAGGGCATGCCTGTCGGTTCTGAAAAATAAAGCAAAGAAATAGACTTGGATAAGAAGCCCCATTAAAGGCAAAAGATACAAATGTGAACAGCTGGTATTTGAGAATAAAGAAACAAACACAAACTGATCAGGGCAAGAAGGAATTATTGAAAGCCCAAGTAGTTGTGTCTCCTTGGGTGACCATCATGCCAAATCTGGTGGGTACTTAGCATTGGGCATGGGATTTTTGATCCCCAGCCCCCACTACCAGTATTCAGCAGGAATTTCCCAAGGTAGAATTCTGGTGACTTTTGCTTTAACATTCAGGTTCTGAGCATACAGTACATTTGTTCCTTGTCAAGGGTTTCTCTGCAAGGAGTGCTATTAAGCATGGAGGAGGACATGTGTGGAGTCTTCTAAGCTCCATGGGAACTGTAATGCACTGGGGGGACAGTAGTTTCTCTGTCCATTACATTCTGTTGAGGGTGCCTCTCAAAACACTTACTGTAACAGTTCCCTAATGCTTTGTAGCTGCTACGGAGCTTAGAAAGCTCCACCAATGTCCTCCTCCACACTTAACAGCCATCGCTGCAGAAAGAACCTTGGCAAAGAACACCTGCATATCCTGAAACTTCTCTGGGAACTTGGATTTTTTTGGCTAAAACTACCAAAATTCTAGCTAGAATATCTGCTGAATAGCTGGTATGAACAGTGAAAAAAAAATCAAAATTCCCATGCCTAGTCATCACACATCCATCCATTCAGGTATGTACAAACCCCATCAATCCTCTGTAGTAATCTCCTTCCAGCACACTATTCTTTTAAGAAATTCCAAGGTTTTTCTCCTCCTGCACCTTGAATATCCTCCAGCATCCTCAGCACAAATAGATCCACGCTCCCCCCGACCCAATATTTTCCTCATACCTCCTCCTACCTTCCAGTCTGACCTCAGGTAAAACTGGAGGACATTTCTATCACTTTTTTTCAGAGGTGCTTCACAAATGGTAAAAGACTTGTCTCTATTATAACTTTCCTCATCTACATATTTTGTATTTAGTGTGCTTATAGTTTGCCCTTGATCACTGCAAAGTTAACACACATGCTTAATTCACAGTCATAAACATGAGTTACTATGGAAGGGAAAGCTGTTTAATTCTAGGGCATAAGCATTCCTCTTTAACATATAGTCAAAGGGTCAGGAGAAAGCATGATGGTATGAGGAAAGATAAATGGGCAAGGCAGGACAGAATATTTGACCACCTATATATTGTGCCCTATAAGGCAATCCTCACAATGTCTAATTACAAACTATACTAGCAACTTCTGAGGTAAGCTATAGTATAACAACATGGGAGGAGCACACAATCCCCATTTCTGATCTAAAGAACATAAGAACAGCTTCTGTGGCTCAGACCAAATGCCTTTCTAGTTCAGCATTCACTTAATAAGGGGCTAGCTGGTTACCTATGGGAAATACGAAACTTGGGCATCAACAGAAGAGCACTTAAGGCTATAAAAGTGACTATATGAACAGACATGTTTTCTATCTGTATGTGTAAGGGTGAAATCATGAAATGCTGTTACTTTTCAGTCTCAAGAGTAGTAAAAGAGTGTAGTACTGGAGAATAAGAGCCAGCACACATAATGTACCCTTGATAGCTGACAAAAAAGAAAGAAAGGAAGGAAGAAAGGAAGAAAGAAAGAATGAATCTATATCAGTTTTGATACAAATGGAGTAAGCAGAATATTTACTAGGCATGTATGACCATAGGTTTACCACAAAACTCTCTTATCTGACAGACAGATGTATCACACAAAAGCCAAAGGTAACTTCACAGATAATAACTCATATGTGCTTAAATTAAATAAGTCTTTAAGTCAATGCTTTTCAAATTTTTCCCAAGCCACCTTCAATGGGTGGTCTGATTACTCTTATTTTCCTTCTATTTATATGGTAAATGAGAAATTATCATCATCATCAAGCAGGAGGGAACACAGGATGAGCCCATAATTTTCAAAAAAGCTAAAAAGTTTGAAAGTTTCTGCTGCATTTGTTACTTCACACTGCAAATGCAAACCATTAGCACGAAGGGGGAAAACTGCAGACAATCTTGACATTAGCAGATTCTTACTAAGATTACTAAAAACTTCTAGGTTTCTTTACATTTCAGCATGCCATTTCATGAGAACCATGCAACTAACACAAACTGCTTCAGTGGTTTATAGCAACATTGCCAGTACACACTGCACTCAGAAAGGTAACCAAACAAAACACAAAGAAACAATACTTCTTGTAATGGAGGAAACGCAACAGCATGGCAATTTGTTTCTGGTAAAGATGGAACTGTCAGTAGAGAGAAGTCCACTGTCACACGTTTTTTCTTTGACAACTGGTGTTCTTCTTCTTCTTCTCTGTTAGTACATAATGCATAAGCAGAATGCCTTCTCAGGAGTTTCTCCCTCTGCCACAAGATGGCATATTAAGAGTCAAGAAGAAAACATGAAACCACATTATGACTAGCATAAGTCCCAAATTCTAAATCCCAAAAATATGCCAGGTTGAAGACTCATGCAACTGAACACAATTCAAGAGTTGGCAAAAGGATGCTTAATTCACAGATCCATGGCACTGAATGCCACCATGGAGAATTCCATGGGACTTATATTACTGAATGAGACTACTTAGTAAATCGGAGCACTTTTAAAGAAGTGTTTTTATATTGCTACTTTACAAAAGCGTTACAATGGACAGATATGCCAAAAATAAGTTGATTTCACACATACAGCTACATACTGTATATATAGACATACACAGGTAAATATACACATTAAGGGGTTTTTATATCATGCTACAATTTACTAAAATCATCCTACTTTTCCCTATCTAGATAAATCTTGTCTCAGGTTATTTGCTTCTTCCTATAGCTAACACACATTATTTCAATTGGTATACAAACAAGAAAGCATAAGTAACAGCTTGAAGGATGAAACTAGAATGGTTCGCTGTTTCCATCTGGTATAAGCAGTTATTTACAGCAGTTATCTGTCACAAGGCACGAATAAAAAGAGTATTCTTTTACTGCACAAATGTATTGAAGTGTCCATACCTTATCAAGAGAATTGCTCTTTTCACTTGGCCTTTCTGGAAGACTGTTTCCTGAGTCTGTACTTATGAGAGAGCCTCTTGAATCTGCATTTCTCACACAGTTAACATTAGGAGTAGAGGAGGTATATGGGGATGCTGAACAATAAAATGGTAGAAAATGGATGCCATTATATTCTATTAGTAAAGAAACCAACATTGCAAAAAACATTTAGCTACGCAACACCACAGCAACATTTTCTCACTGTGATGTAATGTTCTACTGTTACTTTCTTCAGTTAATACTGTTGGTACCAAACCTCATTCATGAGCTCCAACTGACTAGATCCCTCCTAGAAACCCACAGTCTTATATGGGGTTGTCACCAGTATGCATACAGTGGTGCCCCCGCATGACAACGATAATCCGTCCCGGGAAAATAACTGTTTAGCGAAATCGTCATCATGTGAAAACCCTTTCCCCACTGGAATGCATTGAAACTTGGTTTAATGCATTCCAATGGGGAAAATACCTCGTCGTCCAGCGAAGATCGCCCATAGGGAAGCCATTTTGCGAGCGCCGATCAGCTGTAAAAATGGCTGCCCTGCAACGCATGGGTCCAGAAAACACAGGGCAGCCATTTTACAGAGCCGGAAAAATCGTTGTCTTGCGAACAGTTTGCGAAGCACGGACCTGATCAACGTCCAGCGAAAATCTCCCATAGGAATTACTGTTTTGCGAATCGCTATAGCGATCGCAAAAAGTCATCATTATGCAGATTCGTCATTTAGCGGGATCATCGTTTAGCGAGGTACCACTGTAGTTAACTCTACAGAAAGAACTGGGTAACATCAGCCATTCTCAACCCTTTTTTGGCCATGGCCCTTTTAGCAGCTCTTCTCAGATTCTAGGGCTCCCTATCAAAAAAGGACACTACCCCCTTCAAATGTACCAGGGCCCTGAGGTGGCCATATGGCCCCCACTGAGCATGGCTGCTCTAGATCAATTCTTCCCAGCCTTGGGACCCCTGATGTTCTTGGACTAAAACTGCCAGAAGCAGGATTTCTGGAAGTTGTATCCAAGAACATCTGGGGACACAGGGTTGGGAACCGTTGCTCTAGATAATCACATTGTATTAAAAAACCTGATACATTTCAGTTGTGGTAGTTTATTTCTATATATTCCTGTATTATTTTAAGCAGCTCATGGCTGCATACCAGGGACAACCTGATTGTATAACCAACTAGTAGCTCATAGATCCACAATCAGCATTCAATCTGAACCCCCATCTCCAATGCTTACATCAGAGCTGGCCAAACAGTGGGGTACAGAGTCCCATTTTCTTCCCCTTAAATCCACCTTAAAACATACCACCTTCAACTAGAAATCACAAAAACTCCACTTGTGCCTTTCTTAACTCCATGGGCAGGTAGATAAAACAAGGGTGTGGGTTCTGTACCCTGTTTTAATTGAGAACTGCTGCTCCTGATAGCTTCTAGAAATGAAAATTATCCAAAAGTTATCAGAATGTTTTGTTTGTTACTGCTGGAGGTAAGGTGCCACATATATGGGCAGATGACTGTATGCAAGCTGTAGACCACATAATTCCACCCTGAGTCTAAGTTCACACAACATCCTTTGCTCCGCCCACCAAAATATTTCACTAACAGAAAATGCATACGCAAAATAACTATTTTAATTTCTTGGAAGGACATATATTGATTAATGCAATGTGTTCCTAAAAATCATAACTGAATGCAACATGAAGATTTTAAAATTGTTACCAATGCCCGATATAGCTCCAAACAAGTCTTTGTGGAGGTTATTATCAAGTGTATTCACAGATTTTTGTGGCGTTACCAAAGGATTTGCAGTGGCTAAATTAAGTGATTCTTCTTTCCCACTCTGTTAAAAGATACAAACAAATAATTTTATATTCTTCAGTATGTTTAACTTTCTGTGGAAGACATATATTTATAGTTCAGAAATTATGAAGTATTATGATTTTATAAAGGAAAATATTTACTCACACTATTAGTAGCATTAATAGGGAAAGGTGAAATATCCTTGACATCAATTCGATGCACGTTTTCTATGAGGAGGCCAAACGTTGGCAGATACAATGTGGCTATTCTAGCTTGATGGCTCTGTACCAAAACATTTTAATGGAAAAGCGGAGAAAATGCTAGTAAATGGAAATAGTATTCTCCCCTAAAACAATCAGTGCCCACAGAGATATCCATGATTTCATTATCAGAACCTCTTTTCCATGAGACATACATTCTTTCTGGCTACATTCATGTACAATTTCTTTCAATAGTGTTGATGTTTAAACAGAGCCCTTCTTATTGCATAAGAGGTTGTCAGCTTCTTAGAGATTCAAATTCTTACAGTGAGATGCATGGATGAATCTCCTACTGATACAGCTATTAAGATAGAGAAAGAGAAAATATTCCATCTATTCTCTAAAATAAATATTCAAATTACAAGACAGATTTTGTATAAGCAATATGAAGAATTGCTGATGGTATAAGCTGTCTGACACTGTTTATTTATTTACACACACACACACACACACACACACACACACACACACACACACACACACACACACACACACACAAACAAACAAGATCAGGCCCACTAAGCTACTGGGGATCTGGAGAGTCAACTCATCCATCAATACCATTGATTCAAATGACTCTACTCTAGTTGCAACCTACGATGATAAAGTAGATTGCAACTAGGGGATACCCACTTGAATCCACACTTGAATCCATAGGACTTAGGAGGAGTTGACTCATCAGATCCCCGATGATTCAATGGTCCTACTCTAATACAACTTACAAGACTAAGCACTACACTAAGCCATAGGTTTCAGCCATTCCTGCCTGAGCTGACACAGAGGCAAGAAGGCTTTCTGACAATCTGCCCCAATGTGCAGAGGAAAAAGCAGCAAATGCAATAAATGTGAGGCTACCTTAAGAGGTACATAGGATATAGGACTGAGGCAACCATAATCTTAAAGAAGTCCTAATATCAAACATGCAAAGTTCTAAATTCAGAACACTTTGCATTTTTAAAGGACCTTTGTTGTGCTCACAGGCCTTTCTGTTCATTGCAATGTTTTGAAACACTAGCATGTCAACTTCCCTTTGCCAGTGCAACAAGCAGAAGTGTCCGTATGAGCCTGCATTTACTATGAGCTTCACGTCTAGTACTAGATCACGTTTGGAGCCCAGAGATTAGATTTACCTAACATACAAAATTTTTTACAAATAACATTACTAATTTTTAATAAAACAAAAAAGTTTACCATCTAAAATTTCTGGAAATCCTCTTACCCTGGTAGCATATCTATCATCAAAAGAATGCTTTATCATCAAGTTCTTCAAAACACTGATTGCAATTTGACGGATGTCTCTGAACTCCTGCAAGGCATTTCCCACCTCCCTGAGAAGGAGTCCTACCAGGAAGTGATGCTTGCAGAATTCATCTGATAAGGAATAGTCAAGCTGAAGGTCTGAAAGCAAACACCGCCATTAAGTAAAGGCATAAACTAATGTTGAAGGATGTAATCTACAGCCTTATAAACATTTATAAGGACCATAACACTTGCTATACTGTATGTCTTCTCATTTTGTATTTTAAAATCAAATAGTGTAATGTATACATAGTTCTGATAAAAAGCAGAATAAAGATTGAAACTAAGTAGCTAGGTTAGGGCAACATTTAAATTCAGTAACCCAGGACTAACAGTTACTCTCAGAACACATACTGGCTTAATTCATGAATAAATACATGTAAATTCTTGAAAATACATTCAACTGGCATGTTGAATGTATAAACCCTTCCATGCTTCATCTGGCTACAGAGCAACATTTATGCATTTTGCAGAACAGTGCAGACAGCCACACTTTCACACAAGTACATTCTGCTAAGATCAAGCAGGTGTGGATGACTACAAGCAAAAAGCTAGGTATTTGTGACAAAATGGAACATGCACTTCAGAAAAAAAACTATGGTACACATAGAAATTCAGTGGCATATTAAGTGCTGACACATAAGTTACTCAGTTAAGCCCTTTTACAAAGAATTTCCGAGGAAATCAGGGAAATACCATACCGACTAGAATCTACTACTAGTTCTCAGGCTTTTAGACAGGACAAATCACATTTCTTTTAATACTTTAGGGACTATTGCCAGGATTTTGTACTATTAAAATATGCTTTGCAGCACTTATTAAAAGCAAGTACGATCAACCAAGAAACTGACTTCACAATGCATTTCAATATGTTTTAGTGCTGGCCACAGATTTTCAGCACATGCTTTTAATGAGATGAAATAGCATTGGAAAAATGGTGAAACATCCTTAACAGTTTTGGTATAGCAGTGGGTAAATAAAGTATGGCTTTGCAGGTATTTTACTGCAACTATCAGCCACTGCTAGCAGCCTACCTTGTGGTAGGGAATGCTGAATGCTGCAGTTGAGCAACATCTGGAGGGCCGCATTTTGCCTACCCCCCTTTGTACAGGCACAGTAGGGCTGAATCCCTCACAGCTCCAGCAGAAATAGTTTACAGAAAGGCACAGTGCTTCTAGCAATGAGATTCATAAAATTTCTATTTTTCATGATTTGGGAAAAAAGTTAAACACACCATCCCCTGCAAAAGTCGGAATACTACTCAGTAATTTAAAGCTATTCAAGAGGACTTCCAATGAATCTGATAGCTCCTGTTTTATGTTTAGCATCAGCAGAGCTTACTAACATAATGCCAGGTCTGGTAACATTGTTAATGGCAATATAGACCTGATTCTAATAAAACTACATGCAAGAGTTGGGTATTTATGTAGGAAGCTCTCTTTTTTCATTTTTTATTTATTTATTTTTTTTAATTCAACTTATTTATATTCAATTTATTTTTTTGCAGAAAACCATGTTGTGGGACAGTCATAAGCCTTTCAGTACAGTGGGGTCTCTACTTAAGAACGTCCCTACTTAAGAACAATCCAACTTAAGAACAGCTCCATTTGCTAAATTTTGCTTCTACTTGAGAACAGAAATCCAAGATAAGAACAGGAAAAAAAAAACCTTTCCTGCTCTTTTTTTAACCTTAGGTCATCTTAGGTTTAAAAAAAAATTCTCCCCCTAGTGGTAGAGTACATATTAACCAGCTTTACATTAGTTCCTATGGGAACTAATGCTTCAATATACGAACGCACCTCTACATAACAAAACAAAACAAAAAAAAAAAAAGGAAAAATAAGAAAGAAAAAGAAAAAGAAAAAGAAAAAAAAAGCCAGAACGGATTAATTGGTTTTCAGTCCATTCCTATGGGAAATTTTGCTTCAACTTAAGAACATTTCAACTTAAGAACACCATTCCAAAACGGATTAAGTTCTTAAGTAGAGGTTCCACTGTAGTTTCTATGGACGGAAAAGAGCAGATACGGATTAAATGGTTTTCAATGCATTCCTATGGGAAATGCAGATTCAACATAAGAACTTTTCAACTTGAGAACCACCTTCCAATACGGATTAAGTTCTTAAGTAGAGACCCCACTGTAGTTGTTATAAATGTAAGAGCATATTTTGTACCCACAAAGGTATGAAGTACAAACAAATCTCTCATAATGTCCTATCTTCTCTTATGTGGCAACTATCTGCTATGGATTCAGAGGATTCCAGATAAAGCAGCTAGCTGGCAATAATGTACCTTCTGTACAACTATCTACAGTATTTATGTGGTCCCTAATTCCTTCAACACAAATTAACAAACCCAATATCCAATGTTTACTTCTGTTCTCCTGTATCCATCAGATAATAGGCAGAAAAGTTTTTTTTTACTTTAAGAAATAAAGATTAAATGTTTGTGGCGTAGAGAGGCTCACATGGTGCATTTGACTCTCTCTTCCTTCCAAATTTCCCTAATATACCCCAAAACGTATGGGGGGAAAGGCAACCTAGAATACTGTGCCATTCTTGAGAGGAAGGTGGGGTATAAATATAATAGAATAAGCACATTAGGATCCTAAGAGGACATGGGTGTATCCAGATGAACAGGCATAGATAAGTAGGCAGTGTAAATTCCTTCAGTTTCAAAATGACTTTGCACCAAAGTATGGGAGAACATTAACAAAAGTATGTGCATACTTGACAAAAATGCAGAACTAGATGTGCAAATTCTGTGGAACCAGATAAAATAAAAATGAATACTAGTATGGCACAGTTCTAGAATTTCTTGACTAATGCTAGGAGGATTTCAATCAATTTATATTAGCATGTCCATGCATTTTATCTTGTCTGTAGTTAAGTTTGTTATGTCATGCTTCCTTTAAAAGCTTCTATTTTCTACATACAGCAGCCTATAGCGTGACTCACAAATGAAATTACTGCACATTCTTGGTTTGATCACTGTCAAATAAAGGTTTAGGATCAAGCGCTGCACTCCACACCTACCTACAGGAGTGTCATATGATCCCACTGTTGATGAAAGAAAAACTTATTTGAAAAAAGGGGGAGCAAAGTAGGACAAAATAAATAAGTAGCACTAAGTAGCATTAACTGCTGCTCAACAAAGAAAAGAAAGTATGCTACTCAGACATTCACTGACATAAAAAGTTCTCTCTCTCATTTTATTCATGTTAAATTGTATACATAAAGTAATGAGGAAGGAATAAAAAAATATATAACACCACCTTTGGCCAAATAAAGGATCTCAATATATATATTTGTTAAAAGTCACACAAGACTTGATTGTTTCTCTTAAAAAAATTGAAGTTCTTAGCAATATCAATGTAACTGCTTTGAACATATGTTTACCTTGGTATCTCTGAATTCTGCCTTTTCCAAATGGCATTGGAAGATTCAAAGGAATGTAGTGTTCGTGATTACATACTACCCGGAGGAATTCAAATTTGAACTCAAAAAGGGTCTGCAAAATATGTTCAAGTTATAAGACTAAATGTTTAATTGAATCAGCATTTTTAATCAAAAGAGTCAGAAAAACAATTTTTAACATCACTGATTCTAGCACCAAGAATAATTGACTTAAACGATTGACATGAACTAAAATATATTTAAATATTACAACAAGCAATGTTTGTCACTATCTGCATCCAAACAGCACTAAAACTGAAAGTGAACATTATGACAGAAATAATACAGAACTATTTCTGTAAATTGGTACCTTCGGATCTCCTGGAGCAAAGAAGGTGATATAGTTATTAATTTGCTTGAATACAAATCCTCTGTCCATAAAGGTAAAACATCTCTGAAAAGAGAAAAAAACGTACCTAGTAAGTAACTCTAAATAAACAAAATTAGCCTAACGCAGCATATGTAGTCAAATATTAGACTTATCAAATAAAATGCGCCACATGAAAAGTGCATTTCTGTCTTCAAGATTTAACAATTGCCTGTTGATCATCTCAACCTAAACAAATTTTTATTATCAGTCACCCTAAAAGATTCCCAAACTAAATGCATTTGTCATAAAAAAAAGATATTTTGAATGATAAATCCTAATTTAGGATTCATGATTCAATGCCACTGGGACAACACGATATATTTACATATTGTTTTATGTATTGCACTGAAACACTGCTGCACCTTCGATCAGTTTAATATTGTCTACAATATTAAACAATAAATATATAATATTTAGTTTTTTACAGGTCATATTCATTCTTTCAAATTTTAGTTTCAATTAATCAGTCAAGTCAATTGAATTGCGATTTACACATACAAGTCCAGCCGAATTCATATACCTTCTGTTAAGTCACAAAATGTTGTTGCTGTGTTACAAATAAGAACTGTTTAGAGGTTCCAGTAGGAACTTGCTAAAAAATAAAATCTTGTAAGAATTCATGTACTTCTGCAATGAACAGACAAAGATGCCTTTGAAAAAGACCAACAAATAAGTGTTACTCACTTTTATGAAGACAGCAAGGCTGTGGTTTGCATTTTTTGAAGCTTCTGGGTTATCTTTATATTTCTGTGTAATATGTGGCATCAGCATATTGACAACAGTTTCTACAGCATGATGATAAGATGCTGAGAACCTCTGATTTCGTAACAACTAGAAACAAAAGAATTAAATTTACAAATAGCAGCACTGCAAAGTTATCTGTTTTATACCCTGTTAACATGTTAAGGGAAGGAGTATGATGCAAGTTCAGACAATTCCAATTTATTTATGAGTCTCAGTCACACTTCAAAAATAGAAGTCAAAAACACTTTGGAGCTTGTTGATCACTCTTGTATATGCAAAGAAAAGATCAATATAAAAAAGGATTTTTTCAACTAACAGATTGGGTAGATTGGCGTAAATAATACTCTTAACCCCCTCCTACAAAGAAAACATAACAGAAAAACAATCCCCTTTGTTTTCTGTGTCACATGAAATAAATGTTAAGAGATGCAAGCCTTCAACATTTAATTTTTACCCTGCCATTCTCCATAAAGAGACCCAAGGCGGCCAAAGATACAAGTCTGACATTTAGTCCAGTTGTGTCCGACTTTAGGGCGCGGTGCTCATCCCCGTGTCCAAGCCATAGACACAGCGTTTGTCCATAGACAGTTTCCGTGGTCACATGGCCAGTGCGACTAGACACGGAACGCCGTTACCTTCCCACCATGATGGTACCTATTTATCTACTTGCATTTACATGCTTTCAAACTGCTAGGTTGGCAGATTCTGGGACAAGCGATGGGAGCTCACTCTGTCGCGTGGATTCAATCTTATGACTGCTGGTCTTCTGACCTTGCAGCACACAGGCTTCTGCGGTTTAATCCGCAGCACCAGCATGAAAGACACAAGGACATCAGATGTTCCCTGGATGCATGAATAGGCATCCTTCAGTCTCGAGAGACTATGGTAACATGTTCTGAATCGAGGAGTGTCCTCTCCAGAGCATGAAGCCCGGGTAAGGTAATATGAAGGATAGGCTGTTACCCAAGCAGCAGATCCCCCCTCTCCACATTGCTGAAATGGATGCATGAATAGGACTTTAATTACGGTGGAGATGGGCAGATATGTAAGCCTCCCACCCTCGCCACCTGGAAGTCAGCTGTTTGTGTATGAAGGGCGAAGTGTCAACATTTGAAGTGAATGCCATGCATACCATGGTAGAGAAAAAATCCAGAAAAAAGTAATTTTTACCATGTATTACCTGATTTGGCCACTAGAAGGAGCGAGAGATCATGTTACGTATTCTTGTTGTTGAAATGCACTGCATGGTCTCTGGCTCCCTCTGGTGGCCAGTTCTACTGAATACATTGTGAAAATGCCTGTCTCTGGGTTTAAAACAGGGGTGTCCAACCTTTCACCTTCCCTGGGCCACATTAGAAGATGAAAATTTGGTTTGGGCCACACATACATTTGGTTTGGGCCACATGGGGGGGCAGCCCTAGCCATCCTCCGCAGCCCCGCTACAAGCGCGCTTACTGGCAGCTGCGATCTCAGACAGCAGAGGCTGCCAGCTTCGACTCCGGCGGCTTTATGGGGCCGGGAGGGGATCCACCTCTTGACGGGGATGGCGCAATGCAGTCACGCAGCCTCCCTGTCCCCTCCCCTCCCACTCCTTCCTTCCTTCCCTCTCTCCCCCTCTACTGTTGTGACATGCCCCAGCCACATTCCGGTCGCAAGCGCAGGCAGTGTAACTTGAAACTTTGGAATTTCTTTTAAAATAATAAATTGCACTGGGCCACATTACGAGCTGACCTGGGCCGCATGTGGCCCTCAGGCCGCGGGTTGGACAAGCCTGGTTTAAAATATATTTTAATATTTTCAGACCATGAATAAGTGAAGCTGCAGATACTAGGGTCCTATTGCATAAGTTGCTCAAATAATTATGGAAGATGCAGGGAAAACATTACTCTGAAAACAAAAGGATTATTTAAAAAGTACAGCTAGACAAATAGTTTATGGTACATTTTTAAACAATCCATCATTTTCCAAAACAATAAAAAAATCAATGAAATTATAACTTACCTTTACTTTACCATTTTCCAGGAGGTGCTGGGCCATTGATTTGATTAAAATTTCAAAGAAAAACCAGGAGTACTATTAAACAGAACAGGGGGAAAAAACGCACATTAAATAACTATATATTTCAAATAATAATGTAAAGAGCATTTAATAACCTTTATGCAGCACAGTTAGAAACTTTTCATAATAAAAAAGGTACTTTTTTCATAAGAAAGAACTTCTTGGTTGTTTCCACATTAGCTCTTTTCTCTTGGATCTGTCAATTTTTAATACTCATTTTTAAAATAGAAAATGCAGTTGACTTCTCTTAAATTGCTGCAGCTCAATGAAATCTTCCCTGTTACTTCCCACCCTTGATTTATTCATGCCTGATTTACTGTCATTCTTTCCAGTAACATAAAGTTATAGCACCACACTGTGCAACACAGCCAGATAAAGTATTATTGCCTCTGCATGTCTAAGGGAAAGTTTGCTCTTCACAAATTCTGTCCATTTTCCTGATCACTGTTGACTACAGCTGAAGTACTAGTGGTGAGTAGTTACTAAGATAAATGCTTTCACTGGTTGGGGAAAAAAAGAAACAGTAAACTAGTAATTAAAGCCTTCTCTGCTCTCAGGAATAGAAATAGGCAGTGAAATAACTAAAAACCTATTCAAGATAAAATTAAGGAAGTTTTCATTACTAACAGCACAGTCACAGTCAACGGGGGTGGGAGGGGGTGGAATAAAACAGGTATATCTTACAAATAAAAAACACCCTAGGAAAGACATTTGCAAAACAGAACTAGCTTACAATGAAATGTTACAGAAGAGGCCACTGGAAAATGCATATGCTGAAGAACTTAATTCTATATATCAAGCACTGCATGGGAATTCTGTTTTAATTTCAATTACAGTTATGGACAAGCAATGCTTCAACAAAAAGAAGAAGCAACATTAACCATAATGATTTTTCAGTATGGACCTTTAGTAGCTTATTGCTTGTGAGAAAATCAGCAGATGGCTTCAAAATAGTCGTCATGGATTTGGCAAGTTCTTCATGAACAGTCTTATATTCAGAAGCAATGTAAGGCTCCGCTTTGTAAGCATACTTTGGAAGAAAAAAACGTCAAGTTAATGTTATATAGTGAAACAGTAATTATTACTTCTAGCAATTATTGTAATTAATTATTATAAATAACCATGGTTATTTGATCTCTACCTTGACATAGGATCTCAAGTAGCTATCCAGCCCTTCTTCATGACACTGGGCAACTATATGGACAATAACTCTAAATGAAATAAAGTGAACAAAAGAATAAAATTCAGATAAAGTGTTTTTAAGATGAAGGATAAGAAAAATCAAGAAATGAACATCCCAAAAGGATATTTCATCTTTATGTGATTAACTTCAACAGGATTCTTCAACAAAACATTTACCTTGTCACATTCACAGCAACTTCTTCCTGAGTTGCCCTGGTGAGCACTCTAAATAACTGGTTTAAAATAGTAGGCAAAAAAGTAATCATCACATGGCCCTCCATAGCATGAAGACTCTGGTTTAAAACAACAAAAATTAAATCAAAACCATGAAACAAAATAGTTCTTAAAGTACATGCTCCAGAATTGAAGTCAACAGTATAAGGCTTCCACCCCAACCATTTTATTTTAAAACTAGGTATACTCCTATTGGAATCAAGATGACTTGCACTTAACTGACCTTATGGGTAGGACGCAAATTGACAAATATGTGTCAATTCAGTTTTACATACAACGTATGCTATTTCTCCCACAAATGCCTCAGAGTGAGTTACTGAGACTTGAAGTGTTCAATTAGTGAGAAAGGAGAACTTGTAGCTATTCTCCTCTGTGGGTGTCTGTACTTCTACTGGGTAGCAAAAATAAATTTTACCATACATTCAAAACTCTGTAACAAAAAGAGCAAACCAATCCATCCCCTGCAATACACCTAACAGCATGAAAGTGCCCTCTAATCTGAGCCAATAATAGTATTGAGAGTTAACCAAGCCTTAATACCCCTCACTACCATTTGTGTATTTCAGTCTCTTTGCAATTTATACCTTAAGATACTTCACAAGTTCAGTTCCCAAAGCTTGAGCTCCAGACTCAGTTTTTTGACAGTAATGGAAGAAATTGTTTAAATGTTGGTCCTAGCAAAAGAAAGGTAAGTAGGTAAAATTAACACACTAGTTCATATGTTGTTCCACTACAACATCATTAATCCATTTAAAAGAAATCTAGTGTTGATACAACCCCAAATGTCTCTACTTAGGGAAACTGAGTCCCCTGAAACTTTTGAAACTACATGTAGTTGAGCCTTCACAAGTGTTAATTTCAATTTTGCAGTTCTTCAGGCCCTTAAAGCCACACAGACCTCAGGCAAAAAAGCATGTTTTAATTCTGTTAGGTGCTTTCAGGTGACACTTTACCACACAATCACTTTACCTCAAATATAGAATTAATGGTATCTCCCATTTTATAAACATTTCATGTTAGAGCGTGCCATTTGTTGGAAGGTTTTTTTTTTTGACCCAGCATTCTCCAAGAATTCCCCAGGCAGAATTCTGCAAGTCCTAGCTCACAGACTCACACTTAGAACCACCTGGACAAGGGTCAACTTTGGAGAATGAATGGCCTACCTTGGCTTAATTTCTCTTGTGAATGTTCCAGAAAGGAAGCTTTGGTGCTTCTTGGGAATTGTAGCTCACTGCCTTTTAGGCTCTGCAGAGGCATCTTCCTGAAGCACTCTGACTTCGAGCAAGTACTACAGCAACTTCCTTTTTTGAACATTCACAAAAGGAAGTAAGGCCAAGCTAGGCTATGTAGGCTCCAACACAGAGAACCATACAAGTTACCTCCAAGGACAACCAAAATACAGTGGGACCTCGACTTACGAATGTCCCTACCTACAAACATTTCGACTTACGAACGGCTCCATTTGCAAAAATTGACATCGACTTGCAAACGGAGCCTCAACCTATGAATGAAAAAAGACAGGGGGAAAGGGCGCGAAATTCAAATTTCCCACCCATTTCTCCTGCCTTTTTGCCTTCGGAGGTCAAGGCTCCGTTTGCAAGTCAATGCCAATTTTTGTGAACAGAGTAATTGGCGCCTTCGGAGGTCTCCAAGGGCTTCCCCCCCGACATCGGAGGAAGCCCTTTGAGACCTCCGAAGGCAAAAAAGCAGGGGGAAAGGGCTGGAAATTCAAATTTCCCGCCCTTTCCCCCTGCCTTTTTGCCTTTTTTCTTCCCTCAGAATGCATTGATCGGTTTTCAATGCATTCCTATGGGAAGTGGTGCTTCGACTAAAGGATGCAGTCCCAATACAGATTAAGTTCTTAAATCGAGGTACCACTGTAACGAATCCAGTTAAAAAGCCTCAGTAGTATAAACAATCTTACCTGGGTATATATAGTGGAAACTAGATGAGTTGAAACTTTGAATAGTGGTTTTCCTCCATCTACCCATTTGATTTCAGGACCAGCATGCTATACCACAATAAAGAAAATTTAGATACAGCAAATACTACATGTTCAAACAATACCATGAGCCAAATATGGACATATTGTGATGTTTTGAAAAACAAAGCGACATAAACTGAGTAAAAGAATACTGTAAATAAAATCCACAAATGGACATTTATTACAGTACAAAACCTATGAGTAATTTTTAGCAAACCTGCCTAGGCCAAAACTGCAAGCTTGGTAGAATTTGACACAAACCCTACTGCAGTTTAAAAGTGCCACCAATGTGCATTTTAAAAAACTGCTTTAGGGCTTCCATTCTGACCAGCCAGTGCTAGGCGGCTTCCTGTCTACTGACTGCACTGAGAGCAGCAGAATCTTCAATTGCTTATCATGTAGTGAAAAATGGAGCCACTGGAGCAGAAACAAGCAGAAACAGAATCACCAGCCAGCTAGTGCTGGGAAGCTTCCCAGTTACCTCAGAAGTAGCTACAGGGGGTGGTGGTGGTGATGCTGTTCTTGAGGGAGGGGCACCTCCAACAGCTCTGTTTACACTGCATGTGAAGTGGACGAGGACTCTCAGCTACTGCTCTGACCCAGCGTTGTGTCAGTAACTGGGAAGCCTCCAAGCACTAGCCAGCTGACAACTATGCGTCACACATTAATGTGAAAAATCGCATTAAAACAGGATGGGTTTCCCTCCAGTCAATGAACTGATCTTTATTCTTTGTTTTCTGAGCTATTTTATCTTGGCAATGTCTTAGAAATAAGTGTTAAAGTGTTAAAGTTTGAGCTTTTGGAGGATTTTATTATGTTTGTTATATTGTTGTGTTTTTATCATGTATGTAAGCCACCCCAAGTAGAATTTGTCTGGGGGAGGGGCAGGGTAAAAATCTAATAAAAGTAAAAAGGAAAGTATGTGTGTTCATACCTGTTTGCAGACAACTGGCAATAAACAGCTTTGCTGTGGGTTATGGCAAATGTGTAGTTCCTGTCCTACAGTGTTGTAAATGATATCACTCTATCACTACAGATATCACTCTATAAATTGTTGACTCCTATTTCATCATTGCTGCTATACAATAAACACCCACATAGCCCTTCATCAAATGCTGATATTAAAAGAAAGAAAGAAAAATTCAATCAGTTGTTTTATGTTAAAGTTAATTGTTAGAAACATTTAAAGTCTTGTTCTAGTGGCACATTCTTCATCAAATGAAGAACAGATTCTTGCCCGGTATTCTAGGACAATTTAAAGACTAGCATGCTTATTGTAACATGACGTTTTGTAGACCCTAGACCAGTGGTTCTTAACCTTTGTTACTCGGATGCTTTTGAACTGCAACTCCCAGAAACTCCAGTCAGGACAGCTGGTGGTGAAGGCTTCTGGGAGTTGCAGTCCAAAACTCCTGAGTAACCCAAAGTTAAGAACCAGTGCCCTAGACCACTGCATCTAATGCTTGAGTGAACTATACTCCATGAAAGCCTAGGCTGTAATAAATGTGTCAGTCTTTAAGATGCCACAGGGCTCTTTGTTGCTTCTGCTTCAGTCAAGTAACATAGCTCTACACCTTTGGAAATGATTGCATGGTGTACTTTATGTAGCAAAAAAACCCCAACATAATCTGTTATAAAAGTAATTAAAATTAGTTATTTTTTCCCTTTTACTAACAGAATTCTGCTTTATCAAGATACTCATGAAATTTCAGTGCATTTTATTTTATTTACTTTGCTCATGCCAGGCTCTTGACTGCTGAGATATCCAGATGGAAGATAAGCAGATACTGGAATGTGCTGTTCATTGGTCACAACTCTTCCATCTTTTAAGAGCTGAAGCCAAGAGTATCCAACTAGAAAAAAAATGCAAACAGAAACAGTAAATTTTAAACCCACACCTCATTTATATAATACATCCAAGTATAAGCACATCTGGGGTGTTAGTGACTTGTCTTTACTGTAGTAAACACTATTGACATTTAAGATGGGTTCTGCCCAATTGAACAAAAGGCATCATTTTTGTGGAGAGGACAAGGGTTCCCCTGTTGGCAAGAAATTGCCTTCCCAGGGACTGAAGAGCAGGCTGGTCCACCACCAAATACAACAGAGGGTTTGATGACTCTGGAGCTGAACAATGAGCAGGGGACAAAGAGTCCCAAGCAAAGGACGGCAGGGCTGAAACTCAGTTTCTGCCCCTGTTTGTGGTCCTGGAAACCCTTGGAGTGAGACGGACACCTCTAGGGGAAAGGAAACCCCTGGTGGATGGAGCCTCTAAAAGGAGTCTTGCTATGAGGTGAGGAGAAACCCTCGTCAGAGGGAACCTGCAAGAAGCAAGCTTGTTAAATGGAAGAAAGCCTGGGATCCCTTTCTAACCCTGAGGGGGCCAAAAAGAGAAGCCCTGGAGGACGAGACATGTGGAGATACCCAAACAGTGCCTTACGGGACAGACAACTGACCCAAAACAACTGACTCAGCTTGGCTGATTGCCAATCCAACCCTGATTAGCCTATTTCCTTGAAAGTTCTCTGTGGATTAATAAATACAGTTAGCATTGGGCTTTTCTTAATAACAGCTGGCTGGGAAGCTCCAGTGGTTTAGGTATCTGGCTGCAGAGCCAAAGGTTGGGAATTTGACTCCCCACTGTGCCTCTAGAGATAAGAGCCAGAGTGTGTGCCTTTGGGCAAGCTGCTCAGTCCCAGAGCTGCCCCAGGAAGAAAGGAATGGAAAACCACTTCTGAGTATTCTCTACTTAGAAAACCCTGGAAAGGGCCACCATAAGTCAGAACTGACTTGACAGCACACAATGATTTTATTATAATTTCTTATTAATCAAACATTTCCAAAACGGAAAAAATTAACTAAATTTTCAGAAGAAATATTTAACTTTAAAACAAGTCCATCTATTATAAAACATACCTTGTGTTTCAATTATATCCTTCTTTTTGGTAGTCCCTTTGCTTGAGCTGTCACAACTGACATGGTAGAAGCTAAACAACAAATGATGTTTTTCATGTAGCTGTGTGGGCAGTTCTATTTTTACCTAAGAGGAAGCAAATACAAGTTGGGTTGCAGAAATAACTTCTAAAAGTTGTATCTGACACACAATATACCATTCATATCATAGTAGCTTACACATTCTAAGTTAAAGTACATTTAATGCAATTAGGGCCAATATTCACAACTGTGAAATCATACCGTGCATGCACAATCCAATACTGACGAGAAGTGGACTGCAGAAATTCAACCCTAGATATGTGGGGCTATTTCGTATTAGCAGGCTACCTAATATAATTCATAGAAGACGACGTTCTGAACATGTAAAAGGATGAATTCACTGATCTTGCTGTTAAGAGTAAGTGGGAAGAGTGTGGCACAAAAAAACTTCTCACATATGCCAAGATATTTTAAAACAGAATACATAATTTAAAAGAAAATAGGTAGAAGGTAGAGATGTGGACTTGCCTCCACAATTCTACCTTAATATAACCATAATTTACTATACATACTCAGTTATACTTGATTAAATATATGCTGTACCTGATTTAACATACTACACTTAATATAGACTTAAATTCACTGTATTTTCTGTATTTAGGCAAAGAAGTATCAAGTTTCCATAACTTGTCCAAAATTATTGCAATCATTATCTGTAACTAATGATCAGATATATATGGATCATCATCATAATCATCATAGAACTGCACAGCTGGAAGGGACCCTATGGATCACTGAGTCCAGCCCTTGTCAAGGAGGCACAGTGGGGAATTGAACTCCCAACCTCTGACTCCACAGCCATGAAATTAAACTAGAAATGATTTGATAGGATTTCTTGATGTAATGGTTTAGGACCAAGGAATATGTTATATACCATCACAGACATATAGAAAACTGTTGCTCTGCTTTGCACGTTCCTGGAAACGGGTACACAGGGTAGACGTGTACAAAACTGAGCAGGATTTGTATGTATGGTGGAGAAATCATTAAAACCGTAAGAATTACATCTGACTCCATCTTCTTTGCCTAGCCTGGCCTAGTGCTTGAATGAGGACACCAGACCCTTCCTAATTGGAAGAAGGTTAAACAAAAGGCCAGGCGGTAGAGAATTTAATGCATCGTTGCTTCAGTATGCAAGATATTCAGACTTCAGGCCTGTCAGCTGTGACACATCCTTAGGTTGGAATGCAACTATAGGATTCAACCTCACTTTGCAGCCTTAAAGCTGCTACTAAATTAATGCTCTATCTGAGAATTTGGTAACCATCCTTCTCTACCATGTGTTTTTCATTCATTCATTCTACCTGTCGTCTCTTCCCCCTTCAAATATTCACTCACCCTCAGAATTAGCTAATCAAATACTCCACCCCAAAACTTCCTATGGCAGCTCCTCAGAGCCACTGAGTCATGCTCCAAACTTTTTGAAAGGGTGATAAGAGTTAGATTCACCCTACGCCACTACAACAGATTCCTGACAAGTGCAGTTAAGTGCAGTCTGACCACATTCCCCAACTAAAGAATCTGGCACTGCACATAAAATACAGACTCTGGAACTCCCTCCCATGGGAGACTAAACTGGCCCCATCTTTCCTTTCTTTCTGCCAGTGGGAGAAGACCTTTCTCTTCAGGCAAGCTTTCCCTGATGTCTACCCTGTTTCCCCGAAAATAAGACAGGGTCTTATATTAATTTTTGCTCCAAAAATGCATTAAGGCTTATTTTCAGGGGATGTTTTATTTTTGTCATGTAGAACCATCTACATTTATTCAAATACAGATGTCATCTATGTTATCTTCTGGTTGCTGCACAATGGTGGATGGCGGGGTTTCACTTAAGTAGGGCTTATTTTTGGAGTAGGACTTGTATTACGAGTATCCTGAAAAATCACACTAGGACTTATTTTCAGGTTAGGTCTTATTTTAGGGGAAACAAGGTAGCTGCCAGAGTGGAGTTTTTAAATGGATTGCTGTAGCTTACTGCTCTGAATGTGTTTTGGTGTTGCTTATGTTTTTTAGTATTGCATCCTTTTTAGTATTTGTATATTCACTGTTGTTAGCTTAAATACTGTCTTTTAATTGATGTAAGCCACCTTGGATCCTTTTTAAGGAGAAAGGCAGGATAAAAATATTTTAAATAAAATTTAAATAAATAAAACATTTTGCAACATCAAATGCCTCTTGAAAACACGTATTGGCAGCATTCTAGCTTCAAAATGAAACCACAAGGATAAAATTTTGCCAGCAGCTGGTGACACAGACTTGAATTGTTTTACTTTAAATTATTAGTACATCAGGTACCTTTTCTATAAGCCTTAAAATATTGTGGTTTACTATGGAAGAAAGCTTTTCATAACATATTTTATTGAAATAGTTAATCTAATATAAAGCATTTTCTAAGTATGCAAGGTACCTGCTATAATTATTCCAGAGATCATTATAATAATGTTGTAAAACCGGTTAGCATCATCATTTTGTTGTTGTTGTTTAGTTGTTAAGTCGTGTCTGACTCTTCGTGACCCTATGGACCAGAGCATGCGAGGCCCTCCTGTCTTCCACTGCCTCCCGGAGTTGGGTCAAAGTCATGTTCAATGACACTGTCAAATGATCTTGTCCTCTGTCTTCCCCTTCTCCTCTTGCCTCCACACTTTCCCAACATCAGGGTCTTTTCCAGGGAGTCTTCTCTTCTCATGAGATGGCCAAAGTATTTGAGCCTCAGCGTTGGGATCTGTCCTTCCAGTGAACACTCAGGGTTGATTTCCTTCAAAATGGATAGGTTTGTTCTCTTTGCAGTCCAGGGGACTCTCAAGAGCCTCCTCCAGCACCACAATTCAAAAGCATCAATTCTTCGGCAGTTGGCCTTCTTTATGGTCCAGCTCTCACTTCCATACATCGCTACTGGAAAAACCATAGCTTTGACTATGCGGACCTTTGCCGGCAAGGTGATGTCTCTGCTTTTAAGCATCATCATACCCATAATATAAGTGCAAACTGAGGCAGAAACATACTTGTCTGACTAATAATAATTCAAAGCACCATTCTCATTCATACTCAGTGTGCTTCTGGAAAAGAATATGTGTTGGCAGATACAAAACTGCTTACCTCATCATAAAACTCTGGGTTTTGATGGTGATGCAAAACTGTAGCAAATGCTTGTCTGGTAAATATTGGTCCACCTGGTCTACCATAGATACACTAAAGTCAAAGAACAAGAAAAGAATAACAGGCTGAGCTATTCAACTGTCTTTTTCCTTAGATGTAAAAATCAAAACTACCCAGCAGCAGTAATTACCTTGATAGCCTCACATAATCCATATATTATTTTATCAAGGAGAAATTTGGATAACTTAAAGGTCCATTTTCAGTGGAAAAATTCATCAGAATAATTACCTACAATAATAATTAAGTGCCATCAAGTTTCTGACCTTTGTGGAGTTTTCTAAGTAGAAAGTAACTCAGAAATGGTTTACCACTGCCCAGAACCAACACTCACTTCATCCCCATTAAGAACATAATAAAAATGGTGCTATAACTGACTTGAATGCGGTAATCTACAGAAAATCTAAAATTCAAATGTTAAAATATTACTGTTTGCAAGGGCAGCCCTACACAGAATGCACTGCAGTAGTCGATATTTGAGATTACCAACGTGTGTACTAACTTTATTAGGCACTTCTTATCAGGGAACGATGCAGTTGGGCAATAAACTGAAGATATTCCTGACCACGGTCGATATTTGAGACCACACAGAAAGTGCCAAACCCAATCTAGACCAGTGTAACCCCATCTAGACCAGGGAGATTTCCCTTTAACCAGTCTGATGTCCCTCCTAACAGCAAGATCTGTCTTATCTGTATTCAGTTTCAATCTGTTAGCACTCATCCAGTCCATAACTGATGCCAGGCATCATTCAAAGACCTATACAGCATCTTCTGCGGCTAAAACAAAGGAGAGATAGAACTATGTGCCATCACATACTGGTGATAACACACACCAAATCTTCAAATGACTTCTCCCAGACTTCTGCTTCAAGAAAACATACGTGAACTAGTATAAGGCATGACAATAATATTCAAGACATTGATTGTGAATTTTTCACATTATGATGCTATTGGCAAATCAGCAGAGATTACTTGACTGAACTGCTTCTAATAGAGGTCCCATTGACCAACCTTTAAAGGCACAGAATCTTCATCATCTGAATCCTTGAATTCTATGCACACTGCAATATTTCTTGCCTAAAAGAAGCAGAAAGATTTCAATTTCTTTGAAATGTCACGTATATAACTGAAGCTCCAATAACAAAACCTGATTCAATTCAGATTCAGTGTGGTCTTGAATCTGAATCTAATTAGTGGGCACGTTAACTCACCTTTGCAAATGACTTTTGACTGTCATATTTCAAGTGCTTTGGGTAAACATAAAGGTGATTGTTGTAGATGGTGAAAGGCTGAGTATGTTTTGGTATACAGGGAACAAACTCTTCTACTTCAAATGTTACTACTGCCTTGGTACTGTTTTCAAACTGTTTCATGGGAATGTATGATGAGCTAACAAAATCTGAAAATATATTAAAAACCAGTAAAAAAATTGAAGAGGAAAAAGTGTTTCAGCCATTTAGCAATACTTTTTCAATACTTACTTGAGATGTCTGGAGAAATGTTATCAATTGTTATGTCTAGGTTTCCTAAAATAACTGGTAACTTGGCCATCTTTTCAGGTCTATGAGAACAAAAAATAAGGTGAGTCATCAGAAAAATATTTAGAGGTAATAAACTTTTTAGTAACAAAGTAGAACTCATGCAGGAATACAAAAAAGGGGCTCCTAAAGAATGAAGTCTCATATAGTTTCTCTCTCTCTTCACTGGACCAACACTACTGATTAATACTATAGGCAATGGGGTTGTTAAGCTACTGTATTTACTGTATTAAACTACTGTAAACTAAGCATTAAACTACTGATTAATTCTATGGTCCATGAACTAGACAATTAGGCTTTTTTGTCTGTCCTAAACACTGCAACAGCTACAACCCCACCCATTCCAGGAATTTCCAGAGGGTTGGAAAAGACTGCCAAACACCATGAACTCTGTTTTATCAGAATTTTTCAATTCTTGGTGATTCTCCTCTCCCACTGTAGTTCCTTAAGACATAGCTCAAAATATTCAGTATGCTCTCCTGATCCTCCGGAGCAGCATTTTATAGCTGTAAAGGGGAAAGAGGGGAAGAGAAAGATCCAATGTGTGACGCCTTCTTCTGTTTGCACAATGCTCAATAAAATATGATGCTGCATGCTCTGAAGTACATATTCATGCAGCCCTTTCACTGGAAAGCACAGCAGAAATGATTTGATAGGATTTCTTGATGCAGTGGTATATGTGGATGCATAAAAAGAATTTTGCAGTGTTATGGCAAGACTACATCCCATTAGACCTTTCACTCTTAATCAGTACATTTGTAAAAAATATTTTTATTTTCTTCCACAAAAAAAGAAGTTAGCTGTTATAAGGCGCTTATATTTCCAGATGAAAGAAATTTTGTTCATGTTCAGTTTTATTGGCCAAAATTCTATTGCATAATTATCCTAGTGGAAGTGCAATGGTGTAACTCACAATGGTAAATTGTCCCTAATTAAAAAGCTTTCACGTGGATTCTTCACTGCAAGTGGCTTGGGGCATAACCAAGAATCCAAGTGTAGTTAAGTCATTACCCTTCCATCAGCATAAATTCACAACAGGATTCTGGCCATTTTTGCTCTAATAAAAAAATAAAACAATGCTATCTCATTTTATAAGTAAGCCATTTCTTCCTATAGAATTCTTAGCATTCCCCAGTTTGGAAATTGCCATTCTTTCACAATAAACATTTAACTAAGACTTTAACATGTACAATCAATTACACTTAACATCTCTGAAAATTACTTCACATTTCAATGTACATGCTTGACATCACTCAGTTTTATTGTTTAAAAAGCACTGTAGGTTATATTTCTATTTTCAAATTAATTCTGTTTGCTTATGGCTCTCTATGAAGTCACTCACATCAGCTACAGGATCTGGGGAGAAAATGCTATGACAGTGACTTTACTTATCAAACAAATGTATAGAAAGCAATACATCCCAAACTGATTGTGCCTTTTATAAACGGAAAATCTATCAGCTGCTAAAATACAAACTGCATCCACTCCTCCCCCACCAAAAAACAAACAAACAACATTTTGAGCATCTTGTAGTCTAAAGCCTAAATATTGCTGCTAGTCTTAACTATAGTAAACCCACTGAATTGACTGTTGAATGGTGGGGTAAATCTTATGTAATTCCCACTGATCCACTGAATCTACTTCAATTGAGACTACCAATAAGATTCTGGTTTATGAATAAAAGTTTAATTATAAGAAAGCAAGTTTCATTTATACTTTATTTTGAGCAGCATTATGCTAAACTGTTATGACTGAGTATCAATATTAACATGTGTGTTCCCCTTTCAGGCAGGCTGCTATGAAGGAAAGCCACCTGATCTGTTCTAGCTACTTAAGTACAAAAGGAGACATCACTGGGGTGAGTAGACAAGAGCAAGTTACACCACTACAGGCAACATATAAAGGGTGATTTATTTTTGAGTGCAAATTTAATATGCCAAACAAAAAAATTAGCAACAAAATTATTAAATCTGATTTATTTGAAACATAAAAACAGAACACTCACTTTCTGAAATCAGCTAACAATTTAAGCATGTCTTCATTTGAAAGTTTGTTGCTATCCTGTTTATAAAGTGCTGAAAACCGTGCATTTTTGTCCAGTGTTCCAGATGCATCCTTGAACAGTGTCCTGAAACATAAATCTTTGGTTGAGAACCTCATAATAGCTGTGTTACAGTTTATAGAAGGCTGACATCCTGCAGCCCATTTGGCAAATGTTGATATACTGATCAGAGATGCATGTACGCCTGCAAGAAAGTCAGACAAAATCCAGCAATAAAACAATATTATTTCAGCCAAAGGGAATGTGTTGATGATGGCAATATCTTTGGACAACAAACTTTTTAAAAACCATAGCTGACTTTCTTACAACCAAGTATGCCTGTGCCAACACAACATTTTCTACTCTCTTCTAGATCATTTGACTGGAATATGATAAAATGAGAGTGAGTTGTTTTATTCCCATTACCTCTCACAAACAGTAAGTTGTGTGTTGAAACCAAAACAATGTGCCCTCTAATTTTCAGCCCCGCTGGGTGGGGCTCTGACTCTCTCTTGCGACTTCATCCATGTGTGTGCATGACTCCTCCCCCCCACATGCGTGGGACTCTGTCAAGACCAGAACCAAAGGAGCTGCATGGAGGAGGAAAGCTGCGCAGAGCGAGATGGAGTTGTGAGCACGCACATGACTTAAAAGGAACCTTGCATGTGGTGATAAATCCACTTTAAGTAAGAAAAAAAATCATCCATTACCTAGCTGCCCATGCAAATGGCATTCTGTACTGTCCCAACCGCTGGCAAGCCTGTTTTGCATTTTTCAGAACCTTCTGAGCAACCTAAAAGTAACCGCAGAAAATTAAGTCACAAGTATTAACGTCCTTCCTACATCAAACCCAGAAACCATTTGCCTTATGAACTCTGTGCTCAGTCTCTCTCCCTTCTCTCACATTTATTATTATCAACACCTACAGTTGTGTTCAAAATTATTCAACCTCCAATGCTGTAAAGGGGTTTAGGGACTATAGTGTACATTTGGAATTGTATTCAGAATGAAATCCTACAAGGACGTTTTAAAGAACCAAATGCAACTAAAATAACATCAATTGTTTATGTAATACAGTAGTAAATGTTTCTTTTGTGGTTTCTTCATTGCCACAATTATTCAACCCCTTAAAGACTACCACTCTGAAGAAGAGAGGTTCATTCAGGTGTTTTTGATCAGGTATTGAAAACACCTGTGGATGTCACTAGCACCAATCAAGCATAATAAGCACCAATTAGGCAGCTTTAAAATGACTGTGATACTCAGCTCCTTCTAGACATTTATTGGTGTGGTTACAAACATGGTGAAGTCAAGAGAATGGTCCAGGAAGACAAGAGAAGAGGTGATTTGTCTTCACAGGAAGGGCAATGGCTATAAGAAGATTGCAAAGAAGTTAAACATACCAAGAGACACCATAGGAAGCATCATTCGCAAATTCAAGGCAAAGGGCACTGTTGAAATGCTACCTGGTCGTGGAAGAAAGAAGATGCTGACTTTGACTGCTGTGCGCTACCTAAAGCGTAGAGTGGTGAAAAGTCCCCGTGTGACTGCTGAGGAACTGAAAAAAGATTTGTCAGATGTGGGTATAGAAGTTTCAGCTCAGACAATAAGGCGCACACTGCGTAATGAAGGTCTCCATGCCAGAACCCCCAGGCGCACCCCCTTGCTGTCTCCCAAGAATAAGAAGAGTCGACTGCAGTATGCCAAAAGTCATGTGGGCAAACCACAAAAGTTGTGGGATAGTGTTCTGTGGACTGATGAAACAAAATTAGAACTGTTTGGGCCCATGGATCAATGCTATGTTTGGAGGAGGAAGAACAAGGCATATGACGAAAAGAACACCTTGCCTACTGTGAAGCATGGCGGAGGGTCAATAATGCTTTGGGGCTGTTTTGCTTCTGCAGGTACAGGGAAGCTTCAGCGTGTACAAGGTACCATGAATTCTCTTCAGTACCAGGAGATATTGGATGAAAATGTGATGCAGTCCGTCACACACCTGAGGCTTGGGAGACGTTGGACCTTTCAACAGGACAATGATCCCAAGCATACCTCCACGTCCACTAGAGCATGGTTGCAGAGGAAAGGCTGGAACATTTTGGAGTGGCCATCGCAGTCACCAGACTTAAATCCGATTGAGAACCTCTGGTGGGACTTAAAGAAAGCAGTTGCAGTGCGCAAGCCTAAGAATTTGACTGAACTGGAGGCTTTTGCCCATGAAGAATGGGCGAAGATACCCGTAGATCGCTGCAAGACACTTGTGTCAAGCTATGCTTCACGTTTAAAAGCTGTTATAACTGTAAAAGGATGTTGTACTAAGTACTAAGATTGAATGTCACTTGGGGGTTGAATAAAAACTAATAATGATGTGAGCACAGAAAAGACATTTGTGGTTATTTCATTATAAACTTAAGGTTATATTTCTCTGACCTACAAGTGCCTCTTTCATGTAAATGTAAGCAAGATGACTGAATGATCAAAATCAATGTCAAAATGGCCAAAACATTCAATTTCAGTGCGGGTTGAATAATTTTGAACACAACTGTAACTCAGTTTTTTTCTTCTCTTCCCCTCCAATTAATTAGCTCTATTAAATTAGCAGTATAATTAGCACAAGGTGTGCAGTGCTCATTAAAAATTTAGGACCAATATTTTGGCACCAAACTATCAATCAAGATTTGGGAGCAGCAGATCACTTGCTTGTAACTGAGGTTCTTCGAGGGCCATCTGTAAACGCTCTGGTCTTGTGGTTTTGCTCTGCCTGTGCAGAACATCCTTGAATCTTCCAAAGTGCCATCAGACATTTTGGTGGGAAACCCAACCATCTCCCTACTATGCATGCCTACAGTGTCCCCCATTCCACTTTATATCAGTCCCCAATATGCTATAATAAAAACTAATGTAGATGCAAACTCAAGCACTCTAAGAGAGGATTTTGTGATTTCATAGATGACCACCTGAAGGCTACAGGTAGGTAATTTGTCCTTCTTCTTCATGGTCTTTGTAACTCACACTTGTGGAAGATCAGCACAGAGAAAGTTGCTGGTATCATAAATGTATGTACACTAGAAATTTAGACCTGTGCCCTCTATGTATGGATTTATAATCATAATTCAACAGGAAACATTTTGAAGTGCAAGAGGTGATTTTTCAAAGACTTCCTCTTCTGAACAGGACTGAGAGATGATGACACAATCCAAGAACACTGTGTAAAGTAAACTAAGTAGAGTACAGAGGCAATACGGTTGGCACAAACATTTCCAAAGTAACATTTTGTACTGGTACAGTTTGGATCTCATCACCCAACAAACCCAAAATTGTGACTGGAGCAGGTAACACCATGGCCACAGAAGACAACAGGGACAAAATTTTTTTATCCTTTCTCTTCTTTTTCTCAAAACTGAAGAAAACAGTTTATTCTGGGGCTTTAATTTAATTGTTGTGGTGATGGGGAAGGGAGATCTGTATCAGGTGATACATGGCGAAAACTGAGGTCATCAACACCAAAGATGCCAACATTAAGGGAGTAAAAACTGGCTATTTTAATAGTCTGTAAAAGGAAAACTTTACAGGGCAGTATTTTTTAACAATCACTATACAGTGGGGTCTCGACTTACGAACGGTTCTACATACGAACTTTTTGACTTACGAACCCGCCCGATAGGGAAATAACAACTCGACATACGAACTTCCCTCGAGTTACGAACAGGAAAAAAGTGCTCCCTTCCCTCCCCTTAGAGGCTTCTGGAGGGGGAAAAGGGTCAGAAACTTAAAAATAAATAAAAGAAAATCACTTACAAGGCCTTGGTAGCCCCCGAACTGCAGGAAAAAGAGCAGGAAACAGCTAAAAGCCAGCACCCAGCAGGGAGCCTGGCAGCCATTTTGTGCTTTTCTCTGCTCCTGCCCCCTCCTCTCCCCACCTAACAGCTGATCGGCTGGCTCTGAAGAGGCTTGGGGAGGCTTGCTCAGCACCTTAAAAACCTGCCTGTGTGTCTTTGTGCTGAAAAAAAAGATTTCAGAAGTGCTTTTAAAACTGTTCCCTGCCTCCCCCTCCTTTCCTGAACTTTTCTTGACCTAAAAAAAGGAAAAAAATATCCCCCTCTAGTGGCAGAAGGCGGAATAGCAGCTTCTCATTAGTTTCTATGGACGGAATAGAGCAAATACAGATTAAATGGTTTTCAATGCATTCCTATGGGAAATGCAGATTCGACCTACAAACGTTTCGACCTACGAACTGCCTTCCAATACAGATTAAGTTTGTAAGTCGAGACCCCACTGTAGTCTCAAAGAGAGCTTTATGCTCTTCCTTAGCCAAAGTTATGGGGGGGGGGGGAATTCCCTTTCAGTTCTGTATTTGATGGGTTTTGTTTCTGCTGTAGTTCATCTGAGGCTAATCTATTTTCCAAAATCTTATATTTTTTCTGTCTTTCTCTTTTTTGTTTTGATGCAAATCTTATGGCTGCGCCTCTAAAAAATGCCTTACTTGCCTCCGAAACCATTGTCATTGGTGTTTCTGGCCTCATATTCTGTTTGAAGAAGAAATCCATGTCTTCTTTTATTTGCTTAATAAAGTCCTCATTTTTAAAATGTGAAGTATTCAGCTTCCATTTAAATTCTCTTGATTTGCTACCCAGTTGTAATGAAATTGGACTGTGGTCTGCAAATGTAAGTAAAATATCTATTTGCTCCAATTCTTTCATCAGGCTTGTTAAGATCCAACATGCATCAGTTCTTGACCATGGTTTATGTCTGTTAGAATAAAAGGTATAGTATCTTGTCTTTGGGTTACATGTGTTCCAAGCATCTATGATATTTAAGTCCTACAGTTGTAGAAAATTTCTTGAGATTATCCCTCTCTCTTTTTGGGTTATTTTATCTCATTTTCTGTCTAGTTCTTTATCAAAAACAGCATTAAAATATCCTATCACACAATAGTAGTAATAATCTTTGTTAGTTCTAGTTGTAGTTATTTTTTAAAAAAATTCTTGATTTCCCTTTGGCGTGTAAATATTGATAATTAGTATTTTCTTTAATTCTCTTTGGATTTCCACCATTAATATCCTTCCATTGTCTGAGGTGAAAATTAGTTCTGGTTCCAATTCTTTCTTTATCTACATAGCCACATTTTTCTTCTTTTTACTTATGTCCGAAACTACAAACAATTTTCCTAGCCTTGAACATTCCAGCAGTTTCTCGTCTGCTCTTTTCATAAGGGTTTCTTGAATGTAAATTACATCAGATTTCTGTTTCTGTAGTTGTAGAAAGATCTTTTTCCGTTTTTAAGGTGACTTCAGGCCATTTATATGACTGAAAAAAAATCTTCATTTGTTTTCTAGTCATCTTGTTGTTGGTTATTACCTTTCTGTTTTTTCCTCGTCATGCCTCTGGTATGTCTTGGCTCAGCTACTTCCTGTTCTCTTAGCTCTGTGTCTGATTCTGATTGTGATGGGTGATCTGATTTCTCTCAGTTATTCCACCTTTCCTTAAACAACAGTGGCACTTTGAGAGACTGCCACTGAGTGGAACCTTTAATGCCACAGATCTAAAACTTTTAAAAGGAAAGTAGGGATGTCATCAAAGATAAGGAAGGAAAAATAAGGAAGAAGGGGTGAAAAACTACTGAGCAAGCTCTTTTTTTCCCTTAGTACTACAGGAAAAAAACGTTGCTGTTCTAGTGGCTGACAAAGAGAAACTGAGAGAAGAAAATGCTGTGGTCAAACATAGTAGGGAGAACGATGGTGCTCCTACCAAAAGGCCTTCACTCACCTCAAAAGATTCCAGAAGATTTGGTGCAGACACAGGAAAAGCCACAAATGTGAGTCACAGAAGCCATGAAGAAGCACTGAGAAAATTTTAGCCACGGTCTTGATTTTTGGTGGTGACAGGTTGTCTTAACATGGCAAGACAGCCTGATGAAATCTGTCTAACCTAGGTGTAAGATCTTGCCTCCAGTGCAAGACTGAGACCATGAAGCACATTATTTCTTCATGTTTACCAAATAAATGTATCCAAGCAAAACTATACTGGTGTTTTTTTCTTTCAGAAGCTAAGCACAAAAATTAAGCAAATATCATTTTTGATTGACCAAAAAAATTGGAAACAATCTGTTCAAAGCTATTACTTTTACAAGTGCATGCAAGAAGGTAACCGTTACTATTTTACCTTTCTGAAAATATGCAAAGATCAGTCTTCAATGTGAATAATATCTATCCAAGATCAACAAAGCAAGTATCTTGCTGTCTTGCTTTAAAGGGCAATTTATTTTATTTTTAGTTTTTGCATTGTCTCACTAAAACTCTGAATTTTCATCCCCAGATTACCGTTACCCAGGACTCCACCAAGAGGTTAGACAGATTTTCCACATTTTAATACAACAAACATTTTTATTTTCAGAAGAGTTCCAGCTAGTTAAGTGCTTACCAGATTTCTTACTAGTCCAATTTGCATTATTCCTGATTCACTTCCAAAACAGGGGCAGGTGAGCTGGGGTTCACTCTTTAAATTCAGACATACTACCTTGAATGCACAAAATATAGGTAGCATCCACTGCTGGACTTCCACTGCCAGAACAGTGGAATCTAGAAGACCCGGAAGGGGGAGAATCCTCCTTCCCACTGGGGATTCACAAGCACCCAAAAAGCTGCACCAGAGTGCTCAGATACCTTCTGAAGTTGGTTTTCCAGTAGTTCTGAAGGCCATAGAACTGAGGAATGTTCCACAGGCTCCTTCTCATTCTTATTCTTCTCTAATCATAATCAGAGGTTAATATAAAGGTTTTGAAACAACCTATTTTAGAATTAAAATGAACTTCCTGGGGACTAGGGCCACAAAAACTACCAGCAAGGCTACTAAAATGACTTGGAAGATTATATACCTTCCTCTGAGTTACATGACTCTCAGTTCTCCCATAAACTATGGCTAAAAGAAAAAGTGGTTGGTGATATCTGAGCTGACAGACGATACAAAGTTGTATTGCATGTAGGATTTTCCTCCCCATGTTTGTCAACTGATGCAGGAGCAAAGCTGACATCTGAACATGAAAACATGCTTTATACCTTGAACCTCTGCATTACATTTTGTTTGTATTCCCAATAATCTGTTGAGTTGCTGTAGTGTAACAAAGTCAAGTTAAACCAAAGGCATTATTTCATATAATAACAGAACACAAGACTATACCTTAGAAGAATCAGAACTTTTCATATATGGTTCAGCGCAGTGGGTAATGCTCCCTTGCAGAACTTTTTCTATTCTGGCCACTAGAAATATATCAGGATGTGGACATGTTACTGAAAATACTCCCTAAAAGCAAACAAATTAGTTTATTAAAACTAAAAAACATGGTCTCTACATTGTAATGAAGTAAAACAATGACTTCTTTTTTCTTACTTGTTTTGGATATTGTAAAATGCTCTCTGGAACAATATCGTGAATTCGATGCAAGCAGTCGCTGCTGCCATTCAAAAACTGCTGTGATGAATCTGGCAGCATATGCCTCACTGTGCTATGATTCAAATCCACATGGAAGTCTGATGAAATCTTCTGATTATGTTTAATGTCAAACAGTGACAAGGAGATGAAAAATGGCTCTACCTGGATATTTTAAAAAGGCAATGAATATGATTATCATGGTAGCAATACTATTCCACTGAAAATAATCAATGCTGTGATTATTATCACATAGGAAAAAGCTACATTAATCTATATTTACTTTTAAAATGCAGTGAATTAGGGTGGTATGTAATAACCTATATGAATTAGAATGTAAAGCCAAAGACTTTATGCTAGTTAAATACATATTTTGACATTTTATGCCCTTTAAAATCTGTATTGTGCCAAAAAGTAACACACTATAACTTAAGACACAATCCTTTAGTTAATGAACAATTGATACTGATACAGGCTCACGCAACTTTTTATTCTTTCTGTTCTCTCTCTTCTGGCAAGAATCAATAATTCCAGTAAGTATCTGTCCATGCAATTATATTTTTCAAGATATATGTCCAGGTTTTTTAAAAATCACAATCATATACTAGAAATCCTTTTAAAATCCTTAGGAATTAGATAAATTCATGATTTGAACATACGTTTGTGGTTGGTCCTTCTTCATTTTCAGCTACACAACTTTGTAGATTGAATGCTAAATCGTTGCATTTTACGAGAATTTTCTTCCCAAACTTCTCTTCGAATGGCTTTACTTCCGGTTCAATACCAGAGAAGTCAAGTTTCTTTGAAAGAAATAGAAGCATGAAAAAAAATTTCCCACTTTACACATGCCTTAAAAAAATACCCCTGTTCTCTTGGCCCCCAGACCCTCTCACCTGTGCATCTGGATCCAAAGCAAAGAGTTTCACCCTGTTTTCACTTTTGAATTTTATTTCGGAATCTCTGGAACCCTGCAAAATAAAGAGATCACACATTTAAATAAATATTTTTACCAATAACACAAAAGGCAAATGTTTACCTGTCATCAACATGTTTTCCCATTTTTCATGGCGGTCACATAATCACAGAATTATAGACATGGAAGGGATCCCAAGGGTCTCTAATAGAGATGGGCATGAAGCACTTCATGCTGTGCCATCCAAGTTGTTGATACAGCACCGCATTCACTTTCCTCGCTCCCAGCCAGCTCCACTGCTGGTGTGCACTGCTCCTTCGCTCTCCATTGCACAATCTTCCATTCCAGCAGGAGCATGGGCTTCCCTTCTCCACCTCCTCCAACAACTGCCCACTCACAGACAGAGCTGTAGGAATTTCTGCCCCACTTCCCCATCCAAGTGGGAAGCTGCTGGAGGAGGCACAGAAGGGAAGTCCATGCTCTTCTAGAACGTAAAATCACCCAAAGGAGACGGAAGGAACACCATGTGCTAGCAGGCTGGGGGGCAGTGAACATTTGGTACCTGTGGTGCCATGCCAATGACTTAGATTACATGACATGGCAAGAAGTGCTTTGTGTCCATCTCTAGTCTCTAAGTCTAACGCCAAGTCTAAGCAAGAAATCTACAACTAAAAGTAACCATCAAACTTGCTTAAAAATCCCCAATGAAAGAGAGTTTACCACCCTCTGAGACAGTCTAATCTACTGTTCAACAACTCTTACTGTCGAGAAGTTGTTTCTAATACAATGGTGCCTTGACTTACGAACGCCCTGACCTATAAACAATTTGACTTACGAACAGCTCTGGCTGCAAAATTTTGCTTTGACTTGCAGCCAGAGCTTTGACTTATAAACAGAAAAAGACAGGGGGAAAAGGCATGAAATTCAAACCATTGGTGGCAAAGAGGCTGCTTCTTTGTAGCTCTTTCGCCCCAATGGTTAGAACAGTTGGTTAGGGAACATTTTTACTCCTGGGATGCAGGAGGAGGTGGGGTGACGCAGGTCTACTCATGAGTAAGCGCCAACGAAGTTGCAGGTTTACTCATGAGTAAACGCTACTGAAGGCACAGGTCTACTTGTGAGTAGGCATGAGATGGAGGAGCTCCGTGGCAGTGCAGGAGGAGGAAGGAGAAGTGGTCGGGTGCCAGTGCTTTGGAAGCCTAGGAAGCCTCCGCAGAGGCTTCGGACTTGTAAGATGCTACTTTTTCCTCTTTAAAAAGTTGTTCTGGGTGGGTTTGGAGGGTAGGTTTGGGCCGGGGGAGTTACGTTTCTGTTTTTTTTTTTTTCCAGTCCCATCATGGGACTTGCAGTGTTTTATTTTTAATTTTTTGGGTATTTTTTTTCCCTTTGGCCGTAACAGATTAATCGGCATTCCTATGGGAAATGGTCCTTTGACTTACGGCCAATGTTCCAATACGGATTAAGTTCGTAAGTCAAGGCACCACTGTATTAGGTTCAACCTTCTTTCATCTAATTTCAATCCATTACTTCAGGTCTTTGTCTCTGGAACTACAGAAAACAAGCTTGCTTCACGTCCCTACAATATATCTGAAGATGACTACCATATGACATGCGAGTCTTCTCTTCTCCAGGCGGAGGGTGAGTGAACTAGCACTACGGGCAAGTTTCTAATTTAGATCTTCCATCTCCCTCCACTGAGTCAGATATACTTCCTGAATGTGCACTTTGTACCTAGCACACCAACAAGCTACGCCACCCAAAGTAAATAGATTTAGTGAAAATAGCCTCTTGGCCAAGGCATCTTCTCTAGACCAGGGGTCCCCAATCCCCGGGCTGTGCCCCGGTTCCCAGAGGGGACGGGTGGCAGGATGGAGTTGCCTCAGCAGGGAGGGAGAGAAGCCCGCACCCCCATTGCCAGAGAAGGTTAAGGGGCGCTGAGGAAGCTGAGGAGGGAAAGCCTGCATGGTCTGGCTGGGTCCCCAGACGCTTCTGCCCAGCCTGGGGGAAGGTGGCAGCTGTCTGCAGAGTCTGTGCCCATGGGAGAGCTGGGCTGTCAGTCTGCCCTCCAGCGAGGCTCTCTGAGGGTCAACTTGACACCTTCTTCCTGGCCAAGGTGCACATTCCTTGTGGAGGAGAGTATGGGCTGTTTGTGACAGCCCATGGGTGTTGGGGAGGGTCCTTGGGAGAATGCTCTTCAACTAAACTGGTCCCTGGTGTCAAAAGGGTTGAGGACCACTGCTCCAGACCCTCAAACGTTTTCCTCCAAGGATCACACTTGGGTAAAATAAATAAAAGATTTTTTAAAATTATAGGAAAGTATAAAGAATTCAAAAAGGTAGTTGTACAATTCCAAAACAATGCAAAAGCAGTAAATAATGAATATTACAATAATTAAGTGAGCTCTATGAAAGCATTCCCCATAAAATAATAAAAACTAAGTACAACTGCCTAAAACGTTTCCCACCTAAGTATTCATGACTGAATCTTTGCTACTGCATCTCTATGTCTAATCCATCATCTGCAGCAGACAGATGAAAAGATAACTAGCTTGACAAAAAGCAGCCCCTAACAAGCCTCTTGCTAAATCTTAAATCCATGTTTCCCCAACATGATGTTATCCAATCAAATTCAAGTCCTTCATCCAGTGACTTCACCCTCAAAATGTAACTTCTCTCAACCCCTCCTTTCAGTTCTCATGAGAACTTCTGCTAGCAATCAATTAGGAATGGAATATGATGCGTGTGGCTCTGTGTGGTACGCCCCTGGTGCCGTCTGGAACAGAACAAACAAATCTTCTTTCTTTCTCTTGACGATACGTGGCACCTGGAGCAGCCTGGTGAAGTACAACATAACCCATCTGATTTCCTCAAAGAGGCAACCTGTTACTGCATTTGCTTTTACCATCTCTTCATACTGCTAACTTGTGCTTAACTTGGGATCTACAAAGACACACAGATGCTTCTCACCTATGCCACTTCCCAAACAGCTGTCACCTGTTACATATCTGTATATCTTGTCAGTTCTGCTTAGAACTTTACATTTTTTTCAGTGCTGAAACTTATTTTGTTTGCTTTGGTCCAGTTCTCCAATCTGTTTAGCTTATCTTGAATCCTAATTCTGCCTCCTGAAGTATTAGCCAGCCCTCCGAGCTTGGTGTCATCTGAAAATTTGATTGGCCTCCACTACCTCACCTAAGTAATGCTGAATAACACAGCACTGAAGACAGAACCCTGAGTCAGCTCACTAGCCACTTCCCTCCAGGCCAACACGGAATCATTGGTGAGCACTCTCTGGGTATAGTCCACCAACCAGCTATAAATCTGCCTAAAAGTATAATTGTCTAGCCCACAATTAACCAGTTTAGTCACAGGAATAACATGAGGATACTTGTCAAAAGTACAGCTGAAATCAAGATACACTACATCCACAGCTTTCGCTCATCAACCAAGCCTGTGATTCTGTCAGAAAAAACTGAAGCTTGGCATGAGTTTTCATGGGTCTTAGAAATCACAATATGCTTTTCTGCAGCATACAGACCAACTATTTCACTGTTTGTGCTAGAGCCTCTCCAGGCATCAGTGTCAAATTAACAAACTGAGAGTTGCCTGGATCACCTCCTCTCAAATATATATGAGGAACATGTAAGGTCCCAGAAGATGGGAAGTGAGCAGATGTCATCTCCATATATATATGATGACATCTGCTCACTTCCCATCTTCTGGGACCTTACGTGTTCCTCAGGAATTCTGAAAGAGTAGAGACAGAGACTCTGAGATTGTATTTCCGAATTCCTTTAATACTCTTTCAATGGAGTTCATCTGGACAAGGAGACAAATTCGTCCAAAGCATCTAGATTTTCCTATACTACCTCTTCACTCATCTTGGGCAGCAGTCCCCTCCCTTCTTTACTCTACTATACAAGGTTGAGAACTGTTTTCCTTTTGAGAGAAGACAAAAGAAAGGACGTATTCAGCAGCTTTACCTTCTCTGTCAACCATTTGTATTTCTCCAACCTTTTAACATAGTAGAACTCCCATTTCCTTGTTCTGCTTCAAGCATGACTGATCACACACACACCAGGGGAAGGGGGAGAGAAAGAGACTTTGTTGTTTTTAATTTCTCTTGCAAGTTGGAGCTCATTTTGAACTTTAGCTTCTTAACCTTCACTCTACAATTACTGGTGACTTGTTTATATTGTTCCTTGGTGATCTGCCCCTTCTTTTATTTCTTATGAACACCCTTTTAAAATCTTAGTTCATCTCAAGCCTCCTTATGCAGCCACTCTAGTTTCTTTAGATGTCTCCTCATTTTCCTTTTGATATGAATGATCTGTGACTGTTCCTTCCCCTTATAGTCCTAAAAAAACTTCCCTTTTCTCAATATAACAAAACCCAAGAGGGGACACTCACTTCCACTCAAAGTTCCTACTATATCCATCTCACTGACTAGTTATTCCCTGTTAGTTCAGATCTGATCTAGGACAGTGGATCCCCTTGTTGCTTCTTACACCTCTTGGAGGACTGTCAACAAAGTGGTCAGGAATATGTGGAGCCTTACAGTTCCGGCAAAGTAGGACTTCTAAGAGACATCAGGATAGTTTGGAGTCTCCCATTATTCCTACATTTCTCCTCATTGAATATTCAATCTTCTACAATTATTTAAAATTCATCAAGAAACTTAAGTACAGTATTAAACATTGTTAGAGAAAAATTTGAAGCTTTGGTCAGCTTTCCCGTTCCAATTCTCCATCAGCAATTCTATTCCCCTTTGGGTGGGTTGTCTCTGTATCTTCGATACAAAACTGCCTCCACACACCTCATCTTCTCTTCCCTTTTTCTTTCTTCTCATTTTTGTTACCATTTTCAATCTTCACATTTAAAAAAAATCTCCCTTTTCCTCCAAAAATCCACTAGGAGAAACAGTACTTCTGAGTCAAACCTTCTGAAGCCACAGTTCCAGCACTCCTGCAAACTTGAGGGCATAAATATTTCCTTGCTGTAAAATACTGAAAAAGTGAGACAATGCTGGAGTGTGTGAGAATGAAAAAAAAAAGTTGAAAATAGATCATGAACCAGCTGGCAAGATGAAGAAAATACTGCAGAGAAGCAGGCTGTTCTTATGACAATGGAATTTTAATATGAGGCAGTGGAAGTGATGAGGAAGTGTACAAAGGTTCAGATCACATTTGAAAGGTAAAATATGGCAAACATTTCATTTGTCTATATATTTAGTTCTGTATATGCCTCCCGGAATAGAATCTAATTTTGGAAGATCTGCATATTACTTATTTTTGTGCTCAAACGCAACCTTCCTGACAACATACATCCTGACTAGAATTATTTTGGTTCAAAACGAGAGACAACAGAAAGACAGTAACAAGTTGAGCCTTTAGCATTGGCTTTGCACAAAAAATTCTCCAAAGAACTGTATTACTCTACTTGTGAAAAGAAAGAGAGAACGGAACATCTTTTAAGCAGCAAATTAAACAGAGAACGGAACAGAAAGCATGTACAGCACACAACTCATAAGGTTTTTGTTTCTTCATAGAAAAAAAAAGGAACACAATAGATGGACAACAAGAATCAGACCATAGTTTAAAAGAACCTAGGTACTTTCCAGAGAGGTGCTCTGAACAGAAAAAAAATAAGCTGATTTTAAATAGAAATCAAAAGTACACAGCTCCAGAATGCAAGGGAGAATAGCACGTGAAACAAAACAAAAAACAAAACCCACAGATGCTGAAATAGCATCCAGAGTTTACAGACACAGGAAGCAGCATTTGTGGCACCAAGTTTAGATATAATAAGTAGGTGTTCGAACCCTCCAGAAGCAGTCAAATCCCAATGGCTATTTACACACCTAAAACTTTCCTGTTTCGCAATTGGTGCAAGTAAGCATATAAAATGTAGTTTTTTAATGCTTCACATTAGATGCTTCATTTCCAACTTTACTTGCATGAATTAACATGTATTTCAATAATTTGAGAAGGAAATTTATTTTTTAAAATATAATAAACATTGTTTTCTAGTTTTTATTACAGCGTGTTGTAAGGAACCTATGGCCTATAACTTCAGTCATCCCGAGCTCCCATGTTCCTGGCCCTAGCTAGAAGACTTCACACTACAGCTATGGGCAGAACACTTCTAGTACTACGCAAATGTACAGAAATTATATTTGCTGTATTTGTGCATGTAGTGACTAGGAGAGAAAAGAGAATCAAGTTCAAAGTAGGCAGCAACTTCACCAAAATTATGTTTGCAACCTGCAGATGAATCACTTATTTCTCTCCCAATCTCAGAAACAATATGGGAGACTTTAGTCCATAAGGCTACCCCTGAGACAATGAAGGGTGGTGCTCCCTTCCTGTTTATTATTCGTTATTTCACTATCTGGTATAAATAAGTATATCCTGACTTTCCCCTGCCTTTGAAGTGCTCAATACTAATTGAGGTTATTTACCTCTACTAAACAGAGTGCTCGTGTCAGAAAACGGACTATGAATTGTTGCAAGAAATCTTGCATATTGCTTTGGGGTTTGCCCTTACTAAATTGAGGACTTTGAAACCAAGCAACTATTTTTGTAGAAGGAACTTAAAGGGAACTGAATTCTACAAAAAACTAATAATGACCACACATTAATGTGGCTCTAGGGGATGCAGGTGGCGCTGTGGGTTAAACCACTGAGCCACTGGGCTGTTGATCAAAAGGTTGGCAGTTCAAATCCTTGTGATGGGGTGTTGACAGTGAGCTCTTGTTGCTTGTCTCAACTCCTGCCAACTGAGCAGTTTGAAAGCATGCAAAATGTGACTAAATGAACAGGTACCAACTATGTGGGAAGGTAACAATCTTTCAATGTCTAGTCATGCCAGCCACGTGACCATGGAAAGTGTGTATGGACAAATACCGGCTCTTCAGCTTACGAACAGGAATGAGCACCAGCCCCTAGAGTTGGACACGACTGGATTTAATTGGCAAGGGGAATCTTTACCTTTTAATGTGGTTCTATTCCCAAATTCTCCAACAGACCTTACACAGTGTCTCTGGGATAATCAAGCTCTATTGTGTCAGCAATTTCGGTAAGCTCATGGCCACTACAAGCTTAACCAGGGAAACTGAGGTTTGTATTTAGAATTTTATCATAAAAGCTAATTCAACAAAGATAAGATGAGAATTTCAGTAGTCTGAATGCTACATATTAAAAAAACAGCATATAATGTGAAGCAGCTAAAAATGAAGGTATCTGTCCACAGTATCTTTCACTGATGAGCTACAGATCTAGCATAGGTAACTACAAGCTACACAAATGTGCTAGATATTTAAGTACCTCATCTTAACTAGCTAAGCTAAAGATCAATGAACCACTTCCAATAAATAAACTTGGGCCCTGGATACCTGAAGGACCGCCTCCTTCCATATGAGCCTACCCGGCAGTTAAGATCTAGCCAGGGGGCCCTTTTGAAAGAGCCATCCCTCGAGGAGGTAAGAGGGATGGCTTGCAGACAAAGGGCCTTTTCGGCAGCTGCCCCCAGACTATGGAATGCCCTCCCGACTGAGATTCGTCTGGCGCCGACACTGATGACATTTCGGCGCCAGGTCAAAACCTTCCTGTTCCAGAAGGCTTTTAACTGAAATAATATTAACTGTGGGTCTGATGGCAATTTTATATATATTTTAATTGTATTTTAATTGTACATATCTTTATTGTATTTTAAATGCTGTAAGCCGCCCAGAGACCTTTGGGTAGTGTGGGCGGCATATAAATTAAATAAATAAAATAAAATAAATAAAACAAATAAATCAAATATTCTTTTCTACTCAGCTTTCCCTAACTACTCAAGTACTCCATTGTTACTTGATAGAAGTAACATATCGAGGCACTGTTCTCTTAAGGGATAAATCCACAAATTCCCTTAAATTTCATTATCTGTCTAAATTGATAAATAATAATCATGTACCATTAAGCCAATTCTGATGACCCTTGTCAAGGTTTTCCAGGTACAGAAAATTCAGAAGTGGTTTACGATTTCCTTCTTGGGGCACCCTGGGATTGTGAAGCTTGGCCAAGGTCACACAGGTTACTTCTACTCACAGGAGGCACAGTGGGGAACTGAAATCCCAAGCTCTGGCTCCACAGCCAGATACCAGATACATATATTTTATAAGAAAAAACTGATAAGAATTTTTATCTATCTATCTATCTATCTATCTATCTATCTATCTATCTATCTATCTATCTATCTATCTATCTATCTATCTATCTATCTATCTATCTATCTATGTCTGTCTGTCTGTCTGTCTGTCTGTCTGTCTGTCTGTCTGTCTGTCTGTCTGTCTGTCTGTCTGTCTGGTGATAAAAATTGTTATGAAAACAAAGGAAAAAGGAAAAAAATATAGGCGTCCTCCCCCAATTTTAAGGAGTGCTTTAACAATTTCAGAAATATACCTATGTGATAAAAATCCACCAAATGTATGCTTATGATATGAATAGTATGTAAATAAATCATCAATATTCCTTCCTTAATTAGAATTTATCTTCATAATTCTTCCTGTGACAAGTCAAACTTTAAAGTAAAAGGCACAGTACCTTGACAACTTCAGGAAGATAACTATCTAAACTAGATGAGGAGGTATCCATCTTGCTTTGTTCATCATCTAGAAATTTAATAAAGGCATAAAAAAGTTTACCATCACTGAAGGCAAGGACTGTTATGTTCCTCATGTTTTCCAGACAATTAGAGGCTGGGTTACAAATCTTAACATACTTCTATTGTATCAAAGAATCAATCAAAACATTTTCTTTTACAGTCAAGGCACCATTTGACATTGAATTATACTCACACTGCTCTCAACACAAAACTTCTGCATTCCATAGAACAAACAACTTTATAGCTTATAGATCACAAACAGAGACTGGGGCAGTTGTATACAAATACGAATATCCTCACACAGGTGGTGAAAATGAGGGTCCGGCCCCTTGGGGCCAGCTGGTCCACTCACCAATCTGCCACTCCTGTGGATACCGCAATTCTTCCAATGACTCCGCAGATCGTGATCTGCGAGCCATCATTTTGACCTTGCAGTGAGGCTTGTCCTCCAGCCTCCTGCCAGGAGTGGCTAGCCAATCGTGATCTGCGGAGCCACTGGAAGAATCACAGCGTCTGCGGCAGCAGCAGATCAGTGAGTGGACCGGCTGGCCCCATGGTGCTGGCCCCTTGTTATTGCCACCAATGCGAGCATATTTGTATATGAATACCCCCATCTCTAATCACCAGCTCATTCATATTGTTCTTTGCTACCACCCTGGAAAAGGGCAATCAATAAATCTTATAGAGCCCAATTAAACATTTGTTTGAATTATTTATATCCCATCTTTAACAAATCTTTTCAGATCAATGGAAGAGAAGTAGAAAAATTTGGGACAGACTGCTATATTAAAAGCAGTTTATAACCTGTGACTGTTTCAACACAGGATATACTTGAATATCATCTATCAAGGACCAACAACAACAAGAAAATGTTGATCCTTAATGTACTGCTCAAAGTTTCCCAGGAATATCTGGAGTACCAGTGTTGGAAATGTCATGCCAGACTAAATGCATCACTCATCTGATCACTTCCCCTTTCCTTTGTAAGATAAAGCTGGTTAACATCAACCTGGGCCTATAAGATATATGACAATTTTTCTGTAAACGTGAGTAGGCAATCAAGGTTTCAATGAAAGAGGCAGCCTTTCATCTAACCTCAAGAATAGTAAATAGTTACCTGGAAAGACAAAATTCCTCAATATCATGCAGAAGAGTAGATATAGACAAAATTTCATGAATATTCACATTAGTGAATTACTTGCCTCAAGTGAATAAGTAAAAATAGCCTGTATTTACCATCATGGGAGTCTCCATTTCTTTTCTCTTGCATTGCAGCTTCAAAATTTAATTGGAGAATTTTGTTAAGAGTTGCAATCCATTCTTCCATTTCTACTTCACTGTCTGCTGCAAGAAGATAGCTACTCTTATCTTGCATCTTGAGCTCAAAGGCATAACGTCGGACTTTGTTGTTCTGCAACATAATAAAGAGTATTAACATACTAACTGCAAGGTTTTCAACACTTTTAAAAATGCTTGGTTTTTTTAAAAAAAACATTTATCCTCTAATTTAATTCACACAATTATTTCACATGGCAACAACTCCTTGTAGTTTCCTATTTCATACTGCCTACCTACGCACAAATATACATGAATGAGATAAAATAGTAATGTATCATAACCATAATTTTTATTGAATTAGAATAGCATGCCAAAAAGGAAGTGTCTTCATATGCTGAGATTTAATTCTCTTCATGCAACACCTAAATTATTTGTGCATGTGCTGGAGAAAAAGCATTTTTAAAAAGCTACAGAAAGTTCAAGATCATTGCAAGCTTCAAGAATTCACACTGACCATATTAATTAAAATAGATTTGCTATATTTTGCAAGGCATCTTAAAATTGGCTGATGATGATAAAAAATATTCAGAAGGAAAGGAGATCTAAAAAAATCTGAAATATGTGATCTGGTATTCAATGAACTAAGAGATGCATTAGTGTTATGGGACAGAAAGTACCTCGAAGAAACAAGTTAAACTAAATGGAAAGAACAAATTCATGCTTAATACTCTTTTCCAAAAGAGATTTATTTTTTAAAAAGCCAACTGCATCAAGCAAATGAAAGTCTTCATGGGCCATTAAAGTATTTAATTTGAAACCTAAGAATCTGTTTTAAATATTCCTTGTGGTTAAGAAAAAACTAATAATGTGAGTATCACATTTGCACATTTGTGTAATTCCTGGTTGCAATGGTGACAGTACACTTTCCAAACTGGCGCAAGGAGGTTTCAAACTGTGTTGCACTGTTCATCTCTAATTTTGCCCATACAGTCAACCCTCGACTTACAAACGTCCCTAGATAAAAACTTTTTGATTTACAAACGGCTCCGTTGGCAAAAACTGGTATCGACTTGTGAACGGAGCTTGACCTACAAATGAGGTCGAGGCTCCATTTGCAAGTCAGTGCCATTTTTTGTGAATGGAGACGTTCGTAAATGGCTCCCTGCCTTTTTGGCTTCAGAGCTCTCAAAGGGCTTCCTCCGATGTCAGGGGGGGAAGCCCTTTGAGAGCTCTGAAGGTGCAGATCGTGGTGGCGGGGACCCCCAGGGAGGTCTCCCATGGTGGCAGGCAAACCCTGGGAGACATCCCTGGGGGTCCCCTCCACCATGATCGGCACCTTCGGAGCTCACAAAGGGCTTTAACCTCACATCGGAGGAAGCCCTTTGAGAGCTCCAAAGCCAAAAAGGCAGGGAGAAAGTGTGGGAAATTGGAATTCCCAGCCCTTTTCCCCTGCCTTTTTGTCTTTTGAAATGCTGGAACAGATTAATTCCCTTCCCATGCATTTCAATGGGAAATGCTACTTCAACTTATGAACTTTTCGACGTACAAATGTCGTTCCAAAACCAATTAAGTTCGTAAGTCGAGGTACCACTGTACTTTGAAACTGCCAAATAGTAGTTGCCACCACGCATGTCACTGATGTCCATACTGCTGCTGAATGTGGTACAGCAGTACATTCAAACCTAAGGACAGCCAAGTTACCAAGTGGGGATTTGAGTGGACAAAGAAAAGCTCCTCTTCTATTTTTGGTAGAGGTTAAATAAATCTATTAATTCATAAGGCTGTTATGTATCTTCCTTGATACTTGGAAAGCTTTGCCATTTTTTCTACTAACACTGCTGTCATGTGAATAGCGTAGAAAAATAAAACTAACAGGAGAGATTGGCAAAAGACGAGCTACCAAGAACCATTTTTTAAAGAAGAATTAAATTTCACACATTCACATGCAACATAAAAATATGGTTCAGCACTAAAGACATGAGCCCAAAGAAAAGACTGGACTTGCACTACTCTCCTCCCCTCTTTCCATAAGGAGGAAGGAAGAGGAGGACTTCAGCAGACACTGGTTTATTTTTATACGTAAATCCAGGGATTGTGGTTAAAATAAAGTCTGGTAAGTCTGAAACCAAGACTACCGAAAATAATTGGTTGTGAAGCTAGTTCATTTAACTAAGAGTTTGTTTTAAAACAGTGATTGCTAATTCATAAGCAAAGATATGCCTGAATTTCTTTTTTAAAAGTGATGTTGAATTTTACTGTCATCCTGTAAGCTGTATGGAAAGACATGGTTAGGGGCACAAGCAATTGTGAGGCTTCACAAGAGTGTCATTTGATCTTCTCAAAAAAAGCACTAAACCAGACTCAGAGAAATTGTTCCCTAAAATATATATATACTTGGGTTTTTCTTATTCAGTTCAGGGTGTTAGACATCAACATGGAAACGAAGCAGCAGGCTTAACTTGACAAGGGGAGCTCTGAGGACTTTATTTTTTCCAGTAGGCTTTTGAATGATTGCAGTGTTATCTGAATCACTGATCCACTGCTGCTTTGGTTTTCCTGTGCTATCATATTCCTTTTTAATATTTTAATAATATTTTTGCATCATAGTACCACACTGACTTAAGGACTACTGAAAACCGTTCTGGAAAGATAGTCTGTTCTGAAGCCCATTTTTAAAAAACAGTAGTAATATTTTGTGTTACAAATATACAGGGCTATGGAAGCAAATCTACCAAATTTTGTAAACTGAAAAACTACAGAATGTAAACAAAAGACATTATATTTGCATTGCAGTTTATACCAAGAAATGCAGTAACAGCACCCACAGATCTAAGAACTCAGTTATTTCCACACTTGAACGACGAAAGAAATCCATGTTCTTTCAAAAGGGCTGCATATTTAACACAGAGAAACAAATAACTCCCCTTCTGACTCTTACCACTGGCAAGATTTCAACTCAGTTTTGTTTTAAACTTTTTTTAAAAAAAAAAGAATAATGATGAAAAGTTAACATAGTAAAGGTCAAGTGAAAACATTTGGGAGTACAGCTATAAATGTGATCTGGCTCTTACAACTGAAATCCCACACAAGAAGTTATGCAAAACATTTTACGGCCATACTGCAGTACTATTTATGCTTCTACTAGACCTTTATGCATTTTAAAATTTCTTCCTAGGATTCCACCCCCATTAATTTACATATGCACAAACCTAAACCACCAGAAACTCAAAAGCAGGAATTAACATAACTGTTAGGCTGCAGTACTGTATGCACTACTTGTGAATAAGACTAACTGAACACAATGGAACACAGTTCTGAGCAAATGTGCATTGGATTATGCTGTTTGTTGCAAAATTTCTTCAGTTTTTCATATCAAAACAAAATGCTAATGCACTCTGAAAAAATCTAGATGAGCTGTAATACCATTGCATTAAAAAACCAGAAGAATATAATTTAAACTAATTGCCAACACTAAAAATACAATTGACAGTGCAATCTTTTGTTTGTTCACTTGGATGTCAATTGCATTGTGTTCAATGGGGGAATATCCTGTAGTATGCATGAAAACAAGATATATGAAAATAAATGGATTTAGGTTACCATCCTACAGTAATGTCATGAGACAAAAAGAATAGGCTGGTTTTCAGATGACAGCAATGTATTAATAGTACCAGCTGCACCTTACCTGGACAACTCCCATGCAAGAATCCAAAAATATTGACCCTTTCGGTTCTTTTGATATCTTCTCATCTTTATAGAAATTAAGATTGTATGATCCATCCCCAAGTTGGAGCAGATGAAAGAATCTTCTTTTGAATGACTAGTTATGGGGGAAAAAACTTAAAATATTAAATTGATACATATATATTTCCATATATCAGGATCCAGACTGATTTAAGGACATGCAATTGTTTGAAATCTTTCATCAGGGATTCCCATTAAGGCAAAGAAAGGAAAATGGGCTTTTTGGGTGGTGATCCCCCCACCCCACCCCAACCCCTGGTATCTGCAACAGGTTATCAGCAGAGATACGACAGGCTCCATCCCTTCTTATGTTTCAAGAAACTGTTGAAAACAGAACTATTCAAAACTGAGTTTTCTTTTCCTGTTCCTCTCTTTTTTGCATGATTTTTAAAATCACCATATTGTTGTGTGTACTGTTGGTGGCATCTGTGTGACCTTTATGCTTAACTTGTAAACCAGTAAAGCAAATACTAATAGGGCAGTATATAAATCAAATAAATAAATAGCCTCTAACACACTGTTAAGAGCGGTAGCAAAAGAAAAAGTTAAGGCACTCAAGCACAGATCTTGAGGCATTCTCTGGCTTACAGCTAAAACACTACAGCACAGAGCATTACACATTCAGAACTATATTAACACTTATCAAGTATAACTGTGTGCAATTCCCTCATGGTTAACAACATACCCGCATAGTAACACTGATAGCACTGTTCATGTTGCCCTTGTACAGCCATCCCTGTTTTGTAATTCCACCCTTCTGTGATCCTAGAGATGCAGCATCCTATTTTTTAAAAAAAGAAAAGACCAAAATAAGGCAATGATAATAACTTGGGTTCTTCATTATGAGAAGTTCTATATATACGTATTAGTCAATTTTCCAAAAATAATTGTTCAAATCAGGGGATGAAAATACAAAACCACAAGCACAATATCTGTAAAGGTTCTCAGTCATCCAGGTGAGCGTATCTGGAAGCTAAGTAATGGCAACTGGACTTTTCTTATTAGGGTGAAACTAGAGATGGGTGTCGGACACGACTAAACGACGACGAAAGATGGGTGTATTTGTATACAAATACAAATATCCCCACAGCTGAACTTAATGACGATCCGGCCCCTGGGGCCAAACAGTCCACTCATGTGTCTGCCGGCGGCCTCACTCATCCTTCCAATCACTCCCGGAGCCCCGCTTTCTTCCCGCTCAGCTAGCCACTCCAGGCAAGGGGAGCGAGGATGAGTCTTCCCACACAGCTGCCAAGTGGCCAGCCGAGCGGGAAGAGAGTGGCACTCCGTGAGTGATTGGAAAGATGAGTGAGGCTGCTGCCAACCACATCAGCGGACGGTCTGGCTCCAGAGTCCAGACCCTTGTTAAGTCCAGCTATGTGGGGATATTCGTATTCATATACGAAAATCCCCATCTCTAGTTGAAACATTTTGCTGCTCATCTTGGATGAGCAGTGAAACGTTTCAACCCAAAAAGAGAGAAGTCCAACTGCCATGAGTCAACTTCCACAAAAGCATAATGTACAGTGGTTCCGGATTAACCATTGCTATGGGGAAACATCACTAAACAGGACGCAAAATGCCACTGGAACGCATTAAACTTAGTTTAATGCGTTCCAATGGCTTCTGTACTCAGCGTTTAGCGAAGTTTCCCCCATCCGGCAGCCATTTTCGCGCCCTCGGTAAGCGAGGGCAGGGCAGGGTGCGAAAACGCTGCGCACGGCCATTTTGGGTCGCGCGTGGCCGTTTTGGGAGCCGCCAATCAGATGATTTCCCAACATCGCAATGCGAAGATCGGTAAGCGAAATGCTTACCGATCTTCGCAATGCGAGTTTTGCCCATTGGGGCTGCCGATATGCCTTCGCATTAGCGATCCCAAAAAGAGATCGCTATGCGAATTCGTCGTTGTACGGTGCGCTCGTTATGCGACGCACCACTGTATAGCAAGTTGTGTGTGCGTAATTTAGGTACATTAAAGAGCTGCCTTGTACCTCCAACTGCTATTTAACTTGGCTCAGTATTAAAAACTCCACACCAATTGGCAGCTCCTCTCCAGCACTGAAGTTAGCCATCCTTTCAAGCCATATTTGGAAATGGGGGATTCAAACTGACTCTTTCTATATGCAAAATATGTGGTCTACCTCTAAGCTACAAAAAGGAATAAAAACCCTTTTCATATACTTTGGATTCAGCAAGAATTCCTCAACAAGAAGTGTGGGTAATATCCCTGCAGTTCCCCAGGGATGCGATGCCAAGTTCCCTAAACTTTCACAGCAGATGGGGGTGCACAAAGATGGGGCACTGAAGATCAGGAGTTCCCCACTCTGTTCAAATACTCTCACAGAACTCTGGAACCAGGTAGTTTAAGAACATGTTGTTAGGCTTTAACAACAACAACAACAACAACAACAACAACAACAACAACAACAACAACAACAACAACAACAACAACAACAACAACAACAACAAATCATCTAGCTTAAAACTTCATTTTGGAACAAGAGATATTAAACTGACCATGGGAAGAGAGAAGGTGAGGGAACAGGCTTACTAGTCTTGGGAATAAATTCTACCATCACTAAATGTCTGCCATTACTTCAAAAGCTCTTCTGAGTCCTTACAGATTAAAAAGAAAAACCAAAGTAGGTAGCTGAGATGGAATCATTATAGATGGCTGTCATATCTAACAGAATTAGGAAATTTTAACCCTATACTGTATATTAGTCACCTAGGCACCTTGTTACCAGTATCAAATAGGAGAGTCTGAATTCAAAATAGTACATTCCTTTTGGAAGTTTTCAACTATATAACTGAAGAAAAGTAAAACTAACTGTCTTTTCTCTGCTTACATTTCCTTGCTGATCAAAGTAAAGAAGAAGAAAAAGAAGAAGACTTTATACAGTATGTGAGAAATTACGTATAGAAAGACAAAAATAATGAACATCTTTTTTGGAAAAGAAGTTTTTAAAAAATTAAGTATTTAAAAATAAAGGCCTAGATCCAACCACTTTTTCCGGTTAGAGTACAATCACTGGATCAGTGAGTTTATGTCTGCAGACTGCAGTTGGTCTCTGAATATAAACTACTCCATGCTTCTGCTGTTAGCTGTTTATGTGAAAGCCAAGACTGAACCCAAACAGGCTGTGGCAGATCTCAAGTAAAAAACCATGACTAGTTTGCAGCAGACGTTTAGAATAAACAGAGATAAATGACATGAAATAAAAAATAATATAATATAATATAGTGGAAACTGTGCAACATATTGTTGTACTGCACATTCTATAAAGATTCACGCAATTTACTTATTTCCTCAATTTTAAAACATTATCCAGGTAGACTCAATACTTTTTATATCTCGTTTCTTGTCTCTTATCCTCAAGTGAAATTACAGTTAGGGTTGCAAAATCCTGTGTAGTGGTTTGTACAATGAGAAAGCAGATGACTAAATTACTACAGCAATCAGATTAGGAATTTAATTATAATCTGAATTTCAGTCTGCTTTGTATCGATTGTAAATACTATATGCTTTGTTATGGTATATTAGACTTGCATATCTAATATGGCTGACCTATGATGGCAATAATAATAACATTGAGTATTCAATATGTTTTATGTAAGCATTGACTCATTGCTCAACAAATAATTCGGTACTCTTCAGGCTAGTAACTCCATTTAGGCTAAAGGAATATAATATAATTTGTCAGTAAATGCTGATACAAGTTTAACCAAGACATTCTATCCTATTAGTAAACTACATTCAAACAGAATAAATTCAAACTGATAACAAAAGGGCTAAATTCAGCATTAGTCCTATTAAGAGTAGATCAGATGGAATGAATAGGCCTTCAGTCACAAGTAATGCAACTGTCATTGATTCTAATGGAATTACCATTAGACTTTGCTCCAAATTGCAGAGAAATGAACTACTGTACTCTAGTGAACAAAGCAAGAGAGCTCAATTTCAACTGAACGAAAGAAAAGAGAAAAGGGAAAAAAGAGCTATTTAATATAAAAATATTTAATTTTTTAATTTAAAATATTTTACTCCCTTGTTCTCCTTAAAAAGGACCCAGGGTGGCTTATATCATTGAAATACAATATTTAAAAGCTAAAAAAGTAAATATAGAAATATTTAAAAGAATCAAACAAGTACCACACTAAAAATGATCAACAAAATCAACACCAAAAACAGATTCAAAGCAACAATGCATAATACAGTGGTGCCTCGCTTAGCAATCGCTCTGTTGAGCGATGAAATTGCTTAGCGACGGAGTTTTTGCAATCGCAAAAGCGATTGCTTTGCAATGTTCCCTATGGGTTTTTTTTCACTTTGCGATGATCGCGGGGAAGCGATCATGGCAAAGCGACCCTTTTTTAACAGCTGATCAGCGGGTTCAAAATGGCTGTCGGGAAAACAAAATGGCCATGAGCTGTGTTTCCTCGCTTTAGAGGCACCGAAAATGGCCACCCCTATGGAGAATCTTCGCTTAAAGGTTAGTTTTTAGCCCATAGGAACGCATTAATCACATTTTAATGCATTTTTATGGGCTTTTTAATATCGCTTAGCGATGAAATCGCTTAGCAATGTTTTTTCCGGAAAGGATTAATGTCACTAAGCGAGGCACCACTGTACTCCATTTAAAAACCTTTCCCAGATAGGGAAACACTAAGGGAAACCCTGTCTGAAGAGATAAAGTCTTCATGTGCTTGCATAATGATAGCGAAGATGGGACCAGCCTGGCCTCCTGTGGGAGGGAGTTCCAGAGTCTAGGTGCAACAACAGAAAAGGCCCTACCTTGTGTCTCCACCAAACAGACCTATGAAAGTGGTGGGAAGGAGATAAAGGCCTCTCCTGATGATCTTAACACAAAAGCATGCTCATAAAGGGAGAGACAGTCCTTGAGATACAGTACCTTGAAACCAAGCCATTTAGGGCTTTAGGTTATAGCCAGTATTTTGAATTGTGCCCAGAAATGGATAAGCAGCCAGTAGAGCTATGGTTATGTAACAGTGGGGTTATGTGACCCCTGTGACCAGTCCCAGTTAGCAATCTGGTTGCTACATTTTGGACCCACTGACGTTTCCTGACACTTTCCATAGGTAACCCCACATAGAATATAACTGCGGTAATCTAGCTGGGATATAATTAAGGCATGTGTCACCATGGTCAGATCAGATCTCTCCAGAAAGGGCACAGCCGGCACACCTAGCTACCACCAAAACCTGGGCATCCACATTCAGAGACAATTCCAGAACATTCAAAGAGATCTTACCACAATGTATAGCAAGGTGCACTGATTATACAATTAAATTTGCAGTAACTTTGAATGACTTAATAGATTTAAATTGGAAACAAAGAATAATTGGCATTGTTCCTCAGGACAATAAAGACTTCAAGATATTGCTATTTAATCCATTTGCTATATGGGCACCAAGTTTCTGCTCTCTAAAAATGAGCTGACATATCAGCTGATATATCCTTTCTTTCTTTTTGGGGGGATGGTCTCACCACAACCATGATTTAATCCCATCCCATTTGGATCCCCCTGTCAAGGTCAGGAGAAGGCAAAGTTGACAAATTTAGATCAGACTGCAATATTTCAAAAAAAAAAAAAAAAAAAAAAACTTCCATTTTTACCTGCTGCACATTGACCTACTTTTATGTATAACGGTTTTTGCCAACTGTATAAAATTAAAACAAATTACAGCTCCAAAAATTATGGAAAAAACATCTTTTAAAATTAAAAACCTAGAGTAGAAGTAGAACACTTATTGAATACTGATCATAATCATGTCACACCCCATAATGGAATAGAGTAACGTTGAGTCCCAACAGCATTTTACTACTTTATAAAAGCGAAAGGACAGTGACTAAAAACACTTGCTGTAGCTATCAGCATAAGCAAGCACATACCATCACAGCATTAGTAAAAATTTCTTTGTGCTACAATTATGGAACTCCATTTCCTGGGAACTCATAGAAGCTCAAGCCTTTCTCCATCAGTAATAAGAAGGGTTGAATTTAACAGCCAAAGTTAACTATTGGTTTAGTTAAACAGTGGAAAGTGAGGTGCAACTGTGAAATGTTGTAGCTTCTAACAACGTCTGTCATCAACATTTATTAACGGGGGAGATATAAGCAGAAATTTTACGGCCTGCTCATTAATTTTTGATTCTTCTCGACCAGACCACAATCAAGCTAACTGTGAATTCAAGAACTGTCCATTCACTAAGTGTGCAGCCCATTGGTCTATAGTGCTCCTGTTACTTGGCATGAAACTTGAGTCAACTTTTCATACATTCCAAAGGGCTAGGCATAGAGTGCACAATCCACTGAAGCCATAAACAGTAACATATTTGAGGTTTTGCACACCTTTTTCTAGTGACCAGGATTAAAAATAAGCAAAAATATTCAGAGCAGTTGAAATGAAATCTATTTTATTTTTAAATGAAAATTAAACTGAAAACTGTTTTGACTCAGGCTGTGATTCCATGGTCAGATACTGCAGGATTTGCTCTGGGTGTAAAATGGATGAATTATTTTCCTGATCATGCACCAAAAAGGTCAACTTGAATCAGTCTGCCCCTTTTTGGCTCCTCACATGGAGGTTTTCTTCCCTCGGCTGCTGGGGACCTTCTACTTTTTTCTAACTGGAACTATTTGAATGGATTTTTCCCTATGTGATCAATAGTTTCGTTCTCCAAAACGAAGGGGACATAAATGTGGGTGGTATTCTGATGATGTACTAAACTGGGAATGATGTTTATGATAGTGGGAACACCCATTCCAAAGTATTTTTTTTAAAAAAATTAAACAAATTACAGAGTTTAATACTAGATCTCCATGTCACTACATCAATACACTAATTGATCCAAAGACAATCTCTGCACAGAAAAAGATAGAAATCAGTATGAAATAGAAACAACTCCAACAAATTACAGCATACTATCAACATACCCTTTAACTTTCAGCCCCCCTGGGTGAGGCTCTGCCTCTCTCTCATGTGCCTTCTCCTCTGCGTGTGAATGCAATACCCCCCCTCCAGACGCTGTGTCACATCACAATCTGAATCAAAGGGGCTGCACGGAGGAGAAGGAAAACTGTGTGGAGGGAGGCAGAGGCACGTTGGTGGAGCCATGCACTTTAGAGGGATCCTTGCATACTACTATATTTCTGCATTATGTGTTTGTACATTATTGATTGATTGATTGATTGATTGATTGATTGATTGAATGATTGATTGATTGATTGATTGATTGATTGATTGACTGATTGATTGATTTGATTTGATTTGATTTATATCCCTCCGATCTGGTCTGGTCGACCACTCTCGGCGGCTTCCAATAAGGTGTATACGAAAACGTAAGAATTTTACAAACAGTCCATAACACATACAATAATAAAACAAATAATAAATGAAAGAAAAATTATAGAAACATTTGGAAAACTCACTCTTTTCCCTAGCACTGTACAACTCTTTAACCAGCCCACTGCCTTAAAAATGAACCATTAAAAGGAGAGGCAGGGATCAGCAGAGGATCAAAACAAAGGGGGCTTGTGGCATGGGTTAGTCGGCATCAGACCGAAAGGCCAGTGTGGACACTAGTACCTAAACAATCCGCAATATCTGTATGATCCAATAGTGCATAAAATATAATATGAGAATCAAATGGTTATTATGAAGTTTAAATGCACTTCAACCCACAACATCTGTTAAATCAATAGAAAGCAAAGGTCTAATCATGTAGCCATTTTAAAACAGAAAGTCACTTCCTGTTTCCTGTTGATGAGGTTAATTCACCAATCCCACTGCAGACAATGCATATTTTCTTTCATTTTTCTTTTCTGACTCTAGCAAATTACTGACTGCTGATAAGCAGACATAATCACTGTGCCAAACACAATAACGAAGCTCTATATTCGTATTAGCGAACAATTATTTCAGTACTTTACATATAAAAAGATTTAATTACACTTCCTTCAGTTCTGGCTCAAAATTAGAAAGGCAGGGCTGTTGGATGGATGTTGACCCTAGCATTAAATTTTGTTATCCTGTTCAGTTGACCAAATATGCCTATTAGACTTAAAACATATGTTCTAGCAGAGATTTCACACAAGCTAGTTTGCATCAAATATATAGTATATTAAGAAGCAGAATGCATCATCTGAAATCGGTGAACTGAATCACCATACCACATTACAGGCCCAACGTAGCAGGAATGATCAAGCTATTCACTTAACATTTAAATAAGAATAATGCAGTGATAATACAAACATGTAAAACTTAATTGAGCATGATACAGTGATATTCATTATGGACAGCATCTTCCACCAGAAAGCAGGGACAACTTATACTTACTTATTTACTCACAGGGGAAACAGTTCATATTAACTGCACATACAATGCCCAGCCAACCTGAGTCATTGTTCAACATTAAGGTTTCTTCGACAAAATCCCAATGCTGTTCTTATAAGACAAAGCATTTGCTCACTCTGTATCTGCAAGACTGGTCAACATTTTTCATTACTGTGTTTTCACTTATGTAAAAACAAAAATGTGTCTACCTGTGATACAATTATTAAAGGAAGAAGAAATCTACGTGAAGAAAACTTGGAATGCAGGCATACCACTTGTGGTGGCATTTCGCCTTCTCACTGTGAGCAAACCTGATAACCAGTCTGAGAACAAATCCATATGTGTATCAGAGCCCTCTATAGTTGATAGAAATCACTGGAATTAAGGTCTTTTATTAACCAATTGATGTTAATCAACTTTGCTATTCTTTTACAAGGTTACCTAGATGGGTATAATATAAAATACTGAGCAGGAAGAAAATATCACGCGCTCACCTCATCCTTATCTGCTTCTTCATCAACTTCATAAACGTGAACTGGAAGTTTTTCTAATTTGGTCCCTTTGCTAAGAAAAACAAAGATATCACATTAAAAAAGGGATTATTTCAGGATCATTAAGACCAGCTAGCACATGATTATGACTTGTATTCATGGTAAAATGAAGGTGTGGAATTCTTCCACACATGTTCCTAAATGGATGTTGATGATGAATGGAAAATGATACGCTGCAGTTGACTACAGAGATAGCTAGCATAAGCCTATTTTTATTCATGTAACAAAAATGTTTCTTGCCTCAAACATTTCTGAATTATGTATAATGTATCCCAAGTAACATAATGGTAAGTTTGCATTTCCACTGTGAACCTGAAAGCACAACTTAGTCATTTAAAACTAAAATTCTTTACAACTTGTTTCTGCCCACTACAACTTTGGTTTTTACAAAATATGGCAGTGAACGACAGCTGCAAAAGTGATCAGTGTTTCCAGTTTTATACTGTGTGATACCTAAAGAGAAAATATGTGCATTGCTTTCACTGATACATGCAAGTCACAGCTATCCTGATTGAACAGAGTGTGGTCCACAGCCTTATCTAGGAAATTTACAAATAATATGAAAATACTCAAGAGAATAATTTATTGCTTTTTTATTTTATTTCTCTTAGGTAATAGACCACCTTTCTCCTGATAAAGAGACTAAAGGCAGTTCACAGTATTAAAAGATTATTATTAAAAACTCAACACTAAAAACAATTAAACTAGAGTACTGATTAAAAACAGTGAATGACTAAAAACATTTAAAACTTTTTTTAAAAACTTAAACTTCAAAGATAGCATTCAGGAACTCAATTAAGATGGTTTGAAAGCCTGCCTGAAGAGGTGGATCCTCCACTGTCAGTGAAAGAATAAAGAGGAAGGGGCCAACCTAATCTTCTGAGGGACAGCATTCCATAACCTGGGAGCAACCACAGAGAAGGCCCTCCCTTGTGTCCCCATCAGACAGACATTCCTGTGCTGGTAACACAGAGATTTGCCTGGCTTCCTCACTGGGTGTTTTTAAGAGCCAATTTAAAACTTGGCTCTTCAGGCAGGCCTTCTCTCCTGTCAATACTTGATTTTACTTCTTAGCTTGACTTTCTGTTTATACTTTTTGATCTTGAATAATACTAATAGTATTGATTTAAATTGCTGTTTTAATTGTTATTATGATATCTTACTGTAAGCTGCCCAGAGTAGACATTGTCTAAATGGGCGGGCTAAAAATCTAATAAATAAATAAATAAATAAGAGGACAGAGAGGAGGGTGTCCTCTGATGATCTTAAGAGCCAAGAAGGCTCTTATGGGGAGATAAGGAGTCTTCGGGGAGCCAACACTCAAGTCGTATAGGGCAGTGGTTCTTAACCTTTGTTACTCGGATGCTTTTGAACTGCAACTCCCAGAAACCCCAGTCAGGACAGCTGGTGGTGAAGGCTTCTGGGAGTTGCAGTCCAAAACTCCTGAGTAACCCAAGGTTAAGAACCAGTGGTATAGGGCTTTATAAGTGACGACCAGCATTTTGAACTGTGCCAATATACGGACTGCTAACTAATGCTGTTGTTGCAGTAGGGGCATTATATGCTCCCTATAACTGGCCCCATTTAGCTTTGTGGCTACTACATTCTGAACCAGCTGAAGTATCCAAACTGTCTTCAAAGGCAGCCCCATGGGGCGCATTACAATAATCCAAGCAGGATGTAACTGAGGCATGTGTCACTGTAGCCAAATCAGTCCCAAGGAATGGGTGCAACTAGACCACAAATTTCAACTGTGCAAATGCACTCCTGGTCACTGATGAAACCTGGGCATCCAGGCTAGGGACGAATCCAGAAGTGCATCCAGGCTGCAAACCTGAGATTTCAGAAGGTGCTTTATTTAATCTAACACAGGCTGTATTCCTGTTCCCTCATTAGTATTCCAGTTGACCAGGAGCACTTCTGTCTTGTCTGGATTAAGTTTTAGTTTGTCATTATCCAGCCCTATATGGATGTCAGGTATTTTCATTTGTAAATAGCAACTCAGCACCAACTCACCATCAAGAGCATAGGAAAAATATTGGACAGATGTAATATGACAGAAACCTTTCTTTAAAAGACTCTAAGAAGTGAAGGAACTCTAGTTCAAAAATTATGGACTATATGGGGAGTGTGCCTCTCACTGACAGAATATACATGCTGTGGTTCTTTTCTAAAGTCAGTTTGCTATTAATTGTAATTACTTAAAAATTCAATTTTTTTTAATTAAAAGAGCTTCTAAATATCTTTGGTGAAAATGTGCAGATCTTCAAATGGTATACAAGCAGCACAATGATGTAATGTACAAGAAGAATGGATTATGGCATCCAAAGCAGCTTTCAGGTTACGTATTAAGTGTTAACAAAGAAACTTTTTTTGCACATGTAAGGAGCTTAGTAATGCTTTAAAATCTTACTTACTTAGGAAGCTGTCGAAACTCTCCTGAGTAATCTTCAAATTTGTAATTTACAATATGCCAGTCTGAGTTGTATGTCTTAATGCACTTTGAATAAGGAGAAAACATACATTAACTGAACAGCTTTATACAACAATGAGATTTTCTTAGAAGTGCAAGGCATTATTTGAATAAAATGGCTATCTTTGGAATTGTGCCAGTTAAATTAGTAAACTCTTATAGGATATTTTCAATATAAGTGAAAAGTGTTTTCATCATTAAAATGCTATTAACAGGACAAAGTTATTTAAACAGAATGTACTAATACATTTATAGATTCTGCCACAAACGCTGCCATTCCAGAAGTACTGTAGATCATATGGCTCTAATATTATGTCTGGCTATAAAAATGCTTTAATACTGTGCTTTATGCTTGCAACAAAGCTTTCTCAATCCTTCATTAGAGGAACTACATTTTTACTCCACCCTTGCTACAGTAAGATAACAATCTGTATCTATTTTGGCTTCAGCATAAGCCTATCATGTACTCTGGTCAAGATCATAATATAAACCAATACAAGAAAGTAGAATATATAGAAAAATGAAATATATCAAAGGAAAATCGCTCATTAAATTCTGGTCTGTTCACATTACATCTGTTGACTGTTGTGATTGTTACAGTGAAGCAAGAATTGTGAAATGAGCAAGGATCTGGAGCAAGCAAAAACGGGGAATGAAGAGTATCTCCTTACTCTGAGAAAATCAAGACCACCTCTTTGTATCACCATGTAGCACATTTGCCTATTTCGATCCTAAACAATGGATGTAAGATTTCTATTGTCATGCAAATTCAAGGAAACAGGGAAGGAAATCTATGTCTTTTCAGATGGGACTTCAGATTGTTGGACTACAGCTCCCATCATCTCAGATGAGTGGGCATGCTAAAGAAATCTGTCATATTCCAAACTGAAGGCCTATGGTAATTTGCATACAAAATATTTTAAAATCCAAATGGGACAGCATTCCCTCTTTTCTAAATTGTATGCAATAAGTAGCTGTCAATTGTTAAATCTTTCTGCTTCATCGTTCAAATTGCTACCAAAATGGAAACAAAACTGACCAATTCAAAAATAAGGTAGAAGTTTCCATATATTTAGAGAACTCCCTAAGTACACAGAAATATACATTTTAGAAATTAAAAGAAAGTAACGTTTTAACCTTCCCTCCCACAACAATGGCCCAACAAAAGATGAGCAAGATTTTAGAACACATACAAATATCAGTGGCTCCTGAGAATAAAAATACTTCAGCAGTTCACCCCATTATCAGAACAGGGTCACAGTGAATTTACAACAGTAAGAACCATGGTGTTTGCTGCTATTGTTTGAGTGGAGAGAGGATTAATAGAGGGAACATGCCAATTTACAATTACATGTGTATTGTGTGCCGTCAAGCCAATTCTGACTTATGGAGACCCTTTCCAAGGTTTTTAAGGTAGAGGTTTTACCATTCCTTTCTTTTGGGGGCATCTTGGGACTATGCAGCTTGCCCATGACTACACAGGCTGCAGGATACACAATGGGGAATGGAAATCCCAACCTCTGACTCTGCAGCCAGACATCTAAACCAGTGGTTCTTAACCTTTGTTACTCGGATGCTTTTGAACTGCAATTCCCAGAAACCCCAGTCAGGACAGCTGGTGGTGAAGGCTTCTGGGAGTTGCAGTCCAAAACTCCTGAGTAACCCAAGGTTAAGAACCAGTGATCTAAACCACAATTACAGCTAGTTTAAATTTTTGGATTTCTCAATAGCTTTCACTTCTGATCCAAGGAAGGGAGAAAGGTGTAAATTAGAGGTGTCAAGTTGACACCCACAGGGCTTCTTTCTCACCCTACTCTTCCAGGGGAAAACTCAGTGGACCTTCGACTTACAGACTTTTCGAGTTACAGACTTCTCTGGCCGCAAAATTTAGGTTCGACTTGCAGCCGGGGAATCGACCTACAGACCAGAAAAAAACCAAAATGGAACAAAAACGGCCGATTACGGGATTAATCAGTTTTCAATGCATTGAAGGTCAATGGAGACAAGACCTGCAGACTTTTCGACCTGCAGCCACCATTCCAATATGGATTAATTCTGTAAGTAGAGGCCCACTGTATGGCTCTACTGGTGCCCATTGAAGATTTGTCTTTAAGGCTGACTATCATGAACGAAGTTATTTTTAAGGGAGAATCATACAGCAGATGAAGGAAGAATTAATCCCCCCCTGAACACTACAAGCCTCCTCACAAACCCCTAGTTATGTAGATAACCATGCTAAGTCCAAATGAACCAGAGGTTCATCAGCAAAAGAATCTAGCAATTAATTCTGAGAACATGTGAGAGGATTGGGAGAAAATGGGGCCTGAGCTGCTGAAGCCTTCAACAACCTATAAAAAGAATGAAGATGAGAGGCTGAGAGAATGAGGACGAGAATGTATGTTGTAACAATAAACTGCATTCTTCTTCTAGTGTTTTAGCAGGAAGGAATTGGAAAGAAGACTTTTTTCTCACACGCCCTCCAGAATCTCTCTCCCGATTCATAAATGGCAAGCTCCAGACCAGAGCCATCTAGTCCCTCAGATTTAGCAGTAAGAATAACAGTTTTTGTTTTGTTCCCTTCTTGAATCCAGAGAGACGCCAGCAACACTATACAGCAGGTATTTCAGGCCAGTCAGTGCCCTGAACAAGAATATTTTCCACAGCAACATCTCATTTCAAGTCCTGTTCATTACAAACTAAACTAAACATACAAACATATAGGAATTGGTTGCATATCCAGTAGTATTACCTCTGTAACAAATAAGCTCTGAGCTTCTTTCTCTGCATTATCAGGAACTGTACAGTATAAATATCGATGCTGACGTTTCAATGTTGCTGTCTTTGGGGGCAAAAAGTGAGAAAGAAAGTTAGCTACAAATACAAAATTTTCTTAATCCAACATGCAGTGCAATCCTGCTCATGTATACTCAAGCAAAACTCAACACTGAGTTTCCCCACTACATGGACCATTCCTTCCAAGCAGTACTGTACTACAGTCTGTGAGAATTTTCTTATCCCACATACTTTTCTGGCAGCCTGGATCTGTAGGCATCAGTCTACAGGACTCTGTGCCTAACCATAATTTGTTCACGAAATGTGAGGAAATCTAAAAATATATTCTTCCAACTTCCCCTCCTAGGCTAATTCTGCAGCATGCATGAACACTTTTTTCATCTAGTGAAACAAAGTACATTCCCAACTCATGCACTTTTACTTTTTTTAAAATTTCCCTGTTGTTGAAAAAGAAATGTATCTCCTCCCTCAACTGATCATGCTATTTGGAAAAAAGCAATGGGGATAATTTTGAGAATATTTCAGAAAGGAGATGAAATTCCATTTACATGCTAAGGGGCTTAAATCAATGCTGTTTGCTTATTCGACTATTTGTTTTAAAAATTAAACAAACTCAATTTGCTACAAGTCATATCAAGCATCTCTGCTGTCACAAAGTGCTTCTCCATCAGAACGGGGGTAGGAAAATGTTGAGGACAAAATGACTACGTACTTGAGTTATTTCCCCAAGTGGAGGTGGAAGCAGTTGCTTAAAAAAACCTGAGCAGCCTTTAAAAACCAGAAGAAAGTTTTATTTAACCTGGTAAAAATAGGTGCAATCACAGACTGCAGAATTTAAAAAAAATTCTCAGGAAGCACAACTCCTGATCAGTCTTAACCACACAGTTTCACAAAACCTATAGCATTACATGTTTCAGTCAAAACTGTGATTAACCACTGAATTTTCATTACATTTAAGGAGAAAAACAGATTTGAAAGCACACATGTATATAGACCACAAAACCCTGAAGAAATCAAACAACAATTTAGAAGTACATTAAGGAATTTCCAATTAGCAAATACCAAAGTGAAGCATAAGAAATGAAACAAATGCACACTTGAGCATGTATTGAGTTCCAGCAGTTAACGATATATTCCGTATCTCTAGCTACTGTTAGGCATGGGGGTTTTCAAAGCTGATGCAAAATTGTACCTAAGTCTGGACTTTTTGAGGAATAACCACAAAACCACATCCTCAAAATAGTTCTCAATGCCAGTTGTTCTCACTAAGAGTACCAGTACAGAGTCAAAGGCGGGGGGGGGGGTCATAGTTGTCTTTGGGGGAGAAAGCAGAACAAGACTCATAGTTTACTGAGTATGGACCGTATGTGTCTGTTTCTGTATTTTTTTCAACAGGGATGGAGCCAAGAAGCCACTATGACTTCCTGTAAATCTCAATCCCAAATATTATGAAAAACTGTAACGTATAAGGTTACACAATAAGAGAACTACTGAGACTACTATGTGAAAAAACAGTGACAGCTTCTGCATCTGTCTATATTTGTTTTAATTCACTGGATTTAACTGCTTAAAATGTCACTAGAAGTTCAATATCTTGTCTAAGCCCATGATTCTCACCATGAATAGGAAAGAAAGAAAGAAAATTAGAAGAGACAGACTTCTCGAGGTACAAAGTTGAAGAGCTCAACTTTATCTTTTCAAATACAACATATATAAACAAACCAACAAATCTTAATATAAGTGACAGGAAATGGTAAGGGGAGGGGGCAGAGACTGCACCTAGCTTCCATGCTTGTTTAACAGCAGCGGTATTACAGGCACACAAAACATTTCTGAAGACTACTGTGGATGCAAAATATTGCAAAAAGTATAAATAGATGACTGTTGAACTTCTTTACTGTGAGAATTTTCAGGAAAACCATCAACGTGCAGGAGCCTGTCTTTCTTTTTACACATGCTATTTATAAAACTGTCATAACTCTTGAAGTAGAAGGGGGGAAATAAAGTTATTTCAACAGACATACTGTTCAGAACTGCTGTCTGTACCAAAACAGAAAAAAAGTACACAAACAGCACTTCCAAACAGAGATAGACACAATCCATAGGTTTCCAGATTCCCTGTCCCAACTCCTCCGGGCGGTGCCTCTGAGTGGGTGCCTGCCAGAAGGGACAGGGTGCCTAACCGCAGAACACCTGTTTAGTCATGAGCTAAACTGGCTTGAACTGCCAAACTATTGGTTCATGACCATCTCTACTTCCAAATACTTATCAAAATTATTCGAAGTTTTTCCAAAATTATCAGAGCTGTACATGTTGATTTTAAGCTGTGAATAGAACGTATATATGTTTCTGATATAAATTATTTATGCATGCCTACAAATGTTGACACTTTATGGGATATGTTCTACAGGTAGTTCAAGAGAAGATGGCTCCTAATCAAATCAGTCAACAGGCATTGCATAAATATTCTGTCCTTCCTTCCAAAAATTGCTATTTTTACAGTAAGGAAGAAACAGGAGTGTGACATAAAGAACGTGTTGCTGCCAAGATCCCAACTAATATTCTAAGAACAAAACAGGACCATTGCAGATAAACCTTATTCTGAAAGTACACTAAGTAAATACATAAGAAAGAAAGAAAGAAAGAAAGAAAGAAAGAAAGAAAGAAAGAAAGAAAGAAAGAAAGAAAGAAAGAAAGAAAGAAAGAAAGAAAGAAAGAAAGAAAGAAAGAAAGAAAGAAAGAAAGAAAACATATTCAAAGTCCCACTGGTTTGGCTATGAGCCCCAAATCTTGAGGGCCAGTATCCTGTTGGGGATTTCTGTGAACACAATGGTGCACAAGGAGCCATGCTACTAGATGAAATATCTGTTTTCACAACTGTCTGCACAAAAAAGTTGTGCAATGGATCATGGAACCAGTTCTCCAGCAGACATCTTGCAAATAGTGCAACTGCTTACACAATGTTAGTTGTATACACGGAAATCTCCAACAGGATACTGGCCAAGATGTTTTACTTTATTTGAAACACATATACATCTGCTATTGTTTGCAGTGACACCTGTTTCCTACATTCAAAACAATGTCCTTCCAGGGATACTCATCTTACTTCTTCCAAGTGCTGCTAAAAACAGAATTATTAAAATATAAACACAGTTGAACTTTGATAAAAAGGAGGAGGTCATTCACTTATGAAAGCAAGAATCATTCATAAACATGAACAGTGATATCCTGATATGTTTTTAAAAGAGTAAAACTTTAATAAGCATCTTTCCAAAGTTTTACAAAAGTAATTTGCTTGAATCTACCGTGTTTCCCCGAAAATAAGACAGGGTATTATATTAAGTTTTGCTCCAAAAATGCATTAGGACTTATTTTCAAGGGATGTTTTATTTTTTCATGTACAACAATCTGCATTTATTCAAATAAAGTTATGTCATCTTCTTCTGGTTGTTGCACAATGATGGAGGGTGGAGTTTCACTTAACTGGGACTTATTTTGGGGGAGGGCTTATATTACGAGAATCCTGAAAAATCATACTAGGGCTTATTTTCAGGTTAGGTCTTATTTTCATCAAGGAGTAACTTGAAATAATCAATGACATAATAGAGTATAATTCTAAATTTATCTTTTTATCAAGATGAGAGTAGATCAGTGAATAAGGATTCAGCCTATGGCTGGATGGAGTTACGCTCACCTCAAAAACTCAGGGGGTGATAAGATAAGCATATAACTCACTATTTGGTTCATTTTTGGTACAGTCTGGTTTGCCCTATCTTCCAGCAGACACATGTATTTTAAGTAAGAGCAATCCATCCTGCCCCTTTTGTGAGCTGTCCTGCTCCTTTCTGGCACAGTGCTAGGGCTGCACTTTATTGGGTACAACTGGGAGTGCTTCTGATTATTCTGTTCTGCAGTCTATGTAGTTGCTTAATTTGCTCCCAAATACAGCTGTGGATGACATTCTCTTTGGTGACAACACTATGACATATCCAAGGATGGTGAAGATGCTTAATTAAAAAAAAAAACAACAACCAACAACTATTAGATTTAGAGACGAAAGGCAAGGATCTTATTGGGATTGTACTCTGGGATACTCTGGGGTAAGTGAAATGGAACAAAACAAATGTGGCAAATTGCTACTAACTGAAAAGACCAAACAGAAATGTGACTAAGTTATGATTTGCTACAACTTACACAATTTCATTACAGAGTGAAATCTGATAAAACCCAGCTGATAAATATGTTTTAGTATATTTTTGCTTTAAAAAATTGAAATCCAAAGTAGTTGCCAATAATCAAAATAAAAACATATGTACTGTCTCAGAAAACACAATAAAATTTACTGACGTTTTGACAGAACCTCAGCACAACTGAAGCCAGACACCACTCAGAGACCTTTGGGTAGACACTGGATTGTAGGTACAGTGGTGTCCCACTTGACAATAACCCTGCTTCACGACAAAATTGCTTAACGATGAGTTTTTTGCGATTGCTATAGCAATCGCGAAACGATGTTTCTATGGGTTTTTTTTCACTTAACAATGACTAGTTCCCTGTTTTGGGAACCGTTTTTTTCGCTTCACGACGATTAGAAACAGCTGATTGTCGGGTTTTCAAAATGGCTCTCCGCTGTTTTCCGGACCTATTTCTGGAAGACAGCGATCGAAAATGGCTTCCTCTATGGAGGATCTTCGCAAAACGAGCAGGTATCTCCCCCATTGGAACGCATTAACTGGTTTTTAATCATTCTAATGGGTTTTTTACTTTCGCATGACGACGATTTCGCTTTACAGCAATTTTGCTGGAACGGACTATCGTCGTCATGTGGGGCACCATTGTACTTCAATTTCAGATAGCAAGGAAGGAGGGCACAAAAACAACCTCAAATGTTGATCTCTCTAAGGTAGTGGTCCTCAACATTTTCCGACCAGCGGACTGGTTAGGGGCATGGGGTCCGTGCAGGGGCGGCATGCTCGCACGCATGCGTGGATGGCACAGGGCCGTGCAGGGGTGGGGCACGCTCACGAGCATGCACGTATGGTATGGGGCACACTTGTGGGGGGTGGGGTATGCTCGTGTGCATGCGTGTATGGTATGGGGCGTGCTTGCAGGGGCGGTGGGCACTCACGGGGCAGGGCACCCATGTCTGCAGGCGGGCCTTGCATGCAGGGGTGCATGCGGGGGGGGGGGATCTGTCTCCATGGACCAGCACCGGGTCACAGAATGGGCTTGGGAACCCCTGCTCTAAGGTGAGTACAAAAAAGGCTACAGTATACCAGGTATCATGGCCTCAGCCTATTTTTTAAAAAAAATTAAAAGCAGGGACTAACACTTTGAATATATCCCCAAATTTTTTTTTGGGGGGGGGAATGCAAGTGAAACAATAATGGAGTAAAACAATAATGGCAAGTGAAACAATAATGGCCAACCCCCGATGATTATAAAGCAGTGATACAGTAAAACACCTGTCAGCTTTTTAACTACAGTGCGGTCTTGAGTTACGAACGACCCGAGTTACGAACATTTTGACTTACGAACCACTCTCATAGGAAAATATTGACTTGACTTACGTACTTAGATTTGAGTTACGAACTGAAAAAAACCACGTGGGAGGCAGGGAAAGTGCAAAATTTGAACTTTCAGTTAACTGTTGGCCAGTGAAAAGGGTGCCTGTCTGCTTCCTCAGTCCTCCCAGCATTTAGAGAGTGGATTGGGAGACAGTCTTCAGACTGCCTGGTACTGTACTGCCTGGACTGTATTTTCTCTGTCTTTCCTGAACCTTTCTTGACCTAAGAAAAAAAGAAACAAAATATCCCCCTCTAGTGGTCGAAGGCGGAATAGCAGCTTCCCATTAGTTTCTATGGACGGAAAAGAGCAGATACGGATCAAATGGTTTTCAATGCATTCCTATGGGAAATGCAGATTTGACCTGAGAACTTTTTGACTTGAGAACCGCCTTCCAATACGAATTAAGTTCTCAAGTCAAGACCCCACTGTAGCTAGTTAGTTTGTATACAACCTCATTAGTTAATACCCACTTCTCTGGACCATTTAAAGAATAAAACACAAAAGCCTTCCAGCTCCACCCCCATATAGCAACATACTGAATACAAGAATCAGGATGAGTAGGGGAGCACTGGCAGTTAGCCTGCCTGAATAAGTACAAGCAAGCATTTAACAACAACAACAACAAAAAGCAAATTGCTCCATTAATAAGCTATTGTGTATGAACTACTAAAGTTGTAAATTAAAAAAAAGTACCTGGAAGTCATCATAAGGGAAAAGCAGCATCTCTCGCAAGGCATCATTAAGTATTTGAGTTTTCTTTTGAACAATGACATTTTCATAATCTATTGGCTCGATCAACTTTGGCTTTGCCTAAAAATGAACAGAAATATTTAAGTGAGTAAATGTACAACTAGTTTTTCATATCATTAAATGTACATAAGTAATCACACATACACCTGTAGACTTTTACAGTGTAATTCTATGCATAATGGATGCAAACACTACTGAACACAGGCTTAAGAAAATTATACTGCAAGTAGGAGATGCATATGAAAGACAACATTTGTGAAAACATAGGTATATAAAATGGACATACAAATTTGCTTCAATATTAGATTTACAGAAGAAGTACAGTGGTGCCTCAACTTACGACCATCCCTACTTACGACCATTTCAAGTTATGACCAGCTCCGGCCACAAAATTTTGCTTCGACTTGCATTCGAAGCTTCCAGTTACGATTTTAAAAAGGTAGGGGGAAAGGGTGGGAAATTCTAATTGCTAACTGTTGGTATAGGTGAAGAGGCTGCTTCTTTGTAGCTCTTTCACCCCAACGGTTAGAGTGAGTGTGATCGGAGGAGGCTTTGGACTGCCTGGTAAGGTAAGATGCCGCTTTTTGCTTTTTAAAAACTGTTCTGAGTGGAGGATATGTTTCTGTGCTGTGTTGTTGTTTTGTTTTTTGGTGGTTTTTTGCAGCCCCAGTGAGGGGCTTCCTCCATTGTTTATTTTTGCTTTGGTTTTGTTTTTATCCCCAGCACCTTCAGGGTTTGCTCCGTGGTTTATTTTTTGTTTGTTTGTTTGTTTTTGCAGCCCCGGTGTGTTCCTATGGGCTTGATCCATTGTTTAGTTTGGGGTTTTTTTTTTAAAAAGCCCCAGCGTCTTCAGGGCTTGGTTCGTTTATTTTTGGGATGTTGTTTTTTGTTTGTTTGTTTGGGTTTTTTGCAGCCCCAGCGCGTTCCTATGGGGCTTGCAGTGTTTTATTTTTTATTTTACTTTGGGGGGATTTTTTTTCTTCTGGAACAGATTAATCGCGTTCTAATGTATTTCAACGGGAAATAGTGCTTCGACTTACAACCATTTTAAGTTATGTCCATCTTCTGGAACGGATTATGGTCGTAAATCGAGGCACCACTGTACATAGAATCAACCCTGCCTAGAGAAGCAAAAGCTGTCTATTTTACCGTGTTCAGTGCTACATTATCATTAAGTTCACATGGCAAGTTTTCAACTAATGGCATTCTAAATGTGGTGTTGAATAAAAAGTTCTATGGATACCAGAGATTGTAGGAAAAACAAGTAAGTTGGCACTAGAACAAAGCCAACCCAAAATATGTTCAGAAGCAAAAATGATTGAAATGAGGTTAACATACTTTGGATACATGAAAAGAGAAGACTCACTGGAAATGAAAAGAATACTGGGAGAAGCAGAAGGCAGCAGGAAAAGAGGAAGACTGATACAGACTAACACATAAAGGAAGTCACAGCCTTGAGTTTCAAAGAACTGAAAAGAGCTGTTAGTGATAGCATCTTTGCCATAAGTCACAGAAAACATGATGGTATGTTAAAAACAACAAATGAACTGGAACCAAATAATTAATCTATTTTACTATATAACTACTAATTACTGTGGAGCTTTGTGCAGTTAACAATAGTCATACATCTAATTTCTTCTGGTATAAATTGTAGTGTAATTCTGATGGTTTGTAAATTATTTAAGATAACCTATTCTTCTTAACTAAATTACTCTGCTTCTACAACATAAATATAGAAACTGTGGGCTATATCCAATGTGAAAAACAGGTTTCATTCCATATCATTCATTTCAATGGAGCCATTATAGGTGGAACTGATACTGTATATTTAGATTCTTTATCCCCAGAAGAATATATATAGAATATAATTCCTAAACAAAGGTATTTTGCATGATAGATGTAAGAAAGCCTTACATCTCACTAGAGCAATAAAACATTAAAACATTTATTGCTCACTATTTTTATATTTTTGAATATAAAACTAAGTTTTCAGATAATAGTACTAGCATTATTTCTGTTTGCTTTTTTCTTTTGAAATCCACAAATCTTGAAGAAACTGCATAAACAAATAACAGGCAGAATTTAAGTTTCAACAGCATACTTAATCAAGTAAATAGAACAATTCTCATTATAAGCTACACATTTTTCCCATTCTAAGGGGAAAACCATGGGAAAGGGTCTATCTAGAAAAGAGGGTTTGGAAGCAGACTGACCTGTACACAGATTAATAAAAAGTAACTTACAGCTCTCTTAATATCTACCACATGGGGCATTCCCATTAAATAAAATGTTACTGGAGAAAGTTCAAAAGAACAAAATGTTATACTTGGAAGGAAACACTATCAAGGCAAGGCTGCAGAACTAGGAGTGTTCCTCCAACTGCTTTTAAGCAGTACACAAAATACATTGTTAGAAAAAGAAGTATGCTTTGTTTGTAGAGGAGAATATGCTCAGTTCAAAGAAGAGTAAGAACACCCACATGCATAAAACAAAGCAAAACAAAACTGGTAAACTCTGAACTTCAAAGGAAAGTGTCTGCTCCACTGAGGAAACCTTTGCTGAGAGTACATACCGAAGACATACACAAAAGGGCAGGAGGGACTTCCCCCCCCCACTTGACCAAGGAAGGTATCTAATTAACTGTGTGGTAATCTAGCACCATACAGGTAAAGATTTTGTATTCCTTGGTTTACTCATCAATCCAAAAGGAAACTGCAGCCATGAATGGAGCAGCAGCAATGAAAGAATTAGAAATATCATCAAGTGTAAGGATGCATCACAGAAGACCAAGATCATCCACACTTTTGTATTCCCAATCACCATATATGGATGTGAAAGCTGGACAGGGGGAAAAGCTGTCAGGAAAAAAAAAACTGCTTCATTTGAAATATGGTGATGGAAAAGAGCTTTGCCGATACTATGGATGGTCAGAAAAATGAACAAATGGGTCCTAGACCAAATCAAGTCCGAGCTATATGTGGAGGCAAAAATAATGAAACTGAGGCTTTCACACTTTGGGAACTTCATGAGATAGCAAGATTCTCTGGAAAAGACAGGAATGCTGAGAAAGGTCAAAAGCAACAGGAAAAGAGGAAGACCAAATACAAATATTGACTCCCTAAAGGAAGCCACAGGCTCATGTTTACAAGAGCTGAACAGGGCTATTGAGGACAAAACATTTTGGAGATCTCTCATTCACAGGAGCCAACCTGATGGCATATAAAACCATCCAGATGTGCAACTGGATCATAACTCATTAGATATACATGCACAATAATAGTGTAAGAATATGTTTGAGAGTATATACTGTATATTGACAGTTACATCTAATATTGTATCTAGAAAAACAGTTCAGGATAAGGCCTATTAAAATCAACCAAGTTCCAATGTGGGCAAGAAACCAGAAAAATCTTTTTAAAAAGGAACAGCAAGTAGGTTGGTATGACTCACCTTCTCTAGATAAAAGCATGAAAGAGAACAAAAATAAATTTTTGAAGCTTCATCTGCAAGATTAGTTCACAACAAAGATTCTGTTAATTAATTTTCTGTTTTGTTTTTGTTTCTCAAATGAAGGAATCAGTGCAGTTTTCCCCAGAGTGAGACATATAAAAGATCTAAGATCCAGATGGTACATAAAGTTCTCTTCACAGCTTGAAATAGTAACTCTCCAGAATCAATATTCCAACATTACACCACATAGGTAAAGGTTCCCCTTGACATTTAGTCCAGTTGTGTCCGACTCTAGGGTGCGGCGCTCATCGCCGTTTCCAAGCCATAGAGCCAGCGTTTGTCCGTAGACAGTTTCCATGGTCATGTGGCCGGCGCAACTAAACACGGAACGCTGTTACCATCCCACCGAGGTTCTACCTATTTATCTACTCACATTTTTACATGCTTTTGAACTGCTAGGTTGGCAAGAGCTGAGACAAACGACAGGAGCTCACTCCGTCGCGTGGATTCGATCTTACGACTGCTGGTCTTCTGACCTTGCAGCACAGAGGCTTCTGCGGTTTAACCCACAGCACCACCATGTCCCTATTACACCACATAGCTATGTGCTTTTAGATGCATTGTGGTCTCCATCTGAATTGATTATTGAACCAAGGCATACAAAATATTTAACTATCTGCATGAGGATAGATTACCACACAGTTAGTTGGATACTTTGACTACCTCTTCTTAAACTACTGTGATTGAGCTTTATTTTATCTATTTCTAATCATGTTTTCAGAAGTTTTTTCAAAGCAAGTGTTCTAAATTCCACTGCACTGTAGTTATATGCTTATACTTGTATTATCAACGTAGAATCTACCATATGCAAGAGAAAGAAGAGAAAGAACTACACAGAAAAATCAAAAGTCTTGAAGTGCTGTCTTATACTGAGATCCAATCCCACACTCTCATGCCAACTGATTTCATTCAGAGCCAAATATCACAAAAGGCATTTCTTTAGTTAACCTCAAAAGGAAAACCAAGGAACCCAAGAGACTATTAATCCTAAGAATAACCTGCTTGTCATAAACACAACACTATTTTACTTGCACACACCCTTCAAAATATGAAAGGCTTCATATTTTAAGAATTTAAGTGACAATTTCAAACTAATAGCATAATGGGGAAAAAATAATGAATTGGCAACCCAAAATCAAATATTAGCTGTATAGTGCTGGAATGCAGAACCATACCAACATCCTTTTCCATAGGTTAAAAAAAACTTGTGGAGGTAAGGGGGAAAAAAAAACAGTTAATGGTATCTTAGCAGACAAGGTGAATGTGTGCTTGCACAAGAACAGTATTTGTGCTCTCCATATGTCTTAACAGGAAACTATAAGAGGCTTCAGAATAAAGTTTGACTGTAAAGCGGATACAGCCAGAGGCACACCCTTTCCCCTAGCTTGTCCAAGAGTGCATCCACAGTCTAGGAAAGTACTGTTCTAGTTCCAACTGGCAATGCAAGAGCACCAACCTATCAGTACCCCAGCAAGGTTTTGTTGCTTTTGTGGTTCTTTGGACCAGGGCCCACATCTGATCATAACACTTAGAAAGAGTTCTGGTTATATGATGTCAAATGGAAAGATTTCCTGTGTACACTACTGTTTTCACACATGCTTCCTGAAAATGTTTTGTTTCCTGGAAACTTCAAAATGGAACATACCATGGAAAGTTGCAGTATGAACGAGGGAGGGGAAGAAACATTTGATGAAATAGTAAGAACTTGATAATGCCAATAAAGATTTGAAGTATTAACCTGAAATCACAAAGTGAAGTGGTTCCAATCCCAATACACAACCACCGGGCATTGTTCCATCTGACTTATTAAAATACACTTTAAGGCTGAATATAAACTCTTTTACTGGAAAAGTTCCAACCTCTCTGTCTCTTTTCCCGAAGTTATATTTCAGACTTTTTGCACCAAGATTTAGTCACCCCCTTTTAGATATAAAAGTACCTCTTTCAACTCTGTTTTTACATCACTGAACACATTCTATTTAACAGCCACATGAAAACTACATGTTATTATAGCAATCAACACCTTATATACTTTCCTTTTGTCTGGAAAGTTTAACTTAAGTAGATTTATCTCACTTAAGAGAATCTTCCGACATATTAGCAGATTACATCAGCAAAAGGAAGGATATTTCACCATCTCAACAAAAGATTACTAAGAACATCATATTGACTTTGGCACTACTTACACTAACACTACTACTTTCCAGGAAAGCGTAAACATTCCTATGTTCCCTTACAGACATTTTCCACTATACACACACTTTTCCCAAATGGAGAAAAGAGCTTCTAGCTATGCTACCTTGAATATGTTCTTTCTATATTCGTAAGTGTTCTAGAAAATTAATCTCTTGTATCATAACCATATGATCTATTGGCCTAAATCATATACAGAGATATTATGTCATGGGGATAAAGTCTGCTTAAAATTACTAGTGTAGGAAGTAAGAAAGCATTGCTTCTCTAAACTAAAGTTCATATTCCTCCCTCCCTTCCTTCTTTCCTCCCTCCCTCCCTTGCTTACTAACTTCATTTACATAAACAGTATAGGACAAACCAAAGAATGAAGAACATAAGCTTGACAAAATTAAAGTCTTTAGGATTGCTGTGGTAATATGGCTCCATTGTTTTATTCTGAAAGCCACCTTGGTACCTACTGGGAACAGAAAGGTTTTTTTAGCTAGTAGCTTTCTTAGTCTATTGCAGTAAAAGAGAAACCAGATCGCAGTGGTCCCCAACCTTTCTGAGATCAGGGATCAATTTAATTGAAGACTAGAAATAGGGGTATTCATATACAAATACCCCCTGTACAGGTGAACATAACGAAGGTCCAGCCCCCTGGGGCCGGGCTGTCCACTCATCTTCCGCTGTTGCCTCAGGCTCCGCGCTCCCTGCCTATCACTCTGAAGCTCGTGGTCTGCGAGCCACTCTTCGTCCTGGCAGTGACACTCATCCTCCCACCTCCTGCCAGGAGTGGTCCGCAGACTGTGAGCTCCAGAGTGATAGGAAGGGAGCGCGGAGCCTGAGGCAACAGCGGAAGGTGAGCGGACAGCCCGGCCCCAGGGGGCTGAACCCTCATGATGTCCACCCATCTCTATTTAAGACCATTCTCCCAAGGACCGGGGGGGTACTTGTTATGCAGCAGGTTGTTGGAGGATAGCTTTGAATCAAGCTCATAAAAGAAATGGAGAGCAGAAGGTGAGCTGCAATTGAAGTGCTACCTCCTGTTAGATCAGCAGCAGGTTAGAACCTAATTGGAGTGTAGGCTCCTATTAGATCCTAATGCCACAGGCACAACTGATCTAGTAGCAGCAGGAGGGAAGCAGGGAACGAAGCTCCACCTCCTATCAGATCAGCAGCAGCATTAGATCCTAATAGGAGCATGCTGACAGGAGGTGGAGCTTCGCTCCCCGCTCACCGCTCATCTGTCTCAAGCCTTCCAAGGCCACGGACTGGGACCGATCTGCAGGTTGGGTACCCCTGACTTACAGCACTTTTGAGACAAATCTTTATTTTTCATAAGCTTTCATTTGTCCAAGCACAGTTCTTCAGATGAATGGAGTGGCTGTATCTTGGGAGGGGGAGTTGAAAACTGCTATCAGGGAAAGTATATTGGGAAAGATAGCAATTGTATTTGTTTGTCCTGGGTGTTCTATGCCATCAAGTCACCTCTGAAATGTCCTCTCCTCACCAACCTTGCTCAGGTCAGGTAAGACTGTGGCTTTTGTTAATCCATCTCATATTTGGTCTTCCTCTTTTCCTGTTGTCTTCAACTTTTTCCAGCACTATTTTCTTTTCCAGAGCATCTGGAACACATGATTTGTCCAAAATATGACAGTCTCAGTTTCCATATTTTTGCTTCCAGAGCAAGTTTAGGTTTGGTTTGATCTAAGACACACTTGTTCATCTTTCTGGTGGTCCAGAGTATCCACAAAGCTGCCCTCCAGCACTATATTTCAAACAAATCATTTTCCCCCTCTGCTTTCTTCATAGTCTAGCTTTCACACCCATACATAATAAGAATATAATAGTTTGGATAAGCTTGGGCTTGGTTTCCCAGTGACACACCTTTAGAAAAGATCCTCATGTTTCCATTACTCAGTTTACTTCTGATTTATTGGCTGTAGTCTCCATTTCGATTGATGACAGGCCAAACTATACAAAATCTTTCACTATTTCAATTTCTTCATTGTCAACATTAAAGTTGTGTAGTACTTCTGTAGTCATGATTTTTACTTTTGTGTTTAACTGCCATCTTGCTTTTCCACTTTCTTCTTTGACTTTCATCAGAAGTTGTTTAAGTAACTGCTGCCTTCTACCAGTAATATGAAGTCATCTGCATATCTTAAAATACACTCTTCTCTGACACCTTTGCCTATGGGAAACCATTCTGTTTCTCCATGTTCTATCCCACCAATAGCTTCTTGTTCACAGTACATCAGGACAGTAGTATCAAGGCCACCCATTTCCTTTTTTATGATCCATAGCTTTTTGTGATCCACCACTGTGGTGAAATTAATCAACACCTATTGACTGTTACACATCTCCTTCACCTAGGACCAACAGGTGGCTTCCCCTGAAACATTCCCTGCCAACAGTTTCACACACACACAAACATGCACGCACACTGAGAGAGAGAGAAAGAGAGAGCCACTCCACCCATCCAAAGAACTGTGTCTAATCACACAAAAACTTATAAAAAATAAAAACAAGTTAGTTTTAAAGGTTCTGCAAAACTGCTGGTACTGCCAAGAAAAGTTAGCAATAAGCTTATATGAAAGGAGACCAGATAAAATGAAGCAAAAGAAAAAAGTACAGAATCAATTAGGAATGGAAGCCAAGGAAGAAGCTGTGAAATTTGGGGGGAAAAGGAGAAAAAAGGATATAAACAGCAAATGTGGCATGAAGTAGGGTGGGGGGAAGATGTTTTTTAAAAAATTATAATTGTGAATATAGTGTGGTTGACTCTTAATGGCAGTCAATTTAACTCTTGATCGCTGTCATTAACCATTTGGGACTCTGGATTAAAAATAATATTTGCTCCCTCCCCCCACGTACAGAAAAGAGAAATTTAAGCAAACTGTATTTTGTTCATAATCTTGTCAAGTGCATGTACACATATGTGAAGCACATTCTTTAAAAAATTTTTTTGCAGAATATACCGTTTCTCTGAAAATAAGACCTAACCTGAAAATAATACCTAGTATGATTTTTCAGGATGCTCGTAATATAAGCCCTACCCCCAAAATAAGCCCCAGTTAAGTGAAACCCTGCCCTCCACCATTGTGCAGCAACCAGAAGATGACATGACTGTATTTGAATAAATGTAGATTGTTACACATAAAAAAATAAAACATCCCCTGAAAATAAGTCATAAAGCTTTTTGTTTTTCAAGCAAAAATTAATACACTACACTTGATCTTATCCAAAAGGCCGAGAAGCGAAAATTAATATAAGATCCTGTCTTATTTTGGGGGAAACACGGTACCTAACATGGTTGGGAGACTGATTTCACCCTATTTTCTGTATCAACCTACATGAAGCTAGGAAAATGGAACAAAGATAGAACTACTCAATTTTACATTTACAACAAGTAACTTTTAAAAAAGTCTACCATGATGACATTATAAAGAAAGTCTACAGCCTGAAACAATATCTTATTCATGGCTGGTTGTAACTAGGATTGTTGAGCCTTGGTCATGGTACCATAATCACATGTTCAGCTTGCAGGTTCTCTTCCAAAGCAGAAAGGTTGGACAATCAAGGGAATGTCAGAGGTTACTTTGTGAAGATGCAAAGTTTCCCCACAGTGAAGAGACATCCACCTGAAGTTGTGTTTTCCAGCCCACATTTAATTACTACTAATTATTCTGATGCAGCATTTTACCATAGTTAAGGAAAACAAGCCATAGTTAAGTATTTTATATCTACACATGGTCCAGCTGGGAAACAGCACTCTTGACACACACACACAACTAGGGAAACCTCTGTTTCTCACTTAAGCTAGATGCACAAGCAGTTTATTCATCTATTATTCATCAATTTCAGTGTTAATCATAGTGTCACGATTCATGGAAATATGAAAAGGCCACAGATATTTATTTATCTTTCTGTCTGTCTATCTTATTTATAGGCCGCCTTTCTTCTCATAAGAGGACTCAAGGTGGCTCACAATATTAAAAAGAATCTAATTTAAAACACTGTAACTTATACCATAAAAACAATTAAACCATAAAACTAATTAAAATACACCAATTAAAAACACATAAAATGTTAAAAACTATCTTAATCAAAAAAAAAAAAACATGACATTCAGGGACTCAGTCATGATTGCTCAAAGCCTGTCTGAAGAGGTGGGTCTTTAGCTATTCAGCAGAAGGATAAAAGGGAGGAAGTCAACCTAACCTCCCAAGGGAGAGCATTCCATAACATGGGAGCAGCTACAGAAAAGGATTTTAAATTATTAACACTTAATCTCTCTACCCATCCCTAGACACTCTAGCTATCTCCCTGAAATATACAACATAATTTCCATTAACAGCTCACAGAAATAAATCATTTAGTTTGCTGGTAAAACAGGCTCTGAAAAAACTCTTGACTGTTGCAAATGAGAATCCGAAAGAAGAGTTGAAACAAGGAAAATTGCTCAGAATGTCTCTGTTGAAGATCTGGACACTACCTAGAATACTCATTCAATTAATATTGCCTTCTCGGCATACAAAAATTAAACACAGGGTGTGGCTCATTTTTCTATTCTGTTTTTTCCAACCAATATGTACTTCCTCTGGTGTCAACGCATGAGGTACTAAAGCATAACATTCCCTGTCATCCATCTCCTGTACCTTTCAAACATTTACAAAAATTTAATGCACCAGAGTGAGAAATCCACTGAATTCTGCAGGTAGGACATACAAAATAGGAATGTAGGCATGAATCTAGTATACGCCAGAAATATTTAACATCTTTTTCTAATATTTCTTACGTTAATTTCACCATGGAAATCACCAAACATTTGACTCTGTTCGGTATGCATTAGCTATTTGCGTAATAACAAGTCAGTCACCTAAGTCTAATACTGATGCTTGCCAAATCTAACAATTATTCACTTAAAGCTGTAGCGATTAGTTTTGTAGTTCACATCTCGCCAAACAGCTGAAAGAACTTACCATAAGAGTGCAACATGTTGGTGGGTATCTTACAAATAAAGCCCACCATATTTTCTCTGGTGTCAAAGCATGAGCTATTGCTATTAAGACTGAAAATTCCCCTTTCTTCTCCTTGCTGCTTATCTCAGTACCATTAAAAGCAATATATGACAGATTTCAGGTGCATTTTATAGGAAGAATGTCTAGAAGTTGTACAACTCTTGTTTTACTATACAAATAATCTAAATAAAACCTAATTAACTAAAGACAGAAGAATCATTGTACCTGCAGAAAATGCATAACATGTCTCATTTTCCACTGTAGATACTAATTCAATAAAAGGCAACATTCTTAATTCTGTACACAATAAACACATTTCCTTCAGGACAAGTAAGGCAAGGTAACAAGTACTTTCAAGAACTGAACTATTTCACATGTTGAAAATTTAGAAACAGTATAATACGGTACTTGTTTTATTACAGTTACTTAAAACACCAAAGGACTAAGAGCTTCTGCTTTAGATTTACTTTAATAGCTTAAAAGTAGACAGGCTCTTAGAAAGAAAAATAAGGAGTATTTTCATCAACTATAGAAAGACAAGAATATATATCCAATAATAAACAGCCACAATGAGGGAGAATGTAAGGTAACATTAGAAGGACTGATATTCTACCTGCAAAACATCAAGAAATTCACTAATGGTAACCTCTCTTCATGCACACACTTTCTCATATTCACATACAGAGCACCTTACCAAAATTTCTACTGGACTCTCCACTTCTGCTTCAGAAGCTGCTGAATCCAAACATTTTTGTGGAGATTCTATGACAAGTTCCTTCTTTATATTTTTGCTGTTTGTTCTTGCCAGCATTCTTATCCAGGAGATTTAACACAACTGTAAAGGTCAGCAATTCCAACAACAGCATACCAGCAATCTAATAAAAATGAAAACTTCTTCTACCTCCCAAGATAAAAGAAGAACAAAGTAGTTGTGCCACTGAGCAGACTGAGTCAAGTTATGGTGGGAATGCATGACAGATGAAGGCCAGCCCACGGGAGGGGAAGAGAAAAGTGTGGGAGAAGAGGAGGCGGATTCACTTCAGTGTTAGGCAAACTAATGATTGTTTTCCTGAAAAAAAAGCTACCAATTCTTGCAGTTTAAAACCCTCTGTGTCAGCATATTTCCAAATTATTAATTCCAACAATGCATTCAGTATTCTAACTGAAATCAGAGTTTTCGCTGTCAACAGTACTCTTATGAAACATGATTTCTCAAAAAGGTGATACAGAGAAAACACTTTAGCACTCTTCAGTGCAGCTACTATTGAACTATCCATGATGCTATGTCAGTATTTTTTAAAAAAACCTTTGAACTATAGCATTTTAATTAAAAGTAAGGTGATATTGTAAAGTTTTAATGCAATTCTTATTATTCTGAAAGTTCAGCTAATCTTTCAGGTGCCAACAGTAAGTAAAGGTAATCAAGAGATAAATAAAGGAGCAACCGTCTGAATGAAAAGTGCAAGAGAAACAGTCTTAGGATTGCCAACCGAAGAATCAATATGAGAAAGCAGGAAGTATATAAATGGATCCAACGCCAAAGAAGCAAAACTGTGTCATGAGAACCTATAATTCAGGAAAGCCTGACCACCGTCTTGGAAATACCCACTGCTTGCAAGGAGGGGACCGTTAGTCCCCTGCTTCCTCACACATTTCAGGTCCCAACACTAAGTGAAGACTGGATTTGGCATTTTCTCATTGTTTTAAATCCTGCCTTTTGCTATGGTGGAAAAGGAGATGGAACCCGACTTCTACCATGGCATAAACCCCAAGTGGAACTCCTGTAGGGACTGCTGTTATTCTGAGAAGCTAAAAGATGAACACTGCCCCTCTAGTATTAGAGGTGGAAACTCCCTGACAATCTGACCTCCTCTTTCCAAAGGAACAGCTATCTTGTCTTTCACTGCGAAGGACTTACGATCTCTTGTCAATTTCAGGGCATAAACAGAACTATTAGCCCCAATTAAAGTCGACCTAGTTAATTAGTAAAAATCAGGTAAGTTCAACTAATTCAATTGCTGTAGTTGAGAGTAACAGTTGGTTTCAAACTTATTTCACCCTTTCCTCTGATACCAGTACTGCCACGACTGGTATCAGATGAAATTTATCATCCTCCCTTTAATACAATCTTCAGCTTCCTATCTCACATCCATCTCACATCCATCTGCACTGTTAATTAGTGCTCACTTACTCAGGGAACAGCATTTCTCCAATTCATCTGCCCTACCTTACTATCTTGCTAGCCGCTGACACATTTGTCATCAGAGCTGTAGTCTCAAAATATCTGGAGGGTGTGAGGCTGGTAGAAGATCAGTCTGTGTGGTAATTTTAATAAAATAAACAGCACTAAATCATGTGGCACTTTCCTCCAAGTGTGTGCATGGCTTCTTTATCATGGCTGCCCACTGATGCTGAATATTTGTGTTCCGTTATTGTTTCTACCATAGCAATTGGACACAATCAATCTGAGCTACTGTAAGCCACAAAAATCAGGATGAGAGAAAGCTTTAACCAAGCTGCTGAATAAACAAAATCTATCCTGTTTGCTAACAGAAATCACTGGTGAGGATGAAAAGCATATAGAAGAAGATAGCACAATGATCAGCACAGCTTTAGCCACATTCTGATATTGTTTTTAAAGTAACTGAGCCTTTTGCATTTCTGTAGTGCAATAAATAGAACAAAAATGTACCACTGGCATTCCAGAAGTCAAACTTTGGCCTTTCAAGGTTGATCGGGTGCCTCCTGATGCGCTCCCTTAAATGCTCAAGAGACTATGGAAAAGAAATGCAGCTGCAACGGGAATAAGAGTGAAGTTGGAGAGCTCTCAAGAGGTATGTGCACTTTACTGAACAGATTCATGGCACAGTCTGCTTAATACTTGGCTGTTAGCCATTTCTTTGTTACAAACATGCATCTGCACAAACTGTCAGAATTTCCACTTGCTTAAAACAATGGTAGTAATAAAGGATTACAATCTGGAGAACATTCTGACACTTTCTCCTATAACACAGAACAGTATATGTTAATTGAAAAGACTTAATTGTGAAATTTGTGAGAAAAGTTGTAATACTAAATAGCACCTAAAATGCATTATTTCTGAATACAGGATTGGAATTTTAAAGACAAATGAGTACTGTACTCTGCTCCCAGCAATGTTAAATCGTTCGCTGATTGAGCATCATAACCACAAAAGACCATTAACAAATTGCAGAAGTTGTAATGCAGAAGATAGAGTAGATAAACAGAAACTGGAATGCAACTTGAAGTGCATTCCTTCATTTGTTCAAAGCACTGTTACATTATTGTCACTAGTGATTTATAACAGCATTTAAAAACCATTATAATTGCAATTACGTATATAATTATAGGCCCTATCAACAGCACAGATAATATTAGGCCTGAATATAAATTTGTGAGCAAGGGTAGGGACGGCAGACAAGAACCTCTTCAGCCAATGTATCCATGAGATCTAGACTCTGGGAGCTACCTGAACTTGACTGTATTAGGGACAAGGAATGGGGTACAAAGAAAGAAGGGGTGCCAGGTTCATCTGGTCCCACCAGTTCTTTGGGTGGAGGATTGAGTTGCCTTTACGAATCTCCTCCCATTACCACATCCTCTCCTTGGCCGCAGGTTGCCATCACTGGAGTTGGGGTGTCCATCAGGGAATTAACACAGTCCCCAGCTACCTGATGCATCATAATGATAGTTTACACTGCTGACTACTGGTTAATGTTTAGGTGCCATTCCCTCTTAGAGATGCTGCTGTTGCTCCTTTTGCCTCTTGCTTTTCCAGAGTCTTCTCTCGGTCAGAGTGGGCCCTACCAGCTGTTTGCAAACTTTGGCCTCCACCTCCCTGGATCCCATCATCTATCTTTGCCTCTGCCTCCTCCTTCTCTCTAGGTCTTGCTGCTCCACATCAGCAACCATCTGAGGTCCAGGGGTTGCAGGGAAAAAGCAGGCAGCCCACCAGGGTCACCAGTAGTGACCCCCTCACAATATTGTAGCACTCCAGTCCTCTGAAGATGCCGGCCACAGAGACTGGTACAACGTTAGGAAGAACAACCTTCAGAACATGGCCAAAGAGCCCGAAAAACCCACAACAACCATTAGATCCCGGCCGTGAAAGCCTTCGCGAATACAGAAATTCTTTAGTTTAAACTTCATGCAAAACAAACATTCACAAACTGAAATCCTGTTGTGCAACTACATGAAAGGCATAACCTGTATGAGGAAGGTCTCTTTTCCAAATGTGAGGTTTGTTTACAACAGACAAGAGCCTCGTGGCACAGTGGTTAAACTGCAGTACCGCAGCTTAGACTCTGCTCACATAACCTGAGTTCAATCCTGAAGGGGAGCTGAATTGTCCCCAGTCAAGGAATCTCCTTAGATATTATCTGCTGTACACTGAGTCACACAATGCACTATGCAACAAATGTCTACAAATTTTTTTTTTAACCTGAGGCAATTTGCCTCCAAAAGTTATGCCTTTTGCACAACGTGGCAACTACAGTGGTGCCTCGCTTAACGAGCGCACTGTACAACGACGAATACGTATAGCGATCCCCTTTTCAGGATCGCTAATGCGGAGGCATACCGATCGTTCCAATGGGCAAAACTCGCATAGCGACGATCGGTAAGCATTTCGCTTACCGATCTTCGCTCTGCGATGCCCGCGGATCAGCTGTTCGGCAGTTCTAAAATGGCTGCCGGACGCCCGAAATGGCCGCGCGCAGCGTTTCGCGCCCTCCCCTCGCTTACTGAGGGCGCGAAAATGGCTGCCGCTATGGAGGAAACTTCACTGAACGATAAGTTTAGGGCCCATTGGAACGCATTAAACAATGTTTAATGCATTCCAATGGGATTTATGTTCCGTTTAGTGATGTTTTCACATAGCGAGGGTTAATCCGGAATGGATTAACCTCGCTATGCGAGGCACCACTGTATGTGGAATTAAGCAAGCTTCTTTCAACCTCAGCTCTTGCCATCAGCAATATGGGTAAAAAGTGGCACTGACTACATAAAGTGCTCTGAAAAGCAGTAACTTAATATTTTAAAAGCAACAACCAAAAATGCAGTTTATCAAGTTGCTCAGAGCATTTACCATGGCCACCAAGTAGTCAAAATATTTATCCTTGTTTTCACATCAGTAGATTCCTATGAAAAGAGCTGAATATTCTGACAGTGGTTTCCTTTTTGGAACTAGCAGTTGCCAGGCCTAATTTGTACTACAGCATCTCTGACATGACTCACCTATTCTCTCTGCTGCCCCATCAGAGAGCAGAACTAATTAAAACTGCAGGCAGTTTTAGGTCTACTTCCCTACACAGGATCAGAAACTATTATTATAGTGATTGCATTCTCTACCATCAAATATCATGGTCACGGAGAACCCCCAGTGAAGAAGTAAAAACAAAGAGAAAACCAAAATATTGTGCCACCTTTAAAACTAACATTCATTTCCATGTGAACTTTCATGGATTAAAATCCATTTCTTCACACACAGAGCGCACAACAACTGGGCCACACACAGGCTTATATCTGTGCACACTCCACACTGTGTGGGGTGGGATCCAGTGGGAAACAAAGTATGAAAATCATATTAAAACCCCTTGTAAAGAACTTTCAAGATGAAAACAGCATTAATAACAGTGGCAACAAACATTCAAGGTGGTGAGCCCAGTAAATGATCTGGGTTTTGCAGAAGTGAATGGCTGTGCTAAAGTCAGGATTTTTGGTTAGGAGCACACTGGGATGAAGTGAAATAGGAAACAGATTATGAGTATTGCATATTAACAAGGATGTGGTGGCGCTGTGCTGCAAGGTCAGAAGACCAGCAGTCGTAAGATTGAATCCACGCAACAGAGTGAGCTCCCGTTGCTTGTCCCAGCTCCTGCCAACCTAGCAGTTTGAAAGCATGCAAAAATGTGCGTAGATAAATAGGTACCACCTCGGTGGGAAGGTAACGGCGTTCCGTGTCTAGTCGCGCTGGCCACGTGACCAGGGAAACTGTCTTCGGAAAATGCTGGCTCTATGGCTTGGAAACAAGGATGAGCACTGAGCCCTAGAGTGGACATGACTGGTAAATGTCCAGGGAAAACTTTATCTTTACCTATTGAATATTAACACAGATTAATTTCTCCTTAAAATGAAATTACAGTAGAACCACAGTATCTGCAGGGGAATAGTTCTAAACCCCCCTCCCACGGATAAAAAAAACCCACAGAAATAGTGAACACTATACATAGCATGGTCTCTGGCTCACTCTAATGACAATTCAGGTAACTACAGTACACTGTGAAAATGCCTATAAACACATACTTCTGGGGGTTTTAAAAAACATTTTCAGGCAACAGGCAAGTGAATCTGCTAATACTGATCCCACAGATGTGGGGGTCCTACTGTATAATCCTTTGTTGTCCATCTCACGTGTCACATTCCCCATCATCACAATTCAGCACTAATACCACTTGAAAACACAAGTCATTTCATGTAATGTCTTCACTCTGTCAGCGCATGACAGCTTCCAAAACCTAACTGTGATTTTTAATATACCATTCTCCAATGTTCAAAAGTCCTCTCCTCACAGCAGTTTTTAAACCACTGAAACCTTTCTTACCTTTAGCTGGCATAATAATGTATTTTTACCCTTTCCATTTCAAAAGCTTTGGGAGGGTTATGTTTCAACAGTATATACACTGATAGTATGAAGAAGAATTTATCTCCATAGTTATCCTTCAATGATCATACAGAGAATGAATGATTCATTCCTAGTTCAAGAGGGCCATTCTTGCTGTGGTGCCCTGATCCACTGTGTGCAGAACTCTTCTTCCATCCTCAAGGACAAGAGAGGCAATGAATCATCCCTATAACCTACAAGGGGAGTCACCAACTTTCCTTCATGGCAGGAAGAGGAAGTTCCCAGAAGATGAATGCAATTCAGATTTGCCATACAAATGTTCAGCAAAAAACAACTGTTACTGATCTGAAAATAATGATTCCAGCATTAAACAATTAATTCTGTGGACAATTTAAGTATGTTTGCTTTCAAAAGGTGTTGGCATCAGAAATGGAAGCAAACAATTCAATTTCATTTTGATGAACAGATTCATTTCACAAGTAAAGGATGCATAGAAGCTTTTATGCCGAGCATTCTTTTGTTTTCACAGAACGGAAATAAGCAGCACGTTTTTACAAAGTATATCAATATTAAAGGATGCAGCTGCAAAAGAGGAATTTTTTAATAAACCTAGAGAGTGCCTTAGTAGAAAATGAATGACATTTTCTGCAGCCAGTACAGAAAGAAATCATACATTTAGAACAGTGCCAGCTTTTGGAGCACATTGCATGATGTTCTAGTTAGCAAAAGTTTTTATTTTTTATTTTATTTCGCCTCTGGAACAATCTACCTCCTGGGATTCGCGGGGCTCCCTCACTGGGTATCTTTAAGAAGCAATTGAAGACATGGATGTTTCGGCAGGCCTTTCCTCCAGACAATTCCTGATGTTTCTTTTCTTTTCCGCTGCACTTGGTTTCTATTTTTGTAAAGTTTTTATTATTTACGCTGTTGTATGTATGTATACTTTTATTACCTGATGTTAGCCGCCTAGAGTGGTCCTGAGTTGGCTAGATAGGCAGGATATAAATAAAATAAATAAATAAATAAATAAATAAATAAATCAATCAATTAAATCAATCAATCAATCAATAAATAAATATAAATATAAATAAATACATAAATATAAATAAATAAATTTTCACTAGTGTGTCTTGGCCAAGACAATGACACATAAAAAGTTTGTAATTTTGCCTCTAAATGGATTATTATACTTGAGGCATGGGAAAGGCTTATTTACTATAAAATGAGACAGTAACCCTTTAATAGCCATAAACTATCCTGCTTTATTCACAGTCAGTAGTACGTACTGTACAAGGTTACACCTTCCCTTACTTTTCCAACACATATCTATAGACAAAGTGGGAACTAGTGTAGAGGAAATTTTATTTTTTCTGGGTTGGTATGCAATATGAAAGGATTAACAATAGCTTGAAACCTACACAAACTATAGTAGATACCAGATGCTGGCATTATTTCAGGAAATAAACTGACTGGAGTAGAATGTGGTTATTCTCTACAGGGCCTCTATTTTGTGGAAACACTGATAGGCTATAACTTTTATGAAATAAAATATCAGAAGCCTTAATATTTAGCCTCAGTTGTGATGAACAGATGTTTCCAATGAGAACCCTTTTTCTGTACAGCAGCAAGAATGGGTATATATGCAAGATGCTGAAAAATGACACCAGAAAGGAGAGAGAATGGGTGGATTATAAAAAAATTTCTGATTTTTATTTAAAACCAGATTTTAAAAACTAATTTAAAAATTCAACTCTGATTCTCCTCTTAATATAACCTAATTTTAAATAAAATATAAATATAAAAAAGAAAGGAGAGAGCTGCATACAACCCATGACTTCACAATACTTCACAAAGCACTCATGAACTCACAGGGTGGGGGATCCTATGTCTGTTGATCCTTCTACTTACTGCCAACCTCTGTGCCATACACTATACTGTTACATGATGCCTCTCATCCTACCAACCAGTTTTTTGAAAGATGGTGCAGACATTGCAAATGGGTACCAGAAAACCAATGAAAGCAACTCATGATCTTTTTAAATTAAATGTGTTTTAAAAATTGCCTTACATATTCATAAAGTGTACAAACATGTCTTACAAATTTATGACAGTCTGTTTTTTTTATATACAAAGGAAAACTGAAGAAAGTATCTCCATCAGTCATATAGTTAAAAACTCATACATTATGGCAGGACATTTACTGTCCACCATACAGAGAACATTGGTCTGCCCAGTAATTATCAGTCATTATATGTGGTTGAAATTGTTTACTTTTTATGAGAAAGTTTTTTTTTAAATGCCGCTTTTGTTCTATTGGTACATCCATTAATGTACAAGGTATCTACACCATGGTTGTACACACTGCTATTACTAAAAATAAATAATTACAGAGCTACAACATCATTCCGTAGAACAGACCCCCTGAAATGAATGACTGCTAAGGCTGGCACAGTTGGTGGCAATCCAGCAGCAATTGTTGACTATTAAAGGCTCCCCTCCCCCCCCCATCCCAAGGTTCCCAAAGGCTTTCCAGTACAAAAGGGAGACCCAGGAAGCCTCAAAAGATGAAATGGGTGGGACAGGAAGCTTTCAATTCAGTTATCTTATTTCCAGTGCCAGATCTGGTTTACAGCAGCATAACTTTATGTAACAGGATTAAAAGTCATTTGGGGAGCAGGGAAAATGAACTGCCTCTCCAGAAGCTGATCAGGACTCAGAAAGCAACAAGCAATGAACCAAACTAAAACAAATGTTGCAATAATTAATATGTATGTTAGACTTGGACTATAAGAAAGCAAAAAAATGGAGACAGTCAAAAGCCACTGGCAATGGTGCGGCTAAATAAATAAATAAATAAATAAATAAATAAATAAATAAATAAATAAATAAATAAATAAATAAAACAAAACTTCTGCTGTCTGTGGAAAGTTTTAATAAACTTTTTATCAATTCCAATAGCAGAAGAGCAAGGGAGGTTACTTTTGCTGATTTCTCTTTTATATAAGTCCCACAATGTTCTCCTGTGACCACAAACTAAGGAAAGAAGAAAATATTCCTTAACAATACATAGGCAGCAACAAGCAAAAGAGAAACAAGCGGGAAAGCTGGAGTTGTATCTTTTACATGCCACTGGGGCAGGGTGGGGCTTTCCATCCTGAAGCTTTTCATTTCTAGAATTTCTTGGATGACATCTTGTACAGGAATTGAATCCATGTGTCTGGATTTCATCCAGCATACAGTGGAATCCATCCACTGTCTCCTTAAAAAAAAAAGATTTCACTAAAGCTTTCAAACTTTAATGTTTTCAAGATAATACATTCTACATTAGGAAGTCACCAAGATGTCCAAAAGAATGCTGGTTGAAAAAGCAAAACAGCTTTGAAAAATATAGAAGCCTTGCCCAAGTAAGAACAGAAAGAAACACAAACTCTGGTAAAGCAAACATTTCCCTCTACCCAAAGACAGGTAGCATACAGGTTTCCAGATGTCATTGGATTGCAATTCCCAGGGTTCTTCACCATTGGCTATGTTGCCTAATGCTGACAGGAGTATAGTCCAACAACGCTTTTGGGGCGACATAGTTCCCACCCCTACTCCAATCCAAACAAAACGTGTTGAATTCTACTCTACTCTACTCTACTTTATTCATAATAATTAAAATTAAATATGGCAAGTAAAACAGTCAAAATAATTTGGAAGTGCTCAGTCCTTAAGAACATGCAAGATTTTTAAAATGATAGTTCTATCACAATTTACCAGGGATTGAACAAAACAAACTGTTGCGCTGTAAATAGGTTTCTGAGTCAAATAGGCAGCCATGGCTAATTATTTTTTTATATATATATTTAATTTATATCCCACCTATCTAGTCGTGGTGGACTATTCTAGGCGGCCAAAAACAGAGATAAAATACAATAACATAAAACAGCATAATTACAACAACAATTAAAAATAGGGAAACAATAAAGGAGAGAAGAAAATCAAAAGTAATCTGGAGAGAAGGCCTGCCGAAACATCCAAGTCTTTAATAGGTTCTTAAAGGTGCCCAGCGAGGGAGCTCCGCGAATGCCAGGAGGTAAGTTATTCCAAAGGCGAGGAGCCACCGCCGAGAAGGCCCTATTTCTTGTTTTCTCTTTTCGGGCCTCCCTCGGCGTTAAGCTCCTCAGCCTCACCTCCTGGCTCGCCCGTGTGACCCGGGTAGAACTTGGTGGGAGTAGGCGTTCCGCCAGGTATCGAGGCCCTAAACCGTTTAGGGCTTTATACGTAAGCGTTAACACTTTGAAGTCGATGCGGAACCTGATGGGCAGCCAATGCAATGCGGCCAGAGTGGGTGAAATATGTTGGAATTTTTTCACTCCACTGAGTAATCTGGCCGCCGCATTCTGCACCACCTGTAATTTCCGCAGCAACCTCAAAGGAAGCCCCACGTAGAGCGCATTACAGTGGTCTAATCTTGAGATTACGAGTGCGTGTACTAAGATGGTGAGCGCCCCCACATCCAGGTAGGGCCGCAGCTGGGCTATCCGCCTGAGGTGAAAAAAGGCGGTGCGGACCACCGACGCCACCTGTGACTCCATGGAGAGCACCGGGTCCAGATGGATCCCCAAGCTGCATACACCATCCTTTGCAGGGAGAGTCACCCCCCCAAAAGAGAGGGAGTTTCCCAAATCCCCAACTGTGGGAGGGCCCACCCTCAGTACTTCCGTCTTGTCCGGGTTCAGCCTAAGCCCGTTCTCCTGCATCCATTCCAGTATAGTCCCCAGGCAGCGCTGAAGGCACAGAATGGCTTCTCCTGCCGTTGGCGAAAAGGAGATGTAGAGCTGCGTGTCGTCCGCATACTGGTGACACGAAGCACCACACCCCCTGATGACCCCACCCAGCGGCCTCATATAGATGTTAAATAGCATTGGGGAGATAATCGACCCCTGTGGAACCCCACAATTGAGGCTCCACGGGGCCGATACTCTCTCCCCAAGCTGAACTCTCTGGGGGCGGTCCTCCAAGAAGGAACGGAGCCAGGACAATGCCAGGCCACCTATTCCCAACTCGGAGAGCCTCCCCAGGAGGATACCGTGGTCAATGGTATCAAAGGCCGCTGAGATGTCGAGGAGGACCAACAGGGACACTTTGCCCCTATCGGCCTCCCTCAATAGGTCATCACACAGGGCGACCAAAGCCGTTTCTGTGCCGTGGCGCGGCCTGAAGCCCGACTGGAATGGATCCAGGGCATCTGTTTCATCCAGGAGCGCTTGAAGCTGGTCGGCCACCACCCTCTCGACTACCTTGCTAAGGAAAGAAACACTGGCGACGGGCCTGTAGTTGCCAATTTCGTCCGCCGCCAAACTAGGTTTCTTCCTGATGGGCCTAATGAGTGTGTCCTTCAGGGCAGATGGAAATCTGCCCTCAAGGAGAGACCCATTTATTATAGCCGTGGCCCACTCCGTTGTTAGCGGCCTGGTTGCTTTGATTAGCCAGGCCGGGCAAGGGTCCAAAGAGGAGGTGGTGGCACGACAGCGGTCAAGCGCCCTGGAGACAGTGTCAGGCGTAACAGGCTGAAAGATGTCCTGTAGATGTTGAAATAATTAAACAAGAATAGTGCAGGAGCAAAAATGACATCCTTTTAAAAGAAGACAGAAATGAGTAGGGTTCCCAAAGTAGTGCCTCATGATCTGTGCCACTTCTTGAAAAATGGCCTGCGGTTATGAAGGAGCATGAAGTGGATACTGTACATATACAGCATCTTCTAAATGATTTGGAATTGAAATGACCCAAGAGGACTATGAAGTGCTACAAAATCAGATGAAGAGGCAGCAAAATGGCAAATGATGTTCACTATAACATACTGACCCATCTCTGTGGCAAAGGGGGGGGAACCCTTTTGATGAAGCGATACAAACTAACCAAGATATATCTTGGAGTTGTGGTGGATATCTCTCTTGGATACACATCTGAATGTGATGAGACTGTTTGAGTGTGTCAAGGAAGCGGAGACAAATACCATCAGGAAGCTAGACTCCACTATATATATATAGATGGGGTCTCCCAAGGCAGAATAGCCAAAGCTGAGACACTAGAATAAGATGCATCAGAATGGCCAAAGATGAGATACCAGATCAAGATGCATCCATCCTCAGGAATCAGTGGTGACATCAAGAGAAGAGATTTGATAGGGTGGAAAAATTCTTGAAGAGCAGCTACTTTGCAGCAGTAGTAATGGAAGGTGACATTCAAGATAGCTCCTGTTAGTACTGCACAGAATCTGTTAATGATAAAGCACTTCTGAATACCTGTATCTTGAAAACTCTACAATGAGACAATACAAAATTTAATAAGAAACAAGATATAATAGCGGAAAGCCTCAATCTCAGCCTCACTCAGCTACTGAAAAGGAACAAAGAATAAGACAGAAAGTACTCTTGTTAATAAAGCAACCAGATTAAATTTGAAAGAACATCAAGTTACTGATGTGTACAGACACAAAAGCAAGGTCGGATACTGTACAACACACTAACTAGAACATGGAATCTGAGATGTATGAAACAAGAAATGAAATCAGTAAGTATCAAAATATGGAACTTGTATACACTGTAATATAGTATATGGTGAGAAAACTAAAGTAGACGGGAACAGAACATTTCCAACCAGATAACTGCTAAATGCTTTACTCTAGAAATTACAAATGCAGAAGAAATGGTGTGAATCCATCTCCCAAGTGACAGTCCTTCAAACTGTTGAACATAGCTATCATATTGTTTTTCTGTCTCTTCTCCTCCAAGCTGAACATACTTAACTCCCTCAAATCCTCCTGTTAGTAATGTTCCTCTAGACCAGTGATGGTGAACCTGTGGCACACAGAGACGTCTCCCTCGGCACGCAAGCAGAGTGCTACTCCCTCGCTACCCCGCTACACCCCCACCCCTACCCCGCCCCTGTAGCTGAACCTCAAACTGCAGCAGCATCAGCCACCTCTTCTTGCTACCTGCCTTGGTTGCTGCACTCCTTCTTTAAGAGATCGGAGATAAGGTGGCTCGATTGGTTACAGTTGTAGAAGGGCCCCCGGACAGTCTATCCGGGCCTTGTGAATGGCTGCTTCCACCCGGAGGTGACTGCAAGCAGGACGAGGGAAAAGCTCCAATTAAGAAGGGAAGGAACATGCGACTTCATCAAGCTTGTTTAAATGTATGTAGAAAATGGAGGGAGCGAGGGGTGTGTGTGTGTTTGTGTGCGCGTGTGTATGTGTGTGAGACACAGACAGACTCAAAACTGTTAATCTCCACTGCATTTAGCTCTGCAGTTTCTGCTGACAACAGCAGAAGTCTGAAGTGTGTAGTAACCATGTTTCTCTATTTCTCATCCCCAAAACAGGCAAGAGTATCACAGTTAATTCCCAAAATCTGAATCCCAGTCTTTCTGCTCCTGCTCCTATTTTGACTGCAACACCAAACAAAAGGTCTTACAAACAAAAGACTGGGTTTCTTTATTGAGTCAATCCATCTCACATGCAATCTTATTCTTTTCCTACTGCTTTGCACTTTTTCCTGCATTGCTGCCTTTTCCAATGAGCTTGTCTTCTTATGATGCCACTGTAGTACAGTACCCTTCGTTTGGTTATTTTAGCTTATAGTGAAAGTCCACAATTAATTTGTTTTGCTTATCTTTTGGACAAGTCATGCTATCTGTAAAACTCTATCCCAATACTACATTTCAAATAAGTGAAATGTGTGTATACACTTTATGTAGTGTATAAAATGTGTATTAAAAATCTGCACTCCTATATATAGCTGCTTTTCTGAGGGTGGCTAACTTTGGAGGAAACAAGTTCAGGATTTCAATTTACTTCATAAGCTTTATAAATGCTGTTGTTGTTTAGTCATTAAGTCGTGTCAGACTCTTTGTGACCCCATGGACCAGAGCACACCAGGCCCCCCTGTCTTCCACTGCCTCCCGGAGTTCGGTCACATTCACATTGGCCGCTTTAATGACACTGTGCAGCCATCTTGACCTCTGTCATCTCCTTCTTTTTCCTTCACACTTTCCCAACATCAGGGGCTTTTCCAGGGAGTCTTCTCTTCTCATGAGATGGAGCCTCAGCTTCGGAATCTGTCATTCCAGTGAGCACTCAGGGTCTATTTCCTTCAAAATGGATAGGTTTGTTTTCCTTGCAGTCCAGGGGACTCCTAAGAGTCTCCTCCAGCACCACAATTCAAAAGCATCAATTCTTCGGTGGTCAGCTTTCTTTATGGTCCAGCTCTCACTTCCATACAACACTAGTGGAAAAACCATAGCTTTGACAATGTGGACTTTTGTTGGCAAGGTGATGTCTCTGCTTTTTAAGATGCTGTCAAGGTTTCTCATCATTTTCCTCCCAAGAAGCAGGTGTCTTTTAATTTTGTGGCTGCTGTCACCATCTGCAGTGATCATGGAGCCCAAGAAGGTAAACTTTGTCACTACCTCCATATCTTCCCCTTCTATTTGCCAGGAGGTGATGGGGCCAGTGGCTATGATCTTAGTTTTTTTGATGTTGAGCTTCAGACCATGTTTTGTGCTCTCCTCTTTCACCCTCATTTTCACCCTCTGCCATCAGAGTGGTATCATCTGCATATCTGAGGTTGTTATTTCTTCCAGTATGTCCATTTCCTCTCATTACATTTAATCTTAATTTCGTTTTGGGATTCATCCAGTCCAGCCTTTCATATGATGTATTCTGCATATAAGTTAAATAAGCAGGGAGACAATATACAGCCTTGTCGTACTCCTTTCCCAATTTTGAATGAATCAGTTGTTCCATATCTCGTTCTGTTGCTTCCTGTCCCACATATAGGTTTCTCAGGAGATAGATGAGGTGGTCAGGAACCCCCATTTCTTTAAGAATTTGCCATAGTTTGCTGTGGTCCACACAGTCAAAGGCTTTTGCATAGTCAATGAAGCAGAAGTAGATGTTTTTCTGGAACTCTCTGGCTTTCTCCATAATGCAGCACATGTTAGCAATTTGGTCTCAAGTTCCTTTGCCCCTTCGAAATCCAGCTTGTACTTCTGGGAGTTCTTGGTCCACATACTGCTGAAGCCTACCTTGGAGGATTTTGAATATGACCTTGCTAGTGTGTGAAATGAGTGCAATTGTACGGTAGCTGGGACATTCTTTGACACTGCCCTTCTTTGGAATTGGGATGTAGACTGATCTTTGCCCTTCTTTGGAATTGGGAGGTAGACTGATCTTTTCCAATCCTCTGGCCATTGCTGAGTTTTCCAAACTTACTGGCATACTGAGTGTAGCCCCCTAACAGCGTCATCTTTTAAGATTTTAAATAGTTCAACTGGAATGCCATCACCTCCACTGGCCTTGTTGTTAGCTGTGCTTTCTAAGGCCCACTTGACTTCACTCTCCAGGATGTCTGGCTCAAGGTCAGCAACCACACTATCTGGGTTGTCCGGGTGCATGTGTTGCTCTCAAACTAACAGCATATGGGCCAAGGTTTGACAAATTATCAGCATGCATACAACATCAAAAATTACATTGTGCAAAAGCATGCCAAGCTGAGTATCCCTTATCAAAAAATACATTCATATGATTATTTTTGAAGTTTGTATAAATAACCTGGCTTGTATTACTTTAATATTTTTTTCCATTTACTAGAGTTAATGGTTATTTTTCAATAAAAAGTGTTTGTATCATTGAGAGATCTGTTATGTTTTGAAGACAAACGGTGATGATTAGTTCAAACAACTGTATGTGTTATTTTTTCTAAACTAAAACATCTGTATTCAGATTTAATTGCAGTGTTGGCAGTTTGAAATAAATAATTTGGTTTTGTGTCACCATTTGGGCACTCAGGCTCAAAAAGGTTAGCCATCACTGCTCTAGACCTACTGTAGCTTCTCAATATCCTTTTCAAACAGTGGTGCCCAAATCTGGACACAGTGTTCCAGATGAGACATGACCAATGCAGAACATAGTGGAACTAATACAGTACTTTCCTTGATCTATAGTTCTATGGATGCAGCCAAGTTCAGTATTACTTTTTTTTGTTGTTGCTCCTGACTTATACAGTATTTGCATTGCAGTGTACTAGGACCCCTAGATTCTTTTCACATATACCCATCCTGTATTTATGTCTATAATTTTTTCTTCCTAAATGTGGAATATTTTTCATGCTAAAAACTAATTTTGTGTGCTTGTTTCAGTTCTTCCATCTGCTAAGATCATAATAAATCTAGATTCTTTCTTCTGACATTAGCTACTCTTCCCAACTTGATGTCATCTCCTCCTCCTTCAATGAAGCCTCTTATAGGGATATTGTATAGTACTGTGCCTCAAACAGAACCTTGCAAGAGCCCACTTATCACTTCTGTTCACGAATAAGTGCAGTGGACGTGAACAGATGCTGATCTTGATAGAGAGAGATGCAAAGAAGAAGAAAAACACATCGTACTGCATACTCTACTGTTAGATAGCATATTAGAAGTACGATAGATGAGAAGTGGGTGTTTTTAATGTCTATTTTTGAGTGGCATTTGCTGGTACTGTAAGAGACAGTGGATAAAGAAGTTACTATAAACAAAGAATCTAAATGTTGATACATCTCCACTTCAGCAAACACTAAGAGGCATTGTGTTTGGCAATACTGTACTGAATGAGATGAGTTAGCATTATTCTAGTTTAGAATACAAATACATCTATTATTGTACTTCACTCATATTTGCTTATGAGAAACACTACAAGAAAACCATTACAGTGGTGCCTCGCTTAACGAGTGCCTCGTTGAGCGATGGCCCCTATGGGGTTTTTTCGCTTTGCGAAGATCGCTAAGCGATTCGCTTAGCGATCTTCGCATAACGAAGCCGGGGAGAACAGCTGATCGGCGGTTCCAAAATGGCCGCCGGAAGGTCCGCACCGCATTTTCGCGCCCTGCCCTCGCTTAACGAGGGCGCGAAAATGGCGGCGCTATGAAGAAACATCGCTGAACGGTGAGTTTTCAAGCCATAGGAACGCATGGCTTTTTTAATTCCGTTTAGGGATGTTTCGCTATAGCGAAGGTTAATCCGGAACGGATTAACCTCGCTATGCGAGGCACCACTGTATTTGTACACAGAATATCTTATGCATGTTTTTGAAGACCAATAAGACATATCAGTTTTTGAAATAAGAGCAGTAATTAAAACAGAAAGTTCAGAAAGCTGTGCATATATCTATCCTCCACTCTGGATATTATGAAATACAGTGGTGCCTCGCTTTACGATTGACCCGCATTACGACGTTTTTGTGATTGCAAAACGATGGTCTGAATAGGGTTTTTTTGCTTTGCTTTGCGATGATCGGTTCCCTGCTTAAATCTGTTCTTCACTTCCACTGTGTATTCATAAGGGATTTGGTTTAGATTATACCTGACTAGCCCAGTGGTTTTTCCTCCTTTCTTCAGTTTAACCTTAATTTTGCTGTAAGAAGCTGATGATCAGAGCCACAATCAGCTCCAAGTCTTGTTTTTGGTGACTGTATATGGCTTCTCCATCTTTGACCGCTATAAATAAATAGTTTATACAAAAAGAACAGGTATGTAATAATCATCCCACTAACTTATTCCCTAGAAATTACAGGAATAAAATCCTTCTTCAGGATAATCCATTCTACCCTTCTCATTTTGATCCCAGATAGAACCATTTTATACTCATATTCAAGTTACAAATGTGTGTGTTTTTTTTCAAATTATCACATTCACCTTGCTTCAAAGAGCACCAAAATTTTTCATGCCTTAAAATGTTCCTATAACCAGATTATTTCCTCTTCAAAAGAGAAATGGCAGAATTGTATCTGTTGATGTGTGAGATTTAAGAAAATTCAATAGAGAGCCTGTCTCCTCCTTGTAAACTGAACTTCTCTTTACCAAATCATATAACTGTAAACACCTTCTTAAAATATTCTGGATTCAAACTGGTATTATTATCTCCAGTACTGTATGTGTTTAAGTATTTCATCTTCTCTTAATGCATTCTGGGTTGACACTATCTTTGAAAAATGTGTGTCAGTGTCCTTGAAGAATGAAACTGCAGAGTGCAAAACAATGAAATCAGATTGCTTTTTTTTTAGTATGCATACCGTAAACAATATAAAATCAGTCTTATGCATATTATGTTCGGTCATAGATTGTTTCCAGTTCAGTTGAAGGTGTTGATCATTAGCTACAAAATCCTGAACTATAAAGCCCAGGATATACTAAAGACTGCTACTTCCCATATAAACCTGCCCAAAACTTAAACATTTTTTCCAGAAACTCTGGCCTAAAACCAAAATCTCACTAATAGCAAGCAACAAAACAGAAGATTCTTCCCAGTCCCTACTGCCTTCTATGCTGCCCAAAGAGTAACTTCAGTAGGTGCACGGTGGAACCGTATCCCCTCCCAGTTCCACTAACAGAAATACCCTTTGGATTTCTGCTGCTTGTCACACCACCATGAGAAATAAGGTTGGGGTGACACAGAACAGGCTTTTTATGTGGCAACCACCTTACCATAACACTCTCTTTCCAGTGAGGTCAAACTGGTCCCATCTTCACCAAGCATCTTTTTATTTTAAAGACTGCTTTGTTTAACTGAATTTTTGATGGGTTTTAAAGTTTTATTCCACTCTATATTTTCAAAATGGACTTACTATTCTTAATTTCAGTGATTTGCTCTTAAAATTCATGTCTCCCTGGGGACATTTTTGAGCAGAATTGCGTTCTATAAATGTGCTCATACATAAATCCATTTAAAAGACTCCTTACCGAAGTATTTCTTTTGAAGCTACCCTGTTTGCACTAAAATAAGGCCCAACCTGAAAATAAGCCCTAGTATGATTATTCAGAATGTTCTTAAGTCCTACTCTAAAAATACAGTAAGCCCTAGTTAAGTGAAACCCTGCCCTCCACCATTGTGCACCATTGTACAGCAACCAGAAGATGACATGACTGCATTTGAATAAATGTAGATGGTTGTACATGACAAAAATAAAACATCCCCTGAAAATAAGCCCTAATGCATTTTGGAGCAAAATGTAATATAAGACCCTGTCTTATTTTTGTGGAAACAGGGTACATTATCATATATAAATCAGTCTCCTTAAACATATTGATATTCACTACATCTTAATTCAAGAAAATTGCATAAAATATGTTAAATCTGAACTATGAAGACAATTTAACTTAAAACTGCAGGCTGACAAAAAAAAATCAGTTCCACCAAAATTAATGTAACAACTATCTTTCAGTATAACAAAGTGTATTGCAGAACATGTCATTTGAACTATTAGCATCTTGGCAAATTAACGAATCTTTTCTTTTCAAGCTAAAAGTCTTGTTAACAGCCATGTTTAAGACACAAGTTTAGAATCAAACAATGTATTCAGCCATAACTAACTTCAGAAGCCATTACAATGAATGTATGACATGTATATATTACATGGACGTTCAGAATATTAGCTGCTACCCTCCATCAAATGCTAGTGCAATAGGATGAAGCATCACTATACTGACAAACAGGTCTCATTCAATATATTTAGCAATGCCTATATAGAAAGTTCCATCTGAAAAGTTGACAACAGCCAAAATCCAATACAGTATTAAACTGCAACCAGAGTAGGTTCAGTGAATCATTGGAAGTCACAGAGAAGTCGATTCACTAAATCCTCTCTGTTTCAGTGGGCCTTTTCTAGTTATGACTTACTACTGGATTTCAGCCTTTACTTTCTCCTTCTTATTCCATGCACTTTGCACATGCTCGTAAACAATTTTATTAAATATATAAGCAAACTCAATAAATAATTAGATTTCTCCCACCCACACATCCTCTTAGTTGCAGTTTAGTAACATTTGCATCTTTAGTCATATACTGTACTCTGAATATTTGCATCAGATGAAAGACCTTACTATAAATAAATCTAAGAACATTTAATAGATACCAATCAATAGTCTATAAAAATGTTACTTTTAACAGGACAGGAGCAGCAGCATTTAAAATGTACTGATGAAAAAGGCATTCATAGCAATAAGAGTATATGTTGCACAGTTTCAAACACACCAGATATCAAATTTCTCTACATTAAATCCATTTTTAAATCTCAATTAATCAAGTTAACATTTACCAGGAAAGAATGGATCAATATCCCCGAATCTTCTTTTGTTAAACTACTTGTTGTATATTCCACAGCATTACTGTCTCCTTGATGTTTACAAATATACGAACAGTTCCTCTCAATAACTGTACGAATACCTTTAAATAAAACCACACTTGTCGTGCAACCCATTATAAATACACTACAGTTCACATTTTTAGACAATTGATCTATTTGCAGAATATATTCCTTTGCTTCAAAACACAGTCTTCATCACCATCTTCAAAAGTACAACAGCTAATATCTATATTAAATGTCACCGTATTGTAAGCTTGCTTAGCGGTGTGCTAAAAATCCTGTGGCAGTTTCAGCGAGAGCCACACCTCACCAAGAAGTCCTCTCTCAAATGGAGCGCTTTCTCAAAGGCTATTAATACAACCAGAAAGGAACAGAATAACATTGAAGAAAAGGTCTTGATTCCCATTTGGCATATATCATCGTGTCTTATTCAAGCAGACAAAGATACTGCTGCAGCTTCTACTACCGAGCACAAAGAATTCTCATCTGCTGCAAAAAATGCTCTCCCAGAATGCTTAGCTTAGAATTCGTACCAAGAGACGACGTTTCTTTGCCTGACCTAAATAAGGGGGTGGAGAGAATTAGTAATGCACTTAGAAATTCGCAGGAATCTTCTCTCTTCCACAAAAATTAAGATTTGGGGAAAACGTCTCACCTGCTGCTGCTATGGAAACACTAACACATGTCACTATACAAGTCTATTTCAAATGATCATACATGCCTGTACTTTTAATATGGAACCACTAGGGAGCATAAGATAGATTCTGCATGCTGCTTTTCTATGAAGGAAGAGATTGTATTTTTTTTTCATTTATATAAAAAGAAAAATACAGCTAAGTCATTCTTCAGTCTCATATCACTTCCAAACGGAGGTACATGTCTGTTTGGATCAGGTCCAAAACTGAATTTAAATAAAAATCGTTCTCATTTACTGAATGAGCTGCATTGAAATTGACAAACTGCCTTTGAACACCAGCTGAGATATGCTTTTCGTTAATGACCAGCGTAAATCTTTCTCTACTATAGAATAAAAAGATGTGATGATGCAAGAATTTTGTGGTCGGATCTCCTACTTTTTAAACACTGACCCTTTTCTTCTTTGCTTCTTTTAAAAAGTGTAAATAGGATCCATTAGGAGGGTGCCCTGATTTAGGGTTGCCCTTATAGCCCTAACTTAACTAAACTGCTTTTCTTTCTACAGAAAAAATACAGAGGTACTGTACATGTTTTTCCTTTTCTGAAGAGCATTTCTGGGAGAAAGATTTTCAATCAGCATGGGGGGGAGGATCTGATATCCCAGCCCTCTACAACAATGGTTCCCAACCTTTCTCACTTGTATACCCCTTGGCAGCCCATTTCCATACACTGTACACTTCCTATTAGCAAAATACAGTGGTGCCTCGCATAGCGATTGCTCCGTTGAGCGACAAAATCGCTTAGCGACGGAGTTTTTGCGAGTGCAAAAGCAATCGCTTTGCGATGGTCCCTATGGGGTTTTTTCGCTTTGCGATGATCACGGGGGAGCGATCATGGCAAAGCGACCCTTTTTTAACAGCTGATCGGAGGTTTCAAAATGGCCAAAAGGAAAACAAAATGGCCACCCGCTGTTTCTCCTCGCTTAAGAGGCAGCAAAAATGGCGGCGCTATGGAGGATTTTCGCTTAAAGGTGAGTTTTTAAGCCCATAGGAATGCATTAATTGCATTTTAATGCGTTTCTATGGGCTCTTTAATTTTGCTTAGCGATGAAATCGCTTAGCAACGTTTTTTTCGGAACGGATTAACGTTGCTAAGCGAGGCACCATTGTATTTGTAATTAATACAGTTGCTGTACTCCAGTACCAGCAAGCCAGTACTCGAATGTTGACGAAGCAGAGAAGATCGAAAGCTGAGCCTCTGAGAGGTGAACCGCCAAGCATGCGTGTTGTAGTGTAGTGGTTTCCAAACTGTGCATCACGGTGCCATGGGGCACTGGGAAATGCACCCAGGGACCGCATGGAATCCTCTCAGCCTTCTCCCCACCCTTCTCTCCCATACAGTATCTAAAGTATTATACATACATACATATTATACAGCAGTGGTCCCCAACCTTTTTCGGACCGGGGACCGGTTGGGGCGTGCGGGCTCTGTGCGCAGACCGGTTGGGGTTGCGGGGGCACCCCCACCCTCACGCGTAGGTGTGTCACGCTTGCAGGTGGGTGTGTTATGCTTGCAGAGGGGCGTGTCAAGATTGCTTGCAAGCATGACACGCCCCTTGCGCTTGTGCATGACACACCTATCTCTTGGGCGACCCCGGCCGGCCCGCACGATCCTGGAGGACCTCGAGCTGATGGGCAGTGCACCTGAGCCAGGCCTGCTGGGTCGACGGCTTCCGCACCCTCTTCGCCGAGTACTTCACTAAGGTGGCGGCCCTGGAGCGCCAGCGGGGCGTCAAGGCCTGCTTCCTCCTCCTGGCTCCTTACTTGCAGTTCCTCTGGTGTCTCTGCATGGTGTAAAGAGGGAACCTTGTACCAAGACTAGGTTTCCTGCTCTCCTGTTTGCAAGGGACCCTTCCCTGCCTGCCCCACCTCCACCAAAAATGCAGCTTCTCCATTTTTCCAAAAGTTGCTTCTCTTGGAGAAGTCGGACCACAAGGGTATTTCCTTTAAGCCAGTGGTCCCCTACCTTTTCCAAACCACAGACCAGTTGGCGACAGGCTCCGTGCACAGGGGGCACCCCCCCCACTCGTGGGTGGGTGTGGCGCACTCGCGTGCATGCACAGGTGAGCAGGGCGTGCTCATGCGCAGGTGAGCAGGATGCGCTCATGCACAGGTGAGCAGGATGAGCTCATGCACAGGTGAGCAGGATGCGCTCGTGGGTGGGCATGACACGGATGCGTGGATGGGCATGGCACACTCACAGGGCGCACCCATGCAGGTTTGTGGGGCACTCGTGTGCACTTGGGCAGGCCATGTGTGCATGTGGGCACGGGGGAGTGCATGCAGGGGGGGCGGGAGATCTGTCTCCACGGCCCTGTCCTACGAAGGCTACGGACCAGCAGCAGGCCGTGGACCAGGGGTTGGGGACCCCTGCTTTAAGCTATTTGTATATAGCATAGTGTTTGGTTCCATCTAGTGGCTAGTCCTGTTAATACACCCTGGGAAAGAGTGTTCGTGTGTGGGGGAGGGGGTTGTTTTTGTTTTTATTATTTTTTCAAGCAGTGGAAAAGTGAAGCCACAGGTACAGTGGTACCTCAACTTACGAACTTAATCCATATTGGAACGACGTTTGTACGTCGAAAAGTTCGTAAGTCGAAGTACCATTTCCCATTGAAATGCATGGGAATGGAATTAATCCGTTCCAGCATTTCAAAAGGCAAAAAAGGAGGGGGAAAGGGCTGGAAATCCCAATTTCCCGCCCTTTCTCCCTGCCTTTTTGGCTTCGGAGGTCTCAAAGTGCTTCCTCCGATGTCAGGGGGGAAACCCTTTGAGACCTCCGAAGGTGCTGATTGCGGCGGCGGGATAGCGGGCAAGGTAATTAATTGTTTGAAATGAAAGTATATTATCTGAAGTATCTGAGTGTATTCCAATTCTAAGATTTATAGATCTGAAATTGTTAACAACTCTTGATTCAGTGTTGCAGATGATTAACCACTAGAGATGGAAGTATTTGTATTCGTATATGAATATTCCCGCATAGGTGAAGATAACGAGGGTCTGGCACCATGTGGCCGGCCAGTCCACTCACTGATGTGCTAATGCCGCAGGGTCCATGCTTGCATACTATCACTCCAGAGTGGTCACCGAGCCACTCTTCAACCTGGCAGAAAAGCTTGTCGTCCCGCCTCCTGCCAGGAGTGGCTTGGCGATAACAATCTCCGGAGCAACAGGACGGCAGCGCGGACCCCACAACATTAGCACATCAGTGAGTGGGCCCTTATTAGCTCCACCTGTGTGGGGGTATTCGTATTCGTATACAAATACCCCCATCTCTATTAACCACCATTTTTACTAAGGCTGAAAGATAAACTAATACGATTCTGCAACATGGCCGGTAACATTCATTATGTGGCACTGGTTCTAACAATATTGATGCATACAGTGGTACCTCGCAAGACTATTACCCCGCAAAACGACAAATCCGCATGACAAGGTTTTGTGACCGCCATTGTGCTTTGCAAAACAGTTATTCCTATGGGGGAATTTCACTGGACGACATTTTGGTCCGTGCTTCCCCAGACGCTTTTTTCCCGGGACCGATGCTTAGCAAGAGGACGATTCAACAGCTGATCGGCGGCTCCACAAATGGCTTCCCTAGGGTGTTTGGGACCGATGCTTAGCAAGAGGACGATTCAACAGCTGATTATAGCATTTATTGGGGGAAAAGAAAATAAACAATTGCTGTTGGTTTGTTTTTCAGTTGGCAGTGCAAAGCAGGCTACTGAAAAGTAACTAAATACCGTGTACAGAATGCTGAAGAGAGTTGGGAAAGGTAAATTTAGGTATGCTTGGTATGCATTTAGGTGCTACAAAACACAACTGTCTCTGCTTTCAAATACACAAAGTATTTGCATCATTGCAAATATCACTGCATCATTCCCTTTATGTGTTCTGTTCTTAGTCCATTATTTATCATACGTATTCCACATAATGTTCTTTGGCTCCTCAAAATTCTTATTTAGCACTCAGGAATTCAAAATATTTTCCCATCCACTCTAATCAGGATGACAGCTAATTCATCTCAGGATTTGTATTCTTAAGCTTAAATAGCACCTACTACTACTACTTCTTTTTAAAATTCTTTATGCCTGCGTGGTATAAATGTTGTTCTTTTAGAAAGCATTATTTGAAAGTAGATCTTAAGTGTTCTGATGTCAGCAATACCTGTTAATAGAAACAATTTGGTTTATGATGTACTACTTTAAAATAGTATGGATACCACTTATAAAAATTAAATAGTAATATATACATCTTTCACATTAAGTCCAGGAATTACAAATCTTAAATTATTTAGTTATAGAGTACTGTGTTTTAGCATATGATCAATGTAGTATCTTATTGAACATGCTTTCTTATCACTCCATCTAGTGGTAAGAATATATTCATTTTCAATTATGGACACTACAATCCTACAATCCTGTTACTTGGAAACAGATCACACTGTATTGAATGGGGCTTGCTCACAAGTATGTATACACAGGAGGACAGAAGACTTAATGCAAAGCTAGATAATACTTTAGGCAACACTGAATTATTTAAAACTGTATGGAACAAACATTAAACCTAAATTCCCTAAGAACAGCTATGTTAATCTGTTGCAATAAAAGAACAAAGAACTGTACAATATGTTTACAATTAATAGGTTATAGCACGATGATTGTATCATGGCAAGAATATGAGCTTTTATGGACACATGGCTCACCTTCTCAGCTGCAGCCATGTTCACATGAAAATGAAAGCTTGATAATAGGCATCCCTGGATACTGTGAAAACTCAAAGAGTTCTAAAGCAGGGGTCCCCAAACCCCAGCCCATGGACCTGTCCCAGTTCGTGGCCTTGGAAAGACTGGGCCGCCGAAACAGATCTTCGAGAGCTGAAGGAACACACATATGCTTGCGCGCCACACTCCCACCCACCCACATGCATGCAAAAAAGAATTAAGCAGTTCCGTTTTCTCCCTGTTGCCTGCCACCTTCTTGTCATCTTCTCCCACTAGTGGGTCAACCATTTCCTTGACTTTCTCTTGCTCCTTACATGTTGAAAGAAACTTTTTTGGCATTTGTTGCTAGTCTTAGCTCATTCTGAGCCTTATTATTATTAGTTTTATTTATATGAGGCATTTCTCCCAACAAGGGACCCAAAGCGGCTCACAACATTCAAATTCATGCAATTTAAAAACACAATAAATATGAAAAGCTAAATTAAACAATATATGATTTAAAATACAATTAAAAGATTAAAACATGAAAACATTAAAAAGATTAAAATTATCTGCTAAAATGGGGTTCAGGGATTCAGTTATAACTGTTAAAAGCCATTAAAAGCCTGCCTGAAGAGATGGGCCTTTAGCTTTTTTCGAAAGGATAACAGGGAAGGGGGCATCCTGACCTGTATACAGTGGAGTCTCGACCTAGGAATGGCCCCACTTACAGACTTTTCGACGTACGTGCAGCTCCAGCTGCAAAATTTTGGATCAACTTGCAGCCGGAGCTTCGACGTACGGATGAAAAATGCAGGGAAAAAGGGCGGGAAATTCAAACTGTTGGTGGCGAAGAGGCTGCTTCTTTAGCTCTTTTGCCCCAACGGTTTGGAAAAGGGAGGGAGCCAGGCAGTGGGGGAGAAAGGCAGGAGTCGATCTGGTCTTTCTCCCCCACCGTGCAGCTTCTCCACTGCTGAAACCACCATCAGGTGCAGCGCTTTGGGAGAAGCCGCGCGGTGGGGGAGAAAGACCGGATCGGCTCCTGCCTTTCTTCCCTGCCATCCGGCTTCTCCCAAAGGGCTGCCCCGATGGTGGTTTCAGCAGCGGAGAAGCTGCCCGGTGGGGGAGGAAGGGCTGGAATGTATTAATGGGTTTTCAATGCATTCCTTTCGACCTACAGACTTTGACCTACGGACACCATTCCAATACGGATTAAGTCCGTAGGTCGAGACTCCACTGTAGGGCTTTATAGGTAATGACCAGCATTTTGAATTGGGCTTGGAAACTGATAGCCAGTGCAGTTCTTGTAAGAGGTGCATTACATGCTCCTTGTAGCTGACTCCAGTGTTTTGCACCAGCTGAAGTTTCCGAACTGTCTTCAAAGGCAGCACCACATAGAGCATGTTACAGTAATCCAAACAGGGTGTAACTACAGCATGTGTTACTGTAGCCAGATCCAACATCTCAAGGAATGGGCGCAGCCAGCACACCAGTTTTAGTTGTGTAAATGCACTCCTGGCCACCACCGAAACCGGACATCCAAGCTTAGGGATGAATCCAGGAGTACACCCAAGCTGTGGACCTGAGTTTTTAGGGGGAGTGTAACCCCATCCAGCACAAGTAGTATGCCTATTTCCTCATCTGCCTTCCGACTAACCAGGAGCACCTCTGTCTTGTCTGGATTAAGTTTCAGTTTGTTTGCCCTCATACAACCCATTACTGATGCCAAGCACTGGTTTAGAGTCAAGACAGCTTCCTAACTCCATCCTTGTAGATTCAAGTATTTGCTGGTATTCTGTTCTACCCTGTTTCCCTGAAAATAAGACCTAACCTGAAAATAAGCCCCAGTTAAGTGAAACCCCACCCTCCACCACTGTGCAGCAACCAGAAGACGATGACATGACTGTATTTGAATAAATGTAGAATCTTGTACATGAAAACAATAAATCCCCTGAAAATAAGCCCCAATATATTTTTGGAGCAAAAATTAATATAAGACTGTCTTATTTTCGTGGGAACATGGCAGTTACAAGCCCCTTTTTCAGTTTTTTATACCTATCCTTTTTGTCCCTTAGCTTGTCAGAGAACTCTGTGTGCATCCATGCCAGTCTTGTCAGACGTCTCTTGTTTTTCTTTCTCTGCTGCATTGTATTGATTTGGGCCTTTATTATCTCACCTTTCAGGGTTTCCCAAGCATCCTGAACTATTTTCCCCTTTAGGATTTCCATTCATGGAATCTTTCCTATTACATCTCTTAGTTTGTTAAAGTCAGCTCTCTTAAAATCTAGAACATTAGTCTAACTTGGTATAGTTACTCTTGCCTGCATGATGGTGAATTCTAATATGACATGGTCGATTTCTCCTAAAGTTCTTACAATTTCCACTCTCTCAACTATTTCCTCCCTATTAGTAAGTATTAAGTCCAGTATGGCTGACCCTCTAGTTCCCTCCTCCACCTTTTGGATGATAAGTTGTCAGTCAGGCAAAAAGCAAAGCATGCTGCTTATATACCGCCCCATAGCGCTTCAAGCACTCTCTGGGCGGTTTACAAGTTAATTATGCAGGCTACACATTGCCCCCCTCCAGCAAGCTGGGTACTCATTTTACCGACCTCAGAAGGATAGAAGGCTGAGTCAACCTTGAGCCGGCTACCTGGGATTGAACCCTAGGTCGTGAGCACAGTTTTGGCTGCAGTACAGCAGTTTTATATCCTTCTAGCAGCATATTCCAATCATGGGTTTTGTTCCCACCAAGTTTCAGTAATGGCAACAATGTCATACCTGCCCTCACATACTAGGACTTCAAGTTCTCCCTGTTTGTTCCCACGCCTTGAGCATTAGTGTATACTCTGAGCCCTTTATGGCTGACCTTTTGTTTGCTTCCTGTGTCTCATGTTTTATACTTGAGTGTCCCTTCCTTCTCACCACTTCCTTCCTCACTGTCAAGTTCAGTGTCATGGGTTTTGTGCTTTGGGTTTGGCCCTAGAGACTGTCCTCCTTTCCCCTGGAGATTTAGTTTAAAGTCCTTTGGATGAGTTGAGCGAGAAGTCTGCCAAACACATTCTTCCCAGTCCTTGTGAGGTGCACAACTGGAAAAGTTCAGCCTCTGTCAATGAGGTACAGTGGGGGATCCAATTCCTCACCTCTAGCTCCAGAGCCAGATGCCTATACCACTGAGCTATCCAGCAGTTCTTGAGCTAGTTCAGCTATGGCAAACCTATGGCACGCACACCACAGCTGGCGGAGCCCTTTCTGCCAGCACGCAAGCCATAGGTCACCAGATCGCTACTCCTCCCACCCCACACAGCCAAACCTGAGGAGGTGTATGTGTGTGTGTGTGGGGGGGGAGTAAGGAGATCTTGCCTTCCCTTGAATCCTGCAAGCACCGGCAGATGGAAACAAAGGAACATGAGAAAATAACTTGCCTTCCATCTCCCCTCCTGCCTCCCTCTAATGATGTAGGACACCCCCTCTCTCGCTTAAAGGGACAAAGTCCCAGTTGGGACTGGAGAGGAAAAGGGGGCAGCGCTGGAGGCAGGCAGGAGGTGGAGGAGAACAATGCCCCTGCAAGGGCTTCATCGAGTGTGTGTGTACAAGTCCCTGGTGCTGCCAGCGGATCTGGTGTGGGGTCTTAAGGCACCTCCGTGCCGGGATTCCCCCTTTCACCGCCACTTCAGGGTCTGCCGCCGCTGCCGCCACCACTTTGGGTCCGCTGCCACGGCTGCGGCACACCGCCTACTGTTTTAGGGTTTTTTTTCAGTTTGGGCACACGAGCCCAAAAAGGTTCGCCACCGCTGAACTAGCTGATGTCTAAAATCAGGGTGAATTAAAATCAATTATATTTTTTAATTTAAAAATCTGATTTTTTAAAATTTAAATTGAATTTTTAATTTAAATTAATTTTAATGACATGATTTTGGAGGAAAAATCTAGATAGTTTTCTTTTTAAGACACATAGTTCAAAGATTATTGAGCAAGAAACAGAACTTAGTTATGTAGCATAAAGCATGCAATGCAATACTTAACTTTCTGGTAAACCAATTAATCCAACTTATCTAAGCTGAGATAAGACACATTTCTTCACAGTAAAAATGGCATAAAAATGAACAAAGTTCAGGAAAAGACCTTAATCCCATTGTTGTTCTGCAAATCTACGTACAATGAACACACTGATGTTTAGGCAAATACAAGAATATGCATGCTATATAATGTTATTGTTTTAGTTGAATAAAACAGTTGTTCTCCAAATAAGAGTGACTAACCTATTAAACTAGAACCTGTTCTGATATAGCTGTTTTATTCATATTTATTATTCTAAATATGAAATCTTCATCTGGTTGCAAATATTAGAGATTATAACTACCAGCAGGAATGAGTCTCTACATTTAAAAATAATGATGTAAACTGAGTCTTAATGAGTAGCGGTTTAAATCATGATTTAAATCAGTTTTATTTAAATACTTTTTTTTGTAAAGCGTGTTCTTTCAGTATTAGAAGAGGCAGCCATGTTAGTCTGTGCTAGCATATCAAGCCAAAAAGAAAAGAAAAGAAATAACGACAACACAAACATTGTGGAACCTTAAAGACTGTTATATTCTAATGTGAGCTTTTGTGAACAAGTCCACTTCCTCAGATATCAGTAATAATCTTCTGACAAACTGACTGAGCTGTCAAATGCACCTTAGAATGGTTTTGCATTGAGCACATGCGCATATTTTAAATATTTGGTTTTAAATATCATACTGAAGCTTAGAATCCACTGAATGAGCTACAACACTTCCAAATAAGCATGCATAGGATTAAACTGCACATCTTCCACATGTACAAACATTCCTTCCTGAGAATATAATCCAATTTGAATTAGAAGGATTCTGTAAATTTTAGACAGAAGAGAAAGTCCGTGTAGCAAAAGATATCTTAAAATAGCTCCACAACTCCACTATTCAGTTCTTAACCAACTTAACTGATTAATCATGAGGCAAGTCAATTCTGATTTGTAGCAACTTTTTCCAGTGTTTTCTAGGTATACTCAGAATTGGTTCCCCATTTTCTTCTTCTGAGCTGGCTCTTTCCTGAGAGATATATTGGAGATTCAAACCTCTGGATCTAAAAAGCTACACAAACAGCTTTTGAAAAACTACTATGAATAACAACACCAGCAAAGTTATGATTATCTACTCAATCAATTCACTCATAAAGCTAGTTCAAATCATAACATGTATGACACCCATCAGTGGGGTTTGACAATTTTTAAAGATATACCACATGTTCTAATTGCTTTTCAGTTGTTTTCTTTAGTTTTCAGCTACATTCCCAACAAAGTTTACAAAAAGAAGAGACCCATTAAATATATAAAAAGCTAGAAGTTTTTGGAAAAGGCAGTGTAAACTAATAGATCCCCAGAATTATAATACCATTTTAGTTTTACAGTAGGAAAAAATACAAAACTGTCCTCTGGATTCATCAACACAATCACTTAAGGTTTACTATAACCCTGGTTCTCAAAGTAACTATTAGATATGTATTTAGAAAACTAAAGCTTGATATTTTCAAGAAAGTATATCATATAAAAGTACGTATACCAAATCCTAAATATTTTCAGGATTTTATAATCAGATTTTAATTGCAGGATTTAAAAAAATCTTCAGCTTAAAATAAAACTTATAAGGCTTATTCACAGTACTTGTGGATTAATTCATGTACCAACAAGCATGACAACTCGAAGTTGTAATACATGCCTTGACTTTTAGGCTTGCAAGCAATAAACATGATCTCAGACACTGTGCTTATTTGCAACTTAGCCTTTATGCACCTAAAGTGGTGCCCTGCAAGACGATGTTAATTCATGCCATTGAAATCGCTGTCTTGTGAAAACATTGTCTTGCAAAAAGCGTTTCCCCATTGGAATGCACTGAAACCCGTTTAATGCGTTCCAATGGGGAAAAATCATCGTCATCCAGCGAAAATTGCCCATAGGGAAGCTGCTTTGCAAAGCACCAATCAGCTGTTTTAAATCGCTGTCTTGCGAAAAACGGACCCGAAAACACCTGTTTTGTGAAGATTGCCCCTAGGGAAGCCATTTTGCAAAGCCGACAATCAGCTGTAAAAATTTTCGTCTTGCGAAAAAACAGTCCGCAAAGCATGGACCAAACTGTCATCCAACGAAATTCCCCCATAGGAATCACTGTTTTGTGAAGCAAAATGGCGGTCGCAAAACCTCGTCATCATGTGGATTCATTGTTTTGAGGGGTACAGTGGTGCCTCGCTTAGCGACGTTAATTCGTTTCGCAAAAATCGCTGCAGAACGAAAACATCACTATGTGATATTAAAAAGCCCATAGAAACGCATTGAAACCCCTTCAATGCGTTCCTATGGGCTTAAAACTAACCTTAAAGCGAAGATCCTCCATAGCGCCGCCATTTTCGGTGCCTCTAAAGCGAGGAATCCGTCCCTAAACACAGTGAGCGGCCATGTTTTTTTCCGCAGCCATTTTGAAACCGCCAATCAGCTGTGCAAAAATGGGGGCTTTGTGACGATCACTTCCCTGTGATCATCGCAAAGCGAAATTTTCCCATAGAGAACATTGCAAAGCGATCGCTTTTGCAATCGCAAAAACAGCGCCACTAAGCGATTTCGTCGTCAAACGGCGCAATCGCTAAGCGAGGCACCACTGTAATTGTCTTGCGAGGTACCACTGTACACTGTTTCTTGATATTTCCCTTCCAATCCCTTTCTTTGCAATTCAGAACAATGAAATCAGGACACTAGAGGATAATTATAACATTTTCCTCTACACTTTCCATTTGAGTTAGAGACATCAGTTAGCAGCTGCAGGCCATATTCTGGATGGGAATGAAATGGATAGGCACAACACGTGGATGTAGGATGAACAGATATAACGGTGGCAAGAAGGGATTAGGGCAAGTATCCACATCATTATGGGGTGAAATATAAAATAATGAAAAGTACACAGGTCTATACTTACAGAATGAAAACAAGCATGGTTAAGTTTTGCAGTATGTTTGAGAATGAATTGAATATTTAGAATTTTTAAGCAAAGCATGTATGCTAGCATATTTTCATAATAGTAGAATAGTATTGCTTTCTTTACTGTTGTAAAACATGCATAAGCATATATTAAATATTCAATGTAAAATACACTTTACAAAAATTGGTTTGGAGAATTAAATCAGTATCTGGTTCAAATTAGCATTCATGGAATGGCAACTGTGGAAGCAGATAGGGCCAATTAGTGCAGTGCTCAGCCTGTGCCTGGTCGTGCAACCAGGCATGTACCCAGCATGTGTACAACATGCCCAGCACTTCATCAGTAGCAACATTTATAAGTGCAACTGTCATTGCGATGCAGCTATTCAAACAGGATACCGATCTTCAAATTTAAAAGCTTATACTAAGAGCTGACACTTCACAAATCCCAGCTTCAGTGTTAATGTTTTTTTTTTCTAGAAATAAGATTGGGTTGGAAGATCATGGGAGTGGAAGTAGGAAAGCATTAAGTTGCATAGTGAGAGACTGGAGAAAATGTTTCCAACTTATGGGCACAAAAGTGTATATAATTAAAAGCCTATGTTTAAAGCTGCTATAAATCAGACATGTTTATCAAATTTTTCTGAAATTATACCATTGATAGATGTAAATTCCCATGCCACATTCAGACAGGATACATCTGCTTAATTTCACAACAGCAAACCTACAGATGTTACCAAAACTACACAAGAGTTTTATGTTTGTATTATGGGGAATACGAAGCGCGGCATCACAGGTGCCACGGAGGTCCATTCCCTTCCCACAGGCACTTCCCTGTCTTACTGCAGTGCTGACCACTCCAGCAAGGAGGAGGGATGATGAGTCTCCCCACTCAGCTGCTGGACTGGTCAGCAGCACAGGGATGCGTGGAAGCGCCAGCCAAGCTACTTCCACGACTGGCACACTGTTACCAACAATGGCCGTACATGCTACACAAAGCCCAATGAATGGAGTACCTGATTCTGTGGGGAGGGTCAAAAGGGGCCGGCCACCTGTGATGGCAATATTCGTATTTGTCTCCAATATCCCATGTCTAACCACATATAGTGGTGCCTCACAAGACAAATGCCTCGCAGGACAAAAAAACTTGCAAGACAAATGGTTTTGGCAATGAGGTTGATGACTCGCAAGACAAATGTTCCTATGGCTGTGCTTCGCAAGAAGAATGTTTTCCGTTTTTTCTTCCTGCCCCATGTTTGCTGATTTTTAAATGTTTTTCTATGATGTGTAAAAAGTTAAAGTTTTTTATTGAAATTTTTGAAATCATCTGCACAATATGTATGGCTTTAAAGAGCACTTAAATAAACCCTTTGTAAACCAAATTTTACTTTGTTCTGACTTTTTTTGCCCATAGGAACACATTAATTAGATTTCAATGCATTCCTATGGGAAAACACGTTTCGCAAGACAAATTTTTTGCAGGACAACATTAACTGCAGAACGAATTAAATTCGTCATGCGAGGCACCACTGTATTTATATTTTGAAAAGAAATTATTTCAGTGTTGTACAAATCAACTCATAACACAAAAAATAAGATTACAGTACGTCATCATGATCTAGTATAGTATAAAACCCAAGAAGGGACAATAAAATATAAGAACGTTACAAAAATTGTCATACAGCAGATAAACATCAGAGCACAGAGATCAGAGTAGTAAATCTTTAATTACTGCAAATGCTTAGAATATATTAATTAACAAAGTACAAAAAATGTTGGTCTGGGATCACAAAGATAACAACGTGGGTGCCAGGTAATCTTTCCTAAGGAGAGCATTCCAAAGCCAGAGGGTTACCACCAAAGAAGCTCTTTTACCACTTCCTTCAAAACCTCAGATTGAAGTGTCAAACAAAAGGCATTCACATATGACCTTTAAAGACAAGACAGATGCATACAGAGGAGGCACTCTGTTAGACACCCAAGTCATGTAGATTCATATACCTGTAGTTCAAAATGAGCATTCTGAGTTGGATCCACAAACAACATAGAAACTAGGGAAGGTTAGAGACAGCAATCAGTGTAATTAGATAATACCTAGTCTCAGCTATTTCAAATTCACATTTTATATTAAGCAAAATTTCCATTCTGCCTTCAAACAAATAGGAAGTTACCACAAAATGAATCACTAACTAGATTATCCAGCTCCCAGAGCAATGCAAACAGAGAATATACCTTAATCCAGGGTTGGTCCAGATGTTATTGGACTGCAATTCATATCAACATAAAAAGAATGCTGACAGCTGCAGAGGACTATACTATGCCCACGTCTGACTTAAACACTGAATGTCCCCATGAAGGTCTCTGCCGTTTCACACAGAAAAGGACATAGGAGGAGCCTCCTCAAACAGTGAAAAAGCCTTGTGAGTACAGTTGGGCATCCCCTGGACAACAGAATGCAGCTGGCAAATCCTTCCCTTCCAAAAGCACTGTACTGGAACAGAACAGAACCCACCCATTTTATGAATGCCAATTCGCTGGACGGATGACAATTGAAATCAAGGAGAACTTTCTGCGCACATCTAAATTCTAATCGCTTCTGGTCAAAAATAGTCTGATTGTCTTGATACACTGTATTTCAACTGCTTTTTTTATTTTGCCTCTACAGTATTTCACATGTGCCCATGATTTTGAATTGCGCAATGATTCAAACGAATAAAAAAAGAACATCGAAATTTTGTTTTTGTTTCTACTAGTTGCAGTTGTTTTAAAAAGGGAAGGTAAATAAGTCCAATCTATCTATAAAATGCATATCAAAATGTTAAGAAGAAAAGATCAACTCAAATAAAATAGTCTGAAACCATAAAACTTTTGTATTGCTCACGTATTGCACACTCATGTATTGCTTATTATCATACATACATAACCTTCTTACTGCAAGGAACCATTTTTAAGACTGTCAGTATGCAGTACCGGCCTTTTCAGGTCCTCCATTTGCCAACCAAATACTGTGATGCCATGAGGTTTGAGGACCTTGGGAAGACTATCATTACAATTTCAAGATTCAGTACTGCTTGAATACAGACTTTAGAGCCAGTATTCAAGCAGCACTGAAGCCTGCAGAGGGGAAAGTAAGGGAAGAAAGAGTCACAGTATCCACAGTTAAGTGCCAGCATCATACTGATTTCAAATCAATGTTTGAAAATTTTAAATATTTTCTCATTCCAGCCAATTCTTTTAATCATCAAAGCACAACATACAAAACCAACACAAAGTTTTGATCTCAACTAATTAAGGAGTTCCGGAATCACATTTTTTTTACATTCTGATGATTATGATAAATCCTATGATTATGATAAATCCTCCATATGTTAAAAGGAGCATTTTCCTTTACACACATTCTACCTCTCAAACTCAAAAACTAGGACATCCAGTGTGAAGGATCATCCATCTCTGTAACACATAGCATTCTAAAGCACAGAGGAAACAGAAGTTTTATTTTCTATTACTTCCATATACTAATCCACATGTGTCAAACTCAGGGCCAAATCCAGCCCGCCCACCCGTTTCATGTGGCCCTCACAGTGTTGCCTGCTACTGCGCAGTATACAGTGGGGTCTTGACTTAAGAACGGCTCGAGTTAAGAACATTTTGACTTAAGAACCACTCTCATAGGAAAATATTGACTTGACTTACATACTTCGATTTGAGTTAAGAACTAAAAGAAACCACGTGGGAGGCAGGGAAAGTGTAAAATTTGAACTTTCAGTTAACTGTTGGCCAGTGAAAAGGGTGCCTGTCTGCTTCCTCACTCCTCCCAGCGTTTAGAGAGTGGATTGGGAGACAGTCTTCAGACTGCCTGGTCCTGTACTGCCTGGACTGTATTTTCCCTGCCTTCCCTGAACCTTTCTTGACCTAAGAAAAAAAGAAACAAAATATCCCCCTCTAGTGGTCGAAGGCGGAATAGCAGCTTCCCATTAGTTTCTATGGACGGAAAAGAGCAGATACGGATCAAATGGTTTTCAATGCATTCCTATGGGAAATGCAGATTTGACCTGAGAACTTTTTGACTTGAGAACCGCCTTCCAATATGGATTAAGTTCTCAAGTCAAGACCCCACTGTACAATATGCAGGTGCTTACTCGGTCACCCACCATGCTCCGCAAGGATGCTGGGAATCCACCCAGCGGGACTTCTAATCCCAGCATTCCAAGCAGCGAAGAGTCAGAAAGTGCAGCCGCTTGGGCAGCATACAGCACCATGGGAAATTTAGTCCTCGCTATTGCCAATTCCCATTCTTATCTGCTTGCCATTATTTCTAGACTTTGATCACAGACTTACTTTTAGAGCTAGCTATTACTCATGCCATTACTAAAACCAGTAACAATCAAATGAGGATTATATTTAATATGATAAAGAGTAGATACATTTATATAGTCTTAGAAATACAACAGACCCTTTGAGGGCAACCATAATGCCAATGTGGCCCAAGATGAAATTGAATATGACACCTCTGTACTAATCTCTGCTGGAGTTTTATTTACTTACTACCTGTGGTTTGTTTAACTAGGAGGAACTATTCTGGACTGCAGTGATTGTCTATCTGTATAGCTGTAACCAAATGTTCCTTTCACCCTTTGAATTCAAGGAGAGTTACACCTCTCTACTGAGTGCTTTTCTCTTCTCTTTCCTCAATTGGAGGCATCTTGTTTGCTGTTGAACTGTTTAGCTGGTTGCTAAGTATGTGTGCAGTAAAGGAAGTCCGTAATTAAAAGATGCAAGTAAATAATTTTTTTATTTGTAATACCAATGTCTCAGAGTGTGTTATTGAGACTAAGTGACAATTAATGAGAAAGGAGTGGGACTATGGAGAACTTGTAGTGATTCTCCTCTGTGGATCTCTGTACCTCTGCTGCATAGCAAAAGAGAATTTTAACAGAAATTCAAAACTTTGAAACATTCTTAAGCTTCTTCTACAATTTTAATTGCATAGCAACTAGAAACATTATTGGTGTATACTGCTGAAAATGCTAGACAATGTTAGTATATTTTACAGTTTCCACAAATGAACACTCCAATAAAAGAAAATGTAAGTGTATACTATACAGTATATTATATTCCTTAAAAAGTGAAAAATAATTTTAAACAATGTTTTGGATAACCTAATGTGAACAATCAGGAAAAGGCCACATGGTCATGGAAGAAATAAAAATGCAGTAACAGGTGAATCAACCACTAAGAATATCAAACAAACAAACAAAAAGCCAAACATAAACAAAAAACAAATAGCAAGATGATAAATCATCTTCAAGGCATTGTTTGGTTCTAACAATGTGCCTCAAGTTCTTATAGGCAGTTCCAAAATTATATGCTGTTTTTAATGTCCCAAATTCATATGGCTGCAGCACCCCACTGTAAAATGTTTTTATTGATTACAGATCTCTGAATATTAATCATAGGTAACTTCTATTATCATCAACCTTCTATTTGTCATTACAGTTTTTATTCACTTTTCACTCTAATCACACCTCAGATCTCCCAAACTACCACACTCTGTCTCCTTCTCCACTCACTCTCTGACTGACTCCCTCTCTGACTCCACCTCTTTATTACATATCTCTTGGCTCCGCCTCTCAGCAATATTAGCCTAAAATATGAATATTCATAAGTACTTAACATAATAAGGGTGAATGCTACAGTTATATTGCAGACCAACAGATTTATTGTAGAATAAATTCTAGTTTAATACTAAGCAGCCTTTCATTTATCTGTTTGGTAAACAGACTATTAAACAGCAAAAAACAAAAGCAAATTCATTGTAGGTTTAACTTGGGGGTGTTAGTTCTCTGTTTTCAGCAAAAACTCTGAGACATCCAGTGGACACACATGAGATATTAATGATAGGTAAGTGTTAAGTACTTCTTCACACTGTGCCTACACTGTAGAATTTCCTGTCATAAATAACTGTGATGTCCACAAACTTAAGAATGCAACACATGTTCAAATATGGTGGGGTTTGCCGCATTTATAAAATGTTTGAATTTGAAGCATATGACTTTGAAGTATATGCACAAGGATGATTTGACTGTTTCCAGCCTTTTTGCTGCCAAAGCAGCTTTTTTTCCCTTTTGCCTCTGCTTCTACTTTTTCATGCTGGAGGATTCAATCATGTTTTTCAATCAAGGGAAAACAGATGGAGCTTTGAAATACATGAGCGTGTGTGCGCACACACACACACCACATTAGGATTCACCCACCAGCACCATTCAGGTGCTTTTCACATTCAGAACTTCAGATGGAAAGTTCAAGGCGCTCAGCCTGCAAATAAGGAGAAATGGGGGAATCCCAATGTGTTCTGTGCACATATGTGCATGCACATTTAAAATCCCAACTGTTTTCCCTTCTGGGACATTTTCTAACATTCTTTGACATGCATTCATATAAAAAAATACAAGACATCGGAATTTCCTCCCCCCCCCCCACACAAAAATTCATACATCAGAACAAATCCATAGATCATCCACAAAAACCACAAGATCATTACTACCTCCCCCTCACTTTCCCTGCTCTAGTTTTCTCACGCAAAACAATAAAAGGATCATGGAGGAGGGACCAGAGGAAGAAAGAGCAGGCAAAGACAGGACCAGAGGAAGGAAAGAAAGGAGGGGGACTATGGGCAGGAATGATATTCATATCACATAATGTATGAATAGTGGACTCTCAAATCTGCAGCTCCTGTCAACTTCTGCCTGACAGTTAATATGTCAGTACATTACAATAAACATACTGTGTACATAATACAAAATAAAGACAGATTTTGTGTGTTTTAGTGTATAATATTCTTTCAAAGAGCAAAAGACTAAAAACAGACATTCCTCCTTCCAAAACTACTATGTTAGGGTGCTATTACATTGACAAAACAGAAAATATTCCAAGACTAGGACTAACTAATTTGCATTATTTTCCTTTGACTACAAGATAAAAAATTCAAAGCGAATCAGCCTGATGTCCCCCCTACCCAGCATATCTGTTGTTTTTTCCTTCGCTGCAGGGGCTTCTACTTTTTTTAATCAAATGCATTCAAATAGTGTGATCTCTTTCATCAACGTGGAGAGGAACTGAAGCCACAGTGTCTGAAGCCATTCCAACCAGCTACAGCAGCAGTGAGCGATGTAGGGTAGCGGGGAAATGGCTATCATTTTAATCCTTTCTTCCCCACGTCTGCTGGATATGCTTGTTTCCCTTTCTTTCTTTCTTTCTTTCTTTCTTTCTTTCTTTCTTTCTTTCTTTCTTTCTTTCTTTCTGTCTCTCTTTCTTTCTTTAGTTTACTAATCTAGTGCTAGGGCAGCTAAGCAAGCAGGACAGGGGAGAATATAAAAAATATGCAAAGAGCAAGAATTTTAAGGCAAGCTGTGCTCTAACTCTACCTGCTACAAACCTAGACAGCCAGAGCACAGCTACCTTAAAACTTCTTCCTCTCTCAGTTCCTTGCTTTTCCCCTTTCTATTTGGTCACATGGCTGTTCTAACACTAGAATAGCAAACCTTTAAAGGAAAAAGAAAAGAAAGATAAGAACAGGAAGATGGAAACAAGCATATCCAGGTACCAAATGTGGGAAAGAGAGGATTCCAATAGTTAACAAGCTGCAAACACGGCTGATTTCCTCCTCTCTCTCTGCTGACTCATGTAGTTTGCTGAAGCACATTAACCCAGGAAAATCCAACTTCCCGGGTGCAACTTCGCAGCATTTTCCCCACAGAGTAGTTCTACCTTTACTCAATTACCTTCGAATATAACTTTTATCTTTAAAATTGTCTCTAACATTTTCAGAAATTAGTCTGTAACAAATCAAAATTTTGCTATTTTTCATCTGCCTGTTTGACTAAGTTTGGAATTTTAGCCTCTATACTGAGAACATTTTGAGGCTGAAATCCTGTTGCATAGCTCTGTTTGCAAAACCCCACTGATTAAACATTTTCTTTGCTGATTTCAAGGTGCAAACTTCACCACTTTGACTAAGTCACATGCACCCTAATATCAACTTTACTCTGATTTGCTGCTTATGGTGTCGTGCACAAGGAGCTGTGTAATAGGACTTCAGCCCAAGCCACCTATTGGACATCCTCTGGTTGAATTTCACTATGTAGCCACCAAAAGATTTCATCATCCTGATTCAGTTTCCAAAACATTAGCTAGCCCTCCCACATATATGATGAGTATCCCCTGCTACTCTTTCATCCACATCATTGACTAAGATACAGTACTGGAGAACACTGGGCCTTATGACAGAAAGCTATCACGCTCAGTTTGTAACTTTTCTTCAGGACAAAGAGGTGAGCACTCTTTGGCTGTGACCCATTAACACTCACAATCTGTATACAGTGGTGCCTCGCACAACGAGTGCCTCACACAACGATAAATTCACACAACGATGGCTTTTCCTGAAAAATTTGCCGCCTCACACAACGATGTTTCCTATGGGGAATTTTCACACAACGATGTCCCTTTTCGCTCCTGTAAAAGTGCCTTAAACTGTTTGAAAAGTGTTTTAAATGCTTGTTATCGTTAGCCCACCTCCTGAAACCTATGCAAACTTAATTTGGTGTTGCTCTGAGGCGTCCTTAATTTTTGGTGATTTTTTTGTTTTCTCCATTGAAAGCCATTGGCATCGATAGTCCAGCTTGTGAAACGTACGCAAACTTAATTTGGTGTTGTTCTGAGGCGTCCTTAATTTTTGGTGATTTTTTGTTTTCTCCATTGAAAGCCATTGGACTCCAATGGCTTTCAATGGAGAAAACAAAAAATCACCAAAAATTAAGGACGCCTCAGAACAACACCAAATTAAGTTTGCATAGGGTCCAAGAGGTGGTCTAACGATAGCAAGCATTTAAAACACTTTTGAAAGAGTTTAAGGCACTTTTACAGGAGCGAAAAGGGACTTCGCAAACCCATTCAAATGCATTGAGTCGGCTTCAATGCATTTCAATTGGGGAACCGCGTTTCCCTCAACGATGTTTCCTATGGGGATTTTCACTTAAGGACGGCAACCCGTTCCAATTGGAACGGATTAACCGGTTTTCAATGCATTCCTATGGGAAATGGTGTTTCACAGAACGATGTTTCACAGAACGGGTTTTTTTTTGAACCAATTTACATCGTTGTGCGAGGCACCACTGTATAGTATAAATGTATCATAAGGAACTTTGTCTGATATTAAGATACACTATGTTCACAGCATTCCTCTAATCCAGGCGTCTCCAAACACATCATATATATTCACACATTTTCACGGGCCAAAGGAGGGAAGGGAAACCCAAGCAATCGCCCACGCCTGCTGTCTTTGCAAAGACAGTGGGGTGAGGGTTCGCTTGAGTCCCCTTTCCCTCCTCTTCCTATGACCAGGCTGGATAAAAAGGCAAGGTGGGCCAAATGTGGCCTGTGAGCCGTAATTTGGAGACCCCTGCTCTAATCTATCAAGCTTCTAACTACGGTGGCGCCTCACAAGACGAATTTAATTCGTTCTGCAGTTAATGTTGTCCTGCGAAAAATTCGTCTTGCGAAACGTGTTTTCCCATAGGAATGCATTGAAATTTAATTAATGTGCTCCTATGGGCAAAAAAAGTCATAACAAAGTAAAATTTGGTTTACAAAGAGTTTATTAAGTGTTCTTTAAAGCCATACATATTGTGCAGATGATTTCAAAAATTTTAATCAAAAAACTTTAACTCTTTACACATCATAGAAAAACATTTAAAAATCAGCAAACATGGGGCAGGAAGAAAAAACGGAAAACATTCTTCTTGCGAAGCACAGCCATAGGAACATTTGTCTTGCGAGTCAAATACCAAAACCATTTGTCTTATGAGTGTTTGTCCTGTGAGGCATTTGTCTTGTGAGGCACCATGTACAGATAAAATTAACCTGGCATAACTTGATTTTGATAACCTATGCCTATTTTTAGTAATCACTGTGCTCTCTTTTTAATTGCTCACAGGTTCATTAATCCTATCATTTGTGTACCCTGTCTTAAGTCAAATGGTATAAATTGGGCAACTCAAGTGTCAACTCCTTAACTAGTGGCAATTTGTCACTACAATTTACATTGCATGACTTACACCAGCATACATCATTAGGATTCTGGTCCACTGGTTGTAGAACCTTTCCTGTATGCTAAGATGATTGGTTGGTAATTGCACAGATCCTCTTCTAGATCATTTTTTGAAGATGGAGACATTTTTCCACATCCAATTTTCAGAGACCTAATTTATTCTCTGGATAGCCAGTGTGGTGTAGTGGATAGTGATGGACTAGGGCTCTCGACAACTGGGTTAAAATCCCTGCTTAGCCATGGAAACTCAGTGGGAGAGTGAAACTGATAAAACCACTCCTTAAATATCTCACTTATCTCAAAAGCCCTGTGAAGGTTGCTTTACGTCAGTTCTGACTTGATGTCACGGAACAACAATAAAACAGAAGAACTGATCCCAGAATGATGAGACATCAGCATGCATCCAACATGTGTTAATGCTTATCAAGTGCTCAACAGAATCTTCAATAACTTGTTTGTTGTTGTTACACGTTATCAAGTTGGAACCGATTTACAGCAACCCTACTAGGGCTTTCAAAGCAAATGCAATATTTAAGGAGCGGTTTTACCAGTTCCACTTCCTCAGTGAGCAGGGATTCCAATTCTGTTCTCCAGAGTCCTAGTCCATTACTCTATCCACTACACCCTAACTTAACCTTTATTTGATTGATACCTACCTGTAAACAGAAGAACTATGCCTCAAATATATCCTAGATCATTTAAAATGATGCAAGTTGTATAATTTCAACCTTGCTACTTGTCAGAGCACCTCACCCACAGAGCAACCTCCGGTCTCATCTGTACTTCCCAAGCTATAATGCTTTAGATGACTACTCCAAGGGAAGCCAGAAAATCCACTACGGTACTAGTAACCGGCCCTTCTCAGTGGTGACCGCCATGTTATCTCTTCCTATGAAAGTATGTCAGGCATTAACCCTCCCTGGCTTCAGGCTGAACATTTTTATTCATTTCATTTTAAACAGCATCCATTCCTGCAAGCTAAACAGAAAAATAATCACTGAGAATGACATAGTCACAACACCAAGAGCCAAAATTCACAACTACACTCGAGTTCAACACAGTAGTTGCACTTTCCTAATAGTGAATACGTCATCTCTGAGACACTAAAGTTTTGCCTACTGCAATATGGCTTGAACAATAGCACATACAGTAATTGTTTTTTTCTGCTTGTGACCAAAAAAAGATACCATACTGACCTACCTGCCAGAGGTTATTCACCTGTGACCTTCTGGAATGCTAATGGCAACTCTGGGGACTCAATATTTTCCTTAATCACCTACAGTGGACCCTTGACTTACAGACGGCTTGACTTACAGACTTTTTGAGTTACAGACTTCTCTGGCCGCAAAATTTAGGTTTGACTTGCAGACTGAGATTTGACTTACAGACCAGAAAAAAACCAAAATGGAACAAAAACGGCCTGTTACGGGATTAATCGGTTTTCAATGCACTGTAGGTCAATGGAGACATGACTTACAGACTTTTTGACTTGAGAACCGCCTTCCAATACGGATTAAGTTCTCAAGTCAAGACCCCACTGTACTTCCCTGTCTATTCAACTTGTGGTAAATTGTGATAAATAAAAACAATATACTTGAAATCAGAAACATGTCTTTCTTGGGAAAAGTAGGCTTTTGTTTCTATCCAGAGTAGGTAAAAATCAATTTTAAAAAAATCTAATTGATTTAAACCATGCCTTAAATCAAATCCACCCTGTTTCTATCACAGACACTCAGGTTATTTGACAAAATAATTGATGAACCATAAAATAAATCAGAACCACTGATTAAATAAATACTCTAATAATATAACCCAATCATCCAAGATGATTATTAATGCGGAGCAAAATATTCCTTAACCTATGTGGTGAACACAAGATGAGAAGAGAGCACACAAATACACTGTTAAGGAAGAACTCAAGACAAAAATAAAGACTGCCCAGTTAACTTAAAAAACCAGTTCAGGTTTTGGAATAGTGTTAGACTAGGACTCCAGACAACTGTCTCTTTGTCAATTCTTTCCATGAACCTTATATTTAAATTATACTACAACTGCTATTTCAGGTCTGAACAGGTGGATGGAACAACAATTAAACTGTCAACACACACAATTACTGACTGTTCCATCTTTGTCCCACCCAAGTTAAAAGGGACATTGGGGCACAAAAAGTAGGCAGGCTATTGTCACAATAACAAGAATACATTTTACTCTTCCAAAATGGCTGGAGGCAGGATGAACAACATCAGATAAAAACTTAAGAGACTTTACAACTATTACATAAATACACATTTTAAGGGGTAGATTCAAATCTTGATTCATACAGCTGTGCTGGAAGAAGCACACTCCCTACTTCCACCTCTCTATCACATCCCTTGAAAATTATTTTAAAAAAAGGACAAGGGGACCATGAAAAATGAACTATGGTATGGTGTAGAGGTAGACTGGCCAAAATTATGCTGAAGCACTATCTATGCGTGGAACCTTTACAGCAACAGAACACACAGAGAACACACTATGACTCTGGATAGGGCAGTATTTAAGAGTACCTTATGTCTTATGTTTTGTCTTTTTTCAAAACCCATCTGAAGATCATACAGGAACGTTTTTCGGATTGCTGTTAACGTTATTTTTGCATATACAACATGAAATTCCCCCACCAAACTTTTCCCATTCATTCATTCATTCATTCATTCATTCACTCATTCCTGCAGGTTGCGGGGAAGGAAGCGAAGGCGGGATTCCGTGTGAATGGACGGAAGTTTTTTTACAGAGAAGGAAAAAGAGCACGTCTGGAGCAGCTAGCAGATGGAAAGACGCCTCCTCCTTCCCGTTCCTGTACAGTCAGTATCCCGACGAAAGGAACGGGAAACACAAGGGATCTGGGCAACGGGAAACAGGTTTTTCCATTCAGGCAGGCGAGGAAGAAAGTGAAAGAAGAGGGAAAGCCCAACCGGAAGCAGGCGCCCCCTTTTTCTCCCTCCACCCAACCAAACGCTCCTTTAGCCGGCGATCAGGCGAGGCCCTGGAATGAACGATAGGCAAAGGGAAAGAAACTTATGCTGGGGGGGGGTGAAGAGCAAAAAGGGAGAGTGGGTATGTCAAACATGGACCTCTCCTTGTTTCCCTTCCACCCCGCGGCCACAGCGATCCTTCACAGGCTTACCTGGAGGTGGGGAGGGAGCCTCGCTCCGTGCGGGGAGACTTGACTTTCTCCCAGCAGGAAGAAGCGAGGACCGCGGGGGGGGGGAGGAAACTCCATTCCCCCGTCAACAGGCTTACTCCCGAGTAGACACCCTTAGGGCCTGGCCGCATAACCTCAAAGGAGGCCGGCGGACAGAAGAGAGACGAGGCACCCCAGGTTTCCACAACACACACACAAAACACCCATCCCGACCCTCAAAACTTCAGTGCTGCTTCCCCAACCAAGCCCATGCGTGCGTGGGAAGGGGAGAAGGAGCAGACCGCCCCGCCGCTCCTTCTACCCACCACCTCTGCCTCCCACCTGAGAAGGCCAAGGTAAGGGGAGAGGGAGAAGGAGTGCGTGTTTGGGAACCCCATCTCCTCAGGTGCGCTTCGTGCGCCACGCAGGCACCTCTCCCTCCCTCTCTCTCCATCCCATCCCATCCCTCCATCCATCCCTCCCTCCCAGGCGCTTTTTCCCTCCTCCTCTTCCTCCTCTCCCTCCCGTCACTCACCACAAGGACGGAGCCTCGCACCACCTCCGAGACGCTCTGCCTCAACTCGGCGGCCGTGCCCGGCTTGCTCAGCGCCCGAGTGAACTTGCGAGTCTCCGCGGGCACCAAAGGCGACTGAAAAGGCACCGCCGCCGCCGTCGTCGCCATCTCGGCAGTCCTCTTCTTTCTCCACAAGCCCAATTACCTAATTCCTGATGTGAGCCTGTTCTCTTCCCCCCCCCTTTCCCCCCCCCACACGCCTTCTGGGACACCAGCCCAGTCCTGCCGCCGCCGCCGCCGCCTCTCTAGGCGCAGACTGAGAGCGGCTCTAGAGTCCCATCCCCCTCCCTCCCTCCCTCCCTCCTCCAACACGCAGAGCTCCCAGTCGGTCAGTCACACTCCGGTGTCGCAGCTAGTCTTGGCGCCGGCCCGGCTCGTGCTGCCACTCCTGTCAGGTGACCCCAAGCCACCCACCCCTCCCGCGCTACACAGTGATCGCGCGCTGCCCCAAACACTGGCACGCGGGAGGGGGCGGGAGAAAGTGCGAGGGGAGAGACGTATCGCCTAAGCCGATTGGCCCGAGGGAGGACGAAGGGGCGTGGCTCCGACGTCCTCTCTTTTCTTCCTCCTCCCTGCTGCCCCCCCCTCGCCCCGTACGTGTTCTATCTGTAAGAAAAGTAAAGTATGTACGCTGCCGCCGTCTCTCACTTCTTAGGCCGCACCCGATTGGACCTTGCGTTACCTGTGCGGCTGCTCTTGCCTTTTACCACACGGGTTCCCTGCCCCTTATTGGCTCTGCCTAGAGCTCCTTGGGGCGTGGCCAGGGAAGAGCGGAAATTCCATCCTAGCCTTCCAGGCAGGCAGGCGTTCGCCCTCTTCTCTTTCTAGTACGGCTGCGGGCAGGTCATCCAGCGGATGATGGCAGCGATGCGGGGATGTCCTTGGCAGCGAGCAGCGCCTGCCGGCTTTTTTTTCCCTCCTGGCTTTCAGAGCAGGCAAGAGGGAGACATGGCACACATTCCACCCCGGGGAGGCGAATTTTCATAACAGTTATATTGTCGTTTAAGGCATGATTGCCTTTTTTCCCCCAACAGGAATTCCAGTCTAATCCACCCATGTTTCAGCCTTTGACAGTTAATGACGTTAATTTTGTTTATGAAAAAGGGAGCGTTTTCCCATGAGCTATGAAGGTATATATCGCCTGAGAACTCCAGAGTATGCACAGTTTTTTTAATGTTCTAGAAAGAAGGAGAGTTTTGGAATTTAATCCGTAATAGTTTAAAGTAGTAAAAACTAGATACTTTTCTCCTTGTGCAACACAACGAGGCACCCTCTCAGTGTACAAGGCAAATGTTCCCTAAACATGTTATGTTTGAGTTACAACCGAAATTCTGTCCCTGCAGAATGGAAACAGGATAGGTAGCATTAGCGGTTATTATGGAAATACTTACATTTACAATAGTTTGTATTTACCTACTTTCAATAGAGTAGAAGCTACCCCCATATCAGCTTCTTGGAGCGGATCTGTTAAGATTTCTGCTCCAGTTTAATAAAAATAAAAGCAAAAAGGCACACATACACCCAAAATTTGTTGTTATGTCCCATCAAGTCGCCTCTGACTTATGATGACCATATCAATTAGCAATCTCCAAAATGTCCTCAACAGCTCTGCTCAGGTCCTGCAAACTCAAGCCTGTGGGTCCTTTTAGGGAGTCAATCCATTTCATATTAAGTTTTCCTCTTTCCTGATGCTTTCAACCTTTCCCAGCATTATTGTCTTATCCAGACAATTTTTCTTATGATGAGTCCAAAGTAAGACAGCTTCATTTTTCACATTTTTTGTCTCCAGAGATAAATAGTTCAGGCTTGATTTGCTTTAAGGCCCACTTTATTTTTCTGGAAGTCCAGGGTATCTGCACAAATATGGTCCTTCAGCGCACCATATTTCAAATGAATCAGGTGTTCTTTTTTTCCTGTCAGCTTTCTTTACTGTTCAACTTTCATACCAGTAGGTGGTGATTGGGAATCTGATAGTGTGGATTATCTTGATCTTTGTCTCCAGTGACACGTTCTTAACTTGATCTCTTCTAGTTCCTTCATTGCTGCCCTTCCAAATCTTAGTCTTCTTCTGATTTCTTGGCTGCATTTGAATTGATGATTGAACCAAGGTATACAAAACCTCTAACCACTTCAATTTCTTCATTATGAATGTTGAAATTGTATTTTTTTTTCCCTCTGTAGTCATGATTTTGGTGCCCTTGATGCTCAACTGCTATCCTGCTTTGGAACTAGATGGCGGCGCAAGTATTTGCAGCGGCTAGGCATTCCAGAGATCGGTCCTTATTATGGACTCTACGTGCTCAGGCACAAGTAACTTACAGTCGACAAGAATTATTATCTATTGGCAGAAACAGTTGCAACTTTGAATCGAGGGTCTCAACTTACAACATCCCAGCTGAGCTTTTAAGACAGCCTGCTGTCCCTGTCAGGAAGAAAAGAACACGGAGAAAACGCAAGCAGAAAAGAGGTTGCAGGGCTGGTCTACGAGTGAGGTTAGGCAAAAATCCTCACAAGCCTGCATTGCCAAGTCTTTTTGTCTCAAATGTTAGATCTCTACCCAACAAGATTGAGGAGTTGGAACTTACTATCTCCCTACAGAAAAATATTCGAGACTGTTGCGTTATGATCTTTACAGAGACATGGCTTGATTCTTCCATCCCAGGGGAGGTAATTGAACTACAAGGACGCAGAGTACATCGAGCAGACAGGTCTATTGAATCTGGGAAGAGCAGAGGTGGAGGGGTTTGTGTTTACACAAACGATAATTGGAGCACAGATGTTAAAATAATGGACATTCACTGTTCTCCTGATTTGGAGTATTTGGCAGTGAAATGCCGCCCCTTTTACCTGCCTCGTGAGTTTAATGTTGTTATAATAACAGCAATATATATACCTCCTGATGCTAACACAACCACAGCTTTGAGTTGTTTGTTAACTGCTATCAGCAAACAGCAGCAGGCCTACCCAGATGGAGTGCTGGTGGTAGCAGGTGATTTCAATCAAGCCAATTTAAAGACCGTCCTCCCTAACTTTTATCAGTATGTGGACTGTCCCACTAGAGGGGAAAATACCTTGGATCAGGTATATTGTAACATCATGCATGGATATAAGACGAAGCCATTGCCTAGCTTGGGACAGTCAGATCATATATCTCTTTTTTTGATTCGATCGTACAGACCCCTTGTTAAAAGAATCAGACCATCAATTAGAGAAATACAAGTGTGGCCAGTGGATGCAACTGAGCAACTTCAAGATTGCTTTAGGAGCACTGATTGGACACTGTTTGAGGAGGACAATGTTGATACTTATGCCTCGACAGTACTGTTTTATATCAAAAGCTGCATCGATGTTATTGCTACAACAAGACAAGTACGAGTGTTTTCTAACAACAAGCCTTGGCTAAATAGAGAAGTGCGCCTTTTATTAAAAGCCAGAAATGCTGCTTTTCATTCTGGTGATGAACTACAGTATAGAGAGGCCAGAGCTAAACTGAAAAGGGGCATTAGGGATGCCAAAGCTATGTACAGCCAGAGAATTGAACAACACCTTGAAAGTTCTGACACTCGCCGAGTGTGGCACGGCCTACGACAAATCACTGGTCAGAGTAACAAAAACAGTCTGTGTAGCAGCAGTGATTTTTTGGCTGAGCAGTTAAATCAATTTTTCAGCCGTTTTGAGGTGGAAACAGGAACAACCATTATTCCAGCACCTACTGTCCATAATACATCACTAGAATCTACCATCGACAGACAACCACTAGTACTGCAGATTTCAGATGTGAGACGCGCTTTCCAGAATATTAATATTCGAAAGGCAGCTGGACCAGATGGAATCATGGGACGAGTTGTTAGGGGCTGTGCTGCAGAATTAGCTGGAGTTTTTACGGATATTTTCAATCTATCCTTGTTGCAGTGTTCTGTCCCCACTTGCCTGAAGACATCTATTATAGTGCCAGTCCCGAAGCAGTCAGCTGTGGTATCTCCAAATGATTATAGACCAGTAGCTTTAACATCTGTTATTATGAAATGTTTTGAGAGATTGGTGCTGGATTACATTAAGGCTAGTCTTCCACCTTCTTTGGATCCATGGCAATTTGCATACAGGAGAAATAGATCTACTGATGATGCTGTGTCCATCGTACTCCATACTGTATTGAGCCACTTAGAACAACAGGGAACTTATGCGAGGCTGTTGTTTGTGGATTATAGCTCTGCTTTTAACACCATTCTACCAAATAGGTTGTTTTTAAAAATGATCAACCTGGGATTACCTCAGGAGATCTGCATGTGGATAAAGGATTTTCTGACAGATAGGCCACAGTCAGTAAGGATGGGATCCCACCATTCTTCTACCCTGGTACTAAGTACAGGAGCTCCCCAGGGCTGCGTGCTGAGTCCCTTCCTCTATTCCCTGTACACACATGATTGCACCCCACTATATAACACCAATGCAATTATTAAATTTGCGAATGATACGACAGTGGTGGGACTCATAAATAAGAACAATGAGTCTGCTTATAGAAAGGAAGTACAAAGATTGATACTATGGTGTAAAGAAAATCATCTCACACTTAACATCAAAAAAACTAAAGAACTCATAATTGATTTTAGGAGGAAGAGAAATGTACATTTACCACTGTACATAAACGGTGAGGAAGTGGAGAGAGTTGGTAGTTTTAAATTTCTGGGTACTTACATCTCAGAGGACCTCTCATGGACTATAAATGCCAACATGCTAATAAAGAAGGCACAGAAGAGGCTGTATTTCCTGAGAATGCTCGGGAAGTTAAATTTATCACAGCATTTACTTCTGTCCTACTACCGTAGCACCATTGAGAGTGTCCTAACTTATGGCATTCTGGCATGGTTTGGGAGTAGCTCTGTAGCGGACAAAAAAGCTCTACAGAGAACCATTAAAATTGCCCAGAATATCATCGGGCTCCAGCTACCAACCCTGGATGACATCTTCACATCCCGCTGTCTGAGGAAGTCACACAGCATCCTGAGAGACTCTTCCCATCCTGCTTATAACTTTTTTGAACTGTTACCGTCTGGCAGAAGATATAGAACAATTAAGACTCGGACCACACGTTTTCTAAATAGTTTTTATCCTAGAGCTATAATTGCAATTAATAATGAGCTTAAAGACCACCAGTAGTGAATAATTAGTTGGACTGTGTTACTTGGCCTGAGGTGTACATGTTTGTATTTTTAGTGGGGGACTTCTAGTGGGTGGGGAGTGTTTGGGGAATGTTATGTGTGTGCATGTGTCTGGTCTCTGGGTGTCTGTGAATTTCGTTGTATGGTATACTGTGTATATACTTACAATGACAATAAATTATATTATTATTATTATTATTATTATTATTAACTTCCTTCTTTCACTTTCCCTAAAAGCTGTTTCAAGCCATTGCTGCTTTCTGCTAGTAAAATGGTGTCATCTGCATATCTTAAATTATTTTTGTTTCTTCAACCAGTTTTCACTCCTCTTTCATCTGTATCTAGTGTGGCTTTCCATATGACATATTGTGTATAGATTGAACAGGTATGAGGATAAAATGCACCCTTGACTAACATCTTAGCTGATAGGAAACCATTCTGTCTCTCCATATTCTGTGATAACAGTAGCTTCTTGTCCACAATACAGGTTTCTCATTAGGACAATCAACTGCTGAAGCACACCCATTTCTTTCAGAATAACCCATAGTGTCTTATGTCTGCATAGTCACAGGCTTTGCTATAGTCTATAAAGCATAAACTGGCCATCTTCTGAAACTCTTGATTATACTACAGTAGCCAGCAGATACCTGTGGTCTAGATGGGCAGGGTAGAAGCCTAATAAAATAAATAAAATATTTGCTATATGATCTGAAGTGCCTCTTCTTTTTTTTTTAATCCAGTATGAACATCAGGCATTTCTTGCTCCATATAAAGTTAAAGCCTTGGTTGCAACATCTTGAGCATCACTTTGCTTGCATGGGAAATTAGAGCAATTATCCTATAGTTACTTCATTCCTTAGCATTTTCTTGCTTGGAGAGGTACCGTATATACTCGAATATAAGCCAACCAAATTTTACCTCAAAAAACTGGGAAAACTTATTGACTCGAGTATAAGCCGAGGGTGGAAAATGCAGCAGCTACTGTTAAATTTCAAAATAAAAATAGATACCAATAAAATTACATTAACTGAGGCATCTGTAGATTAAATGTTTTTGAAGATACTGCCCTTCTGAGCTGCGAGACACAATTTACTGCCTGCAGAGGGAGGATTCATACCGGATGTTGCGCTTATCTACTGCTCTAGTGCTGCGTAACAAGATGGAGGAGGAAGGTGGGTACATAGAATATGCAGCAGGAGGAGGATGGGAGTGTCCTGGAAGTGGAAATGCAGTGTGCTTAACCCGGGTCATCAGACCACCCACAGAGGCTGCAGGCGCCCATGGATGAGCAGGGGAGTCCGGAGAACACCAGCACTGCAGGGGAGAACATGTAATTTTGACACTGACTCGAGTATAAGCCGAGGGGGTGCTTTTTCAGCAAAAAATTGTGATGATGAAAAACTAGGCTTATTCTCGAGTATATACAGTAAGTATATTGTAAGTACTGTATATTGAACATTTCCAGTCTGTGGGCCATTGTTTTGTTTTCCATATTTGTTGGCATATTCTTGTTAGACCACCCAAAATTAAGCTACTTGTAGAAAGTTGAGGGATGGGAATCCAGGATGTAAGAACGTTTTTATGTAAGAACTGAGAGCTGTAAACAAATCAAAACCCCTCCTTTTTTTCCTTCCCTAAAAGCAGAAATGTTTTAAACACAGGGGTCACAGTCCTCAAGCGCAGATGACAAAAAGAGACCATATACTTATGGTGCTCAGAGCAAGCCATACATATCCAGAACAACATTCTTATTTGCACATCAGTGCATTTTTTTGCACCTCAACCATGTTTTTCTTCATTAGCATTAGGAGTGCAGATATATTAGGTATCTTCAATGCTTCTTCTCCCTTTCTCATAATTAATGCCATTTTGCAATAGCTCAAAACTTGCTTTGTGTACACAAGTCAATGTAAATTCTGTCCTTAGGTGGTTCAGGATGGATTTCATTTAAGGATACCCATCACCCAGTAGGTTACTAGTCCAACCAGTAAAATCACATTTTGTCCGGTTCCCAGACACTGTGTGGGAGCTGTTACTCTTAAGCAGCTTCTGTGAAAATGTTTAAATCATGTGGGCATGTAATGACTGCATAAAATCCACCTCTGTCATGTTGCCAGTTCTGTAGAAAATACTTGGGTAGTTGATCAACGTGCACATGGTTGGTTGTTATTTTGGTTATAATAATCCTAGACACACTTGTTTGAGAATAAGCTCCCTTAGCTTTAGAGGAACCTGTTTCTCAATAAATATATAAAGGATTGCACTGTTAACTATGTATAGGGAGTTGCCTTGTATGGAGTCCATCCAGCCCAGCAGTGTCAACACTGACTGGCCGAGGTACTCCAGTGTTTCAGGCAAAATTCTTTTCAATCATTACTATGAGATACAAACCATTGAACATGGGATCCACTGCATCCAAAACATATGCTCAGTCATGGAACTATAGACTTTCTGTACTTGTGGCCAATTAGCTTCTGTATGCAGATTTGTCAAGACATGATTTTTCCAGGGCTTTGTCTTGATAAGGCAGAGTCTACTCACTCAATTTTCATTAATTAGAGGTTCTGTGAGCATATATATATATGTATATGTGTGTGTATGCATATATATACAGTGGTGCCTCGCACAACGAGCGCCTCGTAGAGCGATGAATTCGCTCTACGAGGACGCTTTTGCGATCGGTAATGCGATCGCACAGCGATGGCCCCAATGGGCGAAAATCGCAGAGCGAAGGTCGGTAAGCGGTTCGCTTACCGACCTTCACTTTGCGACCCGCCGATCAGCTGTTCCGCGGCTTCAAAATGGCCGCCGGAACAGCCGAAAGGGCCGGGTGCAGCGTTTACGCGCCCTTAGTAAGCAAGGGGAGGGAGCGAAAACGCTGCCGGAACAGCCGAAATGGCTGCGTGCAGCGTTTTCGCGCTCTCCCCTTGCTTACCAAGGGCGCGAAAACGCTGCGCCCGGCCATTTCGGCTGTTCCGGTGGCCATTTTGGATCAGCTGATCAGCGGGTCCAAAATGGCCGCCGCGCCCCCCAAAACGGCCGTGCACAGCGTTTTCGCACCCTTGGTAAGCAAGGGGAGAGCACGAAAATGCTGCCGGAACAGCCGAAATGGCTGCGCGCAGCGTTTTCGCGCTCTCCCCTCGCTTACCAAGGGCGCGAAAACGCTGCGCCTGGCCCTTTCGGCTGTTCCGGCGGCCATTTTGAAGCCGCGGAACAGCTGATCGCAGCCATTTTCGTGCCCTCGTTCAGCGAGGGGAGGGCGCGAAAATGGCTGCCGGACCCCGGAAGCATCGCTGAACGATGTTTAATGCGTTCTAATGGGCTTTTCTGCCCCGCTCAGTGATGTTTCACACAGCGAGGGTTAATCCGGGACGGATTAACCTCGCTGTGCGAGGCACCACTGTATATGTATATGTGTGTGTATGGATAGATAGACAGACAGACAGACACACACACACACATCTGGTGTATGCATGAATTTATTTAATTATTTATTAGATTTCTGTCCCAGCCATCTAGACCAAAGGTCTACTCTGGGCAGTTTACAAATTTAAAAACAATAAAACCAATAAGCATATATATATTGTTTTTAAATTTATAAACCGCCCAGAGTAGACCTATATAAAATAAATCCAAGATGGCAGAAGTATAAGAAATTAAGATATGGCAGGAGGGAAAGCCTACCCAAATAGCCAGGTTTTAAGTTTGTTCTTGAAAAAACCCAGAGAGGGAGCCAGGTGGTTTTCACTGGTAATGGCGCGGCTAAACATCTTGTAAATAAATAAATAAATAAATGTTCCAAAGGCGAGGGGCCACTGCCAAGAAGGCCCAGTTCCTTGTTCCTTCCTTCCAGACCTCCCTCAGCGTTGAGCGCCTCAGCTGCCCAGCCTGGCTGGAACAAGTGACTCTGGCAGAACTGTATGGGAGAAGGCGCTGTGCTAGATATGGAGGTCCTGAACCATTTAGGGCTTTATATGTCATTGTTAGAACTTTGAAATCAATGTGGAAATGAATGGGCAGCCAATGCAAGGCAGCCAGAATGGGGAAAATATGGTGATACCTTTTCACTCCAGTAAGAAGTCTGGCCGCTGCATTCTGCACCATCTGAATTTTCCGCATAAAGTTTCAAAGGTAGCCCCACGTAGAGCGCATTACAGTAGTCTAATCTCGAGACTACGAGCACATAGACCAAAGTGGTGAGCGCCCCCACATCAAGATAATGACGCAGCTGGGCAATCCGCCGAAGGTGGTAATGTGCGGAAAGGACCATTGATGACACCTGGGTCTCCATGGTGAGCGCCGGGTCCAGATGTATGCCCAAACTGCGAACCTCACTCTTGGTGGTAAGAGTCATCTTCCCCAAAAGAGAGGGTTCCCCAGACCACTGATGTCTGGGACACCCACCTGAAGGACCTCCATCTTGCCCAGATTCAGCCTCAGTCCATTCTCCTTCATCCATTGCTGAACAGCCTCCAGGCAGCGCTCAAGGGACGAAACAGCATCCACTGTTGTTGGAAAAAAGATGTAGAGCTGAGTAGCATCAGCGTACTGATGGCATGAAGTCCCACATCCCCTGACAACCCCTCTTAGCAGCCTCATATAGATATTAAATAGCACTGAAGAGATAATTGAGCCCTGTGGAACCCCACAATTGAGGCTCCACAGGGACAAGAAACTCTCTCCAATCTGCACTCTCTGGGGACGGTCTTCCAAGAAGGAACAGAGCCAGGCAAAAGCCAGGCCACCAATTCCCAACTCAGAGAGCTTCCACAGGAGGATACCATAGTTGATAGTATCAAAGGTGGCTGAGATACTGAGGAGCACCAGTAGAGACATTTTGCCCCTGTTGGCCTCCTCAATAAGTCATCAGACAGGGTGACCAATGCTGTTTCCGTGCAATGGCGCAGCCTGAAGCCCAACTGGAATGGATCCAGGGCATTGGTTTCATCCACAAGAGCCTTCAATTGATTGACCACCACCCTCTCAACTACCTTGCTAAGGAAAGAAACATTGGCGATGGACCTATAATTACCAATATCGTCCACTGCCAAGCTCGGTTTCTTCTTAATGGGCCTAATGAGTGTCTTCTTGAGGGCAAGGGGAACCTTGCCCTCCTGAAGAGACCCATTAATTATTGACAGCCCATTCAGATGTTATAGGCCTGGCTGCTGTTATTAGCTGGGCAAGGGTCAAGGGAGGAGGCAGTGGCATGAAAGCAGCTAAGCAGTCTGTCCACCACGTCTGACGTCACAGGCTGAAAGTGGTTAAGTCTCATTGGACAAGACAGAGCGCTGGACATCTCTGCTCAATCCACTGTTTTCAAATAAGGGGTAAGATCCCAGCGGATCACCTCCACTTTTGATTTTTAAAAAGCTGCAAATTGGTCAGGTGAGATGCTAGTGGGAGGCCAGTCACTATGGCCAACTCTGAATAGATTGCAAACTATACAGAAGAGTTCTGCCTGCTGATTGGAAGCTTGGCTTATCCAGGCAGCAAAGTAAAATCGCCTGGCAGCCTTCATCTTAGATTGGTAAAGGTTAGTCGCGATCCCAACAGCTGTTTGATTATTTTCCATCCGGTTCCGCCTCCATATGCACTCTAGCTTTCTCCTCTTTCGCTTCATTGATCACATTGAACATACCAGATTTAGTGGAGTGCAGTGGTTAGAATACAAGATAAGAGGTTGGGAAATCCAGGTGTTAGTTCCCACTGTGCTACTGTGGGTGACCTTAAGCCAGGCACTTTCTCTTGGCCCACCTACCTAGGGAGGAGACACACACACACACGCACACACACACACCACCTTAAGTTCAACAGAGGAAATTTCATGTAACTAGTGGGCGGGGGGAGGCAACTGTGAGACTCAACAGGCCTGTCAATTGGCTATACAGTACATACTATAAAATGGCCCAGAATGTTTTGCAAGTGTTCCATGGCAGATACTGGGCTCTTCCAGACAATTTGGTATTAGGTCAGATTCTGAAGCAACGAAGCTCAGAAAGCGGGTGAAACTGCATGTTTGTTGTATGTTTACTAAATGCTTCCAGACAGCACAAATTAGCTTAGACAAGTATTTAATGCGGGGGAAAGCTAAACTGAGCAGATGAAGTTGATTCTAAGAGTAATCAATGCTTATCTCTTTTCTTTATTTCTGCCCATCTTCACCGCTGATGTTTCAGCCACCCTGAGTTAAAGAGAAAACAAGATGGAGCAAGTCAGGATGGTATTCAGCTGTAGAAATCTGGCAGTTTCAATAGCTTACATTTATCTCTAGGAAAGTGCTTAATGGCAGAACAGCTGACTAAGCCTGAATCCCTGCCAGAAAGCAGATTTTTCCTTCACATTCGTCATCTAAATCCTATTTCTTTTTAACGAAGTAGCACATGTGTTGGCTGTCATATATTATGCTTCGCTTAGTAGTAATCAGTACAATTGACTCCCAACGTACTAGAGAAATAATGGAGATGTTACTATAAAGGTATTAACACAGGTTTTCAATATACAGTTGAATTTTTAAAAAATCCTTGTGTAAAACAGGCAGTAAAGGTCTCATTATAAATCAATATTAATTTTCTTGATTTTTCAAGTATACTTTCTCCAGTTTGGTAGTTTCCAGTTAACTCTTGATTAAAATATTGGGCAGATAGAGTCAACAATGCTGGAAGCATTCTTTCAAGGTGGTTGTTTACCCTCTAATAGAAATGGAAACTCCACCCCCAAATAAATCTCTTTGTGAAACAATAGGATTGACAGGGTAATTTGCAGGATTAAAAGCTTGACAGTTCCTTTAAGGCAATTGTATGTGTTGAGGTTAGAGGTACCTCAGCCTCCAACTGTGCAGCCTACAGACCAAATTTACCGCACATACATACATAATCCCTACATATTTAGCTAATCCAAATATTATTCTTCAAACCATTGAGTGAAGGTGCTGGAACAGTGGCACTGATACAGAGACCCAGGCTGTTGTTATTACTGTTTCATGTTTGCCACAACAGTTTCCAGCCAATCTACGTGCTAAAATCTCTGGTGAATTTAAGAAGACATTTCTAATTTTTCTTTATCCTTTGTCTAAGGTACAGGTATTGTTTGAAACAGATAAAAAAATTCTGCTCTGAATGGCACTATGTTGTAATAATGGTAGAAAACTATCAGAGACTTCCTTTAGAGCTAAAGTGTTGGTAGTCCACATCACAGAGATTCAGTAGGCAAAGCTTGCTTCCTGCTACTGCCTTTTGACCAGATGGTACTAGTTTGTGATGGACAGCTCCATTAAATCTTCAGAAGCGCTTTCCACTCTGTGCAGTATTATTTCCTTATTCACCCCTTCAACCAGTAAAGAAGCTACAGAAATAAATTTTGTTTTGAAAGAAGGCTCCTTACATCTTTGTATAAGGCATCTCAGATTCTGAACCAAATGCATCCATAACCTGTTCTTCAAAAGCTGATATCACGCAGTCACATTTTATGCAGCTGAGTCATTTATTTATTTATTTATTTATTTATTTATTTATTTATTTATTTATTTATTTATTTATGCCCCGCCTATCTGATCATTACGAACACATTTGAATAGTTTCACTAATTTTGTTTTTTGCAAAATTTACTATTATTACCTCATAAAGTGTGAATAGAATGATGTTTTATAGTTTTATGGATTGTGATGAGACTGAGGAATATAGTCAAAATAAATAAGTTCCTATAACTGTTGGTAGTCTCATGTTGATCAGATTATTGCAATTTTGGCATGCACTCCCCAAACGTGGTTTTCTCTACAAATGCAAAAGAAAGAAATATATTTTAAACTCACAACTTTGGCAATTAGATATTCAACAGCAAAATACACTTCTGGTATGATATATGCCAGTCCTTAGTCTTGAGAATCAATCTCTAGAGGGACAGTACAGTGGACCCTCTACTTACGGAATTAATCCATATTGGAATGGTGGCTGCAAGTCGAAAAGTCTGTAGGTCGAATCTCCATTGACCTACAATGCATTGAAAACCGATTAATCCCATAACTGGCAGTTTTTATTCTATTTTTGTTCCATTTTAGTTTTTTTCTGGTCTGTAAGTCGATTCTCCGTCTGCAAGTCGAATCTAAATTTTGCAGCCAGAGAAGTCTGTAACTCCAAAAGTCTGTAAGTCGAGCCGTCTGTAAGTTGAGGGTCCACTGTACTGTGTAGCAGTTAGAGAGTGGGTCTTCGATCTACCAAACCAGTTTAAAACTCTCCCTCAAATTCCTACAGCTGGCCTTGCCCAAGATATCATCTATAAACCTAAACTGTCTTATTGGAAGGCTAAGTCGCTATTCCTGGCACTATTCCTTCCTCCTAGAGGAGGGCAAGGTACAATTAATATCAGACATTTTCCCTTCAGCATAGTTTTTATTAATGCAGCACTCTGACTTTTTGCCTCCAGATTCTTTGCAGATGATAAAGATACTGTCACACTCACTTGGGATACGTCTCTATACATTTTTGCATGTCTGCAAGCTGCTTGTCCATGTCCAGGCAGAAATCCTTCTTGAACACTAATTAATTGGGGCGGGGGCAGAATTTAGTTCAAGTGCTAACACACTAAAGCTCTGGCAGTACTTTGCCAGCAGTTGGATTAATATCAGCCTAAGAGAGTTAGGTCAGAAATGAATGCAGATTCTAAGTGCAAGCACTAAAGAGGAAGTCAGAATGAGTTTGTGCCAGCAGGGCTGCTCTCCTCAAAGTCTCACTGTGCCCATGGCTCAAGTAAAATTGTAGTCTTAGAAAACAAATAATACAAAAAAGTGGGATGGCTCTGGAATAGGAATTTTCATGAGAACAAAATGATAGGCAGTTCATTAATGGGGGGCACATACTTTACAATGTTTTCTCACTTTTTTAAATATCCTCAAAAGATATGTTGTCTCTCTTCCCTTTAGACCCCAGAGCCTTTCTTTTAGCAAGGGGTTTTGCTTGGGAGTGTTGCAGTGCATCTTGCAATACTACTTGAAAAAAAATAAATACGGGGCTCTCTACTGACAACTGCATCATCACAGTACCTTTATCTTATTAAACAACACAGAAGATTATGCATTTGCACTTCCAAGAGGTTCCAACCCGTCCATCTCAATAGAGAATGCCAGAAAAATGTTGCAAAAGTCTTTTCACCTTGATTGCTCGACTAACCTAAACCACTATGACGCCTTCCAGACAGGCTGAGGTGTAGCTGCCAGCCAACAGGGCCAGACATGTGCTAAACATTCCAGACAACAGCTTCCAGACAAGATGGAGACATCTGAGCTAAGATAGTTGTGTAGAAACCCAAAAGGGAGGTGAGTCTGTGCTCTCTGGTAACAAATAAATCATGGACACTTGACTTTGATGGAATACTTCATCAGTGCCTTGCTACATGCAGAAATTGTTGTTTCAGTGATCAATAACAAAAATAATACACACCTATCTTTCTTGATTGACCTTTTACATCTACCAAGAGTTATTAACATCTGCAGAGTTTTAATTATGCTCTAGGGATGACCTGGATAATCATTTTAATAAATCCGATATTGACCTTACACATGATTTAATGTGATTAGAGTCTTGCTACTTCATTTCATTTAAAAATACCCATCCAATTTATTTTTATTCCTCTTTGAACTCTAAAGTTTGTTGAATGACTGTTTACTTTTATTTCTTTGACAGCAAGTTCTTCCACTGTATTGTGGGGTTCTTTTTATTAAAGAAAACACAGTCTCTCTTTTTTTTGCATTCATGTTTATGAGTCACTGAAACAAGAGATCTGGAAATGAATTCAGAAAATATAAAGGCTTATGTCATTTCAAGTAAGTGCATCTCAAACAGTTGTAAAGAAAGCTCTTATAATCTATGTAGATTAGGATCAGAGGTTAGACAAACAAATTACCAAAATATTAGGAAACCTTAACCGAATTGTGAACAACGTATTTGCACAATAATTCAGATCAGTTCAAATTCCGGTACACTGTGGTTTATGATTTGCTGCTGAAGACAGTGACAATTATATTTGACTCAAACAACACAAAGACTGTCTACTCAAGAACCAGTCTGGGGAAATTCTTGTAAGGCTAATATCTTTGTTTCTTGCCAACATACAATACATATACAAAACCAAATCCTGCTTCCTGAGAGTCAAGATCAGTAAGTCAAACATTAGACTTTTGCAATCAAACAAACCTGAAATCCAGCCTGAATTTCTTAATCTAGCCCAACCCATGGTGCTTAGCGTTACAATGACAAAATGACAGTGCACCAAAGCAAACACGTACAGCAGTTCTTTGTGAGGCTTATAAAAAAGCAAATGAATAAATAGGTTAAACATGACCAGAATTGCAGCATTTTAGAGTCAGATGAAGAAGCAGTGAAAATTTCTTGGAGAAGTATCTGTCATTTAAGATAAGCATGCAATGACATACTGTACTGTATTACTGGCAGAAAATAGAAGTCACACGTCTGCAGAGCCAGGGAGTTTGATTCTTGTAGGAGAATAGCCAGACTGCTGGACAACTACATGGTCCCGGACCATGCTCAGAAGAAGTGATTACCTTATACCTAGTAAACCCTGGAAAGGATTGTGATAAGTCAGAATTGACTTGATGGCTTGTAATGAATTATTCAAACCAACTACTACTGAAGGGTAAAGGAGAAAGTACAAGAGCATAATTACAATTAAACATTAAAACAAAAATAATTACTACACAAATATTAGCTAGCTTTAACAATGACAATGAAGAAATTAAATGTATTTTGGTTTAACTCTCAATCAAAATAGAGACTGCAGGCAAGAAGAAGATGCAGATTCGAGAAGGCAACTATGAAAGAAGTAGAAAAGATTCCTAAGTGTGAGGATGTGTTAGAGAACAAAATCATCCATGCAGTGTATGGATGTGAAAGCTGGACAGTGAAGAAATCTTACAGGGGGAAATTATTCCTTCAAAATTTAGTGTTAAAGGAATGCTCTACAGATACCTTGGCCCACGAGAAAGACAAATAGATGTGTTTAAAATTAAATCAAGTGCCACTAGAAGCTAAAATGACTAAACTGATGTCATTAGACAACCACCTGGCAGATATCCTTGGATTTGTGTTCCTGTATTGACCAGGGGATTGGACGCTGCCTTGTTGGCCTCTTCCAACTTTGTTATTCTAGGCTTCTATGATTGTATTTTGTACACACCATAAGAAGCCAAGCCTTGCTGGAGAGGACATTAGTGCTAGTGGAACAGTGGGGAGCAGTAGGAAATTAGGAAGATGTAACATGAGATGGATTGACCCAGTAAATGAAACAATGTCCTTTGGTTTACCTGCTGTTTGGTTTAACAGCTGTTAAGCTGTTAATGATAGGATCTTTCAGAAGCCACCATGTGTCAGAAACAGGAATTGTCACTTTAAAAGTTGGCCTACTAGTTCATATTCTTTACCTCCTCTTGGCTCCTAAACTGCTAATGCCATAAACTCAAACCACTAATACCATTAATTCAAAGTCTCTTCTTAACGTCTCAAGTAAAGATTGTTCACTCTTTTTCTGCTAATTATAATTTCATTAATATTCATGGATGTTCCTGCCATTCAGCTAGAAACAAGGCACTGTATCTAGCAAGGGTGGGTGTCCATCTCAAACACCAATAGAGATTCAGAGCTCACTTGAAAAAATGTAATCAAACTTGAGGAGGCAGAGAGACAGCAACCAACTCTGTGCTCCTTTTGTTAAACTAGTACAGCAACTACTCTTTTTTACTATCTTACATGAAAACATCAAATATCCAAAGTATGGCAGTAAGTTTGAGGGATGGAACTGAGAGAATTAATGGGGTCAGAACAGTTGAGTCTCAACTGGGCAGTTTTCAATGCCAACTTAGAGAAAGCAACACTGTCTGGGACGTCTGAGGAATGAAGTCCAAAGGCAGGCCAAACACAGTCAGTGGCTCTCAACTTGAAGAGTCAGCGATTAAGCTACTAGCTAATTCTCTTGTTAGGGAAATTACAGGTTAATTGCTATCAGGTAGAATGAGGTAACTACTTACCTTGGGTGCAGTGAAAGAGCAGGAAATGAATAATTATTTAATTTATCTTTATTACATGTTTGCTGCCAGTGAGGTGGAGAGTTCCTTGCAGATTTTTGTGCCTCATGCCAAAATAATGTGGTTGTCTTGGGGTTCTGCTTGCCTTGAATCAGGTGGCACAGGGGTGCCATTTGCTGCTTCACCTCAGGCAGCAAAGTTGCCCAGAATAACTAGGAAATAGCTAAAAACTGTAAGTGGTGTAGTAAATATTCTTGGACTGAGATAGAGGAGATACAGATGGTAATCTCCATTAAGCCCTGAAATTCACTGGATAATCTTGGGCCAGTTATTCTCCCTTAGCTTGACCTACTTCACAGTGCAGAAGAGGAGACCCACGTAAGCTGCCCTGAGTTAAAATGAAGAAAAGGTGAACTGTTTGTGAAAGGTGAGGGACATTTTGGAAAATACTACTTTTCTTTTTCTCTGCTCCCACTAGAGGAAGGAGTTAAATATGATATGTGTGTCAAGGAGAACAGAAACCCCAGTTTTGAGAGAGCTAGTTTTGGAAAGGTACACAGAACTATGTTTCGGCTACATCAAGGCACATGGTTTATATTTGTAAGCTTCCAGAAAAATGTAGTAAGATTCCAGCGGTTAGTCCTTTCAGAGGTCATCAGTTACCACACTTAGATCAGCTCTGCCCCCTCAAAGATCTAGTTTCCCAGAGAAATAGGGAGAATGTACCTGCATAAAAAGCAATTGTAGAAGTAAAGTGCTATATGTAGTTACTTAGAAGTGAATCACACTGAAATCAATGGGACTTCCAGATGGATGTAATTCAGATCAAGGTGAAAGTTCAGAATTTATGAGGAAGCTCAACCTCAAATCTCTGTTTACTGAGCTTGTCCTTGAGGTATAATTCACTCATATGCTTGTTTAACGTCCCAACAAACTGTTGGAAAGAACTGTGTGTTTACTGAGATAATGCAACTAGAAGAGACTTCAGAAAGTTTACAAATAATTTACTCTTGTATAAATTGTTATACCATATATGTCAGTATCTTCACGCAGGATAAATTCACACATTTTAGCCCTCCTTAAATAATGCTTAAATCCCATCATGTTTTGATTCATGTTCCAGTTATTTCAAAATAGAAGTTACAAGTGAAGGCCTGTATAAGAATGTGTATATTTGTGGGTGTGCGTGATTTTCATTGCATCTGTATGCCTCAAAACATCAAGTGTCAAAGGTTGTTTCTTTGATTTTTATTAAACTTCTGGCCAGCTGGAATGTGCAGAAACATCTCAGCAGCTAAAATAACAGCTGGCAAGAACTATTATCAGTTAGCCCACTGATGGCTCTTACAGTCAATGACTATAAACCATTTAACATGCAGCCCATGTCTAGAACAGGTTTTATTTGTTATAATTCCTCTGATGGAGATTGGTAAAGAAGATAAGGGCACCACTAGTAGCAACTAATTCTGCTTTGTGTTGGTCTCACTCATCTCTCTCTAAACAACTATCCAAAATGGTTTCTGCTGTGGCAGATAGATTGGTATGTCTATAAATTGAATGACTGAAGGGAAGGTGTCCTTTTGTAGGGAAAAGTACAGTGGGGTCTTGACTTAAGAACGGCTCGAGTTAAGAACATTTTGACTTAAGAACCACTCTCATAGGAAAATATTGACTTGACTTACATACTTAGATTTGAGTTAAGAACTGAAAAAAACCCACGTGGGAGGCAGGGAAAGTGCAAAATTTGAACTTTCAGTTAACTGTTGCCCAGTGAAAAGGGTGCCTGTCTGCTTCCTCACTCCTCCCAGCGTTTAGAGAGTGGATTGGGAGACAGTCTTCAGACTGCCTGGTACTATACTGCCTGGACTGTATTTTCCCTGCCTTCCCTGAACCTTTCTTGACCTAAGAAAAAAAGAAACAAAATATCCCCCTCTAGTGGTCGAAGGCGGAATAGCAGCTTCTCATTAGTTTCTATGGACGGAAAAGAGCAGATACGGATCAAATGGTTTTCAATGCATTCCTATGGGAAATGCAGATTTGACCTGAGAACTTTTTTACTTGAGAACCGCCTTCCAATACGGATTAAGTTCTCAAGTCAAGACCCCACTGTATGTGAGTTTTGCTTTCCATTCCTTCCCAGGCACCTTGCCTACTATGAATGTATTTGATTAATTAAAGCAATTCATAAAATGACCCATGCGACCCTCAGCCCACACTTTGCCCACCCCCTGCTTTACCTGTCCACCCAAAATAGAGTACAGTGAGAGTTTTTTCCCCTAGATAAGCAGGGACAGGATTGCAGCCTCACTATTCTATCTATATTTGCTTTCCAAAAAGACATTTACAGTATTATTATTTTCAAAGTTGTTTTTCATTTCCCTGAGGATTGGTATACAGAATGTTTTTAAATTGTTTAAATATTTTTCTCATTCTAAAGTGCTCAGCATTTGTTGTCTCATTTCCTTGGAATAAAATACTCATTTGAAACTTTATTTGGGGATAGAAACCTATTGGGATGTTGAGTGGTTAGCATAAACAATGAATATGAGGACAAAAACTTCATCTGATTCAAACTGGTTGCCAAGGCCAATAGGGTAGGAGAAATGGAAAGATACAGCATGTGGTAGTCATTTAAAACTAATGAAGGATAAATTTGTATTATATAGGAGGACAGCTTTCTTTTCACTAATGTCCAATAATTAAACTGTCTTTGAAAACAATGGAATTAGAAGTAACTGGCACCAAAAAACAGTGGCATTTTTTTTCTCACAACAATGCTCCTACAGAGAAAAATACTGTACAAAATTAGTTTTCCTTTGTCTCAGAAAGGAAACATGAGGTAACCAGTACCTAAAAGAGTTCCATTTATATGTTATAAAATGTTTTATATGTGTTAAACTTTGCCATGTAACAATTAGTATCATAGGAGTTTTCTTGATGACAGTAATAGACAACCTAATTTCTCTCAGTGTCTTTGATTACGACTTCTACAAGCCCCAGCTAGCATAGCCAGTGGCCAGATATTATTTATCATTTACTTATTTGCTGCATTTGTATCTTGCCTGTCCTCCGGTGGGCACAAGGCAGCATACATGGCCCTCTCCCTCCCCACTGGATTCTCACAATAACTCCGTGAGGTGTGTCAGGCTTAAAGAGAACAAATCCAGCAGAAGGCTACCCACTAAACTTCATGATCATATGGTGATTTGAACTCAGCCCTTCTGAGGTCTAATCCAACTCTAACCATACACTGTGTTGGTCCCATGTTGCTCATCCCTGACTCATGGTATAGGATTACTAGTATCACTCAGAATATTCTAGCGGTAGAGCAGGGCAGAAAAAGTGACAGAATCAGAGTCAGGCCCAGCAATTCTGTACTGTAGTTAAACTGGGGGGGGGGGTTGTTAAGCTACTGTCAGCATAACAGCCTCCATATCCTGCTTAGGCACAGGCCTGGTGGTAGCAGAGAAAATATAACAAGTGATGCAAAAACAACAGATGTGCCCGCAGCATTGCTGGAACCACCAGGAGCAACCAATTAAGGCAATACCACTCAAATATAGAAGGAGCCAATGAATTCACAATTTTATTTATTTATTTATTTATTTATTTATTTATTTATTTATTTATTTATTTATTTATTTATTTATACATACATACATACATACATACATACATACATACATACATACATACATACATACATACATACATACATACATACATACATACATACATACATACATACATACATACATACATACATACCCCACCTATCTGGTCAGCAGGGTTCACTCAATATCATGTTAAAACTGGAGAAAGATACCTTTTTAGAGTATACCTCCCAGAATTCTCCAACCAGCAGTGCCAGTGACCAACCAGTTGGAGGTTCTGGAAGCTAGGCCATATACCTTGATGCATGTGACACATATCTGCTGATATGTGTCAGCGGTTAAATAATTGCTCTCTAGAGTTTGCCACTTTCTTGGTAGTAGGTATTGCTTATCTGTCATACACAAGAAGCGTGCTTGTAGTTACTACTGAGATAGTATTTAAAACAGCAGCAACATGTGGATAGATTTTGGATCAAATCACACATTAAGTACAAAACATATTTCCTCTTACAACATATTCCCTCCAAGCATGCAAATGCCTAAGAAACCAGACATGCAAGCAAATGGACCCTTACCTCTCAATGGCAATTGCAAATGCCCAATTGCAAAACAAGCAGTCAAGTGGCAGAGTGAAGCAAGTTAGTGTTAGAATTAACACTAATAAATCTGTTAAGTTTTAGGGGAGCTCTCAACTTAATAACTTGTTAACTGTATCATCTAATTTAGCTTTCATTCAATGTTGCTTATAGAGAACTCATTTAAAAAATCTCTTGTTAACGAGATCTAAATAATCTAAAAAGATTTGCTTGTAGTAACCTGACTTGTGTCAGTGTGAAATTCAGCTTTTCTTTATTCACTACAATTAATTAATTAATTAATGGCCATATCCCTCAAATATTGCCACTCATATTACCATATACTTTTAAAGCAAACATACAAGTCAATATTAGTTCTTCTAGAACACCAGTACCAGATTGAACCCAAAAACCAATAATATTGACCCTATATGTTGGTTCTGTTGCTGTGGTAATATCATTTTTTCTTCTTTAAAGAGGGAACTTATGCCTCAGAACTAGAGAACTTTTGGCTTTCTATATGGTGATTAACCACTGCTTCCATCATGTCTCTGTACTTTTCAGAATGTCTAGCACTGATGGGAACTGGATTTCAGCAGCAACTTGAGCTCATCGGCTTCCCAGCTCAGCTGTACTCAGTTACCCTCACAGCCTCTTCATAGGTTGTTGTGGTGTCAGCCATAAAGGTCTCTTTCTCCATTCTATTCCATCTCTGGAATAGCTCAGGTATTCTTGGGCTGCAATTCCCAGAAGCCTTCACCACAGGGTGTGCTAGCCAGGGTTTCTGGGAATTGCAGTCCAAGAACACCTGGATTACCCAAGGAATCACTGACGTATGGGCTTGTCTTTAACTTCTTGTGGTGTGACAGATTCCACATCCATGCAACTTTTTTTACATATTTGTCCAAGTCTGTGGTGCTTCTGATTCCTACAACTGATGCGAAATGTTAAATTAACAGCACAACTCTCTACACATTTATTCAAAATAAAGTTGTCATTTGTTCAGTATGGCTTACTCCAAGGGAAGATGGCATATGATTGCAACCCAAATGCACCGTCTTGAAAAAAGTATGCACTTTTTTAATGCTTTGGGAAACAATGCTTAATTTTAGACTAAATCTTCTGCTGTCTTTCCAGCGTAAGTATTATGTGACCTAGTTCAGATGACAAACAATGTGCAAAGCTAAAATTCCGAGGAATGTTAATAACCTTTGCAGCAGCCTTGTCACATTAGACTCTTGGGAATACTATATCTTTTTCAGTATTCAGCTGCTAGAATGATGGTAATTTCTGAGATGGCTTAATGCATCTGAGAATTTTAGTTGATCATTCACACAGTAAATTAAACTGAAATATATATTATTTGTTTTAATAAGTGTTGGTCATTTTAATATACTACGGTCTTTTTGCCTTACAGTTCAAATTGCTTGTGAAATATATAGATATAAATAATCACAACATAAATATCTATATTTAAAAGTCCTGAAGGAATTTGATTTTGTCTGTCCTGGATCCTGTTGGTTACCTTTGACTCTAACAGCGTGATAGCACACTTACTATGACATGAGAACCTACCTGAACTGTAAAAGAGGATGACAGAATTAAAGAAAGAATCCTCAGTGGTAGGGTCATGGGGTTATAGCCAAAGGTGTTTGCCAGTCCCAGGTTTCTATCACTTGTGGATATGACATTTTCATCCTTGTGCAAGTGTCAGATCTGGTACATGTTAGCTTACTAACTGGCACGTAAAATATAAAACTTATTTACAATTTAATGAGGCTCAGGATTTGTTCAAGTTTCACTAATTTTTGAGCAACATCCTATGGAACAATATATTTTCTAATGTTTTCCACATGTGCAAGAGCTGAGAAGTAATGCCCTTCAGATTTTGCCACACTCCAGGTCCCATTGATTCCAGATAGCATGGCCGGTAAGCAAAAGTTACGGGAATTGTAATCTATGTAGAGGCTCACAGATTCTCAAATGCAACATACAGTTAGAGTTAAGGTTAGCAAATCTCTATAAGCAGAAGTAAGTCTGATTTTAATTTAGGTTGTGCTGCTAAGTGAAGTTATAGGTATTAGTTGCTATCATGGTCTATGATAGTGCATACATTTGAGAAACCAACCATGATGTTACCAATTTAAACAAGAGAAGGACTGAAGTCTTCCTGGTCAGATATGTATATATGGACCATAAGTCCAAGAGATTCTATATATATATACTGTATATATATGGACAATAACTCCAAGAGATTCTGGGAATTGTAGCTGAAAAAGGCAACTCGTTCGTACTCTGTTCTTTCTACAAAGAAACAGGTTGAAGGTCAGGTATGTTGATACATATTTGTGAGACCCGAGGCGAGGCAATAGAAGTCCTCGCCGGACTGTCGTCCTTAGTTAAGAGAGAACAAGAGACTCAGACAGCACCTACGACTTCCCGCGTCGTGTTCAGACACCAGGGGGTAGACACAGGGGATTTGGAACAGGGTCTACAGAAGTTGTCTGTGGCTACACAGACCAAGACAGAAAAGGCGGGAACCCGGGTAGAAGCGAGACTGTTAATAGAGGCGGGGCATGGGGAGGCGAAGGAGGAAAAAGACAAGATACCCAGGGGATGGGAATTAATCTGGATAGAGGATCCCTGGACAGGAGATGTGAGAAGGTGAGGGTGCCTCGGGAAGAGGCAGACTACAGAAAAAGAAGAGGTTTACACCCCCCAGACCGTCACACTGGGGTGAAATAGAGGCTAGAGAGTGGAGGAGGCATTTGAGGGAGGAAAAGGAGAAAGTGGAGAGGGAAGAAAGGGAAAGGAGAGCATGGCGTCTGGAGGAGGCTCGCTGGAGGAGGTGTTTACCGGACCCTGGGACCCCTACTCAGAGGGAGCCGACCCCTTCGACCTGGAGAGGGGAGATGAGGAGACCTTACCCTTAATTGAGGTGGATGTTGAGGTGAAGGTACCGGGTGAAGTTAACCCGTTTACCAAGGGACCTTGGTACGATCCAAGTTTCAACCCCTTTTTGCAAGAAGCATGGACACCCTCGTTTGACCCATTGGCGACGGGAGAAAAGACTAACGACAAATTTAATGTTGATACTTCTTTATTTGATGTTCCAATAAACCCCAGTTCTTTTTTTCAAGAGTACGCACCTCCCGTGTTTGTGTCTGGTAAGCCTGAGGTAACAACTGAACCCTCACAATATTCAATCTAGAAACAGTGACAAAATGGCAAAAACTTGGTTGTGTCACAGGATTTCCTGAATCCCTAACACAATGTACATTCTTTACATCGAGCATCCTCCCAATGATTGCCCAATCATAGGTAATCACACCTCTGATAATTATAGTATCTAATTCATTAACTTACTTACTCCAGTAAATTGCATTATGCATATTCTTTCAGAAAAAAAATCAAAGGAGGAATATTAATTGGAAAAACTTGTAAGACACGGTTGGACTAGGGCACATATTTCTAAGACCCTTCATTTATAAGGGGAATTACATACTGTTAAAGGCTTCTATCCAAATAACAATCAGAAAAGCTGAACAGTTTGTGGTCTTTTTGATTTCCCTTTCTGACCACAAGCCAAATGATTCTCTCTGTTTCTGTGAGAGCAGTCTGGATAACCTGTGGCTTTCCAAATACTGTTAGATTCTAATTTCTACAAGGCCTAGCCAATGTTGTTATTGGTGGTTTATAACTATGCAAGAACCACAGGTTCTCCCCATACTGCTGGTAAGAATGTTCTGACTGTATCTTACATAGGAATGCTATTCCATATCTGTTAACCTTTTGCAAAGCTGTAGCACCAAGGTAACTAACTTGCTCTCCACTCCCCAGCTCACTGAAAGAGTATCTGTTAGCTCTGCCATTGCGGTCAATGCAAGCTGCACATTCTCTGTAAAACAAGGCATGCAGGGAGCATGGGATGTCTCTCCAAGCTTCTGGGAGCTTCACAGTGGCAATTACTCTGTTTGAAAACAAAGGCAGGCTCTCCCTGCACACTGTATCTGAGTTAAATGGTATTTATTTGTGTTCCTGCTGTGAGGGTTCAGCTGTTGGCTCCGTGTTCAGCTCAAAGAAATCAGTAGATTTTTGTTGCTTCCAAACAGGTGAAAGACTTATTGGTGCATTTAACAATAAACAAGTGTCCATAGCATGATCTTGAGGCTTTTCTCCTTCTGCCAACGAGTCCCGAAGGGGTTTCTAATCTTCGAATAGGAGCGGGTTTCCACAACTAGTGTTCCGGCAAATCTGAAGGGACCCAGTCTCTTATGGTCTGCCCCATCAAACCTTCCAACAAGGGCACGGTCTCGTCATTCTGATCGCCATTCCACAGGGTTTGTCTCTCGGGGTCACAATTCTCCCAGGGTCCTCCCTGTAACTCTTCCTCCTCATCTCCCTTATTCTCCATTCTAGTCTTTCTCTCCCTTCTCTCCCTTCTCTCTCTTTCTGCTCTCTCAGTCTCCTCCTCCACTCTCTCACCTCGGCTTCTCCCAAATAAGAGGGTCTAGATGGAATCTCTCTTCTCCTTCTGTAATCGGCCTTCTCCTTAGGCACTCTTCGCCTCTCCCATAATCATGTCCAGGGATCCTCCATTCACACCCATTCCCAGCCTAGTGGCAACTGCCCCTCCTTCCTTTTTACCTCCCCTATTCCTGCCTCAAACTCCACCCTCTTTTTCCTCTCCTTTCCCGCCTTTTCCTCCTGAACCTCCTCCATCGTTATTTTCTTTATCTCTTCACTCAGTTCCTCTATTTCTGTCCCTTGCTGAGCTTTCTCCATAGGCTCTGGTGCTGGCTGGGGTCTTGCCTCCTTATCCTCGTTGTGGAGGAGAGACGGCTCTCCAGCAAGTGGGGTATCCTCCTCGCTTTCTGTCTCACACCTGCACCATCAAATATTGAACACATGGCAGCAATTCCAGCAGCAGCAGAGGGTGAGGTGCCCATAAAAATGGCTAGGGCCACTTCACCTACCCCTGCAGCAACATCAGTAATGTCTGTGTGGGACAGAACAGTGTTATTCTTATCTGTGCAGCCTGTACACAGCAGTCACCCTTTCTCCTCTGACCAGCCTATTTCTATTAATCTTGATTTTTCTCCTTTTTCTATTCTTGTGCTTAATGGCTGGAATGACCTCATTCCTTTTAATGACTCCTGAAAGCCCATTTGTTCAACAGCCTGGTCTTTACAAGTGTACTCCTGCAACATTTCTGCAACAGCTTGGCCTTTACAACTGTATCCTGTGTGGTACTTACAGAGACGATTGCATAGGGTGTGGGTGTAAAATTATGTATAGTTAGCAGCTGTACTTAGAAATAAAGGCAACTAATAAAATAATTCTATAAATACTTTTTTGCCGGTAATTTGAATCCAGTGGTTTTTCCTCTGCTCAGCAATGGAAGTCCACTAAGGCAGGGATGGTGCAACAACCAAAGCAGCACTTCAGTGGGATTCACACTTTGCATTCAACACCCACATTTTGCACAGCCACCACAGAAGCAGCCACTTATTCACTTGTGCCACTGGTACTGGTGTTTTACCATAAACAATCACCCCAAACCTTTCCAAGTATTTGGAATTGCGTATTCGTGAAGGCTTTCACAGCCAGGATCTAATGGTTGTTGTGGGTTTTTCGGGCTCTTTGGCCCTGTTCTGAAGGTGGTTCTTCCTAACGTTTTGCCAGGACAGCACTCTGTGTTCTGGTGTAGTTGGCTTGGGAGTGGAGTATTTATAGCTGTGAGATGGGCTTTTGTCTTTTTCTGTAGATGGGTGATTAAACCTTCAGAACACGGCCAAAGAGCCTGAAAAACCCACAACAACTATTTGGGATTGCCTCCATTAGCTGTGCCTGCCACCGTGACCCTGCTGGTTTTCTTTTAAATCCTGACCATAAATTTATGTACTGTAGTAGTCTGATATTGAGTGAAAAGAAACTGGTTCGTAAGTCTCTAACATATCCTGGAAGCACGTGGCTGTGATATCTTGATTGGCTGCTGTCTACCTATGGCTGAAATCCTGTTGCTTCACATAGTAAGTGGCAGCTAGAGTAGGTCTATTGAATCAACAGAACTCATGGAGGAGTTGTCTTACTAAAGCCCCTAATTATTCAAAAGGTCACCGTAGCTGCATCTTATTATGCTAAGCAACAGGATTTCAGTCAGTAGGTCCTGTTCAGTTTAATTTGACCAAAACAAAAAGTATTTATTTTGGAACAACAATTAGGTAAGGAGAAGGTAAAGACAGGTTTCCATATATAAAAACAGGAGTAAAAATAATCTTCAGTTCAACATTTCTTCATCACACACACACACTAAACAGAACACTCTCAACTTTATATCACTTAAACTGCCTCTCTACAAACTCCCAAAACCAGTTTCCAAAACTAACTCCCACTCCCCTCGTATCTCATTCATATTCATTCTCACCAGCCAATCAACATCTGACACCATACATGAGCATTCCAGCACTGTTTGTCAGTCATTCCAACACTCTTCCCAAGTATGCAATCTCAGCATGCATCCATCCATCCAAACCTGAACATACTAACATTATAAATCACACTGCTATACAACCTCACCCATGCTGGAATCACCATTGATGGCAATAATAAACCACTCCTTAAATAACTCGCATACCTTGAAAACTCTATTACAGTTGCTATGTCAGATATAACATGATGAAACATATAAACAACGACTGAGGCCATAGTGGGGCTTCTTAGTATATATCTAGTTTTGAAAGGGAAACAGAGATGCTTTTCTCTCTTGAGAGAGGGAGCATGGACAGATACATTCCATCTGCAGAGACATATCAAAACCAACATTTCTAACATTACTTTTCTGGTGGACGACCTTTAAGTAATGCACTGAATGTTAACATGTTAATGCATATGTGCTATTTCCAAGCTGGATACATGTGCAGCTGCCACCAAAAGTGGCAGCCATATACCTACAACCCTCTTTATGACATCCAGTACAATAAACCTGTACAAAAATCCTGTTGTGCAGTTACACAAATGGCATAACTTTTAGAGGCAAATTGCTGTAAGTTAAGAAATCTTTATAGATTTTATCTGTTGCACACTGGATTACATGACTTAGTATGTAACATATAATGTCTATGGAGATCTTCAATTTCAGAAATTAACTTCCAAAAGTTAGACCAGAAAGGAAGGAAGAAATAACCATTTGCAGAACTGCACGAGATTTGAGCCTGCATTTCCACATCCCCAGTCCACATAACTGTGTTGCTTCCCATAAAATGTGGCAGAAAGTGCACAGCATAGAGTTAACTTTATATATATATATAAAGGTACACGTTTTGTACCTTTTTGTTAACTTTTTGAAGGTTGGGTCACAGCTCCCTACACATGTGTGCAAAAATCCCCTGGTTGAGCAAGGTATCAGAAAACCCCTGTTGGAAACCCTGAACAACTCTTGTCAGCCAGTGCAGACAGTTCTGAATTAGATGAACTAATACTGTAAAGACAGCTTGTTAACAAGTTTGGGCTTCAGAATTATGAACCAAATATAGCTGAAGGTCGGGATTTAAAACAGGTCAGGGACCAAAATTAAATCTCTCCTGTGTCCTCTAGAGAGTACAATGGCCCTTTTGCTGAAGAACAAAAAAAAAAGACAGAGTACTCGGGTGCTGGAATACCTCACTAGGGCCCTAAAATGCTACATGTGACCCATAAACCATACTTTGCTCACCTTGGCAATATTTATTTATTTATTTAATTTATACCCCGCCTATCTGGTCGGTGAGGACCACTCTAGGCGGCTAGATCCAATATAGGATGCTTTTGAACAGCTCTTTGAAGTACAAGATATGGTAACTCTCAGTTACCTGAGCAGATCCAATGATTGCAGCTGGAGCAAGTGGCCCACTTTAGTTTTCAGTCAGTATTTTTTATTCCTTCAAGAATTATCTTCATGTAATTTATTTCATCCTGTGGCTTTAATAATAGATTGTTTTTTACAAGTGAGTCCACAGGGGAACTTCTTATCTATGCATTCATGAAAGGTTACTCCCCAAAAGATATTTGTTTATTCTGTCAAGCGCAAACAGCAGAAAAACGGAATAATGTTCATGAAGATGTACTTGCTAGTAGACAATTTGAAACATGGCCATAATTTAAGCTGCAATGATTAAGAGATAAACTTTTGCATCCACGATAAGGAGCATTTGCTTCAACAATACTGTATATAGTTTGACACTAACTTGTACAGACATTAGGTCAGGTTAATTTATATAAACAACGTTAAGTATTTATAGGTTTGGTTTTGGGAGCAGGCTGCAATTTTTGAGATTGTTTAAATTAGCACAGTTCTAATTAAACTATGCCACTTTAAAACAGCTTGGTTGGATGAATAAGAATATTAAACCACTATGGGTTTTGTACTTTGCTTCTCTAATGAGTTTTATAAATGATGGCTTTAATCTCAGTTGAACTGCATCTAACTTTGGTTTCTCTTTCAGATTGTCATAAAGTTGTTCTAACCACCACATAGTTGTTGCTAATGTCTAATTTCAAAGTTACTTCCCCCACAGAAAGAAATGCTATTCTTTTCTCTCTCTCTCGTTGTTTGGTAACCTTTCTAATTACAGCTATTACTGATGTTCATATTTTACCTTTCCTGCTAGCTTCTGAAATCTGTAGGCCTATACTTGTGCCATTTACCCATCTGGATAATGTAGAATGGCAATAATAGGATAAAAATTGCAGGTTCTCAAACCCAAATTGCTTGGGCAAGAATTACATTTTGGTGGAATGCATTTGATCATGGAATGGGTTTTCAGCAGGAAACTTTAAGCAAAGTACTGTACCAATACCAGGAAGGGAGCAGGTTTATGAGCACACCTTGTCTTTAAAACATTGGCTTAAACATGCTGCTTCTTTGTGAGTAGGTATGGTTTCTCAGACACCCTGAAATGGTTGGGAGAAGGTGATCTGCTTTGTACAGCAAGTCACAGGTTTTATGGGTGTGTGTGTTGCCTGTTTTGTTTATATACAGAGTAGCTTTTTCAAACAAGTTCTCTTATTGGAATTCAGTGTAAAGAAATATTCTTTACCCAATGCTGTCTATGCTTTGAATCCATGTGGCAATCCCAAAGGGAGTTGAAATTATGGGATTTGCATAAGTGTAATGTACATGGCTACATTTATTATTCAGGAATTAGTTTAAGGGTCTGCTCTTACTGGAACTACTAAGTGGTTTTAAGCTGATGTGTTTCCATATTTCTTTTTGACAACATTTTCCAGAAGATTTTTGGATGGAATGATGAAAAATGACATAATTTCTCAAATAATTGATGGGGGGTGGGGGGATATGTTTTTTTTTAAAGTTATGATTGAAGTTGTACTCACAAAATAACAAAATTAATCAATAACAAAACCCTCAGACCACAGATCAACATTGCCCTCGTTCAGCAAATGATCACATTACTGCATTGTTCTTGTACATCCCAAGTAATTTCAAAGCTCTACTTTGAGTACTACATTATTCAAATGTGTTGTGTTTTCTTTTGATTTCACGCCCACAGATGTTAAGATCAGTCATCATACTGGAATTGAGAGAATGCCTTACTGTAAAAATTGCACAAGTAATAACAGGGCCAGGTATCTGTCTTAAATGAGAAGTAATAATCCCTCTCTAGAAAATAAAAATTCCTGTTCATTGTTCACAGTCTAATTGGCACTGGTTCTGGTTAGGCAACCTTGTCTCACATATTCTTCCTTCCTTCTTTCACCCCACTCACATTCCTCTGGTCTCATCTAAGCCATGACATTTTGCGCAACTTGAGATTTGGCATTATCTAACCTCCTTCTACACTCTCCCACCACCACATGGAAACCTTCCCAGCTCCCTACATGCTATCAGCAAGGCTTCTCATGGTTACATTTTTTTGTCTCTTGATAGCTCCCTTTGTATTCTTTGCCATTCTTTTACCTCTTACATTATTTCATTTAATCACTTTATATTCAGTGCATGCACAGCATCTTTCATAACTGCTAAATATCATTTCCCTTTTAGTTTGGGGGGGGGAACCCTTCTCAAGAAGCATCTGTTCAATGAATCAAGCCAGCTATTATAACTTGTCTCTCAACTGTGCTTTGCTGACAGAATGCTAATTTTGCATGTGGATAAGAAATATCCCAAGCAATAATGTTACAGGCAAAAACCTGAATCTTTTTTCTTTGAGCCTGTTTGTTTACTTGGCATCTTTCCTCTGGGATGTGAAGATACCCATTATGCCCGTGATGTTGTTCAATAATGCTTCAGCTGGTAGACTAGTTTCAACTAGAGCCTCACAGAATTTTGAATGTAAATCACGACATGCATGGGAAAGCAGATGTGGGCTCTTACAGTGGATCCATGCTTTATAGATGAGATTCTTGTTCTGTTTTGAGGTCTTTGATGAGATGTAACGTTCTTGCCATTCCCTTCTCAATAGGTCTGAGAGTCATAGAGCAAGTTGTACAGCAGAGGAAAAAGAGGAGTTACTTCAAGAAAGGCTGGCAACTTCCGCAGGCCTGGGGACAGCACGCATCCACCCCGGGCCTTGAAAGGCTGCACCTGCTACTGGACCTCATCCCCCAAAATGTTATTCCTTAAAATACTTTTTAAAAAAGAAAATGTGAAATGGAGGAGGTACTGGCATGACTTTCGCCTCAGGCAGCAAAATGTCTTTGGCCAGACTTGAGAGAGACCAAGCACAGGGTGTTTGTACATGTTTCCCCACCATAAACATATTACAAGGACTTTTTAAAAAGACCTGCTTGTACAAAAGGTAGTGTGGTACAGTAGTTAGGATTCAAATCCTCCCTGAGCTGCGAAGTTCACTCATTAGCTTTTTGCTGCTTATAATACTCTCTTAGCTTGATGTATCTGAGTGGGTTGTTATGAGGATACAGTAAGGAGGGGCGGGGGAAGAGAACTCATTGGAGGAAATGGGGAATATGAATGTAATAAGTAAGTAAGTAAGTAAGAAATCCTGAGAGAGGTTGCTGAGGGAAAAATTCACCATCTTACAGTACAATTATTAAACCTGTAAGACAACTTTTTTTCTTTTGCTCACAGATGATGGGGAGTTGTATTCCAACATATCTGGAGGGCACAAATTATGGGAAGACTGCCCTGAGGGAAGGCATTGAACTAGATTCCCTGCTGCCATGAAATAGTTTGGCTTGCTCTAGTATGTGATTTTTGCCTCAAGGAAGTCTTTTGGAGCTTAAAGAGATTGCCTACTTCAAGACTTCTTATTCCTATAATTGCGTTTTATACACATATTATTTAATATCTCATTCTCTTCCTGGAGGTGCGATGTGCACCTCACCTCCTTACCCCTTATGTTCTTATCTTTTCTTTCTCTCACCTTTTTTTTTGACCCTTGAACCCCATTCTGATTTACAGCATCATTTTTATGGATCTAAGTTTATTCTAATTATATATTTGACCTGCTGTATGCTCTCACCTTCATTTCTACAGCTTTTATTTGGGTTGGAGGTGGCGGAAGGCAGGAATATCATCATGGATAACAAACAACAAAAGAAATTAATAAAAACAGTAATTGAAATTGAAGAGATGATGGACTGAACACCTGTTCATAACTATGTTTGTACAAGCTTATTTGCATATGGGTGAAATATTGTTTTTGCAACATCAAGACTGTGGTGAAATAAACACAGGGTGTTGCCTTGAGTAGGTCAGAGCAATCTACATATTTGGCAGGAAGAGATGGACAAATTAACCTCAATCTCTTCAGTTTTACATCTTTAAGTCTTCATTAGATTGTATATTAGATTAATTCCTCAGGCCTGTCTAGGACTTAGTTATACACTGAAGCCTTATACTTGTATGCCTATGGATGTTCTGCTGTTGAAAAACAATTTATTTTTGTCCAAAAAAAAGAAAAAAGAAAAAGAAAAAGAAAAAAAAGACCCAGAGTGAGCTTAAGGCAATTTATCCATTGACCTACAAACAGTATTCAGACCTACCACAAAAATACAACAAATGTTACGGTCAGCAAAGGACAAAAGGGACCCCCTCATCACTGCAGGACTATACCAGATACCTTGCAGTTGTGGACAGGTATATATTGGAACCACAAAACGCAGCATTCACACCAGAATCAAGGAACACGAGAGACACTGCAGACTAAAATAACCGAAAAAATCAGCAGTAGCTGAATATGCCCTAAAACAAGCTGGACATGAAATTCTATTTCAAAATACTGAAGTACTGGACAACACCAGCAATCTGTATGTTAGACTGCACAGGGAAGCCATTGAAATCCATAAACATAAACAGAACTTAAACAAAAAGGAGAAGGCCTACAACTAAACACGGCTTAGCTCCCAATTCTGAAAAATACAGCCTGCAAAAGGTCAACGAACTCTACCCACCCACAAGGGCCAGGGATCATGGCACAAAAAAGACCAGCTAACGACACCCATCAAACACAGTGACAGATAATCTCTTCCCCCCTTATCGCAAAAAAAAAACATGCTGATCACCCTCTCTCCTGAAAAAAGACAAAAGCTGTTCACACAGCTATAAATACTCAACTATCCAACAAACAGCAACAGAGCATGGACAGAGTTCCTACTCCAGTCCTCTGAAGATGCTGACCACAGAGACTGGTGAAACGTCAGGAAGAACAACCTTCAGAACACGGCCAAAGAACCCGAAAAATCCACAACAACCATCAAATAATAAATGATTTATAAAACGATTCTCAAGTAGCACTGAAGGAATGACACTGAGTTATGTACATTGAAAATGTCCTTCTTGGCCTTTTGGCTAAGACCATGAAGGGCAAATAGTTCTTGTATGGCTAGGGAATAAGCAAAGATAATCTGGGTGCCTTTGGATGCTGTGCACTTGGTGAACAGTGTGCCCCTGGGTGGGGGCAGGTCAGGGATTTGATGCCTAGAAGCTTTACAGAACTTTATAGATCTCCAGGGAAAAATAGGTCAAAGTTGTTGTATAAATAGTCTTTAACAGCTCTGTAAAAACTATAAACACAAATGGTTAAAAATATATGAAAACTAAACTTAAGTTGCAGGCAAATATTTAAGTCAGAATCCAAGACAATATATAGTCAAATATATTTTAAGAGTAAAAAAAGAACAATGAGAATGTTTCAATTATATTTTTAAAATGTAACTGTTTATAGCTTAAAAGGCACAATTAAAAGTCAAAAATAGATCACTAAAATACATTATAACTTTAAGTAATCTTAGGCTTTAAGCATAGTAATAATACACACAGAGAAAAAAAATCTAAATAATGTTCTCACCCAGCCAAGCCTGCCTTGTGCTATTTTCTATAGAAGGAAATTATTGTTCTTGTTATCCGGTGGGTGTAGCGTAGAGTGAAGCTGTGTTGCCATATTGTGTTGAATTCCTGTGTGTATATGTTATCTCCCCACATTCACAATTCCTTCAGACATTCACACCTCCCCCCCAATCTGTAAACAATCTCCCTTCCAGAGCCCTTTAGATTCAATATATATATTGAATCTCAAGTATACCTTCAGAGTTTGTAACTCCAAAGGTCTATAGCTTAGTATCTGGCAAGCTGCCACTATGATGATAATGTTATTGTTAGGACTGAAATTCTTATAAAGCTTAGAGGAATAAAGGCCTGTTGCATAAGGACCCTAGAACGCTAGAATATTATAGCTCCAAGGTATTAGACCTACAAAGAGGACAGTCAAAACACCTGGATGGCTAACCGTGAAAAACAAATGCTCACCTTTGATTTAATTCCACAAGACCTACAAACAAGAACTTTGGAACAGACCGACAGATCTATAATGGAAAAGTTGAAGAATTTCTATACTCAACAAGATTTGCATGCAATTAAGATTTCATTATTTTCCCTTTATTTCCGATTTTTAAAATTATCTCATAGATTTATGAATTATTTACATGAACTGTCAGCCCTTCCCCTTAGGAAAGCATTTTTGACACTAAGATTTCAAATGATGCTGTCACAGTATACCCAGACACTGACAACACAGTGTTTTTGTATATGTGGAGCACAAGTAGTAGGGGGCATAGAGCACTACTCCTTGCCTTAATCCCTTCTAATCTGAACCTAGAAAAAAGTTTATATCAAATTTACTAGATGATATACCAGATAAAAATAACAAAAATAAAATTATTTATCTGTTGCCTGATGTTAATACAGTGATAAGAAATTGAGTAGCAGGATTTGCAGTAGCTGCCCCAAAGTTGAGGAAAAATTATCTAAAGACCCATATGGTTATGGTGGGTTTTTCGGGCTCTTTGGCCATGTTCTGAAGGTTGTTCTTCCTAACATTTCACCAGTCTCTGTGGCTGGCATCTTCAGAGGACAAAAGTAGCACTCTGTGCTCTGGTGCAGTTTGTTTGGGAGTATTTATAGCTGTGGGATCAGCTTTTGTCCTTTTCAGGAGCTGGGTGATTATGGTGATCCGTGTGTTTTTGTTGTGTATGTATTGTTGTGATAAGGAGGAGAAATTATCTGTCACTTTGTACCAGCTTTCCTCAGGACAAAAAGGACCATCATGCCCCCACAGGCCAGCTGCATCTATGACCGCCTAGAACATGCCCTCCTACGGGAAAGAATCCACACAACCCGCAAAAAACTGGACTCCACAGACAAAAATCTACTATCAATATCATCCAAAAAATGAGAAGTCAAGATTGGGACAAGATCAATACCCACTCTTACAGAAAGATGGGGAAAAAATGATGAACCACATGGCCAGACAAAAACAGACAAATTCAACAAATGCCAAACAGGCCAACAGAAACCTACACTAGACACCTCGCGCATCATCATCAACCTATCAGAACGCCAACTCTCCCCAGAAGAAACCTCAGTTTTAGCCAAAGGAGGAAATTTTGCAGTCAAACCCAGTAAAATTCCTGTGGAAGACATCATTGCCAACGTGGAATCAGCATTATATCATCTTCCAGAAGAAAAAGCAGAAGAAATAAGAGGGCAAGTGACTAGGATCCTACGAAAATCAAAACCCCCCAAAAACCCCAATAACAAGAGAGAAATGCTATCAAGTTCCTGAACCCAGACCCGGACATCATCATCCTGCCAGCAGACAAAGGCAACGGCACAGTAATCATGGAAAGAGAAGAATACAAGGACAAAATCAGGGAAGTTCTAGACCCCATCACCTACAGAAAACTGAAACGGGACCCAACCAACAAAATCACAAAACAAACAAACATGCTGATCAGGAGTTCTTCCCTGCACCCCAATGTCCTTCAACGAATCTGCAAGACAGAAGCTCTCTCACCAAGGCTATATGGACTCCCCAAAATCCACAAGGACTCAATCCCACTCTGGCCCATTGTAAGTGCCATTGGCTCCCCAACATATGAATTAGCCAAATACTTAGCGACCCTCCTATAGACCCACATTGGACAAACCTCATCCTACATCAAAGACTCAGAACATTTCATAAGAAAGATCAGCACCCTAAAACTCAACCCTGGGGACAGACTGATCAGCTTTGACATAGTATCCCTTTTCACTAAGGTACTGATAAAAGACACTCTGACACTCATCCAGCAGATTTTTCCAGAAGACATCAAGGCCCTTTTCCAACACTTCCTAATGACCAGCTATTTTCAGTGGGATAATGAATTCTATGAACAGACAGATGGAGTGGCCATGGGGAGCCCCCTCAGCCCGGTTATAGCAAACTTCTACATGGAACAGTTTGAAAAACAGGCCCTGGCTTCAGCACCCTTTGCACCCACAGTCTGGTTCTGATACATGGATGACACCTTCACAATTTGGAACCATGGTGAAGAAAAATTGGAAGAATTTCTAAACCATCTCAACAGCATCCACCCAAATATACAATTCACCATGGAAAAAGAAATAGAGGGCCAGCTCCCGTTCTTAGATGTCATGGTCATACGCAAAACTGACCTCCTATTGGGATACAAGGTCTACAGAAAACCCACCCTCACAGACTGGTACCTACACAAAAACTCCAATCACCATCCACAGCAAAAAAAAGAGGCATAATCAAAACACTGGTAGACCGTGCAAATAGGAACTGTGAAGCTCAGTTTCTCAGCACCGAACTCAACCATCTGAATTGGGCCCTACAGGCAAATGGCTACTCCAAAAATGAATTCACAAGAGCCATAGGACCAGGAAAACAACATCAAACTGAAGAAGAAAAACAGCCACCCGCAAATAAAGTATTTCTGCATACACCAAAGGGGTCACGGACAGCATGGGGAAACTTTTGAAAAAGCACAACCTACAAACAGTATTCAAGCCCACCACAAAAATACAACAAATATTACGGTCAGCAAAGAACAGAACTCCTCACCACTGCAGCAGTATACTGAATACCTTGCAGTTGTGGCCAGGTATATATTGGAACCACAAAACGAATCATCCGCACCAGAATCAAAGAACATGAGAGACATTGCAGACTAAAACAACCAAAAAAATTGGCAGTAGCTGAACATGCCCTAAAACAAGCTGGACATGAAATTCTATTTCAAAATACTGAAATACTGGACAACACCAGCAATCTTTATGTTAGACTGCACAGGGAAGCCATTGAAATCCACATAACCAGCAGAGCTTCAACGAAAAAGAAGAAAGTTTAAAACTCAACAAAGCTTGGCTCCCAGCACTGAAAAATACAGCCTGGAAAAGGTCAACAAACTCTACCCAGCCACAAGGACCAGTGATCACTACACACAAAAGACCAGCTAACGACACCCATCAATCACAGTGACAGACAATCTCTCCTCCTTATCACAACAATACACCCACAACAAAAACACACTGATCACCATAATCACCCATCTCTTGTAAAGGACAAAAGCTGATCCCACAGCTATACTCAACACCCAAACAAACTGCACCAGAGCACAGAGTGCTACTCCTGTCCTCTGAAGATGCTGGCCACAGAGACTGGTGAAACGTTAGGAAGAACAACCTTCAGAACATGGCCAAAGAGCCCAAAAAACCCACAACAACCATTAGATCCCAGCCGTGAAAGCCTTTGCAAATAACCATATGGTTAATTGAAAGGACTTAGGTTTTTTTTTTTCAAATTGTCTGTGTGTTTTAATTTGTTTGTTTTTAATCCAGTATTTTGTGAATGTATTTATTTGTATTTCTACATTTTAATTTGCTAGAATTATATTTTTCAAGCTAACACTCTGCATGTGTACATATTTCTATTTGTGTTTATGTTTTAATTGTTATCCTAGTGGTGGTTGAATTACCAGCATGGTTAAAGCAACAACAAAGTAAAAGAGAAACTGTAATGATTGGAAGCTATAGAACCTGCATCCTTTGTTTATGCTTTGTAAAACCTGTTCAGCTGTCATTATTATGATAGGTAAAAAGCAAAGTAATGTGTACTGCTTATATTTCACTCCATAGTGCTTTAAAGCACTCTCTGAGTCTGAGAAGTTTACAATATAATTATGCAGTCTACATGTTGACTTCTGCGTGTAGACTGCATAATTATATTGTAGCAGTGACCTGGATACTTATTTTACTGACCTTGGAGGGATGGAAGGCAGATTCAGTCTTGAACCTTTCAGGATCGAACTCAGGCGTTGAGCAGAGTCTTGACTGCAGTACTACAGTTTAACTGTTGTGCCACTAAGGTAACCTTGCTTGTCTGGAGAGCTGCCTAGTGGTTTTGAAATGACTATAGTAAACTATTGTTCATCTTCAATTTTAAATGCACTTTAAATTTCAGGACTATTTTTTCTATATGCCCCTTAGCTATTTTAATACTCTATACATACAAAGTTTCTTATTTTGATAGCAGGACCTGCCTGAGGCAGAGCAGATGTGGAACCATTTAGCTTCCATGTCAAAAAGCACATTGTCTGACACCAATCACATTATTTTGCTACTTGAGGCAGAAATAGCAGAACCATCTCGACTGATAGTAAACAACAACAATTAATGAACTGACATGTTACTGCTTTTTCATGATACCAAAACTTTGTTTCCTGAGGCTGATGGCTGACTTTGCCAAATGAACCCACGCTAGACCATTCATTCTTATCTTTGCTACAGCCTTTTGGAGCTTTGTGATGTAGAGGGAAGTAATACTTGCTACACAGTCATGGCAGTGCTAAAATCTTGGATTTCTACTTTTGTATTGATATGCAGGCCTCCTCTTCCACCCAAGATCACCAAATATAGATCTCTTCCTTCAGGCATAGAAGTCAGACAAGAAAAGGAAAGGAACAGCACAGAATGATAGAGTATTCATCACTGAAGAAGTGAAGAATTTAAAAATCATCCCACCCTCACATCTTCAGTGACCTGTCTCTATTGTAATTTTTCACTCCAGGCAGGTGCCACCTACATCTCATATGCAACGAAAGCATCAGATGTGGTAGTAAAGACCCAGAATGCACAAATGAGGTACCTAGGAATAGAATCTAATCTAGAAATTGTGCCATTTGCTGTTATTAAAACAACCACTCATTTGTATTCTTCAGAGTCACAGAATGTTTTGAGAAGCCTTTGTCATGGCATCTTATTTGAAAAAGAGTCCTAGAATCTTATGGCATCTGGAGAAAATCTGTTTCTCCTTAACTATTGTTTCTGTTAAATACTTGCTAAGCATATATGTGCAGCAAAAGCACCTTGCCAACAAACTTTGCATGAACAGCAGTAGGATTCTGGCCACTGCATATCTTAAGAGATGTAAAGATTCTTTTAAATTGTTCTTATGAATCTGCAGGGTGCTATATACTGTATTTGAATAATATGATTATTTATATAACATCAAGAGATTATGCAAGTGTTAGAAACAGGGCACAAGGCCACTGCCAAGCCTCATCCGCTCAACCCATTGTACTGAGAAGTACCATCATTTGTTTCCTGAATGCCTCTGAACAGCTATTCACAAACATCTGCAGTCATGGCATAAAACTGCCAGTTGATTGTATCACTGGGAAGAATTGTTTTGATGGTGCTGGGCTCAACCACAAATATCAGTTGTCAACAAAAGGGGAGGCACAATGAGGTTCATCCTTACAGCTGCTTTCCTTTGGCATTCCAGTTCTAAATATTGCAACAGGATGGTTACATCTCACATGCACATCCCCCAAGGAGCTTCTAGGAGAGATATTTATTAAGGTGGCATCACTGAAGCAGGAGAGTGTTGTGAAAGTCACAGCAAGTATAGCTGCAATGATGGGAGTGATCTGGAGACAGGGCATGTGATGCCATTACAGAGAGTGGCTACACGTCTTCTGAGCCCTAGCTGATAAATACAACATTTGTTCTTTGCATTAATTGCACTACTGTTATCAGTTATCACTAAGAAATAAACTACCTGGCTATGCTGGTGGAGTAGGCTGCAAAGCAACACACATTATCTGCGTTATCTAATGTAAGGGTCTCTTCCAATGAAGCATTTGTTCTCCATTGTGTGCCTGATTTGTCACTGATATTGATATTCTTGCTGCTAGACATATGCTGTAACGTTTGTCTTTGTAATAAGTGTCAAAATCCATCATCATCATAGGCATCCTTCAGTCTCAAGAGACTATGGTAACGTGACTTGTATGGAGGACTTTGACGCTGTTTGCGAAGTTGGAGTGTCCTCTCCAGAGCACGAAGCCTGGGCAAAATAATATGGATAGGCTGTTACCCAAGGAACAAATCCATCCTCTCCACGTCACTGAAATAGTTCAATGGAAAGGCAAGGGCCAATACAACTGGTTCCAGCAATGTTGCAGGAGTTGCCAGAATGACACGAACTGCCTCCGAGACTCCAGCTCCGGATTTTGCCTCAAGGTTAACTTCTGAAGCCTTTTCCATCAGTTGATATAGCCACAAGGCAGTGGAGGTTTGAAATCGGAGTTTTCCTTCTCCTAGATGGGCTGCCTTCCCAGGCTAACGAGCCCCACCTACCCAGGCTGCTCCCTTGCTGCATGGGTGATGGTGGTACCTCCTCCTTCTCCTCACGCCATGGGGGTTTGGCATCAGAGTTTTCCTTCTCCTAGATGGACTGCCTTCCCATACTCTTCAGTATTTTTGTCCCTCCTGAGGCCTAGCTTACTTTTTATCCCAGTTTGCTCCGGAGAACTATAGACATCTCATTGAAAGTTCATATAGCAATGTAAAGCAAACATTACTTGCTTTTCTGATACCTTGAAAGAATAGCAACTATATATCCCTGAGCCCAAATGTCAAATTGCCACCATGAATATCAAAAAGACATGCAACCAAATATTTTTCAAGTATACCCAGATGTAACTATTCCTGAGTTGAATGTGCTTACTCCCAATTAAATGTGCATAAGATCACAGACTTTATCATTATGCTTACACTAAAAGTTAAATCACCATAATGATAAATAATTTGTATTTAATTTGTAATTTGTAATTATAATAATTACAAGTGATCAAGTCAATTCTGACATATGGCAACCTCTTCCAGAGTTTTCTAGGTAGGGTATTCAGAAGTGGTTTACCATTCCTGTCTTATGGTGGCACTGTGGGACTGTGTAGTTTGCAGTTACATGGACTGTGAATACACTAGGTTGGTTAAAAAATGTTAAATCATTTCAAATCTTGAATGAACTTATATACAGTACGTATATCACAGAGGTGAGTACACCCCCTCACATTTCATAAATATTTTAGCATATCTTTTGGACACACTCATCTTTGTACTCCCCACCTGGTTGCCACCACACACGCTTGACACCATCTCAACCAAATAAGTTTATCTTGGTCTCATCGGACCACAGGACATGGTTCTAGAAATCCATGTCCTTAGTCTGCTTGTCTGCAGCAAACCATATGTGGGCTTTCTTGTGCATTATCTTTAGAAGTGGCTTCCTTCTGGGAAGACAGCCTTGGAGACTAAGTTGACACAGTGTGCAACATATGGTCTGAGCACTGACAGGCCGACTCCCCACCCCTTCAACCTCTGCAGCAATGCTGGCAGCACTCGTACGTCTATTTCCCAAAGCCAACCTCTAGATATGATGCTGATCATGGGTACTCAACTTCTTTGGTCGACCATGGCGAGGCCTGTTCTGAGTGGAACCTGTTCTGTTAAACTGCTGTATGGTCTTGGCCACCATGGTGCAGCTCACTTTCAGGGTTTTGGCAATCTTCTTATAACGTAGGCCATCTTTATGTAGAACAACAATTCATATTTTCAGATCTTTAGATAGTTCATTACCATGAGGTGCCATGTGGAACTTCCAGTGACCAGTCTGACAGAATGAGAGTGATAACACCTGCTCCACCTTCACACCTGAGACTTGTGACACTAACGGGTCTCATGACACCAGGGAGGGAAAACGGCTACTTGGGCCCAATTTGGACATTGTCACTTAGGGGTGTGCTCACTTTTGTTGCCAGCGGTTTAGACATTAATGGCTGTGTGTTGTGTTATTTTCAGAGGACAGCACATTTACACTTTTATAGAAGCTGTATACTCACTGCTTTACATTGTAGCCAAGAGTCATTTCTTCAGTGTTGTCACATGAAAAGATATACTAAAATATTTATGAAATATGAGGGGATGTACAGTGGACCCTTGACTTACAGACGGCTTGACTTACAGACTTTTTGAGTTACAGACTTCTCTGGCCACAAAATTTAGGTTTGACTTGCAGCCTGAGAATTGATTTACAGACCAGAAAAAAACCAAAATGGAACAAAAACGGCCTGTTACGGTTTTCAATGCACTGTAGGTCAATGGAGACTTGACCTACAGACTTTTTGACCTGCAGCCACCGTTCCAATACGGATTAATTCCGTAAGTCAAGGGTCCACTGTACTCACTTCTGTGATATACTGTACAGTGTATGTGTGTATATAAAGGGGCAAACTGTCCAGGCCCAGGGATGCCCATAGAAGAAGGCAATGATGAACCACTTCTGAGTACAGTACTCTCAGCCTAGAAACTCCTGAAAAGTTTCACTGTGGAATGAACTTTCATCTGAGGTGCACCAGGCTCTGTCCCTCCTGACTTGCAGGAAATTATTAGAGAACTTTATAAAGCAGCCTTCAGGAACATGTCCCCTGTTCTTGTGAACCTTTAACTTTTAAATGTAGGCATTTAAAAAAATGAATTATTATTACCATATTGCTTGGTTTTATATCTAGATGGTGTTGGGATGGAGCTGGTTTGCTAGTATATTTTGAAAACCATCCAGAGTAATTGTTGTTTGGTTGTTAAGTCGTGTCTGACTCTTTGTGACCCCATGGACCAGAGCACACCAGGCCCTCCTGTCTTCCACTGCCTCCTGGAGTTTGGTCAAAGTCATGTTGGTAGTTTTGATGACATAGTAGTGATACCCACTACCCAGAGTAGTGGGTATCACTTAAGCCGGGCAGTAAACAAGTTGAATAAGTAAGTCAGAATTAACTTAACAGCACACAATTATTCTTATATAGTTGGGCACTAAGTTCATCTTTTGATACATTGCACAACTAAATATATCAACAGGCAGAGAGGCCTGGCTGGAATTAGTTCATGAAACAGCTGAAGCTATGTACTGTTGTGGTGCAGTAGTACACTAAATAGCTGAAATCCTATATAATAGTATGCTAAATAGCTAAAATCATATATAATAATAGTGGTTTCATTTATGCCAGTGCCAGCCCTTACATAACCTTAGACAAACATCAGTGGGATTCCTTTCAGTGGCCACAAACATCTGATTGACTGTTGGGAAGGCTAGAAAAAAAAGTGGGCCAGGCAATAGTTATCCTGGAAAAAAGCCAAAGAAAGCTGGTGAGCTTTACTCAAAGTATCCTACGTTCACTTGAATTCAATGGGACTTGGACCCCAATCAAAAACTGCTTTCACCAGAAGTCTCAAGGATGTGTGCATCACGTGTTCCATAGCCTTAATTTCCAACTAAGCATTGACAGGCTTGATGCTGCCCTGTTTCTGGGCCCAATTCAAAATACTAGTTAAAACCCTAGGTTGGGTTCCAGGCTATTTGAAGGATCATATTGCCCATGTGAGCCTTCTTGGCTTTTAAGATCTTCTGGGGAGGCCCTTCTCTCAGTTCCGCCACCTTGTCAAGCCTGTTTGGTGTGGACAGAAGCCAGGGCCTTCTCAGGGGCTGCTGACAGGTTTTTGAAAGAAGCCAGGTTGGCTCCCTCCCCTCCCTCTTGCCTTTCCATCAGGCAAAGCCCTTCCTTTTCAGGCAGGCCTTTAAGCAATATGTTCGCTCAGGACATAAAAGCCAAGCTATAAATGCTGGCTTTAAACAAGTTTTTAAATGTTTCTGTATTTTTTTAATACTTGATTTTTTAAAATATTAATGTGTGTTCAATTGTTTTTTAAAATGTGATATTTATATAGGATTTTAATTTTTTTTATTTGTTGTGAGTCACATTGAGTCCTCTGTGGGGGGAAAGGAGGCCTATAAATCATTCAAATAAATGAATAAATATGCAGAACAGGCTTTTTGAGTTGCATGGAGAGGGGCTCCAGAAGAAACCCCAAGACTGATGGGAAAGAGTGCCTTTTCTCCACACTTTAATCGGCTAGCGACGTGAACTGAGGTGTGCTTACTTCCGAGTACACATAGCTAGGATCCGATCTCCGTTCAGTTCTCAAATAGATCTCTGATCAGAAAAACTGGAGGATCCATCGGCGGCTGAGAGTCCGGAGTCTGTGAGGGAGGCTCGTCTCCGAGGCCCGCCGCCTTTTCCACCGGCCGGGGGGGGGGGAAGGGATTCCTCCGCCGCCCCAGCCAGGTCGCTTTTCCAAGGGAGAGGCGGCGGCTCCGGCAGGGGGCGCTGCGCCGCCTGGGGGGGGTCTCCCTGCCCTGTGCCGGTCCCGGCCGCCTCTGACCCATCCCGGCCGCCTTAGCGCTTGGCTCTTGGGGGCCGGCGGCCGTTTAGAGAGGGAAGGCGGGGACGGGACTCCGCGGCGACGGCAGGCAGGCGGTGGGCTTTCTCTCACGGGCCGGCCCGGGTGGGGTGGGCGACGGCGGGAAGCGGGGGCGGCAGCGAGGCCTGTCGCCAGCGGGGGGGGGGGCTGAGTCGCCGCCGCCGCCCCTCCTCGTCGGCCGCCCGGGGACCATGTTCACCAGCACCGGCTCGAGCGGGCTCTGTAAGTACCCGCGCCCCGGTGCCTCCAGTTTCCTGGCTTTCTCCGAGGCGGTTTCTTTTCCCCTCCCCCCTTCGTCCTCCTGGGTTGGCTCGCTGCCCTTCGAGGGACAGAGGGCCCGGCCCGGCCCGGCGGGCGGAGGGAAGGGGGTGCCGTCGGGACGCAGCTTGCCTCCCCCTCCCTTGACTCCTCCCGCAGCCTCCGAGGAAGCAGGCGCGGCAAAATCATCATCATCTCCTCCTCCTCCCGCCCTCTGAGTCCCTTCCCACCGCAGGGACGGAGCAGCCGCCACCCTGAAACCTCCTCCGACCACCTCGGGAAAGAACACGGGCCTGACAGTCCCCGCAGGCCGGCCCTCGGCGCGCCGCCTCCCGCGGACGGGAAAGGGAAGTGGCGCAAAAGCTCCTGTTTGGCGGAGGAGGCGACGCGCCTGGCCAGTGGCCGTGACGTCACGGGCCCCTGCCCTTCGCCCGAGCTGCTGCCGGGGGGGGGGGTGGTGGTGGCGGCGGGGGCGGCTGGATAAAGTGAGGCTCTGTTAAGGGCGCTCGTAGGTAGACGGCTGCTAGCAGCACCGGTGAGAAGATGTGGTGCCGCTTTTTTCCTCTTGTCGTCCTTAATAGAAGGGTGGGTGTGCAAAGAAAGGGGAAAAAAGGAAGAGGCGAGGAAACACGCTCTCAGAGTTAGAAATAAGAGAGGTTACTCTCAGTCGCCCACCCAACCCCAGTTCTGTAAAATTCCATGAACAAAGTAAGGGAATTAAGGATTACAAGCCTTGCTTCGGGCAACCTAATAATCAAGATGTAGTAGTAGTAGTAGTAGTAGTAGTAGTAATATTAATAATATATCAACTGTGGGTCCTGATGGCAATTTTAATTGTATTTTAATCATTTTATCTTTTATTGTATTTTAATTGAATTTTAATTATTGTAAGCCGCCCAGAGACCTTTGAGTAGAGTGGGCAACATATAAGTTAAATAAATAAATAAATAAATAAATAAATAAATAAATAAATTAGACACTCTAGAGGGGTGGGGTAGAAATCAAATAAATAAATAAATAAATAAATAAATAATAATCTTAGGACTGCAAGCTGGAAGGGACCCTGTTGATCATTGAGTCCCGACTCCTGTCAAGTGGACAAGCTGCAAGCTCAGCTGAGTTGTAGAGTTCATAGGTCCCATTAAAGGTGGAAAAAAAATTCTGAAATGATTTATCTTTGTCTCATTTTTTTTAACATCACAGACACTTGACATTTTAACAGGGGTGCATAAACTTTTTATACCCACTGTATATGTGTGTGTGTGATTTTATGGTTCTTTGGAAGAGAGTTTCTGTGGCTTAATCTCCACCCTGACATTCCTGTTTAGATTTCTTGGAGGATCAGCTTTTCCTTCCATTGGGAAATAACAGATGAAGTCATACAGTAAAATAGGTTGACAGTTAAATTTGAAGTTTTGAGAATAACAGCTATGTAAAACAAGTTGAGGAGAGAAGAGAGTGGAGATGGGTGGGGTGAGGATGGAGAAGTTGGCAGAATTGATCAGTATTGGGTTGAAAAAAAAACAGAGTAATTCCAGGTGTATGTGGAAAAGTGGTATTGGGATGACCTAGAACAATCTCCAAATGATCAAGGACAGTAGCATGGTATGGACACGCTGCAACTTGGTATAGGATGGTGTCATTTCTTTTTCCCTACTCCTCTTTTCCCATCTGGTAGTGGTAGGGTTTCTTTTTCTTCTTCTGTTTAACATTTTCAACAAACTAAGTTATCGTGATGTTTTCAAGAAATTGAGTAAAATACTATCCTGCACTATCCATATATGGGATGCAATATGGGATCCCAGGGCTTTTTAGAGACCTCTGCTTCTAGGTATCATGTAGAGTGCATATAATAGTTCTGTCCAGAGGATTGTTCTATACAGAAAAGTCAAAACAACAGAAAACTGTATAGATTCCCATTGCCCTTGCATGAATTGTTATTGTCCCTTTACTTTTTGCTGGAATATTTCTGTATGCGTATGACACAGAATTACACCAAATAATTTTGATTTGGTGCCCATTCTTGTAATGCAGTATTAGCTCAAACATGATTGCTCTGAAAAAAATTATTCAGGGCAATTATATCCTTGGGGGGAAAGTTCCACGGTCTCCAGTAGGACTTGCCCTATATACTCTGTTTAGGGGTGTCATCTCAAACCTCTTTTCCTTTAACACCCACATTTACTGAATAGTTATTGAAGGAAAAGTGTAGCAGTGTTTTGCTTTTAATTATATCATAGTTAGCTTTTTAAGTTATGTCAATTTTGATTGATAATGAGATGTCCAAATAATATTAGTTGAAGATCCATATACATATGGAAGCTCCCATATCTCATAGGTAGTATGAAGGGAAAGATGGCCTTATTATTCAGTTGTTAATTTCTCTTCAGCGTTTAAATTTTCTTTTGTCATGTGGAGAATCAGCTACCCTGTCTCCCTGAAAATAAGTCCTAACCTGAAAATAAGCCCTGATGTGATTTTTCAGAATGCTCGCAATATAAGCCCTATCCCCAAAATAAGCCCCAGTTAAGTGAAACGCGGCCCTCCACTATTGTGTAGCAACCAGAAGATAACATGACTATCTTTGAATAAATGTAGATTGTTGTACATGAAAAAAATAGAACATCCCCTGAAAATAAGCCCTAATGCATTTTTGGAGCAAAAATTAATAAAAGACCCTGTCTTATTTTTGGGGAAACACGGTATTCAACCTGCATTTGGAAGTCCAGAGCTTCCAAATGCAGAACACATATTAATATAATTCGCTATAAGTGTAAAAGTTGTTATGTCAACATGTGTCTATCCAAAGCACCTACAACAGGAGGCATTTATTGCTCACATAACCTGCTTGCAAGAATTTCCAATCTCTGCCTTGAGTCAGTAACACTGGTCTTGGAGCTGTCTCTGCACAGAGGGCAGTAAACAAATGCCAGTCTTGGCATTACAGAGAACTGTAAGCTCAATAGAAAATAAGTTATATGACCATCACCTGATGCATCTGAAAACATCCTGTGATAATCCATTCAGGGATTTTAAAAAATGTTGACAGTTTAGAGCAGTTTTTTTCCTGTGTAAATTGAGCATGCAGTGATCAATGAAATGATCATAATGTTTAGTATAGTTTTTAAAATTGGTGAACACTCATATTTTAAAATGTGTTCCTGGTTCACAGCTTTTGTTTAGGTGACTGTACAGTACTGTACTTTCCACTGTGGTTGACTTTCACATTTATATGTCGGTTGCAGCTATGACTACTCAGTCTTGTGATACAAGTAAAAATAACCAGATGTTCATTTCCTGTATTGTAAAGTTTGAAATGTCTAAAATGAATACTGGTGAAAGGCTTATGTCTTTATATTGAACAGCGAAGTTGTCAAGCAAATTGAACAGACAGTTTGTTATAGAAATCTTTTGGGGAAAGCAGGATAATAATAATAATTTTCCTTAGTGCACAGAATGGTTCCCAAACTGCTAGTTCTGTCTTGGAATTCCTGTCCCTTTGTCACATAAGTAGTGTATAAGGGTTATTTAGTTTACTAATTAATACATTTTATTCACCCACTCCCCAATCACTCTTTTCCAAAAATGTTATTTTACATTTGGTTCAATTATCCCTTTAAACTGTGCTTCCTGTTTTACTTCTACGGTTGCCTGAAAAGTCTAGTTAGCCTGGCTAACATTGTATCATCGCCAACATCAAAAGATTGCACTGCCATGCTCATTAGCTTCTGTACATGGAATGGAAAGACGAGGGATCTTATTGTTTGCCTCAGGCAGAAAGATGTCTATTTTGGGCTGGCCTTGTCCATGCACTACCTGTTGTGCCACTTAGTGCAACTGTGGGATATGCAGTGCATAGCCAGGTCTGTAATTGTTGGTACAATTGTGTGGCAAACTACTAATGGGCTTTTAAAGTAGTATGGTGGAGGCTGTTGAAGAATAAATGATAGAGTAGATAGAGGTGAAGACTTTCTTCATTGTGTAGAATGAAAAGGGCATATGCAGTGATCGCTGCTGAGATTGTGTTGGTGCTTGTGTGTGTGTCTTTAATCTGTGAAACGTTGGAGAGTATAATATTGTATGTACTGTAATACAGGTGAACATAGTTTCATTAGCACTGTTTTTTCTGATTACTCCTCCCATAGCGCCCCCCCCCCCCCGCAACATACACAGAGTTTTCTTCTGCATGGAGAGGATTAATCCAAACAGTTTTCTGTAGCAAGTTCTTAAAAATTTCATGCTGGGAACCTGCAGAAGGGGAAATAATGTTTTTTCTCTCTTGTTTACACATATAGAGGCTGCTTCCATGGTTTACTTTTGTGTTGTAGAATGTTTTGTGTAAAAATTTCCATGTGACATGTTTTGATGGGTAAAATCTTTTTTTTTTCAAAAGTCCATTTAATTCACAGTAAAAGAGGAAATATTTTTTAGTATTTTCATAAAGTTTCTGCTTTTCCATTTGGGGAAAAAATGGAATGGTTGTGAAATGAAAAAAAATTAAAAAGAAGAAAATTTGTTAGGGAAAATAGATATTTCACAGTCACTTGAACAAAACAAAATAGTATGTTCTATAGTTCTATTTCTTTTTTAACATATCAATTTCATTTTGGTAGGTTATACCAGATTTCTTGAAGATCTGTTAATGTTCATTGTAAAGTGCATTTATTATTTAACATGTTCTCAGAAATATCTTCTTAATCAAGATACCTCATTATGTATTTATATGTATATGCTTTCTTTTAAAGATAAAGCACCTCTCTCAAAGGGCCTCTTGATAATCTCAAGCACCCTTTCTCTTCTGTTGGCTCTACTTTTTCAACATCATCAGAAATTCTTCACATATAATCTTCAAGCAGTAAAAGAGGAATTTCAGGTAAGTAGCAGCCCATTTCACAATTTGCTTACATATCAGCATTGTTGTAACTATATATGGTCAAATATGTTAGTCAGGTATCTGTGCCTTAATTTTGTTTTAATATCTGTGGTCGACCATGCATTTGCTGCACTCTAGACTTAGAATCTTCATAGCTTGAAAACTTAATCAAAGCATTCAGTATCACAACATACTAGTAAAGTAGCTGCTACATCAAATGTTGGTGTGGGAAGGAAGCAGTGACTGCTTCAGAGCACCCAGTGAAGGTGAAGGACTCTGCTAGGAATATTTTATGCAGCAATGAGTTTCAGATGAGTTCAGTTCCTTGTTTGTTTAATTTATGAGTACTGATATGCCACTTGGATCTGAGGGTTTCTGGATAATGTACAATATAAAGAATACTTGGTATACAAAATTAAAACACAGCATTTACATGAAATAGTTAGGACATTGGACTACATTATGAAGGCTTGCTAAAATACTCGAGTATTCACTGTCTAAAATTTAAAAAAATATTAGAGCATATTGACTTTCAAAGACAGATTATGATTACTATGTAACTGTAACTGTTTTATTCTTCAGTGATAGCAAGACAATAGTTAATTTGTAAGTCTCAGTTTTAAAGACAAGGAGTTTGGCTACAGTGGGTACTGAGAGGTCTTCCAGATGGAGCATTTGTTCTCTTAAATGTGCTTGATTTTTCACTGAAGTTCCTGGTATTCTTCTCACCATTCATATAATGAAAGGCTCCTTGGTAATAAGCTATGAAAGAATCCAAGAATCCACATGTCCGTGTGTGCATGGGAGGGGCTGTCTATGCATCTGTGTTAGTGGGAGGGGCTGTGTGTGCATGGGAGGGGCCATGTGTGCATCTGTGCGTGTGTGGGAGGGGCTGTGCGTGCATTGGAGGGCAGGAGATTTGTCTCCGTGGCCTGGTCCTAGTAAGGCCACAGACCGGGACCGGTCCATGGACCAGGGGTTGGGGATCCCTGACTTAGAACATTACTTGAGAACATTTCATATAGAGATGTTTCCCTCTTCCTCCTCTTGCAATCATAGAATCATCGAATAGTTTAGTTGGAGAAGGCTTATAAGGCCTTTGAGTTCAACTGCCTGCTCAGTGCATGAATCCAAAGTTAAAGTATATTTGGCACATGGCTGCCTAACTTTCTCATTAATACTTCCAGTACTGGAGAGCTTACTACCTCCCAAGGTAATTTTTCCCATTGTCATAGTGCTCTAACCGGACGTTTTTCCTGATCTTTGCCAAAATCTGGCTTCTCATAACTTGAGCCCATTATTATGTGCCCTGCACTCAGGGATGATAGAGAACAGATCCCGCCCCTTTGTATGACAACCTTTCAAATATTTGAAGAGTACTATCATACCTCCCCTCAGTATTTTTTCCCTCTCAAGGCTAAACACACTCGGTTCTTTCAGTCTTTCCTCATAAGGCTTGGTTTCCAGTCTCCTGATCACCCTTTCTGCTCTTCTGTGAGCTTGTTCCACTTTGTCTTCATCCTTCTTAAAGTGCAGTGTCCAGAACTGAAACAAGCCTTAACCAGCACTGAATAGTGGGGAGTGAGTGCTTCACTTGATTTAGAGAATCTAATTCTGTCAAGACAGCCTAAAACAGCCACATCCTGTTTTTGGCTCATACTGTATTCTGCTTGTGATCTACAACAGTTCCAACATCTTTCCCATAGGCAGTATTACTAAGCCAACTAGCCCCCATCTTGTAGCTGTGCATTTGCTTGCTTTTTTCCTAAATGTAGAACTTTATGTACTTATTCCTGTTACATTTCATTTTGCTGTTTTCAGCCCACTGCTCAAGCTGATCAAGATCTCTTTGAATTTTGTTTCTGCCTTCGAGAACATTAGTTATTCCTCTACAAATTGCCCCTAAATGTGCTGTGAAGGGTCTGCTTCAGTCTCTAGTGATGGTTCCTCTTTGGGTATGTCTTCTGGAAGACAATGGGTGGGGACAGGTCTTCCAGCCCCAAGCTGTGATCCATTCCTAGCTCAGTGTAGAATCAAGGGTTGCCGGTCTATAGTTGCTGGAGCTGGGACTGGAGATAAGTGCCGGGTGAGGCAGTTGGTTCTGCAGTGCTGAGCAGAAGGAGGCTCAGTAGAGATGGAAATTTAGGAGAAGGAGGGAGGCTCTTGCAAAACAGCTGACAAGTTAAATTAGGAACCTTTGCATTCAGCCTGTGGGCCTCAGGTTCTCTATGTCACTGAGCCTGTCCCATATATAAAGAAGTTGGAAAAATCTAGATAAACAAGCAAAAGAGAGCAAGGGGTCAGGGATCCTGAACTCTGCTCCTTTGTTCTATTGAGTTTCATCCCTTAGTGCTATTCTGGAGCTGGCTTACTAACGGTGTTGGAATCTGGATGGGATGACAGCAATGGCGGTATATCAGAGCAGAGGGAGATTAGCAGCAGAACAGGAAGAGAGAGAGAGAGCACTCAGGTAGCTGCGAGTATTTTTCATTCTTTGAATGGAATAGACACCTATCCTATCACTTCCTTTGTAGTTTTCTGAGTCAGGTCCCCAACCCTGTCTCTCTTGAATGTAGATTAGGCCTTCTCAAATAAAATCTAATGTTCAATATTTTAGTAAAAGAAAGCTGATGATAAATTGGTCAAAAGTGGATAGAAAGAGCTGACACCTCTTTATTTTCTTTATTTATTTGTTTTTGAAATATAATGCAAAATATTATTCCAGAAACAGGTGTCCTTGTTGAAAGGTTTCATTTTCACTTCTGTTAATAATATTCCATGGACTAAGTATTAACAGTACTATAACACAATGATTTTTTATGTGTGGGACAAGTTTCTCTTAACAGAGAGAATGAGATCTGCCTGCAAATACTTATCCAATTGTTATCTTTTAGGTTTGGAGACTTGTAAGTGGGCGAATGGTATGCCTTGACCTCAAAGACACATTCTGCAGCAGCTTACTCATCTATAACTTTAGGATATTTGAAAGGAGATACGGCAGCAGGAAATTTTCTGTAAGTGCAAGTTCTGTTCCCTTGCATGCTTACAATAATATATTTTAAATCTTCTGGTCTTTCACTAATCCTTCCTCTCTGCCTTATCATTAGTGGTACAAAAAGGGTGTGGATATTCCAGATAATTGCTCCGATTTCAAACCTCCACTGTCTTGTGGCTATATCCACTCATGGAAAAGGCTTCAGGAGTTAACCTCTAGGCAAAATCCGGAGCTGGAGTCCCGAAGGCAGCATGTGTCGTTCTGCCAACTCCTGCGACATTGCTGGAACCAGTTGTATTGGCTCTTGCCTTTCCATTGGACCATTTCAGCAATGTGGAAAGGGGGGATCTGCTGCTTGGGTAACAACCTATCCTCCATATTACCTTACCCGGGCTTCATGCTCTGAAGAGGACACTCCTCGATTCAGAGCATGTTACCATAGTCTCTCGAGACTGAAGGATGCCTATGCTGCTCTTCATATATGCTTTTAAGAAATATTTCTTTCTTTTTGATAAATTCAGACAGAGCTTTTGGCCACTCACATATCTGTATTTATTTCACTGCATTTAGTCCTAGAAAAGCACATATGTTAATTTTATAGTCATTTGAATGTAGCACAAAATCAGGATGGCCCCTTCCCTTTTATCTTCAGCCAGGCTTTTAACAATTGTAACTGAATCCCTGAACCCCATTCAAACCGATAATTTTAATCTTGTTTATATTTCAATGTTTTAATCTTTTAATTGTATTTTAAACCATATATTGTTTAATTCGTCTTTTAATATTTAACTTATTGTGTTTTTAAATTGTGTGCATTTTAATGTTTTGAGCTGCTTTGGGTCCCTTGTTGGGAGATATGTGGCATATAAATAGAATAAAGAAATAAATAAAAATGTCTGGGGCCTTCCTGAGTTCTTATCAGATCACACAGTTTCTGGGGATTTGGAGACCATTCCGGAGTCTCTGATCTTGGATGGCTATACCGTTTCTGACACACCACCTAGCTTGCTCCAGAATTGCAAATCATATCCCATAGAAGCTTCAGGGGGTGCAACTGGCCCTTTTAGCATAATTTTAGTTTTCACTGTGGTCTTGTTTTAGGCCTTAGAAGTCCTTTTTTATAAACAGAAAGTGATCGGCGTTGCTGCCTGTGGTCTTATCCTGTGTTCAAGGATCATTATCCATTATCCGTATTTTCACCTGGTCATTACTCTCATCTTTATAGAGATATATACTGATCAGTCACAACATTAAAGCCACTCACCAAGTACTGTAAACTGAATAGCATTGATTATATTGTTACAATGTCATATGTCAAGTAGTGGGATATATTAGGCAGCAGGTGAACAGTCAGTTCTTGAATTTCATGTTTTGGAAGCAGGGAATACGGACAAGCAAAAAGATCTGAGTGTTAGGAAGAACAACCTTTTGTGTGCTCTCCATCTTGCAGAATTCTTTAATTGTGTAATATTTTTTTCTTATATTTGTTATGTATTTTATGTTGTAAGCCACCTAGAGTGGTCGCAATGACCAGATAGGTGGGATATAAATAAATAAATAAATAGAACACTGCCAAAGAGCCCGAAAAACCCACAACCGCCATTAGATCTGAGTGTCCTTGACAAAGGCCAAATGGTGATGGCCAGACGACTGGGTCAGAGCATCTCCAAAACAGCAAGTTTTGTGGGGTGTTCCCAGCATGCAGTGGTTAGTACCTACTAAAAGTGGTGCAAGGAAGGACAACTGGTGAACTGGCGTTAGAACTGTGAGCATTCAAGGTTCATTGATGCATGTGGGGAGCAAAGGCTAGCCTGTCTGGTCTGATCATACAGAAGAGCTATTGTAGCTGAAATTGCTGAAAAAACTAATGCTGGCCATGATAGAAAGGTGTCAGAACACACAGTGCATTGCAGTTTACTAGGTATGGGACTGCATAGCCACAGACTTGTCAGAGTGCCCATGAGGACCCCTGTCCACCACCAAAAGTGCCTACAGTGGGAATGTGAGCATCAGAATTGGACCATGAAGCAATGGAAAGAGGTTGCCTGGTCTGATGAATCACATTTTCTTTTCGTTCTGGTGGATGGCCAGGTGCATGTAAGATGGCAGCAGGATGTACTTAGGGGAAGAAGGCAGGCTGGCAGAGACAGTGTTTTGCCCTGGGCCATGCTCTTCTGGGAAACCTCAGATCCTGGCATTCCTGTTTTGACATGTACCAGCTACCTGGAGTTCAAAGTTCCTGACCAGGCTGAGTTATCACATTAATTTAGAAATAGAGATAGAAAAAAATCTAACAAATTTCAGGGTTGTGATATTTGTGTTCTCAGTTATAGCACATTTCACTGACTCTGTCTTAAGTAATGAAAGCTCAAAGAGATGCTTGGACTTAGAAACATCTTTCAAAACCTATGCATATCTCAGTTCTGTTGAAAAAGTTGTACAGTTTGTAATTCATATCTCCTGTATTTTCTGTTTTTCAGTCATTTTTGCTGGGCTCCTGGATGCTGTCAGTGCTGTTTGATCTTCTTTTGGTAGAAGCTGTTGAATATTCTTTTGGCCTCACCATACATAGTTTGCCTTCAGGATTGTAAGTAGCTATGAAATAATTGTATGAGAAGAATTGAGATGATAAAACTTAGCTTTATAAGAAAAGGAATATTGGCATGATAACCTGGGCATTCCAGTCCCACTTGCAATAGATAAGTGAAACATTGGGAATGTTTCGCTTGTCTATTGTGATGTCATCATAAAATATGTTGTTTTTTGTTCTATATGTAGTCCCTGAGATCATGTGCTGAAGCGTTTTTTTTTTAATGTTAAAATGGAAGATTTAAGTGGCAGTAGATGTGGGCTAGTGGCTGTTAAAAAGATGTGTGGGAATGTAAACGGTTTTTTAAAATGAATACTTTCCCAATTTAAACCCCACCCCCTTGCCTATGAAATCTTTTAAAATATTCCTCAGCTTTATTTGAAAAGCTCTGATTATACAGTATCGGTGTCATTTGAGACACTGGTCAAAATCCCATTCGAATTTTACACCAGCATAATGAAAGCCACATAACTTTTAGATATGAATTGTGTCCAGTTAAAAAAATCACCATAGACAGTTTTTTTGCACGCAGAGTCATACAATTCAATAGACAACACATAAGGTCTACAATGATCTCTTAACTGAACCAATTTGTCTCAAAAAGTTATATTATTTGCATTATGCTTACAGGTGAAACTAACAGAATTTTGACCACTAGCTGTCTCAAATGCTGAAAATCAGCTTTGAGTGTCTTGTTTTCTACAGAATTGTAAATATTGATGGGTGTGTAAACAGACAGATTGTGTTCATGTAACCTCTGTTTCTGAGAAAGTTACCATTTGGGGGATGGATGGATAGTACATCCATACCAATTCCCCTGACAGTATAATTTGTTATAACAGTGTAACTCTTGTGAAGATAGCTTTGGCCAGTGAGCCTACAATGTGTGGTTATGTATCAAAGATTCCAAAATGAGCAATTCAAGTGGGAGTAGATGCATTTTCCCCTCCGCCCCCCAAGAAGGCATTTCAGGCTTACTTGCACATTTCGAAGCCTTTGCACCTTGCCCATACAAAGTGCAAATGATGGACTGTCAAATAATTGTTCAAATATTTATTGTAGATGAATTATTTGAATTAGACATCTGGAATTATTTTTTCTCCACTTCTACTTTGCATTGTTGTGACGACTGAAATAATGCAGTGTTCAATTAATTTTCATACTGCTCAGTCTTACTAAATAGTGCAATTCCATGAAAGTAACATGTCAAAAATAAAAGAATCAAAGGTAAGAAAATAATATGTAACTAACAGATGCATTAATAAATACCAAAAATTTCTGTGTGTGTCATGCTAAGGTAATTTTCCTCTTTATCAAGGAAAATGCAGTTTGAGATAGGAATATTAAAAGTTACACCTTTCTTCTTATGGTGAGCTTTGCCATACTTTCTTTTCTTCACTTAAGTCTTCTTCAAGCATATATTTCATTGCTTTATTTTGTTTATATCATCTCACTGTTAATATTACTTAGTGATCTCACACTACCAGATCGTATGCTTTTCCTTCGTACACTTCGAAGATAATTGCGATAAAGCATAACACTGATCACTCGGGCCTGAAATTGTTTAGAAACTAAATAGTACAGAATTACATCTAGGCATGTGCTGAGATTCATGAGAAAGGTGGTAAATGCACCCCATGGGTTGTAGCTCACAGGTCCATTTTCAAGCATCAGGAGTGCAAAACAAATGTGAAAAGGCACAAAGCAGATAAGTACTTGGATAATCAATGTCACAATAATTTTGATAGACCTTTCTTTAACCTTTGGTTTGAGCTTGGACTTTCTTCCATGTGTAAGACTGTAAATGATGGCCAAGTAACAACCAATCATGGTGAATAGGGGAATCAAGAAAAAAAAGGCCAGTCGAAAAAAATTAAATGCACTGATTTCCTTTAGATATATAATATCCATCATCTTAATGCAGGTGGTAAAATTTGAAATGTTATCTGAATCAGAATGTAAAAACAGCAGTGGAGTAGTTGTCACAACAGTCATTATCCAAAGCCCTGTGCAAGCTATCAGGGCTTTAGTTGTGTTCTTGAGTTCCTTGGCATGTTTGGGTTGAACAACAGCCATATATCTGTCAACGCTTATAAAAGCTAGCAGCCACAGAGCAACACTGGGATAAAAAACAGTGAAAGTGCTCAGGACTCGACAGGAGACATCTCCGAAGAACCAAGAGCGTTTCGCATAATAATGCATTCGAAAGGGCAAAGTAAATATAAAAATCAGGTCGAGCAGTGCAACATTCATCATGTAGATCGTTATCGTTGTTCTCTTTTTGGTCGTACAGCTGAAGACCCAGAGTGCTGTCACATTGACAAGTAAGCCAATTACGAAAATAAAACTGTAGAAGACAAGTGACGAAATTCTGTATTCCTCAGGATGGTCACTTCCAGACATTATAATTAGACTTTGATTGTGGTTATTCATAACTTCATAACATTACATCTAAGAAAAAAAGAAGAATGATAAGTTTTGCATTCAGTAAAATTAGTCTAGAACCATGCAGCTCCATATATGTACTTCACAGGGATTTCTTTAAAATGCTGTGTTCTAAAATTCAATCCTGTAGGAAGTGATTCCAAGCACTTTTTTTTATGAAGGTAGAAGATTCATTATCTTGGCTCTAACTAAGGTCAGCATACTTCAGCATTCTTTGCAAGAATGGCAGGAATCAGCAGAAGCTCGACAACATTCAGTCAGTAGATTCCAGCCTAGGTAAAGGTAAAGGTTCCCCTTGACATTTAGTCCAGTCGTGTCCAACTCTAGGGTGCAGTGCTCATCCTCGTCTCCAAGCAATAGAGCCAGCATTTGTCCTTAGACAGTTTCCGTGGTCACGTGGCCAGCACGACTAAACACAGAACACTGTTACCTTCCCACTGTGGTGGTGCCTATTTATCTACTCGCAGTTACATGCTTCTGTGGTTTAACCTGCAGCGCCACCACATCCCAAGATTCCAGCCTACCTTTCTCTTAACCAAATGCTGTGCACCATAAATAATTGAATAGGTATTTGCTATCACAAATAATTAGTTTACATTGTTCAGTGGGATCCTTGTGTGATTTATGTTTGTCAAGTCAGAACTGACATAGTGACATTTATAGGGTTTTCAGGAGTGGTTTTAGCAGTTCCACCACCTAGTGAGTTTTCATGGCAGAGCTGGGGAAACAAATTCAGGTCTCCTGAGTCCTTTGCACATTGCACCACACTAGGTACATTGTGTGTGATAGTTACCAATTACTAAATTGCTATCATCCAAAGAAAGTGAATACTGAACACTCACTGGGTTTATTCATCAAGGAGTATGGGTGCACATTCATTTTGTTTAAATGGCCAACTTTGAGCAGCATGTTTAATCACTGGCATTCATGGCGAAGAGCCATATTTCTCCCCTTGCTTTATTAGATGTGTGAAATAACACAAGATAGTGAAAGTAAAACCGAACAAAGCTTTCTGTTGGGAGGTAGTTTGAAAGAGGAAGTTTGTCTCTTCATGGCACCAAGTCTGCCTTCTTTCACACTCTTGGGTGCATCTTAGCTTTTGTGGCTAAGAAACTGTGTTGCAAAGAGCAAGCTCTTGCTCCCACTTCTTTGTCTGAGCTGCAATATCTTTGAACTACCTCTAATATTTGTCACTGTTTTTGACATTTGCTCACTTCTTGTAAATGCTCTGACCAACTGCTGAAACAGTGTACTGTAGACAAAAACGTTTAATAGGACAAAGAGGGTGGGAGAGGAACACAAATTGAGATGACTCATCTATTCCACTCTCACTCCAGTTTTAATGCGCTTGCAGCTCTCACAAAACTAGTTATACCACTGTAGTCCTATACACCAGACATTTTTGTATTAGCTTGCAAATAGGTGTGCAGATTACTAACCCATAGAGTTTCCTATACATCCTGCTCTAACCTAGGTACTGAGTGACTTCTGTTCCCTGCAAATTCATTATGTTCTGCTAAGCTTCTCTTACTCTTATGCAGAAGATTCTTACTCATACACTACTACAATGAAATTTACCTTAGCAACAGACTTAATGGATCTGGACGCTGTTACAATAATTTAGGCCCTCAGGAGACGAGGTATAACAATCCATTCTTACTTTGAAGTATTTAAATTATATCAGAAAGGATTCATTCTAATGTGCCATCTACATCCCTGTTAACCTGCTTTTACCTTCTGAGGTGATTATACATCAGCCTCCCTCAGCCTTGTGTCCCTTTGATGATTTGGACTACAGCTCCCATCAGGCAGCATGAAGTATTTATTTATTTATTTATTTATTTATTTATTTATTTATTTATTTATTTATTTATTTATTTATTTATTTATTTAATTTATACCCTGCCTATCTGGCCCACCGGACCACTCTAGGCGGCTTCCAAATATAAAATCAAATAATAAAACATAGACAAATACATAATAATCAAACAAGAACAACAGTAAAAATAAAAAGGAAAAGTACGAAAAAATCAAGAGTTGGCTGGAGGGAAGGCCTGAATAAACAGCCATGTTTTTAATTGGGTTTTAAAAGTGCCCAGCGTGGGGGCTGCGTGAATCTCCAGAGGGAGATTGTTCCAGAGGCGAGGAGCCACCGCCGAGAAGGCCCGGTTTTGTGTCTTCTCCTTCCGGGCCTCTCTCGGCATCAGGCTCCTCAGCCTCACCTCCTGACTCGCACGGGTGATCTGGGTAGACCTTGTTGGGAGGAGGCGTTCCGCCAAATATCTTTATTTATTTATTTATTTATTTATTTATTTATTTATTTATTTATTTATTTATTTATTTATTTATTTATTTATTTATTGTATTTATACCCCGCCTATCTAGTCATTTCGACCACTCTAGGTATGATAGGAAACAGTGAGAGTTGTAGTCCAGTATATCTGGAGGGCACCAAGATGAGGTAGGTGAATGCACACATTTGAGACCTACAGAGGCAGGTGGGAGGCTTTCTAGTTCTTTTTATCCTGCAAGCATTTGTGTGGGACTAAACACTAGAGTTGCTGTGTAGCAGTTAAAGGCAACAAACCTCTACACACTTAGGCAGATTTAAACTTTACTGAATATAGTGAGGCCTTCTTCTGAGTAAACCTTTTTAGGATTTTACAGTAAATTAGCCTTAATGAATTCAGTGTGGAAGTTCTGTAACTGTCAATAGATAGATGATAAAAAGAAGAAATCTGTAATTATATACTGTAGGGCAGTGGTGTCGAACTGTGGCCCTCCAGATGTTCTTGGACTTCAACTCCCAGAAGCCTTCACCACCACCACTGCTGGCCAGGATTTCTGGGAGTTGAAGGCCAAGAACATCTGGAGGGCCACAGTTCGACACCACTGCTGTAGGGTATTAGACTTTTTAAAATGTACAAACTGTTGTCTGCTTCTGAAAACTGGGAGGATATGTGTTACTGTGACATAATACAGAAGTTAAAAAGCAAAACTAGATTTCTGAGCTCAGAAATCAGATTTGTAATATAATTGGAGGAGATGTAAGTCCTTGATTTCACTGTACAATTTTGATTCAACCAGTCAGAGGCTTGCCAGTGGTGATAATCAGATGCCTGATTTATATTGAGAGTTACAGTTGCCTTTGATAGGAGATTTTGGATGTGATGGCAGAAGTTTTTAAGCCTAAACGTATTAGGCATTAGTATTGAGTGTACACCTTGCATAAAAGTGACATTCTGGAGGATTTTCTGAGAAGGAAAAAAACCTGACCAAATGCACGTAACTTACCCCAATGTGGTGCCTTTCATAAGTGACTGTGATTCCCATCATCTGCTACCGGGAGGACCAATAACTGGGAGTTGCCATTCAAAAACATTGGAAGCCAGCAGGTTAGGTAAACCTGAGAAGAGTGTAGAGTATGGAAGGCACAAAGGGAGCCAACTTAGAAAGGACACCAAGATTTAGTATTTTCATGCTGGGAAAGTCCCTGGACTTCTGATGCTTGTGTCACAGTCTTTTTTCTTGGTACACATGACATTCATAGACATTTCTCTTCTTTTTAAAATTTTATTTGTATCTAACATGTTCATTATTTTAGCCAGAACAAAGCAGTGCTGTTTACTATAGCTGTTATCTCTGTATTAGTAAAATTCACCTTCAACTTTCCCTGATGATTTAATAAAAATAGCATGGTTTTTCCCATTTACATGTCTTTCATACAGGTAAAATTCACTTAATTTACAGTACTGACATTAGAGTGTCAAAAATCCTTAACAGTGCTGGCACTTTTATTTTTATTCTGCACCTTTAGAAAATATATGAATTTTAAAGACATTTACTTGATAAAAATAATAGAGATGGACAGTTGATAACATTTTCTTACCTTTTTACAATGCTGTTCTTTTTGAGATGTTTTCCTTGTACTTTCAAACTGTTGAAAGATTTAGACCGTCTGTCTTTCTCATAACTTCTGTGTACTAAAATAGAAGCCCTCCTTTGCAGTCAGGAAATGTCATAATGCAACTAGTTCTTTGATTGGTTATACAGGTTTTCTCTAATAAAGATATTGTGCATAATGTGTTATTAGATAAACTAGCCCCATTGTAATCATGTTACATGATGAAATCTTTCCTTCTTTGGTAAGAGTATGTTTTTCTGTTGTTTTGACATTTTAAATGACTTATTTTGATAGAGTAGAGTGCAGACTTCAGCCTTATATATGGTTGAAATATTATATGGAAATAACCATTCATTACTGTAGTGATTTGCTTTGAGTGATTTGTATGATAAGCATAATTTCTTACAAACACATAATTCTGTGCTCTTCTGGAAATCCCAGTTGTTCATGTAATTTTGGCTTGTAACCAAGAGGGTCCTCATTTTGAAGAGGAAAATACGAAAATGAATGTGCAGGTTATTTCTTCCACCTGTTTTCTTCCAAATAAATATGAATGCTGAGCTTGTTCATTGTTATTATATATCATTCTCTTACTGTCGATTAATATAGATGTTCTAACTGGGAGAGAAGGCATCTTTCAAAGAGAAATCAAAATCCTTTTGAGGATTTGCTCTTAATACATTAATAAAATTTGCTGGTCTGAGTGTGAAAGGGGGAGGCAGAAGGCAATAGGTACAAAGTGGTATGTTTGTAAGATTGTGTATGGTCTCATTTTTTGAATTTGTGAATAAGGAGAAGTTGAGTGACACATCTGTATAAGAACTAGAAGTTGATTTAAGGCAGGAGAAGGGAAGCTGTGTCTCTGTAGGTGTTGATTAACTCAATTTCCCATCACCCCCCATTGTGAGCAATGAAGTTGGAGTCCAACAACACCCGAAGGGCTGCAGGTTCACTACTTCTGTTTTTAAAAGAAGGCTACCCATAAATAATGCTATCACTTGACTATAAGACTAGATCTGCATCTGTGAGATACTTGTTGGGAATGTGATATGTCTGAAGGTGCACTAGAAGCCTTTGCTCTCACCAAACAACTTTCCCACTGCCAGATAATTAATCCATGTTGGGTCTGGTGTATCTTTAGGCTTTCACATTGCCATCTGAATTGACAGAAGGAGGCTCAAAAAGATCATATGTTTTATTATAATAATAATCTTTTGATTTTACAGGTGTCCTGCTTTCCTAATTCCAGTGTGGGTACATCCTGAATAATTGTTACATGCTTTTACATTTAGAATGCTCCACTTCTAATACTACAGAATATTATATGAGTTTATACTCCTCATTGTTACCATACTGAATTAGGGAATTATGAATTACTTATTATGAAGCTAAAACCTTATAAAACAAACATTTGTTTTTGTTTTATTTTAGCTTCTCAAGAAGCACACTACTTAAGATAACATTCATCCTTTTCTCCTCGTACACTGTTCTACAAACTCTTCTTCTGTACAATATATAGGTATTCTCATTTGTTCAATACAGGTTTCCACATCCATTTTGTGGTATTTCTTTGTTAATTATATTATAGGTAAATGTAACTCAAGTGGCAAAATAAACTGTATTTTCCTTTTTCCTCTTTTATTGTCTACATAACATGAGCATTATTTTGTTTTCTTTTTCATTTTGAAAACTGGCATGAAACTCAATAAATGAGCTACCGCCATCTTATATTATTAGTTCTTTGGGTACTGGAAACAAACTGGCTGTGTTTTGGTTTTAGAATTTCAACTTATATCTCAAGCTGTGATTGTTTTTCAGTAGTTTCACTTTTTAGGCAGCCCTTTGAGGCATATTTCAAATGGGCTTTTCAATTTTAGGGTAACACTTTTGCACCCTGTTCAAATCATATAGATTTTTCCTGCCACATATTTCTATTAAAATCCATAATTAATACACTAATGCCTGGGCATGTAGTTGAATGTGCAACAAATGGTGAGTCTGCATATTGCTAAGAATGTAACCGCCAGCCAGAATGATTGCACGTACTAATTGTGGAGGTTTGAGTTTACCTAGTGCAAATCCAGAATTCCAGACAATGTAACTAAAGGTTTACAATTATACTACAAATGCTGTACTGAACTATACTGTTCATTTTATGATAGGTTTCCATAGTATCTCCTCACCCCACTCCAGAAGTGAATGGTGGATACCGGATTCCCCTCCTTTCTGCCACAGTTTTTTTATAGCTTTTATCTAGTGCTGCTGCAGTTCAGCCTCCTGGTTCTGTAATCTTCTGAAAGTTTGAAGTCTCTACTTGTGCTTCTGTTAAAGTGTATGGTGAAGAGCAGCAATTATGAGGTGAATATTGTGGTTTTCTGTCCTATGGATAGAACAAGCTTTAGATTGAATAATCTGATCCTAGAATGTTTTTTTGGAGAAAGGTTTTGAGCGTCTCACCAACATTTTATTGGAAGCATGTTATGAGCTATACCTCTGTACCTCTGAGTATACAATGCAAGAATACACAAACACAATACAATACAATATGTTAGCTTTTGTGGATCATTGGAACAAAGAAGCCCAGGCATTATTCATAATCATGCGGAAGGGTATATACATAATGCCTGGGCTTCTTTGTTTGAAGACTTGGGGTATGATATCCAGTCAACAGCTTCCTCAGCTCTAACTTTAAAACTAGACCTCCAATACAGCCTGTACCTTTCATAATTTACATCTAAGAAACAAGCCTGGCTAATCCATCTGCCATGAACTTTTGGGACACTAAATTCTCTACACTAATGACAAGACATCAGTGCATGCCTGAAGAAGTGGGCATTGATCCAAGAAAGCTGGCAGATTGTATGATTTTTTTATAGTTGTCTATAAAGGCATCGCCTATGGCTATATTTGTATTGTGTAAGGACCTCACAAAGCTCTCTTCAATTTCAATGGAACCTTATAGTGTACAGGACTACCTCTTTAAGAGTCTTGACTGGGGTGAGATGAAATTGCAAGAAAATGTTCCATCTGATTGCAATAGAAAGGGTCACTTTGCCAAGAGTGATGTCCCTTAAAGCATCATATCTGTCCATTGGGGAATCATTCCAGGCCAGCGTCAAAAAAAGAGTAGCCCTGCTGCTGGACCAAAAAGGTCCAGCTTGGGCATGGATGAAGGACGGGCTAAAGCACAATTGTCCATATGTCATGTGATTACTGGGAAATATCTCACACTGGACTGCACCAAAAGCAATAAACAATTTTCTTATTTGTAAGGTGTATTTTACAGGGGGGGAAAATGCAGGAGGAAAATAATAGAAAGGGAAAAACCAGAGATCTGTTCAAGAAAATTGGAGATATTAAAGGAACATTTTGTGCAAAGATGGACATGATAAAGGACAAAAATGGCAGGGACCTCACAGAAGCAGAAGACATCAAGAAGAGGTGGCGAGAATACACAGAGGGATTATACCAGAAAGATCTGGATATCCCAGACAACCCAGATAGTGTGGTTGCTGACCTTGAGCCAGACATCCTGGAGAGTGAAGTCAAGTGGGCCTTAGAAAGCTTGGCTAACAACAAGGCCAGTGGAGGTGATGACATGCCAGTTGAACTATTTAAAATCTTAAAAGATGATGCTGTTAAGGTGCTACATTCAATAAATGCCAGCAAGTTTGGAAAACAACAGTGGCCAGAGGACTGGAAAAGATCAGTCTACATCCCAATCCCCAAGAAGGGCAGTGCCAAAGAATGCTCCAACTACTGTACAATTGCACTCATTTCACACGCTAGCAAGATTATGCTCAAAATCCTACAAGGTAGGCTTCAGCAGTATGTGGACCAAGAACTCCCAGAAGTACAAGCTGGATTTTGAAGGGGCAGAGGAACTAGAGACCAAATTGCTAACATGCGCTGGATTTTGGAGAAAGCCAAAGAGTTCCAGAAAAACATCTACTTCTGCTTCATTGACTACACAAAAGCCTTTCACTGTGTCGACCACAACAAACTATGTCAAGTTCTTAGAGAAATGGGAGTGCCTGAACACCTTATCTGTCTCCTGAGAAACCTATATGTGGGACAGGAAGCAACCTCTTCCAGTGATTTCATAAGGTAAAGGTTTCCCTGGACAATTTTTGTCCAGTCGTGTCCGACTCTAGGGGTTTCATATAGGTGTTAAAAAGCATGGATGACAAAGTAGAACCTGAGGAATGTAACAGACCAATGGCTAGGGCGTTGAGCAGGAATCATCCAGCACCACCTTCTGACTTCTCCCCTCCAGGAAAGACTGGAGCCACTGTAAAACAGTGCCTCCGAGTCCCATCCCATAGAGACGACCCAGAAGGATACCATGGTTTATGATACTGAAAGCCTCTGAGAGGTCCAGCAGAACCAACAAGGACACGCTCACCCTGTCCAGTTCCCGGCATAGGTCATCCACCAAGGTGACCAAACCTGTCTCTGTCCCATAGCCAAGCCTGAAACCAGATTGATGCATAATCCACTTCCTCCAGAAATCCCTGGAGCTGAGAAACCACCACACGCTCCAGTGCCTTGCCCAGGAATTGGATATTTGAGACTAGCTGGTAGTTATCCAGTTATCCAGATTGGAAATGTCCCATCAGTTGCAATGCAGTTGTAAGTTAATTCCCCAAAGAGAAGAAAAAACCCTTTAGTTTTGCAATGCAATTCAATTGTATCTTTGTTACTAGAGAAAGAATTCCTAGCAGCTTATTTGTGATGTACTGTATTACTTCCAGGTGGTCGTCCACTAGCTCAGGCAGCAAAATATGTAATAGAGTTTACTATTCACCCAACAGAATCCAAACCCTATCCTCAAGTGCACACATCTTGGAAACTCCTAGACAAGATACTTTAGTATGATGATGGGTGTATGATGAATGGCAGAATTCTGCCCTCCCCTTCAAATTTGGCTACATGCTATACTTAATAATTTATAACCTGGTAAACAATTAGGGAACACCTCCCGGCAAAACACAAACATGCAGAGACACACATAACCACCCACTTTTTGAATTTTATTGTGATTTTTGTTTGTATAAAATACTGATAGGTAGTATATACATTTTGCCTTTTACAGTACTTTCAAAATATTTCTTATTTGTGTAAGAATATTGCCCTCTACTGTTCAGTTTCTAATATAGTTACAGAACAGATACTATTTGCTGATACCAACATTTCATAAAGACTGAAATAAGAAAAATGCGTTATGATGTATTGTGCAATGCCACTTGTGATCTGTCAGAACAAACACAGCTCACCATCTTAACATTTTAACATGCACTTCCAGCTCAGAACTGCGGAACCACTCATGGCAGTGTGTCAAGTAGGTACCTCTTGGACTTTGCTTGGTGACTCATAGATTGTGCATGCCTGCTGTATCAAGGGATTGTGAGATACTGGCTGAAATCTTGTTGCTTTGTTATATAAAAAGTGCAACATTCCATTGTTTCTAGCTGGCATTTAAGGAGTCTCTGTTGGGATTCTTGTACTGGCAGGATAGCAGTGACTTGTTAAGTGCAAGCCAGGAAGGACAAAATATTATTGTTACTATTGTTATTTGTTTTATTTATATGTCTCCTTTATCCTGATAACGGGACCCAAGGCAGCTCACAATATTAAAAGGAATAGAATTAAAAACTTAATAAGTTAAAGATTAAAAAACAATTAAACTATACGCTAATTAAAATACAATTGAATAATTAAAGTAAGCATTAAAAACTATCTTAACTATCATACATGATTGTTAAAAGCCTGCCTGAGGAGATGGGTCTTCAGGTGTCGGTGGGAGCTGCCCCAGAGAAAGCCCTCTCTCTTCTGTCCCCATCAGCTCTTCTTGTTCTGGCAATGGGACCGATAGGAGGACCTCCTCTGATGATCTTAAACTCTGAGAAGGAGATACAGTCCTTCAGATAGCTTTATAGGTAATGACCAGTGCATTTAATTGGGCCCGGAAACAGGCTGGTAGCCAGTGTAATTATTGTAACAGGGGCTCCCTATAACTGGCCCCAATCAGCAGTCTGGCTGCTGCATTTTGAAGCAGCTGAAGTTTCCAAACTTTTGCCTTCTTAATGCATAACAAAGCAATAAGATTTTAGCCACTGTTTATGTTCCAAGCCTTTTGTCTCTCATACTTGTTTTCATATGGCTCAGACTTAAATGGATTGTGACCAACAAAGCTGAATCAGATCCACCACCTATATATTATAGTACTGCCAGTTGCTTCCCAGCATCACAGATACCCCTCAGGGCCAAAGGGGTTGTTCACCCTAGCATAGGTGCTGAAATGGAAAGTTTTCACTCTTATGATCAGCCTTTGTCTATTAACTTACCTTTCAGCCATGAAAGGCTAGAAGTGCCACCTAGGAGAATGAAAAAAAAAAGCTTGTGGAGGAAGGTAGCAGGGAATTCCATCAGGAATATTAAAAGAGGAGGAGAACCAACACAGCACACTGAGCCCAAGGGCCCCCCCACCTTAATCCTGGTGCTATCCTTGTATGTAGGACCTCATCTTAGGAGCTCCTCCCTTTGTAAAATGTGAATATCAGTGATTTGCCCAATTGACTTGTGAGAATGAGCAAGAAAAGTATTACAGACCATTTTAACTGCTTCCAGTTTACAAAGGTTTATGTTCATAACCAGGCTAAGAAGGAGAGATTCTGGCTGAAGATTCCTTTACCTTGTCAAGGAAGGTAAAGGCAGACTTACTCCCATTACAAGAGATTTTGGGGACATCTTTTGAGACAAACATGTGAATACTGGCTTATTCTGGCAATAAAAGTCTGATTGCTTCCCTTTGTCTCTGTAAAATAATAATACAGTTAATAGTGGTTTATAAATTCTTCTGAATACCAAAGCTGCAAGACAGTATTATTATACTATATTCATCTATGTAAAGAAAGAACCAATTATCTATGCTGTAAACTCTGTTTATTATGTAACTTGATTTCATATTAATATATTTTCCTCCTCCGTCTTTGGAGAAGGAATGGATTTCAAAATAATATAGATATACATCTGATAACTGCATTACACTGCCTAATTGGTACTGCTGGAGTGCATTTTGGCAAGTCTCAAGCTCACCACCAAACGATTTTACCAAACTGAAAAAACACCTAACTTGATTAGAAATGTGATAGACTTGATGAGGTGACTGATAAAGGAAGCTGAATGTTTTGCAAACACATTTTACAACAACACCTTTACTTCCTTTTTTTCTTTGCTACAGATGAGTATTGCCTTGTGAAAGATGTTTAGAATGATATTGTTTGGCTGTTCTGAGAAAGCATTTCAACACGCAAACCACATCTTGTGGCATAGTTTACATTGGCAGCATTTATAAGCAAATGAGTGTTTATGTAGTAGACCTTAATTTATTAGTTGAAAACAAGTGCATGTTTTTGACGAAAGCATAACATTTCTCTTGTCTTTTCAGTTGAAGGAAAGATTTCTTTTTATCTTAGGGGATGAGTGGAGGCATGTGCTGTGCAACAAAATGTTGCACTGTGAAGTTTTCAGCCACTCAGTTCCATTCTCTTCTTGTCCCTGTTTTGTTCCCCCACTTTGCACAACGGCTACTGCTGTGTGTTTACTAGGCTTACTCTCTGGCTACTGGGCTGTTCTTTTGGTTTTGAGATTTTTATCAGGTTTTTCCTTCTAGACAGTCCATGCACCAGAATGTGGCTAAACTATTTTCAAAACTTGCCTTATTTTAAAAGTTGCTCAAAAATCAGTTGAAGTTCCTGTGTGGGGCAGGAATTTGATTCCCCACTGTGCCTCCCAGGAGAAGAGCAGGGCTATGTAGGACAATTTGCATGCAACCCCAGAAGAGGGAATGGTAAATCACTAGTGAATGCTCTATACTAGAGAGGGATGTATTCGTATACGAATACCCCCGCATAATTGGAGATAACGAGGGTCCGGCCCCATGGGGCTGGATGGTCTGCTCACCAATGAGCTAATGCCACAGCGTCCGCACTCCTGCCCTGTCACTCCGGAGATCATGATTGCCGAGCCACTCTTTGACCTGGCAGAGAGGCTTGTTGTCCCGCCTCCTGCCAGGAGTGGCTCGGTGATTGCAATCTCAGGAGTGAGAGAATCTCCAGAGCATTAGCACATCAGTGAGGGGACCGTTCGGCCCCATGGGGCCAGACCCTCATTATCTCCACCTGTGCAGGGGTATTTGCATTTGTATACGAATACCCCCATCTCTACTCTATACCTAGAAAATCCAGGAAGGAGTGAGGATTTGACAGCATGTCATGTTTTAATTTTACTTTTAAAAATAGTTTGACATTGAGGTGCTGCTTCTTGAAAAATCAGAGACAAGGAAGTTTGAATCTCAGGCTCTACGAATCTTTAATATTCTTGTATGGTTCTAGTTGTATAGGTCCATGATCGAGTCTGATCACATAAGTACTATGTGTAGGTAGGTACATTTCATCTTGAGCAGAACAAGTTGTCTGTGTCAAGGTTGTACTACAGCTCATTAAAAGAGCCTATAGACTGTAATGGAAGGGATCTCTGTGGAACCCTGCCGCTGTCCCTCATCTTTGTTGATGATAGACATGTGCCTTACTACACTCTTTTGCAGAATTTGAAGAAAAACCTCCAGTACAGAAGTTCAGCTGGCTGTTGCTGGTATTAGGCACTAGTGCACATGTCAAAAGCTTTTACATAAGAGAATAAGAGGCCAGGGAGTTTTTGTTCTTCTACTGTGCTTCACTGGCAGCTTTCCCCATGTCCTTGGTTCTGGAGTTCTAAACAGCATGTTGCATAAGTATACCATGAAGGAGCATGTGTTTCGTCTTGCTAAGAGAGAACACATCATTTTCCTTCCAGACTAGAAGGTACAGGGCCCACAAGAACAAAGAACAAAAGTAGACTATGCAGACAATTCCCCTGCATTTGTGACCATAGCTGAATGGAGAATAGCACATGATTAACTCCCTGTACCTTTTGTTTAGGAGCTATTCTCCTTCTCCCTGGATTTAAAGAACTTATCTGTTTGCACCTGGTAAGAGAAATGCAGCAGCTGTTTACTTATCCACCCTAAAAATATTAGTTCTTCTGTGAATAGTGGGTGGATGCTATTCAAATAGGACTTTTGCTACATCAAAAGGCAAAGACTACTCTTTTTTTTCTTTAGTATTTTTTTGGTGCAGAGTTACGTTAAGAATTAATCAATTGAAATCCATATGACTCTAGGAGAGTGGTTCCCTAGAGTAAATTATTGGACTGCAATTTCCAGAAGCCTTCACCAACAGCTGTGCTAGCTGGGGTTTCTGGGAATTGCAGTCCATGAACACTTGGGTTACCCAAGGTTCAGGATCACTGCCCTGAGACAACTCTAGTAATTATTGTTGTTGGTTACCAGCTTGTTTGTAGGATTTGGTTCACTGATCTCAACTGAAAATGATGCCAGTCTTTTCTGAAAGAAGGTGCTCTTCTGCATTTTCACGCCAACATCTCTTTGCTGCCTGCTAATCTTAGTCACCAGACTTCCTTCCTCTTCTCACCCATGATAAGAAGAGATCACGAGACTGGGCTTTGAGACATACAGATTTTCAGAGAACTTTTAATTCTTTGCAGCACTTATAGCTGCACCTCTTAAAAATATTCTAACACACAGTTGAAGTGAATGCCAGACAGATAGCTAAAAATTGTATTTATGACTATTTACTCAAATTAGGCAGGGCATTGTATAAAGAATATTTCACATCAACTAATTTGCATGCAGTTAAATATCAGCATTGCTTGTCTCGTCATCAGCAAAGCTCATATACTGTAGTGCCATAGCAGAAATGTTAGTGCTTTAGCAAAGCCACTATTTCATTGTCACCCCGTGTTGTAAAATGGGGATTGATTTTGCATGTATTATTTATGTCATTCTTGAGTTTAGGAGGGGAAATACTAATTGTTTTTATATATATAACAATTAGTATTTCCCCTTGTTTCCTGCTACTAGTGTTTAAACTTCTGACACCTTTGTCTGAGCTGATAATTATGTCATGGAATGTTGTTCACGAATATTTCAGGTGTCAAGGAAGCAAAATCCCAGCATGTTTGCAGTCCAGTTGATTGAGTAGGAGGGAAATGTGTGAGATTGGCTGGAAAATCTTATATAATTTGGATAGAAGTAAGTTTGTAGGAAAGTGAGGACTGAAACTAGATCACTGTAGAAAGGGGCAGATTCATTGTCGTAGGTGGAACAGTAGCAGTGGACCAAGGAACAGAAATCTAATTGGATAGCAGGTGGAGAACAAGAGGAAAAAGGGGACCTGAGACAATTTTTTCTTTCTTACATGATGTGCAATCCATAAGAAATCACATCTGCTCACAAGCACATAATGCAGTCCTTTACTAACTTGCTATATAAAAACTGTAGTAGCAGCAGCAGCATTGATGATGGTGGCGGTGGCCCTATACTTCTGTCTCCTACAATTTCTACTAGTGATTGGTCATTTCATTGTCAGTAGACTACTGAAATCTTCCTCTGGCTAGAGACTGTATTTGTTCCCTCAGTACCTGGTCAAATGAGTACTGTACTATTGCCCATTTTCCTATAGTGGTGGTAAGTTTAGTTTTCTTTTTCATCCTAACTGAATAATATTGGTAGCAATATTCCTCCTTTAAGGAAATTGATATTTGTATTCTGACAGCCCATTTTGACAGCCCATTTTGACATGGCTACATAAAACAAATGTTGAGATTTCTCTCCATCCCACCATTTAAGTCCTTTAGTTTGCAGTGAGAAAGTTACTGTAAATACAATAGATTTCCTAATAAAAGAGATCCTTAGTGGAACTTGAAATTACTTACATTTGACTGGTTTTTGTATTTTTAGAAGAAGGTATAAAATTATTTAGGGAAATATTCTTCATGATGTCTTCAGTTAATGACTGGCATGCAAATACAAATGAGTCAAAGGTAATAATGTTTATTATGTCAATCTCTTATCTCGAGCTTGACATGAACTTGATGTTAAAATCATGTGTAAAATACATGTATTGTCACTTGACACTTTCCATGATGGATGCCTTATCCCTTCTGTTTGACATCCACCAAAATTGTAGGAATGTAAACAAGTTGAAGGAACATAGACAGAGTTTTCCCAGTAGGTTGTTTTAATTGATCATTGTATTTGTGTAGTATGGTAAAGATGCCCCTTTTTTAAGAAAGTAAAAACACTTTATAATTTGAGAGTCACAAACAGGCAAAAAGCTAAAAATTGAACTTTTTAAAAAAGAGTTGCTTTATATTTCAATCCAACATGGAATGGCTTCTCACTGCTTATTGGGCAACATCTGACCTAATAGATGTAGAAAAGTGCAAAGGCACTCACAGGCAGAAGCATTGACTCTTGTCCTTCTAGTTTGAATTCTACCACTGTTCCACACCTGCAGAAGGAGCTGCTCTTTGTTCATTGCTGATTACACAGCAAACACTCTTAAGTACCAGTCGATGACTATTTTTAACTTCAGGAAGCATGAGACCTCTCATAAACATGTACATTAATTTTAATTTGTCTCTAAAAGTACCACATTCTGTCTGAAACTGCTGCCCCAATAGCTGTTCATGCTTCTGAGCTTCGTAGCTGTAAGATTAATGCCTTACATAACACAAGTGCTATCCCATCCCATAGTGATTCTCATTTTTATGGATATGACTTAAATAATAGGCATCTCTTTGTATTTATTTTTTTTAATTGTATTTTTTCAAAAATATCTGGTTTGGGCTATATGTTCATTCCCCAACCTGTTGCTTAGTAAAAGATGTAACCTTCCCCTTTCATGTTTGTTAATTTCTGCATCTTGTAGAACAGCGGTCCCCAACCTTTTTGGGGCCATGGACCAGCTGGGGGAGCAAGCTTCATGAGTGGGGAGCGTGTTGCGCTTGCGGGGTGTGTGTTGCGCTCATGCGCATGCACACAAGTGCAATGCCCCCACAGGTGCAACACACCCACTGCATGAGCATGACACGCCCACTGCGCGTGTGTGCCGGGGGAGGTGGAGATCCATATTTGCAGTCCAGTTCCGGCAAGCCCACGGACCAGCACTGGGCTATGGACCGGGGATTGTCGACCCCTGTTGTCGAAGATTGAGAGTTTTATCCCAGCCAGTCATTTTGGTTTGGTTGCGATTAAAACAACATAAACTTATCCTAATTCACTGAACTACCTGGTCAGCTGTAACAGTCTCCTAATTCTGAGAGAGGAAAGCATGTAGTTTCAACAATCATACAACAGGATAAGGATGCAAACGAACAATCCAATAGAAAACAAAACAGTAGGTGAAATAAAATTATAACAAAGATCTAGGTACAGATACCGCTGAATATGAATAACATGCCCTACTTTCCACTTTTGTGTATCATCTTTGTTTTTTTTGAAAGCTTACAAAAGAGGTGGCTTTTTACTTAGATCACACATTATCTTTCTACTGAATAGAAAATGTCCCCTTCTCCTCCATACCCTGGCTTTTGATTTCCTTTGCTTTTCGTTTGTCACCATCTGTTTATTTGTTGCAGTCTGGTAGATTTATATTCTTAGATATTAATAAATCATATTGTTATGACCATCACATGATTGTTAGGAGGTCAAATGGATATGGGAGTGGCTTCCCTTGTCTCACAGAGGACATATTTATGGGACACTTTTGGCTGACTAGACATCAGAACGGCAGTTATATTTTATAGCATTTATTCTTGTTGAGCCCAGCAACAGTCATTCTTGCACTGATTGGCCCAAGATCTATCAGTGATGGTGACAAGCATTTACAGTCCTAAAATGACACTGGAATAGACAACAAGACCAGTTTGGAATGAATGGTTCATTGTTTTAAGTCACCTTCAACACATTGATTTAAGTCACCTTCAACAACGTGAATACTTCCTGTTGAAAATAAAACTTTTTCTAATTCAGTCTTTTTATACCATTGTTATCTATGAAAAAGCAGAACACATCAATTATTTCTTTCTATGTACCTGTGTATATCTTTGTATCTTATCACTTGCTTTCATACCAGTCAGCTCATTTAAAGACATTTAATTTTAGCTTGTTTCTTTGTCAGATAACTGGTTTGTGAAGTGATTTTTTTATACAGATTACTGAGATTCACAAGTAGAAGCAGACAGAACATAATGCTCACCAAAATTAAATATTTGTGGGAAACATATGACATAGAATGAGAGTTTAGAAAGCAAAGACATGGCTAGTTCATTTTGTTGTTATGACTGTTGTAGTCACATGACTTGCCCACCTCCCCTCATTCCTGGAAGATGTGGGGTCCTTTATTATCAGAGAAGTTGTAGCTTTTGCTATTATCAATATGTTCTGAAATTGAGATTCTGGAAGTATGTTTCCAATGTTAAGTTGCATTCAGTGCCTTTCCGTTGAAAGATGTTGAAAGGGGAGAAAGCTGTGTGTCTCTAATATCACGGGAACTTTCATCAGGAGCTGTTCTGACAGCACTTGATAAGGAAATGCTTCCTTGTCGTCTCAGTATTTTCATTATTGTACTTTTATATCCTCTGCATGCGAAGAAATAAATGAAAGGATCAAAACAACAGTTTAAATTCATCAGAAACACAGTGTAGTGGAGAGTCCTCTGGAAGATTTGTTGATCGGTGCATGAAATATCATCAGGAAGCACAAGTTTCTTAATCATTTGTACAATAATGGCAAGATGGTATGGGGTGAGACAGATGACGAAGACAACTATGATAAAAATAATTGTATTAATTGCCTTCTTGTTTGTTCCTGATTTTTCAGCCAGCGGATTTTCTTTTGCAGCTTGACAGAGTTTGCAGCTAATTTTAATATAACAGAATAGTATGATATCAAGGGGAATTACATATCCAAGTAAGCAGGCACCAAGAAGTATCCAAGGGAGATGTTCAATTATTTTTTCGAAGTTTGGATATTCCATGCATGTTGTCATATTTCCCTCATTGTGTGACATTTGATGTGTAAGCAGTGGGAGTGTTTGCCCAAGTACAAGGAACCATACAAAGCAACAAATGTATGTGGCGCATCTCACTCTTCTGATCTTGGTACATAAAGGGTGGACCACAGCTATGAACCGGTCAATGCTCAAACAGGTCATAAAGTTCACAGCTGCATAAATGTTTATGTAAAAAACAAGAGCTGTGATCTTGCAGAATACTTCTCCAAATGGCCAGTTAAAACCCAGTGCATAGTATGCTATTCTTGTAGGTAAAGCTGTAGTAAAAAGTATATCCGAGACAACAAGATTTGTTGAGTAAATAGTAGTAGAATTCATCTTTTTTCTGTTTTTAATGATCACAGTAAGAGCAAGTCCATTTCCAAGTACTCCAATGACAAAAATGATGCTGTAGAATAAAGGCAACAAGATACGCGCTGCATCTTTGTGTTCGTATAGATCACAAGTTCCGTTATGTGTGGCCGAAGCTGTTGCCATAGCTGGTGTATCTCCAGGAAATTCAAGAGACCTTTAAAAAAAGGCAAAAGAAATGGAAACAAATATTCATGAACATAGACAGTCTTGTTTTTTTCTTTTTTGAAACAAAAATATGAAGTTGAACCAAGAAAAGAGGAAGGAATATTTAATTTGTGCAATAGTCAGAAAATCTGGAAAGCTGCAAAAAGCAATGTGTAATGTTGAGGTTTGTTTAGAGTTTCTACGTTAGCTTTAGAATTTTCTTACCCAAGAAAATGTTGACAGTATTTAGAATACTAGATAATAATTTTAGAAGTAATTTTACACACTTTAAGGTTTTGTAACTTGCAAATTAAGGGCTGCTTGTTGCTATTTTATTTATGTATTAAAACTCATGTCTGATTTTTTTCTTCAAAAAGTTATCACGGCTATATAGAAGATACAGTGAGAGCACAATAATAAATAACATTTAAGAGAATAACAGTAACAACCCTAAAACTATTATCCTTAACAGACTAACAGAGCAGTGAGTTAAGTGACCGTATTGATGCAGTGTTGAAAGCTGAATGAACAATACGGATTTTCTATAAGGGTTACTAATGATGTTTCCTGGAGGAGGAAATTCCAATGCTACCAGAGAAATAGCCTTTCTTCTACTAAGCTACACTGCTCTTTGAAATGGAATCAATTCTGTGCTATTAAAAGCATGGGCAGTTGAGAAAAGCAAGCAAGAGGATATGGCAATCCAAGGAACATGATGATCCAAGGAACGTCTTCTGTGTTCATTAATTTATTTCAATAAACCAGCCAGATCTTTGTGTGCAAGTCTTCAGTGTTCTAAACATGTTATTTGACACTAAGGACTGTTGTATTTTGTGTGCAGTTGTAGAATTTTTCCTGTGCCTATATACCTAAACAGGATATTTTTCCTTATTTCAAAGTTGTTTCTTGAAACATTGAGATATATATGTTCACTGCTTTTAATACATGATGTAACGGTAGTTGGGGTTATATAAGCCTTATGGTTTATATATACTGTGGCTTGAAAGTGAATATGTGTTGAGTACTGACACTTTCTTTTTGCTTCTACACACACATACTGTGGTTTGCAGTTGAATATATCTGTCATTCTGTTATCTGTAGATAGGTGTTCATGGTTATGTCTATTTAAAATACTTTTCCCTGGGCTGAAACACATCTCCAGCTTTCAACATAGTGCCACTTCATTTCATAAATGGTTCTAAAACTTTGACTCCTAAACCACAACATTACATTCCTCCTGGCTAAAATTAGTTACGTTGGATGTGGGAATTCTATTGTGTACAGTGTGGAACAGAAGTGACAGAGGAGGAAACTGTAATGGTCATTTCCCTTTGACTACAGTGGTTAATGGTTAAAATATTTAAACTTTGTTGTGTTATCGTGGCAGAAGAAGTGGTGTTGTGGCTTCCCGCATCCAGACTTATGTGAAGTTTTTATATTTTGCTAGGTCTAATGTATTGTGTAGTTAGTGACTGAAATTGCTTAACAACTGCATTACATGACTTGTCTTGTGGCATACATACTATAAACAGGATGTTGCCCCAGTTAAGTATTAGATTATTTCTGCATTATTTTAGCTGTCTTGGATGGCAAGCATGCTTCTTCTTCTTCTTGTAAATGTATGTTGTGAATTGAGATAGAATTGATGGCATACCCTTTAGCAGCAGCGATGACTTGCTGCTCAATCCTGTGCTTGTTTTCTAAGCAGCAACCTTTGCTTCATTGAATCGGATTTATTCCTGTAATATTCTGGATAGATCATACTATTAGGCATATTCTCTTTTCAGAGTCGGCCTCATTGGACATTGTGGAGCTTACTTCTCAATAAACATGCACTGAATTAAGCTATTTGTTTTCCATATTATTAAAGGTTTTTATCTAAAAAACAAAACAAAACCAGAAGGGAACATAGCTTAGTAGGAAAAAAAGACTAGAGAACCGGACAACAGATGCAGAAAAGAGGAAGGAAAACACTGTACTGGGACAACTCCTAATGACCACCAGTTTCATGTACCAGTGAGCTTTTAATAGAAATTATGATTCAGTGGGACTGCTCCTCCCAGTCTTTTACTATATTTCTGGCACATGGCCCCTAAATTCTAGGCTTGTTTGTTGTGACATGAGTACCTGGGAACATGAGACCCCAAAAATTGAATTCTCAGATTTGTTGCACTTTTAGAGGCAACACTGTCTTGATCTGGTTAAGGACTTTGTTTGCTCAGAAGCTGGCACCAATATGTGTATCTCTAGATGAAGAGAAGATCAATGTATGGACTAACACTCTTCCCTGCGACTCTAGAAACATATTCATGCTTCAGGACTATAGTGAGTTATGTTCAACAGCATTGGAAAGGGCTACTGGGTAGGAGCACAGCTTGGAATACAGTAATTAGATTTTTGGACAACAACTTCCAGAATCCTCCCGCTGGCATGACTGGGTCATTCTGGCTAACTGAGAAGCACGGGTTATCATTGCAGAAATTCCCCTCTGCATGTGACTGGTACAGTTCTGTCTTTCTTCAAAAGACCATACACACAGCATGGATGTGGGGTCCTGTTAGAACCTATGGCCACAGAGTTCTATTCTGCCTAGCTGAAATTATTAGTTTAATATTTTTTTCCTTTATTTTATAGCCATTATAAAATTGTGACAAGTAAAAAGCAGACTGATGAGAAGATGCATTAAAATAACTAGTCTTTCAGAAGAAATGTGTTAACAGCTCTGGTTAAAACAGAGTGGTACCGTGGTACTTTCGCATTGTCAGGAGAGTGATTGAAATAAAAGACTTACAAGTGGAAGTCCAGCATGAGTATTGTGAATGTGAAGATAGGATGACCTGCATGTAGCATAGGGATAGGGATAACGTTGGTTCTCTACGTGTTTCAGACTTCAGCTCCTATCAATCCCACTCAGCTGAGCAATAGTAAAGGACTATGGAGGTGTAAATTCAAAATATATAGAAGGCCAAGGTCTCCCCAACCCTGATGGGGAAGAACACAATACTTATTTGAAATAGAAACAATGAATGTATGGAGTCATTTCCTATTAAAGAGTATGGTCTGGGAATAGTTTAAAATTTTTGTGATTACTTCTTATCACCTCCTCAGATAAACTGGTATAGACTGTTACCTATTTAAGTTATTAAATTCATTAAATGTGTATATTGCAGTGAAACTGCAAAAACTGTGGTGAGTTTTATGAAAAACTGAGTTACTTATTTTTTTCCACTAATTTAGTTTTATAACTTATCTTCATGGTGCTACTCCTTAATGTTAATTGTTAAATCACAATGTGCAATATGTCTATTATTCCAGCAAAGTGAGTTTGGGGATAAAGATATGTGATAAAATGTGCTATTCTAGTCTTTCAAAACATTTCTCCTTACTTGATGGAAGATTTCATAGCATCACTTTTAGTTTAACATAAAGGCTAGCATATTTCCAAAAGTCTATTCAATAAGCCATCTGTTTGAGTGTAAAATCGAATGAGCTCAGTGGCATTTATTTCTGTGTGAACATGTATAATTTTTTAAAGACATCTGAAACTATCTTGTGTTGCAGTACAGTATAACAAGGAAAGCTAATTTACTGAGGGAAAATAAAAGTTAGTGAAATAAACAGTTTTAAGAGAAAATGCTTGTCAAAGGAGTGGCTTGAAGCTTACATCTTTTAAATATTGACAGTGATTACACTATAACAATTTTTAAACGACCGACAAAATAGTTGATATTCTATAACATTTATCTTTTGCCCTGTAAATACTTTTCTTGAACCAAAATGTAATTTTTTATCAAATATTTTCTCTAAGTATACTTTCCCCACTTTTCATGGCATTAGTACAAATTATGGTGAGAGAATAAAACTTCACTGCAATCCTAATGTTTGCATCTATGAGTTATTGCTGCTTGAGAAATATTCTTAGGTTATTTGCTGTCTGTCTGTAATAATTAACTGCTTTTTGGGGAAGGGGAAGCAGAATGTAATATTCTTGGTACTCACGTAACGGCAGTCTGGCAGATCGTCTGTGTTGTGCTCATGTTTGCCACACATCCCATATGCAACTGTTTCCCCTCAGTATGTTGTTCTTAAAGAGTGATTAAGGTCAGACCGCCCTTTTATGGAGTGGATGGTTTTTCCCCTCCCTAAAGCTGAAGTATATGCTTCTAAAAAATATAGGAAGTGAGCATACCTATTCAGTTCACATGATTCTTTCTTTCAGAGGTCCTGTAGCATGTTAAAGAATTTACCCCCAAAATTGTGGCTTTTGGGGCCTTATGTCATCTTACTGCATATGCTGTATTTTAAAAAGTTAGAAGAGCCACATGTGATGTCGCATGAAAGTGAGTTGAAAGTGGTAACATTTTACCTAAGCTTCTGTGTTGGCCAGATTCTGTATGGGCTCTGGTTGTGACACTTGGTGCTACTGCATGTATCATAAACTCTTTTTGTTCAGAAAAAAATTAGGAAAAACCTGTGTGGTCCTTAAAATTACACAAATGCAAGAGTAGGTGATACCTTTATTAGACCACTAAAAACTAAACAAACTGCTAGGTTTCGTGGGTCTAGTCCATTTCTTCAGGACAGAATGCAAAAAATTACAAATGAGAATCTCAAAAACTCATAGCAGGTGGCTGTGTGAGATCTGCTTCTCAGAGGTGAGTTCAAATGCTTGTTGCTAATATCCTTCGGAAGTGTGTGGTCTCAAGCTTCACCCTTGTAAAGCATTTGGCTGGAATTTTTCACCCAGCTCTCCAAACAAAGAGCTGCCAAACAAGTTGTGAAATATATTCCCGAAGGCTTTCACGGTTGGGATCTGATGGTTGTTGTAGGTTTTTTGGGGTGTTTGGCCATGTTCTGGAGGTTTTTCTTCCTAACATTTCGCCAGTCTCTGTGGCCAGCATCTTCAGAGGACAGGAGTTAGACAGCATTCTAACCATTCAAACAACCGGAAAAACCTGCAACAGCCAAGTTGTGAAATTTTACTACAGCAATGGCTTGTAAAAGCTAAAGACCAACCAGATGTCCTGGTGTCAGCCATATATTTATTTTGTTGTCCTCATTTACAAATAAAATGGGAAAGGGGTTTACCTTTACCAGTGAAAAAGAGAAATAGTACAAAGACTTTAAACCCAAAGTTAGTTCCTTGACTCCTTGTATCAGATGTCTCTCTTCCCAGTTAATGTCTAGTGAGGAGAGGGATCCTTCTCTTTTACCCGACTTTTTTTTTTGTTAAAGTAAGATATATATTACTTTGTGGGTGGATGCATTAATCACTGGCTTTTTTGGTCTAGCTATTCCATGGTAACACCAAGAAGAACTCACAGGAAACTCATAGAGACTAGTGGTGGAACACTAATTCTAGTAAAAGAGACAAGACATTTATAAAAAACACACAGCAAACCATATGACGTTAGAAAAGAAAGTCAGTGAAAACATAACTTGTTATACACAAAGGGGAAGAATTGTAAGTATCCTTAGAACCATAAGCATTTATTTAATACTAGAATCTAGTTAATACTAGAAACCAGGCTTTTGTTATATTGAAATTAGAGGTTAAGATTTCTTTTAAAAAAATCTTATTCTGACAATGAGAGGTAAAACTTACGATGCTCCATATTGTCTGAATAAAGTTGTGGGATTTAACAGCATTACTTTAGGTATACAGGAAGTATGACAATAACTAAAAATGTGGTGTGTGCCAGAGGAAACTACCTGGGGTATCAATGAACATAATTTCCCTGAAACATCTCTGGAGTTTAGTCTGGGGAATTTTACATGAGTAAGTTCCACGGAGTTGATGTAGGTTTTAATCCACAGGAGTTCAAATTTTTATTCAAAATTAATCAGGAAAGCTATTAATATGCATATAAAACTTGAATCTTTTTAAAAGGACAATCAATAAAACGATTTAATTTTTAAAAAATCCCTATTAATTTTATATGTGATCCAAAATATATGTCTGTGTGGTTTTGGTCATGTGTTTAGATGCAAGTTGCACAGTTTTCAGTTCCACTAATTCTCCATATCTTAACTCTGATGCTTAATAAGCTAGTTCTGCTATATAGCAAGAAACACTCAACATTTGATCTCATATGTTGAAGCTAAGGTCGATAAATGGTATTTGGAAATGACCCAGGTGGCTGACATGATTACCCCCAAACACTCTCTCCGCTCCAGAGCTTGCACTGTCCCTTGGTATATTGAGGGGCTGCAAGCTATGACTTTATCTAGGAGATGGCTAGAGAGCAGGTGGAGAAGAGATCAGGCACAAAATAGGGCTGCAGTTAAGATTATGTCCAATAAATATGCTTATGCCCTTAAAATAGTCAAGAAAGACCTTTAGCATCTGGAGGATTGGTGAAGCTGTGGACCAACAAGTGGAATTGTTCTGGGCGGTCCATGACCTTACCAGTTCTGGCTATTCAAGATCTCATTTTGAGTTCACTAGTGATCAGTTTGCAGCCTTCTTTAGAGCAAAAAATCAAGGCCATTTGTGGTGACCTTGACTCCACCAGCAGCCTACCTGATCCTGGGGTGACCATCGCTGCCACATCCTCCATTGCCTAGTTGGTTCAGTTTGACCCTGTATTAAAGGAGGAAGCCTCCAGGGTGATAGCAAACTGTAGGACCACTGCCTTCTCGCTTGATCCTTGCCCAGCATGGCTGATCAGAGCCACGAAGGGGGCTATGATTGATTGGGTCGTGAACATTATTAATTCATCATTGTTTAAAAGAAACCATTGTCCGACCCATCATCAAGCACCCCTAGTTAGAACTGGACAACCATAGCAATTTCTGCCCGATTGCTAACATACCATTCTTGGGCAAGGTAGTTGAGAGGGTGGTGGCAAGTTAGCTACAGTCAGACCTGGAGGAGCAGGATTGCCTTCATACATTCCAGTCTGGATTCAGGCTGTGTTGGGGTACTGAGACAACACTGGTCATGCTGCAGGATGGCCTTTTAAGGGAGGCTGACTGGCAGATGCTCCCTCTTGGTACTTCTAGATCTCTCAGCAGCTTTTGATACCATCAACCACAGTATCCTCCTGGACAGACTCTGTGAGGTTGGGATTGGTGGCTTAGCATTGAGCTGGCTCTGATCCTTCTTTGAGGACCATATCCAGAGAATTCAGCTAGGGGAGGAGATGTTGTCACCTTGGACCTTATGGTATGTGGTTCCTCAGGGATTGGCACTATCTCCAATGCTGTTTAACATCTATGTTAAGCCATTGGGGGAGGTAATCAGGAAATTTGGAGTAAAGTTTTATCCATATGCTGATGACACACAACTCTGTCTCTCCATTCCCACCTCTGCAATGGGTGCCGTCCAGATGCTTGAGCGTTGCCTGGTTGCAGTACTTGAATGTACCAAGGCTAATAGGCTCAAATTTTGCTCCTGTGCAAAGGGGCTCTAATAGGTTAAGAGGGATGGTACCTAGGCTGGATGGTACTTCCCTCCATTTTAGGGACCAAGTGCATAACTGGGGCATTCTTCTGGACCCAGATCTTTCTTGGGAGTCCCAGATTGCAGTCATGTCCAGATCAGCCTTCAAGCAGCTTTGGCTAATCACCCATCTTTGTCCCTACCTAGACAAGGACTCCCTCAGGACTTTGGTGCAGGCCCTGGTCATCTCCCTGATTGACTACTGCAATGCCCTCTATGTGTGGCTCCCCTTGAACCTGATCCGGAGACTTCAGCAGGTCCAGGATGCACCAGCCAGACTGGTGGTGGGTGCCACCTCATTTGACCACATCATTCCAATTCTGGCCCAACTCCACTGATTGCCCATGGCGTCCCGATCAGGTTCAAGGTTCTGACATCTAAATACAAAGCCCTCCATGGTCTAGGCCCTTGTTACCTTTTGGAGCGCCTTTCCTTAATGTCTTCTGCCTGACCCATTGCCAGAACAAGAAGAGTCAATGGGGACAGAAGAGAGAGGGCTTTCTCTGTGGCAGCTCCCAGGTTATGGAATGTTCTCCCTCGGGAGATCAGGCTGCCCCCCCTTCTGTCTTTCCACCGACAGCTGACCCACTGTGGCTGGCACTATGTACTGGTACATTTGCACCACCAAGATGATAGCAAGACTGCTGAGTCATCTTTAACTCCCACATTTCTTGGTCCCATTGTCACATTATATTTATTGATGTTGTCCATGTTTGGGTTAGGGTGTCATGAACTCACAAAATAATGGCATTTGGAAGCATCTCTAATACCATCTAGTCTATCCTGTTGTTCAATGCAGGAATCCAAGTCAAATCATATCTAACAGACAGCTTTTTAATATTCTCTTGAATGCCTCCAGTTTAGGAGCACTTGCCATCTTCCAAGGTAATTGGTTCTATTGTCTAATACTGTAGTTATGAAGCTTTTCCTGATATTCAGCTGAAATCCTGCAATTTGAGCCCATTATTACGTGTCCTGAACTCTGAGATGATTGAGAACATATTCAACACCTCCTTTTATGACAACCTTTTAAGTACTATAAGTAAAGAGTGCTGTCATATCTCACCTAAGTCTTCTTTTCTCAAGGCTAAACATGCCCAGTTCTTTCACTCTCATAGGGCTTGGTTTCCAGTCCCCTGATCATCTTTGTTCCTATCCTTTGAACTTGTTCCAGTTTATCGGCATCCTTCTTAAAGTGCAGTGTCCAGAACTAGACATAATAGATGAGGCCTAACCAGTGACAGATAGAGGGGAACTAGTACTTCATGTGATTTGGAGACTATGCTAGTACTTCATGTGATTTGGAGACTATGCTTTTGTTAATGCAGCTTAAAATAGCATTTGTCTTTTTTGCAGCTGCATTGCACTGTTGGCTCATATTCAGCTCATGATATGCAGCAATTCCAAGATCCTTCTTATGTGTAGTATTACTGAGCCAAATATCCCCCATCTTGTAAGTGTGCATGTGGTTTCTTTGTCCTAAATGGAGAACTTTGAATTTACCCTGTTAAACCTCATTCTGTGATTTTCTTCTCCATGCTTCAGCCTAAAGATATTTTGTTATTTTTGTTTCTGTATTCCATAGTATTAGCTATTCTACCCACTTTTGTGTCATCTCCAAGTCATTACTGTAACAAAAATGTTGAATAGAACTGGACTCAGGACCGAGCCTTGTGGTTCCCCACTTGTTACCTCCTCCCATCTCTAATAATCACTCTCTGAGTGCAATTCTGTAACCTATTGTGTATCCACCTCAGAGCTGTTCTTTGCAGACCACACCTGGTTACTTTGCTAGTCAGAATGTCATGGAGCACTTTGTCAAAAGCTTTGTCGAAGTCAAGCTACAGTGGTACCTCGACTTACGAACTTAATCCATATTGGAACAGTGTTTGCAAGTCAAAAAGTTTGTAGGTCGAGGCACCATTTCCCAACGGAATGCATTGAAAACCGATTGATGCGTTCCGAGGGAAGAAAAAAATTCCAAAAAATATTTAAAAATAAAAATAAAACACTGCAAGTCCCACACTGGGACTGAAAAAAAAAGAAAAAAAGAAAAGAAAACCCACCAAAACCACACAAATCCAAAAATAAACATTGGAGCAAGTCCAACGCTGGGACTGCAAAACAAAACAAAACAAAAACAAAACAAAAAACAAAAAAACCCCAAAACAAAGCAACACAGCACAAAAACATAGCCACCCCCAGCCCAAACCCACCCTGCAAAAGCCACTCAGAACAGTTTTTAAAAAGAAAAAAGCCTCCTGGGGGTCCCCTGCCGCTGCGATCGCCACTGCCATGATGGCCGCCGCCATGAGGCTTGAGCCTGGCCGGGTTGCTCTGGCCGCTCGCCCCCGGCCGCGGCGGAGGCAATGGTCACCCAGCACCGGGAGCCTTGAGCTGGCCTGGTTTCGGCTCAAGCCTCCCAGCGCTGGGTGACCGCTGCCTCCTATCGCAGTGGCGGGTGACCCCCGGGAGGTCTCCCAGGGTTTCCCGGCTGCCATTGGAGACCTCCTGGGGGTCTGATTGTGGCAGTGGGGGGCAATTTTAAATTTCCTGCCCTTTTCCGCCGCTGTGATCGGACCCCCAGAAGGTCTCCAAGGACTTCCCCACCGCCATCGGAGACCTCCTGGGGGTCCCCCGCCACTGCAATCGGTGCCTTCAGGCTTTCCGGGGGATAGACTGGGCCTACCGGGGGACCCCCAGGAGGTCTCCGATGGCGGCAGGGAAGCCACCGTGATCAGACCCAGCAGGAGGCCTCTGGAGACCTCCTAGGGATCCGATCACAGAGGTGGGGGACCCCCAGGAGGTCTCTGATGGCGGCAGGGAAGCTCCCAGGGCTGGAGATGACTTTCTGGGCCCCACATAGAGCTGTATTGTATACTTTAAGCTGTTACTTTTTTCATACTCTTAGAGACCTTTTTAATGTCAACCTGTATCTCTGGACCAATGCGATATTCCTTTTTCACAAAACTGATTATCAATAAGATTTATGTCAGGGGTTCTTGCTGCGTGCTGTACTAAAGGCAGTTTTGAGGAGAAAGCTGCTGCTAGGGATGGGACTTTGGAATTTTTGGATTACAACTCCCACAGTTCCCCCAGAGAGAATCCCTCAGGGAGCTGCAGCCAAAAAATAAAATAAAAAATCCACAGTGCATATTTGATTAACTACAGTATATAGACATCCCTGTTGCCATGATTTGCCATTCTAGAAGAAGGAACTCTTCTGCGGGCTTGAGAGTGACAATACTCCATAGAAGCTGCAAGAGTTAATGGGACAGATTGTTTCACTTCCTATTACACACTCTGTAGAGGGTGCCTCTCATAGAATTACCCATCCGAAGAAGTTTGGCAGCTTCTGTGGAGCCTTGCACCAGAAGTGCGGTTTCCTTCTTCCTAGAAGAAAAATAATGGCAATAAAAGCCCACATGTAAGTAATGAAAGCTGCTTTGTGCCCTTTACTTTTTTGGCCGCAGCTCCCAGAATTCTGCTCAGGGAAATTCTGGGCAAATTCCGGGAGCTGCAGTCCAAAAAAAAATCTGAGAGTCCCATCTCTAGCTGCTACTGTTTGAAAGTGGGACAGAAGGCACAGCAGGGAGCCTGTTTTCCTTACATCTTGTGTTCCTTTTCACAAACCTGGAGTCATGCTTCTTCTCTGTCATCTCTTTGTTGTCACTGTTCCCTTTGTCATGTCTCTTTTCTTTTGAGGCGGAGTGTACTCTGGTGAAACAGCTTGTGTAGAAATATTCCTACTACAGTAATGTAGATTCCTTTTATTGGTATGGACCTCCTTCAGTCTGTAGGGGAGGGAGAGTGAGTGAAGCTTTTTTTTTTCCTAAACTGGCCTTGATTTGCTTTTGAAGAAATCTTAGTGTTCCTCCTATCAGTATCAATGTTATCACTTGTCAACGAACCTAGTCTATTTTATAAGCAGTGACTGTCAGTAAAATGAAGAGTGGACATTTATGGTTCACATTCCTAGGCCACACGAGCAAAGGAAATTACATAAAGATAACCCTGGTTCAAAAAGGATTTCCCACAAGACCAATATGGTAGTGAGAACATTCCCTCAAGATCTGTTTTGCCAGAGTACAGTCAGCCACAAAAGAGAATGGCAGTGACACAGCACAGCAAAGAAGGTAGTGGAAGATTTCTTGTTTGTGAAAAAAATGCACAAGAGAGGAAGAAAACTGCTTCCCTGATCATGCCTCTCACCTGCTTTCCAACAGCAGGAAAGGTATTTTCACTGCACAGTCTGTCTTCTCTATCTGGGTCAATTGACTGGTATTATAGTACAGATACAAGTTTTAACATCATCATCATCATCATAAAGTAGAGATTACTTTTAAATTACAGTGGACCCTCGACCTATGGATTTAATCCATATTGGAACGGTGGCCGCAGGTCGAAAAGTCCATACATCTAGAGTCCATTTCCCATAGGAATACATTGAAAACCATGTAATCCGTAAGTCGCCCAAGAAGCCTCCCCAAAATAAAGACACCTTACCTGTCCAAAGACTTCCGGGGTGCCCCACCACCACCATCGCTGCTACCCAAGGCCTCCAAGGGCTTTGCCGCTGCTGCCGGAGGCCTCTCGGAGGTCCCCCGCCGCTGCCGATCGTGCTTCGGAGGCACTATTGACGGTAGGAGGGACCTCCGAGAGGCCTTTCATGGCTACAGAGAAGGCCTGTGGAGGTCCCCCTCGACGCCGATGGAGAAGCTCTGGCGAGGGGGACCTCCGAATGCCTTCCAGGGCTTCCCAGCGTCCATGTCGAGGACATGTAATGGCAGTGTCTGTAATGGCAGCCAACTACTTCGGGGTTTGTGGAAACTTAAGTACAACTTAAATGATTTTAAAAGCAACTTTTGAAGTTCTGTAAGACAAAATATCAAGCTGTTGGCTCGTGGCAGTCAGTTTGTCCAGCAAGCACTTGTTGAATTATGCTGCGTATATAAACTAAATCATAATGTATTTTGTTTTTTGTTAGCTTGAAAAATTGCTGCTGTAGCCAGTTTTAGTCTTTTAAATAGGATTGTGGTTGAATAAAATGGTTGCTCTCCTGTGTCCCATTACCTGGGAGTAAGTGTCATTCAACTGAGGGCTTGTAAGTAAACACATATTAGATCAACTTTACTTTGGCATAATTGTATGGGGTATCCATTAGAAAGCCTGGAATGACATTTTATACATTTTTGTTTCAATGGAAATAATTACTGTCATGGCTGGTTGACCAAGGGATTTTTAAGGGAGCATTTTATTCTGTGTTTTACATGTGTTTTTATTATTGTTCTTACTATGAGATTTTAATGTAGTAATTGTTTAATTTTTAAAATATTGTAATAATTTATTAATTGGCTTTTAACTTTGTTTCTTTTAAATACTCTAAGCCACCTTAGATCCTTCAGGAGAAAGATGGCATATAAATTGATTGATTCATTGATTGATTGATTGAAAGGCTTATCATTCTTAAAATATGTACTGTTTTGAACATCTGTGTTTGTTGTTGTTTCTTAAATGAATCAGAGTTGTTCAATCTCTCCCCATCTTCTTACTAGAGCTTCCAGAGTCTCTTAATCAGCATTGATTGCTACAAGGAGATTCTGGGACATGAAATTTAAGAGTAACATTCTAAAGATTTGCATGTTCTCCAGCTCTTATTCAGGAATGGTAGCAGCTTTGCTTTAATGCTCAGTCACTTGGTGTTGTAGGTAAGAAGCAGGCAGAAGTCCTCTTCACTCCGAGGTACTAGTGTGCATGAAATGCTATCTTTAAAAAGAGAAGCTTCTGTTCATTCTTAAAATTTTGATGTTAATAATATAGACACAGTATTCAAGATTTCAGAAAAGCATTGAGAAGTATTTGAATTATTCAGAATTAGTCAAGGAAGGGAGACTGTAAGAATCCTGTTGACATCCCATTCTTGTATTGTACTTTTGTCTCAACAGCTTGGGCCCTGTATTTTCTCTTTTTGTACCATTTTATTGCTCCATTCCAAGAGTGCAAGTGACACAAATTCTAGGCCAGTTTTCCATCACAAACAAGACACTGGTCTATATATTGGGTTTGCAGGTACAGTATGTATTGATTTGTTTGCTTTTTATTTAAATGAGCAGTGCATTACCTTCCATCTGAGCACACTGTTTTCTTGAACATCTCAGTGTTATGTCCTTCGTTTCTATATATTTAGTCCTAAAACATAATGTAGATGTTTAATGTGGAAACTTTTCAGTAAGTGTTGCAATATGAATTTCTTACAGGGACTAATTTGGCAAATTTATACTTTATGTGCAGGTATATGTGCTCATTGTCAGCGGTGGAAAACAAAACTTACTAAGTGCTCATGGATTGTCCCCTTTCAATCACAGACTAGAAGGAAACTTTGTTTTGTTTTGTTTCGCCTTCATTATTTTATTCAAAAACATTTTTTTTATTTTGATGGGATGGTTGTCAGTGACTTGTTTCTACCAAGTACTCAAGGGTATCTTATGGGAAACTTTAAAAGCTTGTTCCTATTAAATACTCAGGTATCTTATGTGGGAAACTTAGAGATGGAATCCTTTTAAAAATAATATTTTTATTAAATTTATTTTTGTTTACATACAAGAAAAAACAAGAACACAAAGAAAACAAAGCAATAGTGCACCCCTCGCTTTCAGGACCATCTGTTAATGCTCTCTCTCTATATGCATAATACATTCAACATTCAATTCATCTTTTAAACAAACCCTCATCCCTTCCAGAAATAAATATATTCTTGCCCTGACTTTTTGCTCTTTATTCAATATGGCATTTATAAAGTCATCCCATAGAGATAGAAGTCTTGAGTTGCCAGGGGTGACGAGACCTCCTATAAGTAATAGGATTCTAACTCTGTCTTTTGAATGATAACTTGGTACACTTCAGATTTTAGTTAAGGATACTAACTAGAAGTACTGGGTCCATCTTTTAAGACTTGATCACTGTGTTATCACCCAAAACCCCTGGCTCTGTCAGACCTGTTATGTTTTCTTTGTGTCCTCAAGACAATAAAGTATGCTGTTTGGTTAATTGGTTTCATCTTACAATAAAAGTGATAACTGCTCACATTCAGGCTAGATCAGTATCTTAGCTTCAGTTTCTCTTGGTTTACTTTCCCTTCTTATCACAAGTAAGTACGAATGCCGTTAGAACGTTCATCACAGAGGTCTATGTCTATGATCAACAAAGATCATCATGCTAGATTATGTGACTTTGACATTCTTCTTGCACTAAAAAAAAACAACAGTCCAGCATGTGATATACATTCAATTTGTTTTCCAGTTTGCAACAATACTTGAACAGTTTAAAATGTTGCTGACGTTGAAAATGCTGCACATAAAGGTCTAACACAATAAAATAGTTGCATTTATTGTACCATTTTTATATTGTTCTTCCTTTTGCATGTTTTTAAGCCTAAAAGAGCAAACTGCCAAAGGAGATTATCCATTTTTTGCTTATCTGGCCAATATTCATTTGAGGTTGAGTTTTGGTGGGGGAAATACGTTGGTGTAAAAATCTTATCCAAGCCTGCTTGTCTTGAAAATATCAACTTTTTCCCTATTTAATACTATTCTCTTTCCCCTGATTTCTCTGCAGCTTCTATTTTTCTTCTTTTCTCTCTGTTAATCATATTTTGTCTCCAGTTTTTAAATAATAGAGAAATTGACAATGTCCTTTTAAACAGGTTGTATTAAATTAGTTTCTAAGTAGACTGTAATTATCAATTACTGTATTTCTTGTCACCTGCTTTATTTGGAAGATTGCCCTTGGTGTTCTTTTTCATGGACAGGTAACTAATGAAAAAAGTTATTTGTTGATTCTTGCTTGTAGGAAAAGTCTGCTTTCATTCATAAGTTTTGGAGAAAAAAGACTGTGTTGGATCGAATCTCTTCTAAAAATTGTTCCTGTTTTTTAAATCATACTCATCCCACTTTGTTTCCATATCCAGTTAAACTTAACCTCACCCTCATCACTGCAGTACCGTATGATGAAAACATTTTTGTTTAATTGGTTAGTCTTTTTCTTAGTTCTCAAGAGTTCTAGATTTGTTGTTTGTTCTGTGGCCCTCTGTTTGAATTAATTTCTGTACTCATATAGTTATGTTCTTGATGCTATATAAATTTATTTCTTGTATAAGATAGCAATAGTCCATTATAGGACTGCAATTAAAGTTACATTTTAAATTGCACATTTTTGTCTTGTAGCTTTTAACTTCTGGGTCATACATCTGGATTGTAGCTTTAAGTGGGGTGGTAAGTATAATTACATTATTAATGCTGATTCTTGTTAAATTTCAAGGCCCCTATATGCCTTTCTTTCTTTCTTTTTTAAAAACGTTGCTCATATAGATTTTTTGTTTTAATAGTTACAGCTTTTGTCAATTAGAGTCCACATGTGTCCACTTGAATCTGATAACCACAAAGCAATTAGTATTCACACTTCTATACATGAGCCTTTTCTGAGAACACTCCACTCTTTCTATTTCCCACCCTTCACAAAGTGACTGTGACATTGCATCTCTAACTAACTTAAATGTAGCATGCAAACAGATTATTCTGATTTGAATAAACGTTAGGTGAATTAACTGAGTTTGTTCTCTTATAGTAAATACGCTTTGTTTTTTCATTTCTCAAGGACACATGTTTCTTGAAGTTTTGGTTTGGATTAATTAGACGGGGGGGGGGAAGCACTTTTACAAAAATGCTCGCAACAACTCCCTGATATGTAATTTACTATTCAGAAAGTATTATCACTAATACTGATTCCAATAGCAGGTTATCATTTTTGTCCTTCCCAAGATAAGTTGATGAATGAGTAGTGGTTGTATTGAAACTACTTGGCTAAAATTTGCTGTACAGTATTCTCCATTTCACTCCAGCGCTGCAGAGCCCTTCTGAATACTAGGCCTCTGGTAGTGATATTTGGGTGTAACACAAACCATTGCTAGTTAACTTAAAACTGAATTATTTGTACTTCTAAACCTAGCCAGATTCACTGATCTTGGCTGATCTGGGTCTGGTCAACCAGGATCTGAAATTGTTTGACATTGATTTGTGGATTTCAAACTTGCACTAATGACAGTGTGTAGTTGTGTATGAATCTGGTCTAATCTTAAGTTTGTTGTGTCGCTTCACTTTCATTGACTGGCTATGTGAGTGAATGAAGAATAACTCAGAAATTAATATGGTTACATGGTTAATAGGCTGGCGCTGGTGCTTAGATTTGGTTACTGCAACTCACATTAAAATACAGTGGTGCCTCGCGTAGCGATTGCCTCGTTTAACAATGTATTCGCTTAGCGATGAGGTTTTTGGAGCGATCTTGCGCTCCATTTAGCGATGTTTCCTATGGGAAAATTTCACATAGCGATGTTCGGGACCTTGCTTCACTTAGCGATGACAGGTTAGGTCCCCCTGTTTCGCTTAGTGATGTCCGTTTTCGCTATTTTAAGTATGTCTTAAAATGTTCAAAAACTGTTTAAAATGCTTGGAATCGTTAGTGCACCTTGTAAAACCTTTGCAAACTTAATTTGGCTTTGTTCTGAACGTTAATTTTTGGTGAATTCCCCCCCCCCATTGGAATGCATTGAACTGTAGGTTTGACAGCTGTCAAACCTACAGCTCAGTGCATTCCAGTGGGGGAAAAATTTCACCAAAAATTAACGAAGACTCATTTTAAACAGTTTTTGAACATTTTAAGACACTTTAAAAATAGCGAAAACAGACCTGTCAAAACCATTGAAATGCATTGAAACCTATTCAATGCATTCCAATGGAGGAACCGCATTTCGCTTAGCAATGTTTCCTATGGCAATTTTCGCTTAAGGACGGTAATCCATTCCCATTGGAACGGATTATCCGGTTTTCAATGCTTTCCTATGGGAAATGGTGTTTTGCTTAGCGATGTTTTCCCATAGCAATGTTTTTCTGGGAACCAATTAACATCGTTAAGTGAGGCACCACTGTATTTAAGGTGCCACACTATTTTTGTTTCATTTCTGGTGTGATATGCTTGCACGGACTAACATGGCTATTACTTCAGAAATTATAAGTATACAGTGGACCCTTGACTTACAGATGGCTTGACTTACAGACTTTTTGAGTTACAGACTTCTCTGGCCGCAAAATTTAGGTTTGACTTGCAGACTGAGATTTGACTTACAGACCAGAAAAAAACCAAAATGGAACAAAAACGGCCTGTTACGGGATTAATCGGTTTTCAATGCACTGTAGGTCAGTGGAGACTTGACTTACAGACTTTTTGACTTGAGAACCGCCTTCCAATACAGATTAAGTTCTCAAGTCAAGACCCCACTGTACTTGTTTCATTCCCTGTAAGCTGGGGCTGATCCTGTGAATGAACCTAGAAAGAACAATTTCACTTTCATAGAAGTGTTACGAATAGAGGAGTCCATTAAAACAGCAGGCTCTTGTTTGTATTGATGCCTAACACCTCGAGCCACGAAAGCTTCTGATCAGTGGAGTCAAACGCAGTTTTCAGACTTTCAAACATAGTATATAGTTGTCCTTTCCTATACAGTATTGTGTATATATTTAGACCATTCAACGCAAAGCAGTTTTGGAAAGTGGAATATCCACTTCTAAATCCTGCTTCTGTAAAAATGTCATTACCAAGTGCCCAGTTCTCAGGTTTAACCAGTAAAAATAGAATATATATGTGAGCTGTAGTAGTGATTAGACTGCTTATTCTATAATTTGATGGAGAAGAGCTGTGGCTTTTTTGTATAATGGAATGATTATATTGGTTCCAACCAGGTTCAATGATTCCAATAAATTGTTGTAGTCAAAAAGTACCAAGTACAGGAGCCCATCAGTTCAGGTTTTCCTTAAAATATTTCTGACAAATACTTCTTCATGGAGTCTTACCTTTGAGTACCATTGTTATTAAAGCAGCTGCTTTAATAACAATTTCAGCTTCAACAGCCGGCAGCTACATATCTGAGATGTGTTATCTCAAGACAAAACTCTTTGTGAGGGACTGGGTGTTTTATAGATGATGCAAAAATAGTATAACCACTCAAATCTGTAGGACATTTGGAGCTATAATAATTACCTCAATAGGTATGCCAAAGCATACAATTTGCCAAAATTTTGGCTGGTGTTTCATTCTCATTGCCTGACATGAGTCCGTCCAAAGTTTATTTTGAAAATTAGCTTTTTTTTTCCTCTTCTGGAGTAGTATTCCTTTTTAGTTTAAAAAGCAAAGTGTGCTGCTTATATATAGCCCCATGACACTTAAAGCACTCTCTGGATGGTTTACTATTTTGTTATACAAGCTACATATTGCTTCTTCACCCTCACTCCCACCACACCCTGCAAGCTGGGTACTCAGTTTATCTACCTTAGAAGGATGGAATGTTGAGTCAACCTTGAGTCTGTGTCACTTCTATTACTACTAGTGTAAAAATCATGGACTGTACACAACTTCTCCACAGAAAACATGTCCATTCCACTTATGTTACCATCCTGCACACTGTAATCAAGAACAAATATAGATACAATACTCATCACCTGGGAAGTAGTGCTGCATCTCAGAATTTTATTATCTGTCTCCAGAAGGTGCAAAATTCCCTATTGTGAATGCAAAATAAATGTGAATCAGCATTTATGACAGCAAAGCTATGTGCCTGATTTTGAGATTAAGTTGCTCTGAATCCATTAGGGCTTACTTTTGAGTAAACATACATATAACTTCATAGCAAAAATCTGGGAAGACACTGTGATTCTAAAATACAGCTATTTAGATTGGTGGGAATATTTTCTACACCCATTCATATTTTTCCAGGTCATAAGGCAGAAGTCTTAACATTTTTCTGCCAGTGAATAATTGATCATATGATTTGTATTCTATCATACTCTAAAGGGAAAAATAGGCATTTCCAGTTTATTTTGTACAACAATTAATATAGTCAGTTGCTTCCTTTTAAAAAATGATTACACTAACAGAGGTAAGAAACTATAATTCTGGGAACGTGGTCTTTGTAATTAGCTTTGAAGACATCTGGCTTGTTGTGCAAACCAGGAGGTAGCTCCATTGAAAGCAATAGGGCTTACACTTCCACAAAAGGTACGGTACTTGACATCTCCATGTACAAACTCTGAAAAAGTGCAGTCACTTATGCAAGCAGTGAAGGACAACAGGATCACAGTCTAGTACAGTGGTGCCTCGCTTAGCGATTGCTTCATTTAACGATGTATTTGCTTTGTGATGGGTTTCTTTGAGGAATTTTCAGCATCGTTTAACGATGTTCTCTATGGGGGAATTTCACTTAACAATGTCCGTGTTTGCTCATTTTTAAGTGTCTTACAATGTTTGGAACATGTTTTAAATGCTTGGAATAGTTAGTCCACCTTGTGAAACCTATGCACACTTATTTTGGCTTTCTTCTGAGTCTTCGTTAATTTTTGGTGATTTTTTGTTTTTTCCCTCATTGAAATCCATTGGACGGACCCAGATTCACACAATCTCTGCGAACATCAAACTTAGACATAAAACAAACAAGTATACAACAAGTATAAAACAAACAAGTATACAAGCGATTCAAAACCCTCCGTACCAATACCAGAGTCAAGTAGGGGGACATTTCTGAAACTTGAGAATCGCCAGAAAGAACCCAGCTGCATTGAACAATATATTGCTACAGTGGTGCCCTGCTTAACGATTACCCTGCTCCATGATGAATCCGCTTAATGATGGACTGTGAGGTATTTCGCCCATTGGAACGCATTGAACGGTTTTCAGTGCATTTCAATGGGCTTTTTACTTTCGCTTGACGATGATTTTGTTCTACAGCGATTTTGCTGGAACGGATTATCATCATCAAGCGAGGCACCACTGTATCCCTGTCTAAGAGGAGATACTCAAGTCTAGTTTTCTCTGATTGGCCAGGGTTGTTTTCAATCAATGGGATAATACAGTCAACCCTCGACTTACTAGCGGCCCTAGTTACAAACATTTCGACTCACAAACTGCTGTGATAGAAAAATATTGACTCGACTTGCAAACGTAGATTCAAGTTGCGAGATAAGGTAGACATTTAGCCACGTGTATATAGAGAGGATGCTAATCCAGGCCTCTACTTTTAGGCATCCTGTCTCCAGTCTTATTCTGGTATTTGAGACACATCTGAGGACCTGCAAAATGGTTCTTAAAAATTTGGATTGTACCCTTTCCTGAGGTGCAAAAATGTCCACTGACTGGCCCTAAGAATGAGCTGTATAATAGTTGGGACAATGTCTTGGCCTTATAAAGTTTTAGTGCTGATGGAGCAAACGCATCCCCTTGAGAGTAGTGAAATTTTACTATGCTGTTTGCTGATCTTTCTCCTTGGTCTGCAGTGTATTCACTGTGTTGAAGTCTAGAATCCAAAGCTTGTAGAACTACCCCAAGATGTTTTAAAAAATGTACTTGCTCAATACAGTTTCCATTTATTGACTATACTGTCTTCTTTGGTCTATGCCCAAAGGCAACTACAGTATCTTGGTTTTCTGGAAATTAATTGTCAGGGATTCATCTTCACCAGGGCTTGAAAATTTTTGGAATGTCTCACCAGTGAAAAATTTAACCAGTCAGCATGACTGGACTGTAGCCTTGCAATTTATGTTTAAACTTAAATTTAAATTTAAACTAGGAACCTTCTACAAACCCAAAATAAATATACCCTCAGACTTGGGTTGCTTTATTGCCTGTGTGCCTGTGGGGTCATGAAGCTTGTATTTTGAATGCCTTTCTTTTGAATGTCTCCAGCAAAAATAAAACTGAAAACAAAAGCACCTGACCTATAAGGAGCCATGTCATTCGGTTGAAATTGGGAGCAGGGGACTACTCTACATTCTCCTGCAGAGCAATATATCTATGTGACGCTCGAACTCTTTTCTTGCGAGAAGAGGGCTGTCTTTCCTTTTGCAATGGGGAGGGGGAGGACTGCATGATCAGAGAGAGAGAGAGAGAGAGAGAGAGAGAGAGAGATGGACTGAGGGTAAGGAGGCAAGGAGTGAGAGAGGAAGCTGTGGGCTTGTCAAGCAGCGTTTTTTCACTTGTCAGAGACGAGTGGATGAGTGGATTTTTCAAGCCCTGATCTTCACAATAAGAGGAGAGCTTTCTCAAAGCCCTCCTCAGCCCAACAGGTGATCTAGAAAGCACTACTGTGTCATCCGCATATATTAATACTGGTACTGTTCTACTGGGGGGTTGAATATCAGGAGTATTTAAGCAGTTGGGTAGATCATTTATGTATATAAAATATAATGCAGGTGCTAAAAGACATCCTTGCCTGACAGCTATGTAGGTTTGAATAGGTTCAGTTAAATGACCTTGTCTGCTACATCTAACTCTCAAATACGTTTGTTCATAGAGGGGTCTTCTATCAATAATCAAGCTATTAAGTTTTCCCAAAGTCATGATCTAGATACTGAATCAAAAGCTGATTTAAAGTCCACGAAGGCCGCATAAAGTGAGGTTATTCCTTTGGCTTATTTCCTTTCTCAATAAGATGCTGGATGATTAGGCACTGATATATCATAGACTTCCCTGACCTGAAGCCTGCCTGCTCTAGCACAGTATGTCACTGTGTTCAATCACAACAATTGTGATCATGTAAATAGATGCTTAGGTATAGTTTGTATTGAAATACATGGATATTCCTGCTTACATATTTGGACAAAATAATAGAAAATAGCCATTGCAATACACATGGCATGCGACTTCGCAGTCCACTTTTGAGGCTAAAGATTTTTTTAAATGAAAACATGGGGGAGGGGGAATTCCATGCATACAACGGTGGTGGTTTTGCTGGAACTCCCAAACTGCTTATTCAGAATTAAGAGTATCAAACATAGTAGAAAGGTTTTATACAGAGAACCAAAGTGGAGGAAATTCTCACAACCATTTAGACTAGCTATGCACTCTCATTCTGACTATACCCTTTATTCCTGTTTTTTAACTTGCAACTCCCTGTCTGTATGTGTTTTAAAAATTCCCTCAGTTATCATCACTAAATGCAGTATTTAGAAAGTGACTATAGGCATCCGTCAGTCTCAAGAGACTATGGTAACATGCTCTGAATCGAGGAGTGTCCTCTCCAGAGCATGAAGCCCAGGTAAGGTAATATGGAGGATAGGCTGTTACCCAAGCAGCAGATCCCCCCTCTCCACATTGCTGAAATGATCCAATGGAAAGGCAAGACCCAATACAACTGGTTCCAGCAATGTCTCAGGAGTTGGCAGAACGACACATGCTGCCTTCGGGACTCCAGCTCCGGATTTTGCCTGGAGGTTAACTCCTGAAGCCTTTTCCATGAGTGGATATAGCCACAAGGCAGTGGAGGTTTGAAATCGGAGTTTTCCTTCTCTTAGATGGGCTGCCTTCCACGGCTGACGAGCCCCACCTACCCGGCTTAGAAAGTAGCAACTTCCCATAATGATGAATACTTTGTGGAGCATGGGATTTTATAATGCAAGAATTGAGACTGGATGCAGTATTTTAGTAGCAGCCCTGCTGGTCCCACACTGTCAAAGCCATGTGGATGGCTGATGGGTGCCCGGGAAGGGAGGGACTTAGAGGAAAACCATATACAAAGAGTGCTGTGTGTACATGGACAATCATGTGGGGAACGCTCTCTCCCTATCTGCCATCCCCTTTCTGTGAGTATGTGTGCATTCATGCACCTATTTATCTACTCGCATTTTTACATGCTTTCGAACTGCTGGGTTGGCAGGAGCTGGGACAAGCGACGGGAGCTCACTCCATTGTGTGGATTCGATCTTACGACTGCTGGTCTTCTGACCTTGCAGCACAGAGGCTTCTGCAGTTTAACCCGTACAATGGAATTAATGGAGGAGTGGACTCACTAAATCCCCATTGATTCCATGATCCTACTCTAGTGTAATATACTACACTAAGCAGCAGACTTTTTGTGATTGTGTACAAAAGATTTTGTTCCCATGAAGAATAAACTTGTTTTTTATCCTTCTGATTCCAAAAATTAAGAATCAGGTCTGCTCTGTACACTACTACTACTAATTTTTTTTAAATCAAGTTTTAATCATAACAGCAACAAAAACAGGATGGTGTTATTGTTTTTTAAATGATTTAAAACATTTCTTTGCTCTGGCGTCATTCAGTGAAACCTGGAAACAAGACTAGATTTGTTCCCCTCTTTACTTCCCCTTACAAGTTGTATAGAAAGTTATTTATAATAAAATACGTAATTTGTGCGCATCAGTAATTGCAAACAGCTCTCCAAAAATAGGATCTTCATACGTCTGTCAGCATACATGTGGTCTTATATTAGTTCTTTAGGGGGTGGGATGGGGAAAGGTGACAATAGTTTTATGCCTGGAGCTGAACTTCTATCAGCTTTATAGTTTGCATAATCTTCCCATGTTGAAAATGGTCAGAACTTTTACCTTCCAAGGTAGTCGGTGAAAACTATTTAGTTTCAGGCCTGGTTATGGGACAGGCTTTGGTCTCCTTGGTAGATGACCTACGACAGAACTGAATAGAGGATCTGTGTCCCTCTTGGTTTTGTTGGACCTCTCGGCAGTTTTCGATACTATCAACCACATTATCTTCTCTGGATTGGGACTGTGGACAGTTTTATGGTGGTTCCAGTTCTTCCTGGAGGAGAGAAATCACAAGGTGGTGCTGGGGGATTTATGTTCGACACCCTGGCCACTCCACCTGTGGAGTCCCTAAGAGTTCTATTTTGTCTCCTATGTTATTAAACATCTGCATGAAACCACTGGGAGAGATCATCCTGAGTTTTGGGGTTTGGTGTCACCAGTATGTGGAGAACACCCAACTCTACCTCTCCTTGCCACCTAAATCTGAGGAAGCTACTTCAGCTCTAGCAGGCAAAGATCTTTCTCTTCAGGCAAGCCTTCTCTCAGTAACCAGCTACCTGTGTGTGATTTTTAGATAAATTGTTATGCATTACTGCTTTGACTGGATTTTAGTACTATTTGTGTTTTCCATTTTTGTTTTATCCATTTCTCAGAGTGACATTTTTTTAAAAAGTATACTTACTGATCTTTTGTCTTAATATCTGCCTCGTACAGATGTTAACCACCATTATATAACCATTGTTTTCAACTTTAAATATTGTCTCTCATTGTTGTAAGCCATCTTGAGACCTTTTCAAGAAGGAAGGCAGGATAAAAATATTTTAAATAAATAATTAATAAATAATATTGATGGCTTGTGCTTGCCCTCAATTACTTTTATTGGATACATTTATTGGAGGGACCCACTTTTAGAATCAACTGGTTGACCTGCAGATGCAATTAATGTATGGCCCATCAGTTCCTTTTCACCTTGCCAGCCTCCCCAGAACTCCTATGCACAAAGGAGTTCTGAGCACAATTTGTCTTGAGCACCTTTTCTTAAAGAACAAAACCAAACCAGAAACCCACCAATTAAGGATTCTGATGGTTCAATGCCAAGAATTCTACTGTAGTGCTCAAGCTATAGATATTTTTTGTTCCTTCACCTTCCAGTGATTACCCAGCAGATAGAATGGGCCAGGAGAATCTGATAGGGGTAAAGAATAAACAGGATTCTAATTTGTATGGCCTATATTGTTACTCCTGAGCAAAATAACCAGCACAGTGACTTTCTCTCAACCTACAGTTTTAGAAAGTGAAGTGAAAGCTGCTCTAAAAGTAATTGTCAGAAGTAGATCAGCAGTAGATGGGATATATATGTAGAGTTCTTTTAAGCCAAAGAGACTGACTTTATCAAATGGAGACAAGAATATGCCAACAAATATTGAAGCAAAACAAAGGCCCTGGGCTAGAAGCGTTCTCCAAGATGGGAGATACCAAAGGCTGCAGTAGCTCTAGGACTATTCCATGAATTTCCCATGAAGGAGGTTATGCTCAAGGTTTTACAACAAAGACTTACCATACCGTATATGAATGAAGAAATGCTGGGTGTTCAAGCTGGATTCAGAAAAATGTCATATGGTAATATGTTGGCTACTGGTATGTACTGAAGAATTTCAGAAGAAAATGAGTTTGTGATTTATATACTGTATTACAGTATTTTAGAGAAACATCAGATCCTTTAAATCTTTTTGAACCTTATAAGCTATTCAGTATATTTTTAAAAGCTGTATCTTTTTCTTTTAAAAAAATAAATACTTTCTGATGGTGGCTTTCCCAATATTGAGGCTTCGGTGAATTTCAGTTCTGTCTTTGACCTCGTTAACAAACTCCCCTCATTTCAAGTGACAAACATGACAAATATCATAAATGTAGTTCAACAATTAAGAGAAATTATTTTCTAACCTAGTAGGCTAGGAAGGAGCCCAGCACATGCAGGGAGCTGTATCACAGGCACCATTGAATTTATCTCGATTAGGGGTTCAAATAATATAGGTATGGACCTCCGAAATGTAATTTGATTTTTCAGACTTATCTGAAAAAAAGCTTTGGTTTTGTGTGTTGGATCACAAATAAAATTTTGCTATAAATATGCTTATATTTAGGGGTCATATTTTACCACTTAGTTCATATTAGGCCAACATCACTTTGTTTTTCTTGTGATAGTTGGTTAATGGCTGATATTTTTGGAAAAATCAGCCGGAAAATTAAGGCTTTCATTTCTGTTTTTGAAACAAAGAAATGCTTACACTGATTATTTGAACAGATGAAGGGGAAACAGTCTTCCTTGACATCCTTTGACAGATGTAGCTTCCTTTGTGTAGGAGACAAAAGCATGCAAATTAAATTGCAGCATTTATTTGGCATGATTTTAAACTGTTCTCTGAAAAGCCGTACGTAATAAGGGTCTTGGTGCAGATACCTTCATGTTGTCTGATGAAAAGTGGAATATTTAAAAGTAGAATGAAAATGTTCACACATGCTATGGAATAGTAAACCTCCACCCCTTTATTATGCTGTGCGTTTGTGCTGAAGTTTCGCTAAATTTGTTGTATTTTCTTTTTTCACTAGAAGGTGATTATAGGTGTTGGTTTTTGAATGAAGTGCCCATTTACAGTGCGGTCTTGACTTAAGAACGACTCGAGTTAAGAACATTTTGACTTAAGAACTGCTCTCATAGGAAAATATTGACTTAAGTACTTAGATTTGAGTTACAAACTGAAAAAAACCCACGTGGGAGGCAGGGAAAATGCAAAATGTGAACTTTCAGTTAACTGTTGGCCAGTGAAAAGGGTGCCTGTCTGCTTCCTCACTCCTCCCAGTGTTTAGAGAGTGGATTGGGAGACAGTCTTCAGACTGCCTGGTCCTGGACTGCCTGGACTGTATTTTCCCTGCCTTCCCTGAACCTTTCTTGACCTAAGAAAAAAAAGAAACAAAATATCCCCCTCTAGTGGTCGAAGGCGGTATAGCAGCTTCCCATTAGTTTCTATGGACGGAAAAGAGCAGATACGGATGAAATGGTTCTCAATGCATTCCTATGGGAAATGCAGATTTGACCTGAGAACTTTTTGACTTGAGAACCGCCTTCCAATACAGATTAAGTTCTCAAGTCAAGACCCCACTAAAGTTACCGACTCTATCTTGAATGCAGTTTTGCCATGTAGATTTAGCAAATGTAAATAGACTCTAACACCATGGTTCGTTGCATCATCCAGTGTGACTCTATCATACCCAAATGAAATGTGAGAGCAAAATTTAAAAATAAATGCTTAAGATTCTTGTAAGACTTACAAGTATTCTAATGTGAAGTAAAAATGTAACCTATCTGTATTTATACTAAGACTCAGCTACATTGTTTTCAAGATTCCCTATTTAATTAGTTATAATAATAAATAATAATAACAACCCTAGAACTGCAGAGCTGGAAGGGACCATATGGGTAATCAAGTCCAGTCCTGTCAAGGAGACACATTGGGGATTTGCATTCCCAACCTCTGACTTCATAGCCAGAAACCTAAACCACTGAACTATCCAGCAGTTGGACGTATACTTGAACGCATAGGTGTCTGGGCTGTTGTTGTTACCAAACCACAAAACAAGATACACCTACCGTTAAAAATGAGTAAGATGATGACTGCTTTGTTTGTGTCCCATTCATTTGAACAGTTAGAATATGTGGTTTAATAAATGGTGGAATCTGACAGAATGATAAACTGATTTCGGTAGTGTGTTATATAGTTTGTGGTCAACTAGTAGTTCATCAGCATTTGAATTTTTTTGGAACATATGAGACATGCTTTGGTTTGATTTTGTGTCCTATTTGCATGTGTAAAAGCAAGAATTAATAATGAATAATTCTTAAATAATATTTAACTTCTAAAAATTATTCAACAACTTGTAAGATTAATTCTTTGACTTTATATGTATTCTATAATGTTTAGGTTTAGGCTGGCAAATTTTTAGCCTTTGCTTAAACTTATTCCTAGAATGAGTAAATGCCACTTCAAGATATTGACAAATCAATAACTTCTTGGCAGAGGGCAGGAGAAGTGGATTTTTTAAAAAAATGTATATAAACTATAGCCGATGTGCTGCTTAAGTTATAAAAAAACCACTTTTCTTTGCCTTCTCTTAAAGGACTCGTTGAGAAACTGCCAACAGCTGAAGCCACTACCGTGGATTCCACTGTTGGTAGTTTCTTCACTAGCCGTCTAAGGCGAGCAAAGAAAATATACTTTTATTTTTTTAAAATCACTGATGTAGCACATCAGCAATCATCTACATACATTCAATAATATGTTTTCACTTATTTTGCCCTCTGCCAAGCAGGGGAAGTGATTCACCTGCCAATATCTTGAAGTGGCTTGCTTATTAAGCCACTTTATGATACTGGCAAATTGAAAGAGGAAGGCTTGCTTTGGATTGGTTCCAGCAGTCACACGCATTGGAACTGATTCAAATCAGAGAGATCACACCCATACCAGAAATGTAGAAGCTCCTTTACAAGGGCCAAAAACATTGCAGGTAGGAGCACTCTAGGTGCAGGCTGGTGTGCTTTACTAAAGATATTGTGTGATCACTGTCCTTAAGAGCACTCCCACCCATCCCTGCACCACTCAAAACTGTGGCTAAACAGCTTATGTGTGACTTGACCTGGATATAGTTACCCTGAAGGGAGGGGAGCAGCAAGAAGAAAGTAGGGTTGTTGCATTATATATGATAGTTGCATTATTCCCAGCACTGTAGCTGTTTTTTTTTTTTTTTTTTTTTTTTTTTTTTTTTGCTGGAAAGCTGCTGACATATCTAATTTCACTCCCTCTGTGTTTTTGAAACTTCTTTTTGGTATGAAGTCATGAAATCTGCAGGTGAAATCTAGTTGTTTTTCCTTTTGGTGGTAATTACTGAATTAACCCCCTTCATGGATTGCTGCTTTGTTGTGGCGAAGGGGCTTGAGTAATTTAGAAAAACTATGGGCTTTGCCGTGCAGGGATGCCCAAGACGGACAGGTCATAGTGGAGAGTTCTGACTAAACGTGATCCACCTGGAGCAAGAACTGGCAAGCCACTCCAGTATCTTTGCCAAGAAAACCTCATGAACAGAAACAAAAGGCTAAAAGATATGACGCTGGAAGATGAGCCCCTCAGGTCAGAAGGCGTCCGACATGCTACTGAGGAAGATCAGAGGTCAAGTACAACTAGCTCCAGAGCTAATGAAGTGGTTGGGCCCAAGCCAAAAGGATGCTCAGCTGTGGACGGGCCTGGAAGTGAAAGGAAAATCCAATGCTGCAGAGAAAAATACTCACAGGAACCTGGAATGTAAGATCTGTGAACCTTGGTAAGCTGGATGTGGTCAGACAGGAGATGGCAAGAATAAACATTGACATCCTGGGCGTCAGTGAACTAAAATGAACGGGAATGGCCGAAGTCAATTCAAACAATTATCATATCTACTATTGTGGGCAAGAATCCCGTAGAAGAAATGGAATAGTCCTCATAGTCAACAAAAGAGTGGGAAAAGCTGTACTGGGATACAATCTCAAAACAACAAGGCCAGTGGAGGTGATGGCATTCCAGTTGAACTATTTAAAATCTTAAAAGATGACGCTGCTAAGGTGCTACACTCAATATGCCAGCAAGGCTGGAAAACTCAACAGTGGTCAGAGGATTGGAAAAGATCAGTCTATATCCCAATCCCAAAGAAGGGCAGTGCCAAAGAATGCTCCAACTACCGTACAATTGCACTCATTTCACACGCTAGCAAGGTTATGCTCAAAATCATCCAAGGTAAGCTTCAGCAGTATGTGGAACAAGAACTCCCAGAAGTACAAGCTGGATTTCGAAGGGGCAGAGGAACTAGAGACCAAATTGCTAACATGCGCTGGATTATGGAGAAAGCCAGAGGGTTCTAGAAAAACATCTACTTCTGCTTCATTGACTACGCAAAAGCCTTTGACTGTGTGGACCATAGCAAACATAGCAAACTAAAGAAATGGGAGTGCCTGACCATCTTATCTGTCTCCTGAGAAATCTATATGTGGAACAGGAAGCAACAGTTAGAAATGGATATGGAATAACTGATTGGTTCAACACTGGGAAAGGAGTACGACAAGGCTGTATATTGTCTCCCTGCTTATTTAACTTATATGCAGAATACATCGTCCGAAAGGCAGGACTGGATGAATCCCAAGCCAGAATTAAGATTGCTGGAAGAAATACCAACAACCTCAGATATTCAGATGATATCACTCTGATGGCAGAAAGTAAAGAGGAATAAAAGAACCTTGTAATGAGGGTGAAAGTGGGGAGTGCGAAAATGGTCTGAAGCTCAACATCAAAAAAAAACTAAGATCATGGCCACTAGTCCCATCACCTCCTGGCAAATAGAAGGGAAACATATGGAAGTGGTGACAGATTTTACTTTCTTGGGCTCCATGATCACTGCAGATGGTGACAGCAGCCCCGAAATTAAAAGACGCCTGCTTCTTGGGAGGAAAGCAATGACAAACCTAGACAGCATCTTAAAAAGCAGAGACATCACCTTGCCGACAAAGGTCTGCATAGTCAAAACTATGCTTTTTCCTGTAGTGTTGTATGGAAGTGAGAGCTGGACCATAAAGAATGCTGACCGCCGAAGAATTGATGCTTTTGAGTTGTGGTGCTGGAGGAAACTCTTGGGAGTCCCTTGGACTTCAAGGAGATCAATCATATCCATTCTGAAGGAAATCAACCCTGAGTGCTCACTGGAAGGACAGATCCTGAAGCTGAGGCTCCAATACTTTGGCCATCTCATGAGAAAAGAAGATTACCTGGAAAAGAAAGTGTGAAGGCAGGAGGAGAAGGAGACAACAGAGGACAAGATGGTTGGACAGTGTCATCGAAGCTACCAACATGAATTTGACCCAACTTCGGGAGGCAGTGGAAGACAGGAGGGCCTGGCGTGCTCTGGTCCATGGGGTCACAAAGTGACAGACATGACTTAACGACTAAACAACAACAACTGAATTAACAATGCGTTGGATTGGATCCAAGGTTCCCATTGTCTGATGGCTCTGCACTGAGGTGGGGGAAGAAATTAGCTTCATATATAAAATATAAAAATATATTTTTAAAAAACTTCTTGCACCTAACCATAGAATTTAGAAGACAGTAGTGGGGAGAGCGGTTATATTTTCTGGCACTCCTTTTAAAAACCCTTATTTTTAGAGCTTTTCACTCTGCCAGAGCAAAATGTTTCAAGACAGTAAACAGTAAACAAAATGATTTCCCCTCTGTGGAATTTGGGAATGAAGTGCCATGTGCAGCTTCTGTCTTAGTAGAAACATGATGCATTGTGTAATCTCCTTTATGCTGTTTTCCTATATGACTGTATTATGTCCCTTTACTGCCTCCCATCATTTATGTTTCCATTTCCCCAGTAGTTGTTGTGTCTGTTTCTCTCTCTCTCTCTCTCTCTCTCTCTCTCTCTCTCTCTCTCTCTCTCTCTCTCTCTCTCTCTCTCTCTCTCTCTCTCTGTGTGTGTGTGTGTGTGTGTGTGTGTGTGTGTGTGAAACTTCTAAAAATAAGAAACTTCTCTATTAAAACATTTTTAAAAAGAAAGTCATGCGATGTTTCAGATTGTGCTTTGTTCTATGGAAAGATCACTGTGTAATTTTTTTTTTCTTAAAAAAAGAATTTTGTCAAGCATTGAAATCTAGACCTACTAGAGAAAGCCCATATATATATTGGCCAATACATTTCCTAAGGTTGGTAGTGTGGTTACTTGAAAGTTATTAGACTCATTGTGGAATTTTTCAAATAAAGTTAGGAGTTTTTGTTCTAGTGTGCCTTGAATTGAACTACATTTCCCATTTTAATTTGTCTTTATTGAGTTTGCTGAGATCTTTTGAAGCCTTTCATGATCCCTTTTTGTTTTTTGGAATTTGAACACTTTGATGTCATCTGCAAGTTTGACTACTCCTCTGTTCAACTCCACATCTTATATTAAGAAGTTAAAAAGCACTGCTCCCAATGTAGATGCTTTGGGAGTACCCTTTTGTTACAATCCTCCAATGTAAAATCTGTCTATGTATTGCTACAATGCTACCAATTTCCTTTTCCTGTGACTTTTAAATTTACTCAGAAGCTTAACTATTTCGATCTCATCCCAGTGGTGGTGCTGAATTTTACAGTTGGGAGCACTGCAAGAATTTGTATGCCAGCATTTTGTTACCCACAAATTATCCTTGCTTTTTATTGTTCTTTCTTCACATATGGTTTTGTTTTGTTTTTGAAATTAGGAGTAATGTGTGATAAATAACGACTGAGAATCTTGATGTTGCTTGAGAACATTTTGATTAACAGATCAAAAGAAGCATTGTCACAAAGACACCGCCTCCCATTTTATTTAAAAAGCATGATCATGTACACAGAGAATTGTATAAGAAACTTACCAAGTGAAGTTTATTCCACAGAATATACAGTGGCTCAAATCCAGTTGGTACAGCTCCAGCATGTAAACTGTGATGCTGTCACTACCTGGTGATGTTAATCTTTAATTTAATTTAATTTAAAACTTCCTATCCCACCCTTAGAGATCTAGTTTGCCTTGCAGAAGCCTTTGGGAGCCTTGCATTATTATCAGAAAATTATCCTTTGGCTTCCTGATGTTTTGCTAACAGCAAAGAGAGGACGGTTTGATGAGATGATGTGACGGATTTGTTTCACATGCATGACAACTGTTGTGGCAGCAATAAGTTACTTCTCCTTTTCATGTTCTGTACAATGTGAATAATTCCAGCTGATTTGTACATCTTTTGTTTAGCAAAAAGTATATTAAATGGATATCATTGTCTTCTTAGGCCAGCGTAGAGTATCTGTTTGATTTTTGGAAGTGAAAGCAAAGGTTGAGTTGGGATGGGTGAGTGGCAGACTCTAGAAAGCAATACTTTTTTTTCCCAAAGGGCAAGGCATTTGACCTCAATGTAATCAGACAAACAAGAAAAAGATTATTTTAGTATGCCAGTTTTCATGCATGAGGCTAACTCGTGTCTGTCTGCTCTTAGAAGGTTATTGATTTCACAATGCTGTGTTAGTAAATCCTGAAGAAGACACATTAATCAGTCTCAATAAATGTTCCACTTAGTGACTTTTGGTGATTTGTAGTTTTATTTTTAAATCCATAAAGTTTATGGGAGCAACAGCTTCAGAGTAACTAACTTTTTTGCAACAGTAAGCTGGAACAGATTTCCTTTTTTCTCTCTGACTACCCACAGAAGTAATTTAACTACTTTTCACAAGGATGAGAATGGAGTGGCTGCCCATTGCTTATTCCTGAGAGAAGGGGATTGTTAGTAGTGATAGTAGAAAGGAAGGAAAATCACACCATGATTCTCCTTTTGTGCTGTTGTCCCACTTGCCTTTTTTGTATTAAGTATTTTGCAACAAGTTAGGACCAGACAAGATAACAGGCTGTTATTACCTTTTGTCAAATTGCCTTTCTCTTATGGCAATCCTATGAATGAGTGGTCTTCAAAATGTCCTGTCCTCAGCAGCCTTGCTCAGCTCTTGTAAACTCAAGTCTGTGGCTTCCTTTAATGAGTGAATCCATCTCATATGTGGTATTCTTTTTTTCCTGTTGCTATGAAAAGTTGAAGGCAGCAGGAAAAAAAGGAAGACCAAATATAAGATGGATTCACTCAATAAAGGAAGCCACAGACTCTTCTTTAGTTTTGTGCATAATGATTCAAAGACAGTACTCTTAACCCAGTTTGTTTAGAAAACTGCGGGACTGTAAAAATATCTCTAACAGTCGTAATTTGCAGAAAACAATTTTTCATAAAATGCAAAATAACTTTAATTTGCATGTTTTTACCTTCCAGCTGATAACTTGTGAAGTTCTCAACATCAAAGAACTTACTAATTTAAGTAGAACACTAGTGTTTATATATGCATGTTTCAATGAAAATATTTTATCAATAGTTTTCTGCTCAGGTAGTAGAAGTAACTGCACTGATAGCAGGCTGTAGTGGCATATGTAATTCTTAAATTGCCGTTTTAGATTTCTGCAAAGATAGCTGACGAGTTGAATTTGGGTAACACTGGTCTGCTGATACTATATTGTCTTGTTCCCAAGCTAATGTTGGGTGAAAATGGGTCATACCTCTTGCCATGCTACATTATACATCAAAGGAAAGTAAAAACGTTCTTAAACACAGCCTATGCTCCCCCGCAATTTGTCATGGGGATAATACCTCAGATGGTATTCAGCTGGCAGAAGAGTTAGTTTCAATGTGAAAGGAATGGGAAATAAATTCCCTTTCCCCAGCACCCTGAAACCCATATCTGGATGGCAAGGAAGCCCTCTGCAGCTAGGATTTTCACCTCTATTAATATTTGCAGAAGAAGGGAAGGGTTGTGATAATTGAAATTGATGCCATGTTTTTGTTTTTTAAATAACACCACCTTACAGAGTTCTTGTAAAAATAAAACAGAGCTGGCAATAATCTTGTACACTATCCTAAGCTATTTGAAAGAAGGGTGAGATGTAAATTAAACATAGTAAGAACATGGGAAGAATTTAATTGGAAGGAGGACTTGCTTAATAAAGCCCTTCATTCATTTTGTACTGTTTCACGTTTTTCATAATCTGCTTAAACCGTTTTATCAGCAGAACAAAATTAGCATGTATGGGCTTCATTTTTTAATCTAATGCCTTGATTTTCCATGCCAACAATTAATAACACGACTTGCTCAATTGGTATTTTCACTACAAACATTCAAACTACATTTTAGTCTTCTCATAAGTTTCTAATTATGTCATACTATCCCCCATAGACTCTCAGATGTTAATATTTTTGTGATCTTAATTACATACTATCAGGACCATTTCTATGATAAACAACTTCCCCACCCTGTTCTAGCTTATATTTTGTATCTCTCTGTGACAGAAATTTTAGTCTGCATCTTAATTAATATGCATCTTCCTTATTATGAGAAACAGGATTTTTTTTTTAAAAAAGGGAACATTACTAGCAGTTTTTATTCAGAGTAATGTGATTGTTCATATAGTAGCTAATAACCACATTCTTGATGACAGAGAGGGAGATGTTTCAGTAAAATCTAGAATGATGTGTGGGGTGAAAATACTATTTACGTCTTCAGAGTTTTCCTTGACATTAGAAATATCATTTTTTTGAAATTTACATCAGATGATGCAAATAATACACCTTGGTACAGGAGGCAAAAATATTATATGAATTTTGTCTGTCACTGTGTTGTTCTGTTAACTTATTTAATTTGTTTTACTCATTCACTTTTAATTTGGTTTTGTTTTCAGATTTCTGGGATGTGCTACAGCAACAGTGTGTTAAAAGTGTATCATGTACTTTGTGTACCCAGTAGTATAGCAAAAATATTTGCTTGGACTCTTGAACCAATTTTTTCATCTACGGAGCCATCCAGTGAGATCAGAGTTGGAATGGGAGCAACCGTAGACATACAGAGGCAACAAAGAATGGAGCTATTGGATCGGCAGATCCTAATGTCACAGTTTGCTCAAATGAGGAGGCAAAGGCAGCAACAGGTATTACTTATTTGTGATACAGAAATAGGACATTTTAATTAACTTAATATGTATTTTCTATCATAAGTATAATTTGGTTTTAAGTTGACCTCTCTCTCTCTCTCCCTTTCTTTGAATGCTTCTCAGTCACTGAGGACGTCTACCATTATGACATATATCTATTTAGCTGTGTATTTTAATTGTTCTCCATTAAAGCCCAGCTAGTCTCTGATGTTATTCATCCAAGAAGCCCATCTTCTACCTCTTCCACATTTAACCACTGATCTACCTTTCAATAATGTATTGTGCTATATTGTACAGTGATGCCTCACAAGACGAATGCCTCACACAATGAAAAACTCGCAAGATGAAAGTGTTTTGCGATTTTTTGGTGACTCGCAAGACAAATTTTTCTATGGCCGTGCTTCGCAAAACAAATAGGAACACATTAATTAAATTTCAATGCATTCCTATGGGAAACTGTGCTTCAAAAGATGAAATTTTCGCAATACAAAATGACTTGCGGAATGAATTATTTTCGTCTTGCGAGACATCACTGTATTTATCATAACAAATTATGTGTCTGGGGCATAACAGCTTGGATTTTTTAATAATCACCTCTGATTACTTTCAATTTCCTATCCAATGAAATACTTCTTTATTCTTTTTTTCCTGATAGTTATAGATTCTTCTGTGTGTCCACATTTCAAAAGCATTTATTCTACTGAGCATCTCCTTGATAGTCCAAACCTCACATATAGGAGGATTGACCATATGTAACACTTTTAACATCCTTGGTCTCAAAAACATGTTAAACTGTTCATTACACAGTCTAGCAAATCATCAGTGGTGCTTTTTGCCTTCTCTTAAGACTCTCCAGAAATTTACTGTGGAGTCAGGAAAAGATGGAGATATTACAAGATATTTCCAGACACTGGGACAGTGTCTCATTTTGCCAGCATAGTAATGTGTCATGTAGCTTTCCCACCAAGGAGAAGATTGGGTGGGACAAGCCATTTACAGAAATAAATATTTCCAGTAGTGGCCAGAAACATGTATCTTATGCGTATTTCGAGCTTAGTGTTCTTGTGTGTGTGTGTTGTATAGATAAAGCTACATCTTTGTCTGTCTGTCTCTATATACATGAGAGCTGAGCTGAAAATGTCTCTTTAGCCAAAAATCTGAGAGAGGAAGTTGTGAAGAGTGAGAAGGATGAAATCAGGGGAGTAATTTCCGGGAAGGGGGAAGTTTATAAGCATTTAAATGGAGTGTTATGGCACACCGCAGTAGTGGGATCGGAGGTCATCTCAGTGGCTGACTCCATTTCTTTGTTTTCCTTCATTATGTGACATAATGTAGCACCATTGCAAGAAACTTATGCTGGGAGGAAACAGCTTTTCCCTTCATTCAAAGGCATCACCACTGAAAAGGTTTCCACTAATAGTAAATCTAAGAGACAGTTGTGAATGAGATTATTAGATAAAAATAGCTAGTTAATAAGATATGCAAATATAGTACAGACAAGAACAAAAGCAGTTTGTGTTGATTAGATGTAAACCACATGCACTGCAGTTACTATGCATGGTGAGCCTGTCGCATATTCATACATTATACAAGTGGCATTATAGAGTAGACTTCTCTTTTGGAGAGGTTCCCTGTTTCAGAATGTTTAGGAAACCATTCACTGAGAATTCTCTCACACAAGTAGTAATCTGTAGTCTTTTATTTTACCGAGATGGCATGCTGTTAAGAGTCTCTCAGAAGAAGCAGGCACAGATGATAGGTGGGGAGATACGATATTAGTCAAGATGTTTTGGTTGATCCTGGCACCTTGCGAAGCTCAACTCTACCGCCAGCCCAAACTTTGAGACAAATACATGCCTCTGATAACTCAGTTAAGCTTAACCTCAGAGAAGCTAATACAGTGGAAACATATGTATGACATTTTGGTAGGAGAGTTTTTTCTGCAGTCCTAGTTTCAGGGTGATGAACCAATATTTGTGCTTTGCCTTAGACTACATTTACCAGACATCATCCTTCTTTATTTGCTCCATTGTTCTCCTTACTGCTGACTGTCTTTATCAATGTAAATATTTGTACTGTATTAATAATAATAATAATAATAATAATAATAATAATAATAATAATAATAATATAATTTATTTTCATTGTAAGTATATACACAGTATACCATACAACAAAATTCACAGACACCCAGAGACCAGACACATGCACACACATAACATTCCCCAAACACTCCCCACCCACTAGAAGTCCCCCACTAAAAATACAAACATGTACACCTCAGGCCAAGTAACACAGTCCAACTAACTATTCACTACTGGTGGTCTTTAAGCTCATTATTAATTGCAATTATAGCTCTAGGATAAAAACTATTTAGAAAACGTGTGGTCCGAGTCTTAATTGTTCTATATCTTCTGCCAGACGGTAACAGTTCAAAAAAGTTATAAGCAAGATGGGAAGAGTCTCTCAGGATGCTGTGTGACTTCCTCAGACAGCGGGATGTGAAGATGTCATCCAGGGTTGGTAGCTGGAGCCCGATGATATTCTGGGCAATTTTAATGGTTTAAGAACCAAGATATGAGTGGAAGAAACTGAGGATAGTTGCAGCTGCACACAAACTCTAAACACTTGAAGACATGTTCGTGAAACATGGACAAGGTGTTTAAATTGATTCATTTCCTCCATCATATAAATACTGCTTGTTCTTTATTTTCTCTGTGATTCATACACATTGGTTTTATGCTTGCACAAAGCCCTATTTGGAGCTGTCTAGCTGTGAGTAGCCCTTTTAGTGATAACCCACCTCTTTTTGCATGTTTGACCACATACACCCTAACAGCTTTACCTCTGTTTGTTTTCATCTGACATACTAGCAGCATCACTAGGAATATTTGCATACTTCTCCTTCTCTTGATTTGAGTGTTTCACTATTTGTTTGAGTAGCTAGGGAAGGGAAAGTAATCATACCATATTTTGTTGTGTCTCTTCCCAAGGACCTCTTACTGCAGAAGACTCTTCTCCAGCCTCTGCTGGACAACTAACCACCAGCCTCTTCCCCCTGACTGTTTCTACCTATGGCAGTGGTTCTTAACCATGGATTCCCAAATGTTCTTGGATTGCAACTCCCAGAAGCCTTCACCACTTTCTGGGAGTTGCAGCCCATGAAGATCTGGAGATTCAATGTTGGGAAACTACTGTACTGACCTATAAAGAAGAGGAATATAAGCATGTTTGGTTGTGACCATCACAGTGGGTTCACTGGAAAAGGGAATGACACCAAAGGGGGGTTGCCCCTTTGGGGGAAAAGAGCAGCAAAATGATCAAAAGATTCATTGGGACTTTTAGTCGCAATAGCTAGAGACAGAGCATACGTAACTGACAATATAAAAGTCAAAGAGGGCAGTGAAAATATAAAATTCAGAGGTTTTCCCCTTCACGCTGGTACCCTGTTTCCCTGAAAGTAAGCCCTAGTATGATTTTTCAGGATGCTCATAATATAAGCCCTACCCCCAAAATAAGCCCTAGTTAAGTGAAACCCCGCCTTCCACCATTGTGCAGCAACTAGAAGATGACATGACTGTATTTGAATAAACGTAGATTTGTTGTGCATGAAAAAAAATCATCTCCTGAAAATAAGCCCAAATATGTTTTTTGGAGCAAAAATTAATGTAAGACCCTGTCTTCTTTTCGGGGAAACATAGTATGTATTGGGCCAAATATGGAAGACCACTCTCAGCTCTTTGCGGATACAATAGCCTTTTCTCCAGGTCTTATTTTTTTGAAAATTGTTATGGGGAGCATTTGGTTTTTGCATGATGGTATTCAGTGTAGTTCCCATTTGCTACCTGGTGTATTCGATACTATCAGAAGTATATGTGGGAACACCCATTAATGCTGGGAAGCATGAAGAACTTCGTTCCCCTTTATCCCACTGTGGGTGGATGCTCATGGCAACATATGGATTGGGGCTGAGAACGATTTTGTAAGTGGGCTGGATTCTTCCCAGATTTCCATGGACCAGTTGCCATGCCTTGTGACATCATTGGGCCCCGGGGTTGGAATGTCAGATCAAGCTTCTGAAGACTCAGCTAGTGCTTCTAAATACCAGTTAAGAGAGTGAGTGTGGCATTTCATTATCCTTCCAGGTGGACTGGGAGAGGAGAGTACAGTATGGGAGAATTGCCGCTTTTGTCTCCGGTCACTGATTGCACATGACAGCATGGATAGGATAAAACTTTATTATGGTCAAAGTCCAGCCACAAATAAAACATTGAAATATATAAATATACAGAGGTATACAAAAATATTGGGATCAAATGCAAATACTCGATTCTGTGGTGAACAACAACAGCATCAGAACATCTCCCCTAAAGCAATTGCAGAATTTCTAGCAAACCATGCTCTAACTACAGAGGGTCATCCACTTTTAGGGTCCTTTTTCTAATGCCCATTGCACCAGTAAGAAATTTAGTAACCCTATGTGTAAGAATGGGATTGGAGCAGCACATGCATACAATTTTGCTCTGTACAACCAAGAAATCAGCCAATCAGAGGGGAAACAAGGTCTTCACGTACATCCTTGTAAAATGCGCGCCGCAACAGGACGTCTTCAATTGTTTCTATCTGCTCCATTCCACATGGGCAAAGGCACTCTGCCCAGGGGATCTTTTTATACCATCCCTCCTGCACTGCTGAAGGTAGTGCATTAAGCTGGGCCACAGTACACCCTTCTATGCCTGGGGTGCTCCAACTGGGCAAAATAAGGTGCTGCTGTAACCTTGTATAAATTATCCTCCCTAAGGTAGAATTCTCGGGCACTGCTTAAATCATTTTGTCTCTCAATGTCCTCAATATGCTGTTTTGATTATTTTCTTTGCCTGTTCCATTCCCATGGTTAACAGAGTCAACCTAGAGAGACCCAAAGAGGCTATTTTTGGTCAATGAACTGAGTCCATTTTGACTTCAAGATGGCTTGCATGATCAATGGTACAAGACCAATAGGGAGATAAAACAGTCTATGCCAGTACATGAGAATTGCAATACAAACAGCAAGGGTTTTTCTCCATTCTACCTGTGGCCTATGGAGAACAGGGTCAATTGGAAGGGTGAAGGTAATCTAGAGTCCTCCATGGGGTGAATTCTGATTGTCTTTGGACAGATTAGGATCTTCCCCACCTTTCCTAGCCTATATGTTAAGCTGTTATTTACAGACATGAGGCCTTTCTAGCTCCGATTCCACTAGATGGTTTTGAGGAAGGAATTGCCAAAAGACAGAGGGGACAGGAGAGCTCGGGAGAGCTGTTAGGGAAGATGAGGGGTATGTTTTGGATTTAGAGCAAGGATCTTCAAACTATGGCCCATGGGCCACATCTGGCCCGCCTTGCCTTTTTCTCCAGCCTAGCGAACGGCGCAGGTTCAGGTTCGTTCCCTTTAGCCCGTGCGTGCACACATGTGTTCCTTTGTCGTCCTTATAAGAACCTCAAAATAGAGTTTTAAATATTATTTAATTTTGACATTTGCTTTGAAATTCACCTAAGTTCGACCAGTGACCCAGGTCAGTATTTACCATGGAAAACATATGCTATTTAAGGGTTCTTCAGTGTCCCTTTGTCTCTTGGGTTATTCTTTCTTCCCTTTGCCATTTTCTTACTTTTCTCATGCCCTCATTCTCCGCAACCTCTTTACTGTCCCTCCTATTCAGCTACATGCAGGTGAGGCTCCATGACTTTGCGATTATGGTAGCAGCAAATCCATTCCAGGTTTAATTTGAATCTACCGGAGCTAGTCAAAGGTGCTGAATCCAGTCCCCAGATGAGGTTCAGCACCTTAGGATAGCCCCATCAAAGTTTGGACTAAAAACCAGAGCACATTCACCACTGCTGCAATGTTGAAGCACCAGTCTACATTGGTTGTGGGTATCTGTGATATCATCAATAAATATCATGCCATCATTCTCAGAACTTGGAGGTACTGGCCAAAATCCTGCTGGCATATATTTACATGGTGGAAGCTGGTGACATCATCAGCCATTGCCAATAAAACTTAATTTAAATGAATTAAAGCTTCCTATGCCCTTGTTTTTGGTTCCAAGGCTTTCTGGGTCTCCTTTTTACCCTGGAGAGATCTTTGGGAGCTTCAGGATGGGGAAGAGCTTTTAATCATAAAACCTCATTGCTGGATTGCCAGCACTGGTGCTGATCCCAGCAACAACCAATTGGGTTAGATTTAAGAAGGAAGAGGCCCCAAGCAAACAAACAAACAGAAAAGCCAAGAAAATCGAAACTGGTTCCATGAATGAGTAACAATCAGTGAAACAAAAGGATGCTTAACAATGCAAGACACAGATACTATATGAAAATGCTTACTGAAAACAGGAAAACTATTTAAGATGCCCATGAAAAACTAAGAAGGCGAGCAGTTCATGCATGTGCAAGAGTAACAATAGAGTTTGCTGTGGTTGATTGATGAGAGGCTGGTTTTACTCATGTGCCTAACTGGGCATCTGCACAGACCTGGCACCCTGTGACTTGGCTGTGGCAGTTTCTGTGATTTCTTTTGTGGTAGGATTTGGGGTAATGCAGTAGGACCCCCATATCTGCAGTTTCATTTGTCCATGAAGCATGAGCATGATTTGCAACAGCCCTATGTACAACATACAAGGGTTACCTCTTGTGGCCTTTGTCCCATCCCTGTGTATGTTGTATATAGGGTTCGCTTGTATCCATGGTTTAAAGCATCCACTGTACACTTTGGAACAAATCTGCTGCAGATATAGGGGTCCTACTGTATTTGTTTAGAATGTAGTGCAGGAAATCCTCATTGTTTCATTCTCTCATGAATACATATCATTTTGCAAGTTACATAAGGCCCTGTGACACCACCAGCGTCCTGGGCAACTCCTGTGATTTGCAGAGATGTTTTGTACGTGCATGCATATGTGTGTGTATGTGTGTTCCTTCAGCCCTCAAATATGTAAAATATATGATGTGGTCCTCATGCTGAAAAGTTTGGAGACCCCCTGATTTAGAGGGAGGAAGAAAAGTGTGTGTCTACATATCAGATGTGTGCGTATGAGGATAAATGGAGTGTTTACTGTTGTGTTATATGGAAAGAAACATAATTTGATGGGGATGAACCTGTGAGATACAGTGGTTAGGGAATTATGAAGAGAAAAAGAAAACATTTTCTGGTGGATGATCATGGGAAAGAAAGAGATCTGCATGTGTGAGGTGGGTCTTGCTCATGTTTCTGAATGAAAGGAAAAGATTGGAGAGAAGTTAGCAAACCATTCTCGAGCCAGCTCATGAATGTTTTGATTGGTGAATTGCTTGTTTCTGAGTCTCACCAGGCTGCTTCTCTGAAATGGACATTTTATTGCACTATATAAGTCATATATATGGTTCACCATTTGGGCTTCAGACCAAACATCTCTCTTGTACTTAACTTCTTGGATTAATTAATTTTCCACTGTCGGCTGGTCAAGCACTGTGGCAGCCATTTTGTGGTGATTCCAAATGTGGCCAAAGGCCCAAACAATTTAAAGATCCTTGGTGCAACTTTTTAAATGTTTATTTTTGTGTTGTGTTTACTAATTTAATGTTAAATGCTGCAATATTTCAGTGGGGGAGTACTCATGTAGGTCTTAAGAAAAAAGAAAAACCCAGCAAACTGCAACAGTTGCAACCTTTTCTTCTGTCTTATTTCAACAGTGGGCTTTTATGTTTCATTTATTTTTGTCACTAAGCTTTCATGGTGAAATACAATAAAACCATGAGTAAAATAAGGATACATAGAAGTAAAATTTAAAAATAACATTAAAACGGTCAATAAATTGCAGTCAGAAGCAGCAGAGGCTTAACAATGCCTCCCAAGAAGATCTGAAATATCACAGAGATAAAACTATTTCAAAACACGACATAGCAGCAGAAATATATGGAGTATTAAATGATCTGAGAAAATAATATGGTTTTGGCTTGGCACAAAAAATGTAACAAATAAGGCACCAAAACCTTTCTTAAGAGAGTATTTCAAAATGGGAACATTTTCACTTTATTCTCTGAAACATCTGTGCTCCCCTCAGACACACATTATTCTTGCTATAAAAGGCAAGCAAACAAAGGTTTGTTTGTTTTCTTCAGTAGGGTCGCCCTCTCCTTCGTTCCACTGAAATGGAAATTGGACATTGCAGTATTTCTGTGATAGTATGGGTAGAGAACTAAGAATAAAACTCAGTAGTTTTTATAGTCTTTTTGAGGGTCTGTGAAAACATGTATTTTAAACAAGCAGCTGTCGCAAATTGCTGGCTATTTGATGGTGCAATCACATGAAAAAAAGGGTTTTCCCCCTAAAAAAAGATCTCAGTTGTTTTTTCCACAGTTTTAATGTTTGTGGATATTTTTGACTAATTCAAAAAGCAATCATATATTTTCCTAGGAACTAACTTAGAATATGTTCATCATCCATGTTCTGGTAATGACTTTACTGAAATAAATTATGTTTAGAGCACTCCTTTGAAGATCTTTTTGTCTCTCTCTGTTGGAAGGAAAAGATTTTTTTAGAATAATCCTTTCAGGTTTTTTGTACTCAAAAATCATGGAAATTAATTAATGGCCACAGCTTGTCCTTCTGCTTTAGCAATGTTGCCCTCTCTCTGTTGGTTCCTTTTTTTCTTTAGTAATCTATGCTTCCTTACAGAGACCACTTCCATGATTTCTATGTGATTACTCACTTCAGTAGGGGGAAGTTTGCATGATATTCAAACTCTATTGTTCTTAATGCTTTATTGTCATGTTCTGTGCCATCAAGTTATAGCGACTCTAATTGGGTTTTCAAGGAGAGGTTGTATCAGTGCTGCCATACACACATCAGTGAGTTACATGGCCGACCAAGGATTCAAACCCAGACCTCAAAAATCCTAGTCTGTCACTCCATTCAGGACACCACACTGAGCATCTAATGCTTGACTAGGCGTAGGCAACGGTCATGGTCTGAGCATTGCTACCTGTGGTGGCCTAGCTAAGCATGCAGTCTAAGTCTAAAAGCTCCTACACCACATGACCATTTAGGTTTTTTTTATTAACTAAATATATTGTGTTAAATGAAATTCAGCTTAGAGACTGCTTTGTAGGGGAGCGTTTGATTTCTTAATAAGAATATGTTGGCATTTACGTGGCACACTTTTTTTTGAAGTGATGAAATTACTTCTCATTAATAATCTCAGGAAATCCTACATGAACCGTATTAGGCAAGGTGGCAATGTTAGAGTATCCTCATATTGTAGACAAGGAGCTGAATCTGAGGAAGTGCCTTGCCAAATGCTGTTTAGCTAGTTCTCAGCAATAACAAGATTTGAACTTCCTGATTCACAATTCAATCCTTTGTTCATTTTTAGACTGTTGCTTAGATGAGCTTGTGAAAGTAGTTACACGCACGGGACATGTTCTGTTCTTGTACTTTTACATTTTTCTGAATAAAATGTTGTGCAAATAAAGCTACAGTCCAAAGTACGGGCACACATCTGGGGCTTTCTTAGTTATGAAACCCCTTTGATGGATTCTTTGCTTAAAATGTAAGCTAGAATGCTTTAACTCTGTTTTAAGAGAGCACGTTTTGATCTACAAAGAATTTTTAAAATCATTTTCAGAATGTTAGTTGCAGTGGTATGTATAAGTGGGATATTATTGAGCTCGAATTTCTATGGTGGGTGCCATCTGAGTTCCCTTGTCATACATAAAGTCCTGCGGTAGTACTGTACTAGGTTATAGCTGACATGCATTAACAGCCTGGCATTAAAAACAGGCACCTGCAGGGAGACAGAGAGACGAAGAGAAATTGTTATCCTACTACCGTTAGCTGAGGGAAATTCCAAAAGAGAGCACAATCACTATTTGTCTAAAAACGTCAGTATTTTGATTCTGTCCCCAGTGCCATATTCTGTTATTAGGTTGTTATTTTTTTAAAGTCCTTCCAAGGTAACTAAGCCGATTTTCCTGCTAGAGGTACTGTATTCTCTGAATATGGGGGAAAATGCTGCTCAACATTTAGGCCATGAGAGTTCTGTATCATTTTTATATAGGTTTCTTTCTCTCTCTCTCTCTCTCTCTCTTTTTTTTTTTTTTTTTTAGAAAGCAGAGTCTTGTATTCATTATCGTAAATCTTCTTGTATGGTGACAATGTTATCATTTTCTTTTATTTTGTATCAACCATACAGCTACCCTTTATTTTAAAATGTTTACTGTAACGCTTAACCAAAAGGACCCTTGAGACCTGATCAACTCTGTGTTCACTATTCTAGTTCTCTTCTTTGCAGCCCTCTCCAAATTTCATTAAGCCAAATATTTATTTATTTATTTATTGAATTTTTATACCACCCGTTTGGTGGCAAACACTGCTGTGGCTACTCTGGACAGTGTATATAATAAAACAACCAAATCCTACCCACTCCACCTAGAACAAAAAAATCAACATAACAGTACACATTAACAAGAAAACGATTCTACCAAAGACAAAGGTGCAGAAAAGAGTGACTAAAATGATGACTAGGCTGGGACACTTCCCTTATGAGGAAAGGCTACAGTGTTTGGAGTTCTTTAGTCTAGAGAAAAGATGCCTGAGGGGGGGGGGGAATGACTGAGACGTATAAAATTATGTAGGGAATGGATAAAGTGGATAGAGGGAAGCTCTTTTCTCTCACACGTAATACCAGAACCAGGGGACAGCCACTCCAATGGAGTGTTGGGAGAATGAGAACAGACAAAAGAAAATATTTCTTTAACCAGTGTGTTGTTAGTCTGTGAAACTCCTTGCCACAGGACATGGTGATGGCATCTGGCCTAGATAGATTCCTTTAAAAGGGGATTGGACAGATTCCTGGAGGAAAAATCCATCGCAGGTTACAAGCCATGATGGGGATGTACAATCTCCAGGCTTAGAAGGAAGGTACCTCAAAATGCCAGATGGAGGGGAGGGGTATCGGGAGACAGGTATCTAGTTGTCTTGTGTGCTCCAAGAGGCATCTGGTGGGGCCTCTGTGAGATACAGGAAGCTGAACTAGACAGGCCCTTGTCCTGATCCAGCAGGGCTCTTCTTATGAAAATAAAAAATTAGCCCTATGGAAAAGTGTTGTGGGTACTAAATCCATGCTTAAGTAGTATATTCTTGAAGGCAGTTTTAAAGAGTTCCTGTACTGTATTTACTGTACTTAAAGAGCACTGAACTTTATTTACAGTGCAATGTTTCAGAGGCATCCAGCAGGACCCAGACACCTAAAGCTGTTTGCAGATTTACTATGTCACATGTTCAGTCCTCCTCAACTTTGATTTTTGTGATAAAAGTACGAAATGGCACCCAAATTGTGATGTTAAAGGCTATGTACACAAGTAGCAAAACTATAGCTCAAAGCATTTTGTTGTAAGTGGTATAATACAGTTATTCCTAGGAAGAATTTGACTTACTTGTCTACATCTGATCTAGAGTACTTCTGTTTTGCATCCTCGTTAAATAAATTTAATCCTATTGAGAGTAAAGTAGGCTGATTTTGTAAACAGGACAGTCTAATGTAACTTTTTCCCAACTGGAATCTCTCCTGGTGTTTTGGTGTACATCTCCTATCAGCAGTGACTGATGTGTCCAATATTTAAGATGGTGAGAGGTACATTACAGAACATCTGGAGGGAACCACATTGACCGTTCTAGGGATGGTGAGTGATGTATTTTAGAACATATGGAGGAAACCGTATTGGTTTTTAAAAAGCTGGTCTAAAGTAGTATGACAACCTGGTAAATAATAAAATCAGTTTTCTTGTTAACTGTTCTTAGACATTATAATAGTGATGAAACTAATTTTTCTAGCTTACAAATATAATGATGACACTGATAAGAACAGAATTAGTATTGTTTACAGTCCTGTGCAAGTGTACTCAGAAGTTAAGTCTTGCTCTGTTTAGTGGGGTTTACTCCCAAGTAACTGCAAACAGAACTGTAGCTTTGAAATATTCTGTGATAAATAAAAGGACCAACTGACTTTCATTGTTAGTCATAAGCACTAATAGTGATGAAAACTGATTTGCTCATCTTGACTGGTGACTTAGGGAATTTTACTGTTCTCTGAAAGCCCCCAGTATTTTTGAAATGAGGTAGGATATTGATGTCTTAAACATGCCAGCTGTTCCTCACTAACAGAAAAGAAAGAAAGAAAGAAAGAAAGAAAACTAATACTATATATTATTATACATAGTTGAGTTCTATTCAGTGTCTACTTGATGGTTTTTGGCTTGTCTCTTGTATTCATTAAATGGAGTATCTCTTGTCACTGCCCAGTAGTAGTCTGCAAGCATTCATGGGAGGGGTCCATTTGCTCTGCTAGCATTTCTCCATTATTGAAATGACCTGGTGAAATTGTTCACTGTGCTCATTGCTCACTGCTCCACAGTTTGGTGGAAAAAATTTAGATGAGAGTGCAAAAAATGTACCTTTAGTGATGTTGTAACCAAGGCTTTTGTATGCTTTGAGAAGTTTTTCCACCAACAACCTGTAGGACCCAGCTTGATACGTAAGAATGGTAACAAAATCTTCCTTGATTCAACAAGCAGTGGATGCTCAACACTTTTCCTCCCAGGCTTCACTGACTGTCAGCATGGCTAATCTGTCTTGATGTTGTAGACATCTCTTGCACAGCTATCCCATTCGCAGAGAAAGCAGCAGTATTTTTTTGTGCATGCAGTCTACAGGCAAGCTACAGAGCAGCCACCTTCACATTGTCACAAGGCTGCCATTGATTAAGGTCATAATTTATGCACCTCAAAAGTTGTCTCATATTGTCCTATGTTTCCTTCGTATTGACTGCATGGCCAGCTGGAATTAATGGCAAAACATTGCTGTTATACAGCAAAACAGCTTTAAGACTCTTCTTTGATGAATCAGTGAACAGTCTGCACTCATCAGGATTGTGAACAATGTTGAGGGCTGCCATCACACTATTGATGTTGCAAGCTAAAATTGGTCTTTATTTTATTTATTTATCAAATTTATACCCCGCCCATCTAGACACAAGTCTACTGTGGGCGGCTAACAATAATAGAATAAAAACAGTATAATAAAATAAAAAGCAACAATAGTAATATGGTTCAAGATGGGGAAAAATAAAAATAATCAAGTGATGGCAGGAGGGAAGGCCTGCCTAAAGAGCCAGGTCTTAAGTTGGCTCTTAAAAACACCCAGCGAGGGAGCCAGACAGATCTCTGAGGGGAGACTGTTCTAACGGCGAGGGGCCACTACCAAGAAGGCCCGGTTTCTTGTTCTTTCTCTCTGGGCCTCCCTCGGTGTTACGCCCCTCAGCTGCTCTTCCTGGCTAGAACGAGTGATTCAGGTAGATCTAGGTGTTCTGCCAAAGAACATGTACTGTCCAAACCCCATCATAGATTTATTAATAGACCTAGTCAAATATGCATTTTAGTCATTTCTGGTTTAAATTGATATCCCTTCTTTTTATAACTCACTTATCCTCCTCCATTCCCAAGTCAAGGGTCACATATACTGAACGAATAGTGTATCTTGAAAACTAGAGCCAAACAACAATTTTAAGCATCAGTTTCATTCTCAGTAACTTAGAATTAATAAAGTTCGACTAGATTTATTCGCGAAGGCTTTCACAGCCTGGATCTAATAGTTTTTGTGGGTCTTTCAGGCTCTTTGGCCATGTTCTGAAGGTTGTTCTTCCTAACGTTTCGCCAGTCTCTGTGGCCATGTGCTATCATTAGACATTTTTAAGTTCTCAGATGATCCTAGGTAAGTCTGAAGGGCTGATGTTTAAAGGTTGGTGGCTTCTGTTTATTAGATATTGCTATTTTAAAGGGAAAAAGAAGAAGGGAAAGAAGCAAGTCTGACCAGTCTTTGAGAGGAATATAGGATAAGGAAATGACCCCGCAGAGGGTGGAGGAAAGGTAAACAGTCTAAGTGTACAAAAATAGATTTCTTTTAAAGTAGCAACTGTGCTGAGAATCAAAACATACATGCTGAACAGGAAGGAAGTCAAATTCCTATAGAAACAGGAAAAGAGTGGAATATGCTCACAAATATGAGAGGAAGGGAGAATAAAACCAGACTGCTTGTCTCTCTCACACACATACACACCATGGGGAGTAATTAAAACTGTATTTTCAAAAATAATCAAGCATTTTCAAACAACTTCCAACAAATGTAAACTGCAGTTTGTCACTGGAGGAAGTCAGGTGGCAGTTCAGTGATGCAAGTGATAAAATAACAGGAAGAGGAAGAAAAAGAGTATGGCTAAATCTTCTTGATGTTTTTATTCTGGTGGAAATCAAGAGCAAATCTGGGGGAAATATTAAAAGGGTCCTTTTATGACTTTAAAAGGCGATGGTTGGCATCTCATTAGATCAAGGTAATTATGGAGCAAATTAATAAAAGTAAAAATAACAAAACAATAATAGTAACACAAGAAAAAGAACAATAACGTAAGTATCAGTGTAATAGATACTGATATTGAATTCAGGAACATCAACATGTTTTTAACAAGGTAATTTTGGAACAAAACAATAATAACAACTTAAGAAAAATACAAAAAATAGACCAAAAATACAAGCGTAAAATAGTGTTCAGTGTAACTACTTTGACTTTTAAATAAGGCATTATCTTTTATAGTGCACCCTTTCAAACTAAGTTGTTACAATGGTACCTTGACATGATATAATACTTATTTAAAAACTAACCTTCTGCAAATTGTTGCTGGAATCAATGTGAGCCACACTACTCTGTTTTCCACAAATTTACTTCAGCAATTCTAAAGTAACATTATCTTTTCATTACATGTGGGCCAGAAGGAGTACAGTACTTGTATAAGGCTACTTTGAGTAAGGCAATTAAATTCAATGGGATATCACTTTTGATTAAACAACTATAGCAGGGATATATAATCCCCAGAAATCCAAGGGAAACACAGGCTCACCCCCAACCTTGCAGGGTGACATCTGCTCCCATATTCCACAAAGCCCAAAATACTATTCTTTTTCTATTCTTTTTTCTTTCTTTTTTTGAATGTGGTTTTAATCTAGTCACAATTTTTTAAAAAATATATAAATTTAGATTGCTGGGTGCCTCAAAACTTGGCAAAATTGCTGATCATGGCCCATCGACAGCACAAGGGCACTATTTGAGCAATAAATATGTTTATATTTTGGGGGAATGGGAGGTATTTGGAGCAAGTGCACATGCAGCCTGCAGGTCACACTTTGTCTACTCCAAACAGGATTGTGCAGTACTATACATACAATTTCTGGCTAATAAAAATGTATAAAGGACATGGTAGTGAATACTGAGACACCCTCTACTAACTGACCTATAGATAGACAAACATTCATTGCCAGGGTTTTTAAAAATCTTGGGCCTTTCTTGGGATAACTTGTAATTAGAGGTGCGGATATACGCACTCATACTGTATATGAATACCCCCGCACAGCTGCACTTAACGTGTCCACCAGCGGCGGCAGCCTTGCGCTTCCAGTCATTCCCAGAGCCCCGCTTGACTAGCTTCTCCTGGCAAAGGGGGGGCGAGTTTCTCTGTAAGGCTGTTGAGTCGCTGGCCGAGTGGCGCTTAAAGAGTGAGTGGAAGGAAGAGTGAGGCTGCCACCACCGCCTGGCATGTGAGTGTCTAGCGTTAAGTCCAGCTGTCATATATGAATACCCCCATCTCTACTTGTAATTGTTTTGTTGTTCATGCACATAGATCTTGAAAATAATTATTTTGAAGCAGAACCGTAGGGAAAAGATTATTCTACAATCATCAGCATTACTTTGAACTTCAGTTTCTAGGCTTCTGGATAACTCAGTGGTTTAGGTATCTGGCTACAGAGCCAGAGGTTGGGAGTTCAGTTCTTCACGGTGCCTCCTGAGAGTAGAGCCAGTCTGTGTGGCAAGCTGCAAAGTCCCAGGGTACCCACAGAAGAAGGGAATGGTCAACCACTTTTGACTACTTTCTACCTCAAAAGCCCTGCAAAGGGTCAACATAAGTTGGAATTGACTTTGACAGCATATTATTATTATTTTATTGAGTCTAAACCAACACATTAAAAAAAAAACAGCTTGGAAAGTTTAACTAGATAGAATTCCCAGAATTGCTCAGGCAGCTGGGTTATTGACCATGCTGGACAGGTTAATTTGGAAGTTGAAGGCCAGAAAGTAACTTTTCTAACCTCTGAAAATTATTTTTTTAAAAGAAAAGATTCAGGGATTAAATGTTGTCTTGAAAACAATAAATGCATGAGCAATCATATTACTTTCTTTGCTTCTTTTGTAATGAAGGCTTTGCCTAAATAAAGAGTTTCACTTTTGTGGCTTAAAAATAAACTGCCTGCTTGAAACTAGAGAAGAATGGTGTCCTAAGATAAAAAATACTGTTAATGTCTTTAATTGCTCTTTATGTGAGGAAAAGTCTTGACTACTCAGCCAGAATCTTGTAGGTGTTTATGCAAAGTTTCTGTGACTTGCTGCAGCTAACTGATGATGTGCTGGAATGCATGTCAGTCATGTGGCTGGTCACACGTGATTATGTACTCTGGCACCTTGTCAGTTAGTTGCAGTTAGCAGTGGCAAGTTATAAGTTATTTTATTTTTATTGTATTTTAATTGTTGTAAGCCGCCCAGAGACCTTTGGGTAGAGTGGGTGGCATATAAGTTAAATAAATAAATAAATAAATAAATAAATAAATAAATAAATAAATAAATACATACATACATACATACATACATACATACATACATACATACATACATACATACATACATACATACATACATACATACATACATACATACATACATACCAATAAGATTCCAGTCATCATATTATTAAAGACAGAATTCTCGTTGCTGTTATAGGCCATAGTTTCTTTCCTGCTGTAGGTATAGAGCTGGAGCAGGACAATATGCCTGCAAAAAGGTGGGGCTATCTCTCTATAGGCTATCATCATCTTCATATTTATTGCTGTTATTGGTTACAGATGGGTGAATTTTGGACGCTGTCATAATTTGTGGCCCGTGTTTATTCCATTCAACAGGATGATTTAACTATGATACTTTTCACTGCCCCCACCATTGTAGAGTAGATATGCAAAGAGGTTATTTTGGTAATGCTTAGTTGATGTACCTTTTCTTTGCAAGTACTTAGTTTTGAATAAAATATATAGTATTGGGAAAATGTGGGTGTGGGCATATTTGACCTTTAATATGTTTAAAACATTCAGTCCCACTGGTGCTTATTAAATGTTTTTAAAGTCACAAAGAATGTCATGAATTACTAAGGTAGCTCTAAATACTAAATGGTAATTAATTATTTAGCTGTGGTTTTGTTATGTGTTATGTAATAAATCACATTTTAAAAGTAACTTTCCAAGCTCACTGAATGGCAGGGATGATTGCCCACCAAGTGGCAGTTTGGCATGGAAGACACTGGGAGTTGTAGTCTTGCTGCCCATTACGTTCTAAAGAGGGTGTCTCCCAAAGAACTATGACTCCCAGGAAACATTGCTGCAGCTTTCTTTCCTTTTTAAAAAAATGAAAGATAGCAAAGACCAGAGAAGACAGCTAAGATGCCAAACACCCCCTTCTAGGAGAGTGAAATCTGATGTGCTGTAGATTTGTGGGCTGCAACTCCCAGAATTCTGCCTGGATAATATTTGATGTTACATTCCAAAACCACAAAAGAGCACATCCCTAATCCAAACCTGATTACAGCTTCTTCATGGTGGTGAAGAAACTCTGCCATGTTGTGACGCAAGGTGATAGAGGAGTCAGTGACAATTTTTAATGAATTAAAATTAATTAATTAGAAAAACAAGTAACATATACTGTACTTAGGACCCTTTTAGTAGCCATGAAAAGTTCCATGTGTCTGGGCTTCAGGATCTTGGAGCAATGGCAGAATGATTCAGTTTTGTTGTTATTATAGTTGTTATTATTGCAACTCCAAGGCCCCCGTCATATTTATGCAAAATTTCAGTTTTCTGCATTTCACAGTCTCGGAGCTATAGTGGAGACAAACACATAGAGTCAGAATTAAACTAGTGTGCGAGCTGCGTCCATTCCTGGAGAGGTCTGATCTGGCCATAGTGGCACATAGGTCTTTGTTACGTCCTGGCTGGAGTACTGTAGTGCACTCTTATGTGGGGCTGCCTATGGAAAGTGTCAGGCAATGTCAGTGGGTCCAAAATGCAGGAGCCAGATTACTAACTGGTGCTGGTTACAGGGATCACATCACCCCTTCTATTACAGCAGCTCCATTGGCTGCCAATCCATTTCCAAGCTGAATTCAAGGCGTTGGTTCTAACCTATAAAGCCCTAAATGGCTTGGACCCAAGTTGACTCAAGGACTGCATCTTCCTTTATGATCCTGCTTGAGTATTGAGATAATCAGGAGAGGTCTTTCTTTAAGTTTTGTCACCTTCACAGGTGCATTTGATGGGGACATGGTAGAGGGCCTTCTCTCTTGCAGCTGCCAGACTTTGGAACTCCCTCCCACCGCAGGCCAGGCTGGCCCCATCTTTGCTGTGCTTCCTTCCACAAGCGGGCAGAATCCTTTTTCTTCATGCAATATTTTCCTCAGTTGGCTACCTGAATGGGATTTTTAAAAATGCATTGTTTTACCTTATTGCTTAGAATGTGTTTAGCTGGATGGTTTTTGTCTGATCCTTTTTACTATTTGTATACTCATCAGTGTTAGCTTTAAATACTGTATTTTAATGATGTGAGCCGCCTTGGGTCCATTTAAGAAGAAAGGAGGGTTTAAAATATTTTAAATAAATAATAAATATTGTCCACATTCTCCCTTTATCATAGATTCCTAGGTGTTTTAAAGTTCTTTTTTTTAAAAGGGATTTATTTCATATTTAGCTCCAATTTTCTTGTTGATTTTTCTCTTTAAATAAATGTCATTTTGAAATATTTGATTACAGGGTGGAATGATTAACTGGAATCGTCTCTTTCCTCCTCTACGTCATCGACGTAATGCAAACTATCAATATAATCACCAGACAGAACAGGAGGTACCTCCTCCAGCTGAAGTTTCTGAAGAACAGGTAAACAAGCACATGAATAATATTATTATTCTGATTAAGGAGATACTCACCCACCCCGATTATGTATTTTGCCATTGTGATTCTTACTGATTTGGAGTTCATGCACAGCTCATCGTGCTGCTTTCATGACACGACTGATCCTATCATTAGGCAGGGTTAGGCAAACATCTCAGGTGGATAATGTTGGGGAACAGAGTTGCTTTAGGTCCACCTACATTAGTTTGCTGTCTCAGATGTGGTGGGGGATATTATATTATATTATTGGAAGTGCTATGCTGCCATTATGACCAACCTGTATACCTAGTATGAGGAGGAGGTGGCATGTTCTCCTTTAACTTAAACAGCACAATGTATGGCCAGCCCTGCTGCTTTGTGTGATAGCACCCACTCAGGAGGAGCACAGAAAGTCTGCCTTGAGACCTTCCTGCGCAGAATGTGGAAAGCTAACCTGCTATACTATGGGAGCTGATCTCACTGAATCCATAAACGCCAGTTATTATGTGGCTTCAAGTCACTTCATTTTTGTTTTTGAGTCCAAGTCTTGGAATTCTCAAAGAATTCCCCAGGAAGAATTTAGGGAATTCCAGCCCGCAGACACACACCTACATTTCAGCTGGAACAAGAACGATCTTCCGGGCTGCTCAGCTATTTTGAACCTACTTGGATCAACCCTTAGATTCATGTGCAAAAAGGGAACTGCCCAGTTCTCCCTGGGAAGCCTAGGTCTTCATGGGAGTTATGGTCTTAACTGCCTATTAGGCGCTATTAGGGATCTTCTCCAGAAAGAACTACATTCCCATGAAGATCTGGACCTTCTGGGAAGCACTGGGCAGTTTCTTTCTTGTACATTAACAACAATAGGCCCAAACCTAGGCTTGGGATAGCCAGTCAGCCTGGAGGACAGGCTTTGAGGGAGATGGCTGTAGAGAAGAAGCAGCCAAATGGCAGTTGGTCCCAGGTGGGCTGATTGATGTTAGGGGCTTTCTTGTCTCATCTGTTCCTGTGATTCATAATTGGGGAAAGATGAAAATCAGGACAGTGACGAACACTGATCATTTTCTGTTCTTTTTAAGCACACTTGCAGTCATTCTGGAAATGTTGATTCATTTAGAAATACGCTTTCCTTTTGAAACGTGTCTATTTTATCCTACAAAATGGTTGCATCATCTAGATTTAGTAGTATGTTCAGAGTAGACTGAATAACTGAACACCACCATCTGTGTACCTGCACACAGAAAAAAACTCAATTCTGACTCAACTGCAGTTTTATGTGCTAAAGAAAGCATTTCATTAGGGGTTTGCCTAAAATGGCCCATACAAAGACGCATAACTTTTGATGTATATTTTTAAAGAGGAAAGCCTCTTTCAGAGGAACAGTCCAGAGCAGAACAGTCGTTCTGAGCAGATAGGCGGGGTATAAATTATATAAATAAATAAATAAATGAAATAATAACTAGTGTGTCTTTGTTTAACTCTCTTTTTTTCACCCCAAGCCATTCCCTACCTCATCCTTTGGTTCCTGGTGTTTAATGCCTCACAGGGAAAATAATTTGAGTGACACCAGTTTGGAGCAGAAAAGTGGGTGATGGGGAAGGGGTTAGACACCATTTTCTTTCTCAGTTTCTCTCTCTCTCTTCTTTCTTGCTGAGCCTTATTCCCAACTGGAAACCTGTCCAGTGACAACCATGCTATTGTAATATGAGACAACAGATACTATATGCTAAGCTGAAACTTATGCTGAAGTAATGAAAAACAGAGGTAGCTGTTTTCGCCTTGAAGTCACAGTTGCCAAGTTCATATTAGGGAAATTTTATTAAGCAATCCAAAAAGACACAGATGGTGATCTTCCTCAAATTCTAGTATTTTCTTAAGAGTTTTTTTCTAAAAGTGAATTCACATAATCTCTGGAAAAGTGATTGTTTAAAACCACTTCCATGTGAAAATCTTTCTGCATCTGAATGTACAACATCAGGGGAAATGCTAGAAAGCTAAAGCTGGGTTCTCCCATTTCCCTGGTAATGTGAGAATTGTTGCAGAATCACTTCTTCCCTTGCTATGAAGTAGCATCGAGCAGCCCCAGATCACAGCAGACAAGGCCATTTGGTAGCATCTCCTATTACCAACACCAGCTCTTTAGAAATGGGGTTAACATGAGTAAGAGAAGGCATAACAGTGTGGGGCTTTTTCCATATGGGACACCACTTCTCACAGTGCCTCTAGTGATGCAAGAACGGATGCTGTTGCAGCTCTTGCAACACCTGGATTCTTTATATACCAGACACAGAAGGGGAGATGGGGAGGTATGCTCCAGCTCCTCCCCTGCCTCCTTATATTTTCAGGGAAGGTCTGAAGGGGCTTTCTAGTTGTGTTCAGTTGCTTACCAGAATCCACTGTGTTGTAAGCCCTGCCTTATGGCTTCCAGTGATGTGGAAGACTGTAGGCACTTCATCTGAACACAGTTAAACATCTACAAAATGGACATGGTATAGTTCTATGAGAGCTCTTTACTGCCTCAGATAGTTAAACCTTTGACTTGCCCTTCATATATCTGTGTTACAGGAAGGGTACACATTTTTTCTTATTTTCAGTCAGTTTCTAAACCACACTGTCATCTGGTGCAGTGGTTAAGGTGTTGGGCTAGCACTTACGACATACAGGTTCACATTTCCACATAGATGTGACAGTCATTCAGTGACTTTAAGCCAATCACTCTCAGCCCGTCCTACTTCATAGGGTTGTTGTGAGAATAAAGTGTGAAGGAGGCAGTGTAGACCACCTTGAGTTCATTGAAGGAAAAGTGAGATTGAAGTGGAATAAGTAAATGATAATTGTGTAGTATTGGCTGCTTGCTTAAATTTCAGATAAAGACCTCTTCCTTTTTTCTTGTTCATGTTTCCTTGTTTCTCTTCTAGGTTGCACGGCTCATGGAAATGGGATTTTCCAGAGTAGACGCTTTGGAAGCTTTGAGGGCTTCAAATAATGACCTTAATGTAGCCACGAACTTCCTGCTCCAGCACTGAACAGTATCTGCAATGAAAAACATGAATTGATACATTTGGTGTGCTGCCCAAAGGAGTATCTTAACCACTTGCTGGTTAAATTCCAGACTTCCAGAAGAGGAAGCTCTCTCTTCACAAGTTGACATATCAGAGCAGAAATGATGGGTGACACTGGAAGATGTCTGGTTTTTGGTTGGGGGAACTGACTAGCCAGGTTGCACTTCAAAATTATTTTCAGTTCACAAAGATATGCTACAGCTTCAATATTTATTTTGAAATATGGGTGCATGTGTTTGTTTTTCAAAAACCCACATAAAATGTAAATCTGTTCCTAATAAGTGAGAAACACGATAAAATATGAACATTTGTAAAAAGAACTCCTCCTCCCAAAAGAACTGATTTTGTCCTCTGGTATCACTTTCCTTTTTATAATCTAAAGTATTCTAAAACTAAATTTTATTTACCTCTATTGTCAGAGCTTTAAGAAACTTGCAGAATTCCTTGGCTATGTAATCTCAATAAAGGGAGAGGGTTGTGGGGCATTCAGAGGTTGCTGGTAATGTCTTATGACAAAGGGAGAAACAGAATGATGTGCGCATGAAAATAACGATGCAGAAGGAGAGCAAAGACAAGGACAGATGCAGCAAGATTTGTAGTTATTTTTTTAAAAAAAGTGGAATTCTGTATGTATAAGATTTGAAAGATAAATGGCTATTGAAAGAAATATATAAGGTGGAAGATCTGAAAGGCTGAGAGCTATTGTATTAGATTCTAAAATTCAGGTGTACGTGTGTTCTCCTTGATGTGATTTTCAAAAAAGAAATAAAAAGTGCTCTCAGAACTAAAACCCATGTCTTCTAGCTGGAAGGTATGCATCCTAATCCTTCATACAGTAGTTCCCATCCTTGAGTAACCCGTGTGTTCTTGGGCTGCAACTCCCAGAACCCCCAGCCAGCACAGGTGGTGGTGAAGGCTTCTGGGAATTGCTGTCCAAGAACACCTGGGTTACCCAAGGTTGGAAACCACTGCCCTAATAGATAAGAGTACTTGAGATTTTAAGTGTCACGTGTAGAAGAAAAATCTGCATGTAAAATATCTATGTTATATTGATACTGAATGCCAGAAAAAAAATTAGATTTAAAATTCTGAATTTTAGCCACTTGTTTATAACCTTTAGAGGCTAGCCTTTTAATGCACATTGTATCCACTAATTGGAAAACATTCTTCCCAAGGATAAAGCTGTTTTTGTCCCAGTCACAGCTTAAACCAGTATAAGAGAATGAAAATGGTTCCCACAGAATGAAAACAATTAACAGTAAAGAACATCTATATATCTACTTCTCAGATAACCTTTGTGCTATGCATAGTGCATGTTTTTCAAATACTGTGGTTTATAGACTCTGTGTAATGTTCAGATTTTATCTTGGTGATCTTTCAAATTCAGTACCTAAGACGTATAGTCTCATGTGGGTATGGCATATCTAATTTCAAGATCACACTTTAGGGCGTGCTTTTCAGTAAGAAAGCAACATCTGTAAGAACTGGTAAGAAAAAAAGGAGGTTTTTAAAAGCACTCTGAACCAATTTCAACAGCAAGATACTTGTAGTTACTCATGGTCTCTATCCAATTCCAAGTGTAGGTTCTGTGTGCAAAGCTCCATTTGGAAAACCTTTATAACTGCTGCCCCCCACCGTTTTATTGACACAGCAGTAGCTTCAGAGATCTTTCATTCTGGGCTATGGAGGGAAGAGTTCTTACAGGTTTTTTCTTTCTATTCTTTAATCTCTCCTGCACTAGAGAGGGCAGTATGTCCTCCTGGAGTCACACAGCTCTTTGCCTAATTTCATGTGGTCTTCAGCCTAATTGTTAATTTCAGAAAATCCTTGAAAGCATTCAGTTCAGACACTGTGCTCCCTAGTGAAAACTGCTTAAAATGTGAACAATGTGTTCCTCAATGCATTTCTTAAATACAGGTATTGCGGGGGGGGGGGAGCCTCTAGAAATGCTTCAAGATATGCATGGGCACCATGGTCATCCAAGGGCAAAAGACCTAGAGGTGGAAGAGTAGCATGCACATGTTTACTTGATCTTGTCCAGGAGAACTATGTGGCTATCCTGATGTCAAGAAAAGCAAAGATTGAAGAACCTGGTGTACATCTCCAAATACACTTCTCCATAGGACACTTAAGAGGCATCATTCATAAATATACAAAGCCAAAGAATTATGCAAACAGAAACAATGCTAGAAGCCTTTGAACCTGTTTCTCATAGAAAGCATTCTTTATTATCTGTGAAACAAATAGGGAAACACAGCTTGGTTACAGGACCCAACTTGGCTACAGTATTTCCACACTGGACAAAATGTGATGAGAGATTCCCCCCCCCCATCCTTAAAGTGGGAGAAGATCTGCTAACTTGACATGGTTTAGCACCATTTATTAGAAAAACTGATATGTCCTTCCACCCACTGGGTGCTATTTGTCCATTGATGACATAGATAAGAAAATCAGCCTATTTTTATAACATTTAAGACAGAAAAGTTGCATCAGTTATGCTTTTTTATGAAACAGGTGGGCTGAAAGCTGCTCAAAACAAATGTCCCAGTTCATATGAACGGATGTTTTCTTGCTTTGGGTGTTATGGAACATATGTGGTTCTGCACAGACCTTCCTGTGGATAGGAAACATGTTCATACCTTGCCACACATTGAAAGTTCCATGTAGTCAGAAAATATCCTAGAGTTCATTCAGTGCAAGTTTTTTTAATCCACCTGGATCAGGGTTATTGGGCTGAGAAAGCAAATACAATTTGGCAATTCCACAGCATAGAACCAGCTCTGAAATATTTGTCTTAAAGCAGGGGTACAAAATTTTAGCAGGCTTGGGACCGTCCTCTGCCCCCAGGATCCTCTGAGGGCTATAGAGATCACCGAAAATGCCAAAAAGTAAGAACAAAAATATTTTTTAGAGGAAACCAGAAACCAGATCTGAAAAATGTTCAATTTTTTTCCTACTAACCCCCATCCTGGAAACTACTTTTGGGAAGGTATGGGAGTCTGAGGGGCAGGGGCTGAAAAACAGCCTTAAAGAAGGGGAGAGCATGTAGTAAGGAAAATAAAAATGCTAGACCATGTAAGAACGCTAGCAGGACCTCACAGCCTTCCTGTGTTTTTAAAATTGCCATTAAGTCAGTAAACAATTAGCAGTTGTTTTTTATATTTCTCGAGTCTCAAAATAAGATCCAATTACAAAGTGTTAATTATATTTTAATGATAAAGCAGTTCTCTGAGCTATGCATAGAAGTAATTCACCCCTGAAATCTTATCATTTAGTATAGTAGATTGCAATTAGAGTAGGCTTGTTGAATCAGTGGAACTTAAGGAGGAATTGACTCACCAAATCACTACTGATTCAATGGACCTACTCTAGTAGCTATTTTTTAATGCTAAGCAATAGGATTTCAGCCACTAGGTTATGCCCATCACACCCAGAATGAGGGTGCCACTACACTGGGTTAGGGAGTTTACTGTTCATATTGGATGTGATGGGATTCACATTCCAGCCTACAGCCCCACTTCTTTCCTTCCTTTCTCCTCTGGTCCTGCCTCTGTCATGTAAATGTAGGAAATAATAATCACAGGGACCCAGCGATAAGGCAATAGATTGATGTAGTGCTAATCTCATATATGTAAGAATTCTTTGAAAAATAATATTTGGAAGGCAATCAAGGAAGAGGAAGGAATGTAGGGGCATGTTTTCCCATCCTGAACATCACGCCCCAACTGCCTACATCACTGAGACACCATCTGCAGACACACACACACCCTTGTCTTTACAAGAATATGTCACAACTGACCACACAAGAAAAAGCCTGTTTGAATTGTTCCGGCTTGAAAAAGTAGCAGTCCTCCAGCAGCAGAGGAAAAGAGGCTAAACTGATTTGAATCAACCTTTGGTTCATCTGTTCAGTAAGAATTACTTCAAGTTCGCCAGTTTTATAAGTGGAGCAAGTTGTGCTGTATCTGACCATATAGTCACAGCCCAAGGCAAGAGTCACATGGCCACGTTTTATATGGCACTCTTTCAGTCTGTTTCCCTACCTCAGCCCAGTGCAGAGCTTTTGCTCTAACTCCTCTCTGTTCTTGGCCTATATTCTGTTCCTCTTTGGGCATACGTATTTTTCCGTTCATGTGTTTAACTTCTTCTCTCTGCCTCAGAAAGGGAACTAATGGGCCAGTAACTAAAAGGTTGGTGCTGGAAGCTGGCAACAACAGCACCACAAACCTACATTATCTTCTGCGTCATTTTCTGAAGAAAAGTCATCTGTGACTATCCAAACACCTCTACTCTTAATGCTGGTAACGACACAAGTGTACTCTTCTTTTAAGTGATGTTATTCAGCACCTTACTGGTAGTGAGAGTGAGGTGAAAGGTTCACAAAACCTGGACCCACCAGAACTTTCCCCTTAAGATTCTCAGTTTCTGGAGACTTTTCACAGGAAAAAAAAATATTCCCAAAGATTTGGCTAAAAAGTGGAAGGGGGGTAGTCCTACAGATTCCTTCCTTAATCTTGAAAGAGAAGCCTACCAAATCATCTCTTGAACCTTGACCATGTCCACTATTTTGGCTTGAACAGATAATTGTTCTGTCTGCTGCCTGCCATTCTGAGGCTCTGCTGGAATTTATTTCTTCCCTGTGCCAATATCTGATGCTTCTCATTCACTTGATTGGTGACCAGGAAAATCAGAGCATGTGTAAGGATAAAATCAGTGGTTCCAAGCAGTAGTTTGTTTAATTTTTATTTATTTATTTATTAGCTATTAATTCATGATAATGACAGAGAGTGTCAGTGAAATTGAGCCATTTGAATTGCTCACTGCCTTCTCCTCAGCATAGAAATACACAGCAATCCCTGACCACTGCAGTAGGGAGACCTACTCAATTTGAGCCTTTATATGTTTGCTTTTACACGCCTATTACCTTAGATTTTGCAATATACTTTAGTCCGTGTCTTCAATTATGCATATCCTGCTACAGGTTCTCAAACAGATTGTGGTTTCTAAGGTTTCTTGTCCAGTGAGCATTCACACAAATAAGCCCCCAGGCAACATTGCTCAGTGTTTTGTTTTTCCTTCAGTACTTATTTTATCCCATGCTGAAATAGATGAAGAGTTCTTTGCCAGAGTCTCTGTGCATCAGCCAAATAGTTCTGCACCTTGGTGGATCCACCATTTGGAAATTCCTAGGTAGACAGTTTTAGCAGTAGCCCTGCCCCTCCCTCCTACAGCACAGCTCTAACCTGGATGTAGGGTGGCCATTGCTCCATTGCCAAAAAAGGACAACAGACATCACCAGAAGCAGGGCATGTAGGTGCAATAAATTTGCATATGCTAATTCAAACTAAGAGACGTGGTGCTGCGGGCTAAACTGCAGAAGCCTGTGCTGCAGGGTCATAAGACCAGCAGTCGTAAGATCGAATCCACGCGACGGAGTGAGCTCCCGTCGCTTTGTCCCAGCTCCTTGCCAACCTAGCAGTTCAAAAGCATGTAAATGCGAGTAGATAAATAGGTACCATCTTGGTGGGAAGGTAAAACTGTGTTCCCTAGTCACGCTGGCCACGTGACAATGGAAACTCTTAGGACAAGCGCTGGCTCTACAGCTTGAAAACAGGATGAGCACTGCCCCCTAGAGTCAGACACGACTGGACTAAAAATGTCAGGGGGAACCTTTACCTTTACCTTAATTCAAACTAATATAAGTAAATAGCACCGCAATTGGGCATTATTACTATAATTTAATTTATTGCAGAATATTGTTACAAGGTAACCACATTTAGAGACAGCACCGAATGATGGAATATAAATCAAATAAATAAAGGCATAGTGTTTAATAAATCTCTAAAATTGCCTTGTATTTTCTGCAAATTACTGAAAAGCAATAGTATTGTTAAAATATCAAGCTAGGCAATAATCAGTTATTTCAGAAGAATGGTCTGAACAGTGTTTTTAGAATGACCACACCTGGGACTGACCTCACATCTGATGTTTGTACAGAATTGACAGGCCACATCACATCCTCCCAACCAGACATCAGTAGCTATATCAGCGTGCGTGGCATGAATATTTTCTCAAAAAATGACCCCCACAAACCATTTTAATTTAAAAATGAGAGAGGACTAAGTAGATATTTTTACCAATCAAATTATCTTCCTGTTCAGCCAGGGAAATTCAGGGATAGGGTATGGTAACCAATTACATATCACAAAAAGGAGAGCTCTTGAAATAGAGGACTGTCTTCCCTAAGGAAGGACACATGCCCCCCCCCCAATGTTTCCAGTAGCTGAGTATCCTCACCAATTCAAGCCAGCCATTAACCACATTCTGAGACCCATGCTGTTTCCACCTTTAGAGATAATGGAAGGATCAATCATTCCTGAACCTTTTGAGCACACTGCCACACAAAGGATCGATTGGTACTGGCAGTGCCCCACACCAGTTTTGCTAATCCTCATGCCTTAGTAAAAAGAGTGCTTTCCCTAATCTCACCCCTCTTCATGACTTTTTGAGGCATGCAAGTGTTACAAATACTCTCAACGTTGTTAATGGCCTGCATTCCAATCTCCACCCAAATGCTATCATGAATATTCACCACCTCTCCATCTTAACAAGTATTCACCAGTTTATGGTTGGAATGGTTACTCCTCTACTTGATCTTCAGAAAAGTATTCCCCTTGTCATTACTACTCTCTGAGGAATTATCCTTTACCATCTTATCAACCATCTCATCAGACCATAAGTTAATTACTTTGTCACATGTCAACTGCAACAGAATCTCCACTGCAAGAAAATATCTCAGAACTGCCTGAAACCCTATCGTACCATTCTACTTTGTTTATGCCAGAAACTACACCCCCCCCATATATAACAACCTTCTATTTCAGCTATTATCTTGTTAACCACATTCTCAACACTGACTCATGTGTGCTGCCATCCCAGTCATGGCACAGATTCATATGGCAATTCATTTTGTGGTTCAGCCTCTACTAAGATCCTTTATAACTAAAATGGCCCCCTGGTGTCAATTATAATAATGCCATCATTGTCGTGCACCCATAGACAATCGCAACAAGGTCTATTTTATTTCATCATATTTCAACATCCACATTCCGACTATGAGTCTGATGTTGCTTCAGTATATTCTGTCACAAAGTCAGCTCATCAGACCCAAATGTCAGTAACTAGACCATCACCTTCAGGAGACTACACTTCTCACACTGACCTTCTGGTTCAAATGGTGAAGTATTTACTCTCTTTTTTTGTAATGAAGTCTATTAAGAGTACATCTGCATCGCTATGCAGATTCGTCGTTAAACGGGGCACTCACTATGCGAGGCACCACTGTACCTAGCAAAAACAACATCAGAAACTTAATGTTAGAAGAAGAACCTATATGGACTTCAGGATGGTTCCTGTGAATTTGAGTAAAAAAGGACCAGAGACCAACTCAATTATCACAGCTGCCTTTGTAGGGAAAAGTAATCATGAGCACCATTGGGGGTGGGTGGGAAGGACAATGTTTGGATTTGATGGATGGAAAATATTCTGCAGCTTGTCTGGATCTCTGAACAGGTTTACCTGGGCAGATATCAACTTCTTCCTTGGAATAAGGTTGCAAGCTTAATAGAATACTTATTTAGATGACAAAGAAATTGAGGTTGCCAATTTCTTATATAAAGAAGCAGGAAATGTCTCTCTGCAGCAAATCACAACCATACCGTGAAGTCCCTCATGGACACTGTAACCTTACATCATCACTCTTAACTCTAATTTATGGCTTTATTCCAAGATGATAACAGAAAGATAGAATACATCATTTGATGGTCATGGTCTGTTTCTGAAACAACAGATTAAAAAATCAATAGTTACCACAAACTATCAAATAGAGTTCATTGAATCTAGTGTGGGAGAAAAACATACTGCTTTTCTTCTTTGTAGCCTCTGTGAATCCCACTGTGGGTGATCCACAGATGCATAGAGCCTTGTCGGAATATTCTAGAGCTTCTGCAGTAGCAAAAATATACGTTAGTGAAAACCTCTCCCCCCTGGTATATGTACCTTGGCGCCCAAGCTCTCCCTTCAGTTTCTTTTCAGCCGCGATGTTGAGAGCCTCGATTGATAGCTTCTGTGATTTTTTCTGAAAATGAAAGAAAGTTACTTATCCTTTATTATTTTAAAAAATTCTTCCTTTACCCCCTAAGGGCCAAAGTGCCCCCCCCTTTTCCTGGTTTTTAGATCATGGCCTTTTCAGGCCCATTCAAATGCTGCATGGTCTCTGACAACAAAATCCCACTCTCTGATGACCATGCTAAATGCCTTTATTATTTTTATTATTATTATTATTTTTCTGGTTGTTTAGAACCATAAAATGAAGCATCCACACCAGAATCAAAGAACATGAGAGACACTGCAGACTAAAACAACCAGAAAAATCTGCAGTAGCTGAACATGCCCTAAAACAAGCTGGACATGAAATTTTATTTCAAAATACTGAAATACTGGACAACACCAGCAATCATTACGTCAGACTGCACAGGGAAGCCATTGAAATCCACAAGCACCAGCAAAACTTCAACAAAAAAGAGGAAAGTTTGAAACTCAACAAAACTTGGCCCCCAGTTCTGGAAAATACAGCATGCAAAATGTCAATGAACTGTACCCAGCCACAAGGACCGGGGATCACTACACACAAAAGACCAGCTAATGACACCCATCAATCACAGTGACAGATAATCTCTCCTCCTTATCACAACAATACACCCACAACAAGACACACTAATCACCCATCTCCTGAAAAGGACAAAAGCCTATCACTCATTACACTTCTTATATTTGATTACACATTTGCTTATTCAGGTGTTGTATTTACTTATTCACATTAACCAACTCATTAATATTCTCTGACTATCTATTTAGCTTTACTATTCCATTTATCTCCTTCCCATTCTCTCTAACTCTCCAACTTTCCAATTCTCTCCTCTTCTCTCTCCTTCCCCTCTCTAACTGCCTCCCTCTGTCTGTCTCCTTGACTCCGCCCCTCCTGTCTTCTTATAGGCTCCTGCGCTTGAGCTTCAGCTATGATAGACAGGAGGGACATGGGCATTCTGCCACAATAATCATAAGCCACCTTGCATCCTTTTAAAGGAGAAGGATGGGGTATGAATAAATAAGCAAGCAAGCAAACTGATAATGCATAATTAATAATTTAAAACAATTTAAAACCAGTTTACACCTTTTAAAAACCAAAGCAACATCTTCAAAACACTACCCACCACTAAAAGGTATTGATCAGGGGCTAAGGGCTGTTTAAAGAAAACATTCTAGCTTACTGGCAGAAGGACATTAAAGTGAGACCAGCCTAGGTTCCCTCGGAAAGGTTTACCAAAGCCTGGGATCAGCCACTGAGAAGACCTTCTCCTTTGTCCTAACCATATGTGCTTCTGAAGGTAAAGGGACATAGGCCTTTATATATCTTGATGAAAAGATCCTCATGGGGCTCATATAGATGCCCAGTCTTTGCAAGGCTTTATAGGTCATGACCACCACTTTGAATTTAGCTTATAAATGGACTGTTAACAGCTGGAGTGAAGAATTTCTCTTCTGATTATAACTGGCTCCTATCCACAGCCTAGCTGCAGGATTTGGGGCTCACTGGAGATTCCAAACACTTTCCAAAGGCAGCCTCGACAGTGCATCATAACAATCCAAAGAGAAAATAACAAAAACATGTATCGTCATGACCAGATCAGACTTCTGCAGGAATGGATGCAGCTGCTGCAATAGTTTTAACTGCCATCTGCTAGGGTCTGGGTATTCAAGTTCACAACTGAACTCAGCAGCACACCCAAGGTGCGTTCCTGAGTTTTCAGAGGAGGATAACACTAGTCCTGCATAAGTTCATTCCGGATTCCCTGATCCACCATTGTCCAAGCACACCTCTGTCTTGTCTGGATTAAGTTTCCATTTTTTCACATTCACCCAGTCTGTTACTGACACCAAATAATACTTTAGAATCATGACAGCTTCCTTGAATTGGAGTGGAGAAGAGAACCGGAGTTTGTTGTTATCTGTAGATTGGTGGAGCTGAACAATAACAACAAAAAAAGTCAGACAACCTCTTCTAGCAGTTTTCGATCATCCCAGAGTGCAGGACGCACAACAATGGGTTCAAGTAACAGGAAGCCAGATTTCGACTGAATGTCAGGAAAAACCTCCTTACTGTTGGAGCAGTAAGACAGTGGAGCCAATTACCTCGAGAGGTGGTGAGTGCTCCAACACTGGAGACATTCAAGATAAACTTAGACGACCACCTGGAAGATATCCTTTGATTTGTATTCCTGCATCGAGCAGGGAGTTGGACATGATGGCCTTATAGTCCACTTCCAGCTTCACTATTCTATGATTCATATGTATGTTCAATAGCACAGAGAACAGAACACAAGTTGATGGCCAAGAAGGCCAACCAGAATCTCTCAGCTTGGCCCTCCAAGATTGGAGCCATTGTACAAAAGTGCCTTCAATTCCAGTCCCAGAAGGATGCCATGTTTGATGGTACTGTAAGCTATCAAGATGTCCAACTGAATCCCTATTCTGGTTCCCAGTGAAAGTCATCCCCTGAGTTGACTAAAGCTGTCTCCATCCCATAACCAGATGTGTAGCTATACTGAAATGGATCTAGGCAATTGATCTCATCTAGGAACCCTTGGAGCTGAGAAGCCACCACATGTTCCAATACCTGTTGGAAGAGTAGAATATTGGAGGCTGGCTGGTAATTATTAATACATAGGAGACCTTTTTCAGCAATGATCTTGCTTCTGCTTTCCTCAGTACTTTGCCAGTTCACAAAATACATTTGGGAAGGGAGTCTGAAGGTCTGCAAGCCTTAACGGTTTATTGGATTGTAGAGGTGTGGGATCTGGTGGAAATAACCATTCCCCACCTCATGTCTGAGGAAGTGGACTTGTTCATAAAAGCTCACATTAAAATATAACAGCTTTGAAGGTGCCACTATGTTTTTCTCTTTCTTATTTGTTCTTTTATTTTTATTTTGTTTTTATTTATAATGCTTGCACAGACTAATAGGGCTACTTCTAGATTCATAACACTTAAATAAGAGAGTCTATAGATGGCTGCTCATTTCTTTGTAGCTGAGACAGTGAGGAGAACCGTCAGGTAGAGGGACAATTTAGATAAGGGTTTGTTAGTTGGTTATCCACTGTTTACGATCTTCTTCAACAAGGTGAACAACACAGGTATTGATGTTTGTTGTAGGTTTTTCAGGGTGTTTGTTCGTGTTCTGGAGGTTTTTCTTCCTAACATTTCGCCAGTCTCTGTGGCCAGCATCTTCAGAGGACAGGAGTTCACAGACAAAGCTCTAGCTCCTGTCGTCTGAAGATGCCGGCCACAGAGACTAGCGAAATGTTAGGAAGAAAAACCTCCAGAACACCGCCAAACAGCCTGAAAAACCTACAACAGCCATTGGATCCCAACCATGAAAGTCTTCAAGAATGCAGCACAGGTATTCTTTGTGGTTCCCATCCCTGCAGAGGTATACCTCTTCACACCATCCTAGACTGTTTTTTAAAATCTCCCATCCTTTACCAATCTAACAATCTGATACTTTGTACAGCTACTGAGAAGTAAGCCAACAGAATTACTACTTGGGACTCACTCCTAGGTAAGCATATAAAAAATTTTCAGCCTGAAATATGCAAATGAAACTCTAGAAGATAGTTTGCTTGCTTTGTAAAATCTGCTACCAGTGATGGGTATGTTCAATAAGCTAATCAGAGTATTGACATATTTCCTCTGATCAACATAATTCTTGCTGCTCATTCTCTTCCTCTAGCATGTTAACTCCAAGCATTGCTCCCCTACTGTGTGTTAGTGTAGATGTATCTAAACAGATCTTTTAAGCAGTGAATGGCCCCTGCAAGGACAAAAACATGCAGAAACTATAATATCTTACTTAGTTTTTCTACAGACAGTTCTTTTCCTTCTGCTCTTGGTGATGATTCAAAGCAATGTGAATTGTTATCAGCAAACAGTGACCGTGTCTGTGCCACACAGGCCAACTCACAATTGTCTGAAATAGCCTTGTATGATTCAGAACTTGGGGAGTAGCAATGTATGATTCAGAGCATGGGAAGAAATTGATTCAAGTTGTTACTTTTTGAACCAGTTGCAGAAAAGCGCCCTTAACAATAATATTAAAGCAAAACATTAAGAGGAGTTTCCGTTATTGAGTGCATGCCCTACTGTATTTAAAAACGTTAGTTGTGTGCCACTCCCCAAATGGAAAAGGGTCTATTGTTCCATTTAAAAACTGAATTTATAGTGCATAGCCCATGCTTGCCTCTATAAAGGCGCTTGGATTATAATACCCAGAAATTTTATTTAACACAGCCAAGAATCTATGGCATTTCTCTGGGTTTCTAGAAGTTATAGTCTGAGACCATCAGGAAGCCCTAGGCAGAGAACCATTGCTCTAAATAGAGTTGGTTGGATACTTCCGGCACACTCCTTTAGCACAACAGCGTATGAGACTTTGACTAAGAATATAGGGCTCATTAAGAGGTGCCTCAGAGACTTGTTGCCCTATCTAAAGACAGGTAGCTAGTGAAACCATTTCCTTGGCTCCAAAATCTAGTGCAACTGTACTGTCCCACAAATAGAAGAGAGAGAAATCTAGTGCAATGGCACTGGCCCACAAATAGAAGAGAAAAAAAAACCACCATAAACCTCCCATGGGTAATGTTCGAGATGTTACTAGAGCAAAACAACAGCTCAGCAGCCTCTGTGCAAGATGAAAGGGGAAGAAAATGGAAAATGAGAAAAATAGTAAAACCCCAGTTTGTGTAGGAAGAATCTGTTTTTCATTTGTACCAACTGTTAAATGGCAAGAAAGAACTGGATTCAAAATAAAGCAACCTTGCTGTGTTAGCCAGTTTAATACAGCCTTAGCAATAAGGAAAAAAAACACACCTCTTGTTAAACTAACAGAGATGTTGTGTGTTTTTTGTTGTAATTCAGCAATAATTTCATTTTGTGATTAATTTAAACAGGCAAATTTGCAGGCACCCATGGAATGAGCAATTCAGCTGGGACTTCAGCAGCTAGTTGTGCCTCTCTTGTACACAGGGATTTCTAATCATCCCAGCTTCATCTTATACAGAGACTCCTGGATTGTGATCTTGTGCTCACCACTAATTTTTCAGCCACTATCCATGGAAGCTAGAAGCCAGTTTTTTTTTTAAATTACTCTTTGTGGGACAGTGTGGTTGATTTGAATAGGGTCCAATAGGAAGGGAGTCACAACATCCTCAATAGCTGCCTGAGATCAGATAGTCCAACAGCTTTCTGTGTAACCTTTTAATAACACCTATACATTTATTTAATCAAAATTTATTATGGTGCTATGCTGAATAAGTATATTGCTAATAGTTAATTATCTCTTTATAGAACAGTAGTTTCCAACCATGGGGCTCCTGACTGTCTTAGACTATAATTCCAAGAAGCCCAGAAAAATAATGTGACATTGTTAATTGCTAACCTTAACTAACTAATTTTTAAACACAATGTTCAAAAATCTGAAATGATTACATCAAAAACATATGGGACTTCAGTAGCACACATTGAACTGTTCACCTACTGGAAACTCTTGACATGCCTGAGACTCAGCAGCTCAGTTCACATATGAAAATAGTGGGGACACATCAGCTCCAAGAGAAATCGATGCAGCAGTCTTGCATGTTTAAAAGTCTTTGCGTCATTATATCATCGCCACACAGCCTGAACAATCCGGCAGAAATACTACATAGAATTGGGGAAGGACATAGAGTAAGACTAAGAGACAAATCCTATTGATGCCTATTCAAAACTAAGTCCGCTTAATTCAATGGCACTTACTCTCAGGTGAATAAATTATTTTATTCCTATATTTCTGCTCCGCAAAGGGACACTATAGGGAGTGTTTTTCAGTGTTCTCCATACTAGAGGCAGGGAGCTTGCACTTTGCATTTTATATACACTAGGTTGGAAACAGCAGAGCTTTCACTGATACTATATAGCTGAACATTGTATCATGAAGTATGTTATATGACGGCATGTCACCTTGTGTAGATGGAGTAAACGCAAAAGAGAAGGAACTGTTGCTCAAGAGAGACAAAGAGATGGAATGAGAACATCTACCCGCTTTAAATGAATTTTAGGCTCCTGGGCCAGAAGAACTGCATCCCACTGTATTAAAGACATTTGCAGATGTAATTTTGGAGCCTGTATCTCTAATCTTTGAGAATTTTTGGGAGAACAAGGAGATCCCTGAAGATTGGAAGTAAGGAAAAATCATCCTTATCTTCCGGAAGGGGAAAAAGAAGAAGATCCAGGCAACTATAAATAACTCAATTTAACAATACCAGGAAAGGTTCTAGAACAGATCACTAAAAAGTCAATCTGTAAGCACTTTTAGGGAAAGAATACTGATTTCTACCCAGTATGAGTTTTTCTTTCTTTCTTTCTTTCTTTCTTTCTTTCTTTCTTTCTTTCTTTCTTTCTTTCTTTCTTTCTTTCTTTCTTTCTTTCTTTCTTTCTTTCTTTCTTTCTTTCTTTCTTTCTTTCTTGTTTAACAGAGTCACAAGCTTGACAGATGAGGCTGCTGGTGCAGATATAGTACATCTTGATTTCAGCAAAGCTTTTGGCAAGGTCCTTCTTGATATTCTAGCTGATAAAAGGTGGACTAGATCAGGTCCGTTTTTGACACTAGGGACCGGTTTAGTTGACGACCACTCTCCCAAGGACCGGGGGGGGGTGTACTTGTTTTGCAGTAGGTTGTTGGAGGATAGCTTTGAATCGAGCTCCTAAAAGAAATGGTGAGCTGCAATTGAAGCACCCCCTCCTGTTAAATCAGCAGCAGCTTAGAACCAAATATAGTGTTGCCTTGCTTAGTGGCGTTAATCTGTTCCCGGAAAGACGTTGCTAAGCAATTTCATCACTAAACGGAATAAAAAAGCCCATAGAAACGCATTAAAACACCATTAATGTCTTCCTATGGGCTTAAAAACTAACCTTATGCGAAGATCCTCCATAGGGGCGGCCATTTTCGGTGCCTCTAAAGCGAGGCAACACAGCAGGTGGCCATTTTGTTTTTCTGGCGGCCATTTTGGAACCGCCAATCAGCTGGCCGAAAATGGGGGCTTTGCAGTGATCGCTTCCCGCAAAGCGATTTTCCCCCATAGGGACCATCGCTAAGCGATCGCTCTTGCAATGGCCAAAACCCCATCACTAAACGATTTTGTCGCTCAATGGAGCGATCGCTAAGCGAGGCACCACTGTAGGAGCACAGGCTCCTATTAGATCCTAATGCCACAGGCACAGCTGATCTAGTAGCAGCAGGAGGGGAGCAGGGAGGGAAGCTCTGCCTCCTGTCAGATCAGCAGCAGCACTAGAACCTAATCAGAGCATGCTGACAGGAGGCGGAGCTTTGCTCCCCTCTCACCTCCTGCTCACGGTTCATCTGTCTTAATCAGGGGTCTCAAACTCAATTTACCTGTGGGCTGCTGAAGGCAGAGTCTGGGTGAGGCTGGGCCGCATCAGATTTTCCGCCAAGCAGAGCAAGAGCCTGAGGAAGCCGCCCAGGAGTTTCCTTAGCCCAGCTCGGGCTCTGAGGAGGAGGGGGGCGTCAGCCCTTGTCGCTGGCCACGACCCCCTCAATTTCCTTCTTCACTACCAGCAGCAGCAGCAGGACAAAGAAGTGGAGAAGGAAAGGAGCACCAGCGACCGCCTAGCAAGGGGGAGGGCACAACATAAAATTTTTTAAAACTCTCACAGAATCACCTTGCCAAAGGAGAAAAGCCCCCATTGGTACCTGCGAAATTAAACAGAACAGGGTGCGCCCCCAGAGGTGCGCACGCACACAAACACACACACGTACAGAGGCCCGGCAAACTTCCTTTGGAGGCCCCCCTCAAAAAAAGGCACACTCAGCAGCAGCAGCTATCCCCACCACGACAGGGGAGTAAACTTTGCGAGGCGAGCCCAGGCAGCCTCCAGAGCCGAGGCAGCTGAAGCAGGACGAGGAGGAGGAGGAGGAAGCACCACTGGGCGCTGAGGCAGCTGCTGGCCGGGCTGGTGCTGGGGGTGCCGAGAGAGGAAGAGAGCCAGAGAGCCACTTCCCTGGAAGAGGCAGCGGCAGCTGCTGTTGGCGGCTTGGAGGTGCCCTTTGAGGACGGGCCAGGAGCAAGCTCCGCTCTCAGACATCACTCGGTGTTGGCTCGGGCACCTGGGGAAAAGAGCCAGCAGCATGCCTCACTCGCTGGCTCTCTCCCAAGATAGTGCCTCTTGCACCCTCCGTCCAGAACTGCAACCTGCCAGCCAGCAGACAGGCAGGCTTGCTTGCAGGCTGCAGTTCCGGATGGAGGGTGCAAGAGGTGCTGTCTTGGGAGAGAGCCAGTGAGCAAGGTGAGGCTTTTTTTGACTCTTGACAGCAGAGGATGCGTGGGCGCTTCGGGGGGGGGGAGGCATGGCAGGGGCCACAAACTATCATCTGGCGGGCCGCAAACGGCCATTTCCTGGAATTTTGAATCATGGATACAATAGCACAATACCCATTTATAAACTGGAGGTTTTTTAAAGGAACTGAACATTCACTTAACAGCATTTGAGGGCCGCATAGCTTCTGAGCATAAGCAAAGTTCATTTCTGTACAGCAAGGCAAAATAGCAACAACTCAAAGCTTCCTGCCATCAAGGTAACTAAACACTCCAAAATTAGGATAGTGCCAGGAATAGAGAAATGAAACAGGTCTTGAAAATCACTTCTCATGAAACAAGAAAGCAAATGTTTGATCTCAACAGATGAAGGACATTCCTAAAGAAACGAGTAGAAATAATGTTCTCAAGTCTATTCATGTCTCAGTCAAGGTGAATCCCAGCATTCATGCTCCCTCGTTTCTCAGTTTCTTCACATATAATATTTCTTAAATTATGACTATTTTTAAAGAATATTTATATGATTTGTCTCAAAAAAGAACAACACAGCTTCTTTGTCAACAGAAAAGAGAGGCAGGTTTCTAAACTACTTATCAAATTTCCTTCAGTGCCACTAGAGGTCAGCATTTCAACAAGCATCTTCAGCAGGGCAATTTGAAATACTGTAGAGTTGTGGGATGGCAACTTTTAATTTTTCTTCAGCAACATTATGAATGACCTGGTTAGGAATAACTGGGTTTCAAGGCCTATTCTCCTGAGGACTTTCACTTAAACCTATAGGTGCTTTACATACCACTTGGAAGTTATCAAGTCAGGAAAGTTGTTGCATGGACCTCCCCTTAAAGAGTCCTACAAAGGTTTATAGACCTCCAGGAAAGAATCAGAAGCCTGTGTTTATCACAGCTGGCATGTATCCTAAAAAGGTTAATTCCAATATGACATCCTTTTATACCATCTGAAGAGAAACCAGAGTATGACAGCCTTTAAAAAAAAGGGCTGAAACAATTCAAATTTCCCATGTTCCTCAATGATTACTTTGTTATTTTCTCAAATGATGAGATAACATCATTGTTACTCTCAAGTAGACCATATCTTCCTGTCTGGTTATCGGTACATTTCGTTTAGCTCCCATTGCTCATTTTTGTTGCTGTTATTGCTCTGTTTCCTCATCTTTTTTTTTTGCTTGGAACTATTGTGGAAACAATCTGTTTGGTCCTTGCAGAACATTGCTGGGTGATCTTGAGAACACATATCAAAATGTATACAGTGAGGCATAATATGAGAAAGAACACTTTCCCTCTTTCCTCCCCTAGTTTGTACTGCCATGCAAATAACTTTACAGGTTTTTTCTACTATAATTCTTGCATTACATCAGTTGATAGTTCAAATGTTGCATTACATCAATTGATAGTTTATACTGATAAACCATTTTAAAGCTATTTTTTGCTTTATTTTTAAAGGAGTTTCAGTCAATAAATATATGCAATGGAAGCATGAAATATATGTACAATGAGAAGTTTGGGAAAATCATGTCTCTGAAAACTGTAATTGAAAATAATGATTAATCCTTTCCTAATTTAAGGAGTTTTGCACTGTACTGATACAGTACTGAACCACTTCAGCCCATCACTTTTTTAAAAGGATGTCAGAGCAAGAGCTATATGTAATGGAAGCACAAACTACATGTATAGTAAAAAAATGTTAGATCCATGTCTTGAAAAATTATAATTTTAAGTGAAATGATTGCTCTGGTCAAGTCTTGCAAATATAGTGATACACTGCTAGACTGCCTCAGAATTATATTGGTTGTTCAGTTCCTTTTGTTGAATCAACAATTGTCTGTAAGAGAAACCTGGAATAGATTTACAGCAAAAATTTGTAAATCCATTTCTCAAAAACCTGTAGTCTTTATTCTTTTATTAAGCAAGGCACTCAATGAGTGAGTAGGAACAAGATACAAAAGAAGGTAAAAAGGTAGTGGGAAAATGTCGATTGGCAGAGGAGGATGCCAGATAAGACTGGGGGAAGGCTAGTAGAAAAATGTTGCTACCCTGTTTGTCTGAAAATAAGACCTAACCTGAAGATAAGCCCTAGTATGATTTTTCAGGATGCTCGTAATATAAGCCCTACCTGAAAAACAAGCCCCAGTTAAGTGAAACCCCGCCCTCCACCATTGTGCAGCAACCAGAAGAAGACATAACTGTAAAATAAAACATCCCCTGAAAAAAAAGCCCTAATGCATTTTTGGAGCAAAAATTAATATAAGACCCTGTCTTATTTTCAGGGAAACATGGTAACATCACCCCTATCCTGCACCAAACAAAACTAGGGCATGTGAAATATATAATTGGTAAGATCTGTAACTATGCAGCACAACAAGCATAGAATTATAGAATCATAGAAAAGTGAAGTTGGAAGGGGCCTACAAGGCCATGAAGTCCAATCTCCTGCTCAGTGTAGGAAGACAATCAAAGCATATCTGCCAGGTGATTATCTAAGTATGTCTTGAATCCCTCCAGTGTTGGAGCACTCACCAGCTCCCGAGGTAACTGGTTCCACTGTCATACTGCTCTAACAGTTAGGAGGTTTTTTCCTGATATTCAACCAAAATCTGGCTTCCTTTCACTTGAGCCCAATGTTGTGTGTCCTGCACACTTGGGATGATCAAGAACAGATCTTGCCCCTCCTCCGTATGACAGCCTTTCAAATATTTGAAAAGTGCTATCATATCACCCCTCAGCCTTCTTTTCTCAAGGCTAAACATGCCCATTTTTTCAGCCTTTCCTCATAAGGCTTGGTTTCTAGCTCCTAATCATCCTTGTTGCCTCCTCTGAACTTGCATACATTAATGCAGAACAGTCACAGTGTCTGGTTATGCCCTCTGTTTTGGAGATGCAGGGAGACATACATTTTCCTCTCCCACTAGCCAGGAGACAAAGATTCCCACTGTTATCATGATAAAGGGGAAATGAACGGAACCCCTTGAACAGCCACTGAAAATAAAATTGCTTCCAATTTTTTTCTTTCTAACTCCCACCCCATTCAGTTTTCCTCTTGGATGATGTCCTGATTATGCCTTTTAATGTCTATTTAACCCTTAGAAAGAGCATTGCTTCAGAAATATGAAACTGATACAACAGATAAAAGAACTTTGTAGAGATACATAGTGAGAAATCAACATGTATGATTTTCCCCAATGCTGTATCTTCCCATGAAGAGAAATTTCCTCTAACAGTCTCCTCTTACGGTTTTGCTCTCATCATAAGCATCCTTCAGTCGGGAGAGACTATGGTAACGTGCTCTGTATGGAGGACTTGGAACGGCATCTAGTGTTTCGATGCCGTACGCTAAGCTGGAGTGTCCTCTCCAGGGCACGAAGCCTGGGTAAAATAATACGGAGGATAGGCTGTTACCCAAGCAAGCAGAAAATCCCCCCTCTCCACATCACTGAAATAGTCCAATAGAAAGGCAAGAGCCAATACAACTGGTTCCAGCAATGTCGCAGGAGTTGCCGGAACGACACGAACTGCCTTCAGGACTCCAGCTCCGGATTTTGCCTCTAGGTTAACTCCTGAAGCCTTTTCCATGAGTGGATATAGCCACAAAGCAGAGAAGGTTTGAAATTGGAGTTTTCCTTCTCCTTAAAAACACAATTGTGATAAATAATTAATAGGAAGAAAGAAGGAGGTGGAAGGAAGTAACCCTAAGAGTCATAAACTGCAGATAGACTAATGAAAAGACAAGAGGGGGAAATACATGGCCACCCGTCTGCTTGTTCCTCCACTCCATGCAGTGCTACTCTAACACAATTCTATATAGATGAGAAGGCCCCTACTTTTATAGTCAAAGCAAAGCTCCTTCTCCACACAAGAGTGACAGTGTGGTGTGCTAGTTACAATGCTGGATTAGGATTTAGGGGATCCAGTTTCTAGACCCCAGCAAGCCGAGGTTATCTTGGGCCAGCCATTCAGGCTGGTAGCCTGACCTACTGTATGTTACAGAATTGTTCGGAGGATAAATGTAGTGGAAGAAGGAAGAGACATAGACGCCATCTTGATCTGACGGGAAGACAAGTGGGATGTAAGTGTAACTAATCAGGGAACCAAGGTGTTGCCAATGCACTGATGGCTTAGGAAGCATCTTTTTACCAAGTGGGTGCTGTATCTGGCTTATTAGTATGCATCTGAACTGCTTTTAATGCAAATGTGTTTTTAGCATTATAACTAGCTTAAGTTGGCCTTAATGCTGTCAATGTTTGTGGTTTTATATGTTAATTTTTAGCTTATGTTGTTGTAAGCCACCCTGAGTCCCAGTCTGCAGAGAAAGAGTAGAAATCAAATAAAGCAGTGAACAAAGAAAATGCAAGCTCTCTCTTCTCAGTTTCTCAGTCAGCACACACTCATCTGCAACTATATATTACTCATTTCGTGTCCTTTTTCTTTCTCAAAACATATTCCCCCAAAAAACACACAGATGTACCCTCACCCGAAGTATTCTTACCAGCAGCAACTTCAAAAAAAATAAAATAAATCAGAGAGCACTTCTAAGGACGAAACTGCTGCTGGAAATTGGGGGGAAGATGAAGCAGGGAGCTTTTTTCCTCACAAACCCAGAGACATGTACCTTCTTTCATCATTGCTTGCTATCTTGCGCGACTGACCATCCTGCAGTACAATGTTCCTATTGCCATATCAGTCTTCTGAGAAAACCCATTTGAACTACCACTTTCTTTATCTTGCTGATAATTTGGCGGATTTAAGAGGATACAGCTTAGTTGCACAGAGGATGTATGTGGCTGCAAAGGGAAGGAGGAGAGAGACCAACTTTAGGTTTCCTAGATTGTCCCTCATGTATTCTGTTTTATGCTGATTTTTTTACCAGCCTTAAGATAATGCATATAAGGTTACTAAGCTCATTTCCATTCCATACAATCATGTCTCTTTCCTTAGACTGCTTTTCATTCTACTTGAGAAGCTGGGTGATCATGGCTTTTGCGTCTTCCCCTTAGTTATCTAGAAACAAGGATTTTCTAATATTTTTCCTATCACCGTGCATTTACTAGAATAAATAGTAACTCCCATGTCAGCTTAGCCAACAGTTTCTATGTGGTTGCTTTCCAGGGTCAAAAGTTCCTCTCTTCCCATGGGAGTGGATGTCTACTACAAGTGAACGTGCAGCTTTACTCTCTGAAACTCACCAAGAAACTAGCCATTGAGAATCATGCCCACGCCTATCTATCTACATAGCATAGCCCCCCTAATTTTTTTTTTTTGCAAAGTCCAAGATGTGGTTTTATTTTTTTGTTGTGTCTATTAAATGGGTATGCTTTCTGTTCCATTCTGAATGTCTGTGAAAGGTACTTTTTATGTGCTAATTTCCTTACAATAAAAACCTTACTGTACATTACTGACTGATGCCATGAAGTATACATGTCAAGGCAGAGTGACTGTTCCTAGTACATAACATGTTTTATATGTTTGAGATATATTGTGCATGGTTTAGTTAAGTGATAAACTTTTATAATGAGGCTGGAGTGCATCTTACATAAAAGTCCAGCTCTTATTTTTAATCTTTTTGTGTGTTTATTAGAAATGTGTTTCAGTTTATCAGGGTGGCACAGAGAGCAAGGAACCCTTTCCACCTTAACTATAATGAAGTGGTTCCATGTGCAGTCAAAGTCTATAAAAGTTAAGTATATTTAATTTACAAACTGAAAACATAATGCACATGAGAGGTCTCATGGTTATAGCTCAGGGCAGGAAGTCCTTCTCTCCATGTTCTTGCTTATGTATTCCATAATTTGACAGATATTTGTGATCGGCCCTGCAAGATTCTAAGCACAATTTTCTGAAGACAAAAGGGAAGAATAATTCTCTGTCTTGACTCTTCTGACTATTTTATCTTCTTAAGTATTCTTTTAAAACTTCAAAATTTCAAAGCAATCATTACTAACAGAAAATGACTTACAATATGTTTTAGAGATGAAGAGTTGGTATTTTCCTTGCCAGAGCTTAGTATCTTCCTCATCACACAGTATTGTTCATTTTCAATACATCCACAGAATTTAATGGATAGACTCTTGGGATAATACTTTATATTCTCCTTTCAGTGAGCACTCAGAGTTGATTTCCTTCAGAATGGGTTAATGCAGGTACTATATAACAAAAATGAAACCAAAAAGTATTGCGGCATCTTTAGATCACCAGCTTTCTTTCAGTATGAGTTTCATGAATAACAATTCACTTCTTGATACACACCGAGTACAATATTTAGGCCGCAGAGTTATGTACATGGTTGTACAGGAGGGATCAGAATGAAAAGGGATACAGCTTTGGCTTTCAGATACAGTCCTGAAAGCCAGATCATAACTCCCTGGATTCCCCAGTGTCACTAGGCATTATGAGAACAACGGATCCTATTAGCTAAATATCAAAATGGAGACTTCTCTCATCCCATCTTAAAAATCATTTTAAATCTTGGTTCCCTGTTAATTAATTTTTTCATTGATAATTTTATAGTGGCAACTGATGATTTCTAGTTCTATGTCTTTTACAAGCCAAACATATTCAGTCAGGGGTATGCACAACTGAGTTCAATGGTGTTTACTCATACATAACTATGAACAATAAGCCCTTGGGTTTCAGGAGAAGACCCACCACTACTAGCTAAGATCTGCCTCTGATGTCATGTCTGCCCTCACTCCTACTGTCCACACCTTGGACAGAGCACATATGGTGAACATACAGCAGTTCACTCAGCGTCCAATGCAGTTCCCATTGTCTACCACCAGAGGCACTGTTGGCAAGGGCAGATCAGAGTCATTATCCAACAACGCACAGCACTCTAGAAATTGCTTTTCCCTGCTGTAAAGGAAGCCTGCTGTACGTGTGTAGTCTCACATTAAGAGCAACATCTACTTGTACCATATTTGTACCATAAGGCACTATCATACTCTGCTGGGGAGTAGCACAGGGATAAAGCTGTTCTTGTTGGTGGTGGGTGAGCATACCAGTCTGATTCAGCCAGTTTCCTAAGTATGTAAATTCTGATGGCAAGTTTCTTTTTGGTGTTTAGACAATGTTTTTTGTAGAACAGGTTTCAATCAAGAGTGATGTTCAAATAGTTTGGGGTAGGGTTCCAAAATCTTGCCTTCCCAGCTAACTTGAAGCTTCCTCTCTGCTCCTCTGTTTTTTAAATGGAAGCTACAGTCCTGTGTTTTTAAAGGGTTTACTTTCAGCAAGTTGTTTTTATAATATAACAAAAGACCTTGCAATGCAGAGGCCAGCAGTTGTATGGCAACAGAGAAGCAATGGCATTAGCCCCGGATTAACCATTAAGCAAAATAAGCATGTGCTGAGGACATCAATAAAGGAAGGGGGCAAACCATAATTTTTTTCAGTGCTGGATTTTCTATGGACCATGGTGCAAATTGTGCACCCTCCTTAAAAAAAAACAGCCTCCTCCCAGGATTGACTATTGGCAGGTAAGGAACAAAGCCAACCAACCTCCTAGCTTGGAATATTGCAGGATAAAGAAATAAACTAGTTGATTCAGACTTCCTTCAGTACCTTCAGACATTTGATATAATTTGCCTCCAAGAAACCTGGCTCTTGGAGAAAACTAAATTTACAGGGATTTAGGACATGGGACCATTCTGTCCAGAAAGCCTCTCCTTCAGGCTGTGGCAGTGGAGGATTCGCTATCTCAATCCCCTCTATGCTAGAAGTGGAGGGAGAAGAAATGGCTGACTTATACTTTAATTTGTGGCAGGTTTTGGCGATCAAGGATTGCAAACCAGGCCCCTTAATTTGTGTTAATGGCTATCTTCCACCAAGACTTATTGGCTCCTCAACAGAAGTTTGGGGTAAGCTGGAAAATTTATTTGACACTCTACCTACTTTGTATCCTAATTATCGTCTCCTAATTTGTGGTGATTTCAATGCTAGAATGGGCAACAATTATTATATGATGGAAAAAAGCCCTAAGATTTAAGCTTGGAAGAAATATAAACAACTCTGGAACCTCTCAAAATAAGATCATTAACAAGTACAGCCAATTTCTAATTTGCTTGATTTATAAATTCCAACTTGTCTGTCTTAATGATTCCTATTTGGATCACTCAAAAGGTAATTTAACTGATAAGGGAGCTAGTATAGTTGACTACATCCTGGGATCACCTGCTGTGATCCCTTATATGGAATCACTAGTGACCATCTCCCCTTACAGTGGTTTTGAAATTTCAACAAATATAATCTAGAGCAGGGGTGTCCAACCTTTCACCTTCCCTGGGCCACATTAGAAGATGAAAATTTGGTTTGGGCCACACATAAATTTGGTTTGGGCTGCATGGGGGGGGGTAGCCCCAGCCATCCTCTGCAGCCCCGCTCCAAGCGCGCTTACCGGCAGCTGTGATCTCAGACAGCAGAGGCTGCCATCTTCGACTCTGGCAGATTTATGGGGCCGGGAGGGGGTCCACCTATTGATGGAGATGGCGCAATGCAGTCACACAGCCCTCCCTCTCCCCTCCCACTCCTTCCTTCCTTCCCTCTCCCCCCCCCCACCGATGTGACGTGCCCCGGCCACAAGCACTGGCAGTGTAACTTAAAACTTTGGAATTTCTTAATAAAAAATTGCACTGGGCCGCATTACGAGCCAACCTGGGCCACATGCGGCCTGTGGGCCGCGGGTTGGACAAGCCTGATCTAGAGTTTTAGCAGATCATATACTGTAATGCCAGGTCATTTACAAGGAGAAAAATATCTTAAATGGTCCCTCAAAACATGTGCCAGTTGATGACAGATGTTGGGAACAATTAAGCTCCAAGAGCTACAACCACATGCTCCCATTGGTACTGACAAAGTCACCTCTCACCATCAGAGAGAATATAAAATCTCCCTCAGAGAGAAAAGGAATGTCTTTTTTTTAACTGATAATTGGAAATCCCTGGGCCATGCTCTTATAGAGGGGAATGAACCAAAATTTTAGAAGTTGATATGGAGGGGCTTCTCTCAGAAAGCCTTTGAGATTGCCAATCTAGTTACACTGATAGTATGGGTCTCCCATTTTTGTGGCCTCTTTGGAGTGGCATGCATCCACAGAATGCAAACAAGATTCCACGTTATCTCTCAGAATGGCTGCCTGTCTCTCCTGCAGAAATTGGGGTTCTGACCTCGACTCTTCATAATGGTAAGGCCCCAGGTGAGGATATGATTCTTGCTGAGAGACTTGTGGTCCCCTATTTTAGCCAATCAATTTAGCTGCATTAACTGCACAGGAAATCTTTCCCCAGGTTGGTACACCAGCCTTATTGTGCCACTTCTTAAGAAAGGCAACCAATCAGACCCCTGTAACTACAGATCAATTAGCCTCCTTGGTGTGGCTTCCAAACGTAATGCACAGTATCTTCTGAACAAGCTTCTTGAATGGGACAGTAACCATTCTGTTATATTTGAGGAACAAGCAGGTTTCGGAAAGGGCAGAAGCACACTAGATCAGACTTTTGACTTACATCACTTACTCAAAAAATTCACTAAGGGACAAAATAAGTACTTTATATCTTTGCAACCTTTGGAGATTTTTTCATCAGCCTTTGATCTGACAGACTGAGAGCACAAATTGGCCCCAATAAACATTGATAGAAGACTCCTGTGGCTTATACAGCAGCTACATCAAAACAATAAGTTGCAGGTGAGAACTGGCCTACAAGGTACTCTATCAGAACAAATTTGTATCAGCTGAGGGGGTGAAACAAGGTTGCATCTTAGCACCTTTCCTATTTAATTTTTACATTAACGACCTGATCTTTGGAATGGCTTCCCCTTCATTCTTCTCTCCAGGTATTGTGGGATCTCAGTGCCGCTAGGCTGATAATTTGGTTTTGTTATCCCAGAACAAAACTGGCCTTAAAAGTCAAATTTGGACAATTCTGCAAAGCCAAACAATTAACTATCAACTATTCAAAAACTAAGATATAAAGGTCTTTGAGAAGAGAGCCCCCAAGCGTTTTGGTCACTTGATGGTCATAGCATTGAGCAGGTGCAATTATTTAAATATCTGGGCCTGCATTTCAGCAAGAAAGGTTCTTGGAAACAACACCTAAATGCTATAACCTTATTAAGTGCCAGATTTATTGGGCAGCTGAAGAGGGTTTTTTTTTAATGTCAGAGGGGGCCAGCTAATAAATCCTGCCCTCAAGGTTTTTGTTGTGAAAATTTTGGCTCAAATGCTTTATGGGGCAGAAATAAGGGGAAAGGAAGTAGAGACCAATTTGGAGATTGTGCAGAATAAATTCATGAGGCAGATACTGGGGCTCTCTCCAGGGACTCCTTCGCTTCATATTAGGGGTGAGCTGGGTCTCTCTTCAATTATGGCCATGAATGATTTGGCCTATTTTAGATATTGGTGTAGACGAAATAGCATGGACAACCATTCCTTTACCAAGTGCTGCTGGCTGGAGCAACTGCAGATGGGAGGGTGGGCACAGTGGTGTCAAGATAAGTTAAAGGTTTACAGTCTTTCCATGGAAAGGTTTATTTGTTTTAGCCCTCAAGCTCTTAGGAACTGGATCTTTGACTCTGATGCCAGCCAAGAGAGGGCTGCCACTGTTGGGTCAAAATTCTCTATCTGGTATCCTCAGCTTCAAGTTAATCATGCAAGGCCATACTGCATTAAGACACTATCTTTCCCATAACTCCATAGAGCATTTACAGAACTCAGATTCCAACAGATGCCATTTACAAGGTGATATCGAGGAACCTCAGAATGAATGTGCATCTATGACTGTAATCAGATTGAGATATAGCTTGCTGTTTATTGTTCTGTCCCCTTTATATGGATCCTAGAAAAAGATTTCTGTTACCTATCATCCAGTCATTTGCCAACTGCTCCTCTGAGGAAGCAGTATTACATCTACTGTCTGACCATCAGTTATTTTTACTCTGTAGCCCCATTTGTGCTGGCAGCCAAGAAGTTGCATTCCTGTTTTGTCAAGGATCATGATGCTGTATAGCTGCCACAAACATGTGCAGCAAGCTTGGTTGCTTTGAAGGATGCTATGATCAGTTGGATGGCAAGCGTCTTAGTGAGCTATTGCAATTACCGGTTTTAAACTGGAAAAAACTTTCCTCCCTTTAATGTATCATATATTATATACTATATATTATAAATGCCTTTTGTCAGAAACAATAGAGTATTTTATAGCTACTGTATTATAGATTATAAACCAGTAAAAACTAAAAAGTATAAAGACTCACCTAGCGAGAAAACTCATGTTTTGAGTGAAATAATCAATCATCATCATCACTTGGTGTTTTTTTTTTAAAAAAAAATTGGGAGGTTGAGTGGGATAAAAAGAACTGCTGGTCTTTTAGACCCTTGACCTCTACACTATACTATATGCAAGCCAAAGAAATAGCAGGAGTTTTAACTTTTGTTTGAGCTTTTCAGTTTACAGATTCTGACAAAATCTGTCTACATTAATCAAAGCATGAGAGTGCAAGGTTTGGATTGTACATATGATTTTGCATACAATACATAGTTCTTTTTTGCCACATGCAATACAATTAAATTACCATATTTTCATGCATATAATATGCACATTATATGGTTTGTTTCCAAGCCATGAGACTTGCCCTGTGTTATATTTGTAGGGGCGCCACAATCTTTTCAGTGTTTAGGGCGTTGAAGGGTCTTAATCTGTTCCTGAATGGCATAAAGCCCGGGGTGGTAGTGGGAGTTCTCTCTTTTGAAACAATGCCTGCCCTCTTTCTGTGACATCACAAGGTTCTGCTTCACGGCATCAGATTTTGCCACTGAATTTTCAGGGAATAGAACAATGCTGATCTGGCAATCTTACTTACGAGCCCCATTTGAGAGTCTAACTCTGAAGGTATCTCATATCCACATGCAGCTGATATGACTGTTAAAATTCATTATCTCATCACACACCTCACTCTCTGCCTGATGTTTGGTAACATCTTGCTTGGTGAAGAGATTTGTTAGTCTTGAAGCCTTGCACAAGCTGACTTAACAAAAGTATGGCTACAATATGCATAAAATTTTTTAAATCCTGAGGACAGAGAAACCAGTAGGGTGTGTACACACTATGCACTATTTTGAGCTGTTTCAAAAAAGCGGTCATTTGTTTTCTTCAACAAAAGCAGGAGCTAGTGAAAGATAGAAGAATGGAAAGCAATTAGGAGGAGCTCAGAAGTCAACCAGACAAGTTCACCAGGGAAGATAACAAAGACAACCATCTGCCTTTCATCATAGGATCCAACGGCACCTTAGGAGTAGGAATCTACAGAAAACCTACACACATTGTTTGCAGTTTGATTCTCATCACCCATTGCAACACAAACTAGAGGTCATCAGGATGCTAAACCGCAGAGCAAGAAACATCCCCACCTCCACAGAAGCAAAGAAGAAGGAAGACGGAATCTGAAGACAGCTCTTAAAGCTTGTGGATATCCAAGATGGGCCTTTAACAAGGCGAAGTCCTGACCCAGGAGGACAATGGAACAGTCTGAGACCCAGAGCTGATGGAAGAACCTGGTCATTCCTTACATGGTGGGTGTGTCTGAAAAGCTCAAAAAGATATTTGGTAAATACCACATCGCCATGCACTTCAAACCCATAAACACACTAAGGCAGAGACTTGTCTACCCAAAAGACTGGATACCAAAACACAAAAGGAGCAATAGAGTATATGTGGTCCAATGCAAAGTGGAGTGTTTGGAGCTCTACATTGGAGAAACTAAACAGCCACTAAACAGGAGAACGGCCCAGCACAGGAGGGGCAATGGCTCAGGACCATAATCAGCAGTGTTCCTTCATTTGAAGGACAAAGGACACTCATTTGATGACCAAGATGTACTCATTTTGGATGAGAAGATAGGTGGTTTGAGAGAGGGGTTAGGGAGACCATATATGTGCATATAGAAAATTCCTCAACAGGGATGGAGGCCTTAGATACAATCATCTGTCTCTTATTTATCATGCTGTCCTTTCATCCCTCCCCAGAAAGATCAGGAGCACACACCACAAAGACCACTGTTAACAGCTGTTAATGACCCATGACAATGGGTGAAGAAGGACTGCAGAAGTAGGATTTTCACTCACTTCCACATTCTTTGTCCATCTAATGAGCTTATTCAGACAAGGGGGAAGTGAAACCAACTTGGGGTCTCCTACCAACTCTCATCATAGAGTAGCAAATCATTTCAGCCTAATAAGTTCAGCAGCTGAAAAAAGCTACTTGGATGAGTAGCAAATCATTTCAGCCTAATAAGTTCAGTTGCGATGACTCAACTTCCAGATCCAGAGAAGCTGGACACCACAACAGCAGGGGGAAATTTGTCAGTAAGCATAATGCTTTTCACAAATCTGCCTACACCAATTAAAAACCTTCCATAGTACTTTTGAAACTGTTCAAAGACCATAAACATGGTTTGTAAAAGCACCAGTCAACCATCATACTAAAGGAAAAGAGAGAGAGAGAGAGAGAGAGAGAGAGAGAGAGAGAGAGAGAGAGAGAGAGAAACTACAACGGTATTGGAACATTTCCGCTTTGAATTCCAGTAATTTATAGCTATTGTGTTTGCCTGACCTGTGTATGTTACAGGGTGTGTATATGTGTATGTGTGATTTGAATCTTATATAATTTGTACTCTTGTAATTTTTTATCCTATACTGTACTTCCTCTTAAAGCCGTATTCTGTATATTGCCAGTTCCAATCCTTCAGTGAGTTTCCAAGGCCAAATGGGAATTTGGACCCTGATCCCAGTCTCTCACTCTAAGCGCATATCACACTGGGTATGGGTCTGATTAGCCAGTAGTTAAACCCAAACAAGGAAATTCTGTAGGATTCAAGTTATTTTAAAACAATTTTTCTGCAACTCACCATAATTGCACAGTGTATGCTTTTGTTTCACAGGGTAAGTTATTGCTGGCTATGCTTACAGTTACTATAGATTGCTGTATCCAATACAGTATTCAGATCCTACTTTAATTAACTGAAATAATTTATATCATACATTTCTACTAAAATTAATGTTCAATAAGCCTAACAAATACAAATAAAATAGCAATTGAAAATAAAAATGTGTAATTAATAAGGAAAAATGTCTTCTTTCCCACCAACACAGTTATTCTGTTTATTCTGGCCCAGGATTTTTTGTATTGTTGTGGAAGATTGGAAAGTAGTTTTGGATATAATCACTAAGACTTTGAGGAGGTACGAAGCTTTAAAAATATAACTTGGATTTTCCAATTGAGGTGTTTATTGTGTAATTGTTATGTCTTACTGATGTAATGTTAGGGTTTAGATGTCACAATCTAGTAACTCTTCTATGTTAATTGTATCTGAAACACATAAGAAAATTCAGCAGATTCCACTATCAAATGATGTGATTTGATCCCACATTCCAGATATTAGTCAGGATATTTTACTGCAAGTAGTACAAGATATTAAAACTAGTCCTCTGAAAGTGAGTATTCAGTTGGATGAATCAAATGATGTTGATAATTATACTCAGCTATTAGTATTTGTGTGATACATAAAGGATAAGCAAATTCTGGAAGAATTTTTATTCTGTGAGCAACTGGAGTTGATGGTAAAAGGAACGGATGTTTTCAATCTCATTACTTTTTTTTTTTTTGAAACATCAAATACCAATGGATGTAACAGGCTCAATTTACACTGATGGTGCCCCTGTGATGTTAGGCAAAAATTCTAGATTTTTTTGTATATATGAAGAAAGAAGTACTGCAAGTTACAACAACTCATTGTATGTTGCACCGCCATGTACTTGCATTGAAAACTTTGCCAGAGAGGTTAAAAGAACACCCAGCTATGACAATAAATGTACTAAATTATATCCAAGGATGGGTGCTTAATCATTGTATCTTGCATGCTTTTTAAAGAAGAAATTGTTGCTGTGCTTCATCACACTGACATAAGGTGGCTCTCCAAGGGATGTATGCTAAGCAGGGGGTTTTGAAATACATGAGGAAATTATTCAGTTTCTTATTAACCAAAATTGTAATTTAATTAAAGACTTTGAAAGAAGAGGTGCAATACTTCGACTGGCATACTTAGCAGATATATTCATTCACCTGAATGAATTAAATATATCAATGTAAGGATATGTTAAGAACATAATAACAGTTACTGAAAAATTATCTGCTTTTATTGAAAAACTACAAATTTAGATATGTTGAGTTGAAAATGGTAATTCTGCAGTTTCCCTTGCTTGATGAAATCATTCTGGAAGATGAGAAAATCACAATTTTACCTGAACTGATAATACATTTGCAACAATTGAGTGAATCTTTTCATGGATATTTTTCCACAGGAGATATTGGCAAAGAGCAGATATGGATACTGGATCCATTACTTTTTTACCTTTATTCTATACACAATGGTAATGTAATAAATGACTGTGTTATTGAAATATGGGCCAATGCATGTATTCAAAATGAATTTGAAAAAATGAGAACAATTTTGGCATGATCAGATAGAACCATTTCCACAACTAGCAAAAGCAGCATTGCAGACACTTCTATCATTTTCTACCACCTATCTGTGTGAAATGGGATTTTCATCACTTTTGCATATAAAAACAAAAAACAGAAATCGCTTAAATGCAAGTGATGACATATGCGTGGCTCTTTTGAAAAAGGAATCCCACTAAAAAATCTTGAAATAAACAAACAAACAAACAAACAAACAAAAATAAATTAGACACTAAAATTGGGACATTGTTTTAATTCAATACATACACGTGTATCTGCTTTTCAGTAAATAAATTGTTTTGCAATAAATGTACCTTTCTAACAAATAAATTGGAACACATTTTCAATGGGGTGCAAAAATGTATTTTGATATTCAATGGTGTGCCAACAACAAAAAAGATTAAGAAGCTCTGCTCTACTAGGAGCTGCCAGTCTGTACATGCCCACAATTCTTGGATTTCTTCATCTGTTCTTTTTGTCATACAAAGATTTTTTGTGAAGCTGTTCCCTTTCTTACGATAATGTAAAGAAAGAAAAAAAAAACCAGACCAACAACCTCCTCTGTCCCTTGATAAAAATAGCCTGACCTGGCACTGCATGGAAACAAGGAACTTTTTAAACCTCTGCTGATCTGGAGGCTCCTGAACTGTACTGGCATTATGGCATGTGTGGAAGGGGAGTTTAACCATTAATTCCTCTGTTATAGCTATGACAAAAATAACTGCCAGTCGATTTGCTTTTGAGGAAGATCACTTCAGTGCTAATATGAATGTGAGTGCAGGGAAAATTGAAGGGGGAAATCTATATGTGTGATCAGATAGCCACTTCTTTATCAAATACCCTATTGCTTCCCTCCAGCTCACTGTACAGTTAGCCTTACCGAGGAAAGGTCAGTGTTACTTCCACAAAGGCAAGTCATTCTTTACCAACATTTTATAACTGTTTGAAAGGATGGTAAATGACTGCTGTTTCAATTATCAGACTTTATATTCTGTACAAAGAATAAAACCACTCTGAAATGACTATGTTCGGATCTCTTGTACGAGCACCACCTGGCTTACTGTGTTTTATTGCTGCTGGCTATGAGAACACACTAAAAATTCCTCCCTTCTCACCCTCTCATTCCTAGATGCTACAGAAAACATGCAACCTGGCTCCATGGGGACACCAAACTGTGGTGGAAGCCTAGTGCCTGTTTATTAGATTCTTCCTGAATAAGGGGGGACATTTAAAAAAGTACTCATGTCTAGGGTCACTCTACAAAGACTTTTGTTGTTGTTTAGTTGTTAAGTCGTGTCTGACTTCTCGTGACCCCATGGACCAGAGCACGCTGGGCCCTCCTGTCTTACATTGTCTCCTGGAGTTGGGTCAAATTCATGTTGATAGCTTCGGTGACACTGCCCAACCATCTCATCCTCTGTCGTCCCCTTCTCCTCTTGCCTTCACACTTTCCCAACATCAGGGTCTTTTCCAGACAGTCTTCTCTTCTCATGAGATGGTCAAATTATTGGAGCCTCAGCTTCAGGATCTGTCCTTTTAGTGAGCACTCAGGGTCTATTTCCTTCAAAATGGATAGGTTTGTTCTCTTTGCAGTCGAGGGGACCCTCAAGAGTCTCCTCCAGCACCACAATTCAAAAGCATCATCCAGTCCTGCCTTTCGCATGATGTATTCTGCATATAAATAAGCAGGGGGACAATATAGTCTTGTTGTACTCCTTTCCCAATTTTGAACCAATCAGTTGTTCCATATCCAGTTCTAACTGTTGCTTCCTGTCCCACATATAGGTTTCTCAGGAGACAGATAAGGTGGTGAGGCACTCCCATTTCTTTAAGGACTTGCCATAGTTTGTTGTGGTCCACACAGTCAAAGGCTTTTGCATAGTCAATGAAGCAGAAGTAGATGTTTTTCTGGAACTCTCTGGCTTTCTCTATAATCCAGCGCATGTTAGCAATTTGGTCCCTAGTTCCTCTGCCCCTTCAGAATCCAGCTTGTACCTCTGGGAGTTCTCGGTCAACATACTGTTGAAGCCTACCTTGGAGGATTTTGAGCATAACCTTGAGTGCAATTGTACGGTAGTTGGAGCATTCTTTGGCACTGCCTTTCTTTGGGATTGGGATGTAGATTGATCTTTTCCAGTCTTCTGGCCACTGTTGAATTTTCCAAATTTGCTGGCATATTGAATGTAGCACCTTAACAGCGTCATCTTTTAAGATTTTAAATAGTTTGACTGGAATGCCATCACCTCCGCTGGCCTTGTTGTTAGCCAAGCTTTCTAAGGCCCACTTGACTTCACTCTCCAGGATGTCTGGCTCAAGGTCAGCAACCACATTATCTGGGTTGTCTGGGATATCCAAATCTTTCTGGTATAATTCCTCTGTGTATTCTTGCCACCTCTTCTTGATGTCTTCTGCTTCTGTGAGGTCTCTCCCATTTTTGTCCTTTATCATGTTCATCTTTGCACAAAATGTTCCTCTAATATCTTCAATTTTCCTGAACAGATCTCTGGTTTTTCCTTTTCTATTATTTTCCTCTATTTCTTTACATTGTTCATTTAAGAAGGCCCTCTTGTCTCTCCTTGCTATTCTTTGGAGTATGATAGGGGTATGATAGTACTCTTCAAATACCTGTATAGGTTGTCATACAAAAGGGCAGGATCTGTTCTCGATCATCCCAGAGTGCAGGACACATAAAAATGGGCTCAAATTATAAACCAGATTTTGGACAAAGGTCAGGAAAAAGTCCTGTTAGAGCACTATGACAATGGGAAAAATTACCTTGGGGGGTAGTAAGCTCTCCAACACTGGAGGTATTAAAGAGAAAGTTAGGCAGCCATGTGCCAAATACACTTTAACTTTGGATTAATGCACTGAGGAGGCAGTTGAACTCAATGGCCTTATAAGCCTTCTCCAACTAAATTATTCTATGATTCTATGACTGCAAGAGGAGGAAGAGGGAAACGTCTCTATATCATACACTGATTCTTCCCATATAAAAAAGCACTGGTTTCATTGTACAGTTTTGGCTGTGCGGCCATTTTCTTGGATTTTTGGCAAAATTTACTATAGGGGACGAAGGGAAAATGCTATTTCTTCTGATGCAAACATTGGGCTGGGAGGCAGTCCCTGTAAGACACATGACATTTTTAGTTGGTCTTTGAAACTTTCTCCCCAGAACAGCTTGTCTGATAAGTATCCTCTATTAAGTTTGCATTAATGAAGAGCGACTCTAGCCATTCTTTATCTCTTATAGGATTTGGCGGGGAGTCCCGTATCTGAAGGGCCATAGGTTCCTGAGACTTGTCCTAATGGTCTCTTGTCTCTCTCTCCCTCCCCCTCCCCCCCCATTATTAGCTTCAGCTTTTAAGCTGCTTCTACATGTTCTGTGCCTATAAGTTGTGCTAACGAGAAGGCTGTTTTGATTGTTGTCTGTTCTAGGGGCCCTTTCGGAAGAAAAACGAGGCGGTCGGGGCGGGATTATACAAATGTGCCAACAAACACACCTTCCGCTATCGGAATAATTCCCCGAAGTTTTGGGACATTCTGCACCCCTCAACACACGATTGCCCTTTTATTCGAGCCGTTCGTTGGGAACGCCTCCTAATCCCTTGTTTCTATAGCAACCAGGGTGAGAGAACGGGGGGGGCGGCCGCGAACGGAAGTGATTCCTCTCGCGCTCTTCCCGCCCCCATTGCTGCCCTTTGTACGCCGGCTGACGTGTCTACGGAAGTGGCGGCGAAGGAGGCTCGGCTTGGCGTGTCGGCACCGGCCAGGAAACTTCAGGGTGTTCTTCCCTCTTCTTCCGTCCCTTCCCTTCGCCATGGCTGCCCCGCGGCTCATATTGTCCGTTGCGCTCCTGGCGGCTTCTCCGCCCTTCCTCTCGGCCTTCTACCTGCCTGGACTGGCGCCTGTCAACTTCTGCGAGGACTCGAGCAAGTACGACTGCAAGGTGCGTCGTGGGCAGGAAAGGCAGCCGTCGGTGGGCATTTGGTGGTCCGGAGAAGAACGACGGGGAGGGTCTCTCCTCAGACTTCTGCGGAGGGAGGTGGGGGGGGGGAGAGAGAGAGAGCAGAGTCTTTGCTTTTGAGAGGGAAAGTATCACCGAAGAGTACTAACATTTAATACCTACCCCGATAATAACAACAACAACAGTCCCCCCTGGTAGGCACAGTGCAGTGATAGAAGTAAAGGCAGGACTCCAGCCCAACCACGGAGTCGTAGTCACTAATTTAATATCTGGAGCCATGTAGTCATCCTTTGTAAAGGTGACACCGAATATATTGACAGAAATCTTTTAAGAATATTCTGAACTCCATCATGGGCTTGATCTCTACTCAGTGAATGTCCAGGAATATGGAAGTATACTGTCAACAGGATAGTCAAGTTGAGAGACTCTTATTTGAATTTTTTTTCAATTTCTCCTTAAAATGGGCCCAAGGCAGCTTACATCATTAAAAGACAATCATTAAAAGCTAAAAACAGTAAGTATACAAATATTACAAAGAATCAGACAAATACCACTCTAAGAAATGGTTAGCAAGTAATGCCAAAAACACATTCAGAGCAGTAATGCACAACAATCCATTAAAAAAAAAAACCCACTCAGACAGCCAGTCATGATGAAAAGCTTGTCTGAAGAGAGAGAGAAAGAGACCTGAAGAACTCTTTTTTTTGTGACCAGTGATGGGTTAGAGGGGTGTAAGTCCCCAAACCAAAGGGAGAAAGGAAGAATTACAACTCCTGTATTTCTAAATTACAAACTCAATGTCCTTTATAAGGACTAAAATTATTAGATTAGTCAAGACATACGTCTAGTCTAATCCTATGAAGCTCTGAATGGCTTGGGTCTAAGTTACCTGAAGGACCACTTCTCCTATTTTGAGCCTGCTCAGGAGAGACCTTTCTCTTCATCCCATCAGGCGACATGGGAGAGGGCCTTTTTTGTCAACCTGCAGAGTCTGGAGATTTCTTAAGATGGGCAGTTTTTGTGGTCAAGACACTTGAAAAGAGATGTACTCACCTGATGTAGCTGCTAATTTTCTCTACTTCGAAGAAAAATGTCTTTTGTAGGAAACAGGGTTTTATTGCCACCCACTAGAAATACTGATTCATTCACATCTTTAAGCTTATACTATGGCTGAAATCCTGTTGCTTAGAGATTTGGTGAGACAGTTCACCAAATAACAGGCAATGGAGATAATAGGTAATTACAGTGGTGCCTCGCATAGCGACGTTAATCCGTGCAGCAAAAATCGCTGCTAAGTGATTTCATCGCTATGCGGTTTTTAAAAGCCTATAGAAACACATTAAAACCTGTTTAATGCGTTCCTGTGGGCAAAAAACTGATCTTAAAGCGAAGATCCTCCATATGGCAGCCATTTTCGCTGCCTCTTAAGCAAGGAATCCGTCCCGAAACACAGCGGGTGGCCATTTTTTTACCTGGTGGCCATTTTGGAACCGCCAATCAGCTGTTAAAAAATCATCGCTTTGCGATGATCGGTAAGCGAAACAGGGACCCAATCATTGCAAAGCGGAAAAAAACCCATTTAAAACATCGCAATGCGATCGCAAAATCTTTGTCGCTATGCGGTTTCTTCGCTAAACGGAGCGCTTGTTAAGCAAGGCACCACTGTATGTTAATAGGGAGCAGGGCCCAGGTGAAGTGGTAAAGAAGTTTAAGGAGACATCCTGGACAGTTGTAAAGAAGTTTAAGGATGAGGATAAGGAACTTCTGTTGAGTCTGGATGAGGAAACAGTCTCAGGTGAAAATTAAATTAGAAAACACTTCAGCCATGTGTTAAAATTAATTGAAAGCAAAATTGCTTCCTGTTCATTGTCATTATAGAAGAGCTTAATGGATGCCTCACAGAAACACCAGATTAAATACATTTGCAATTTAAATGTAATAATATGAACACAAGGTCAGTATAGGGCATTTGGGGGTTGAGGGATGTGATGTGTCTATTTTTGCTTTTGCAGGTATTCTCAGTTGGATTCCATTACTACAGATCTTTTACTTTCTCACCTTTGAATATGCTGACTGCATTGAATTGTGATACTGAAGTCTTCTCTTGCTACTATTTCTTTGATTTTGTTCTGTTGTGTTGGTACTTTATCCTTGTATAGTGTGATAAGCAGAATGTTGTCTGCTTAGTCCAGAACACTTCACATTGGTGGTAAAAAAGAAACTCTTTCACATAATGCTAAATTTTAAAATATTAAATAAACTTTTAGATGTAGGGCTGTCAGAGGCATCACCCACGGCAGTGAAAAGTAGCTTTCTGTATTCAGAAGTATTTGCTGGTAAGTCTGGCTGGATAGCTCAGTGAGTTAGGTATAAGTTCAATTTCCCACTATGCATTCCAGAACAGCCAGGCTGTGTGGCTTCCGACAAACTGTCCAGGATGTCTCCAGTAGAAGGGAACAGCAAACTACTTCTGAGTACTCTCTACCTAGAAAACCCTAATAAGGGTTGCCATAACTCAGAATTTACTTGACAGCATACCATTATTATTATTATATGCTGTAAGAGCTTTTGGGTCCATGCCCTTTTTGTAGGATATATAAAGGTAGAGTTTTGTGTTAAATATTCTAGCTGTTCTCTAATTCAAGAATGAGGAATGTTTGGCTCTCCAAAACTTCCCACATAAATTCTGTGAAGCTCAGCTAACATGGCCAGTGTTGAGGAGTTAATAGAAGTTGTTATTTAAAACAACTGGAGGGCAAAGTTTTTCTTCTGTTGCTCTAAATGTGACTCATATGGTTTCCTTGTTAGAAAAATTGTGAAAAATAATATCTCTATCTCCTGTCTATAATACTTTGAACTGGTTAATTTTACTAGCCTATAGTTGTCTTATTTTAACAACATCATATTTTAATACAAAATGGATGAACAGTTAGCCTTCCAGATAATGTTGTACAACTCCCATCAGTCCTAATCAACATAGGGGTGAGGAATGAATAAAGCGGTCCATAGTGAGGAGTACATGTTACCTGTGCTGACTTAAATTTAAATTTGCTAACTTGCAGTCAATTCAGTTGGAGTTGAAATATAAACATGTGATCATTCCTATATTTTCCATATATAAATAAATATTTCTAACCTATTTCTATGGCATTTGTTTTATTGAGCAGTTGAGTGTTTTACTAAAAATAAGTAAGGATGAAAATAATGGGTAATCATGTTTTGTTTAATTTTTAACTTGTTTGTCAATATGGATTAAAATAGTGTAACTGTATTAACATCTCCATGCCTCTTTTGCAGTCTTCAATAGAAGTGTTTGTAAATAGACTTGACTCCGTGGAATCAGTCCTTCCTTATGAATATACTGTGTAAGTACATTGCACCTTATTCTTCAGCTTGATTTATAATATAGAACTTCTTTCTGAATGCTTTGCTGAAAATACTGTAGCAAGGTGTTGACCAGCCTAGTACAGTTGCAATGTCATTATACTTTTGCTCTTTATTTTCTTACTTGCCATGTGTTGTTAGGGAAGACAACAGATGCCTTCAAGAAAGTTCCTACCTTCTTTGCTGAGCTGGTGATAAAACAATTGCTCCTGCAGGGATGGCAAAGGCTGTCTTGAAGGTGTATCCTCCCAGACGTTGTGGTGACACTGAGAAGAGAAGGAAGTGCTAGTGTGAGGTAGAGGACAAGGAATCTTAGAAAGAAGGGACATGGGTTGTTTTCTGTAAGGCATGTTGTAGGCAAAATGTATGAGATACAAGTTAGAAAATTAAGAGAGAGAAAGGGCATTTGTTTTTTTCCTCAGCCCTGTTCTCTTCTGTCCTCATCCACTGTGAGACAAGAAGTTATAGTAAAATTATCAAGAATCTAGTTGTTAGTGATCCTGACCCAACGTTGAATATTCAGTGTAGAATCCGCTGCTTTTTATTTGTTGTCAGTTTGCTGAAAACTCAGTATTGGTGTTTGACTTTGTTCTGGACATGAAGAAGTAGAAGCAGCAAGAGGGACATCTCCTTCCCTGTAACCCTGCACCTATTTTGCTCTCTTGTATAATCAGGAGACTGGGAAATAGTGGGGTCCTATCTGTTTTTATGCTAGGTTTCAGAAGAGATATAAATATTAGTCTAATTTATTGCTTTAGTTTTTCCAAAGCTGAGTGGAGAATTAGACTCATTTTTGGTGTGTGGTGAGGTCTGAGATAGGTAGCCAGCATGGTTAACTATTAAGAGGAATTCTCAGTGTGGCGTAGTGGATAGAGTGATGGATTAGGACTAGAGATGGGCATGAATCAAGTCGTGTCTGTTCATGTGAAGTTGTCTGTGTGGCACCACAGGTGCTGTGCCTCCCTTGCCCCCCACCCACCTGGCTGGCCCACTCACATGTCATCATGCACCACCAGGGTCCTCCTTCTGCAGCTGTGAGCCAATGTGGGAAGGAGCTTGGGCTACCCTTCCCCGCTTCTCCAGCAGCTGACCACTCAGGCAAGGAGGCAGGATGGGGATTCTCCCTGCATAGCTGTTGAGTGGTCAGCTGCCGGAGGAGGCAGGGAAGGGCAGCACAAGCTCCTGCCCACATTGCCCGCCACTGCAGAAGGAGAACCACAGCAGCACACAACAACATGTGAGTGGACCAGCTGGGTGGGAGGACTGAATGTGCGGCAGCTGTGGTGCTGCACGGAGGACTTAGTATGAAGGGGCACAATTTAATTTGCATCCATCTCTAATTACGACTCTGGAGAGCAGGGTTCAAATCCCCCCTTGGCCATGGAAAAGCACTGGAGGAGTGGAACTGGTTAAACCACTCTATATACAGTATTTCACTTACCTTGAAAGTCCTATCAGGGTTGCTAGAAATTACTTCTGACTTGATGGCACAGAACACACAAACACACACAGCTATTAAGACAATCACTTTCATCTAGAATATTTTTTTCATCTAGAATACAGTAGTTGTTACTTAAACAGAATGCACAAGTATCTTAATATAGCATTTTGGGATGTTCAATGTAGATAACATTATCTAGACCAGTGTTTCCCAACCTGAGTGTCAGGACCCCCAAAGAGGTCACAGAGTGTTTTTTGGGAGGTTGCGGGTTGCTTTATATGTGTTTGTAGCCTTGTAGAATAATTTATTCCTTGATCTTTTGGAGTGGGATACTGAAGTTAGTGTGTATGTGTATGTGTGAGAAATAGGCCCTTTTGGGGAGAAAGAAGCCTCTACTTTCTAAGAAGGGATAACCGGGACTATTTTTTAACAAAAAAAGAAATTTATTTATTTATTTATTTATTTATTTGATTTTTATCCCGCCTATCTGGACCAACGGTCCACTCTAGGCGGCTTACAGTATAAAATCAGAAAATAAAAACAGTATCAAATACATAATAATACAAAATAAATAAAAATAGAAGAGTAAAGGAAAATCAAGAATTGGCTGGAGGGAAGGCCTGGATAAACAACCAATGTCAGCGTAATAATATAACTGCTGCTTCCACACACAAAAAAAGACTTTAAGTATGATTCATCACTTCTGGAGAGCCTGAAGAAGGGGAGGGAAAAAATCCCACCACAGCAACCCCTCATGAGGGGGACATGAAAACAAACATCCTTGTTCTTTTGCAGTAGGTGCAAGGAAAGCTTTGTGCTGGTTTTTGAGAGGGATCCTCTCTGCATGAAGGTTTTGCCCATTCCCGGGTAGCACAATGTCCTTCTGCTCCCTGACCCATCTTTGAAATCCTTTGCCTTCTTTTCTCCCTACCTTTAACCTTTCCCAGTCTGTCCCCTCCCCAGTTTTCAAGTGGTGACGACAGAGTTAGTGACAGAAGCGGTGTCAAACAGTGATGACAACTTGTTATACAAATGTCACGGGGTGTTACAGGATACTTGACTATTATAAAAGGGGATAAAAATTTGAAAAAGGTTGGGAACCACTGATCTAGACTTTTAAAAAGATTGTAAGCATTACCTCAAATTTGTTGCTCAAACTGACTTTGTACTTAATATACATAATTGCCGATAGCAAAATCTGTTTAAATGAAACAGCTATAACAAAAAATAAATAAAAAAGTTGATTTGCTAAATCAGTTAATAAGGTTCTATAAGTTAGCTTTTAAATGACTTTCTACTAGAGATGAGGGTATTCCTATACAAATATGAATACCCCCTCACAGGTGAACATAACGAGGGTCCAGCCCCATGGGCTGGACGGTCCACTCACCGATCCATCGCGGGTGCTGCAGAGCCTTCCAATGGCTCCGGAGATCGCATTTGGCGAGCCACTCTTCGACCTAGCAGAGAGGCTTGTTGCCCCGCCTCCTGCCAGGAGTGGTGAGCCGAACACGATCTCTGGAGCCATTGGGGCTGGACCCTCGTTATGTCCACCTGTGCGGGGGTATTTGTATATGAATACCTCCATCTCTACTTTCTACCAATGATCCAGAGACCTATAGACATGTGTTCTAAAACTAAAAGATAATATAGTGTTTCATGTTATGCTGAGATGCTGGAACATAAAAAATATTTCTTGAATTCTTCCACAGTTTTGATTTTTGTCAGATAGCAGGAGAGAAACGTCCTTCTGAAAATCTTGGTCAGGTATTGTTTGGTGAAAGGATTGAGCCATCTCCATATAAGGTATATATTTTCTTTTGAAAGGCAAAAATACACTGAACTATAGAGTCTAAACTATGAATCCCACTTATTAGTATGTTTTAATTTGTACATATTGAACAAAATGTCACTTGGGCAGCTTTTGAAAAGACAGAGTACCAGCACAAATGGCGTTTCTGAGAATTTTGAGGAAATTTTTTACAGTATTTGCTGGTGAAAGGATTGTCAAGCCTGTGAGGCTGCATTTGTTAGTATGCCCATAGTTTAAATCTTAATAGTGCAATCCCTGAGTTCAGACCAAAAAAGAAAAAAAATTGCTTCCTGTGGAAGGAAGTTCCACACCTGGAGAGCAGTGATGAAGCAGGCCCTCTCTTGTGCCCGCACCAAACACACCTGTGCAGTGTTTCCAAGGTTTTGTAGCATGCATGGTGTTGTGGGGAAGCTAAAATGGCAGTCCTACTGATGAGTCCAGCTGCCCAAGTCTGTCACTCCATCAGCACTGTTTCTGTTTGCCAACTAGGGTGCTTGTTGCACCTGCTGTCTTGTTCATTGAGGGTTTGTTTTAAGAAAAATGTTGTTTGTGTCTGTATGTTGAGTTACTAGGTCCAGAGTTTGTATCTTCGTCAACATCTGATTTTGAATTTTATTATTTCTTCAGAGGGAGGGAGCTATTTTCACTAATTGATGGAGACATATATGCATTTTGTATGTGTGTTTGTATATACAGTGGTGCCTCGCACAACGATTGCTTCATACAACGATGAATTCACACAGCGATGGGTTTTTTTGAGGAATTTCCCCCATCGTTTAACGATGTTCTCTATGGGGGAATTTCACTTAACGATGTCCCTTTTTGCTCATTTAAAAGTGTCTTAAAATGTTTGAAACCTGTTTTAAATGCTTGGATTCCATAGTGCACCTTGTGAAACATGTGCAAACTTAATTTGGTTTTGTTCTGAGTCTTCATTAATTTTTGATGATCTTTTTATTTTCCCCATTTAAATCAATTGAATGGACAGTTCAATTCATTTAAATAGGGAAAACAAAAAATCACCAAAAATTAAGGACGACTCAGAACAACACCAAATTAAGTTTGCATAGGGTTCAGGAGGTGGGCTAACAATTGCAAGCATTTAAAACCTGTTCCAAACATTGTAAGACACTTAAAAATGAGCGAAAAGGGACATCGGAAAAGACTTCAAAAGCACTGAAGCCGGCTTCAGTGCTTTTGAAGCTCTTCCGTTTTCGCTCATTTTTAAGGGTCTTACAATGTTTGGAACAGGTTTTAAATGCTTGCAATCGTTAGCCCACCTCCTGAACCCTATGCAAACTTAATTTGGTGTTGTTCTGAGTCGTCCTTAATTTTTGGTGATTTTTTGAATTTTCTCTCAATGGAATGCATTGGACGGAAAGTTCAATACATTCCAATGAGAGAAAATTCAAAAAATCACTAAAAATTAAGGACGACTCTGAACAACATCAAATTAAGTTTGCATAGGTTTCAGTAGGTGGACTAACCATTGCAATCATTTAAAACAGTGTCCAAACATTGTAAGACACTTTTAGGTAAAAGGTAAAGCTAAAGGTTCCCCTTGACAATTTTTGTCCAGTCGTGTCCGACTCTAGGGGGCGGCGCTCATCCCGCTCTTCAAGCCATAGAGCCAGCGTTTTGTCCGAAGACAATCTTTCCGTGGTCACATGGCCAGTGTGATTTAGACACGGAACGCTGTTTACCTTCCCACCGAGGTGGTCCCTATTTATCTACTCGCATTTGCATGCTTTCGAACCGCTAGGTTGGCGGGAGCTGGGACAAGCAACGGGCGCTCACTCCGTCGCGTGGATTCGATCTTACGACTGCCGGATCTTCTGACCCTGCAGCACAGGCTTCTGCGGTTTAGCCCACAGCGCCACCACGTCCCTTATAAGACACTTTTACAGGAGCGAAAAAGGACTTCGCAAAGGCATTGAAATGTATTGAGTCGGCTTCAATACATTCCAATATAGGAAACATTGTTTCACTCAACGATGTTTCCTATGGGGATTTTCACTGAACGATGGCAATCTGTTCCAATTGGAACGGATTAACCAGTTTTCAATTCATTCCTATGGGAAATGGTGTTTCACAGAACGATGTTTCACACAACGTTGATTTTTTTGGAACCAATTAACATCGTTGTGTGAGGCACCAGTGTGTGTGTGTGTGTGTGTGTGTGTGTGTGTGTGTGTGTGTGTGTGTGTGTGTGTGTGTGTGTGTGTGTGTGTGTGTATATATATGTATGTATGTATGTATGTATGTATGTATGTATGTGTATATATATATATGTATGTATGTATGTATGTATGTATGTATGTATGTATGTATGTATGTATGTGTATATATATATATATATATATATATATATATATATATATATATATATATATACACACACAAACACATATGCACACACCAGTTTGAGAATATAACTCCCCATGCTTCTGTTCATGCCATCTGTTTAGCTAAATAAATGAGAAGGAAGCCCGTCCTCAGTAAGAGAAACATCATGATTGCTAAGAGAAACGTCATCATTGCTAAATTTTACCAAGTCAGAAACAGTTCTTTGTGCTCTATGAGAATTGCTGTGGAGTAAAGTTTGAGGTTTAATGGTTTAAGATCAAGAAGGGTTTCTTTTGCTGGGAATAAATTTTTTATTGGGATGTCGAAGTAATCTTGGTCTACATGATTTTTCATCTTTGTCACAATAATTGAAATATATCATTATGATGAATGTATGATGGAATTGCTTTTTAAAGTGGACAGGGACTTGGGGAGATAGGCTGTGAAGAGCTCCTTATAAGAAGTCTCAGGCTATCTGTCCTAGAACATCTTTCTTGACTGCTCTTCCAGGGTGATGTCTCAGAGTGATTTTTGTGAATGTGGAATTGTTTTCTCATGCTGTTCCTTGTACTGTTCCTGAGTACATCTGTTGCCTGAGTTCCAAGTTTCTAGTTGCCAAATTTTTGAAGTGTTCTCAGTATGACTTCTTTCCTTCCTAGAAATCTGCTTTGATTCTTCTTTCCCTGCTTTCCTCACATAATCCTCCATGGTAGTTAGGGGTTTGATCTTGATTGTAAATACTTTCAGCCATTTTAATGGTTCTAGTTTAGCTGAATTTTTATATTCTGGGGTTAAGATTTCTGTTTCTGTTTCTGATTGTAAATACTTTCAGCCATTTTAATGGCTCTAGTTTAGCTGAATTTTTATATTCTGGGGTTAAGATTTCTGTTTCTGTTCAAATCGTGTAGTTGTGTCTTTTCCACAACTGATATATTCTATTGTAGGACACTGTGAAAGAATTGCTGCCTGTAAATATCCTTTTCTCACTATAATGTCAGCTGCTATCTGTTCCAGCAAAAAATATTATATTAAAGGGGCTCATCTGTACTGCCCATACTCTGCAAAGCTTTATTTGCAGCTGTTTTTTCTCTCCTAAAACCCATTCTAATCTTTGGTGTTCATTTTTGTTTTCTCAATGTTGTTGTTGTTTAGTCGTTAAGTCGTGTCTGACTCTTCGGGATCCCATGGACCAGAGCACACCAGGCCCTCCTGTCTTCCACTGCCTCCTGGAGTTGGGTCAAATTCATGTTGGTAGCAGGCTTGATTTCTTACAAAATGGTTAGGTTTGTTCTCTTTGCAGTCCAGGGGACTCTCAAGAGTCTCCTCCAGCACCAAAATTCAAAAGCATCAATTCTTCGGCGGTCAGCTTTATTTATGGTCCAGCTCTCACTTCCATACGTCACTACTGGAAAAACCATAGCTTTGCCTATGCGGACTTTTATTAGCAAGGTGATGTCTCTGCTTTTTAAGATGCTGTCTAGGTTTGTCATTGCTTTCCTCCCAAGAAGCAGGCATCTTTTAATTTTGTAGCTGCTGTCACCATCTGCTGTGCTCATGGAGCCCAAGAAAGTAAAACCTTTCACGGCCTCCATATCTTGCCCTTCTATTTGCCAGGAGGTGATGGGACCTGTGGCCATGATCTTAGTTTTTTTGATGTTGGGCTTCACAGCATTTTTGGCGCTCTTCTCTTTCACCCACATTACGAGGTTCTTTAATTCCTCCTCACTTTCTGCCATCAGAGTGGTATCATCTGCATATCGGAGGTTGTTGATATTTCTTCCGGCAATCTTAATTCCGGTTTGGGATTCCTCCAGTCCGGCCTTTCACATTATGTATTCTGCATATAAGTTAAATAATCAAGGGGACAATATACAGCCTTGTCGTACTCTTTTCCCAATATTGAACCAATCAGTTGTTCCTTATCCAGTTCTAACTGTTGCTTCCTGTCCCACATATAGATTTCTCAGGAGATAGATAAGGTGGTCAGCCACTCCCATTTCTTTAAGGACTTGCCATAGTTTGTTGTGGTCCACACAGTCAATGAAGCAGAAGTAGATGTTTTTCTGGAACTCTCTGGCTTTCTCCATAATCCAGCGCATGTTAGCAATTTGGTCTCGCGTTCCTCTGCCCCTTCGAAATGCAGCTTGTATTTCTGGCAGTTCTCGGTCCACATACTGCTGAAACCTACCTTGGAGGATTTTGAATATAACCTTGCTAGTGTGTGAAATGAGTGCAATTGTACGATAGTTGGAGCATTCTTTGGCACTGCCCTTCTTTGGGATTAGGATGTAGACTGACCTTTTCCAATCCTCTGACCACTGCTGAGTGTAGCACCTTAACAGCGTCATCTTTTAAGATTTTAATTAATTCGACTGGAATGCCATCACCTCCACTGGCCTTGTTGTTAGCCATGCTTTCTAAGGCCCACTTGACTTCACTCTCCAGGATGTCTGGCTCAAGGTCAGCTGGCTTTTCCCTTTGTATTCGTTTCCTCTATTTCTTTGTACTGTTCAATTAAGAAGGCCCTCTTCTCTCTCCTTGCTATTCTTTGGAAGTCTTGATTCAATTTTCTGTAACTTTCCCTATCTCCCTTGCATTTTGTTTTCCTTCTCTCCTCTTCTATTTGTAAGGGCTCATTGGACAGCCACTTTGCTTTCTTGCATTTCCTTTTCTTTGGGATGGTTTTTGTTGCTGCCTCCTGTACAATGTTACGGGCCTCCATCCATAGTTCTTCAGGCACTCTGTCCACCATATCGAGTTCCTTAAATCTGTTCTTCACTTCCACTGTTTATTCATAAGGGATTTGGTTTAGATTATACCTGACTAGCCCAGTAGTTTTTCCTACTTTCTTCAGTTTAAGCTTGAATTTTGCTATAAGAAGCTGGGGTTCAGAGCCACAATCAGCTCCAGGCCTTGTTTTTGCTGATTGTATAGAGCTTCTCCATCTTTGGCTGCAGAGAATATAATCAATCTGATTTTGGTACTGCCCATCTGGTGATGTCCATGTGTAGAGTCACCTCTTGTGTTGTTGGAAAAGAGTGTTTGTGATGACCAGCTTGTTCTCTTGACAAAACTCTATTAGCCTCTGCCCTGCTTCGTTTTGAACTCCAAGGCCAAATTTTCCTGTTTTTCCTTTTATCTCTTGACTCCCTCCTTGGCCATTCCAATCCCATATAATGAGAATAACATCTTTCTTTTGTGTCAGTTCTAGAAGGTGTTGTAAGTCTTCATAGAATTGGTCAATTGCAATCTCCTCAGCATTGGTGGTTGGAGACTGAAATTACCGTGATGTTGAAAGGTCTGCCATGGATTCGTATTTAAATCATTCTATCATTTTTGAGATTATATCCCATTACAGCTTTTCCCACTTTTTTGTTCACTATGAGGATTACTCCATTTCTTCTACGGGATTCTTGCCCACGATAGTAGACATGATAACTGTCTGAATTGAATTTGCCCATTCCTGTCCATTTTAGTTCACTGACGCCGGGGATGTCAATCTTTATTCTTGCCATCTCCTGTTTGACCACATCCAGCTTACCAAGGTTCATAGATCGTACATTCCAGATTCCTATGCAGTATTTTTCACAATTTTTCTTTGCAGCAATTTCACTTCCAGGCGCGTCTGCAGCTGAGTGTTCTTTCGGCTTTGGCCCAACCACTTCATTAGCACTGGAGCTACTTGTACTTGTCCTCCGCTCTTCCTCGGTAGCATGTTGGATGCCTTCCAACCTGAGGGGCTCATCTTCCAGCATCATATCTTTTACCCTTTTGTTTCTGTTCATGGGGTTTTCTTGGCTAAGATACTGGAGTGGCTTGCCAGTTCCTGCTCAAGGTGGATTGTGTTTAGTCAGAACTTCCACTATGACCCATCCGTCTTGGGTATCCTTGCAGGGCAGAGCCCATAGCTTCACTGAATTACTCAAGTCCCTTCGCCACAACAAGGCAGCAATCTATGAAGGAGGTTTTCTCAATAGTCCCACATAAAATTAAACTATGTTAACATCAATGTTCCCTCTAATTTTCCTCTCCACTGGGTGGGGCTCTTCCACTCACCTGCACCACACTGCCCCTGTTTCTGTGCTACAACACCCCCTAACACATGGGGTTCCATCGCAGCTGGAACCAAAGAGGCTGAGAACTGTCACTGTAGGTGTGTGGAGGAGCCCTGCATGGAGGGGTCAGAGTCGTGCACTTGCAGGGACACATCTTAGAGGGAACCTTGGTTCCTTGGTTAATAGCAAAGCAGTAGGTGTTCTGTCTGATTGGTACCAAACAAGGACAGGGAAACATGGGTAAGTTCAGTGTGCTTAAAAATCTGCCCAGGTAGTAGTTTGAATGTGGTTTGAATGTGTGCTGCTTCCATATGCTTGAAAGGCTGGCCCTTAGAAGAAGACAACCTATATAAGCTATAAATCCTTCTGAAATTGTAATCTGAATGTTTGTTCTCAGTTGAGGTTTAAAAAATCCTGGTTCAGATTGCCTTCCACTATGAAAGAAAAAACTTACCAATTTAGAATAGTTAAACACACTGTACCTTGACTAGATGCACTAACTGAACAGTCTGTATAACAGACTGACTTGGTACCAGAAAGACATCCTCATCTGTATTTGTTTTGTTATTTAGCTGTTCCCTATCTCAGTAATTTTCTAGTGGTTGTCTTCTTTGAGTGAGGAATTTATTTACTTTTACTTATATAAAATATTTATATGCTGTCTTTCTCAGAAAGGATCCAGTGTCTTAAAGGGAAAACTTCCTGTTAAACTTATCTTATTTCTTTTTCAGTTTACATTTAATAAGGAAGAGAAATGCAAGCTTGTTTGTACAAAAGAATATGATCTGAAAAATGCCAATGACAAACAGATGCTAGATTTTTTGAAAAAGAGTATGCTATTGAATTATCAGCATCATTGGTGAGTTCATGTTTAATTTTTAATGTCTGCAGTTTGACTGAAAGTTGTGGGGGAAAGTTAGCCATTCTGTTAAGTGAAAAATTACTAGAAAGGCTGGGGTAGAATGCAAGTCTTGATTCCCACCATTCATTAATGAAGTGAGGCGGAAAATTGTTCTGCTTTTGTGCCTGATAAGCGTCCCAGAGTCTCTAAGCACTTGCAACAATTTACAGCAACAAGTTAATTTTTCTCCACTAAGAGGGCATAATTTAGCAATAGGATCTGTAAGAAGAAAAATGTGCTTCTTAAGGAAGCTCTGTTCTGCATTATCTGAATGTTTTCGCTTTTGTAGATTCATTGGGTGGTGCCATACATTTGTTAAATGCTGTTTCCAAGGAGTCCTACATGAAGAGAGTTTGTAAAGTTGATTTAAACTCGTAGTTAAATAGATATTTGAGAATTGCCTTATTTAAAAGCATTTAGTGGCAAAATCATTTGAAATGTGGGTTATATGCAGAAAAATATAATACGCTCAGTTTTCTTAGAATGATTTTGAGATACAACATACTAGCTAAATTCCCATGCTGCATTTTAAATATTGAAGTGTACATCTGATGGAACTGCTAATCTGTATGATCACGTGATTTAAGCACACCCTAAAGATTGGGGGAAATTTCAGGGTGCTTTGGGGGCCACTCAGAACATGATCTAGAAGGCACAGGGGGTATTTTGTGCAAAAAAAAATTCCAGAAAAAGTTAAATTTATTTGGGGTATGGGGATCCTGGGGACTGCCTTGGCCCCAAGGGGCCAATACAGTCATGGGACATATGTTGCTTATCCTGGATTAGAATGTTGAACAAGGCCATGAGAGTCCCAGGTTTAAATTCCCATTTGATTTACTGTACGGAGGTTACTGGCTGATCTTGGGCCAGTTGCAATCTCTCAGTTAACCTTCCAGATTGTTGTGAAGATAGGTGGAGAGGAAGAGAGCCATGGGTGCACCCTAAAGCTCACTGGAGGAAAGGCAGAGAATACATGCAGCAGATAAGATTTTTTAAATACTGCATTCTCTTCTCTGAATGCCCATTCAGTCTAAAGATTGGCAAAGTATAGGCATTTTTAATACTCTCCCATCCTAGTTTGACATGCTTCCTTGGGGAGGAACATGGCACCAAACAGGGTTTTTTGGTGCCAAGTTCAGATTTTTCTGTTCTCAGAGACATTTAACAGAATTTGAGATGTGCTTTTATATATATGAGGTGCTTTTAAAAAGTTGTTGGATTGTACTGATCTACTGTGTTTTTGTTTTACTGCTAATTTATCAGTACAGTATTTAGATATTTTATGAGATATTTAATTAATGTAATATACAAATATTGTTGTCAACCTTTTCTAGGATTATAGACAATATGCCTGTAACATGGTGTTATGAGGTGGAAGATAATCAGTGGTTTTGCAATCCTGGATTTCCCATTGGTTGTTATGTAACAAAAGATGGCCACCCCAAAGACGCATGTGTTATAAGTGTAAGTTAAGGATGTTTCTAATTATGCCTGCATGGTTATTATGGTGTGTGAGTTTTTTCTAGTTTTTAGTTTTCATTGCTATATTATCTGTGAAAGCATGCAGTTACTGAATCATCTTGCATAGAGTGCAAAAAAATTAGACATATGTACAAAGATTAGTTTTAATAACAATATACAATTAGTTGTTTAGCAGTGTGCTATTCAGTCTGTTGTCTGCAGTATGCTGAAGTTGCTCAGTACAACTGAGTGACTGCTGAATGCATTTCCAGACTTTATGCTGTAAGACATTTCACATTAAGGGAAAGGGTTTAGAAGGCTAAAATTCTGCAAAATGCAAGTTCTGTCATTTAGCAAATGTTTCAGTTTTTTTGAGGGGGGGAATCTAAAGGCCATCCAAATTGAAGATCATGTTTCATATGCTTGCTTTAATCTTTTATTAAATTAACTTTCTAACATGTTTATATAGTCAGAGTTCAATGAACACAATACCTTCTACATCTTCAACCATGTGGACATCAAAATAGTCTATCATATTGTAGAAAATGAAGCACCTACAGCAAGACTAGTAGCAGCTAAACTTAAACCAAAAAGGTGAGCCACTTTTACTATTATGAAACATGATATGTCAGCAGCTTGAAGAAAATACCGTATTTTTCTGTTTATAAGATGACCCAATGTATAAGACAGCCCCCCCTTTTCTAACCCCCAAATTTGAAAATTTGCACGATTGCACCCCTTTGATCCTGCTGCCCTTTCACGGCTGCTTTACCCTGTGCCTTTGCAAAAGGCAAGGAAAGCAGCTGCCTTTCATGTATAAAATGTCCCTTAATTTTTTGTCTAATTATTTAAGTAAAAAAGTTTGTTTTATACATGGAAAAATGCAGTAAGCTGTCTTATTGGCCCTCTCACTTTCGGCTTTGAAAGGTTAATAGAATCATCTTCAGATGCTGGTTACATGATCTTGATGTAGCATGCTAGATGCAAACTAAGTATGTGGGTGGGGAAAACTGATAGCATCCTGTAATTTTTATATCAGTAATAGTGAGTGAGACACACTGGAGAACATTGTTGCCACTAAATCAGCATCTTTGTGATCCTGGCTCTGAAAGAAAGCTGAACTGTTAGATTGAGGTCTTCACTCAAAACAGTGATTTTACAAAAGACTAAATAGTTTTTAAAAATTTAATAATTTTGCCACAGATAGTAGCTTTAAGTTTGTGCATTCCAGCTGTTCACATAGCTGAAAACTGTTTAAATGTGTTTGCTAAAACTAGATTGTTGTATTAGTATATAACATTATCTAACAAATCAGAATGAGTCTGTAGTCAGCCAGGCTGCTATATGAAGGACGTGTCAATCAGAAGTCTGTCAGACTGATAGGGGTAACCAAGTCATAGACTAACACAGGGCTGACAGGGCCCAGTAAGGGACAGAATCAAATATGTAATGTACCTCAGAAATGAATAAAGAAGTAGTTATAATACAGTATGTATCAGGGCCAGTTAGAGATTACAAATATAACAGTATAACTATGAGGGACATAATTATTTACCAGACAAACTATGTCTGTCATACCAAATATCTTAGCACTATAAATTATGTTGTTTTATAGATGTGTATGAATAGTAAATGTTATTTTATGTTTTAACCAAGACATAAGTGATTATTTTAATATCAATTGCTAGCACGAACACATGGGAGAACATATAATTTTACTCTATACATATAGTGCTTTTTAAATCAAAATGTTTTGCTGCTGTATGCAAATTTTGCTAAATAATTTATAATTTATTTATTATAACTAAAACCAAACAAAAACTAGCTATATTTTTGGTTTGTATGGTAAAGTATCCTGCACTCCATTTGAAGGTGATACCTTTATAAGGCTTTAAATGGGGAGAAAGTGAGTAGGGACATAAAAATGCATATGCTTTGGTGAACTTGGAATCACATGAGATTGTAAAAGTAAGCCATGTCAGTTCGGAGAAAATTGCAGAGAGGGGAGGTTGATTTATTTCCAGTGGTATGACGGATAAGGTAAACGAATGGGCCTCATCAGGTAACACAGTGGTGTTTGATTTTACCTGAAGTAGTCCACTGAGGACTGGAAAATTATGAGACTTCAGGGCTGTTACAGCTTTTGTTTAGCTCATTTGAAGACCCAGTTTCTCCTAAATAATTAGTTTCTCCCAACAAACTGAATTTCTAGTTTTCTCTGGGATCTCTGTTATTGCAAGATTCTAATATTCCTAAGTATTCTTTGAAACTGGGAGGGGAAATCCTTGTAGAAACTTTCTCTCATGTTCATGAACTTGTCAGTTGTTATTTAAACATCGTCTAGAAGAAACTGCAGCCAAATTATAACACTGTATTTTTGTGGTGAGAGTCAGTGTTGTCATGGATAGAATGTAGGACTGGAGCTCAGGAGATCTGGGTTCAAATCCCATTTGGCCATGGAACCTCACTGGGAGTGGCACTGGTCAAACCATCACTTAAATAGTTCACATACGTACATTGGAAACCTTACTAGAGTTGCCATAAGTTAGAAATGACTTAATGCCACATAACAAGCACGTTATTGTCAGCCGTGTCTTCACCTTGGAAAACATTTTAATAGCAAGAGTAGCTACAAAGAGTCTTTAGTTTCATGAAAGTACTTTCTTGTTTATATTTTATTTTCTTCTGGAAAAGAAAGCTAAGATTGCTGCTTCGCAGGTCAGTTTCTTTAATGTTCTGTATTATTTCTTTGTACCTTTTTGTTAAAGATTTGTAGAGAAGAACAGGTGAATATATTGATTTTGTCATCTCTATCTTTGTTAACAGTTTCAAGCACACAAATATTGACAAACCTGATTGCTCAGGACCACCTATGGATTTAAGTAATGACGCTACTGATGGAAAAGTCAAAATTGCCTACACATACTCAGTTACTTTTGAGGTTAGTGCACAAGGTTTTTCCTTTGATTTCCAGGAAGGCATGTGACTTATACAATATTCGTTTATTTTATTCATTTATAAAATAAACATTTATAAAATAAACATTTATATAATTCGTTTATAAAATAAACAAATATGAATACAGTGGTGCCTCACACAACGATGTTAATTGGTTCCAAAAAAAAAACCCGTTCTGTGAAACATAGTTCTGTGAAACACCATTTCCCATAGGAATGCACTGAAAACCGGTTAATCCATTCCAATTGGAACGGATTGCCGTCCTTAAGCGAAAATCCCCATAGGAAACATCGTTGAGGGAAACGCGGTTCCCCAATTGAAATGCATTGAAGCCGACTCAGTGCATTTGAATGGGTTTGCAAAGTCCCTTTTTGCTCCTGTAAAAGTGCCTTAAACTGTTTGAAAAGTGTTTTAAATGCTTGCAATTGTTAGCCCACCTCCTGAAACCTATGCAAACTTAATTTGGTGTTGTTCTGGGGCGTCCTTAATTTTTGGTGATTTTTTGTTTTCTCCATTGAAAGCCATTGGACGACAGGATGCTGTACTTTTGTGCTAATGCTAGAAGTCTCTGAGCTGAGATTGGATAGTTCAAGCGCTTGGGGTTGGAGAAGAACTTAGATATAGTGGATTGGTAAAAGGCAAGTAAGATAGCATACAGATAGAGGGGTATAAAATTAGGGGTATAAAATTATGTGTGGTGCCAGGAAAGCAGATAGGGAGAAACTCTCTGTCTCTGGCATTACTTGAACCTGATATTATCTGATGAGACTGAACGATGTAAGAATCAGGACATGGGAAAAGAAATACATAGTTGTTCACACACTGCTGTAGAGTTTACTACCACAAGATGTGATGACCATTACAATATACAGTTAGGTCCAGAAATGATTGGACACTGACATTTTCATTATTTTGGCTGCTTACCAAAGTAAATTCAAGTTACAATTAAACAATAAATATGGGCTTAAAGTGCAGTCTCTCGGCTTTAATTTGAGGATATTCACATCCAAACTGGGGGAAGGATTTACAGCTCTTTAATATGTAGGCCTCTCTTTTTTCAAGGGACCAAAAGTAATTGGACAATTGATTCAAAAGCTGTTTCATGGACAGGTGTGGGCTATTCCTTTGTTATTTCATCATTAATTAAACAGGTAAAACATCTGGAGTTGATTCCAGGTGTAGTTCACATTTGGAAGCTGTTGCTTGAACCCACAACATGTGCTCAAAGGAGCTTTCAGAGCAAGTGAAACAAGCTATGTTTAGGCTGCAAACAAAGCAAAAAACAAAAAAAAGGAAAGAAAAGAAAAGAAAAGAAAAAAAGGGAAAGAAAGGAAAAGGGTGGGAAATCCCCCAGAGAGATGGCAGGAACATTAGGAGTGGCCAAATCAACAGTGTAGAACATTCTGAGAAAAAACGCACTGGTGAACTCTGCAAAGCAAAAAGGCATTCTACCAAGTAAAGAACACTCTTCAGAAGGTAGGCATATCATTACCCAAGTCTACCACAAAGAGAAGACTTCATGAGAGCAAATACAGAGTGTTCACCACAAGGTGCAAACCATTCATAAGTTTCAAGAATAGAAAGCCCAGATTAGACTTTGCCAAAAAAAAAAACACCTTAAAAAGCTAGCCCAGCTCTGAAACGTCCTTCTTTGAAAAGATGAAACTAAGATCAACCTATACCAGAATGATGGGAAGAAAGAAGTATGGAGAAGGCTTGGAACAGCCGCCCAGAGACCTTTGGGTAGAGTGGGTGGCATATAAATTAAATAAATGAATGAATGAATGATCTGAAGCATACCACATAATTTGTAAAACACTGTGGAGGCAATGTGATAGCATGGGCATGCATGGCTTCCAATGGCATTAGTGTTTATTGATGATGTGATAGAAGTAGCAGATGAATTCTGAAATGTATAGGGATAAATTGTCTACTCAGATTCAGCCAAATTCAGCGAAGTTGATAGGGCAAGTGTTTCACTTTACAGATGTAAAATGACTCAAAACATACTGCGAAAGCAACCCAGGAGTTTTTAAGGCAAAAAAGTGGAATACTCTGCTATGGCCAAGTCAGTCACCTGATCTCAACCCAATTGAACATGCATTTCACTTTTTGAAGACAAAACATAAGGCAGAAAGACCCATGAAAAACAACTGAAGATAGATGCATTGAAGGCCTGGCAAAGCACCACAAAGGAGGAAACCCAGCATTTGTTGATATCTATGTGTTCCAGCTCCTTCATGGATTGCTGCCTTGTCGTGGCGAAGGGGCTTGAGTAACTCAGAGAAGCTATGCGCTATGCTGTGCAGGGACACCCTAGACGGCATAGTGGAGAGTTATGATTAACGTAATCCACCTGGAGTAGGAATTGGCAAGCCACTCCAGTATCTTTGCCAAGAATACTCCATGAACAGAAACAAAAGGCTAAAAGATATGACGCTGGAAGATGAGCCCCTCAGGTGGGAAGGCGTCCAACATTTTACTGAGGAAGAGTGGAAGACAAGTACAAGTAGCTCCGGAGCTAATGAAGTGGTTGGGCCAAAGCCGAAAGGATACTCAGCTGTGGACATGCCTAGAAGTGAAAGGAAAGTCTGATGCTGCAAAGAAAAATACTGCATAGGAACCTGGAATGTAAGATCTATGAACCTTGGTAAGCTGGATGTGGTCAAACAGGAGATGGCAAGAATAAAGATTGACATCTTGGGCGTCAGTGAACTAAAATGCATGGGAATGTGTGAATTCAATTCAGACAAATATCATATCTACTATTGTGGGCAAGAATCCCGTAGAAGGAATGGAGTAACCCTCATAGTCAACAAAAGAGTGGGAAAGGCTGTACTGGGATATAATCTCAAAAATGATAGAATGATTTAAATACGAATCCAAGGCAGACCTTTTAACATCACAGTAATTTCAGTCTCCAACCACCAATGCTGAGGAGACTGCAATTGACCAATTCTATGAAGACTTACAACACCTTCTAGAACTGACACAAAAGAAAGATGTTATTCTCATTATATGGGATTGGAATGGTAAAGTACGGAGTCAAGAGATAAAAGGAACAACAGGGAAGTTTGTCCTTGGAGATCAAAATGAAGCAGGGCAGAGGCTAATAAAGTTTTGTCAAGAGAACAAGCTGGTTATCACAAACACTCTTTTCCAACAACACAAGAGGCGGCTCTACACATGGAAATCACCAAATGGGCAATACCGAAATCAGATTGATTATATTCTCTGCAGCCAAAGATAGAGAAGCTCTATACAGTCAGCAAAAACAAGAACTGGACCTGATTGTTGCTCTGATCCTCAGCTTCCTATAGCAAAATTCAAGCTTAAACTGAAGAAAGTAGGAAAAACCATTGGGCTAGTCAGGTATAATCTAAACCAAATCCCTTATGAATACACAGTGGAAGTGAAGAACAGATTTAAGGAACTTGATATGGTGGACAGAGTGCCTGAAGAACTATGGATGGAACCCCGTAGCATTGTACAGGAGGCAGCAACAAAAACCATCCCAAAGAAAAGGTAATGCAAGAAAGCAAAGTGGTTGTCCAACGAGACCTTACAAATAGCAGAGAAGAGAAGGGAAACAAAATGCAAGAGAGATAGGGAAAGTTACAGAAAATTGAATGCAGACTTCCAAAGAATAGCAAGGAGAGACAAGAGGGCCTTCTTAAATGAACAATGCAAAGATAGAGGAAAACAATAGGAAAGGAAGAACCAGATATATGTTCAGGAAAATTGGAGACATTGAAGGAACATTTTGTGCAAAGATGGACATGATAAAGGACAAAAATGGTAGGGACCTAACAGAAGCAGAAGATATCAAGAAGAGGTGACAAGAATACACAGAGGAATTATACTAGAAAGATTTGGATATCCCGGACAACCTAGATAGTGTGGTTGCTGACCTTGAACCGGACATCCTGGAGAATGAAGTGAAGTGGGCCTAAGAAAGTATGGCTAACAACAAGGCCAGTGGAAGTGATGGCATTCCAGTGGAACTATTTAAAATCTTAAAAGATGACGCTGCTAAGGTGCTACATTCAATATGCCAGCAAGTACAAGCTGGATTTCGAAGGGGCAGAGGAACTAGAGACCAAATTGCTAACATGCGCTGGATTAAGGAGAAAGCCAAAGAGTTCCAGAAAAACATCTACTTCTGATTCATTGACTATGCAAAAGTCTTTGACTGTATGGACCACAGCAAACTATGGCAAGTCCTTAAAGAAATGTGAGTGCCTGACCACCTTACCTATCTCCTGAGTAACCTATACGTGGGACAGGAAGCAACAGTTAGAACTGGATATACTAGAACAACTGATTGGTCCAAAATTAGGAAAGGAGTACGACAAGGCTGTATATTGTCCCCTGCTTATTTAACTTATGCAGAATACATCATGTAAAAGGTGGAGGAATCCCAAACCAGAATTAAGATTGCCGGAAAAAATATCAACAACCTCCAATATGCAGATGATACCACTCATGGCAGAAAGTGAGGAGGAATTAAAGAACCTCTTAATGAGTGTGAAAGAGGAGAGTGCAAAAAACAGTGTGAAGCTCAGCATCCAAAAAAAAAAAAAAAAAAGATCATGGCCACTAGTCCCATCACCTCCTGGCAAATAGAAGGGGAAGATATAGAGGCAGTGACAGATTTTATTTTCTTGGGCTCCATGATCACTGCAGATGGTGACAGCAGCTCTGAAATTAAAAGACACCTGCTTCTTGGAAGGCGATGACAAATAATATATAATAGTAGACAGAATAAATATGAATGGGAGAAACATGCAATTTATCAGATTAGCCTTTTCATTTGCATTAGGAATGGGCAAACCCTGAACGTCTGCACTTAATTGCATCTTTGTTGTTTCATTTCAGATCCATTGTGGTGGTGTACAGAAGCCAAAATTATAAAAATTGTTGCAGTGTCTAATTCTTTCTGGAGCTAACTGTGTATACAGGCATCTCCAATGTACAATATGGTTCATGTATAAAACCTTCACAATGCAGACCTTCCCATACTGGGAATTAAAGTAAATTCCAATTGCCAAAAATCTTGATTATGGCCTGGTTTCATCGAGCATGATGGATTTCTTGTGGGTTTCAGAATGTCAGATGAGGAAATATTTTTTGTTATGCCAAAGAATGAGTGATGCCATATTTGTTTGTTTATCATTAGTTGTTTTGCCATTTCCACTATAGAAAAGTGGCAAAATTGATTGTCTTGCAATTACAAGTTGTATGATAACAAACAATTTACTTTTTAGGAAAACAAGAATATCAGATGGGCATCCAGGTGGGATTACATTTTAGAATCAATGCCACATACACATATACAATGGTTCAGGTGAGGATACAATTTTAATTTTGTAATTCATTGCATTGAAGTATTTGGGAGGAGATAGTTACTAATTTTATTTCTTTCATCTTGCTTCTTTATAGTATTATGAATTCTTTGGTAATTGTCCTTTTCCTCTCTGGAATGGTAGCCATGATCATGTTAAGAACTCTGCATAAAGACATTGCAAGATATAATCAGATGGACTCTACTGTAAGTATGTTTTTTTGAAAGCAGCATTTTCCAGTTGGTGAAGAATATCTTAATTTTTTGCAGCCCTTAAAAGGTATCATGTACATTCCAATGTTATAATATCTCTTAATTATGTAAGTACCTTTGTCTCAGCCACGTCCTATTCTTGACCAACTTGTTAATGACAAGATCATTAACTGCATTGTGTCCAAATAGCCTTATTTTGCCTCAAGTGCTTTAGTCAGGATAACAAAGTTTTATTTGTAAATAAGTTCTCTAATCTCCAATTCTGTAAAGTCATATAAACCTACGATGGTTCTAACAGCATTTTGTATTATGACATCATATTATAAAACAGAGGTCCCCAACCCCCGGTCTGCGGCCCATTGCCGGTTCATGGCCTGAGCCGGACCAGGCTGCCAAGACAGACCTCCCACCCCCCACGCACACACCCCCACAGCCAGTTTGCGGCTGCGCGTGCACTACAGTATGCCCGTGCGAGCGCCACGTTGCGTTTGCACATGTGCACAAGAGCATGTGCACCCAGACAAGCACCGCATCGCCGTTTGTGCATGCATACAAGCGTGCCTGTGCGAGTGCAGGAGATGCTCCGCCTTCCCCAGCCAGTCCGCGGAATGAAAAACGTTGGGGACCGCTGTTATAAAACATCTGTAAAAGAAAATGGCAACATAGCCTATTCTGTTACTGCAAATCCCTTACCTTGAAATAAGCATATTAACAATGGAGCTTAGTAGGAGGGAGAGTATTTAGTAATTGGCTGCTAATACTTTCGTTTCACATATAGGAAAAGAAAATAAAGAGTGACCAAGCAAAGCATTTATTTTCTCCCCCTCTTTGTTTTCTTCTTATCTTTCCAGCCTGAATAGGACTTCTTGAAAAAATTAAAATTGTACTGCATCATAAGTAGACTTCTGGTCTCTCTTCCATTTCTTAAGTGGTATTTGAAGTCCCAGAGCATAGGGGACAGGGGAGCAGTTGAGGAGAGATGCATGCTAGAGGAAAACATTTGATTAAATTATATGTTCTGCCAAAGCCAGACTGTGCTGAGAGGAGAGACCATGTCATAAGGAAGCTGGAGCATTTTTATGTATTTTACGGGCAACCCTTAACTTAAAATACAAACACTTTCCATAGAGGGATTAAAAGAACAAAGCACATGTCACTTAATTTGCATGTCACTTGTTAGTTCCCTGGATAATGATGTTTGAATCCTTGCATTGTTGTAGGCTTAGCCGAGCCACTAGGAAAATATCCTTTTTTATTTGTTTGTAGATGTCATGTATACAGATTGCTTATGGGCAGGGTGGCATTGTTATACGTACAGAATTCTAGAGATATATCACTGGAATGTTTGTAACAGGAGTAATTCTCAGCTATATGACACGCTAAACTGACTTCCTTCCCTTTCAGGAAGATGCCCAAGAGGAATTTGGCTGGAAACTGGTTCATGGTGACATATTTAGGCCTCCAAGGAAAGGAATGCTGCTTTCTGTATTTCTAGGCTCTGGAACACAGATTTTAATTATGACTTTTGTTACTCTGTGTAAGTTCAACATAAAAAGGCATATGGGTAAAAGAATGTTGTCTTAATTCTTAAGCCTCATAGTTTGGGTGAACAGAAATGTGGAATTTGCTTATGGTTCCCTCCTCCGCCTTCCACCACTTGTGGACATTTCCCCTTCCTCCTAGTTTTATACAGTATACTGTTATGGCTATTAGTGCATTTCCTGCTGCTCTTGTTACAGCGAATCATTGCAAACCAACATGTAGACTTTTTAACCATGGTTTCAAACTGGCTTTGATGTTAACTCCTGTCAGCGACTGTGTCAACATGATCCTGGTGCACTGTGGCTAGAAATCAGCAAGATGACATCTGTACTGATCTTCAGTATATGAAATTGTTGTTATTGTTACATGCTGTCAAGCTGTAAGCAATGTACAACAACTTAAGTAGGTCTTTCGAAGTAAGTGAGGTATTTAGGGAGTAGTTTTCCCGGTTTTACACCCCCAGTGAGTTTCCATGGCTCAGCAAACTCAGGTCTCTTGAGTCCTAATCTTCCACCCTGTCCACTACATCACACTAGGTATCTAGATATATGAAATAACTAGAGTAATAATTGGAAACTTTTAGAAAAAAGGGAAGGAAGAATAATCCATTAACTTTGCTAGCTGTCAGTAGCTAATCTCTCCATTAACTGCTACTGTATCAGCTCAGCTGTGATCCCAGCCCCAGAAATCCTAGATCCTTTTGATTCCTTCTCATGAACATTGTGTCTCTTCTGATCCTCTAAGAACTTCATAATTTTAAGAACTGGTGCTTCAATTTATTTGTTTTGTCCTTGCACTTCATTACTTTCCCCTTCTATATCTTAGAATTTCTGGTGGCAGTATATGTCTTATATTCTTACTGATCTGTAAGTCGGTCTGTGATTCATTTTGGGTGAATAGTAAACAATCCTTTAAATAATCAGCTATTTATAATGCTTTAAATAAAACAAATCCTTGATAAAAAAAGGTATTGCCCACTTATTCCTAGGCATTACGTAGAGTACGTGCAGATGAGGTCATCATGTCAGACATACACCCCCTCAACATTGTGTGTCTGCTTTTTGCAGTCTTTGCTTGCTTGGGATTTCTATCACCTGCAAATCGGGGGGCGTTAATGACCTGTGCTGTTGTCTTATGGGTGCTGCTTGGAACCCCGGCAGGTTATGTTGCTGCTAGGTTCTACAAATGTAAGTATAAAAGTTTATTTAATGTGACAGCACTTAAGTTCATTAGTCTAAATTATCATCACAGCAGTGATGTTTTCCCCTCTAATTCTGTTTTGCCCTCTAGGCAATTTAGAGAAATGTTTTAGATTGAAGGGAGACTGAATGGAGGTTTAGATCATTTTTATACTAGTAAACTTTCAATTTGACTATACTTTTTATTACATAAACTCTACTGTCAGTTGAATCATTCTAAGGAAGGGGGAGGAGGGATAACTGACATCACATTGATATGTAAATCAGAGTATTAGTGTCTTTTGAAATTGCATTGTGTTTTATATGCAGCATTTGCAATTGCTTTGTTTTCTTAGTTTTATATTAACCTCAGATGAAAATAAGTGCCACATTCAGTTAACAATAGAATCTGCTTTACTAAGTATCTCAATCAGTGAGTGCGTTTATGTTGGCATGTATACAGTGCTGCTTACACTGTGCATCCAATATGTAAACTCTATTAGCCAGTTAATTTTAAATGATCTTAATCTGAACATCACTGTCAGTGAATAAATTGACAATTCAGACAATAAGATGGGAATGTTAAGCAATGATGATACCAAAACTCAGTCTCATATTTTAGAAACATAAACTGGCAGTAATTTACTATAATTGATGCAGTCTTTCGATTTTATTCTAATGAAACTGAAGAATAAAATGCCAAAAATTAGCTTCAATAAGAATTCAATGGCCTACATAAGTTGTTCAAAGAAATTGAATAGTACGTTTGTAAGTAATGCCCTTGCCTGAATTTCACTAGTGTTTTCTGTTTGGGTTTGTTTTTATACAGCATTTGGAGGTGAGAAATGGAAGACTAATGTTCTGCTGACAGCCTTCCTTTGCCCTGGGTAAGCTCATTCTTGTGATTAATGTTAAATTTTATCTGTTTATAAGTTTAGCTACAGTATGTAACACCTCCTGACAAATAGAAGGGGAAGATACGGAGGCAGTGACAGATTTTACTTTCTTGGGCTCCATGATCACTGTAGATGGTGACAACAGCCACAAAATTAAAAGATGCCTGCTTCTTGGGAGGAAAGCAATGACAAACCTAGATAGCATCTTAAAAAGCAGGGGCATCACCTTGCCGACAAAGGTCCACATAGTCAAAGCTATGGTTTTTCCAGTAGCGATGTATGGAAGTGAGAGCTGGACCATAAAGAAGACTGACCACAGAATAACTGATGCTTTTGAATTGTGATGCTGGAGGAGACTCTTGGGAGTCCCCTGGACTGCAAGGAGAAGAAACCTATCCGTTCTGAAGGAAATCAACCCTGAGTACTCACTGGAAGGACAGATCCTGAAGCTGAGGCTCCAATACTTTGGCCATCTCATGAGAAGAGAAGAACTCCCTGGAAAGACCCTGATGTTAGGAAAGTGTGAAGGCAAGAGGAGAAGGGGATGACAGAGGACGAGATGGATGGACAGTGTAGTTGAAGTGACCAGCATGAAGTTGACCCAACTCCAGGAGGCAGTAGAAGACAGGATGGCCTGGTGTGCTCTGGTCCATGGGGTCACGAAGAGTCGAACACGACTAAACAACAACAACAAGTAACACCTTAATATTATTTTTGTTCTTGTTTTTCATAAATTTTGATTACTATTGCTACCTGAAAAGTTGATTAAGCAGTACCAGCATGAAAAACATATGGGGTTGGGGTGGGCTGGCAGAATATATTTTGATTTATTTTTCGTTTCATTCCATAGGTCATTCCTCCGGTCACACTATAGTTGGTCTTATCTAGTGTCATGAAGTGTACAGTCCCTATGTTAAATCTTTTGGCTTAATCGCAGCAAGCAGCCATCCCCTGAAGTGTAGTTAAGACAGACATATATTTGGAGCTATTTAGTTGAAATGTCAGCTCCTGCTGGAGTACAGTCCTGTTAGATTAAGGAAGAAGGGCTTAGTTGACCTCTTTGCCTGGTATTTCCTGTATGTCACCATGGCTTAATGCTAAGCTAGACATACAGTAATATGATTTCAGTAACATTGAAACTAACCAAGTGTGAGATATTACTTTAAAATCCTGTCTCTCTTTCAGCATTGTGTTTGCAGACTTTTTTATCATGAATCTGATTCTTTGGGGCGAAGGTTCCTCAGCAGCCATTCCATTTGGCACTTTGGTTGCTGTTCTGGGACTCTGGTTTTGCATATCAGTACCACTGACATTCCTTGGAGCCTACTTTGGTTTTAAAAAGAATGTAAGTAACATGTCTTTTTACTAATATGGGTATATAGTTTGAGAGGGGAAATGTACATTTGACCTTCCTGCAAAATAAATGCTGGATCCCGTTCCTTTAAAAGATTGTGGATGGGGTCATGTTTGCATTGAATAATTGAGTTGTATACTTAAAATGTAATCAAATTATTGCATTCCTCTGTTCCAGACAGAAAGCCTGGAAAACTTGGCCAAATTCAAAACACGCAAAGAAATCTGTTCTGAATGTGACTAATCTTATTCAGTAAATCTACCTGTTGTACTGGAATCTTTGATTCCAGATTTTTCTTGTATTGCTTTCATTGTTCTGGGAATCTATATGATTCTAAACTATTTTGAGTAGGTAGGTAATTCTGTTCATGGTGTTAAATACATTTCACATTTTTAAAATATTCTTCTCTGTTCCATTTAAATCTCTTTAAAAGGCCATAGAACATCCTGTTCGTACCAATCAAATTCCTCGTCAGATTCCTGAACAGTCGTTTTATACGAAACCATTACCTGGCATTGTTATGGGAGGCATTCTACCCTTTGGATGTATCTTCATTCAACTTTTCTTCATTCTTAATAGCATATGGTAAGACTCTTGAATGTTTGGTCTCCTCTAAAGTACTATTACTTCCTTTTCTTAAAAAAAGACAATGCTTTGATTTCATGGAAAGCCTATTTATTCTTCTTGGCTTATCAGCAGTATGGCTGTTGGATTCTGGGAAGTTCTTACATGAAACTACCTGGTATAGACCTTGACTTGAAGCACTTAGCTGATCAAATTTTACCAAAATGCTACTGGATTTGTAGCTTGGGCAGTCACGGTTTAGGTTTGGCTTTAGTTGTTCAGTTAATAATTGAGTTTGAGGACCAAGTTGTTATTTGGCAAATCATAACACCAGAGTAATCTGCTCAGCTCTTAGCACCTCTGGCTACGGATTTCAGTGCTCTGATGATAAAAAGCCCTGTAAGCCTTCAGACTTTTTTTGGGAGGGTAGCATCTCTGTCTCTGTATATTGAAAAATTCATCCACAATTTTCTGCTAAATGAAAAACTCAAGTGGATATGTGTCATAGTCCTTTAGATTATTTAATGTGGATGCAGTTCTGGTTGCTCTTTGTGAAATAGAATGGCTAGATAAAGCACAGAATTTACAGCATTTAAAACTTAGTATTCAATTTGTTATCTTTAAATTTGTTTTCTAGGTCACATCAGATGTATTACATGTTTGGCTTCCTGTTTCTGGTGTTTATTATTCTGGTTATCACATGCTCAGAGGCTACTATTCTACTTTGCTATTTCCATTTGTGTGCAGAGGTAGGTCTACACAAGAATATGTTTTCACAAGATGATCCAACAGGTTATGTTTTCTCTGGAATTAAAACAACCTAAAATAAAGATCCTGATTCTCTGTGTTCAGGCAGCTCCAAGAAAAATGCAGGGTGGTAAAGCATTTTGGAAGGAGTAGCACCAAGGATAGCTCCCAATAAGCATTGCGCTTTGTTGATGGCTGTAGTGTAGTTGAACTACAGTCTCTTATATTGCTTCACCTTTTATCACAGTGTACCAAGGCTTAAAGGAACAACTCCCTGGGCTCAACCCAGGCACTTCTTCGAGAGTTCCTGCTGGCATGCTTCTGATGCTGGCATACTGACTCCTAAGACTGTGGAGCTGCATTCAAGTTTCAGAGTGCTCCAAGATTGTTGTGGGCATTGAAGCTTCAGGTTCAGGGATGTGAGGTCTGGTCATTTTAGTAATGTCAAGCCCGGCTAGCCCTTGGGTAGAATCTGGATTAGGCGTCTCAGCCTCTGAGTCTGTGGAGACCCCTTTTGGACTTGTGGGACATGACATGCTCAGTTTCTTTTACAAAGGCAGGGAGTGGATGGTGTCCTGCATTGTACTGGCAAGCACTTCTGTCACTTAGTTATCCTTTCCTGGGGTCCTGATTTTGCAGACTATGTCCTGTTTTTCCAAAAAGTACATTCCAAAAATTCTGCCCCATCCTTTTCTGTAAGGTTGTTTAATTTCTACTTGGTATTTCAGAAGAGTGTGACATATATTCAAGATGTATTCATCGTCTTGGGTGTATGTTATTAATAAGAATAAGAAAAGAATGGAAAACTTTTTAAAATTATGCTGGTGACTAAGCTGTTACTACTAGCACTTCACTTCTAAAGGCACTTAAATATTGAATTTAATATAGTTTGATTGTTGAATGTAGTGTTTGCTGAAGTTTACAAAGGATCTAAATGATGACATGTTCAGTTTCCAGTCCGAATGTGTTTTTCCTTTGTTCCTTCTGCATTTCTTTCTTCCAGATAAAATTACTTAAGGAAGATGATAATGGTAGTGTAGCTGCATGGTGCCTTTTAATTGCTTCTTGCCCTTTTGGCTAAGATCAAACATTGTATCTATTCTTACTAGTTAATTATCTGATACATTCCCTATTTCAAGCCTAAATATTTAATGTTTTTTTTTAATTGTGGGATTTTGAAGGTTTAAGTTTTAAACTTGTAAACCACCGACAGCAGAGCTTACACTAATAGGGAGGAGTCAGTCAGTCAGTCAATGTAATGTAATGTGAAGAGTAATCTATCATGAACCTCATAAATTTTGCAGTCTTCTATAAAACCGTGTTTGAGCAACTGAGATGTAGTAGACATATGTCTCTCTACCATTGGATCAGGTATTGCGTTTTTAATTATCACCTTGTCTCCTTTGACAATAAAGCCTGCCCATTTCATATGGTGTGACTATAACCAGATGCTATTGTCAATTGAGCTTTTTACTGCATGTGAAATAGTTCTAGAAAACAGGCTCTGGTTCCAAGGGAGTTCATGCAGACTTTATGTTGCCGCTAACCCCCCACCTGAACATTCTGGCTGCATACGCTCTTAGAGCATTGCTTCACCTTTATGGCTACTCTGAAACCATGCAAACTTCGAGAAACCACATTTTTCTACTTTGCAACTATCACAAGCATCTCTATACAGGATCATTTTTTCTAGATGTGCATTTGCAGATATTCTTGTTCATGCAATAATTACCCCTAGGATCATCATTAAAACTGCAAGTATAAGGAATGTTCCAGTTAACTTTGTGAAGCCTGAAATGTGAAATAGCCCATCTACACTGTCCTGATTTCTTTTAAATATTATGCAGATGGATTGATGGCTTGTAGCCAACTATGTCGAGAAACATTTTTAACTTATAATTCTTTCTTCTTTGTTCTAGGACTACCACTGGCAGTGGCGTTCATTTCTTACTAGTGGCTTCACTGCTGTTTATTTTCTAATATATGCAGTGCACTATTTCTTTTCCAAACTTCAAATTACGGGTACAGCAAGCACCATTTTATACTTTGGCTACACCATGATAATGGTTTTGATATTCTTCCTTTTTACAGGTAAATACACACAAACCACACACACGCACAAGATTATTATTATTATTATATATAATAGTACTGAAACTTCAGGTTATAGGGGGACCCTAATTGAAATAAACACTGGGCAGAGTCTTGTTACTTGTATATAGTAGCATAAGTCAAACAACAAAAATTGCAGTTGTGAATTGCCACGAGTTAAGAAGTCAACGTTTGTATTCCTTGTCATGCACCATGTCATGTAGTTTGTGTCAAGTGTTGACTTCTTAACGGTGGCAATTCACAGATGCAATTGCAGTTTCCTCAGTTTGACCTGTCTGATGTAGGTAATAGGATTCTGGCCACTCTGCAGAATCATGTGCATTTATTTTAAATAATTAGAATTTTTAATAAAAATCATCTCTTTTATATCATAAAACCTTCTATTTAAAGTGGTCTCGAAATTATATATACACTGTTACTGTGGATCTGAACTGGTTTTGTCATTTAGATCAGTGGTCTCCTGGAAGCTTCCAAATGTGAATACAGGAAATAGGGCCCAGTTGTGCACATAGAACCCTCTCAACTGTATTTGTTTCATTGACATTTGAATACACATCCTGTGTGCTAATGGCAGCATGTTGGAGACTGTGGATTCCCTTTGGCCATAGAATGCAGATCATTATAGAAGAGAGAAAGTGCCAGGGGTTTGGTGAGGAGCGGAAATGAGCTGAGTACCCTGGAAAAGAATATAGATGGTTGGCACTTCGCACTGGCATATGCTGTTTCAAGTTTCTGTTTCAGTGCAGTATTAGCCTAGTTGCACTGGCTAATACTCAACCTGTGCAGTTCTTTTTGTGCAACAGTTGAATGAAAATACCTTTAATTCCCCTTCTGCAGATCCTATAGTTTAGAAAAAGTCACTTTAAGTACTAGTCATTTGTTTGGGAGGTAGGGAGGACACATTTGTTGATTTTTACACCAAGTGACTTGAGTACTTTTTCAAACATATCTTTCTAATAGGACATTCATTTTATAAATAGTAGTTACCAACTTAAACATATAATAGTATGCTTCTGGGAGATTTACTTCATCGTAGCTGCATGGGAAATGAAGCATACAGATTAAACACCTTCAGTTTAAGCACTCTGCCTACCTGGGGATTATTCATAAGTCTATTGAATCTCTCATGACATTTTGGGATGTGTCACAAAGTATAGATTCATGGTGTACCTATTATAGAGCACCCTCTCTCTGTATGAAGTCCACCAGTTGTTTACGACTATAGCTCATATCATCTGGGACCATTAGCCATATTGACTGAAACTGATGAAAGTTGAAATCCAAAGCGTCTAGAGACCACCATCTTGGAAGATGCTAGAAATGTGTGTGTTTACTTAAACTGTAACACACAGGATTTCTGTTTTATTTTTAAAAAAAGAGATATGTCCACCAATAATACATTTATTTAATATGAAAAATAGCTTCAGAATATTATGATACAACACTATAATCTTAAACTGTAATGGCCTGTATTACCTAGAGAACTGGGTTCTTCAAATGTAAGGTTTCAAGTACAGTGTTATCTCTTGAAGCTATTCTACTAGGGGATGCTGATAAGCATTGAAACTTGCCCAGAAAAAAATTGAGCTCGAAAACTATAAATTGCAGGGTATATTGGCCAATTTGTCTGTATTCAACGGTGAAAAAAATCAACTACCTATGATTTTAATTTAACTTTCATTTTCTGGTCCAAAGTGAACATGGCGGAACCTCCAGAAAAGTTCAATGTGGAAGGGCATAGGACCATAATCTTTCTCTTGTTTCTCCAAGAGAAAGGTACAAAGCAGATCCATGATGAAATGTCACAAACTATGGGTGACAGTGGCCCCTCATGTGCAACAGTTAAACGTTGGGTTGTCAATTTTAAAACTGGCCATTTCGGTGTTGAAAGTGAGAAACCCAGTGGAAGGCCTGTTTCTGTCTCTGTGCCTGCCAATGTGAAAACTATCCATGACATGATCATGGAGGACCACCGAATATCAGCCAAAAGTATTGCTATATATCTGAGAATATCATGTGAGAGAGTTGGTGCCATTATCCACAACAACTTGGAAATGAGAAAGCTGAGAGCAAAGTGGATCCCCAAACTTTTGACAGCCGAGCAAAAGAGGAAACGTGTGGAGTCATCGGTGGCTGTTTTGGAACATTTTGCAAGAAATGAGTCAGATTTCCTGGGCAAACTGGTAACTGGTGATGAGACATGGATCTACTGTCATAATCCTGAGACAAAGGAACAGTCTAAGGAATGAAGGCACAGTGGTTCCCCCAAGCCAAAGAAGTTCCCAGTGCAAGGGTTGGTGCAGAAGCAAATGGCTACAGTTTTTTGGGATAAGAAGGGAGTTCTGCTGGTGGACTACCTCCAACAGGGTTCAACCATCAATGCAAAATATTACTGTACTTTATTGATGAACTTGAGGCAAAACATCAAGGAAATATGTCTAGGAAAGCTCTCCAAAGGTGTCAACCTCTTGCATGACAACGCCTTGTCACACACTGCACATGAAACACTGGCAAAACTGATGTCCTTAGGCTTTCAAGTGATGCCCCATCCACCCTGTTCTCCCAACCTGGCTCCTTCTGACTATTATCTGTTCCCCAAACTCAAAAAAACACCTCAAGGGACAACAATTTGGGAGTGTTCTGGAGGCAACTAATGCTGCAAATGAATGGTTACACCAGCGGTCGGAAGAATTTTATTTGCAGGGACTTAAGAAGCTGCAGGACAGGTGTCACAAATGCATTGACTTCCTGGGGGAATATGTAGGATAGTGTGGCAGTTACAGCTTCCTAGCTCAGTTTTTTCTGGGAAAGGCTCAATACTTATCAGCACGCCCTCGTATATAAGAAGATAGTTTGTTTCCATTGTAGCAGCATGTTCAAATTATTCTCTTTTTTTCATGGATTATCATTGCTCCACTAGAAGAGATTTAGTAGTTTTGTAGTCTTTTACTGTGCATTTCAATGAATGTTTAAAAGGAAAAAAGAAGCAGTATATCATAAGGGGGACGCCGTAAATTTCATTAGGCTAAAATGAGACTATCCTTGCAAGTTACCAAAAATTACACATAGGCAAGGCCCCAAAGGCATTTAGCTTTCTGTGTCAAGATGATATAAAAGCTAAAAAGAAAGCCTCATAATTGTTATATCAAAACTATTATATTGCTGCTTACTCATCTGTTAAAAATGGTCAGCCTCAAGAAGGGTTTTGACGGTGCCCTGCTGCTATGTCAGTGTAGCACATGCTTGGGGCACTTGCTCCTCACACTGCATTCCAGGTCATTGATCTGACGCAGCAGGCAAAATACTGGGAGCTATGTGACAAATCTGACTCACAGCTGGGCCCACAACAGTGTCTCAGAGTAAATGAGTCAGTTAAACATCAGTGGCTTTGCTGGTATTCAAAAAAATCAACATGATACCATTCACAGTTCTGTCTGAAATAATCTCACAGAATGAATTTTTACTAAATCTTCATCATGCTTCTTTACAAAAAAATAATAATTAAACACAAAGATTACAATCTGTTATTCAAAAGCAGAAAGTCTCAAAACAAAAAGAGATTGGTACCAGCCTTTTGTAGTTGTATTATCTTTTAGAAAGCAATCCTACAGTCATTGGATGATTCCCAACTAATTACATAAAGCACAAACTTTGCTTAACTATTTTAGACATGCTGTACCTATTTATTTATTAGAAATAAATTCTCAAATTTATAAAATCAGTGCCAGTTCCAGCAACTAGGAGCTGCTCAGCAGTTTTTATTTTCAGCATTTCTTCCTTATTGATTTCTTGGAGCAGCTGATTATCTTCAAGTCATGAGCAGACCATCAAATGTTCTACTCTTCAGTAGCCTTCAGTTATGGAAAGCTATACTTTAGGAGATGGCATACAGTCATGCTGGACTAAGTTGGCCAACAATTACAGTCAGATAATCAATTATGTAGTCAGACTATTTGTGCTTCTTTAACACTATGTATGTAGTTACCACAACAGCAGTAGCAGCTAAGCAGATACACCTTCTGTACTTTACTATCCAGAGAGCAACTCCTTGCCTCTAGTCTTCCCCATTGGCTGTTTCCTACTCCCTATGCAGAGCTATTCCCCTTTATATAGAGGTGAGGACTTTCCCAGCTGCTGCTTCAATAGGCGATGTAGAATCATAACAGCCTTTTTCCTTTTCCTTTTCCTATTCCACTTACATCTACATACAACCATACAAAGTAGCTTTTTTCCATTTTTTGGGTATATAGCTGTCAGGAAAAAAACGGTGTTGTCCTTTTGGTATTGGATGTACATTCATTACAGCTGTGATGTTAATGGGCAGGTCCTTGCAAGTAGACATCTTTGTATTCACTGCTTAATTCAGAATAAATAGGCATAGGATGCAGCTTTATAATGTATTTTCTTACGACGTGGAAAATTAAAGAGGGGGATGCTCTCACTTAGAAACTGGACAAAGGATTTTTTTCTCCTTAAATTATGAATAGGAATGATCTGGCTTGAATTCCACATTTTAATTGATGGCAGAGATTGATATGGCAGTGGTTCCCAAGCTTAGGTGTTCTTGGACTGCAACTCCCAGAACCGTTCACCATTAGCTGTGCTGGCCAGAGTTTCTGGGAATTGCAGTGCAAGAACACCTGGGTTACCCAACTTTGGGAACTATTGTTCTATGGCTACCATGGAGGGAAAAAAATCCAATTTTAAATGTCTTCCTTTAAAAAAAATGTTTTCAGCTGTTTCATCATCCACCCCTACCAGCTTATTATGATTAAGGAAATACCTAGAGAGAGTAAGGCAGAGACTCCCATCTCCCTCTTTTAGTGCTTAAAGCTCCAAAAAGCTTCCTAAAAGAATAAGTGCAGTATAGTCTAAGTACTGTGCCGATGCTGTGTCACAGTTTATGAAAGTAACTCAGTGATATAAATTTATTTATTTATTTATTTATTTATTTATTTATTTATTTATTTATTTATTTATTTATTTATTTATTTGACTTGTATGCCGCCCATACCCTACAATGGTCTCTCGGCGGCTGTGCAGAGGTTTCTTTTAGGCAGAAGAGGCTGTGTAGGAAGGAAAAAATTTTCATTGTTATTAAACACAGTAATCTATCCATGTTTGTTGTAACTTTTAGTACAGCGTTATTTGCTGTATTTTTGATGCAGTGTGTTCTTCTCTGTTTACAGGAACAATTGGATTCTTTGCATGTTTTTGGTTTGTGACCAAAATATACAGTGTGGTGAAAGTTGACTGAAGAAACTGTCATATAAAATACAGAAGCTATCAATCTAATTTAAAAACAAGCCCTTGGAGAGAAAAAAATTAAGCTTTATCTGAAGTACTGATTTATTTACTTTGAATGATACTGAATATACATTTTTCCCACTCAAATATTTGTATTGTAACTTTGAAATCTGTTTCCACTTGGGTGTTCTTAATGAACTTTGAAATTAAATATTGTATGCTTTTGTAAATATTGCTGTTCTAGAGCTTTTAAAGTCTAATGACAAGCTTGAAGTGATTGCATTACAGAATTTAATGATCCTTTTAAAAATATGGTTGTAAATATTTTGTAGGCCAGGATCTAACATTGTGCTAGCATACTTCTGCTAATACTACATGACTTCCCTTCTACTGTTCTCTACAGAGCCCAAAAATATGTTCCAGAGAATTTCCCAGCACTCCAGAGCAAATTTTGAGAGTGCATGAGTTGAAGGCAATTGCCTGTCCCTAGTTCTTCTGATAGAACTGCTTGATCAGCAGAATGACACCATTGTGTCCTGGCCCTGAGTTTGTTGGGTGGGGTTTAACTTGTTCTCTAATAGGGGAAAACCAATTTTCCATCATGATTTTGAAGTTTGACTGACTGTTGCTCTGAATTTGAGTGTTTTATATTGGAGCTGTGGCCATGAATCCTTCTTCTTATTTGTGACTTCATTGGGTTCTAGTTGTATTGGCCTTTTAAAATATGTGCCTCTTGAGTGTTGGAATCCACATATTCATAGTTTCTAATAAACATCGTAATTTTTTTCAGTGGATCATTACACATTATAAATAGATCCATGAAATTCTGTAAATAAAAATATATTGATGAGATTTTTTAAAAAATATGTAGATTATTTTATTTTGTTAAAATCCAGGTTCTAACATTTTTGGTTCATCTTTGGTGTTACATAAATACAACACTCATGTATTCTGTAAGAATGACATTTTATAATTGCACTGGTGTGTCAATCTTAATCAGCTAGCATAACTAAATTAAGAGGTTGAATAATATGTTGAATAGATCTGCATACAAAGGAAGATGCACTGCCAAGTCTGTTCAGGACAGATTTAAATGAAACATATTATGTAGAGTGGCTGAGGGCTTTGTTCTTTTGACATACACAAGCAGACACACTGCTTGCTTTGCGTCAAATAGAGTTAAATTTCCTACATATAGAATTAAAATTAATCCATGTGCATCTTTGAAAATTGCAGTGGAAACATGTTTTTATCTTGTTCAGTTACTTGAGTGTAATGGTTCATCTGTTAGTAAAACCTCTCCTGCTTCAAAAGATTCCATCTGCTGCAGTGTAACTGCACATTTTGGGCTGGGAAGGTACAGTTAGGTAGAAGAACTAAAGTTTTTCTAATGTTCTTAATATCATAATTAATGATGCTTGAGTATTAAAATCCAATAAAATATCTTTTGTTAATAATGCCATTCTTTAGATTGGACTTGTAAACAACTATGCACCCTGTACAATTAAACTAGGATGTTACATGTGGCAAATGTATATTACATATTTTGGTTTAATTAAAAGCCAGACTCGTACTTTGCTGTGTAGTTTAGGACTGGGAGCTTACTGCCTTCTCCTAATTAAAGGAGAAGCTTTGTTTCTTTCTACCAGAGCTTGAAATTGGCTTTATGTTTTGTATGAGCAAAGCAGCAGTAGAAATGAACTGATCAAAGGCAAGATTGCAGCTGGAAGGACCTTATCCAAATAGGGCTAGTGCCCCAAACCATCTGATGAGGGAAAGCTGAACCAGTTCTTCCCACTAGTACTGTTTCCTTTTGCATTGGTGGGCCATTGTGGATTTTGTTTTCAGCCTCTTCCTTTGGTAGATCTGAGAAAGACTGCTACAAATTCTGTCTGTGTATACAACAAGACTTTCGTGGGACCCCTACTCCAACTCCACTGCAATTCCTGTGTTTTTGCCCCAAAAACTGCTGTCCAAGATTTATAGACCTACCACAGCAATATGTGAGGGAGCACTAGGATAAGGCATCATCCTTCTGCAGCTGGTTAAGTACACTGAAGGAATTTGGTGGGATCACCTTTTTGCTTGCATAATGCAAGTCGAGATCCAGTTCTTTTTGATTTGGATCAAATGCCCCCAAAAGTTTCCAGGAAGGAATTAACCAAAAAAAAGGTGCTAACAAAAGAAAGATAGCAAAATCACCATAGAAACACTAGCTACTTAGGTTTTCAACATTTGATTAAATGCTGGTGCTATCTGCTTAATAATTACAGAAGGACTCAGACAAGGTGGTGAGGCAAACATAAGAACAAATGTGCATTTATAGAACAACATATTTATAGTTTGAATCTAGATAAGATAGATTAGGCATCCTTCAGTCTCGAGAGACTATGGTAATGTGCTCTGAATAGAGAGAATAGCGTCTAGTGTGGCTAAGATGGTCAATTCGAGAGTGACAGTTCCTTCTACACTGAAAACAAATAAAATCTGTCCCCTGTCCAGATCCCTGATTTTGCTGATTTTGGGCCTGCCTCTTTGCCTTGGCCTACTGAACAAGTGGCTCTTCAAATTGGGAGAGGCCATGCTGCACAGCCTGCCTCCAGGCTGAATGCTCAGATGTCAAGGTTTTCCATCTCTTGAGGTGCATTCCTAAGGCCTTCAGATCACACTTGCAGGTATCCTTGTATTGCAGCTGTGGTCTCCCTCTGGGGCGATTTCCCTGCACTAATTCTTCATACAGGAGATCTTTTGGAATCCGACCATCAGCTATTCTCACAACGTGCCCAAGCCAATGTAGATGTTGCTGTTCCAGTAATATATACATGCTAAAAATTCTAGCTCATTCTAGGACTACTCTATTCGGAACTTTGTCCTGCCAGGTGATACCAAAAATGTGTCGGAGACAATGCATATGGAACGTGTTCAGCTTCCTCTACTGCCATGCACAAAGGGTCCAGGACTCGCTGCAGTACAGGAGTGTGCTCAGGACACAGGCTTTAGAGACCTGGATTTTGGCATACTGTATGCCATCAGCTTCTTTGATGAAAAAAGGTTTAAAGGTTTGAAGAAAACAAGTCACCATCACCAAGAACAGGCATTTTAGAGTTACTCCTACTATTTTATACTTAATATTGAACTGAAGGTATACAGTGTTCCTCTTTTCTCTAAATGCCTTTTAATTTAACTCTATTAGCATCGAATGCATTTTAAAAATACTGGCTTTGTAACAAAGGAAAAATTAAAAATTTGAAGGGGTCTTAGCTGAGTTAAATTAAGAACAGCTACCATCTTAACACACATTAAACATTCTAAAACTTTTGAAATATATAGTTAAAAATATTATGGCAGAAAGTTTGGCAGAATTGCCTCTTTTTTCTCCTTTCCTGTCAGAAGAGGTGAACGTTTTTCATAAAGTCAGAAATAATTTGAGATATAAATCACGTGTTTATCTTCATTGAGACATGAAACCCTTATTCCGTGTGAAAATAATGACTAATAAAGCCTTGCTGAACAGCACAATCACATTCTTTCTGAATTAAAATAACATACAGAGCAGTAGATCTGATTATCTGCACTCCATTTCAGTTCAAAACAGATTTTATCAGCCATATTTACCAGTTGTGTCTTTATTCTGTAGATCTTAGCAGAACTTAGCAAGAAAGTGTTGCCAGGGAGGAAAAAGCTAAGACAAAAAGTTCATGTTGCCACATTTGAATAAAAATGTAATTTTCTCTCGAGTTTTATGGGGAAAGTGTCATAATATTATAGGTACCTCAAAATGTACATATGCCAAAATTCCCTCCCACTTATGTACTTCTGTTCAGAAGCAGCTGCCATCGTGTTCAGTAGTGCTTACTCTCAGGAAAGTGTGCACAGTGTGTAGGCATCCTTCAGTCTCGAGAGACTATGGTATCGTGCTCTGTATGGAGGTCTTGGAACAGTGTCTTGTGTGGCTGAGAAGGCCAATTTGAGAGTGACAATCCCTTCCACACTGGAGACAAATCCAATCTGTCCCCTGTCCAGCTCCCTGGTTTTGCTTGTTTCGGGACTGCCTCTTTGCCTCAGTCTGCTGTACAAGTGTCTCTTCAAATTGGGAGAGGCCATGATGCACCGCCTGCCTCCAGGCTGAACGCTCAGACGTCATGGTTTCCCATCTGTTGAGGTCCATTCCTAAGGCCTTCAGATCCCGCTTGCAGATGTCCTTGTATTGCAGCTGTGGTCTCCCTCTGGGGCGGCTTCCCTGCACTAATTCTCCATACAGGAGATGTTTTCGAATCCAACCATCAGCCATTCTCACGACGTGCCCAAGCCAATGTAGACGTTGCTGTTTCAATATTGTATACATGCTGAAAATTCCAGCTCATTCTAGGACTACTCTATTTGGAACTTTGTCCTGCCAGGTGATACCAAAAATGTGTCGGAGACAACGCATATGGAAGGTGTTCAGCTTCCTCTCCTGCCGTGCACAAAGGATCCAGGACTCGCTGCAGTATAGGAGTGTGCTCAGAACACAGGCTCTATAGACCTGGATTTTGGTGTATGCCGTCAACTTCTTATTAAGCCATACTCTCTTTGTGAGTCTAGAGAACATGGTAGCTGCTTTCCCAATGCGTTTATCCAGCTCGACATCTAGGGAGAGAGTGTCAGAGATTCTTGAGCCAAGGTACATAAATTCATGAACAACCTCCAGTTCTTGCATGGAGATAGTAATAGAGGGAGGTGAGTCCACGCCCTGGCCCATGACTTGTGTTTTCTTCAGGCTGATTGTTAGTCCAAAGTCTTGGCAGGCCTTGCTGAAACGATTCATGAGTTGTTGGAGGTCTTCAGCAGAGTGGGCAACAATAGCTGCATCATCAGCAAAGAGGAAGTCCCGCATGCATTTCAGTTGGACTTTGGTCTTCGCTCTCAATCTAGAGAGATTAAAGAGCTTTCCGTCTGATCTAGTCCGGAGATAGACACCCTCGGTTGCAGTTCCAAAGGAATGCTTCAGCACGACAGCAAAAAAGATCCCAAAAAGTGTAGGTGTGAGGACACAGCCCTGTTTCACTCCACTTCGGATGTCAAAGGGATCTGATGTTGAGCCATCAAAAACTACAGTGCCCTTCATTTCCTCATGAAAGGACCTGATGATATTACAGAGTTGAGGTGGACATCCAATCTTGGGAAGTATTTTAAAAAGTTTGTCCCTGCTAACCAAGTCAAAGGCCTTTGTGAGATCTATGAAGGTCACAAAGAGTGGCTGTTGTTGTTCCCTGCATTTCTCCTGCAACTGTCTGAGGGAAATATCATGTCAGTGGTGGATCTATTAGCTCGAAAACCACACTGTGATTCTAGATACACTCTGTCTGCAAGCACCTGAAGTCTCTTCAGCACAACATGGGCCAGCAGCTTCCCTACAATGCTGAGAAGAGAGATACCACGGTAGTTATTGCAGTCGCCCCTGTCGCCTTTGTTCTTATACAATGTGACGATGTTTGTGTCCTTCATGTCCTGTGGTACTCCACCTTCCCTCCAGCAAAGACAAAAGAGTTCATACAGCTCAGTGGTGATGATCTCTTTACAGCACTTCAAAACTTCAACGGGGATGTTGTCCTTTCCAGGTGCCTTGCCAGAGGCAAGGGAATCCAAGGCCGCTTTTATTTCTGCTAAAGTTGGTTCACTGTCCAGCTCTTCCAAGAGAGGCAGGCACTCAATTTTATTTAGTGCCTCTTCCGTTACTACATTCTCTTTAGAATATAGCTCAGAGTAGTGCTGCACCCAGCATTCCATCTGCTGTGCTTGGTCCTGGATGATCACACCTGTAGTAGACTTCAAGGGAGCAGATTTCTTCTGTATTGGACCTAAAGCCTGCTTGATACTGTCATACATTCCCTTGATGTTACCTGTGTCCGCTGCTATCTGTATCTGAGAGCAGAGCTGAAGCCAATAATCATTGGAACATCTCCTGGCAGTCTGTTGGACTTGGCTACGAGCAGCTCGAAGAGCCTGCAAGTTGTACTCACTAGGACAGGCTTTGTATGCTGCTAGAGCTCTCCTCTTATCCTCGATGGCTGGAATCAGCTCCTCCGAATGGGCTTCGAATCAGTCAGCCATCTTTTTGGTCTTCTTGCCAAATGTGGACAAGGCAGTGTTATAAACAGCGTTCTTGAAGTGTTCCCATCGTTCAGGTGCATTCGCATCAGCCGGGCCTGGAAGGGTTTCCTGAAGCGCTTGGGCAAATTCCTCCACTTTTCTTTGATTGCGAATCTTGTTGATATCTATACGTGGTTTTCCTTCCTTTTTAGTGTGATACAATCTTTTTGTTTGCAGTTTTATTCTGCTACACACCAGGAAATGATCAGTATCACAATCAGCACTCTGGTAACTGCGTGTGATCGTAATACTAGATAGGCTAGAACGTCTAGTGAGGATCAAATCAAGCTGATGCCAATGCTTTGATCTTGGATGTCTCCAGGAAACTTTGTGTTGAGGCTTTGTATTAAAGAACGTGTTGGTGACACAAAGACTATAATAACAGCAAAACTCCAGCAAGCGTTGGCCATTTTCATTCATCTTCCCAATGCCAAAACGGCCTAGACAGGTGGGCCAAGAGTTGTGATCAGCACCAACTCTAGCGTTAAACTCCAAGAATGAACAGCGGCTCTCTCTCAGGGACTTTTTTGATAGTAGCTGCCAAATCGTCATAGAATTTGTCTTTGACTTCTGTTGCGGATGGTGCATATGCACTGATGAGGGTGACCAGTCCCGCCGATGAGTGGAGCTGCAGAGACAGGATTCTTTCACTCCCCACAGTAGGTGGAACAATGGATCTCAGCAGAGTATTTCTGACCGCAAAGCAACACCATATTCCCTGGTCTCGTTCAATGGTTTTCCCTGCCAGAAGAATGAGAAGTTTTTTTCTTTGACAGATCCCATGTCTGGCAATCTCGTCTCTTGCAGGGCAACAATGTCCATCCGCAGTCTACTCAGTTCAATGTCGATAACAGCTGTCTTGCGCACGTCATCTATTTCCTGCAGGTTGTCAGAAAAGCCAGGGGTCATTGTCCGAACATTCCAGGTTCCCAACTTTAGGGCAGATGTTTTCTTCTGATTGTTGCATGGTGCAGGGTTATTGATCTGTTTTTCGGCTCTCCCACCATCAGAAGTAGCCCCTGGCATCATGCTCTATGCCAATCGAGCAAAACGTCTAACCAGTAACTGCTAGTTCCTGTGTTATTTCGACACTGTATGCAAAGCTGGAGTGTCCTCTCCAGAGCACGAAGCCTGGGTAGAATAATATGGAGGATAGGCTGTTACCCAAGCAGCAAATCCCATCTCTCCACGTCACTGAAATAGTCCAATGGAGAGGCAAGAGCCAATACAACTGGTTCCAGCGACGTCGCAGGAGTTGGCAGAACAACACGAACTGTCTACGGGACTCCGGCTCCGGATTTTGCCTCGAGGTTATCTCCTGAAGCCTTTTCCATCAGTGGATATAGCCACAAGGCAGTGGAGGTTTGAAATCAGAGTTTTCCTTCTCCTAGATGGGCTGCCTTACATGGCTGACGAGTCCCACCTACCTGGCCTGCTCCCTAATAGTGCGGAAGTATGATCCTACTCCTGAAACATTCCTGCTCCCAGGTGTATGAAATAGTATTTGGCTATCCTATTTAGCAGATTAGAGTAAAAAAATAGAATGGGAGGATTTCGCACGTCAGGTGCGCGCTTCTGCAGGCACTAATTTAAAGCCAAAGCCCCGCCCCCTCAAACCATGTGGTCAAAGGGTCAGCCTACCAGGAAGATCTCACCAATTAAAATGTCCCCCAAACACAGCTCCCTCCTGCCTCTGCTTCCTCTTCAGGAAAGGGTGTGCACAGTATTGCAGTGTTATTTATGAGAGAGAGGTGCAGTCTGGTCCTTTCTCTGAAAGTTTAGCCAAAGATCAGTCTTTAGTTGTGAACATGATACAGCAGGCTCCATAAAGCTGCTCCTTCTATTCCACTCAGTTGATTATAGACCTATAATTCTCCAGTCTTTACATTTGTACTTCTTCTCTTTCTTTGTATGGATTCTAGCTTTAGTAATGAGGGCAGGAAATTGACATATGCTCAGAAGTCCTTTTCCACAGTCTACAGAGCTTAGCCTTAGACTCTTTAGCTTATACTTTAACATATCATATGAGAAGGACAAGGTCGTGGATGCCCTATCAGTGTGCCTTCGTACTCCAACCAGGGACCTGAGGCCCTTAGCAAGATGGAGACTCAGAGAACTTCACCTACTCCACTGGTTACACCAGGTTTGCAGGGCACTTTGGCCAGAGCAATGTGTCTTTCCTAAGAAGTGGTTCTGTTGGTTCTGGGAGTTGGGAGATGGTCCCTAGGGGATGGCAGAACTAGTCTACCACTGGAGGATGATAGCTGTAAAAGCAGCTTTGGAGCCAAAAGAAGCAGAAACACAGAAGAGTAAGCGAGAGGTTTGGGGTAGATAGTTCCCAAGGAAAGAGAGCCAGACACTCAGAGGGAGAAGATGCCTTTGTGTCCTAAGTGGGAGACAGATTTTCCGGAGCCAGAGAGAAACAGACACTCTTGTGTCACAGAGACAGCTTGATACCCCTGTACCAGAAAGGGTGGAAAATTCCTCTCAGACTCTGAAGAAAGTTACAAAGGGAATAACTGAGTTTTCTGCATATGTGTGTGAAAAACAAATCAGGAAGCTTGGGAGGTAGAAGGACCAGGGGGAGAAGAAAGGCCTTCTAAAGAAAAAGATGGGGTGGTGGTGCTCAGGAAGAGTGGCTGGGCAACTATTGCTGAGGAGTTCCTTGAAGAAGTCCCATGTGAGTGGGACTACGTGTATAAGGAAGATCCCTGGTGAGGTCCAGTTTTGAGTTTCCGAAGGAGATGCTTCTAAATACGAATATAAGCCACCTCCTCAAATTTCCTATTAGGGAGAAGAGGAGAAGAAAGGAGAGAGGAAACATCAGATAGAATCTAGCAGAGAAGACCTTGTAATTGACAATGCAGAGAGGCAAAGAAACCTGCAGCACTGGAGAGGAAGTCCCAACTTATCAGCCCTCAGTGTGGACATACCAACCTTTGCTCCAGGAAACACTCCCGAGAGCAAAACCTTGGAAGATAGACTGGACAAGTAAAAGGAACTGAGCTGCTCTGAGAATTTGGCCTTCTCAGGGAATGAAACCGGGGAGTGTCAGATCAACGGAGAAAATGTGAGACTAGTGTATGAAACTGGGACTCCTCTGCTCCCTCTCTTCTTTCTTTCCCCTTTCCTAGAGGGAATGATGCCGGTGGAGGAGGCTTTGTGATTGACAACACCCAAGAGGCAGGGAAACATGCAACACCAGAAAGGGAATCCCTCCATATCTGCCCTCAATGTGGGCATACCAGTGTGGGAACACCCCTGAAAGAGAGAAACCCTGGAAGACGGGCTGTGCAAGTCGTTCAAACCAGGGAACTGACTTGTCCCCTGAGACTTTGGCTCTCTTGATTGCATGAAACCAGGGAGTGGCAGAGAAAACGTGGGACTAGTGTAAATAAGGTTTTATTCATTGTCTACTGATTCTGTGAATTCAAGGATGGAAGATGGGAACTTATCAGAGGCTTCTGGGGCTGGCCATATAGAAAGTTATGGTAAAAAGGTTGTGAAAAGTTATGGGTTTTTTTTTTAAGGCTGTAACTCCACACTTGATTGTCTTGGTGGACAAGCTACTCTCGGAAGAGGTTATGAAGAAACAGAATGGCAAAGGTGTTAAATATGGGGGTGTATTATCTCCCTGTCTGTTCAATCTATATACAGAATATATGATACAGATAGCCGGATTAAATGCAGATGAAGGAGGAATGAAAACTGATGGAAGGAACATCAGTAATTTGTGATTATATCATATTACTGGCAGAAAACAGCAGTACCTTAAAGTAACACCTGATGAAGGTTAAAGAAGAAAGTATAAAAGCAGAATTCTAGCTGTACATTAAGAAAACAAAGATAAGTTCAGAGTTAACAACAAAGAAATTGAAACTGTTAAACGTTTTGAATATCTTGGTTCAGTTATCAATCCAAATGAAGACTGCAGCCAAGGGGAGGGTGTGGAGGAAGCTATTGCTATGCACTGCATTATCCATCTGCATTATCCTTTGCAGCAAATGCCTGAAGTCTGACAATGTGGTGTCTGTCGTTGTGAAATGCATCAACCAAATCAGATCCAGGGGCTTAAAGCACCAAAGGTTCCATGCTTTTTTAGAGGAAATGGAGTCAGAATATGGGGATGTACTCTACTTCACCGAGGTACATTGGCTCAGCAGGGGAAACATATTGAAGACATTTTTTTAGTTGAGAGCAGAAGTTAAAGCCTTCATGGAGAAGGATGGAGTGGCTGTTCCTATGCTAAATGATCTCAAGTGGTCTCATGGATTTAGCTTTTCTTGTTGATATCGCACATGAGCTTAATGTACTGAACAAGAAGTTACAATCAGGGGCAACTTGTCAATGCTGCCTTTAACAACGTGAGAGCATTCTCCATGGCTCAGTCTTCTGATTTCTTGGCTGCAGTCTTCATTTGTATTGAAGTATGTTGATGTCATTTTGAAGCTACAGGAGGAATTTGATCACAGATTTGCAGACTTCAAGATGCACAGAGCCATATTTAAAATCTTTGCGGACCCCTTCTGCTTTGATGTGCAAGATGCCCCTCCTGTGCTTCAAATGGAGCTCACTGATCTGCAGTGCAACTCAAAGCAGAATTCAGGGAGGTGAGTGGAAAAGCAGACAAGCTTGGGCAATTTTGAAGAGAATTGATCCCCAGCTTCCCTTAGCTTTCCTGAATGTTCAAGTGGACCATGTGCCTTTTTGGGAGCATATACTTGTGTGAAAAGCTCTTCTCCACCTTGAACTTCAGTAAGTCCAAGTACAGGTCCAGACTTACTGATGATCATCTTCAAGCCATACTGAGGGTCTCAACTGCTTCCTCCCTCAAGCCAAATGTGGGTTGGTTATGCAAGAGGAAGCACTGTCAGGTCTCTAGCAGCAAGGAGTAGGCAAGACAAACCATGTTCAGAAGAACAGTTCATGTTCTTCAATGTTCCATTCATGTTCAGGATAATTTATGTGTAGAAGAAGATTAAAGGTTAAAGAACTGTTAATACAGACATTTGAATCTGAATACAGCAGATATAGGAGACTGAAGAAACCACATATTATTTCTCATTAGAGAAATCTTATGATTATGATTATGGTTGCTTTCTTGAAGAAATCTTGTTGCCTCAGTAGACTCTTAAATTGTCTACTGAGGCAAGAGTATTCTCAGTATTGTCTTAAATTGTCAGTAGACAATTTAAGAATCAATTAAAAACTTGGCCCTTTAGGCAGGCCTTCCCTCCCGCCAATTCTTGATTGTATTTTCTTGCTTTTGTTGTTTATTCTCCCATCTTGATCAATTTCTATTGTAGTTTTTAATTGTTGTTTATATTTGTTTAATGTTGTGAGCCACCCTGAGTAGACTTTTGTCTAGAAGGGTGGGGTATAAATCCAATAAAAATAAATAAATAAACAAACAAGCAAACAAACAAATAGACATGTTTTAGATTGGCAACCCGGTTGGCTCTCTCATCTCCCTGGTATTTTGCATTCTTCTCAGTGTGTCTAGTTGTGTAATGATGTTTCAAATTGTATTCCTTGTGCACTGCAACTTTCTCTGTGCAAATAAGACGCCTTGGGGTGCCCCTGTGCTCAACAAAGAAATATTGCATTTCCCACTTTTCCTGAAATTGTCTGTGCTCATCACTGCAGGCTTTGAAAAAGACATGTTTGTGGCTGCGTAATGTATATAATTCCACTTGGTGTCACTGTTGCATTGAAGTTTTAATCAAGTGTTTAGCTGATGCATGGCGAACGTATCAATGCATGGAGAACGGCATTTCTGCTTCTTTTTCTTGTAACCACAGCACGGCAGTCGGCAGATAAAAGCCTGGTAGCAATTTTTACGCTCGATGTTCACGTCTTTCATGATGACATGAACACCGTGGAATTTGTAGATGGTAGAAAGTACCAGGATAGCGAGCGCAAGAAAGGCGACTGCTCACAGAATGTTATCTGCCGTGCTGTTGTTATAGGAAAAAGAAGTGGAAATGACACGGTGCTATTGTTGCTGTCATTTGTTTTGACTAATTTTACACCATATAGAAATGTATGTAATGTTCATTATGCAAAGCAATACAAATAGCGCGATGCAAAAAAAAAATGACCCACAAATAACGGTGTGACCCTATTGGTCCGGGTTACCGGGGACTGTTATTGCTGATGGACAGGTGTCGCTATGTGATGGCAGACTACATTAGGCTGAATTGTCTCTCTTTACTGTGGAGCCAGACCAAAATGTTCCTTGTCTGTTGATCTCAGGGGCACACTCCTTACTGCACAGATCGTGCCACAACATGGGTGGTGAGCCCAATCTCCCTCGGGTGGAGGCTTCTTGAATGTTGCGTCTGGACGAATCACCCTCCTCGAGTGACCTTGGCCCCTCGGGAACACCACTACTGTCCATTCTGTAGTCTCAGTCACGGTCACCCCATCTTTTTTTGGTGTCGGATCTGGCAACAGTCCTCCTACTTTTAAGTTAGGGAAGTCCTGTAGGAGATTGTGCACTTTCTTGAATTCCTTTTCTCCTTTGTCCCTCATGATCTGTCTTGGTACCCTGAAAAATCTCACCTCCTCCTGCTCTTTATCCTCTTCCAATACTGGCAATATCAATTCCTCCCCTTCCTTTATCTCTCCTTCCTTAACCAAACAAACCTGTCTTCCTTCCTTTTTCCTCAATCTCTTTCTCAATCACCTCTCCCGTTCCCTCTTGTGATCCTTCAGTTATAGATTCCTTTAATTGAGGAGACGGCACACTCTCATCATCTACTCCTCCTTCCCATAAGGTCATGTGGCCTGTTTTTTTTAAGACCTTATGCAAGCTGTGCAGTCCCAGAAACAGCAACTGAAGTATTGTACCCAGGAAACCCTGGGACAGTTACAATAAATTGATTTGATGGTACATGATTATTGTAAGTGTAGCAAGTGTAGCTTGCTGGTAACAAGGTAGTGGGAGAGAGTTGTGAAACAAACACAAAAAGGGAAACAATCGAGTTTTTATTAACACTTGCTGTAGGAGCGGCCACAAGTGGGAAAGAAAAAGAAGTAAGGGACTGTAGAAAATAGAAGGTAGTAGGATCTGATTATAGTTTCCTTGAAACAGGTGTGGTTACTGCTTAATCTCTAAATAGGGAATATGAAGTGTTTCCCAGTATGTTCCCTTCCAGATGGGTTCTAGACTATAACTACCGTAACTTGCCATCTGCTGCTACCACTGATCCACAAATATCTATCTATCTATCTATCTATCTATCTATCTATCTATCTATCTATCTATCTATCTATCTATCTATCTATCTATCTATCTATCTATCTATCTATCTATCTATCTATCTATCTATCTATCTATCTATCTATCTATCTATCTATCTATCTATCTATTTATTTATGAAAGTTAAATAAATTATGGTAAGTCTAAATGTGTGTGAGAGAACATATACAAGAAAAACTGATTTTGTGTCGATTGCTACATCTGTTAAAGGTCTCTCTCTCTCCATGTCCCTAGTCTTCTGCTTTTAAGAGTGCTTTGTGCTTCAACAGCATGTACCAGCAGGTGATGCTGATCTCACTACTCTCCAATGCTTTGCTGATTTCTGCATATAAAGAGCGCAAGAGAGAAGGCAATATAAAGGAGCTTTGTTTGTTCTGAAGAGTATCTGAAAGCTCTCCATCATGGAAAATAGACTATTTAATTTTAGTTAGCAAATGGAATTTCAGGTATTTAAAGCCTAATGCCATAAGCCATAGCTGATGAAAAAGGTATGGAAAAGAGGGGGACACAAAAACATTGATAAACAGGAAGAAACCAATACAGCTTATTCCATTGTTTTTAGAACCTCTATATGAACATTGGAGATATTTATAATTTTTAAAAAGTACAAGGAAAAGCCAGCAAGGCTAGAATCAGTCTCCCCATAGCATTTGAAGAGTTTACCATTTGCCCATCCAAAGTGACTTTCCACTTAAAGGTGTCAAATACATTTTCAAGATTGACCTTGACACTTGTTTGTTTCCTATTTTTGAAAAATCTGCCAGAGAAAATACCAACATACATTCTGACAGGTATGCATCACTCTTTGACTGCCAAGATGTTCATTTCTCTCTTGGGACTCAGAATACATAAACCTCAAGGAAATGTTAATGTGAAGTTGTCTTATCTCATCCTGAGGCAGAAAAAAGAGATCATTCCTTATTACATTCAAACCCCAATGTTGTGATTTGTATTAATCTTTCCCTTCAAGGGTCATTAGCAATTCCCTGATAATGTTTTACTAAATTGCTGGGATTCTGTTTTTTGTTTTTGCAAGAGCAAAACTGCATCAATTTGCAATGCCAGTATTACATTAATTGGCAAGTAAGTATGGAATATAAAGGTATTTTGATTCTTTCCCCATTACTCCTACCATATTTCCCCGAAAATAAGACATGGTCTTATATTAATTTTTGCTCCAAAAAACACATTAGGGCTTATTTTCAGGGCATTTTCCCCCATGTACAACAATCTACATTTATTCAAATACAGGAATGTCATCTTCTTCTGGTTGCTGCACGTTGTTGGAAAGTGGGATTTCACTTAACTGGGGCTTATTTTTGGGGTACGGCTTATATTACAAGCATCTTGAAAAATCATACTAGAACTTATTTTCAGGTTAGGTCTTATTTTTGGGAAAATCTTTTAAATAGTAGGTGGAAATAGTTTATTATTTTCTGTGCCCGAGATGATTCTTCTATCTATCTATCTATCTATCTATCTATCTATCTATCTATCTATCTATCTATCTATCTATCTATCTATCTATCTATCTGTCTGTCTGTCTGTCTGTCTGTCTGTCTGTCTGTCTGTCTGTCTGTCTGTCTGTCTATCTATCTATCTATCTATCTATCTATCTATCTATCTATCTATCTATCTATCTATCTATCTATCTATCTATCTATCTATCTATCTATCTATCTATCTATCTATCTATCTATCTATCTATCTATCTATCTATCTATCTATCTAATCTGCCACCCACACTACCGAAAGGTCTCTTTTTAATCCATACAAGTAATAAGTACCTGTCTGCCTCTTGGTTTGCTACTGTTATCACATGAAAACTACTAGGCAGATTTTCACCAAATTTGGAGTTCAAGTTTGAAATGTATGTTTGTTTTATGTGAAGTCAAGTCAGAGCTGACTTACAAATAATGATCTTAATAGGGGCTTCAAGATAAGTGATACAATTTAAGGAATCGTTTATCACCCGATACCATGCAGTGAGTTTCCATGACTGAGCAGAGATTTGATCTTAGGTCTCATGAGACCCATAGTCTGTTACATTTAATACATTACATTAGGTATAATATCAGGTTTAGGTAGTCTGACTTTAAAAATAGGTGTATTGTATACAAAAAGCACTTTGGCCGTTGGGGAAACCTCAGATTCTAACAAATAGGTGCAAGGGTTTTCACCAAATTCGGAAAATATATTTGGAATTGTCTGGCTCAAAACACAGGATATGTGTTGTAGGAAAAAAATCACTCTGGGGGCATTTAAATTATTATTGCCTACACAGTTGTGGTTACATTCTTTTAAAGATATTCAAACTGAGTTAAGAAATTTACCTATTTTAATTTATGTTGTAATTTTCTGAATGTCCACCTCGTCTTCTTAACATCATCAGATCTTTCCATGAGGGAATGAAAGGCACTGTAGTTTTTGACGGCTCAAGATCAAACCCCCTTGACATCCGAAGTAGAGTGAAAGAGGGCTGTGTCCTCACACCTACACTTTTTGGGATCTTTTTTGCTGTCATGCTGAAGCATTCCTTTGGAACTGCAACCGAGGGTGTCTGTCTCCGGACTAGATCAGACGGAAAGCTCTTTAATCTCTCTAGATTGAGAGCAAAGACCAAAGTCCAACTGAAATGCATGCGGGATTTCCTCTTCGCAGATGATGCAGCTATTGTTGCCCACTCTGCTGAAGACCTCCAACAACTCATGAATCGTTTCAGCAAGGCCTGCCAAGACTTTGGACTAACAATCAGCCTGAAGAAAACACAAGTCATGGGCCAGGGCGCGGACTCACCTCCTTCTCTTACCATCTCCACACAAGAATTGGAGGTTGTTCATGACTTTGTGTACCTTGGCTCAACCATCTCTGACACCCTCTCTCTGGATGTTGAGCTGGATAAATGCATTGGCAAAGCAGCCACAATGTTCTCTAGACTCACAAAGAGAGTATGGCTCAATAAGAAGCTGACGACACATACGAAGATCCAGGTCTATAGAGCCTGTGTCCTAAGCACACTCCTATACTGCAGTGAGTCCTGGACCCTTTGTGCATGGCAGGAGAGGAAGCTGAACACGTTCCATGTGCGTTGCCTCTGACGGATTTTTGGTATCACCTGGCAGGACAAAGTTCCAAACAGAATAGTCCTAAAACGAGCTGGAATTTTCAGCATGAATACATTACTGAAACAGCGACGTCTATGTTGGCTTGGGCATGTTGTGAGAATGGCTGATGGTCGGATTCCAAAGGATCTCCTATATGGAGAATTAGTGCAGGGAAAGCGCCCCAGAGGGAGACCACAGCTGCAATACAAGGACATCTGCAAGCGAGATCTGAAGGCCTTAGGAATAGACCTCAACAGATGGGAAACCCTGACATCTGAGCATTCAGCCTGGAGGCACACACTGCATCACGGCCTCTCCCAATTTGAAGAGACCCTTGCCCAGCAGGCTGAGGCAAAGAGGAAGTCACAAAAGCAGCAGAACCAGGGAGCTGGACAGGGGACAGATTGGATTTGTCTTCAGTGTGGAAGGGATTATCACTCTCGAATTGGCCTCCTCAGCCACACTAGACGCTGTTCCAAGTCCTCCATACAGAGCATGTTACCATAGTCTTTTGAGACTGAAGGATGCCTAACTAACTTTCTGAATGAGGGTGGGGATCCAAATGTTAATTGACTGGGAGCCATACTGGCTGGGGGGATTGATTCTGGGAATTGTAGCTGAATGAATGGTATGTGTGAGAGAGAGGTCAGTATGAAAAGAAAGAAGAGGATAACACAAAAAGAGAGAGGGAATCAGGGTGATATAAGGACCATAGGATTTTAACCTGGAAAGCTGGGTCCATTGGCTGGTAAATTGTTAAAATGTAATCAGTTAAGTGCCAGAGGGGTTGTCATTCGAAGTGATATAAAACAGCAAGAATGGGATCTTACCTACTGTTATTTCACAGCAATTTCTACTGAACTTTTTTCTGCTTAGGATTAAGCTGCCACATATAATAGAGCATGACTGAATTACTAAGTATCTGTCGGGATTCTCCGGAGTGTTCCCTTGTTATTGTTATGGTCCTTAAATTGTTTCTGATTTACGGCAACTGTACATGTATGAATTAATAACCTTCAGAAGGTCTTAACATTTACAGCCCTGCTCAGATCTTGCAAACTAAAATGCTGTAGCTTCTTTTATTGAGTCAGTCAATTGGATGTTTAGCCTTTCCCCTTTCTTTCTGCCTTCCACTTTTCCTTAAAATTACTGTCTTTTTCTAGGAAGCTTCGTCTTCTCATTGTGTCTGAAACAATAGCCTTGGTTTATTAATTACAGCTTCAAGTAAGAGTTATTCTAAAGTTCGTTGATATACACACACACACACATAATGTGCAAAGACGCGCTCTGATCAGCCGGATGATATGGGTATGCCCTCTTGACATTTTCACGGGCACCCCTTTTTCTCCATTTCTATTTTCACATTGTATATGCTCCACAGTGTCCAGAGGGCCGCTGTGTTGAACATGGGGCCCAAGGACAAACTGCTGCCTTCGTTGCAGAGTCCGAAACGCGGCGCGACCCTCCTCAGCGGGTCGAGCCCGGAAATGGGCACAAGCCCGCGGCCTCCCGACACGAGCCAGGAGAGCGCCAAGCCCCGCCCCTCAGCAGAGGGAAGCCTCCCGGGTCGAAATCCCCGCCTCGCGTTCGGCAAGAGGCGGGGACAGGCAACCCCCCTCTAGGCCAATAGGAAGGCGAGACGAGGGCAAAGTTAAGGAAGGAGCGGATGGATGATGGCGGCTGCGCTGACGGCACCCGTTTGGAGGCAACGGCGGCTCCTGGTGGCCAGTTCGAGCTGGAGCAGGCGGAGATTGTGAGTGACAGTGACGGAAGGAGTTGGCGCCCCCCCTCTCCCCCCCATTCCTTCTCCCTCCGCCCCGCCTGGGAAGGGAAGGGGGGGTCTGTTGCGCGCTATCCGCGGTCTTGCTCCCTTTCGTCCCTTTGATCGACTGCGCGGGATCCCGTCCCGACCTGGGTGAATTGCTTCCGATGGAGAGACGCCACAGGCAGCAGCGCTGCCCTTCGGGAAGGGCGCGGGAATTCCGCCGATTCTGGAGCCATAATTAAGTCCCACTGAGTTCAGAACCTCAGAGTTTGACCCGGTGCAGGATTGCTGGAACTAAAGCTCAACCCGCTCGAGTGGGATTTATTCAAAAACAGTGATTTAGGGATTACTGTGTGTACATAATATCTTGAAAATGTATATAATATTTTTCAGGAGTCGGTTGCCCTAGGAATCATTTTTTTAAAAAATATAACAATACATCACCATGTAACTGTAATAATATGTTACATCTGGAGTTCAGAGATTTTGTGATAATGCAGCACTAATTGTTGTAAGCCGCCCAGAGACCTTTGGGTAGGGTGGGCGGCATATAAATTAAATAAATAAATAAATAAATATGTAACTTTAATATGTGATATCTGGGGCTGAAGAGAGAGGCATAAGAGCATTAGTAAAAGCTGAACGAATGCTCAGAATAAATATAAATAAATAGAAATGGGTGTGCATAGTGCTTCCTATTTATTTTGTCCAAATAGGACATTAGCAGAACAGTGCTGGAGTACTGCAGCCTTAACTGATTAATCATCATCCTTCCAATGGGTGTTGCAATTGGCAGCACACAGTCTGAACACCTAGGGAGTCAGCTGTTAAATTCTGCAGAGCTTACTTTCTCTATAAGCTCGTTCAGGGTCGTATTCTTAAAAAAGTTAAGCTTCCATCCACTGTTAGAAGGAAAAGTCACATTTAATATTTTATTTTTCAATTTTTTACTATGGCACTGCTGCAGTTCCAGTATTATAAGGGTTCCCTTAGTTGCTATCACATAAAATAAAATGGTTTGGAAATTGTGGTCCTGTGGATGTTTTTGGCCTTCAGCTTTCATTGGCTCTAACTCATACATCCAAAACTGAGAGCTTGTGAGAGCTGCACCAATAATGTCTGGAGAACCAGTGTGACTCTCTCTGTGTCTCTCTGGATTGGCAGAGTGCCATGGGGGAGCTCAGCAATGTGAGATGGGATGGAAGGGTAGTTGAGAAAGGGTGATATTGCTCCAATATGTCCCTGCTTATTTATTTTAAAATAAGAATTCTATTTCACCCTTCTGAAAAGCTTCCGCGGTGCTTTAAAACTCTTTGGACCCTAACAGCCTAAAGATGTTCACAATATAAAGGTTTATTCTCATCCTCCCATCATGCACCTCCTCCTCCTCCCATACAGTTAAAGATGGTCCCATCATCCTTGGGGTGGGCACAGGTAATGAGGAGAAAGGGACAGGAAGCTTTCCTCTTGGAAAGTTTCTCAAATCAGTTTATCTTGGGAGCTAAGCTATAGAAGGCTACAGACCTTATTTCTGAATACTGTACCATTCTGAGATTTGCAGTCTGTACAGCAGGATCATAGCGGCCTTGGGTACTGACTGATGCAGCTCTGTCCAGCAGAATGGCCTAAATTTGTGGATGAAAGAAAGCCTTGTATCTTGGGACTTTTACAGAGTGGCATTCGGTACAGAGCTGCCCACACTGTATGACAGCTTGGACATCACCAACATAAGTATGTGTGGGTATTACCAAACCACTACTGTTTTGTGATACAATGTGGAGGCCTTTGGGACAAAACTATACTGTATCTAGGGGCACAAGAACATGGACTTTGGCTTTAATGAGTTCTCTGTTTATCATTACTCCTGTAAGTATAACTATTCCAGTAAGAAGATCAAACAGAAGGAAATTGCATTTGTAGTCTGCTATCATTCAAATGATCAGGAACCATAATTTCTGCCTCTTTGGAAAGTTGATGCCTGTGTTGTGTGTTTTCCTCGACTGGACACTGGAGGGTGCTAATGCAACAAAAGCTGAGATATACCGTACGCTAACATGCTTTCTTTGTTAATCAGGAGAAAAGTTTCATTCTTCTTTTGCAATCTTAAAAAAACAAATAACTAAAGAAGGAGTATCCAGTGGCAGTTAAGAAAATACAGTATTGGCAATTGTAATAGTTGTTACAATTCCTTATGAAGTTGAGGCAATTTTTCCTCACTCCAGATTTGTTTCGTTTTATGTTTTGAGTGACTGGACTGTTGTTTTGTACATTTGTTAGAAGCTGTTCTTTAAGATTAAAAGTTTTTGTTTCTGATGTGTTTTTTGGCAATACTCATCCCAAATTATCATTGTGTTTGAATGATTTGCAACACTGTCTTATTTAAATTTACTTTGAATAATATGATGATGGGGATGATGATGTAGAAAGATATGAAAAGAATATTAGGTTGACTCCACTGCAGCTAATTACATTTTTATATTAACCAACGTCAGTCATGGTATTTAAATAATGTTCATTTCCGAGCATCAGCTAGTTTTTCAGAATTTTTTTCCCCAGAATTTGACAAACTTTGATTTCAAGTGAAGTTCTTCTTGAACCTTATGAACAGGGAGTAGTCTCACATATGTGATTTTTTTCCTCTCTAGTATTCACTAAATAGGGGAAGATTTTAGATTAATGTTATAATGTAAAGTTTAAGTGGAGTCAGGGAAAGTCAAAGTACTGTAATATTATTTCATCTGGTGGAGGATGGGAGCTTTAGAGTAACACTGACTCTGTGAGACCATGCCATACTTTCAGATTCTGATAGTCCCTGTTCTGCTCTTGGGATAAGAGGGATGAACACAGTTCTCCTATTGTTACTAGTACAAGGTGTGGTTATTCTGTTATAAATGTATTGTATGTGCTTATCTATACTTCATAATCTTCATCAGATGCCATTTTCCTTCTTAATCTAGGAGAGATTACCTGAGATACGATCATTTCTCTAGAAGCTCTCCAACTATTAGAACTCCTCCTTAAGGAAGGTCACGCTGTCTCCTTCCCCAGTGAGTTCTGAACATGGTTTTAAGAAATCTGTTGTTTTGATAGGTCTTTCACATTGCTTTGCATGATCTGAGAAAAAAATTTTTTTATTTCATTGTGACTTGATAGTATTGTACATTTTGTTTGTACATTAAGGGTGTCGGAGCTGACCAGGTTTTCTGCACAAGAACTACTCTTGGTCAGGAGGATAGTCTCCTCTTTGTACAGAACAGGTCTACACCACAGAGTTGAAACAACTTTAAAAGCTCTCTCCTAAGAATAATAGTTCGAGATCAGGAATGAGAAAGGGCTAGAGATCTCCAACAAAAAAAACTTCTCAATACCTTCATCAAAATTCCCAGGATTTTTGCACAGAAGCACATATCAATTAAACTAGCATATAATTGATGTGCTTTGTATTATTGATGCCTTTTTAAAAAAATACGTATTTTTTCGTTTTGTCTGAAAACCATTTCATCATAGATCAGAAAACATGTGCTTTTTGCTGTTCCTACAATTATTTTGGTAAACAGGTATTCTGCTCTTTCTTTGTATGATTTTGATTACATTTGGAGCTCCTCGTTCCTTTTGTTCATATAGTCCTAGGTTCAGTCATTCCCCATTACTGTGTACTTTGGGAAAATCAAAGGGGGTGTATTCTCTCCTCTTCCTCTTTATCTAGGGCACAGATAAATCCCTGATCAGCCAGAGTCAGAGATACCCTATACTGAGATTTATTTCAGAACCCTATGAATTATGTTATATACTGATATCCTTCCTTCGTAAAAAGGTGGCCCAGGATAATAGAACCCAGGGAAGTCTAGTTTGGACAAAGATAAGATATGTCTTTATCTACTAAGTCTGGTCAAAAATGGAATTATTTGTTATCATGTTACTGGGAAGACATTTGAGGTCTTTCTTCTTCTTCCTGTTTCCATTTGTAGATGAACTGTTAAACTATAATGAAAGAACAGCTCAGCTGGTCATCACATAAGTAAATGCCTTGTATTTCATTCTTTTATTTTAATGGCATAAAAAATGGTTAGCCATGTGAAGTCTCTTCCGCAGTGGAAAGGAAGTGATGAAACTCTGAAGAATTTGGGACACGTCGAGACGATTTTCCAAAATTTAATGTACTCATTGTAGTTAAACAGTTAACAGAGACATTTTATATTGAGCTTTCAGGTGACCTAATTTCCCCTAGTACTGTACATTTAGCTTTATACATCTGCACCTAATTTGTAAAACAGACTTAATGAGAAACTTCAAACAGTTTAAACATCAATTACAAAGAGGGCAAGGTTTTAAAGTTCCAGTAATCTGTCCATATTGGTCATTGAAACATGATCCCAGCTGGATATAATTCAAGACAGATGTCATTCCAAAGCCTTGAAAATAAGAACCTTATATGCGATTGACACTAACAAGCTGTTATGCTAGATTGAAGGTACCATTGGTTTGCTGCGCAAGACTACAATTATGGCTTTTGTCTAACATGGACTTAATTGTACTGAAAGTGTTTTTAAAGATTTTCTGCTCTTCAAAAATGCAGCTTTTTAAAAAAAAAACAAAGCACTACCCAAGTGAAAAGGTTATGTCATATGAATAGCTTATGAGGTTATATTATTAATAGTGATGGTGTCCCATTGCTTTGAAGACTTGATCATATGGCAAGTTGCAGCAGCAAATAAAGTGTCTAGAATAGAGCAGACAATGGCATTATACGTTCATGAACAGATCTCATGAATGAGGTTTCATTTACTTGCCAGAGTTTGAATACCTGCCCTTGCAAAATGCTACCACACTGGCATTGATCCATGGTGTTTGGAAATAGCACCTTGGTTTAACAAGCTGAGATGCACAAATGAATGTCTTTTGCCTGTGTGATGCACACTTACAGATGGATTACGCATTCAGTTCCCTGCCTTCTTGGAATGCCACAGATAACCCTAGAAGTCATTGGCTAATCATAGTTCCTGACTGTATTGCAGGCAGGAAATTATGGTCATCAGATTCAGAACAACAATATTTTAGACTGTGTTTTTTGATAATTCAAAGTCTTAGCTTGTTTTGAATCTAGTAACTACAGTTTTCCACTTCAGACATAAAAGGAAACTACAGTTAAAGACAGATTTCTTTAAGTGGCATACTGAAAAAGGAGGAAACGTGAGCCTGAATGTGCAAAGACAAGACTCAGTCTGAACCAAGCTGATGGTTCTCAAGATACAATTGTCTGAAATGGGCCTTTGTAGATTGTGCTATCTTCAGTGCTGAGGTGCCTGCAGTATTATTTCACAGGAAGCAGCTGTGCTGTTAATTTATACATCATTGGTGGTTCTTATAGCTGGCCTCATTTATGCCAATAGCCAAGGAAACATCAGGCACATTTGACTGACTAGAAGTTGGCATGAGCCATCAATTGAAATAACAAAGTGGAATCACTGAAGCTGAAATAGATGGGTCATTGTCTGCCAGTAGAACATTTCAGTTCTGTGTTTGTGATATGTGTTTGAATTCTGGAAAGTGGAAATAGTGCCTACCTAAGGTTCTTTACAGCATGGTCTCCTTGAAGAACCAGTAGTTAAGGTTGCAGTAGATTTCACAGAGCAAGTATTGAAGGTCTAGCTGTACTTTCAAATAGTAACACCAAAAGACAAATACAGTACTGTGTAAGTAGATTGGAGGTCTCTTACTGCAGGGATGGACAACTTGTGGCTCTTGAGACAATGTCTGACTATAACCCCCATTAGCCCAAACCAGCACAGATGATAGTGAGAGATGGTGGGAGTTGCTCTCCAAGTTCTGGAGGACCAGTTCTCACTTAATTGCCAAGCAAGTCAGCTCTTTGGCACTAAATGTGATGCACATTCAGGTGAAGGATTATTACAGTAATCCATGAGTGGTCTCTTTAAAAATTCAGCTACTCTTTTATTATTATTGTTATAACAATAATAGCAGCAGCAGAAGCAACAGCAGCAGCAGCAACATATAATTCATCATAAAATGCTATTCAATGCCCACAGCTTCTGGACAGTCACAGAAGTTTCCCTGACCTTTTAGGAAGGTGCATTATGGATCCAGTATGAATTGCACATAGGCTCAACTGTCAATTTTCTTTGGGAAGTGATACAGCATTTGGCAAATTGATGTTCATTATGGGTGAGTAATAGGTACAGGTAATAATGGCTCAGAGCAATGACAAAATGGTTGTATTGCAGCATCCTAATAGAAAATGTTTGTGCAGTTCTTCAGGCTCCAGAGGGCCAATGCCTGGCATTTTTTGTGACCAAGATAACACTGAAAGAGGGTTTGAAAGATAAGACTGATCCCCTATTACATTTTATACTTGGATGCTTTTAGGCTGTGTATAGTTTAAGGGGTAAAGCATTTGAAACATATGTGGAAGTAGGATGTGTGTGGCAGAACCAACTAATGAGACTGACTGGAGAACACACATTTCCTGTTAATTCTTTTGTCTCATACCTAAATACATACAGAAGCAGGAAAAGGCACTAATTTATTTGAAGTACCTAAATCAGGAGGATTTTATTTTGCCCTTTAATTGAAGGAAAATCAAGCTCTGTAGTAAAATATTTTAGAAACATTTAATCCCATTTCCTGATGGGGAGCAGTACAAGTGTTGTTTAGCACACCCACAGCCAAGCTGAAACCGTGCATGAATCAAATTAGCAATTTTACTTCCATTTTACTGGCTTCTCCTTTCATTTAGCAGCCTCAAGTTGCTTTTTTTTTTTTAAAGAAGCAAAACCTCAAAGCTCATTAGCACAGTTTTTGGCATGTCATGAGTCATTAAATTTGGAAGTAATTTGTGGCATTCAGAAATTGCTGTCCTCAAATTCTTTACGCCAGAAAACTCATGCATTAGATGGGATTTTCTTAGGATATCCTAAAATGTTTGTAGATTGCAATAAAAATTGCAATATTTTTCCCCTTTCACTACTCTAAATATAATTTTTCGTGTAGGGTGCACCTGTACCCATTAGTTTACAAACAGCCTGCAATGCCTGTAAATATTGGAATTAGATTATCTTGCTTGGCTCTTGTACATAAAATGTAGGTCACATTGTGTATTTTTTTTTGTGTGCTGAAACATTCCATAGTTTTGTTTGCTTGGAGGTCAGCACTTTTCCCCCTTCTGGATAATTTCTCCATTTGATTTACTCCCCACTGCTGTAAGTTTTGGGTGAGAGACTTTATTTTGACAGCTCTATTAATTGTTCAAGAAATGGTGGGAAAATTCCCTACACCTGGAAAGCTCAGGGGGACAAAGCTCAAGACATCCTTTCCCCAGTGGTTCTTCACCTGCAAGTTTGTCCTGGGATGGCAATAAAAATTCTTTGGACCACATTTTATGTGAGACCATTAGGCAACATGAGAATTTGGGACTAGCCGCCCTTCATTCTTGGGGACACTGAAAGGTGCCATTTACAAGCTCAAAAAGCCTGCAGGAAAGCAAAACAGGCTTGTAAACTTAAATTCTACACCCTGCAAGGTCCCCAGTTTGTAATGGACACTACAGGCATAGATTATCAACACTCCAAATGTGGCTTGCCATTTTAAAAGGAGAATTGGAGGAAACAGGAAAACATCTGCCTGCAGAAAGTAGTCAAGAGTAGCCTATTATTCCAATCTCTTTGGTATGGATACCTTCTTATATGAGCATTAATCTAGAGAATTCAAACCTACGAGTCTCCTGTTTTCAAGTTTTTATTTTGTTGCAATAGATATACAGTAAATACTCTGGTATCGTTGGTATCTTTCAGTGCAAGTACACATGTTTGCACAGAACTAAGGATTATGTTGACTACAGTGGGATATACACCTAGGCAACTGTAATTTACAGGTCTTTAATTTACAGCTCTATTGTTTCTTTAATCAGGAAGAGTTTATTCTTTCTAGAATACTTTCCAGTAGGCAAATAGGTTTATCTCGTACATCTTTTCAAGAAGGCCCACTGGGCTGAGAAATACAAGCTTTCCTAGAGGGACAGATTCTTGATCCAGCAGGGTTCCTGGCACTCTAGCTGTGGTCCATCTGGTGGTGGTGATGGTGTCTAAGATTTCCTGAACTCCTGGTGCTTGCAGGCGGCAGTGAGATTATCTGTTTGAGTAAAATTACTTGAGCCATACCATCCCCTAAATTCCAATGTCATAATGCTGTGTTTGCTCCCAATTGTCACATAAAATGTTGTAGAAAATATTGGGGCCCACTGTAGTTCCTGACCATAGGGCTCGGCCTTCACAACATGTATTTTCCTGTTCCAGAGAAAAGACTGAATGGAGGATTGTGGTGAAACTGCTTGAGGAACATGAAGGTGTAGAAATGGGAAAGACTGGGCATGCTGGTTGCCTAAGGTTGCTTTGCATGACCCAGGGGAGCTGTTTATATCCTTGCGACCCCCCAGCCTTTGTGTTAAACTGATACATCATTTTAGTCTCCACAGGCTGTAGGAGTAAGCTTGTCAAGGTGAATTAAAGCAGAAGGACAATCATTTTAAGAGGGAAAAAATCCACAAATATTGTTCCTCAAGCCTCCTAATTGTGCACTTGCTGATTTCTTGATCCTTGGGTTCTTCACATCTGAAGCTCAGAATTCCAAACCAAGAATTTACCAGAATATATGGACCACATTACTTGATTATTTGTACCATTCATATAAATGTTATGTAGATTTTGGAAATGGTACGAAACTGACACATACAAATGAAACACAAACCTCCAGTTTTTAAATGTTTTGAAACAAATCTTTGTGGTGGACTAACTGTGTACTTTATAGGGCTAACAGCGCTTATGACCATATTCTTCCTTTCCTGTATTCTTAAGATGAAATGGAATAATCCTTGTTTGTTAGTAACCGTGCAGTGAGGAGAAGCCACTAGACCTGCCAAAATGAATTTATTTTTGTGCTGCCTGTTCTAACGAGGAATTGCATTTGTGAGATACTAAATGGTTTGGGAAAGTCCCATGATTCTCAAAGCTTTACACTTTAATCCAAGTCTTTACTGTTCATGTGGTTTATTTAAAGTATTGTTTGCTTTTATAAAGAGTCGTGTTACATAATTTATGTGAAGTACTGCCATATTGCTAATCACTGAAAAGTTTCACTGGCTTGCAGTAAGATTCAACATATCAATCAGTCTGATTGTGGTCATATAAATAAACTCCTGCAAAGCAATGCCCCGTAGTCTAGTGTGTTCCCAACTCCTTATATCTGTGGTATGAGTAGAAGACCATCAACCCCTTGCCCAGTTAATGTGGTCCTGATTTGGAACCTCTCCTAGTGCAATATGTATTGGAAAGAAAGCTTCAGTTTATGCAAATAAAAGCTTCCTTCAGTAATAATGATAGGTATGACTCTCCTTACCTGATTGCCATTTACTTTTTAAATGCCATTCATGCAGTGGCCTTTTGCTTTCATGGTAGTGTTTCCTCTAACCTACTCAGGTGCCCCTGACACAATGCTGCACCAGCGCCATGCGCCTGCAGCCAGCGTTGCTACCCATTTGGTTCCGGTCGCAGCTGTTCTGCCGACAGCTTTTAAATACTTTGGGGGGCAAGTGTCAGTGTAGAACCTTAGCTACAGCTTAAGAATGGTTTTTAACCTGTGCAACTATTGGTAGAAAGAGCCCTGGCCCTTCCCCGTTGTCTCCCCCCCCCACCTATTCTGTTTCTCTCCTAATACAGACTATGGAGGAAATCTTCCTAGATGCTGTGGCATGTCTAGAAACACTGTTGAGCAACTGCTATACTGTCATCTTCAAGGAAAAATTGAGTGTGGGTTTGAAGTCGACAAGTGATGAAAGTAGCCCTGACGTTGTCAATTAGGGAGCCGAGACCTGGAATTGATAAGTTATGAGGCAGTTCCCCTTTCCTCCCTCCTGCTCCCTTCTTTAAGAGTCTTGTAAGATCTTTATTGTTCAGGATATTAAAAAAAAAGAAGGAGGGGGGAAGCAGCATGTTGACCATTTTTTACACAAAGCATATACCACAAACAAAATTGTCTTAAAATCTTTTTTTCCTTTTATATGACTTGCTGTTCTCTTAAGGTGGAAGACTAGAAGAGAAATTGTAGGAAATACTGAGGAAAGACTTGAAAGTGCAACTAATTTTTCTCATGTTTTGTTAATGAGTTTGGGTTCATTTTTCTGCATGTCTGACAGGGCCAATGTTTAAAATACAAATTTGAATAGTCAAATCCAACATTGCATATTCACCTAGAGACCTGGAATGGCAGCATATTCTGTGTGTGACTTGAAACATAAAGAGGGTTTATTTGCTCGTTCAAATCAATCTTCATCACAGAACATGGTGATGACTGGCAGTATAGGTTTAACTGAGAAAATAAAAGGCACCATTGGAAAGTATCTTATCTGTTCAGTACTTATAATAAGATCATAAATTTGACTCATCTTTATGGCATATGTAATTTTGTCCTTCTCTTTCCTCTGTACCCACAATTACGTAGCTGTATATTGTATTTTTCCCAATATGAATATATGAAGCAAACTAAATGCATGCCAATGGCTAGTTCATAAAGCTAGGAGGTATCCATAAAGATTATAGGGCTGTGTGTCTGTTTGTCTCTCTCTCTCTCTGTGTGTGTGTGTGTGTGTGTCTGTGTGTGTAGAATGACTGTAGACTCTTAGTGGAGTGATAGTTTCTTCCATTTAGACTTGGATTTTTTCCCTGTCTAAAAATAAGGTGTTGCTCATTTTCCTTCTCTCTGTCCTTTAAATTGGATTGTTTTTGTCATAGAAGGTTTTGCCCAGGCTTTTAGAGGCCTCAGTTCTTACCCCTGTGTGTTCTGCACCCACTGAAAGAGTTCCATTTATTTAAATAGGGTTGACTTTGTACTTCATCCTTAGACATATACTGCCTGGAAAGTTTGGGCAAGTGGCTGAGTCACAAAACTGCGTCAGGGAATGCAGTAACCAGCCAGCCCTATGACTATTCTAGTGAGTGGTTTACTTGTTTGACTACTATTCCATCTGGAAAATAAGAACAAATACTTACATGATTCGAGAGCTGAATTTTGCTACTCTCCTAGTTACAAAAATAGCTCTGTATCTTTGATCTTCTATGATTCCCTGTTTAAGATGTTATTTGAAGTTTAAAACTAAAGCAGAGCAAAGCAAGAAAGCAAGCAAGCAAGCAAGAAAGACAGACAGATAGACAAAAGTATTGTGGCACTTCTAACAGATGTATTTCAGTATATTGCCCCTGGATAACAGTCTACTTTTTCGAACACATGGAATGTAATAGCTAGGGCATGCATTAGTATACCCTAACACCCTGCTGATCAATCTATTTGCAGTGTCAGCCGGTCAAGTGCTGAGTTTTTTCTCATGGTGTCTGGATCCAAAAGTGGGGGCCATGGCCATTCTTGTGTCAGAATGGGTCACGGGCCTGTTGTATGCCTCGCCCCAGCTCATCTTTTTTCTAGTGTTTTGAGGCAAAATTGAGGGTTTGAGCTGAAATTATCTTGATTTGATTATCTTTGATTTGATTTATCCATGGTGACCATGGAGGTCCTGCCTTTCAGATCTTCAGGAACTTAGTACAGTGGTGCCTCGCAAGACGGGTGCTCCGTTTTATGACGAAACCGCTTGACGTTGACTCTTTTGCGATGTTTCCTATGGGGGAATTTCGCTTTGCGATGATCGGTTCCCTGCTTCGGGAACCGATCTTCACAAGGCAATGATTTTTGCACAGCTGATCGGCGGTTTCAAATGGCCGCCAGGAAAATAAAATGGCTCCCCGCTCTTTTCTGGGATGGATTCCTCGCTGCACTATGGAGGATCTTCGCTGGACGGTGAGTTTCCAGCCCATAAGAACGCATTAACCAGGTTTTAATGCGTTTCTATGGGCTTTTAAAAATCACTTTACGACGTTTTCGTTCTACAGCGATTTCACTGGAACGAATTAACGTTGTAATGCGAGACACCACTATATGGCTCTATCAAGGCACATGCCTCTCTGTTAGGGTTTTCTGTCTGAGGATCCACTGCGTCTTCTCTGGGAGCCATCTTGACATCCAGGTAGGGTTTTGCCAACCAGATATACCAGAACACTTTGTTGGCATACCAGTGCTGATGGAGGCAGAAGCAAGTGCTGCTCCTTAGAGTATGTCAGCCAGAGGCTGAATTAGAGCCAAACTTGGATCCCACCGCACTCACAAAACAGGTGGCCACCTTTAGCAGTGTTTTGGGGCCAGTGACCCAGCTTCCCCAAGTGAAATGTATTTGGCTTTTTTGTGTGTATGATGGGCAACTGCTTTTATGCCTCTGACGGTGTGCTTGTTTCACTCTTAAGATTTGAATTTAATGGTCTGTTAAGTTCTCACATTCAAACATGTTTTTTTGTGGCTGTGACATCCATCAAAACAATGAGTGAACTTCATGTTTTCTCTGTTTGGATTGGATTGTGCATGTTTCATCCTGGTAGAGTCATGCTTCACGCTGCCCTGTCCTTTTGTTTTTTTGCCAGGGATGAACAGTTTTTCATAGGAAGCAGGGTAATATTTTGGACCTCTGTTCAAATCCAAATCATCCCAGGGAATAAGAGGGAAAGAAGCTTGATGTGCATCTACAAAGGCAAACCACAGATGCCAGGAGATTGGATAACCAGTTTTGTAGACGTCTGGGGACCACAGAAGACAGGTGTCCCACAGCTCCATCAATTGGTGGGTTGTGAAATGTATAACTTTGTCAGTTCAGTCTGGAGATGAACCAGGGCCAAAGGAGCTTGCTGCTTATTTGTTGCATGGGGTGGTTACCTCCACTATTTTGATTCTCATATCCTGCTAGATGACTTCCTCCTCCGCATCTACCTTGTTTGGAGGTTTCTAATATTTGCATTTCTATTGATACCCTAGGTAGCTAGGACTTCCTCAGCCTCTTCCTGTTGCTGTCACCATGCCTGGTCTTGGTTTGGTATCTGATTTGTTCCCCCCCCCCCCAGTTTGAATGCTCTTCTTATGCAGTTTGCAGACTGCTGAGGGTTCCACTGCTAGTGGCAAAATCTGTGACCAAAGGAGTGTTTGTGCCTCATCCTGCTGCAGCCTATGCAAGAAATTTGTCTTGCCATCTGCTTGTGTTGGGTGCACTCTCTACTGACCAGAAGGAAGCTTCACCCTAAGTTCAGTCTTTATTTGCTTGCAGTGTTCAATACACAGGGTTGGACTCAGATTTAGGTATGTACATCTTAAATATTTTGCCATGTCCTCTGCATGGATTGTCTCCGACTTAATTGAATGGAGTCTCCTATGGCTTATGGGAGAAATGGAACCATGGAAATGTGTGTCAAAGCACTCTTTGAGAGCAGAGGCCTTCCATCTCAGAAAGGCAGATTGTGAGTCCAGCCCATTGTTCATAAGTGAGGGATTTATATTTATCATGCCCTTTTCCAAGAGTTTGAAGTGGTGCTATCTATATCTGTACATTTAGTGCAGAAAGACACGTTTGTGTGTCCCCTTTTATTTTCAAAATAGCCCTACAAGGTTCAGCTAACATGAGAGAGAAGTTTGACTCCTTATGCCCTTTTAAACTTAACAACAGTACTTTGAGGTACAGTACAGTATGTATACGTACATGTATGAACATATATGTTTTGTATTTCTCTCTGTGTTCACTTTTCTAAACCAGTGGTTCCCAACCTTTTTAACACTGTGGACTGGTTGGGGAAGGCAGGGCAACCCCCCCCACGCTCGAGCGCATGCATGAAGGCCTGCAAAGGGCAGGGGGTGCTCAGGGGGCACTTGCACAATTGTGCAAAGGGGTGGGGGTGCTCTCGCGGGGGGGCTTGGGAAATCTGTTTCCGTGGCTTGGACCAGCCCAGGCCATGGACCGTCACCAGGCCACAGACCGGGGGTTGGGGACCCCTATTCTAAACAACCCTTTAGATATATCCTCTCTCTCTCACACACACGTGCACACACACACACACACACACACACACACACACACACAGATGTGTGTGTGTGTGTGTGTGTGTGTGTGTGTGTGTGTGTGTGTGTGTGTGTGTGTGTGTGTGTGTGTGTGTGTTCCCTTTTGTCCTCAACAGTGAATATGGCTGAGTAGTCTTTGAACCCTGGAATATTTAGGCTCTAAATCAAGCGTTATTCATTACACCATACTGACACTTTGCCTTCGTTCAAAGAACAACTTAAATATTTTTTCCAGGCAATTTTCATGTTAGATCTGGACCTGCTTAGCTTCAGCAAGAAACCTACATTATGTGCATTAAGACATTATGTAAGACTTGGGCCCAGGTGGTATCTCTCTCAGAGACAAATACAAGTTTCAAGGTATTCCAAAAGTAAGCTAGTCGTTTGTTGCCTTCCATAGACCGCGTCTTTTTTTACGAATGTAAGAAAAATCAAATACTACGGTAATAATGAAGAAAATAATAAATGGCAGGTACTTTTCTAGAGACAATCGTTTTTAAGTTTTACATTTGGATATGGGTACATTAGTATAGAATATGTGGGGCTTTCATCAAGCTTAAATAACATGTACAGTATAGGTAAAATATGTCCCTTTATGTCCCTTTGAAATATTTTAAGATTTCCAAATACTTCAGTAGGATACAAGTCCTGATTCCTCTGCATTTGATGAGAGTTTTCACAAATTTTATACTCTGGGCATTTGTACCATAGCATGTAATCAGTAGTGGGGGAGGGGGGAGTAAAAATAATTGTGGTCAAACTAGGCAGTGGCCAAAGTCCTCTTGTGTAGCTAAGCAGATGGTGTAACTTGAAGAAACAAGTTGCCCCCAAGTTAAGAAATCATTGCAGATGTTCAGGGCTTAAAAAATGCACCTGTCCACTCATCTGTGATGAGTGAAAAATACTGCTCGATGAGTCACAGCTCCCTCCCTGCCTGCCTCCTTCCCCTCCACCTGTCTCTCTCTCTTTGTAATCCTGCAGTATAGTACTTCCCTCTTCCCTCACATTGCAAAAGGAAAACTGCCCTCTTCTCACGGTACATAGAGATATAGCTCTGCAGGAGAATGTAGAGTAGTCCCATGCTGGAGAATATGGAGATTCCCTGCTCCCAATTTCAACTGAATGAGGACACATCCTGGGATGGGAGGGAACCATGGCTGCTTAAGAGGCCAGGTGCTTTTGCTTTCAGTTTTATTTTTGCTGGAGACATTCAAAAGAAAGGCATTCAAAATACAAGCTTCATGACCCCACAGGCACGCAGGTAATAAAGCAACCCAAGTCTGAGGGTATAAATCAGTGATTCCCAATCCCAATAAATTGCAAGGCTATAGTCCGGTCATGCTGACCGGTAAAATTTTTGATGACTGGTGAGACATTCTAAAATTTTTCAAGCCCTGCAGATGTTACAAGTTGCATGCTGATTCTTACAACACTGTATGCAATAGGTGATGTCTATGGTGACAGCTTACTTTTAAAAGTTTCTTTACTTTTTGAAATAAGCTTGTAGAATATTTCTTCATCATCATGATTTAAAGCAATCCACATCCAAAAGTTATCTGCATTAGGCCACTATAACTGGGAAGTGAATTTGGTCCAATATGTTTATCAGGTTTTGCAGAAGTGTTCCCCCAAGTGAAGAAAAATGTCTGTTTCTCATAGGATGTGATATCATAGCATGTGTCTACATATCTTGTACTTAGTGCATTTTCATTTTGTGACTGGTCATTGGGAGGTAAATGTGAGAAAAGTCAATTGAGATGGAAAGCTGGCATAGGGAATACACCCGTTCCACTTAACATATCGTTTCATCCTCAGACTTGAGAGCTGTTCTAAAATTGTGCTATAGCTGTTGTTGATGTTATGCTGCTTTCCTATCCAGTAGTATGTGTTCTGAATCCTGACCACCAACACATCAACATCGGCCTTTGTGTGTAACATTTACTTGTCAGGGAAAAACATCTTCTGTCTGTGTTAGTTTTTCACATGGAGGTATGTTTTGATGCTGGGTGCATGTGTACACACAGTTGTGCTTTCAAATAAGCAATTCCTTTGTAGTTCATATGAAGTAATATAGTCCAGTGTGAAGTCTTTACCACAGCAGAAACAGCAGTTCCAACACTACTGTAGTATTATATGCAGAGTTTCTTAGCACAAAGTCTGAATAGTTACTTTAAATAATGGTACCAGTTTTTTCTCTCTGTTTTTTACATTTAAAAATTTGTCATGGTTTTGCTTGTGGGCTGCATTGTAGTCTTTTCATTATTGTAATTCTTCTTATTGTTCAGGAATATATTGATTACCTCACAGTAAATCTTTTATGGCCCTTTCTGCCTTTAGCAGGCCAGGTGAGTGCTCTTTACATTCATTATAAATGGAAGCTTTGATAACTAGCATCTACTTAGCTTTTCACATTTTATTTTTCGTATGCTGTTTGATTTGTATAGACTTTAATTTGAGCCTGTCTTAGCTTAGGATGGGAGCAAGTTATTATTTTTTGGGAGAGTTCTTAATGGACTTCCATATATAGTTTGTGATACCAGCATGGAAACCAATCTTCTGGTTCTTGACTATCGACTGCCATTTTCCAAGAGCATGAAGAAAACGATGAAGTACTGGGAAGTGTAGAGCAGCTGTATTCACAGCAGCCCCTTTTTGTCTGTGACAAAGAGCACAGCAAGTTGAATCTTCATCTTTAGACTGCTGGACAATGATTACATATTTACGTCAGTTGAAATCCTGCTCTCTTGAAACTTTATGTGAGTTTTGCTGTTCAACAGAGTGTACTTGTATTACAAAACTTGTCCTGGTTTTTTTATATTTAATTGAAACTCCCATCCCACCTGCAACGTACACACCAGTTACAAGTTTGGCACAACACCTTGTTAGCAAAAGGTTCTGTTTTATTTTGTTTTATTTTTAAATAAAAGTGTTTTTTTTTCTTTTTGGCTTTTAGACAAAGAAAGCAAGACATGATGGGAAAGTTTTTTTTTAAAAAAATTGCTTACAGAATACTGCTGGGCTGTCCACGGTTCTCCAACTCTTTGAGTAGATTTTGTCTTTCAGCCTTCTGAGAAAATGTATTTGAAAATCTGAGCCTCTGAACTGAGAAAACAGCACTGCAAGACATGTTGCTGGGAGGCTGGTTTTCACAAAGCAATCTCTGTGGAGGACTTCTAAGAGCTGTTCGGATTTCTAAGAACTACCTCAGAATTCTGCATCATACTGGAGATAAGGGAGATGGTGGTTGGAGGTCTCTGTCCTGGTAATGTAATACATTACTGATATCTTCTGAAGACATCAAGATTGATTTTCTTGGGGTTTGGGAGAAAACGGAAATTCAGTAGTGTATTTGGATTTGTATATTCTTTGGACTCAAGACATGACACGTAGGCTAGGTCCACTGTGATAGTGGTAGCATACTATTCTTTCTTGGCATTGTGGAAGAGTAATTCAGAATGAAGAATGCTGCAGATATTTTTTTGTACTACCTGCTCCCCAGTGAATTGCAGAATTGGTTTCCAGTTCCATTTGTTATTTATTAGATTATAACATATCAAACTATTTTTTTCATACAGGAACTCAAAAGAGCGTACCTGGGGTTCTCGGGTATCTGCCAGCCAAGCCCTGAGCAGAACTATACTTGCATGTCTCTAGCGTGGTTGCTCCACGTTGTTGTATAGTAAAAAGGTAAAGGTTCCCCTTGACAATTTTTTGTCCAGTCGTGTCCGACTCTAGGGGGCGGCGCTCATCCCGCTCTTCAAGCCATAGAGCCAGCGTTTTGTCCGAAGACAATCTTTCCGTGGTCACATGGCCAGTGTGATTTAGACACGGAACGCTGTTTACCTTCCCACCGAGGTGGTCCCTATTTATCTACTTGCATTTGCATGCTTTCGAACCGCTAGGTTGGCGGGAGCTGGGACAAGCGACGGGTGCTCATTCCGTTGCGTGGATTGTATAGGGTTACCCTTAAATCATATACTGGGACCTGTTGGTCAGTTGGGGGTCAATCCTGACTGGCATTACATCATGCTTAATAGCTCAACTTTCACTCATTTTTTTTTCTTTTTCCAGTCTGGGGCTGGAGCTTAGTTTGTAACACCCTGGTCAGCTAATGTCTTTTAGGCAGGGCAGGTCATGCTGGGCAGGTGCAGGTCCCTGAGTATCAGCATTAATTCTGCCTCCAGAGGATGTGCCTCAACTGCTTGTTGTGATGTTTTCTCTACCAGCATCCCTTCTGGATTTGGGTGGGACCAGCTGATAGGTGCTCGCAAGTCGTCTGTGCCATTGTTGTGAGGGCCCAGGTTGGATGACTACTGGCACTCTTCCCTTGAATAATTCATCTTCAAAGTGATCCCACTGACTCATCCAAAGGGTTGCAGCAGCAGTGGCTGGTCCTCATCGAAGGTGCAAAACATGGGCGTAGGCTCCTCAGAGAACTCTGCCCAGTCCTTGTCCTTAAAATCCAGGTCTTGCCACTGTGTCCCAGTGGAGGGCTACACATTTCCCCATTCCTGCTTGAAGTCTTCTTATCAAGTTTCATTATCTAACTGCAAGTCTAAATTACCTATAATACCAACACACACACCCCAGAACACAATCCTTTAATATTTAAAACAGGTTGGGAAGAGGGAAATGCTTCCAGTCGTATTTGAATGCAGATTAATTATTTGCATCCTACCTATTTGCATAATGTTCTTTTATGGTAAGTAGCTTGCTTGCCTAATATGTCTATATTCTGTTTTACACATTGGAGAGTATGTAAATTTTATTCAGATTTAACAGCACGGAGATTCTATAAGTGGGATTGAAATCTGTGGGTCCTGGCATGTGTGGATTTCTTTCCATGCATATATATTGTACAATGCACATTGTGTATGGCCTTTTTCAAGGATGGTTTCCTGGACAATTGCGACCATGTTGTTCATTGTGTCAGTTTTTGAAAGCATATATAATTTATCTTGTCGTTTTCCTAATAATACTACTAGTAGTAATAAGGATGAAAATACTTTATGAAAGAGGGCTTTTAAAAGTCTGCTAGTGACTGCAAAGAGTGCCAGATTTTAATTACAGTTGGCATTTCTGAGTGTACTGCTGGCAGTGGAGAGAATCTTACTGGAAAAAGGCATAAATTTTGACACTGGCAATATGGGAGCTCAGCACAAGAGACTTTAAGCCGAGTACGGTTCTGCTTTAATGTACTGATTAAAATATTCAGTGTTAAGTGCAAAACTGTACTAATCTCAGGCTTGAATTGTGTAATGATTCAGATTGTTAGAAAGCAGCATATGTAATAGCTTCAAATAAGCTTTTTTTAATAGGAGAAAAAAAATAGGATGCTACATTGCAAGAAATATGGTTGGCATCTACCAGGTTTTCCATTAAGTTACAGGTCACAGACAAATAAAGGAAGCATGTTAGGGGAGGGGGGAAAACTCCCTTTTAAAAAATAATTAGGGAGATGTCTGTTTTGTTCACCAGATGGAAAATCAGTACTTGTGGGTGGTCTGTGCTGGATGGGGCATCTCGCAATTGGCAGAACAGTGCCTTTAACTTTTAAAGTCCTGGGACAAAATGGAAAAGTAATTGACTGTTGAAAACGCTCCCTTTCTGGATGTATTTCAGCCCTTTTACATGTGAAGGTGTGGTGAGTTTCTGTCGTATTTTGTATGAATCCACTGGCTTTTATTTTTTAGTAAGGTTTATTATGAGACACTTAGTCTTAAAAGTTTAGTATGTAAAGGTTGGATAAATGAAAGAAAGCACACAAACACACACACACACACACACACACACACACACACACACACACACACACACAAGGTACCTCAAGCTGCTTTAGAGCTCTTCACCATGGGAGTGTTTTACATGTGGTTTCCATATTGCCAGCCTTCTTAGTGTGTAAACAGTGTTTTCTTGAACTATTTTTTTTTAAATGAAAACCAGCATTTTATCAGCATTTCAGGAGACAACACTTGTCTTGGGACAGGAAAGTAAATGAAACTGAAGAAAAGCCAGCCAGTCTTTTTTGTGTTGTTTTTAAAGAAAGCGTTTAGAAATATTAGCAGCTTATCTTGTATGCTAATAGTACTGTATTGGAATAAAAACGTTTAATTTATATTTGGAGGCATATTTGTAATAAACATTGCAGCTTTTAAAATTAAGCAGCTGAATGACCAAGCAAGTACATTTGAACCATGTATTATCTTTACATATTTAAAGGATGCAAGCTTAAGCACACACGCCTGGCAGTAAGTCCCACTGGGCTCCGTGTATATCCTACTTCCACGTGGATATGCACAGGATTATATTGTGAGTCTACAGGCCTCCATGCATGATTTCTCTGCCTGTATACACAACTTATTCCAACATCAGAGGAATTTAAGCAGCCTAATTGGGTGCAGGATTGAAGTCTAAATAAATAAATAGTGAAAGGTGTAAATATAATTAGTTTCTCTTACATGTGGTAATCCTGAGGTATAGTTAAGAAAACAAGCAGCTGTATCAGTAGAATTTCCATAGTCCTGGTGTTAGGTCAAGAGTAACATTAACCCATTTGATGAAGGCCCTTATCCCAGCAACTGCTTCAGAGGGGAAGAAGCTAGGGATGGGGTTGGGGGAGAGTCACCTTCCTTGCATAGATAATTTGACATTGTGGGGACTGGTTGGATTCAAAGCATATCAAAGGATGCATTTGTCTCAAATTTCTTCCTGCATCTGTTCCTGCGTCTCCCACCCCAGTTCCTTTGGTAGGAAAAAATGTGGGTTCATTGCCTCAAACAGATAGCTATAGAAGATGAGGTGAGATTTCAGCCAGTGTATTTGATCCAGAGTTATTCATACTTAGTAGCCCTGTTGGAATGAATGTATTTTAAGCTGGTTAAGTCCTAATTATTTCAGTGGGGCTGTCCTAAGGATGTGGCTGTGGCTGATTCAACTTACTAACTTTTATCATGTGGTTGCATTTAAAGAAAATATGCCATCTCAAGGATGATTTTTGTTCTTCCCTAAGGGAAGGATCCACAATCTTAAGCCTGAGAGCCCCATAGCTTGAAAACTTAGCTGTCTTGGGATGCATGCTTTGAGGCCAAAATATTTGTATGCCACAGTCAGAATCTGCATTAATGTACAAAAGTCATAATGTAATATATTTACTTTCTCTTACATTTTTCCAAATTTACTATGTATTACAAAATAAAACTATTTCACTCTTGCTGAGCTAAAGATTTCAAGAGACTGTAGTCTCAGATCAGTAACAAGATACTTAGTTCTTTCCAGATATAAAATAAGCAAAGCTCTACTTTACTGCATAAAAACAGTAATTACTTAATGATTCTGTTTTCTCCCATTATTTTTCTCTCCCTGCCTCCTCCTTTTATCCACCCCTCCCAATATCACAGATGCTTCACAGTCTGTCCTCTTTTCTTCTGGGCACAGCATACGGATTTTTTCAAAATACAGTACAACTCACATTTTTTATGTGTGTGTTGTACTATTAAAAGCATCATTTAGACAGTCATGATGGTTTACTATCAGCACAAAACAATGGTGTGCTGGAACCAACCAAGACTGTGAAAATGGTTGTTTAACAGCTTCTAAAATGCACTGTACTCAAAAAGAAAAAGGAAACAAAAATGGAGAAGGGGGAGGGAGAAAAAAGACAGAAAGAGAAAGAGCAGGAAGGAAGGAGGGAAACCACTGTCATTTGGGTATTGGTTTTTTTTTCACTCCAGGTATGTACTCTATGTATCTACAATGGTGACTCCTTCAGGGAAAGCAGTCTATGGTCAAGTAAAGGCTGAAACCAGATTTTAGGAGAAGTTGGTGCCTTGCTCCTTGTTTTTAAAAGATTGTTGGGAGAGGGTTATCCTCTTGTAATGTGTATAAGTACAGAATAAAATGGAAACAAATCCTTTTAAAAACCAGTTACAGGTGGAAGTGGCAAATAGTATAGTTATCACATTTGCGAAACACAAGGATACAGAAGAAAATGCTGCCGTTCAGAATGCTTGATAGTCCATTTCAGGTGATCATTCAGAAATTGATAAGCCAAAATACAGAGTCCCTAGTCCTGCATTTTCCCTTGTCTCTAAACAGTGGGCCATAATTCCCTGCTGTGGCCATATCAGCATATTATGGTTACCAAGACTGAACTAAGATGGGGTTTTAAGGCCTGAAATAATTCTAAGACTGTGACACATTCCATACCTGTTAATCAGAGTTTCCCAGTCTAGACGTATCGTGAAATTATGGTTAATTAAAGACTTCCTGTAATTAAGTGCAGTACACCTAGAAGGGAAAAGTGATAGGGGCACTGTGCTGTTAACTGAGCCAAGATCCAGAGGAAGTTAATTGCATTTGGTCCCATATAAACAAGTGGAGCAAGTTAATAATTACTAATAACTCCAATTCTTTATAATATCCTATTTATTTTTTTAATGATAGATAACTGAGTTATAGCTAAGTAGTGATTTTTCCGTTTGAGAGCCAATGACCCTACTTAGTCCCTTCGTTTTTGTGTCTTCTAAAACAAACAAACAAACAAACAAACCACAAAACCTTTCTGGAATAATCTAATGCAAGTCACCTATTTTCTGTTACCTGATATGTGTAATATGACACAGTGATGAGTTCCGTGTGTGAAGGAATCATGGCAAATCATGTCACTTAAAGCATTTGTGAGGAGAATGCCTCTCTTGAGTTTCTCCTAGGCATTTGCTCTGTGTTTGTTACTGACTTATATTTGCTTTGCTGAAAATTATAGTGATCCAAATTATTTTTGAATCTAGGCTCCTATTGAAATCAGTAGCATCTAGATTAAATCATGACCTCATTGATTTCAGTTCAAATCATTTCCCGAAAACATGCTACTTAGAAATAATTTCCATTCTGTTCATGTTATTACTCCCAAGTAAGTCCATGTAGGATGGTAGTCTTAGCCTTGAGAGAAGCCACTGCATTTTTAATTGTTTATTGTCTTTATTTATTTGCTATAAACTGCACAGGACTGCTTTAAATAAATATTTTAAGCGCAGAAGGCAAAGAGGGTGTTAAGCACCTTTATTTTGTCTCTCCTCCTCCTGAAGCAAATATTCTCAGGGTATGTGTGATTTCTGTTACATATTTAGGATTCTAGCCTTTTACATTGTCCTGTGCAACGTTGACCTTTTGGAATATATTTTACCCACAGCTTCCATATTTCTTCACTGTTGGCTATGTTGGCAAGGGCTGTCAGGAGTTGCGGGGGGGGGAAGGGAAAGGAAGGGGGGAAGCCACAGCTGCCCCCCCCCCCGGTTTCATGTGGTGAATGCAGTGTTATCATAATTCATTTTACTTTTTGTGGCAGAAGGGTTGATGGTGTGTTTGTTTTGTGCTCTCAGTGAACTTTTAAAAATAATTTCAGCAATGCTGACCTGTGCTATTATGATTCCATAGGTGGGGATCACTTCCATCAGCGTCGATAATATAAAAATAATATAAAAAAGAAATGAAATGAATATTTGCTGCCATGATGTAGTATGCATCCTCTGTTGATAGTCTCAGATATGTTGAGTAAGCCAGATCTTAAACCGTCTTGTACAGAGCATACCACTTTATTTATCTTTCCACATGGTGATGCAGCCCCTGCTTGCTCTGCCTTTACTTTCACTTCTTTTATAGCATCCCCACTTCCCGTGCAGATTTTTAAAAAACTCTTAAGTGCTATGCTGACATGGGTTTGTCACCCAAGTCAAACATGTCTGATTTGATTCCCACGTGGCCACTTGAAGCTGCTGTAGCCTAGTGGCTAATGGAAGGAACTATCAGCCAAGACATCTCTCATTGGGACTTCGCCTCTGCCACAAACTCCCTAAATTAATTTAGGGGTTGTTGTTTTTTTGTCTTTCAGCCTCTGCCAACCTTAATATATCATATTTCCTGACCTCAGGAACTGTTGTAGAGATTAATGAGATAATGTGTGATAATGCTTCAAACAAATGAACGTGTACAGTATTTTCTTGGTAATCTTGCATGTGTTCTTAGTATTGGCAGTACCATTTTTTCTAATTCTTAACTTAAATGTTTTACTCATTCACAGTATAAGACTCGGTTCATCTGTACTTGTGCCATATGTGAATGCTTAGTGGGTTCCTTTTGAACAGGAGAGTGAAGATTTAAATTCTTCTATTTTCCGGCTTTTAAAAAATTAGGTTGCTTTTGTTTTGTTAGTGTTTGTTTGGTACTAAGTAAGTCTTTTAGGTGGCTTGTTGGGTGTTTACAGGAGACATGTGTAAGAACTGGGAAGAAGGTTCCCCAAGTGAAAAGCATAGCTGCCTCTTAAAATCTGTGGATTATTTGTTGATAGCCCCATGTTATTTTTGTGTGAAATGGGGCTCTCTTTAGCCTTGTCTCTACCATGTCTCTGTTTCTGTGGTAAAGTAAGAGAGAGAGAAAGTTCAAAGTTGTTTGATTAAATTAGGGTTCCTTGTATTTTGTTTAATATTATTTTGTTTGATATTCTGTCGTGTCCTAAAATTGACGGAAATGGGTGAATTCAGTTTAGACAATTATGATATCTAATATTGTGGGCAAGAATCCCATAGAAGAAATGGAGTAGCCCTGATAGTCAACAAAAGAGTGGGGAAAGCTGTTCTGGGATACAATCTCAAAAATGATAGAATGATTTCAATACAAATTGAAGGCAGACCTTTCAACATCATAGTAATCTAGCTTTATGCACCAACCACTGATGCTGAAGAGGCTGAAATTGACCAATTCTATGAAGACCTACAACACCTTCTAGAATTGACACCAAAGAAAGATGTTCTTGTCATTATATGGGACTGGAATGCTAAATTAGGGAGTCAAGAGATCAAAGGAACAACAGGGAAGTTTGGCCTTGGAGTTCAAAACGAAGCAGGGCAAAGGCTAATGGAGTTTTGTCGAGAGAACAAGTTGATCATTACAAACACTCTTTTCCAACAACACAGCAGGGGTCTCTAGCCATGGACATCACCAGACGGGCAATACCAAAATCAGATTGATTATGTTCTCTGCAGCCAAAGATGGAGAAGCTCTATACAATCAGCAAAAACAAGAACTGGAGCTGATTGTGGCTCTGATCATCAGCTTCTTATAGCAAAACTCAAGCTTAAACTGAAGAAAGTAGGAAAAACCATTGGGCTAGTCAGGTATAATCTAAACCAAATCCCTTATGAATAGACAGTGGAAGTGAAGAACAGATTTAAGGAACTCGATTTGGTGGACAGAGTGCCTGAAGAACTATGGATGGAGGCTCGTAACATTGTACAAGAGGCAGCAACAAAAACCGTCCCATACATTCTTATAACTGTTGCAAAAAGAGATTTGCTGTTTTAAAGGTGTTGTGTTTATTTTGTACAGACTGGGGTAAAAACATGTTAAACTGAACGGTGGCCCTATATTGTTCCATTCAACAACAGAGTTATCCTTAAAACAGTCACAGGATATTGATGGCAGCACAGCCTAAAGAAGTAAGAAATTCTAGACTCAAGGAACATGAGTAGGGGCAGCAAACTGATTTCTCTCTGGTGGACTGGGACTTAGGTGATGTTTGGAAGAGTAGCTCTTTTGAAGATTGACTGAGTCACACAACATCTTTTTCAACCATTTGTTATTCCTGTTAGGGAAGCAGATGAAAGGACTTCTTGGGTAACACCTAGAGAAAACTTGCTTTCAGATGCCAACTGAATTGTGTGCCAGCTTCACCCACTGTTTGTGATTTCAGTTGGGATTGCAATTTGCATTCAATCTAAGGGACCCAGTCAGCACTTGGAGAAGCTGGTTGTCGAGGCACACCAACTTTCTTCCTTCTTTTATGCTTCCTATGATTGGGCAAAGTAAAAGAGATAAGTACAAAATGGACTCGATTGTAGTCTGAAGGAGCACTCACGGAGGCATCATCTGAATCTTGGGTTTCCTTTCCGAAAAGGAACAGAGATGTAAAATCATCTGCACCAGAACTTAGATATTGCAGCTCCCTTGCTCTCTTCCTCCCTGATCCTTTTGTGGGTCTGAGTCCTTAGGGAGCTCCTCCCTGCAACATTTCTGCAGGCCAGGTAAGACAGCCTATGGGTCAGGTTTGGCTTACAAGCTAGAGTCTCCTCATCTCTGATCTGGAGGAACTTCTTGTTTTGTTTTGAAGATCAGATGGAACTAGCAAAAAAAAAAAAAAAAGCACAGTCTGTCCCAGGCTGGCTGCACCTCTGAACAAGAACATATTTTTTGGGGGATGGGTATATACTGTACTATAGTTTTGCAAATATTTCCATTTAAATCAAGATGGGGCAAGCTCCAGGAGTGCAGTGGCATCAGGAACTCATTAGGTTCTGAAGTAAATCTAAATGAACAGGGGGAAAAATAAAATCAGAAGAACCTGGAAATACTTCTACTGCTATTTGTCTAGGTGTTGTTTCTAGAGACTTGTATGTGAACAGCATTGATTGGCACTGAGTGCTGCTTTAGAGCACTCTACAGGGGAAAGAAGCTCCCCGTTGTTCACGTTGATCCTTAGAAATGTATGAAGAAATGTCCCTGGCTCATCAGCTAGAATCTTACTTACTCATGTGTAAGTGAATTCATGTAAGTCTTGGTGGCAAAATGCAGCTGGGGCCAACAAGGTGCCAATTTTATTCTTGTTTGTTTGCCTGTTTAAATAACATGCACAAAGTCAGGCACATGACTGGCGTCACTTCAATCAGCTGCCATTTCCCACTTTGGCTGCCTCAGAATTAAAACTCTGATATAATTTTGGTAACCATATCTGCTTTTATTTATGTCTGAATGACTTAATCACTTCAGTTAGTTTCTTTATTTATACTCTATTTGTTGTATACAATTTGCTCAAAAGGGCTTCCAGTAAAGGAAGACTATAGTAGCAGCGGCTGCAACACATTCCTCTTCCTATGAAAGAAATGTTGGAACAGTGTTCATAACAAGCACATAGTGATGCATCAATATTTGAAACACTATTGTTTAATACAGTGGTCCCCAACCTTTTTCGGTCTGCGGACTTTCTGGGGAAGGCGGGGCCCTCCCGCGTTCATGTGCGAACAAGCGCACACGCTCTCTTGCATGGGCACACATGTGCAAATGGCAGTCTGGCACTTGTCTGGGTGTGCGTGCAAATGCACAAACGGCGGCGCAGCGCTTGCATGGGTGTGTTGGAGCACGTGTGCAGATGCAAACGGATTGTGCGGCAGTGAGTGCATGCGGGGGGGGGTGTTGGGAGGTCTGTCTCGGCAGCCTGGTCCAGCTCAGGTCACACACCAGGCCGTGCATCGGGGGTTGGGGACTTCTGGTTTAATATATAGCTAATTCTGCATTCCCATGGGCTCACTTTAAATTCAGCAATATTCAGATTTAACAAAATATTAATCAAGAGTGTCAGGTATTGTACGCTCTGTCTGCATTTCAAGGAAATAATAATAATAAAAGGACAAGCAGCATACTTTATTCTGCCACTTGTTAAAAAGCTAGGAAAGCACAGGCAATCCGTATGGAAGATGACTGTAAAAGGTATGGTAGGCAGGCAGGCAGCCTTATGTGTCACGTTGAGGGGCAGGCTATGGGTGGGCTGTTTGTGTAACTAAGGTGAGGCATGTATTGCTCCTAGGCTATGATGGCAGTGGTCTTTTTGATAACACTCCTGTAAATTTTACCATTGATTGGGTCCAAAGGTGACTTCGATAGATTGGTCAAACATAGGGAGATCTATGGTTGTGCTTCAAATAATATCTAGAGGCACATCCTTGAAGTTGGCAACAAAGGATGTTTGACTAATTGCATGGAAAGAATCGAGCAAAATGATTCATTAGTCCACTGGGGTCATATAGTAGCCTCCCTCTGCTATCCAAATTGTTTGGTGGCGGAAACCTCAACATTAGGATTTCAGATCTTCACTGACATTGTGTAACAAGTTGAAACATGTAGGTAGTATCAGGTTTTCTTTGTTTATCATTTGAAAGAACACTCATCTTTGAGATCTGTTCTTAAGAAATGACACAAAGAAACTTACTGGTGTTACTTAATGTTAAAGGTATAGCCATATGAAACAACTTTAAGGAATTTTGGAATGTTCAAAGATATGTAACAGTAACGGGTAACTCTCTGTTTTAACTAGCAAAAATTGTGGTTTAGAACTGTCCACTAGATGGCAGCCACATCTTTCCATTAAAGCCAGCTTGTCTGCAAGGTGGACTGGAGGAGACCACTGCAAATTTCCTAGTGCAAGCTTTGGTGCTTTTGATCATTAATTGATTTTTTAAAATGTACATTTTGTGCCTTAAATGAACAGAATGCTAATATTAAAAAAACCCTTTCAACCTCATCCCAGTCTGTTCATGTGAAACATATTCTATTAAGTCAAGCTAAATATTTAAAGAGGTTTTGAGGCATCAAGTATGCATTTCTAAAGGAATGCCTCCTTTTCTTCGGATATCAATATGTTAGTAATAGGAAACTAAGAGGTGTCAATGAAGATCAAAGCCCCCCCCATTTTTCCATTTATTGTATTTCATTATGTATTTCATTTATTACATTTTTATCCCATCTTTCAAATTATATCATAAAACAGTTAAATAGTACTAATACTAATAGACATGTGTCATCAAGTCAGTTCTGACTTAAGAATGACTCTCCCAGGGTTGTCAAGTGCTCAGGTTTACCAGTCCTTCCATCTGCTGGCACTTGATCCCATCAGCCACACACTTTCCTGGTGGTCTCAGCTGGCCCCTCCCTTAAGAGGCACAGTGACAATTTGTATTCTAGACCCCTTAACTCCACATCCTGGTGTTCCAGCCTATGGAGGTACTACCACAACTGTTTCAAAGGCTAGCTTACAAAGATATGTTTTCACACCCTTGTTAGAAACATTAAGAGTGTGAAAGGATCCCATCTTTAGTGAGTTACATGCTTGTGCATTGTAACAGTGAGATTTCCAAAGCATGTGAACGATCAGTAATTATGGTGAAGGGTCACAATCTGGTGCATATTTGGGAGACAGTTGAAATGATGTTGGATAATAGTGAATGTTGATAAGGAGAAGAATTTGGACAATAGTTCATAATACCTAGTCTTGTCTCCCTGCCTTTCAATGCTTCCCAGACACACAAGGCCTTATCTACATTTCCTTTGGTGATTATTGAATGGTGTGCTTTTCAAAAGTGGCCTACAGACACTTGGCTTTTCCTATCTTCCTGCCATCATTCCATGCTGATGATTTTGGAAGGCAATGGCAACACAAAAACTGTGTTCTCAAATAAAAATAGACCTTAAAAGAAATGTAATATATGATATCTAAGTCGAACACGACTGGACAAAAAAATTGTCAAGGGGAACCTTTACCTTTACCTTTTTAAATTCTTTATAGTATTCATTGATGGTAGAAGAACAGCTGCTGTCATGTGTAGCATGGCCCTAATGATTGCCAAGCTGAAATCCAGTATTATGTCACAGCTGAAGTAGGCCCATTGAACCCATGGGGATTTGGTGAGTCATCATTCATGTGCTCCTTTGATTCAGGTATCTGGCTGCAGAGCCAGAGGCTGGGAGTTAAATTCCCCACTGAATCCCTGTGCATCCCAGAAGAGCCAGCCTGTGTGGCCCTGGACAAACTACAAAATCCCAGGATACCTCCAGAAGAAAGGAAAGTAAACCACTTGTGAGTATTCTTTACCTAGAAAACTCTGAACAGGGTCTCTATAAGTCAAAATTGACTTGGCAGCATGTTATTATTATTAGAAAAATTACTTGTTTCCCATAGTCTCTGCTTTAAGAATCCCAAATGTGGATGCTACATTTTAAATCCAGCATCATGTCGTAAAGGAAATCTAATAGCAGGACTTCAGCCTCCACTTCTGTGGGGATAAATCTGATTCTTGTCCAGTTGAGATTTGCTACTGGTTCTTGGTGAAATGCATGGAGCATGCACATAAACTGAATTCCTCTTTGTGTTTGTTAGCTATGATAACAGACCTGCATACCTACTGCAGAGGTTAACCTGGGCCTTGCATAAGGATAACAGATGGAAATTTTGGTATTCTGCCACTGTGTGTGCACATGTACAAAGGGAGAGAGAGAGAGAGAGAGAGAGAGACACTGAAAGGAAAAGGATCTTGTATTTCTGCGTTTAAACCTTTGATCTTCTTTTACATCTGAGGGAAAGAGTAGCCCTTTTTCACTAGAGACACATGGCTATGCATCTGTAAAAACACAGCTGTCTATAGCAAAACAACAAACCTGTCTTTAGAAAAAGACAATGGTTTTGCTGTGTAAGATTAGCTCCTTGTGCTAAAATTCTTCATAAATATTGTTTTAGGTGGATCTCTTTGGAATCCCTTTTGATTTATGCCACTGTTTACTGAAGCCTTTCACTGTCTTATACCCTACTTCTACAGCAAGTTCTGAAGTTAGTAGAAATAGTTGACACCCTGGATACCTGATATGGTGGTGGCTTCAGAATAGTTAGTGGAAGTAGCCCTGCCTAAATGAAGTAAATGAAGCCATGCAAACTGGATCAGAAGAGAAAGCAATCAGACTCATTGTAGAGTACAGAAGTGTAAAAAAATAAAATAAACAATTATTGTTTTCTCATGTGCCCTTGAGAGATTTTCAACATCTTCTCTTGAGTTTCTTGTAATTTCATTATGTCTCTGTGTTGGTCCACCATTTCCTTATGTATGTGACTTCTCTTTTTTCTTCTGAGACATACCTGTCTTGCTTCACTGGCTCCATGTTTATTTCAGCGTTTAGTTCATCATTTTCCCTTTGGGGCATTCCTGTGTTGCTTTAGAGTACGTAATATCTGGATGGGGCCATAGCTCAGTGGTAAAGCACATGCTTTGAATTAGGTAGGATAGGGGACCTCTATTTACAGGTTAGTTGAAAAAACTGAGACCTCAGAGAGGCACAATTACACTTCATATGCCTTCTGCTTTTCTGTCTCTCCCTGCAAGGCCTTGTCCATTTGTATCCATTCATCGCATAATTAATTTTTTTGTGGACAATGTCAACTTAGCAATGCAAAAAAACAACAACAACCCATGACCCTCGGCTATAACAGTTAAGATAATAACAGCAGCATCTTGTCATTGATATTCATCTACATCTTAAGCACCTTTGCTGTAACCTGTTATTTTCTGCTTTTCACACACAGTCATTCTATGATTGGATTGTACAATTATACATAGAGTAGGCCTTGTGCTTCAGTGTATCCTGAAGACACTGTTCAGCACAAGCTCAGTTACCAGGCTGCAAAGAGTACTCAGAATGATCTGCGATCTCTGGTGTTCCTTTGGCACAGAGACTATTTCATCAGTATTTTTTGTCCTTCGTTATACCCTGTAATGGGTATAGCACAGTCTTTTATGTGGATTTGGTTTCTTTTTGGTTGCCATCACATTGTTGATTTTTATCTGATTTTTTTTTTAGTTTAGATTTGAATTTCTATTTTTATAACATTATTTTGTCTACTGTTGGAAGCTATTTGTGATGACATAGCCATACAAAGAGTCCATACAATTATCATGAATAACAATGGAACATATGGCCACCCTAGAGAGTAAACTAGTTCTTGTACTAAGCATTAAAGGATCGGTTTTCCTAGGTGTGATTTTAAAATGACAAACAAGCAGGCACTCCTCGAATCAATATTTCAGTGGACTGATTTCAACATTAAGTTACACAGCAGCCCTTTTCTTCAGCTATTCAGCAAGCTCCTTCTTTGGCAAGTCACTTCCATCTCTAGTCTCCAATTATAAATCTTTAATACGAAGGAATTATTTCTTTACTTCACAGAGCTGCTGCGAATACACACATGCGCACATGCGCACGCACACACACACGCATGCACACATGCACACACAATTTGCATGTCACAGTTGAAACCTACAGATGGGAGGTAGCTAAGTGGAAAGCGTTCTGGTATTGAATAGAGTGAGCCAGAATTTTATAATGTGCACAAACCACAGGGTGGGAAATGAAAATGGAGACAGCAGAAGGCTGTTCATTGTAATTTTCTGTGCCATAGATATTTTTCATTTTCTTCAGAGGGAAACAAATTGGAAAGGGAGCTGCTAGTGTGTGAACACCTCCCCCGCCATGTCCTGCCTCCTAGTTTTGTGCAGTAATAATGACAGCTTCATTAGCAAGCTGACAGAAAGAATGAGGGAAGATTTTAATAAATAAATAAATGATCATAATGGCAGCGGCAGGACAACAAGTCAGCCTTCACATGAAGCTGAAAGTTTCTCCTTTGAAGTGGCTGTTTTCTCTCCCTGCCCCTCCCGGACGGAAGAGGCAAAACCAACAACGGTAAAGATCTAAAGCTGCCTGGCCAAAGCTGAGGTGATGTCGCCTTTCCTTTCTGGAGCTCCTCTCCCCCTTTGGAGCAATGAGATGCTTAAGATGCCTGAAGGGGGCTTTGTGGTGTTCACCAAAATGGCAGTCTCTCATCGCGGCCTGTGGGTGGTGGTATTGACACGGAAACAAGCAAAGGGAGAAGTCTAAATTAGCCGGGTAAATTTGGAGAAGGGGGAAAACTCTCCTACGGAAAGACCCAGAACAAAGCGCCATTGCATTTTGTTTGGAAAACAGTGGGTGTCAGCCTCTGTTTATAATACTGCACAAATATTGCAGAACGGTTGTAAAGGCTCTCTCCTTTCTAAAAATCTAGGTAAACGAAGCTTGCCAGTTCGATATAGTATCAGTTTAGATTTCCATTTAAGGACAAAGAAAATGTGTCTACATTTTTCTGTCATAATACTTTTAAGGGATTGGAATTTCTAGAAAGCATCACACTCCCTTTTAGCTTTGAAAATAAACATCTGTTTCTGCAAGAAATGCAGCCGATTTTTGAAATTATGATATATGAATATATGAAATATTTTACTTGTTGCACTTTCATGCTTAAAGGAACAGATAGATACATGCTTAAAGAACTCTGGCATTTTTTCTTTAAATAAAATATTTGCATACTGTTATCTTCTTTATTAAAATTATATCCTCTTGTGACATTTTTCTGCCTTTTAACTATTTGCCTTTTCATCTATATTTCTATAAAAGGCAACTAAGAATTGCACATGATGCAGCTGTTAAGAACCTTTAAATCTTGTTGATCACAACAGAGTAGTTACATGCACTTACCTTTGGCAAGTGAATCGGAGAGATTTAGACATGTATAACTTTGGCTGAATTTGTTCCATGTCATTCTAAGGTAATTAACAGTCAAGAACTACAGGACAAGCTAGTACTGTACCTCTTTACTGAGAAAAGAATCTGACTATGCTTAGTGGCCCTTACTCTGAGGTAAAAATGTACATAAGATTGCAGCTTGAGTTTCCTTTTTCTCTCTTGCATCCAGAAAATGGATCTTACTGTTTGTTTGCCCACCCCAAATGTACATCCAGGAAAATTTGCAACTTCTGAAATATATCCAGTGTTGTTGTTTTTCTGCTAAGCTCATTGAGATTCACAAGCATGTTAAGAAGCAAGAAAAGTCTTTGGTTTCAGTGCATAGGGTAAAAGCACAGCTTGACTTTTCCCTAGCATTTGTTAGTCACATCCTGTCTTTCCCTGTTTTGTTATTTAGTGGCGAGGAATGTTAATTTATCTGGAGTAAAGAATGGTAGTGTTTCCACTTTTTACCGTAAAAATTGCAAATGTGGTAGCTCTCTTTAAAGTCACCTGGTCAGCCAGCGACCCTCTATCCTTTATTAGGGCAAGGTGCAAGAAATCCTCAGCAAATGATTTATTATCCCACAATAATAGAAATTTAAATCTCCTTAGAGATGTAAACATTGAAATGTAAAGACTTTAAATGATTTTCATTTGATAACTTGTATACATCAGTATTTTTTCCTTCACTTCCTTTGTTGAGAACAAAACCAAATGTAATAGAGGGAAAATATGGGAGTGATGACAGGGCATTGTAAAACACTTATTTCTTTATGGACCTACTCTGAAATGAATGTGAAAGAGTCAGTTGATTGTAAGAAATGAAGTGATTCTGTAATTTTTTTTAATGTGAGGTTTTTGAGAGAAGCAGAAACAAGCTTAAGAAGAGCAAAATAAGACCTGCTTTATTTGAGAAAGCACATTTGCTGTCCTTGAATTTACAACAGAATTTTATGAAAGAATGGAGAACAAACTTATGAGGTTGTTATGGCAACTGAAGTACTTGGGCTACAATGTGTATATCGTGAATATAAGATTGTAAGAAACCAGTAAAACTATCACTGCATCATAGTTGGAGGAGAATAAATAGAAAAGTGATACCTTGTATCTTTTCGAATTCTCTCATTTTTGCTTTTTCCATGCATTTTTGTTTTGTTTTAAAAATACTACCTGCACACAGGTGAACGGTATATGGCACTTTCTTCCCTACCATTTGAATTATGGTATGGTTATTTTTTTCCATTTGTGGCACTGTTTGTTTGTAAGTCCTTTAAATCATACCTCTAATCGTTTTGTAATACCCCGTTTAACCGAAAATAAGCCCTACCCCAAAAATAAGCCCTAGTTAAGTGAAACCCTGCCCTCCACCATTTTGCAGCAACCAGAAGATGACATGACTGTATTTGAATAAATGTAGATGGTTGTACATGAAAAAAATAAAACATCCTCTGAAAATAAGCGCTAATATGTTTTTTGGAGCAAAAATTAATATAAGACCCTGTCTTATTTTTGAGGAAACATGGTATAACCTCATACCCATGTTTTGTCTTGCATAGAAATGTCAAGATGGCTCACAGTGACAAAAGCATCAAAAATACTGTAAAATCTATTTCTTATTTTTGCTTAGCAAATTCAGGAAATTTGATTTTATAAATGAAGCCACAAACATGATTTGCAGTTTCATTGTTTTCTGTTTTTGAATCTAACAAGACTTAAGTCCTATTACTTACGTGGCACTCTGATGTAATGTAGTTGATTAAAACTAGGCTGTTTACTGCTGCACACCCATCTACTTGGAAGTAAATTACACTGAATTCAACAGAACGAAGATTTTAATTGTTCACTTCTGGGATATGGGTGTAAAATTTTCAAATAACTTGTGCAACAATGTATTACAATTGCTGTAATATTTTTTTTTACAGTTCGATCTTAAAAAGTTCAAATTTATGTTGCAATAATAATTATACATGGCATATCAAGAAGAAATGAACTTGCAAATTTAACATTCCAGGTGCAGCTTCAGTTGTAACATGCTCTTGTTAAAGTTGTGATTCTGTATGTGTGCATGTGAGAATTATGCTATAATCCTGGAATTAAAAAAACAACTAGGTGGTATTAGTTAAAATAAACCATTAACTGTTTTGTATTTATATGTTGTGGGATAGATCCCATATTTCTATTTATTTGAGCTAATACCAGAAAACAAATAGTAATTCAACCCAAATATTTGACATTTGGATTGTACACTCAAAAATAAAATATGGTTTTTCTCCCTTTTCAAAAATAGTTTCTGTGATTTGCTTCTTTTCTCAGGTGGCACGATTTTCTTGTCCAAGCTAAGTATTTCAGCCATTCTAGAAATAGTTGATAATTTTTTTAATCGAAAGAGTGAATACATTTGCTATTAAAATTAACATTTAAAAACAATTAGTTTGAAGCAGTGGAGGTTATTTCCTTGAGGTTTCAAGACTTTCATTTTACTGTGTGAAATTACTTGATGTTATTTAATTGGACATGCGGGTGTAATGCAGGAATTTCCGCTATGTGATGGATTAATTGTTTTCCTTATACTTAAAAGGTTGAGATCCAAACATTTTCCCATTCTATTGCAAAATTAACTGCAATAAATCTGTCAGACCCAATTTATTCATTTAAAGCATTCCACACTGATTAAAGCTGCACATTTGCGTGCTTGTGAGAGACACACAGAGTGAAAGAAGCTGGTCTGTGTGTGTGCAGAAAAATGAATTGTACTGGAGGAATAGATCAGATTTACATTTATTCGTGTGTGTTTTAAGTAATATTGATGTTTGCTTTTTTTTTTTTAAATAAGAAGAATATAATCTGAATAACGACTGTGGGCAACTGGGTCAGGTCACAGGATGACCAGGCATGCCTAAGCCTTCTTTCCCTCCCCCATGTAGGCAAAATAAAGCTCAAATCTCTAAGAATATAAGGGGACATTTCCTTTGTGTTTTTTGCTTAACATATTTTACTTCTGGAGGGTCTTCCACCAGTTTGTTGATATTTTCAAGGTCTCTAAACAAAGTTGTATGTGTTAACAGTCTTATTAACAATGTTAAAATGGAATTAACAGCTTGTGGATACCTCTAGAGTACAATAGCGTGTCAGCCTTTGCTGCCCCCTTATAAATTGTGTCCTGCTGTTTTTTCTTTTGTTTAATGTCCAATCAGCAAACTAAACTTCTGTTGAGGCAGCCAGCAATTCAAGTGGGGTTTTTTTTGTGTTTTTTTTCTCCATGTGAGGGGTGGAGCTAATGTGGAATTTATCATTAGACCAATCGAGACATAGAAGCTAGAAGAATGACCCAGCACATTCTGAAGAAGTCCTTTCTTGTCCTCCTTGGCTCCCTGACCTCTGACTTACCATTTTGTTAGTTTTTTAAAAGGCTTTTCCTATGTTGTAGTTTACCTTTGTAGTTCTTTCAATGATAGAACAAAAGATTTTGCTTATTTTAAGATGTGTTTTCATTTAAATTTATATTAATCTTCATAATTTTAGAAATGGCGTTTGGTATATAGCAGGACAAAGAGCATTGATTAGAACATAGAATGTGATTTGAGAAGAATAGTGTTTCTTTCTTTCTTTTTCCTTTTTGCATATAACAGGTTCTTAAAAGGTACAATCCACTGCATTTTTGCACAGCTCCTGCACTGAAATAGAAAATCACTTACCATTGGATTGAGCCTTGAAGGGCTTCTACTCCAGCATCTGAAGGTATCATATTTGGGCATGGGTAAGGGAGGAAATCTTTGTACATGTATTTCTTACACTACACATACATAGTCAATATTTTTTGACTAATAGAAAAATACTACTTTTCCAAATAAAATAATATTTTAATTTTGTTTCAGCTATATTGGCAATATAGAACTGAGTGCAGAGAACAGGCACACACAGCATCTGTAACTGGCTTTTGTGCTTATCTCAGAATTGGGAAAAGGTATATTTTTTTTTCAACTACAGCTCCCAAAATTTTATAATTAACACCCAGTGTGGTGTAATGGATAGTGATGGACTAGGACTCAGGAGGACTGAGTTCAAATCTCCACTCAGCCAAAGAAACTCACTGGGGTATGGAACTGGTAAACTACTCCTTAAATATCCCAGGTACCTTGAAAGCTGTACTAGGGGCACTATAACAACTGATGGTTCTGACTTGATGACACATAACAACTACATTGGCAATTGCAGATTTGCAATCATGTTAAAATACTAAATTTGTAAAGCACTTGTAAATATATTTTCCAAAACAATAAATCTGCATTTATATTTTTAAAAATTAGTATTATGTGGCCTGATTTCTTATGGAGTGAAAGGCTTTAAATAACTATATAAGTTATAAATAATGATTCCTACAGCAGTTTTCATTCAGGAATCGAAAAGCAGTTTCTAGTTGTCAATAAAGCTGTGTAGCATATGGAAGAATGCTTTTCCTTTCTCCAAACTTTAAAAGCTCTCAAATGCAAAGAAACTTGACTAGGACTTCATAACTGATGAAATATGTTGTCAGAGATAAACAAATCTCATTGCTTTGTAAACTCTAATGTCTTCTTATTAAACTGTTTCTTTCAGTAAATTCTGAAATGTTACAGGATCGTGTCAAAAACACATTTTGGTCATATCATAGCAGTTCATTATATTTATGCATGATGAAGCAGTTATGGAAAGAAGATCATACATCAATTCAATTCTTTTTTTAAAAGCCACCATCCTTTGTTTTATGAATGTGAGATATTGTACTTCTGTGTCCATGGTTCAAAAAGCCTGGAAATGGACCAGTATTGCTGCACAATCTCATGCTTGCATTTCCAGCAGGAAAAAGTATTCTAAGCTTTACATGGCAAAGGGCAGCCTGAATATTGACAACACCAACAGCAGCAGTCAGGATGGTTGCAAAGAGAACCTATTTCTGTAACCTTCATTGCCCTCCAAACATCTCTCTCCTTGGCCCACAAAGCTGCAACAGCGTATCTACTTTGAAACACTCTTGCTCCTAAGGCAGCTTTACATATGTGCTCAGTCTTAACAACAAAGTGGCTGTTTTTCCTTTTGAAAGGCCTTTTTTGAGGATCAGTATTTCAGTTCCTGTAGCCTGGATTCTTTCCAACCCCACCCTGCAAGCAGGTGGGACCAGCCATTCAACATAAGCAAGATTAGTCTTTTTCATTTGTGTGAGCTATTTTTAAATCTGGGGATGTTTAGGGTTGCTGGTTGAAAAACCTTTGCACAAACCTCCCCAAATTTGACACATAGCAAAAGCAGACTGTCTGCTACAACTGTGCCAAATTTGGTGGTGTTTCAAAGTCTATTTTCAAATAGTTTGGGCTGATCTCATTTTTAGAATTGCTTTGTAGAATGTTGATTTGCTTTGTGTCAAAAGTGGAATGTCAGAATACTTTGGATATTAAATGGCTTGGGGTGCACTATCTCAGGATCTTTCATCCTTAATTGCTATTTTAGGTTGTTGTGTGAGTAACTCATTTTGTAAGTTCAAATCTTCTGTGTTGTGTGGTACTGTAGTCATTAATCACTCTCAAGAGAATTGTGCAAGCGCATCACCAGTAATTGGTTAATATTCCAAACCCCTAAGAGTAGTTACTTCTCATTGCATTACAGTTTTAAAACCAACCTTTTGCTTTCCAGTTTCTCAAGAGATACTTTCAACTACTTTTACTGTCATGTGCCAAGATGGGACATTTTAGTCCCCCAAAGTAATCTTTTGTTGTAGAATCTGTATGTGGTTAAATCTACCAAGTAGGTATTGTACAACACCATTGCCTGAAAATTTCCAAATGGTGTGCCCAAGTTTCTTGCCACATACAGATTATTTAAAACAAACAAATTACCAGTTGGAACAAAACAGGTCTGAGCAAATGTATTGCTTGCTGCCAGTGAGGTACGTTTTTGTCTCTGCTAATGTAGTGTATTGTGATGTGTGGTGTAGTGGATAGAGTGACGGACCAGGACTCTGGAGGACAGGGTTCAAATCCCCACTTGGCCATGCAGACTCATTGGGGGAGTGCAACTGTTAAAACCTCTCCTTAAATATCTCACTCACCTTACCCCCATTTGATGAGGACACCACTGGAATTAGAATATGGGCAGGAATATGTTGGAACTCTGAATAGGTTCATAAACTAGATGTATAGATTTGAATCAAAAGTTAACCCTTTGATATCTAACTGTAAGCACACTATTAACTCTACTACCAACTTTAGACATCCTGGCATTCAGGTAGTGGCAGGACATACCCTAGAATTTTCCAGCTTTTTTTTTAAAAAGTCAGATTAAATGAGTGTTAAAAAGAACCCATCTGAATGCTGTAAACTACTGGACCTGTATTAGAAGTCACACTCCCATCCACCTTGTTTCCACAACAGTTGTAAGTAGAAATGGGGCTTCAAGATATTTTTAATTTTTTGGACTCCTACCCCTTGAACTCACCTAGAATCTTTCAGCCAGAATTCTGGGAGTGAGAGCCCAGAAACAGATATGTACAGAGGAGTTTTCTGCATTTCCATTGCAGTCCCTGTTTCTCCTTCGACAAACAAGGAAACTGCTCTAAAGATCTCTGGGAGATACAAAGATTCCTGGGAATCTCAAAGCTTCATGGAAATAGTAGTCTTGATGTCCATTCTCAATAGAGAAAGTCTGCTACAGAATTATCCCACAAATGAAGCTTTGTGACTTGCTAGGAGCTTTGTGATTCCTTTGGCTCACCGAGGTAGTTCCCATTTCAGACAGCAATGCAGGTACAGTATCGAAAACTCCTCTGGAGGCAGGAGTTTTGAGCTTCTTCCCCCAGAATTCTGCCTGGGCAAGTCTGGGTGAATCTTGGAGTGGGAGTCCGAAAAAATAAAAATAAAAATCCAATCACTAATCACACCTCTCTGCACTGTATTATAAATCTGTTTGTGAGATTGTGCTTTGCAGAGAGCTTACACAGGGGTGAGGACGAGTCTTCTTGTCCAAGTGAGGGGAGGAGGAATGGGACAAACTTTCTTTGCTCAGTTGCCTACCTGGTTTTGTTTATTGACAGAACTTTTTATAGCCTGGCTTGCTGTTTGCTGGTGGATATAAGAATTACCATGCAAGGGAAGGTAGGGAGGGGCAGCAGAGAGTAGCTGTGGGAACCTCAAAGAGCACAAGGACATGTACACTGTCATGGGAGGGAGAGAGAAAAGGATGCTGGTGGTCATCCCCAAATAACTTCCAATTCAAGCAGTTTGGTTATCTTGGCAATGGGCCTTCTGGGTTGAAAATGCTGAGACTGAAAGCGACATAAGTGAATGGGAAAACAACTGTCATGTAGGACTTTTATCTTGGATGAGCCCAACTACCTGGCTTGTATTACAGAAACAGCTGAAGAGTGTGTGGGAGAGTTCAGCCTCATTCAGCTCTGCCCACCTGGGTTCTTTCAGTGAGGGAGGTGGTGGGTGCTGCTCTACAGCATGACAGCCTGTCTGAAAGAAGCAGTACTAAGACCTTCACTGAAAAAAAAATGCCCCTGAACCCCAACACTCTGGATAATCACTGGCTGGTCTCCAATATTACATTCTTGGGCAAAGCAGTAGAGGATGTGGTTGATAGATTGTCAAGATGAATTTCAGTCTGGCTTCAAGGTGCTTAAGGGACAGAGACAGGTTTGGCTGCTTTAGTGGATCATCTATACTGTGTTATAAACCATGCCTCTGTTGGAACTTTCCATGGCTTCCACTACTGTTAACCATGGTATGTGGCTCTGAGCTGCTTCTCTGGAAGACACTTGCTGGAGAGACAAGATGATGGTGCTGGGAGACTCCTCGTTGACACCCAGGCTATTGGCCTGTGGGGTCCCTACAGGATTTTGTTATTTCACATGTGCATTAAACTACTGGGAGGGGCTTTCTGAAGCTCTGGTGCCAGTAAGGATTTGGTGGTCAACGCCTCAGTGGGTTTTATTTTATTGCATACAATAATGGTGAATTCCAGTGAGGGCATCAACCAAGCAATGAAGCAAAATGCGTTATCCTGTTAGTTTATGGATAGCGTTTTGGCTATTAGATGTTGTGGGATGATAATTCTGCCAAGAAATTTCAGGAAAAAACGGATTTTATTAATTATTGTACCCTTAAATGGGTTGCCATAAGTCAGAATTGACCTGATGACGCATTATGATGACTTGAGAAAGATGTAAGTTCAGGTATAATATCTCAGAAATGAATTTATTAATTTATTAACTCTTGAAATAATATTACCAATAAATTTTTTTTTAAAAAAAATATTTGTTGACCCAGCTATTAGTAGTTTGCTTTTAAATCTAACATAATAACCAAAACCTTGTTAAAAGAAGCCATGTACAGAAATGTAAGTGCATAAACAGTTTATTCCTTTTGATCAGTCACATGACAGGTCACATAACCAATTTTATCACCAGTGTATGATTGGCTTCATGCCAGACACCCTGCCAATAGGCAGAACTGCTTGCATGATTACCCTTCTCCATAAATTGTTTTCCAGATACTATTCTGGCCAATGGTTTTAAATGACCTTTGTAGGTAAAGGTAAAGGTTCCCCTTGACAATTTTTTGTCCAGTCGTGTTCGACTCTAGGGGGTGGTGCTCATCTCTTTTTCCAACCCATAGAGCCAGCGTTTTGTCCGAAGACAGTCTTCCGTGGTCACATGGCCAGTGCGACTTAGACACAGAACGCTGTTACCTATTTATCTACTCACATTTTTACATGCTTTCGAACCGCTAGGTTGGCAGGAGCTGGGACAAGCGACGGACGCTCACTCTGTCGCGTGGATTCGATCTTATGACTGCTTGGTCTTCTGACCCTGCAGCACAGGCTTCTGCGGTTTAGCCTGCAGCGCCACCACGACCTTTGTAGATACAACTTTTTTCATCGCTGTCCCATTATAGAAGTTTTAAGTGTCATGAATAGTACCATTTACAACTTTCAAGTGTAGAATTAACTTCCATTTTATTTTATACATGAGGCCCATGGCACAGTGGTTAAACTGCACTACTGCAGTCAAGCCTCTGCTCACAACCTTGAGTTTGGTCCTGACAGGTTTAGATAGCTGGCTCAAGGTTAACTCAGCCTTCTATCCTTTTGAGGTTAGTAAAATGAGAACCCAGCTCAATGGGGCTGGGGTGAGTTTTTGTTTGCATAATAATATTGTAAAGCACCCAGAGAGTGCTTTAGCACTATGGGGTAATATATAAGTCAACCAAAAATACTTCAGTCTGCAGAAGAAACCTAATGTTCTAAAAAAACCTGAGCTGTAATAAATCCTTCTATCCGATACTTTTGAGAACTTTATCATGTTTTAAAATGGGATTGTATTCAAAGGTAAAGGGTGCAATTTGCACGATAAAGTTGTCAGGTTCAATCACGGATAAATCCAGGTGGGACTGGGAAGGATTCTCCTTTGAAATTGAGGAGAACCGCTGTTGGTCAGTGTAGGCAGTGCTAGTCCAAGTTAATATTTTCCAGAAAGTGTTGTATGGTTGTTTGGTGTGATTATTGTTTTTCTGATCTTTAATGTTGCTGTATGTTTGTATGATTTTTATATCATCTTTTGGGTTTTTTATATTTGGAAAGCAGAGGATTAATAATATCAAGAAATAACGTTAGTATGTTGTGTACCTGATCATTTCTTTGGCTGCTGCCTACCACTCTAGCAAGTTTACAAGCGTTGCACCTATAAGCGTGAAGAAACCTGAAATAAGTATGTTAGATAAGTATATGTGTAAGCCAAAATCCTATTAACAAAAATCATTTGCATAAGTGCAACTGTGCAGTGGTTCCCCCCTTTCAGCCAGTTGTCCTTCATGTGGTAATCGTGCCCTGATTTCACAGTGCGCGGCCAGTCATGTGAAGAAGAACCTGCTCAAGGAGGGGACATTTATTTGATTGCTTTTGTGATCCTGTAAGTAAACAGAATTCTAGCCCTATATTTCAACAACCACTGCCGCAAGATATCTTAGACATACAGATTTAAACAGACACGCAGATCAAGATGATGAAAAGACTGGAATAGTCTTTGTTTTTAGATAATAAAGTCATTCATATTTTTTTCTAGCAGAAGAAATGTAATTGTTATGATTTCCCAATTATTAGTCAAGCTATACTGATATTCGCCTTTTGTATATATTATAGTCATTCGTGTTCTTCTCTTGTCCCACTTAAGAGTCCTTTTTATTCAAAACAGCATGCAGTCAGTGTTGGGATCCTCAACATGAGTTTTTACTTAAAAAGACACAAATTCGCACCAGGTCTTGCAAAAAGAGAACGACGAAGATTCGACTTTCAGTAAGGAATATGAATGTGTCCGTATTCCAGCTACTTATTTAGAAATGTAGAGCTACTTTAGTGGCCTTGATTGTCTTGTTAAATCTTTGACGTAGCATCATCATCAAAAATATAGGGGATCTTCTCTATTATTTTTGAAATGTAAACAAAAATAGTAATTTTCTTTTCTTTCTTTTTTTTAAACCAACCCCAGTACAGTATGGGCTTATCTCTTTCTTTAGCACTGCTCGATATCTATTCCATTCTGTTTCTTTAGTACTAATGTCTAGTAAAATGATAACACATGCTGCATCCTTCTCTTTCTTTGCTAACGTCTAGCCCACTGATGACATTTGTGTACTGATATGTTTTATCCACCTGTACTAGCCAATGATTAGAGATGGAAGAATAGAAACAACCACTATGTTTTATTATACTAGACATTGTTAAAAAGAAAGAAAGGAGGAGTCAGGTTGGCAGCAGCTACATGTGTCTTGTAACATCTACCTCCTTTATCAATGATTTTAAAAATACCATGATTTTTTTTTTTTAAAAAATAAGTTTGTAAAAATTCAGAGTAAATTTCTGGGACTCTGTCAATGAGAAGCTAATCTTCTTCCTATATTATACAAAAATGGCAAATATATCTGATTGATTCATTTTCAGAGAAAACAGATGGGATTCTCAGACCATGCACTGTTAAGCCTTTCTTTGGAATTTTTGCCACTGTGACCAGAAAACCCAGATGGTGCTTAAATCTGTTGGTTTTTTTTTTAAACAACCCTACTTTTAAAATTTTATATCCAAACACACTGAGCAATTCTTAGTCATTAATTACTGATCTAGTTCTGTCTGTTGGTACAGTGACGTACCAGCATGCACCCCCCAAGAGCTTGAAGCTGTGTGAGAAAAAGGCTGGGAAAATGAACTCCCCCCCCCCCGGAGGGGGGAAAACGCTTCACCTAACTTAAGCTTTCCTGGTGTGGTTTCAACTTCATAAACTGTACTAGAACAACTGTGGTCTCAGCTCAACTAGAAAATGAAACACTTGGTGAACATTTTTTTCTAAAAAAAATTATCTTACTCTTGGGTTCTGGTGTGAGAAGGAAGCAGAATGCACTAGTATTTAATATTTAGTATCTGTGGTTTCACATCCTTTTTTTAAGCTATTCCATTTCATTGTGGCTCATTTTTCTGCACCAGAAAGCCAGTCCAATATTGCAAAGAATAAATCACATCTTCTCATTCCTTTGTGCCATTTCTCTCCAAGTCTTGGGCTAGATAACAGCTTGGAAATCAGGAGTGAATTCCATGTCCTTTCCCCATGCTTCCAAATAGGGATGTGAAGAGTACTTGAAAGGTGTCTTATTATCACAGATTTTCCAAATCTTATTGTGCCAAATCTTACTGAGTCTTCCCTTGAAACAGCAAGATTCCCAGGCTTCCCACAAAAAATGAAACCCCTAATGTTCTTTTCAACTTTCTGTGTTTGTTTTTTTGTTTGTTCTTTTGCACAAAAAGCTGTGCAGATCAATACTGTTTCCAGGCAATCTTGTACAGGAAAACTACCATTTTGCCCAGAGGTTTTAATAATTCTGGGCAGACTGGTGTTTCGTCCATTCTGGGAAGATTGGTGGCACTATTGACATAAAACCTTAGTAGTAATTTATCTTCTTAACTGAGATATAAATGCTTATTAGATCCTTTGTCTGGCTGGCATTCCTGACATAAATATCTATTAGATTGCTACAGAAAACGTAATATTTAATTTTTTAAACTTGTTGATTTTTAGTTGTTGTGACCGACTCTGTGACCCCATGGACCAGACAGAGCACACCAGGCCCTCCTGTCTTCCACTGCCTCACGGAGTTCGGTCAAATTCATGTTGGTAGCTTTGATGACACTGTCCATCCATCTTGTCCTCTGTCGTCCCCTTCTCCTCTTGCCTTCATACTTTCCCAGCATCAGAGTCTTTTCCAGGGAGTCTTCTTCTCTAATGAGATGGCCAAAGTATTGGAGCCTCAGCTTCAGGATCTGTCCTTCCAGTGAGCACTCAGGGTTGATTTCCTTTAGAATGGATAGGTTTGTTCTCTTTGCAGTCCAGGGGACTCTCCAGCATCACAGTTCAAAAGCATCAATTCTTCAGCGATCAGCCTTCTTTATGGTCCAGCTCTCACTTCCATACATCACTACTGGAAAAATTATAGCTTTGACTATGTGGACCTTTGTCGGCAACGTGATGTCTCTGCTTTTTAAGATGCTGTCTAAGTTTGTCATCGCTTTCCTCCCAAAAAGCAGGTATCTTTTAATTTCGTGGCTGCTGTCACCATCTGCATGATCATGGAGTCCAAGAAAGTAAACTCTATCACTGCTTCCATATCATCCCCTTCTATTTGCCAGGAGGTGATGGGACCAGTGGCCATGGTCTTAGGATTTTTTGATATTGTGCTTCAGGCCATTTTTACACTCTCCTCTTTCACCCTCATTAAGAGGTTCTTTAATTCGCCCTCACTTTCTGCCATCAGAGTGGTATCATCTGCATATCTGAGGTTGTTGATATTTCTTCCAGCAGTCTTGAAGTTGAAGTTTATTATTATACGGTCATAGAAAATGAGCACATTCCATACTCCTGATTAGAGGTAATAGTGATACCAATCTATAAGAAGGGGAATAAAGACGAACCCTCAAATTATAGACTAATTAGCCTTCTGTCAATTGTGGGCAAGCTTTATGCTAGACACCTCAGTAATAAAGTAATCATATGGATTGAGGGGGAGGATATCTTGGGGAATGAACAGGCTGGTTTTAGGAAGAACCGCTCCACTTTTGATCACTGTATACTACTGAATCACCTTGCAAAGAACTATATGGGCTGTCATGGGAATGGCTTGGTTGCAGCTTTTATAGATTTAAAGTCTGCCTTCGACTCAATACCCGGAGGAAAATTATGGGGAAAACTCTACTCTTCCTCGATTGATAAGAGGCTATTATATCTTATCAGAAGCCTCTACAAACAGACCACAATTAGGGTAAGATGTGGAGTCGATGGGAATCTATCAAACCTCATCCAGGTAGAGAGAGGGGTTTGCCAAGGTTGTATTCTGGTGCCCACATTATTTAATTTGTACCTAAATGACCTCCCTAAAAGCTGCACAGCACCTGAAATTCATCCCCCGAAATTAGGTAAAATCAATGTGCCCTTACTACTATACGCAGATGACTCAGTTATCATGTCACTATCAGAAGTTGGTGTTAAACGAATTCTACGTGTATTTATAGGTTACTGCAGGAACAACCTATTAACAATTAACTTTGAGAAAACCAAAATAATGGTTTTCTCTAGGAATAGTAAAGTTAAAGAATGGGTTATTGAGGGCCAGCATATAGAGCAAGTTAAAACATTTAAATACTTGGGAACTGTCTTCTCACGTTTCCAGCAATCTTAATTCCAGTTTGGGATTCATCCAGTCCATCCTCTTGCATGATGTATTCTGCATATAAGTTAAATAGCCCATAGCTTCTCTGAATTACTCAAGCCCCGTCACCATGACAAGGCAGCAATCCATGAAGTGGCTTTTAAACTTGACATGACAGATCATTCTGTTTTGTAATATTACTGAGCCAGTATCCCCTGTCTTGTAGCTGTTCCCCCCTCCAGGTGTAAAACTTTGCATTTATCCCTGTTAAATTTCATTCTGTTGTTTTCAGCCCCTTGAGCCTATCAAGATCTTTTTGAATTTTCTTTCTGTCTTCCAGGGTATTACCTATTCTACTTAATTTTGTGTCATTTGCAAACTGCACCCCTCATCCAAGTCATTAATAAATAAAAATTAAGAGCACTGGGCACAGGATTGAGCCTTGTAGTTCCCCACTTGCTACCTCCTCCCATTTTGAGAAGGAGGCACTGATAAGCACTGATGATTCTGTAAACAGCTGTGTATCCACCTGACACTTGTTCTAGCCAGACCACACCTAGTTTTTTTTGCTAATCAGAATATCATGGACCGCTTTGCTGAAGACAAGATATATTATGTCTGTAGCATTCCCACTGTCTACCAGGGAGGACACCTGATCAAAAAATGCTATAAGAATAATCTGGCAGGATTTGTTCCTGGCAAATCTGTGTTGGCTTTTAATTATTACTGCATTTTTTTCAAGGCCCTTGCAGAGTGATCGCTTTATAATCTGTTACAAAATTTTCCCTGGGATTGACATCAGGCTGACTGTTGTCTACTTCCCCGGTTCCTCCTTTTTGTCCTTTTTGAAGATGGAAACAACATTAGCACACCTCCTGTCATCTGGCACTTCACCTATCCTCCATAAATTCAATAAAATAATAGACAGTGGTTCTGAGACTTCTTCAGCCAGTTCCTTCAATACTCTTGGATTCAATTCATCAGGTCCTGGAGATATAAACTTGTTCAGAATAAAAAGGTATTCCTTGATTATTTGTTTATCAGTCTCAAGCTGCAATCCTGTTCCCTCCACTTGTATTTCACATTTGCGAGATGGGTCATAGACTTGTCCTTTGGTAAAAGACAGAGCTAAAGTAGAAATTGAGCACTTCTTTTTTGTTGTTGTTATAATTTTCCATCCCCATTGAGTAGATGAGACACTACAGTGGTGCCCTGCATGACGACGATAATCCGTCCCATTGAAATTGTTGTTTAGTGAAATCGTCGTCATGCGAAAACCCTTTCCCCATTGGAATGCAATGAAACCCGGTTTAATGCATTCCAATGGGGAAAATACCTCGTTGTCCAACGAAGATCGCCCATAGGGAAGCCATTTTGTGAGCACCAATCAGCTGCAAAAATGGCTGCCCTGCAAAGCATGGGTCCGGAAAACACAGGGCAGCCATTTTGCAAAGCCGGCGATCAGCGGAAAAAATCGTCTTGCGAACAAACCCTTCATGAAGCACGGACCTAATCAATGTCCATCAAAAATCCCCCATTGGAATGACTGTTTTGTGAATCGCTATAGCAGTCGTAAAAAGTCATTGTTATGCGGATTCGTTGTTTAGCAGGGTCGTTGTCTTGCGAGGTACCACTGTATTTCTTGTTTCTGTCTTTTGCTACGCATGTACCTAAAGAATGCTCTTTTTTTGGTCGCCTTCAGCTTTTCTTGCTAATTTGAGCTCATTCTCAGCTTTTGCCTTCTAATGCCATTCCTGCAATTCTTTGCTACTATTAGAAACTACTGTTTCTTCTTCGGGGTCTCTGTGAGTGCATGCAAATGGATTAAACTTCGCCTGTGCAGGACTCTTCGGAATATTCTACACCTTAAATAACTGTTCAGTAAAATGTTTCCCCGTGGTGCGCATGCCCTGCCCACCCGTGGTACCTCAGTTCCTTTTTGCCGCCGCTGCAAAAAGGACTCCTTTGCGACGCCTAGAGCTGCTTTTGATTCATTTAAATTTTCTGGTTTTTATCTCGGCCTGTTTTCTTGACTGACCTGATTTTGATTTTTGCATTTTGCATTGGCTGCCGTTATTGTGTCTAGTTTTTGGCTTACTAGTTACCATTTGTGATTTGGATTAAGGAATTGGACTTGATACTTTGATCTTTATCTTCTCAGTTTGACTCCTCAGTTTTTGGTCCTGGACTGCTATTGTTAATGTTTCCTGTGAGTTTTTTCTTTTTTCGTTTCTACCCACCTTTCCCTGTTCCTGCCAAATTTTATGGCCTCTTCAGGCCTGTTCAAACGCTGTACGTCATGTGCGAACAAGATTCCTTTTATGGACAGCCACAACCGTTGTTTGTTCTGTTTGGGGGAAGGACACCAGCCCAACTCTTGTCAAGAGTGTAAAAAATTAACTAAGCCCGCCCCAAAGCTCCGCTTACAGTGACTCCGCTCGTATCTTTGGGAGAAGTCGTTAACACTGTCAAGCTCGACAACCATGGAACTTACCGTGACTCTTGCTCCTCCCACTCCTCATCCCTATTCCATTGCCTCGCCGACACCTGCTACCCCTTCTTCGAGAGCTTCTTCAAAGGTGTCCAAGTCAAAAAAGTCTTCGACATTGGGGTCGGCATCGACATCAAAGTCGCCATCTGTTAAAGATCCCAAGAAAAATAAGGAGGTAGTTAAGCATAAAAAGGCTAAACAGCCTTCTAAGTTTGTTCAACTGAAGGAACTCCCTCCAGTTTGAGTGACCCCGTCCTCGCCGATACTCAAGGAATCTTCCAAGGAGCTTCATGATCCCGAATTGCTTTCTGAAGGGGTTGGCTTTGTACCACATCCACAGTCATAGGCTTTGGTATCGATTCTGAGCCTGTCTCTGAGTCATGACCGTTCTGAGAGTGATGCAATCTCCAGCCCGGCCTCGGCCCATTAGATCCCCACATCAATCGGGCGAGCAACAGTGATTCACCTATCGAGCTTGGAGGTATCATCACAACAATCCCCTCTGCGGAAGCATCTGGCAAAACGTCGGCATGTTTCTCCAGGCCGACAACTCCCTCAACTTCAGGAGGTTATAGTTCTTCCATGTCCATCTCAGTGGCATGCTTTCACTGACTATGAAGAACCACTTTATGTGGAAATTGATCAGCGTGGCAGTCGGCGTCGGTACCATGGGGATGATCTTGATCGCTTTTACGACACCAATGATTATGTCAGGCCCAAGAGGGTACAATATATCTATGCTTCCCCATCTGGTTCATCTCTATCACCTTCATCGCCTTGACGTCGGCATCGAGCTTATCTCCAACTCAACCCTATGGACTTGAAGCCTATTAATAAGCGCCATTTAGCACATCAGGATCCGCAATCATTACATCCTGCAAAGCGTTCTATGGCTCTATCGATACCGTCACCCTCGGTATCCCATCCGAAAGTGTCTCACGTTCAGTCATCTCGCCCGGCTGCATCCTCTAAAACCGCTTATCCACCTGGCATGGAGACCTCCACACCGATTTCCCAAGCCCCAGCCTCCATATTGAGATCTCATCCTTCTTCACCTTCATCACCTCTGTCTCTTGATAGAGGGTTCAGAGCGGTCTCATGAGCAGGACCCACCTTTGGTGGCTTTTAGGGAATCCCTCTCAAATTTACCTACACTGGATTTGGATGTCGCTGATATCCATCCCCCATCTCCCTCCGAAGACTTTACGTCATATTCTCAGGTTTCTACGCATGGCCAAATCATTGGAACTTGATATAGACCAACCTCTTCCTCCCAAGTAGGATCTTGTTTTTGATTATATTAACCGAGATAAATCCCCCCCTTTGAGTTTGGCTTTTATTCCAGCTATGTTGAACCTCATTAAAGAATTCTGGAATCAATGATCTACATCTCTTCAGGCATGCTGAAAACCATTATAGGACACATGGCAATGACACAACCTTTCTCAATAAGCATCCTGCACCGAATTCCATTATAGTGCAGTCCAATCAATCAAGGGTGGGAAATCGTTCTAAGGTCACCCCTCCCAATAGAAAAGGCTGCAAACTAGAGGTACTGGCCCGTTGCCTATACCCTCTGGCTTCATTTGTAATGAGAGTTTCTAACTACCAGGCAGTTATGGGCGTCTATCAGAGGCAATTATGGAACAAGGTTCTGCCAGTAGTTCATGCTGCACCTGAAGAAACTAGGACTGTTGCTCTCAGCGCTCACCTGGAATTGACGACGCTAAACAACAAAGTTTGGCATCGCATCGTACAGCGGATGCAGCATCCAAGGCCATGACATTGGCCATTGCTTTCAGGCCTTGGCTGCGTTCAGCAGGCATCAATGACGATGCTAGGTCCTGTATTGAAGAGCTTCCATTTGATGGTGTTGGACTATTTAAAGAGAAAATGGATGAGGTGATGAACAATTTACATAAGATCCGGAAGACAGATTGCTCTTATTATGTCCAGCAACCCAGAACGCAACATTATCAGTGGCACAGACTTTTTACCTCACAACAATCTTATCACCAACCTTATCATCAAGCCAATCGCCCGTCTAAACCTCCTGCTGAAGAAAGATCGAATCCACCTCCATCTTCCTCTGCTACCACCTCTTTCCGAGCACAGGCTTCTGGTCAGTGTCAACAAACTTTCTGTTGTTCTGCCAAGAAGAATAAATAATACTTTTGACTGTCTTCTGCTGAACCTGTCTATCGATCTATCCCATTTCCCCCGGCTAGCCCCCTTTTTCAACAAGTGGTCTATCATCACCAAAGATTCTTGGGCACTCGCCATCGTATGTTTTGGTTACCTGTTAGAGTTCTCAGATCTTCCTCCTGTTGGTCGCCTCAAGATCATAACTTACTCACCTGCTCTAGAAAAAGAAGTCTCAGTTCTTCTCCAGAAGCGTGCTATTCAATACATTTCTTCTCAAGAAGCACTGGACGGTTTCTATTCCCAATATTTTATAGTTCCCAAAAATGATGGAGGACTGCGACCAATTCTTAATACTTACCGTTGTCCAAGCGTTTCCAAATGGTCGCCTTAGAGTCTATAATTCCGCTTCTTTCTCCAGGCGATTGGTTTGTGGTGATAGACTAACAGGATGCTTACTTTCATATTTCCATCCATGAGCGTCATCGCATACATCTCTGCTTCATCTTCATGGAGTAAGTGTACCAGTTCTGTGCCCTTCCATTTGGGCTTGCCATCAACCCAAGGACCTTCACAAAGTGTCTAGCTCCAGTAGTGGCCTACCTGCGTCTGAACAATATCATGGTCTTTCCATATATAGACAACTGCTTGATCGTCACTGTCTCTTACGCCAAGTCACAAGAGGACACAGGTTTTACTCTATGAACTATGGCAGATCTAGGCCTTCAGGCCAACTTTGCGAAGTCCCATTTTCAGCCATCTCAGATCATGGACTACATTGGCACGGTTCTGGACTCCAACAGAGCCAGGTCTTCCTCCCTTCTGAGAGGATTTACAAATTGAATCATACTCTTTGTCTGTTCTGTCCATACACCTGGGTTTCTGCTTATCACATGCAACATCTTTTAGGCTTTATGGCTTCCACCATGTCTGCTCTTCCTCACACTCGATTGAAGATGCGCTCCCTGCAGGCATGGTACCTGTCTCAATTCAATCCGCTATTAGACAACCCTGCCAAACATGTGACTCCAGAGTTATCATGTCAACTGACGTGGTGGACTTTTGTGCCACATCTTCTAATTGGTCAACTCTTCAGGCCCCTTCAACTGACAGTACAGATCACGACAGACGCCAGCATGACAGGTTGGGGTACACATTGTTGACAGTAATCAAGGCTTTTTGTACTTTCTATCCTCTAGTGGTTGGTCACAGAGTGCAAGTGGCTACGGATAACATGGCCACTCTGTATTATATAAACAAGAAGGGTGGCACTCACTCTTTGTCCCTTCTGTACTTAGTAATCCACCTGTGGGAGTGGTGCTACAATTATCACATATTTCTGATTGCCATCCATGTGTCAAGAGAGGACAACAATGTGGCTGATCGCCTGAGCCGCCTGACCACTCAAACACATGAATGGGTTCTCAATGACTCTGTGTTTGCCCATATCTGCAGTAGGCGGGGCACACCGGTCATCGATTTCTTTGTGACTCAGATCAATGTAAAGTGCAAAAAGTTTTGCTCTCGAGCAGGGAGAGGCAACGGTTCTTTGGGCGATGCCTTCATGGTGACATGGGATGCTGTCTTTCTCTGTCTTTTTCTTCCCATACCATTTATTCAATGGACAATTTTCAGGACCTGCCAGTTGCAAGCTGATGCCATCCTGGTAGCTCCATGGTGGTCTCATCAACCATGGTTTACCACCCTTAAGACCATCACATCCAATTTCCTGAGACTGCCTCACCAACCATTCCTCTTAACTTGGTATGGAGGCAAGGTCTGTTACCCCAACATTTAGTCACTCCATCTCATGGTGTGGCGGATTCTCCCAGTATAAAGGGGGTGCTGGGCAGGGCTAGGAAGCCTTCAATCAAATTGCTGTATTCTTATAAGTGGTCTGTTTTTACCAAGTTTGCTGTGTCCAGACATTCTGTGGCTGTTCCAGCTTCGTTAGGTACTTTTCTTGCCTTCTTATGTTATTTGTTTGATCTAGGACTGGTGCATTCTACACTTAAAGTTTATATTTCCTCCATTGTTTCTTATCAGCCTTTGGGTTCAGATGCTTCCCGCTTACTCTCACACTTGACTGTGAAGAGATTCCTTCAAGGTTTGAATAACATTCATCCACCTGTATTTATTTATTTATTTATTTATTTATTTATTTATTTATTTATTTATTTATTTATTTATTTATTTATTTATTTATTTATTTATTTATTTGATTTTTACCCCGGCCCTCTAGACAACGTCTACTCGTATGGCATCCAATTCCTCAATGGTCTCTTCAGACTGTTTTGAGGGCTCCTACATGCTCACCATTCAAACCTATGGCTTCTACTCCTCTAAAACTTCTTTCTCTAAAGACTTTGTTTCTGGTGGCTATTACGTCTGCATGGAGGGCAAGTGAGTTGGCTGCAGTGCGGGCTGATGCACCTTATATACAATTTCACTCCAATAAGGTCGTCTTATATCTTGATGTCTCATTCCTCCCTAAGGTGATTTTGAGTTTTCATGTTAATCAGAGTTTGATCCGCCCGATGTTGTTTCCTAACTCTTCTTCCAATGTTGGGCACATGCTCCATTCCCTTGATGTTTATCGGGCTTTGGCTTTTTATATTTCTAGAACTAAGGACTTCCACAAATCTCCCAGACTGTTTGTTTGCTTCCATGGTCCTTGGAAAGGTCAACCGGTCTCTTCTCAGACAGTTTCCAGATGGATAGTTTCTGCCATCGCTTTAGCCTATAAGCTAAAGCGATGGCAGATGTATTGAAGGCGCATTCCACTAGAACTGTGGCTACTTCTATTACCTGGCTATGTGACATTGAAGTCTCTGACATTTGTCGATCAGCTGCTTGGTCTACACCGTCAACCTTTGTTACACATTACAGACTGGATGTCAGAGCGAAAAAGGAAGCAAGTTTTGGAAGGGCTGTGCTGACTTCAGTTTTCCCATATGGCCCTCCTTCTGGTAAGTGAGCTTGCTAGTCACCCATTCGTGTGCATTCACAGAGACCATGAAGAAGAAAGAGAGGTTACTTACCTATAACCATGGTTCTTCGAGTGGTATTCTGTGAATCCACACGTCCCGCTCAACCTCCCTGCTGCCTGTCACAGGTTGTCTACAGCTTTCTAATTATTAGAGCTATGACAACGGCAGATGTTCGTAACTGAGGTACCATGAGTGGGCGGGGCATGCACACCACGGGGAAATGTTTTATTGGTCAGTTATTTGAGGTCTAGAATATTCCGAAGAGTCCTGCGCAGGCACAGTTTATTCCATTTGTGTGGATTCGCAGAGTACCACTCGAAGAACTATGGTTACAGGTAAGTAACCTCTCTATTTTTAATGCTTTATATTTTATGTCCATTATTGCTGCTTTTTAAATTAGTTTCTTACAGAAAATTGACCCCTAACAATGACACACGGCAAGTCTATTTATATTAAACAAACTGGGGTTCTTTATCTCCTTTAAATTATTAGCTGTTAATCAGAAGTGGAAATCAGTTGCTTTTTCCTCCTGATAAATAATTCTGTTTGGTTAAAGCCTTCATTGGCATTTCCTTAGAAATGCACATATTTGAATGAGTCACTCTGATGCTGCAATGACTCTTGTTTTATTGTATCATTTAGAAGCTTATTTTTTTTTCTTCTGTTGTAAACTTTCTGAAGCTGTATTAAAATCTCCTGAAAAACTAACATATTTCTGTTGTATATTTGCCACTGAAACAACCCTAAAAATTACGACTGCTGACACAAGCAACAGCTTTTAGTGATGTGTGCTTTTATTTCTAATTTGTTTTAATTTAAGTGATTATCTCCACAGGTTCCATGTGGAGGCTGCTGAAGGAGGTTTCTGCGTAGCTTCTCAAGCAAGGAAAATATGAGTGGGTTACTGTTTGTTATTGTTGGTGGCAGTGGCAGTTGTTTTGATATAGGCAGAATGGGCAGAAAGTAGATCAGAATCTACTGTCAGATCTCTAGGTGATTTCCATTAGATCAATAAACGTACAGTATCTGAGCACAACTGTTTTAAAGTTGCAGCAGTTAAAATATAAGAACACCCTCAACCCTCCTCCTAATTTAAATTAGGACAGGGATTTTTGTGTTGAACAAGATGATGATTTTAGTTTTGGTACTAAAAGCACACTCTTGGACTGAATGTGTGTCGGTCAGAAGGTACACTTCTACTTTAATGAGTATAGATTACTTTTTTGTGCCTGGCTCCCTTTGGTTGACTTCAGACATCTAGTAAAACATAAAATAGATCCTACAAGGCTGAGGTCTGCTAATTCCAAAGTAGTGTTGTTTTACCATAAGGAGCCTTCTGTATTGCATGGAGAGTCTCAATGCCAATGTGTGGTGTTGCCATGGAGACAATAGACTATGGAAGATCCACCTGGTAGCAGTGCTCTGAGTTACAGACACTGCATGAGGAAGCCACCCATGTGGATGCAATCTGCAGTGTCCCTCAAACAGATTGTAGAGTAGGGATCAGAAAAGAGGAAGCCCAAGGACCAAAAACCATTCTCTTTAGACCTGCCATATTTCTAAATTAAAGAGAGAGAGATGTGGAGAGAGAAATGACTGTGGTGATGGGATGCAGGGAGCCCATTCTCTCTCCTATATACTAGGGTGTTGTTAAAAACAACAACACCCTAGTATATTGCAGTCTACTTTGCTAGCTTTCTGTTTTAAAAGTTCCTGGGATTTTTTGGTTTGGGTTTTTTTTAACAAGAGTGAGCATTCAAAACTTTGACACCCCACCCACCCATCTGCCTTTTGAAATCTTACATTCAATCTTACATTCTTCCATGCCAGGACTTTGTAGGCTTATCTCCCTTCCATTCTATTTAATGTGTAGACCAGGACATTGATATGACAGGAAACAGGGAAAAAGGAACACAATTCCCCCCTACTAATTAAATAATTTAGTTATTTGTCCATTACACCTCTACTCTCTTGCCAATAGTTGCATCATGACTGAAGTGAGGGGTATGTGTGCTCCTAATGTTAGGATCCTTGCAGAAAGATCCACAAGTTACCCTACTCCTGCCTCAAAAAAAGAGGATTTTTGTAGCATAGAGAACCGCATGATAATACCCCTTCTGCCCTAGGATGGATGGTGTTTGCTTTTTGGCATGGCTATCTGTAATGTGAATACTGTATTAAGTTATGTTAAGTATTTCTAATATTTAAGTTAAGTTGTTATTCCATTTTGAAATACATTAATTTTTTTTAGTTACAAGTTTTGGCTATACAATAGATAGAGAACAATGTTATACATGTATGTATAGCTGCTTGCATATGCTTGTTCAATGAAAAGAAGAAAAAGTAGAGATTTTTCTGGACATTCAGTTTATCTGTTTTGCATGGGGTAAAAAACTTAAAGGATATTCAGAATAAGAATAAATTGTACAAGATATAGAATAGTTATCTGGCTCATACTGGAATTAACCTTTTTAGGGATAAATGCCAGCTGTGATGAACACAAGCTTCTGATTCTTTCTAAAGGTACATAAAGGTGTATAGGGCTCTTAAGGAAGTGTTTGTGACAAACCCAGACCTACTGGGATATGTCACACAGTTACACTAAGCTGCCACCAACCATTCCCTATAAGAAGTCACACAGACCAGGGATGGATTTTCAAACAATAAAAAGAATAAGGTTTATTTTAAATACACACAGGGAAAAATAAACAATCAGGTGAATAGGATAAAGTAACGTGGCTTATTCTCACTCATACAAGCATACAGTTTGGTTCACCCAGAACCCTTAACTTGAAGCACAGACCCTGAACCTATCAGTTCTGGCTAACCAACAGACACCTGAACCTATCAGGTTGGTACTCTGACACACAGTAGTACCCTGTCTGACACACTGACTCCCACAACAGCTTCTTCTTCCCAGCTGCTGCTTCGTCACCTCCCAGTGTCTCTCAGTGTCTGTCTCAGCATCTGCCTCTCACCACACAGGCATCACATATTTATACAGTACAGCCCCTCCTCCTGATGTCCCGCCTTCCACTCCCCATAGGATGGAACTTTCCCTCCAAACCCATGACAGACAGGTAACATCAGTGCTGTTATGTAACACCTCCCCTCTTTATAAGTTGTTTTGTAGGGGGAAAGCTAACGTGCTTTTCACCAAAAAACAACCTGTATAAAATACACAACAACAGTTATACATTCACTACCATATAATACTTACTTATACTTACATTCTAAGTTAAGCATAGCAAATAGGCATTTAAACATTTACCTTATACATTACATCAATTTACCTTTATTCATACAAACCAATTCAAAACAGGTACATTTTACTTTTTGTCATCATTATATACACATAGTCCATGTTCTTTCGCCGTCTTCATTCTTCAGGTCTTCTTGATAAGGCGTCAGCAACACAGTTCACTGACCCTCTGACCACCTTCACTTCAAAGTCATAGTCCTGTAGGTTTAAAGCCCACCTCATAAGTTTGCTATTGTGGGTTTTCATTGTCTTTAACCATTGCAGTGGTGAATGGTCAGTACACAGAATAAAATGTCTTCCCCAGATGTAAGGCTTGGCCTTCTGGATCGCGTAGACTATGGCCAAACACTCCTTCTCCACGGTTGCCAAATGTCTCTCACCTTTTTGAAGTTTCCTACTCAGGTAGGATACTGGATGCTGGTCACCATTCTCATCCTCCTGGCACAGAACTGCTCCTACCCCGCTGTTAGACGCATCGGTGTAGATGATGAACTCCCGGTCGAAGTCTGGAGCACGCAGGACTGGATAGTTGATCAACGCCTCCTTCAACCTCTGGAACGCCGCCTCACAGTCGCTGGTCCACGGGATGCGGTCATCAGCCTTCTTCCTCGTCAGATCGGTCAGCGGAGCCGCAATCTCGCTAAACCTCGGGATGAACTTTCTGTAGTAGCCCACCAACCCAAGAAATGATTTGACTTTTTTCTTGGTGTTGGGTCTAGGCCAATCACGAACAGCTTCTATTTTGGCCTCCAGGGGTTTTATCATTCCTCCCCCTACCATGTGACCCAAGTATTTTATTTCTGGGCTACCCAGCTGACACTTGCTGGCCTTTACTGTTAGCCCTGCTGCACTTAACCTCTGCAGCACTAACTCCAGGTGTATCAGGTGATCTTCCCAGGTATTACTGAAGATCCCTATGTCGTCAATGTAGGCCACTGTAAAGTCACTGAGCCCTGCCAAGGTCTGGTCCATCAGCCTTTGGAATGTGGCTGGTGCATTTCTGAGACCAAAGCTCAGGACTCGAAACTCATAGAGACCAAAAGGGCTGCAAAAGGCAGTCTTTTCTTGATCCCTGGGATCAATTCTTAATTGCCAATATCCCTTTACCAGGTCCAATGATGAGATGAACCGACAACCCCCTATGGTTTCAATCAGGTTGTCTAGCCTGGGCATTGGGTAGGCATCAGGAGTGGTTACACGGTTTAATTTCCTGTAATCGACACAAAACCTAATGCTCCCATCAGGCTTGTCCACAAGGACTATCGGAGAGGACCAAGGACTAGAAGAGGGGACGATTATGTTCTCCCTCAGCATCTCGTCCAGCTCCTTCCGCACCTTGTCCCTATAGGGTCCCGTTACTCGGGATGGGGATACTGCCTGCGGGGGTGCATCCCCTGTATGGATCCGATGCATCACTCCCTTCACTATCCCCGGCTTGTTGGAAAACACCTGTTGATATTTACTAAGCAGCATTTTTAGTTCTTGCTGCTGGTCTTGGGTGAGTGCAGGACTGATCTTTACCTCCTCTGGGTTGTATTTTACTTCCCCTCTACCCTCCCAGAAGGGTAATTCCGCTTCCTCACTCTCAGCTGCTTTTATCGCGAATAAAACCCTCTGTTCCCCTCTGTAGTAGGGTTTTAGGGCATTCACATGAACCACCCTCCTTGCCTGGTTCTCCTCCTGCTCTATTAGGTAGCTCAGGTCTGACATCTTGGAAATGACCCTATATGGTCCTGCCCATCTGAGCTGCAGTTTATTCTCTCTGCAGGGCCTAAGCCAAAGCACTTCCTCCCCTGGGTCAAAGCGCCTCTCTCTAGCTTTGTGGTCATACCATGTTTTCTGTCTGACCTTCTGAGCTTGCAGGTTTTCTGCTGCCAGCTCTAGATTTCTCCTTAGGTCATTCATCAAGGTGTCTATGTATGTCACAACGTCTTGTGGGTCATCCTGGGTGATCTGCTCCCAATCTTGCTTGATCAAATCAAGGGGCCCTTTCACCCTTCTCCCAAATAAAAGTTCAAATGGACTAAACCCGGTACTGGCTTGTGGCACTGATCGATAAGCAAACAAAAGGGATTGCAGCTTCTGGTCCCAATTGTTTGGATTCTCTGCCAAGTAAGCCCTAATCATGCGCATTAGAGTCCCATTGAACTTCTCAGTTAATCCATTACTTTCAGGATGATAGGCAGTGGTTTCCTTGTGCTTTATTCCACAGATTTGCCATAAGCGTTTCATGAGCTTTGATGTGAACGATGCGCCCAAATCTGTGATTATCTCTGAGGCAAATCCCATCCTGGACATATACCCCACCAAAGCATCGGCCACTGTGTTAGTTTCAATGTTAGTCAAGGGTATGGCTTCAGGATACCTTGTGGCATGGTCCACAATTGTTAGAATGAACCTGTTCCCCCTCTTTGTGGCCTTGGGCAAAGGTCCCACAATATCCACCCCTATGCATTTGAACGGAGTGTCAATCACAGGCAAAGGGCACAACTTTGCTTTGGTCCTGTCGCGGTTATTCCCCTGCCTTTGACACACATCACATTGTTTACAGAAGTCCCTGATCTGCTTCCCTATGTCAGGCCAGTAGAAATTCTGTGTGATTCTCTGCTGTGTTTTGTTCACCCCTAAGTGTGCAGCAAACATGTCAGAGTGCCCCCTTTGTAAGATCATGGGGCGATACTGTTCAGGTACCACCAGCTGACTTCTGATCCCATCTCCCCCTTTTGAGATATTCCTCAGGGTTTCTCTATATAAAATCCCCTTTTTCTCCAGAAATCTCACTGGGGTTTCAGGTGTTAGCTGGGCGTCAGTCACCTGTTCAAAACACTTTTGGAGAGTGGCGTCTGCCTTTTGCTCCTGTCCAAATCTGCTGTCTGTGGTTAAGGTTTCCACCACAGCTTCTGAACTCCCCTCTGCTTCCGTCTCTGGCTCATCATTACCCCCCTGAACTGTCCCCGTGGTGGCTTGTGAGCGTGTAATCACTAGCACCCGTTTCACATGTTCAGCCAGGTCATTTCCCACGAGCACGGCTGCTGGCAGAGTCGATGAAATCGCTAGCCGCCAATCTCCCCTCCAGCCTTGAAAGTTGACAGGTACCTCTGCTACTGGCAGAGAGATTACCTGCCCCTCAATCCCTGCCACCTTTATGCTCTCATTTGGGATTATATACTCCCTAGGGATGATATCTGGATGGCACAGGGTTACCTGGGAACAAGTGTCCCGCAGCCCCCTATACTGACGGTCAAGTATTCCTACGTCCACCCCTGCTGTCTCAAACAACTGAGAATCTGTTTTCACCAGCAAGCAGCGTTTTACCTCCACAAGAGGACCATTTTCCTCAGCCTGATCAGCAGAGGTAGCTGTTCCAGACTGAGTAGCCATGGCAACAGGCTCCCTCAGTGACACTGAGCCTTGCTCTTTCTGGACACAGAACACAGCTTTTGGCTTGGTTCCACTAGACTTCTGAGGCACCATTCCTTTTAGCTGCTTTAATTTCTCACACTCTGAGATTAGATGACCCTTTCCCTGACAGAAATAACATTTTCTGGTGTATTTTGATTCTCTCTCATCTTGTTTTGGTTTTCCCTCCAAAATCTGAGGTCTTAGTTTCATGTCTGAGGGCTTCCCTTCACCATGGGCCCCTCCCCCTTGCTGGCTTTTCCCTGGTCCCTGAGAGTACTTGCTGTAGGTTTCTTTGGGTTTACCTACAGATTTCCCCTCACCCAAGGGCTTTCTTATTTGGGAAATAAAATCTGCGATCTCTGCGGCTGCTGCCACAGATTTCGGTTTCCTTTCCCTCACCTGGAATTTCAATTCCCCATGCAGGACTGAATAGAACTGTTCCAGTGCTATCAAATCTTTAAGCTGCTCATAGGTCTCTGTCCCCTCCTGCGATAGCCATTTCTCAAGCAGCCTCACCAATTGGGCCCCCACTTGGGTAAAAGTCTGTTCTGGTTTCTTGGTGAGGGACCTGAATCTTTGTCTCAGCTGCTCTGCATTTATCCCATGTCTGGCAAACACCAGTTTTTTAAACTCTGCAAAATCTTTCATCAGTTCCTCAGGCATCTCGGCATAAACCTCAGCCAGGCTACCACTGATTAAAGATCGCATGATGGTCATCTTCTCAGTCTCCCTCACTGAGAAGTCCACAAACGCTCTTTCCACTAAGGAAAAGAACACCTCGGGACAATCTCCCTTGTGGTACACAGGGAATTTCTTCAGGTCAGCCTTAGACAATTGGCCTCCCTCAGAATCCCTATTATTATTATTGTTCTGATTCATCAGTTCCAATTTTTTTAATTCAAACGCCATCCTTTCTTTTTCCAGAGCAATTTTCTCTCTCTCTCTCTCTAATTCAAATTGCCGCTGTTTCTCTCTCTCCCTTTCTTCTCTTTCCCTTTCCTCCATTTCAAATTGCCTCATCCTCAGTTCATGCTGTTGGGCTATGAGCAATTTTCTAAGTTCTGGGTTCTGCTCTCCTGTGCTGTCACCCTGCACTGAGCCAAATTCATCCTCAGAACCTTGGTCAATCTGGGGGTCTTTCACTTCACTCATTTCGGCCATCTGGCTTCGAGTCAAGGGCATACTCCCCCCTCAGAACAGGCTGCTTTAAAAAGTCAAGCCTCAAAATAAAACGACCACTTTTTTCCTCTTGCCTCAGAACCAGCTCTCCCTAGAGATTGCTGCTGTTCTTCAGCACTAAAGTTGCAACAGTATCGAGTCAGAGCCTACCCCCCTCTGCTGGGCCTCTCAGCTGGCAAGCTAGCTCGCTGTTACTACGCAGTTTTGCCTCAGCTTTTTCCCGCCAAAACTAGGCTGCCTCAGAGCACCTTAATCTAAGTCTCCCCAGTTGGCACGTTCTTCTACTAGCGCACCTCCCCGTGAGGTACACCTAGAAGATTACCTACGCGCCTCAGACTGTCCCTGACTAGACCCCCCTTGCTCTGGACACCCTTGCCAAGGCTTTGCTGGACCACTGGACAACTGGACCAGTCGTATCCCACCCGCTGGACACCAATCAATGTGACAAACCCAGACCTACTGGGATATGTCACACAGTTACACTAAGCTGCCACCAACCATTCCCTATAAGAAGTCACACAGACCAGGGATGGATTTTCAAACAATAAAAAGAATAAGGTTTATTTTAAATACACACAGGGAAAAATAAACAATCAGGTGAATAGGATAAAGTAACGTGGCTTATTCTCACTCATACAAGCATACAGTTTGGTTCACCCAGAACCCTTAACTTGAAGCACAGACCCTGAACCTATCAGTTCTGGCTAACCAACAGACACCTGAACCTATCAGGTTGGTACTCTGACACACAGTAGTACCCTGTCTGACACACTGACTCCCACAACAGCTTCTTCTTCCCAGCTGCTGCTTCGTCACCTCCCAGTGTCTCTCAGTGTCTGTCTCAGCATCTGCCTCTCACCACACAGGCATCACATATTTATACAGTACAGCCCCTCCTCCTGATGTCCCGCCTTCCACTCCCCATAGGATGGAACTTTCCCTCCAAACCCATGACAGACAGGTAACATCAGTGCTGTTATGTAACAGTGTTCAAGCATCAAACCTCCTGACCTGACATTTTCCTTGATGAGTTATGCTGCATTGTGGATCCCCTTGAATGGCAAACAGGGGAGATGGTTTGAATTCAACATTGAGTCATGACTATACTGGGCCCTCTGAATCAACTTAATAAACAATAAGTCAATACTTGTATAACTACTACTTATTCAGTGGATCTGCTCTAGTTGGGACCAGTAACTGGATATACCCAATATATCCAGTTGCTAGTCCCAACTAGAGCAGACCTGCAATATAGACGTGCTATAAAATGCCAGTATTCTGCACTGGTAATTCCTCTAGACACTCATTTCCACGATTAACTGTTTTAGTGTAATGGTTTTCTCACTACACTAGACTTTGGTAAAGAAAATATCCACTTTTCTTATTTTTCCTCTAATGTGAATCTTTTGCATTACTATTTTTAAAATACCATCTATTTTTAAAAATATTTCCTTCCCTGATGTTTCTTTCATTGGGATGTTGTGATAATCTGTGAAATGAAACAATTTTATCATCAGTTGGTTTTTAAGCTTTTCCTTAATGCGTTTCCAAATGTTTTCTTGGCTATACTTATTAAAGCTTGTGCATTTGCATTTTTGTTTTGTTTTATTTTGGGTTTTTTGGCAGGCTGCCTTTAGTAGAGATACTGTGTTTTCTTGGTACTTTGCCAAAAGTAATTTTGCAAAAAAATCATGATTATATTTTAGTATATGTCATTTGTTTGAGACTAGTCCTTTTAAAGCTGTTTGATCACATTCATTTATATGGTGGTTTGTCATGTTTTTATGCTATGTATCTGTTCCAGCATCAGAGCACAATGTTAATGGTTACTATTTTATTTCTGCATAAAACATTTTATGATTCTTTTTCTTGTACAGTAGCCATCAGGTTTCAATCATCATTGCTCCACAGAGAAAGGAAAAATTGGATGAAGAACTATCAAAAATGTTTAACTACATAACTTTTTATTTCAGGTCAACCTCCCATAAAAGATATTAAATGTATTTTGTGGTTTATTCTGCGTGTTGGCAATTTTTAGAAGGTTTATAGTGTTTTTGGAAAAGTGTATGAAACTGTGCAGTTAATTCACATAAGATGTTTTACACTTTTGAGTACTTTTCTGTTATAAAGTATGGTGCCAGGACTTTACATGCTATATTGACAACTCTTTTTACCTCTTCTTTACAGTAGATATAATAAGAGTGGCTTGTGTCCAAACACAGAAGGGGCATATGTGGCTGTTTGAGTAACCTTTTCTTAAGGTTTATAACAGAGGTGGGCATGAATTTAAAAATGAATTGTAACATTCATCAAAAATAGCTAATGAATTTATTTTTATTCATCCAAATTAATGGCCCCGACAAATATGAATGAATTAATTTTAGCAATTTTTAATTTATTGAACTGTTGGGCTATAAAATGCCACCCCCAGCATCTAGAGACACCAAAATAGCAGAGAACCTTCCTCAGACTCTCCTCTACCATCTTTTTAAGTTTAGTGAAAATTGGATATTTGGATGTCTGGGTTATATACCCAGAAAGAGGACCCCCCAGGAAGGTCCCCCCCCAGATACCTTGAGACATCAAAACTGCAGAGAAGCTTCCCCTGAATCTCCTCTACAATCCCTCCAAGTTCTGAGGAGATTGGGTCTTCCCCAAGTCAGCTGCTGAAGGCCATTTTCCTGGGAGGAACAACTTTGTGGGTGTGTAACTTGGACATCTAAAACCCAGGTTTCAAACTTGCAGGACTTGTAGAAGAGCATCAGGGGAAGCTTCTCTGCGATTTTGGTGTCTCTAAGTGCCTGGGGGCTATTTTATAGGGGTTTAAAGAAAAATGAATGAAGGAATGAACCAATTTGTCAGAAAAAATGTACATTCATTTTTCATGATTTGATGGCCTTGACAAATCATGAATTGAAATCATGAATTTATTGCCATTTTTTTTTTCAATTCATGCCCGTGTCTAGTTTGTAGAAGAGTGGATTCTGTTCTTGTTTTGAAGATGGAGAACTTCTGCCTTCCTTTTGTCCTTGCCCTATCTCCCAACACTACCAACAGTTAGCACCAGAGAAAGGCAACACAAGACATCCCTGAGACATCATATTTCCTGCCCATGATCAAGAACCTGGTTTTTCACTTGGACTCTGCCTGTCCAGGGTCTTCCTGCTGCCACAAGGCAGCCCTGTGCCCCTCTCTTTTGGGCCATTGCCTCTTCTCAGAGGTGGAGATCTGGATGGATCGAAAGATGCATGAGCTCATCTCAGATAGAAGGAGGATGGGCCAAAAATGTTCAAGTGTACCATTTGACCCCTCAAATCCACCATAAAATCCCTTTGCAGTTGTCTTTCTTAGTCAATCTTCTGTTTCGTCTTTCTTCTAAAAGTTCTATCTGTTGTAAACCGCCCAGAGTGGCCCTGGCTGCCTGATGGGGGGTATAGAAGTCAGTCAATCAATCAATCAATCAATCAATCAATCAATCAATCAATCAATCAATCAATCAATCAATCAATCAAACAAACAAACAAACAAACAAACAAACAAACAAACAAACAAACAAACAACAGTAATGATGATGATGATGATGATGATGATGATGATGATGATGATGAAGAAGAAGAAGAAGAAGAAGAAGAAGAAGAAGAAGAAGAAGACATGGCCATCCCATTTTTTTCCTTGATCCCAGCCGTGGGGGAAGGGTGGAAGGCATGGCCGGGCTCTTCGGCAACTGCCAAGGCTCGGATCCAAGCCTCGGCGGCTGCCGAAGAACCCATCCATGCCTCCGATCCTCTCCCCACGGCTTGGATCCCAGCCGTGGGGGGAGGGTCGGAAGCATAGCTGGAATTCAGCCGGCTAAGAGGCCAGCGATCGGGCAGGAGGAGGTGGGAAGTTTCCCCCAACCCCTCCCGAGCGAACGCCGGGTTTTCAGCCGGCTAAGAGGCCGGTGATCGGGCAGGAGGTGGTGGTGGGGGAATCTTCCCACCTCCTCCTGCCCGATTGCCGGCCTCTTAGCTGGCTGAAGTCCAGCTATGCCTCCGATCCTCTCCCCATGGCTTGGATCCAAGCTGTGGGGTGTGTGTGTGGAAGGCATGGCCGGGCTCTTCGGCAACTGCCGAGGCTCGGATCCAAGCCTCGGCAGTTGCCCATGGCAGGGCTAGCCCCCGTGGATCCGATCCAAGCCGCGGGAGGAAGGTGGGGAGATCGGATGCCTGTCAGGCATCCTGGGTTCGGATCCCACCCGCCGCCGGTTACTCAGCCTTGGGTAACTGGCAGCGGGTGGGATCCGAGCCCGGGATGCCTGAAAGGCATCCAGATCCCCCGCTCTCCCTCCCTCCCCCCGCGGCTTGAATCGGACCCGTGGGGGCTAGCCCTGCCATGGCTGGACTCCAACCATGGCAGGGCTAGCCCCGGCGCGTCCGATCCAAGCCGCTGGGGGAGGGTGGGAGATTGGATGCCTGTCAGGCATCCTGGGCTCGGCAGCGCGGGGCGGCAGGGACAGGGTGGAGGGGTCTCCCCACCCACCCTGTCCCCTTCGCTGCCAGCCACCCCCGCCGCTTTCCCCAGCCTGGATCGGGCTCCTGGGAGTCCGATCTCGGCTAGGGAAGGCAGCGCGGGGCGGCGGGGACAGGGTGGAGGGGTCCCGAAGGCTTCCAGGCTTTTGCCTGGAAGCCTTCGGGATCCCCCACCCACCCTGTCCCTGCCAGTTTTTAGTCCATTGGAACGCATTAACCGGGTTTTAATGCGTTTCAATGGGCTTTTTTATTTCGCTTTACGATGTTTCCGTATAGCGACGTTAATCCTGGAACGGATTAACGTCGCTATACGGGGCACCACTGTATATGCTATATAATAGTAGTTCCCCAAATATGAGTGATTAACCTATTAAAATAACTCAGTTCTGATACAGTTGTTTTACTAATCTGACGGGTTATTATTCTGAATATGAAGTATTCATCTGGTTGCAAATATTAAAGATTATTATTATCAGCAAGAATGAGTCTATATTTAAACATCATAATTGAAATCAAGTCTTACTGACTAGTGATTTAAATCTTGCTTTAAATTGTGATTTAAATCAAGACGATTAAAATCAAACCCATCCTGTGTAATCGTGTTAGAAATTCACAAAGCTGCCTTATATCCAATCATGCTCCTTCTACTCCGGTATGGATTATGTGTGCCAGCTTTCGACAAGCTAGTGTCTTCCAGCGGTGTTGGCAGCAATTCCCACCACCTCCAGCCAGAATGGCCAGTGGACCTACTTTAGGCAACATCCTATCTCATCCCCTAGTAGCTGATACTTGTATTGGGAAGTGAGCCATGTGTCTTCTGAATTCAAAGTGCATGATCTTCCACTGAGTTGTGGAGCTTTCATCAAAGTGTAGCATAGTGAACAAAGGTAGAACATTGTCTTTATGTGCTTGATGCTAGCTTTGAATCCAGTTTCCCTTTGCACCTTCCTTTCCCCTTCATCATTGAAAAACTGTCTTTTCCATAATACTTCTTCTCTGCTGCAGAGATCCTTAAGTTGAAACTAGCAAGTGCCACTGCAATTTCAAATTATTAAAGTAACTCCTGAATGAAAAAGTTTTCTCCCATGTCTCCATGTCAATTTTGCGTCATTCCTTTATTTTGAAATTGTAGTGGCACTTGCTAGTTTCCTACTGTTACCTAAGTCAGTGTGTAAAGTCGGCTTGAAGTTCTTATTTGAAAAGTTTAAGGGGGAAACTTTGACATTTTGTTGAGAAGATTAGATTTCACCCCCAAATAAAAGAGATAAAAGAGATTTTAATTCTAAGCTGATTCACACCAATTAAAAGACGTAAAAGAATTCTGCGCCACTTGGTTGTTAATTATGCATCACTTTACCTTTCCTGTTACAAAAAGACATAAATCTAGTTCTGTTTTGTTTGTGATGTGCTGAAGTAATGACCCACTGAGAATCCTCATGGGGTAGCAAGCACTACCTTCCCCTTTGTGAGAGGGATTTGGTTCAGGTGTTGCATGTTACAGAGTGCATTCTCCCTTAGCCCCATTCAGTCCCCCTCCTGTCTTTTCTGTGGTGAAGGACCACACGTTTTCCAGTAGAAGAAATTAGAAATGGGGCTCAGAGGAGAGATGCTGCATGTCACTCACCCTATTTAATTCTAGTTGCAGCATTACTTAACCAGCCTGCCCAGGCTGACAGAGGAATTCTGAGGGGTTTAGTCCTTAAAAATAATTTTCCCAGGTCCCAGAAAATTGTCCAAATTGGGGTCTGAAACTCTCTGGGATATTTCATGAATTGCAGTTGAGGGAAATACTGAAGATGGCTCACTAATGTGCATATAATGTGTAAAGTGTGAATATGGTGAACACTAGTACTGTATATTATACGTTTTCATTCATTGGCAAGGCAAAGTCAGTTGCTGCAGTTCCCAGTATGACAGAAGCTATGATATGGCCCTCTCTGTTTGTCTGGCAAAGTTACCCATACAGTATTTTGGAACCTTTCGTCTTCTGTCTGCTAACAGGTTGCTTATGGTCTTATTTTTTGGCCTAAAAAGTTTAGGCCTAAAAAGAACCTTTTAGTACAACCAGGAATTCCAAATTGATATCCATACCAATGGTGTCAATCTTTTAAAGCACTCTGTGGGTTTTTGGATGAGAATATTGCAACCTTTAAGGTCAAAGCCTTGTCTATTTACAGTCCTATTTTTATTATTCTCACTTTAAGAAGGAAAATCACTCACAAGGACAACACTTTATTATTAATAATTGTTAGTAGCCTTGTGTACACATTTCTATTGTAATAAATGCTCTTGTAGGTCTTTCTCAGCATAGGTAGCTCCTTAGATGTCCATGTTTTCATATGTCCAAATGGTAAATATATATTTTGATATGGAGATGGAAATGAGATTTCTCACACTTCAGATGAAAGAACTTTTCCAACTCTGGTTAAAAATAAATGGCAGAGCAGTTCAGTCATTTTTTAACACTGGACCATTTATGTTTATAGTTGAATGGCAATATTGTGTGTGGGATTAATGTGAAAATTAAACTCAATTTTTATCGCTTGTACATTGTTTCTGTGCAGCCATTTTAAACTATAGGAATGCTCAGTTTGCATTTTTTTTTGTATTTGTGCCTAAGCTTTTGCAGCTTCAGAGAAAAATAGCACAATTATATTGCCACTTCTGCGGTCTGCTGTTTTCCTTGGTGGTGCCAGTTTAAAGCTCTTTTGCCAGAGGAAGATTTTTCCAATATGGCAGTGTCCACAAAACACCAAATGGGGAGTTTTGTCTGTTTTTCCCACCTAGTCATTTTACATTTCTCTTCCAAGATGCAACATGTTTTCCTCTTTATTTTTATATTGGTTGGGCCAAGTGTAGCAGTTAAGTGGCAAATAAGCTGTCTAGTTTTTAGAGAGGAGATGGAGACCTTCTGGCCCATTAACTGGATGTTGCCTGTGCAGGTTTCCCATCCAACTTCTAAGCTTCTTTAATATTTCCTGTCACTTGTGATGGACAACAGGATGTGTAAAGCCCATTAAGCTGTTGGATGATATTGAACTCCAATTTCTAAACTAGGAAGCTGTTGCCTAGCCCCATTCTGTGCCCTTTGCTGTGACCATTTCTGGTCTGTGGCCCTAAGACACTTCCTAAATAGATGTTTGGCTTCTGGCCATTAAAATGTCCCTTTCCGTGTCTTAAAACTTGTTCCCAAAGGTAGGATTGGTGAAATTTCCCTGTGTTTAGAAAATTCTGTAAACTGTGAGCCAATCTGAAAAATTAAGTTTTAGAAAACATCTCTATTCTTAGACATGAAGGAAAGGGTTGAGAGATACCATGTTGCCATAAGGAGCCTCACTTAAAACTCGGGAAAAACTTGAGAAAAGAAAAATAATAATTAATATTTCGTGGCAGCATTCTCCCAAAATGTGTGCTTCAAATATTTTGGGTAATAACTCATATCATACCTGCCATTGATTGTCCTTGGGTGCTGATGGGAGTTTTAATCTAAAACTATCTGGAGAGCACCAGTATGCGGGAGATTATTTTACGTGTTGTGATTCATATGTTTGTCCCTTTTGTACCCCTCCTTTCTTGCACTGCAGAAAGCATTGCCACTATATTTAACCAAAGGAACAGCTTACTAGTGCATTCATTAGCATGCATTATATACATTTGGTCAATCATTTTTCAAAAGCCAATGCAATCACATACACATAATCTACACTCCTCTGTGAATTCTTTTAGCTCTTCAACCTTTCCTTGACCCTCTTATGGAAGAGAACAATTATTCTGAAGTGTCAAAGTGATGCATGGAAATTTAGCTGTGTGATGCCCATTAAAGTCTGTAGGAGCCTTGTAGGTAAAACCCAATACAACTCACAAAACATATTCCTGGTGTGGTGGTAAGTAGTGATGTAATTTTCCAGATATGGCAGTAGAATTTGGAGTGTATTTCTTACCATTAGATATGCCAGCACAGATACTTTATTGTCTCCCCTATGTATTATTAATAATAAATCACCATAATTTGTTTGTTTCGGAGTTGATAAAGGGCAATAAAATATTTCAAGCCACTGCATGTTATAGGTTTATGAAAAAAAGTACTTTTTCCAGCAGCCTATACCATGCAGTTAGTTAAAATCTTTTATTGGTCTTTATCAACCCCCAAACAAACAAAATATGGTGATTTATCATTATTTATCATTATATATAAACCCATTCTAGGGACCTGGTGGCGTCGCAAGCTAAACCGCAGAAGCCTTTGTGTGCTGCAGGGTCAGAAGACCAGCAGTCGTAAGATTGAATCCACGCGCCGAAGTGAGCTCCCGTCGCTTTGTCCCAGCTCCTGCCAACCTAGCAGTTCGAAAGCATGTAAATGCAAGTAGATAAATAGGTACCATCTCGGTGAGAAGGTAAACAGTGTTCCATGTATAGCCGCGCTGGCCACATGACAACGGAAACTATCTTCGGACAAACGCTGGCTCTACAGCTTGGAAACGGGGATGAGCACCGCCCCCTAGAGTCGAACATGGCTGGCTAAAATGTCAAGGGGAACCTTTACCTTTATAAACCCATTCTCATCAGATACTGGCAAAGTAAAGTTGACTGTGGGCTGTTCCTTAAACCCAGACTGGTTGTTATGGGATATGTCCTTTTTGAACATAGATAGCACTCATGCCTAGAACAAGCTGACCAGGAGAAGGGGAGAAAGTGCCTGCTATTAATGGGAAGACAGTATCACCTGCAGCTTATCTCTGTAAGAATGAAAGCTGGAAGGCTGGAGCTTGCCTCTTGGTACAGAGCTAATTAGCAAGAATGGGTTCAGTTGAAGGGAGGGTGAAGTGAAGTGAAGAACTTTCTTTGTTACGTTCAGGGCAATTTGATGCCTGATTGGCAGATTGCCCTGAAGGGCTAAGAGCTGGAATGTTGGGTATAAAAATGGGGAGATGTGTGGCTTGCACTCTGCATATATCTTGGAACTATGTTGAAGTTCTGCGAGAATGTTTTAGTTTAGTTTAGTTAACTTTCTTGCTTTCTTGTGGGATTATTCTGGAGTTGTTCTTGCTTCAAATCTTTTTGATTGCTTATTTGCTCCACAATGTATCGACTGGTTCTGTAACTTTTGAAACGATGTGACAGTAAGAGTTAAAACACTTAACCTTGTGAATTTTTTGTACTCCCTGAAAGTATTGCTTAATCAGAGTCACTTAAGGTGTTACAAGGGCCAGATGCATCTGTGCAGAGTAAAGCAGTAAAGATTGCACTCAGAACCCCTAACTTCTTTGTTAAAATTGCAGCTGCTTTGAAGATACAGTCTCAGTACAGTGGGGTCTTGACTTGAGAACTTAATCCATATTAGAAGGCGGTTCTCAAGTCAAAAAGTCTGTAAGTCAAGTCTCCATTGACCTACAGTGCATTGAAAACCGATTAATCCCGTAACAGCCCGTTTTTGTTCCATTTTGGTTTTTTTCTGGTCTGTAAGTCAAATCTCATTCTGCAAGTCAAACCTAAATTCTGTGGCCAGAGAAGTCTGTAACTCAAAAAGTCTGTAAGTCAAGCCGTCTATAAGTCAAGGGTCCACTGTATTAAATGTAAGTTAGCATAGGATTCCTTGACAAAGTCTAGCAGTTTGACAGTGTGTTTGTTGGAGTGTTTTTTGCTTCAGAAAATGTTGGCTGACAATGAGAAAAAGAGTTCTCCAGAAGGTCCCGACAATGGTGGGGAGCACAATATATATGACCTAATATATATTACTGTTGCTTAGGTCATATATATTGTGCTCCCCACCATCATTGTTGCTTATATATATATTAATATATATAATTACTGTTGCTTAATATATTGTTGCTTTTATATATATTTAATTAAGCAACAGTATATATACATATACATATACATATATATACATATACATATATGTATGTATGTATGTATGTATGTATGTATGTATATGTATATATATGTATATATATGTGTGTGTGTGTGTGTGCGTGTGTGTGTGTATATATATATGTATGTATGTATGTATGTATGTATGTATGTATGTATGTATGTATGTATGTATGTATGTATGTATGTATATATATATATATGTATGTATGTATGTATATATATGTGTGTGTGTATATATAAAGCAACAGTAATAATATATATATATATATATTATATAATATAATATATATATATATAAAAGCAACAATGATGGTGGGGAGCACAATATATATGACCTAAGCAATATTGAATTTTCAGCCTGGATGGGGAGACCTGGATTTAATTTCCCACTAAATAGTAAAGGACAAAAATATTCTTGCTGTTTTCTGAACTGCAGGGCTAGTCAATCACGTAGCTAAGTAACCCTGAAAATGTAAGCAATAAGGAGGGAAAAGTGGTGTCTCAAACATTTACCTCTCTAAAGCATATGTCTATCTAGAATATCAGCAGAATCTATTTATTTTACAATGTTATAAACCCAAAATTTGCCAGCCTTGGACAAAGGAATGAACTTTGATAGCTTAGCTGGGTTTGTTTTAAAGGAGAGGTGATCCACCCCCCATCATTCTTTTCAAATTTGGATTAAAGTTCTCTCATGAGAGCTGGTACAGCTACATCAGTAAAGAAGTGATGCTCTCTCTCTTCAAGATGCAGTTGAAATGTAGTGTAGCTATAGCTGGGTTAGTGGGTAAAGGAATTAAATAAAAGTAACGAATTGCTTGTAACTTGTTGGTTCCAAGCTACTGATTGTTAATAGAAGTCAGCTTCCTATGCTGCTACCTCATTGTCATGCGAATCAAGGTGATTTGTGAAACATGAGGCTGACATACTACAGAGGGAAAGACATATTTTGGAACGTCCAGTAATTCGCATTGTAAAGAGACTTATTTTTATCATTCCAACCAGAAACTGCATGATTATCTTAAATGATTCTATAGCATTGAAAAATCCCTTTGTTGTTACTCCCAATCAGTTGCCAATTTATTTGTAGCTACTAGATTAACAACTAGAAGCCTTTCAATTTACAGCAGAGGCTGTTAGGAAAATGCACATTTTGTAGTGTGCAAGAGAAGGATTCTGTTTGTTTTACTGAGGCTCAAAGATATAATAGAGGACATATATACACTTTGTAATGTGGTAGTGGGGGATACAACAGAGTCATATTGTCTCTATTACTTGCCTTTCTGGCACTTGTCTAAACTTTTCTTGGAGCAGTTTGGAGGAATAAAAATGAGAGTCCATGGATGACTTGTTGTGTGCAAATACCTATTACATGCTTATCTGTCCTGAGGGATTCTAGGTAGAAAGTATTTTGGTTTTCTATGTTCTTTAATGCTTCTCATCAAATTTCTAATGAACTTTTCCACCAGGCTACTAAGCCTATGAACAGTGTAAATAGAATTGCTACCTAATGGTGAGGAATGGGGCCCAGATGGCCCTTTAAAGGTGATAATGAGGAAATGCAACATATTTGCGCAGCTAGAGATAAAATTCTTAAAGACAGTTAATCTGTCCAAAGCAGTCATCTTTCCTAAATTGTATACAGTATGTAAGCTTCAATAGGTTTTAGAAGAGAAAGATAATTTTTTTTAACATTAGGACTAAAACCCATTGCTTTCTCTATTTTGATTCACACTGGTTTTACTGTACAGTAATTTGTTTCTTGTTACATTGTCTCGTGAGTGTCTGGTAGCATAAGCCTATACCTTTGGGGCAGCCTGCTAGGCTATGTTGACTCCTCAGCATTGAATGCCAGTATATTGTTAAGGATTGGATTAAAACCAGTTCAGTCCCATAACCATAATATTAAATCTCAGGAATTGTTTGACTTGTTTCTTTGACCAAACCCCAAGTGTGAAATATTAGTGTACTGCACATGTGGAATGCATCTTCCTTCAGAAGGAAGAAGGAACATGTCTTCCTTTCCTGCGAAAAAAACTTGGATAAAGATTATGTTTTAATCTTTTTTAATTAATGACACTTCTTGGATGCATATCATAGTTTACCAAGATTGCTATTTAGTGTTTATTACGTCTTATATTCCCAAACATATAGTGCTGCCCTAAAATAAACGTCTCATTTGAAATGTAGTAAGAAAAGATAAGACGTAAAGCCCTTTCCTTCCAGAATATAGTACTTCTGGTATGAATCTGTATCTTGCTTCACAAACACATACATCTAACATTGCCTCTATGTTTGTAAGGTAAGGTAAAGGTAAAGGTTGCCCTTGATATTTGGTCTAGTCGTGTCTGACTCTAGGGCATGGTGCTCATCCCTGTTTCCAAGCTGTAGAGCCAACATTTGTCCGTAGACAGTTTCCGTGGTCACATGGCCAGCGCAACTAGACACGGAACACTGTTACCTTCCCATCACGGTGGTACCTATTTATTTATTTGCATTTGCATGCTTTCGAACTGCTAGGTTGGCAGGAGCTGGGACAAATGACAGGAGCTCACTAAGTTGTGTGGATTTGATCTTACGACTGCTGGTCTTCTGACCTTGCAGCACAGAGGTTTCTGTGATTTAACCCGCAGTGTCACCACATCCCTCTGTGTTTGTAATGGAATTAAAGAAGTCTTTATATCGAGAAGTCTCATGACACAGCAGATAAACTGCAGTACTGCAGCCAAGGACTCTGCTCACAACCTGAGTTTTATCCTGATAGATTTAGGTAGCTAGCTTGAGATTCATGCAGCCTTCCATCCTTCTGAGGTTGGTAAATTGAGTACCCAGCTCGTTGCTGCTGGTGGGGCAATGTGTAGCCTACACAATTGTGTTGTAACCCCCCAGAAGGTGCTTTAGCATTATAGGGCAGTATATAAGCAGCACACTTTTCTTTCTTCTTTGTTTTATAGTTTATACTAGGTTTAAAGAACTGGACAGAGGTGGCAACTACTAGTGCTTTAATTCAGAGTTTCTTTCTAGCAGAGATGGCAAAGTACTGCACCAGCCTATTACTCCCAGAATTCCACAGGTTGAGACCATGGCAGTTAAAGTTGTATCAAGCAGCGTAGTGTGCTGTAGAGGCAACTCAAGGTTGACTCGGCCTTACAAAGTCGATAAAATGAGTAACTAGTTCACGGGGGGGGGAGTGTTGTTTGCATAATTGTTTTAAACTGCCCATATAGGGCTTTAGCACTGTGGAGTAGTATATACAGTGGACCCTCGACTTACAGACGGCTCCACTTACAGACTTTTCGAGTTACAGACTTCTCTGGCCGCAAAATTTAGGTTCGACTTGCAGCCGGAGAATCGACCTACCAAAATGGAATAAAAATGGTCAGTTACGGATTAATCAATTTTCAATGCATTGTAGGTCAATGGAGCCTCGACTTACAGACTTTTCGACCTGCAGCCACCGTTCCAATATGGATTAATTCCATAAGTTGAGGGTCCACTGTAAACTGAAACAACAACTTGAAACGCTCAATCCATGTGATGACCCTAACCCCAAATTATGAAACATACATAAATGCTGAGGTAAAATAGCTATTGTTATTTGTGGGAAGACTTACCGTGAAAGTTATTGTGGAACACTTTTCTAGGGCCTCTCCAGAAAAAAAAGTCTGTTGAGGGAATGTATCTCCCAATAAATAGTGGGGTTTTTTTGTGGCGCTGTATGGATAGCTAAAGCATGTCTCTTCAGTGCTGCAGTGGTCCTTGCAAGAAAATTTCCCACAGGCAGTACAGGTCTTATTACTTGTGACCTAACTGCAAAAGTGATGGGATACTCTTGATGTGCAAATACGTTAAGGCAAAATATCAAGAGGATTTTATTTTCTAGTGACAACAAATATATAAAAAATGCATAACAGGAAGAGAAAGGATAATTTGATGGAGAAATATTTGGTGGTTCTTACGTGTGCTAACACACCACAAGAGCAGTAGGTATTGATATCTTTGCTGTGCACCAACAAGAGAAAATAAAGGGAAAAGTTGAAGGGAAAATGTAGAGAAAGGGAAATTTAGAAGAAAGTCCTTAATATGTTGTGATCTATCCAGTGAAAGTCCACACAACAAGGAACACATTCATCCATACACAAACAGACACAAAGTCCATATAAAATTTCAATTTCTGCCTTACTTAGTTGTCTGCGAACCTTCCCTAGATTATCAGTGGATGGACAGCCCAGGAGGGCTCTGTGACTTTATTGGTGATTCGCCTGTGTAATTTCTTCCTTGAGCTACTTTTAAAACCCCAATACTACTGGAGCAAACTAATATGAATCTGGGTGTCTTGATCCATCCTCTCAGGGGCTAAAAGAAATACAAACAACTCTGTTTTCGGTATGTTTTGCAACTTTTTTTCTGAAGAAAGTTCACATTCCTAGTTGCAACTCTTTTATTGATCTGTCTGAAATTTGTTATACTTTCTCTGTATCTTAGAATGGATGAATTAATATCCAGGATCTATCAGGAGGAATTGCCTTCTTTGTCAAAGAACAGAGACCATGTGTCCCAATAGTTAGCCAGTTTATCTGTGGCTCTGTGCATCATACTTGTTGCCTTGTTGTTGAATCTTAGGTTTCTGATGAGTTGACAAAATATCTTCACACTTCTTGTTGCTCTGAAGTTGTAATGCCCTGAGACCCAATACTGCAGTTCCATCAAGGCTTCATGGTGCCTAAAATACACATCCCCTCCCCAGCAGTACTCAACCATTTTGTGTCTTCAGGTCAGTGATGTCTAGGGGTTTCAACACACTGACTTGGACAGAATGAAAAATGGAGAAGCTGCTTAACTATTGTGGATTGTTCGTTTGTTTTGGTATTTTTCAAAGGTGTAGCCATGTTAGTCTGTGCAAGCATATCAACAAGAAACAGAAAAGAAAGAAAAAAAGACCTTGTGGCACCTTAAAGACTAAGTGTTTTATTTTAATGTAACCTTATAGGGAACATTCCCACTTCACCAGAGCTTATTATGTCTTATGAAGTGGACAGGTTTCACATAAACTCTCGTATAGCAATTAGTTGCTAAGGTGCCACCGTGTCTTTTTTGTTTTTCTTTTCTTTTGTTGTTGTTCTGTTTTCCTGCAAGATAGAAGAAGCTTTGCGGGAAGAGCTCCTCTTTGTTTCAGCTGGTCTACTCTAGTTGAAAGTAGAATTGGATTTAATCCAGGATTTCCAGAAAATAGAAGCTTTCTGGTAGTGGAACAAAGTAATTGGATATACTGTATGAGTAACCCTGTAGCCATGAGTCCAAAGTTGATCATGGATTCTAACCATGGATAAATCCTTGTTTAGTATTCCATATCTCCCCCATTGACCTCTTGAATGCTCACTGTATTCTGAGGCTTTTACACATTTTACTGTACAATTTTCTTTCATAAATTTGTATTCAGAAGTGTTCTTTCCATTCCCTTTCTCAAGAGAAGGGTGTCTTTGATCTTACCACCTACTTAGTTTCTGTAAGGGCGTTTCTTGGGTGTTAAATATGTTTTCATTTTGCTGTTCTAACCAGTGTAAGTTAAATAAGCAAACTTTGTTTAGAGGAGGAGTTCAGTCTCTCTTCCTATATTTTCTGTTGTATACAATCTGAATTCATTTCCTGTTCTGTGTAGATTGTTTTTATTTATTTCATTTTCCTCTGAAATGGATGCAAAACCCCAGTTTCCCCAGATTGTTTGCTTTGTTTTAAGTTATCAAGACTGGAATTTTAAAAAGTTATTGCTGCCACCCAGAAGAGCCATATTTTAAATATGTTTGCAAGTAGTTTAGCAGCAGTTTAATTTTGTATCATTTTAGGGATAAGATAGAATTGGACAGAAACTTCCTTGTGGATCGATGAGATTATTACTGCAGGCCCACTGATGTTTATTATAATGGTTTGGGAATGCTTAGACTAAAGCAGCTGCATGCAATTTTATGCTGATATTTATTTGGTGTATTTTAGACTCTTTGTCTGAAACTATAAGCACAAAGGGCTTCTAAAGAATTAATATAAACTTTGCTTGTAAAATTCCAAGGTTTATAGCACAATTTCTTCAGAGCAGATCCCTTTATTTTAAAGTAGGGTAGATGCTACTTAAAACCAAATCACATATTTCTCTTACTTTCTTTTTGTGTTGGGATAGAATAGTGGGAAATGTGCTCTTAAACTTGTATGCAGTTTACTACTGTTACTTCTCTTAACATTTCCCTTCTGAATCTGTCCTGTTATATGGCAACATCTCTACCAGTAGGAAGTGCAACATAGCTGTCATTATTTCTGCAGTTTTATTCGGCTTTGACAGATTCTTGTGACTCTGAAAATTCATAAGTTTGGGTGTGTGCCATTTGTTCACTACCCAGTTGGTTGTGTGGTTATTCAATTTAAGTGAAATATGATCTCTTTCTCCCCATCCCCAGCTCCATTCCTGGTTGCTGCTCCTTCCCCTTCATTGCCCCTTAAGAAATGCTGCATCCATATCAGAGAGCTGCGATGAAAATAGATACAAGATGTGCTGTAGCTATGTAATGTCCAGTGCCTTGCACATTATGACAACAATAATTGGTTTTTGGGGCATATGAAATTCTCAAGAAGTGATTTAACATTGCTATCTCCCAGAGAGTTTCCATGGATTTGAGGCGGGGGTTTGAATCCAGGTGTCCTGGGTTCCAGTCCAACACTCTACTACATCATACAGGCTTTCAGATATGTTATGTAGGATCTCTAAATATTTACTGCTCTGACGTTTCTTCATTAACCCGTTTCTCATTTGCCTCAAACATTCCTGCCTCCTTCAAGTGCCTTTCTTCCCTGTCATCAACACCTTTCTTCAGATTCTTCCTTCTCAGTCCATTTCACCATTCCTTGCTTCTGGGCTTCCGGTCTCTTAACTTACCTCTTGGGATTTCTCAGTGTTTATCCTAAGAAAAACTACCTCTGGCAATGTTATAAGGTTTTAATTCAAGCCAATTCAACAGAGTTCCTCTTCAAAGCAGCAGTTGATAACTATTCTGTTTTGAGGATCTCAAATATTAATATGCACTCCGTGATATCAGTTCAGTCAATGAGAGTTCAGTACTGCAGTTATAACCCCATATGAAGTATTGGATCAGCCAAAAAGGGGTGGGCCTAAGAAAGAATGGGGATGTAAGTAAGAGATATGAATCAGAAAGAGTGGGAGATCTGAAGAGGCCAGAGCTGCTGTTGCCACTTAGACTGCTAAGGCCCTTGCCACCTTGCTCTAGGGGTTTTGAAGATTCTGCATGTGAAGATGATTCTTCTATGTTGTCGATACCCAACCCATCTGAGGAAGATATCCTGAATTTTTCCTGAATTTGAAATTCAAAATGACACTTGAACTTTGCAATTATAGAATTCTGTATTGGTACTGCTGCTGAGGACTTGGGTGCACAATTTGTAGCATTTGATTGTTATAATTGCTCATGCGGTCTGTTACATGAATGTGAAAAAGAAGAGACTCATTTTTGTAAAATTGTGTTTGGAAGTTTCATCCATAGACATCCAAGTAAACAAACAGCCCTATGGAACTTACAAGTTTTACACATTGCTACAAGCAGAGTAAAAAGTCGGTATTTCGGTGTAATAATAAGGTTACGTGAAGAGAATGGGATCTTTCTATTGTGGTTGTTGTTGTTGTTGTTTTTAAAAAAAGACTGCAGGGAATTCCCACTCTTTTTTATATATATCTTTTGCCAGCACATGAAACTATATGTAAGAAAATATTTTTATAATATTTTAAAAGTAGAATCTAGGTCCAGGAGAACCTGTAGGGCAAAGAAACCCAATAATGGACATCCTTGTTTCATCTTGTACTGTTTAGGTAACTGTAGCCAATCTATACAAAGAGCAGAATCAAGCACCATTTCTTTTCTTGCGCTTGCATTTATACTATCAGGAGATTAAGGTATAAATAACAGCCCCACCAGAGCAAAAACAGGAAATACAGCTGCCTCTTAACAGATTTGGAAGATCTGGATGCGAAGATCAGTTTAGCTTTTTCTCTAGGATGGCATTGTTATGGCCAGGATTCTTTTTCACCCCAGGGGAGCAACCTCTGAAGCCTTCCTCTTGTTCTTTTAAATTGTAGAATCTAAAAGAAGCTTGACTTCTTGTATCTGATTATTCTAGAAACAGGCTTCTTGGGTTCCATATTTCTATTACTTTTTTGTTTTCGGTGCTCAAGAAACTCCAAAGCAGCATATTGGCAAGACTAGCATTATTCACATTTTGACACAGAATGGTAAAGATTTTTCACATCTATTTAATTGGGGTTCAGAGAGCAAGCTCACTTTCTACCAGTATCTGTTTTCTATGTCCTACTTGTGAAAATTGCATGGGAGACTTGAAACTGATTATTTGAAGAACTGTGTAAGCTTGAAATAGCATTTTGAGGAAAAAATGCTTTAAAAAAAACCCTTTACACAGACAACACAGTGGTAAATTTTGATTCCCCTTCCCCCCATTTTAGAGTCAGAGCCAACCTACACAGAATTAGCTTCCTTTGATACCATAGTATTGACTAAGGGGAGGGACAGATGGAACAAAAGTCCTAATTGCCCAAATTTACAATAGGTTCTCAGCAGCAGCTGCCACAAAAGAAATGTTAATGCAGTAAAAAGGTAAATGGAAGGAAGCTAAACCAAACTTAAGGACAATTTAAAACCTACATGGAGTTATTTTCAACTCCTTCCTGCACATTGTGAACACTTCATTTGTCATGCCAGGGTTCTCTTTTTCTGCTGGAGTTAGTCACCAGTTTTTACATCCTACAATATTCTCAAATTAAAATTGGAGTGTGTAGGCAATTGGAAACCACACACATGCTTCCTCTTGTTTTGGTACATCTTCCCTAACAAATACCTCATCCAAACAATCAATTTTTTGCACGCTTTTCTTGCCACTTCCACAGGAACATTGCTGTTACCATTTTCCCGATGATACGGATGGAAGTATCTGCAGAACTAACAGATGGCAGTATTTTTTTCCGTGCTTAGCCATGAAGCAAGGGACCAAGTGTCATCCGTTACACATCCATACAGCCATCTATCCAACAGCATCACTGTGGAAGTGTTCACTTGTCACATTCCTGTTTATCTAAGGTTCTTCCCCCAGTACCATGTTCAGACATCATTTCTCTTCTGTGTATAATCATCTCTCCCACATCCCTTTTTGTAACTGCAACTCCCAAGCTTGATGTTGTAATTAGTTAAGAGCATGCTATAAAATTAAAATTGCTTTTCAAGGAACACGTGCTCCCCCCATTTCATGCTGTGAGGATCTCCCTCTAATTAAACACATTTGAGAGGGTTTTTTTTTAATTTCCCACATACGTACTGAACATTATTACCTTTTATGATAATCAGCGCAACTGGGAATTGCTGTTTCAGTTCTGCAGACTGATTTGCATGTAATTCTTTTATTTCATGTTTATTTTGTGAGTGTCTGGATACATTGCAAGCCTGTTACATTCCATAATAGTTCCTCCTTGTGTGGGACTGGTTTGAGAATCAAAATGAACAGAGTAAAAAAGGGATAGAGCATGACCTATTCATAACCCCTGGAGGGAAAACTAGTTTGTGTCAGGATTCCTAGGATCCCAAACTGAAGTGTTTGTGGATTGCTAATCTCATGCCAGAGACTGAGCAGGGATATGAGCAGAGGTAATACAGAGGTCAGTATTTATGTTTTTCCACCACTTGCACATAATGTATGCACACTTCACACATCATTCTGTATGTCTTAAGTTTTTTCCCATCATCATCATGATCATCATCAGTTCATGTGGTGTATTGAATGAGACCAAAAGGGTCGTCTAAACAAGGATCATGAGAAGCCTGCAATCAGGATAAGAGTGTAATATCACCTCCTTGCTACTAGGCATGGGACTTCTTTTTCTTGGATTTCAGCCACCCAAATTCAGCAGGAATGCCCCCAGTCAAAGCTGCAAGGAATTAGGGGTCTGGAAATTCCTGCCCATTAGGCTCTTTGTTTCTCAACCCCCCCTTCCTGAAAAACAGAAACCAAGCACACTACCAGACCACCAATTCCTTGCAGCTCCCACAAAGCCTAGCCTCACCTACCCATTTCCTCTTTCTTCTCCTCAGGACCAAAATGGCTGCCAGAGTCTCCGTGTACCACCAGTTGAAACCACTTGTGAGGACTTTGTTTTCTTGATTGTAGTCCCTAGAATTCTGGCTGGGCGAATTCTGATGAGTTCTGGGGGGTAAAGTCCAAGAAATACGGAAGTCATGCCTACATGTTACCCAGCAATTGGTACGAAGAGGTACTCTACATATGCACTGTGAATTATATATTGAATGTAAGGAAATAAATCTTATTCTCTGCACTTAAGATCCTTTAACTCCTTTGTCATGCAATAGTCTAGTTACCTCTACTTGTTTTCCTGTATATTGAAAAAATTAATTTTTGTTGACCTTATGTTAGTAGTAGTGACATTTTTCTCAAAATCTTTTTGTATCCCTTCAGGTTTATTACACAGACACAGACACACACACACAATTTTCTTCTTCTCTGTGTTTGAACAAGACTTTCAATTTCTTAAAAAAGACAACTGTTTTTGATGGCAGCTGCATTTTCTTCAATAGCTTTCTTGATACTGCTTATTAACCATGACAGTGACACTTAAACTTTTCAGTATTTTCTCTGACCAGAACTTTTCATTGTAATTCAGCTTTTATTATGTTCTTTCAAGTAGTTGTCAAGACTTGACTCTCTCAGCTTTCCCTTTCAGCTTCCTTTTTACCAATACCTGTGTTTCTTAGTTCTTTTGAAGTCACATGTTGTATATCTTCCTTCACTTGTCATTGTCTTTCCCCATTACTAGATCTTTTCACTTGTCCCTTGGTACCATTACAAAAATATGGCTCATTCTCTTTGTCCTGGCTGCGTTTTGGTCTGGTTTAGTCATTAGAGGCTGGTAAACAACATTTATTTTCCCCAATAATAATAATAATAATAATAATAATAATAATAATAATAATAATAATAATGATGATGATGATGATGATGATGATGATGATGATGATGATGATGTTTATTTCAAATCAGGAAAATGAAAGTGGTTATTAGATGAATTGTATTATCAGATTATATCAGACATGGTTTTCATAGAATATATAAGATGGTGGTGGTGGAATCCACATGTCATCCTCTATCCCACTTTTATATTGTATTCTCTTCCCACCACTATTTTAAAAAACTGTAAACATGGGAGCTAATGAAAGTATTGTTTTCTGGGAAATGACCATCTATGTGCAAAAGCACATAGAAAAAGCAACATTGTAAAATGCAATGCTGAAGAATCTATTAAGTTCTTGGTCAATCTGGAAAATAAGGAGCAGAGTGTATTCAGAATGGGCTCACATTTGTAGTTCATCCTGTGTCCTGAGGACTCCCATATGTGTTTGAATTCCCAGCTTATGTATTATAAGGAAACTTATTTGAATTGCAAAGTTACTGATTCCTTTTTAACAAGTGTCTTCAGAATTGCACCAGAAAGTTATATTAGTTTTTGATAGAAGCAACAGTCATGGGTGCTTCTGGACAGATGGCTAGCAGAAAGACATTGAGCTGAAATCCAGTAAGTCACAGTTAGAGTATGTTCATTGAATCAATGGAACTTACATATGTGCTGATTTGCCAAATCTGCAGTGATTCAATGGGCGTATTCTAGTTGCAACCAACTATTGGATTTCAGCCATTGTGTCACTGTTTCTGTCTGGATGACTGTTCAGTGCAGAAGGAAGCACTGCCATCCTGATGCATGGCTGAACTGTTGCTAGAATTGTTTTTTTTTTAAAGAAATGTGTATTCTTTTACTCAAGCTGTCTGTATCCTGCAAAGATGATCCTTAATCTGCTCCCAGAAAAAGAAAAGAAAGTTCCGATCTATTCACTTATTTGGATGTTTATTTCATATTGGGTTGGTTGTGCCTTCCAATGGTTATTTATGTGGCAAGTAAGTGATGGATGTAGATTATTTTGCCAACCTTTACATTGGAAAGAATGAGGAAGCCACTACAGGCAGCAGATTTTTTTTATGTTTTGGAAGTACAGGCAATGGCAGTTATTTAATTTATTGTTACTGTATTTTTTTTAAAAAAACTGCCTGCAATAAAGAGACATGCTTGTGGGGTTCTCAGATGCTGATGCCAAAATAATTTGATGGAACTTCAATACAGCATCCAGGATCCAACTGGGGCAGTGTGCTTCTGCACCATTTGGTTGCTCTGAGTGGTTGGACCTCTTCATACATAGTGCAAGGAGTTTTCCATAGGCCTGCTTGCCGGGATGGTGCAGCTCCCCTGCATGAGACTGCCATTGATTAGCCCACAAAGGAAACCAGACGTTTGCAACCAGCTATGTGGATACTAGAACAATCCACTACTCTTCCAGTCACCATCCTCCATAAGACTAGCATCCTGTATAAATTAATTGGCAGGACCTTCAACTCTCTCAACATTGTATCAGATCTTGGCCAATATAACTTTCATTAGTTGTTACTTCTATTTATTAATCTTTATATACCATCTTATATCCCATGGTGTCATGATGAGATACAGGTGATCAGTCCAGCCGTATGCTGCACTCTTGGACAATGCTGTATGTAAGTTTCTTCATGTGCTCATGCATGCAAACAGCCAGCCAGAAAGTTATGAAAACCACTTCCATAACTCCTCTTAGGTGCATAGTATTTTCAATTGTGTTTTAGCTAAAAGAATAGAACTATTTATTATTTGTATAGTTCCATCCTTATAGATGGCATTTTAGAGAGTAGCATTAGCGAAACAAACCAGAAAAGGACAGCTCATTGACCAAGAGAAGAAAAGGATAAGCAATAAGTATGAGCAAATTCATTTTACATTAACTGATGCTTCAAAGAAATGTTCATTTTTCGATGTAGCATATCAGATTTTCTCCCCCTCACACACACTTTTTTCCTTAGGCATCACCTCTTCATCCTCAACTGGGGGTTCGGGAAAGCTGTTAATTTCCCACGCATGACAGGGTTGCTACACCACCTTTGAGTCACTAAATCATAGTTCAAGGGGTTGTATGTCTAGTTATGAAAAGTCAGAGGTTAAATGATTTGGGAATAAAATGTCATTTCATGGAAGTGAAATTAATCCTCTGAGGATTGCAGTACTCCCAGGGTTTCTTTTCACTTGCAGGCTTAGAGTTAAGTAATTTTATTAACTGAGGAAAGGGGAAATAAATATTGCTAGCTCACGTTTTCAACCTAATTGCAAAATTTATTGCGTGTTGCATTTTAGAAATTTCAGATCAACAAGGTCTGAAAGGCAGTGAAAGTAAACTGAAACAGCACTTGGATATGGTGTGTGGTTTTTTTAAACTCCTGTAGGTGTTATTTAAAACATTGTATGAGAAGATTAATTGCTGCTTGCAGCTAAACAGATGATAATTTTTTAAAAAAATATTATACTGCTACAGTGCATTGCCACAAAAGCTCTATGTCCCAAGTGTGTTACTTTTTTTCTTTTGCTGTTGACAAGGTTCACGTTTTATAGCACACCAGCAGAATGTGTTGACATATATTCAAATCAATGATGAAATGTTTAGAAACGTGCCACTCAGAAAATAACCCTGATGGTCTTTGAAAGTGGCATTTTAAGTGCCTCTGTTCTTGTGTCTTGATCAGGCATGCTGCAGGAGCAATACGTGTCTTTAATTAATGCAATGCCTTTCTATGTTATGCCATTTGGAAAACATGAATGATAGAATAAATTATTCAAGCTGACTCAGTTTCCTTTGAAAATGTTTTTGTACTTCATTTAGCTTTGCAAGTCATTGGTTGAAATCCTGTTCAAGTTGGCAAAACATAAAGTTATGCCTGTGGAAGTGTGACAGGCATTGTATCCAGACATCATGGAACAGTTGCAAAATCCATGTTGCTGTTGCACAGTTCATGTTGGGGATGCACAACTGATTACGTGGTTTCCGATTACGTAATTAGTTGTGCAATTCACATAGCAACTATCATAGAACATGCCTGTGGAAGTGCTTTGTGTGTATTATTTCTGCTCTGCTGCAATTTTTTTCTGCTGCTTCCTCAGCTTTACATTTTGCTTGGACCTTTCGGTCTAAGAATTATTGTTAATTTATGAGATATTATAACTAAATTTACAGTAATTATGTTGTATGTGTTCTTGGCTTCATGTTAATGTAGGATTCTTATTCTTATTCTTATTCTTATTCTTATTATTATTATTATTATTATTATTATTATTACGTGCCATCGAGTCCAAACATTTCCATGGTTATCTCGGTGCAACAGAATTTCAGCCAGTGTCTAGCCTGAAATAATGTCAATAAGTATAAATTTTGTAGTTTGTTCAAAAATTAATATGTTAGGAGCAATGTTATTTAATGATTATAACAGTAGATTGCAGCTTGGGAAGACCTGATTGCAAGTCCCGATAACTTGCACTGTGTAGCCCCGAGCCACTCATTTCATGTCACACTGACCTATCTCACATACTTGTAAAAATAAAGTGGAAAGGAGAAGAGCCCGAAAAACCCACAACAACCGGTCTCTTTTTTTGTCATCTTGAGCAAATTACAGGACAGGCATGATATGTAATAGATGATTTTTATTTTTTTTTTTGTAATCTTGGTAGTACACTGACACTCTAGGATCCTTCTTCTTTTCATCCATCTGTTGCAGATGAGATTGGAGAAGACCAATCTGTGATTAATAATTAATTAGCAGAGGTGAGATTTGTGCCAAGGACTTTCTGATTCACAGCTGTTGATCTCTTAGGTCCAAACTAGATATTAAGCTTCCCTCTGCTGCAAATCACAGCAATAGGAGGTTGTTAAACCCAAATTTGATAGCAGAACACAAAGGTTTGTTGGTACTATTTGCATTTCTAAAAGGACGAGCATAACTTAAAGATAGTTATTTAACTCTGTGTGTAGTTTTTCCTTTGCTCCTGTAGTATGTTAATGATGTAGTCCTAAACATGTTTAAAAACAAGCAGAGCATGGACAAGTTACTTTGCTGGATTACATTCCCCCAACCAGCATAATCATAGTGGCTAAAGGACTCTAAACTGTAGTCTAAAAGCTTAGGTAGACAAGGAAAGGATCACAGCCTGAATAAGGCACTTGCTTGGGGCCAGGATCTGTAAGTATAAAAAGGGGAAAAACTACATGGCATGAACCATTTCATAACAGTGACAGTATATGTACAAAATCTGCTGCTGTATATCTGTATTTTCTTGATTGAAATGTATCTTTTGGGCCAAGTTAATTGCTGGTTTCTTTGTTCTTAATTTATGAAATATCACATCTAGGTTAACTGTAATTATGTTGTATGTGCTCTCATGTGTGCGAATAATAATGATTACATGCCATCAAGTGAGTTTTGAATTATATTCCATGGTTTCTTTAGGTACGGAGTACCCAGAAATATTTTACCTTTCCCTTCCTCTGAGGATGCTCTGAGATCATGCAGCTTGGTTGAGGCCATACAGGTTGGCTCTTTTATAAGGCAGAGTGGAGAATTTAACTCTTGATCCCTGGCTCTACTGCCAGGAACCTAAGTCACTGAGCTAGCTAACCAATATTTTAAATATTATTTTTTTATTTATTTAAAATATTTTTAAAAGAACCCAAGGCAGCTTTCATCATTAAAAGACAATATTTAAAGCTAAAAATACTAAATCGACAAATACTAAAAAAAATATCAAAGCAAATTCCACCCTAAAATGGTACACAAAAGTAATATCCAAAACACATTCAAAGCAGTAAAGTACAACCGTCCATTTAAAACCCCTCTCAGGCAGCCAGTCATTGAAGGAAAGCTTACCTGAAGAAAAAGGTCTTGCGGAATGATGGGGTGGTGGTTAGCCAAAATATGCTTCTGCCCTTGTTTGCAGTTTTTACAGAATTGTATTTATTGATATGAGAAGTAGCCTGCCTTCTATAGTGGAAAATAAGCTTGAAATGTCTACCTAGGAGCTGGGTCTGAATTGCATAGTTTGCTAGAGTAAAGCAAGTGTCTTTGAAACATCTGCATAGGTAGCACTTGGGAATGTTATTTGGAAAAGCTGTGATCTGGCAGATTCCACATTGTTGTTGTTTAGTCGTTAAGTCGTGTCCGACTCTTTGAGACCCCATGGACCAGAGCACACCAGGCCCTCCTGTCTTCCACTGCCTCCCGGAGATGGGTCAAATTCATGTTGGTAGCTTTGATGACACTGTCCAGCCATCTCATCCTCTGTCGTCCCCTTCTCCTCTCACCTTCACACATTCCCAACATCAGGGTCTTTTCCAGGGAGTCTTCTCTTTTCATGAGATGGCCAAAGTATTGGAGCCTCAGCTTCAGGATCTGTCCTTCCAGTGAGCACTCAGGGTTGATTTCCTTCAAAATGGATAGGTTTGATCTCCTTGCAGTCCAGGGGACTCTCAAGAGTCTCCTCTAGCACCACAATTCAAAAGCATCAATTTTTCGGTGGTCAGCCTTCTTTATGGTCCAGCTCCAACTTCCATACATTGCTACTGGAAAAACCATAGCTTTGACTATGTGGACCTTTGTTGGCAAGGTGATGGCTCTGCTTTTTAAGATGCTGTCTAGGTTTTTTCATCACTTTCCTCCCAAGAAGCAGGTGTCTTTTAATTTTGTGGCTGCTATCACCATCTGCAGTGATTATGGAGCCAAAGAAAGTAAAATCTGTCACTGCCTCCATGTCTTCCCCTTCTATTTGCCAGGAGGTGATGGGACCAGTGGCCATGATCTTAGTTTTTCTGATGTTGAGTTTCAGACCGTTTTTTGCACTCTCCTCTTTCACCCTCATTAAGAGGTTCTTTAATTCCTCCTCACTTTCTGCCATCAGAGTGGTGTCATCTGCATATCTAAGGTTGTTGATATTTCCTGTGGCAATCTTAATTCTGGCTTGAGATTCATTCAGTCCAGCCTTTCACATGATGTATTCTGCATATAAGTTAAATAAGCAGGGCGACAATATACAGCCTTGTCGTACTCCTTTCGCAATTTTGAACCAATCAGTTGTTCCATATCCAGTTCTAACTGTTGCTTTCTGTCCCACATATAGGTTTCTCAGGAGATGGATAAGGTGGTCAGGTACTTCCAATTCTTTAAGAACTTGCCATGGTTTGCTGTGGTCCACACAGTCAAAGGCTTTTGCATAGTCAATGAAGCAGAAGTAGTTGTTGTGATGAGATGGGTTTTTAAGTTAAAATCTTTTAAGGCATATGGGTTTTGTAATTATGAAGTGAGCCAGAGAGGTTCCATTTTGTTTCTTTGTATATAATATCTGTGCTATGCTGACAAGTTGTTTTCTAGGCGAGCAGAGAGCATGTTATTCTGAAGGCCTGAGAAGGACTCTGTGTGATTAGATAGATGGAAATTGTTGTGGCTCTTTGATAAACCACCGTAACCCAAATAACATCTGCTGTGTATGAGAAAGAATTCATGTAATGTAACAGGACTGTTTGCCTAGTAACGAACTCTGATTGGATGACATCGTGGGAAGGTGCATTAGGCCCTTGCCAGTTACTCTTGAAAAAGGAACTTTTTACCTATGGACTTTGTCTTTCCAAGACCGACCTTTCAGTGATTCGTGACCTACATTTCAGCCATTTGGGACTTACCCTGATGTCTTGAGAGAGAGTTTGGTGGCCTACCTACATGGACTGGTTTCTATGCTTTGCTGGATTACTTTTGGACTTATGGGATTTTTCCTAAGGACTATGCATGGACTATTTTCTATGGACTGTTCTATGGAATATTCTTTATGGACTTCTTTTCTTGGAATACTCCATATGGACTATGCTCTTGTAATTTTGTAAGGACTATGGTATATTTACTGGATTCTTCTTTTCTAAGGACTATGGGACATATAATGGATTTTTACTTTTGTTTAGGGATTTTTATTCTATAGTATCACTGAGGACTATAGCCTTGTTATAACCAACTTGGATTATTTTGTTTACTAATGATTTCCTGGACTGGAACTGTTTTATTCTTTTTAATGGCTTTTTTGGGTTTTTGAATACTTTTCTATTTCTCATGTTTTCTTTGATTCACTACATCTGTGTAACTAAACAGCACAATGCTAGATTATTTGTTTTGGTTTAATTTGGTTTTGAATATCTAGTAACATGTTTTTTTTTAATAAAATAAAGATTATAAAACTCATTTGGTTTCCTGAACAGTACACTTGTCATAGGGTCATCTGAGAGTGCTGCCTCGGCCTAGCTTACTTAGAGTCCTGTCAGTGGTGCAAGTTAAGTCTAAGGACTACAAAGCCCACTTGACCTTTTCATAATAATATCTGAGAGTACCAGGGTGTTCTTATGTGGGCAGACTTGTGAGAAGGAGTGTTGTGGCATGGCTGGCTGAATTGGACTCTTTCAGCTCATTTTAGCATGTGCAAACTCCTGATTGCTCTCTGTCCAAGCGTACACGTGTGTTTTCGAACCCGTGTTCGTCACAGTTGTTTTTTCTGGAAAACTCTGGCTTTCTCCATAATCCAGCACATGTCAGCAATTTGCTCCCTAGTTCCTCTGCCCCTTCGAAATCCAGCTTGTACTTCTGGGAGTTCTTGGTCCACATACTGCTGAAGCCTGCCTTGTAGGAATTTGAGTATAACCTTGCTAGCGTGTGAAATGAGTGCAGTTGTACAGTAGTTGGAGCATTCTTTGACACTTCCCTTCTTTGGGATTGGGATGTAGACTGATCTTTTCCTCTGGCCACTGTTGAGTTTTCCAAACTTGCTGGCATATTGAATGTAGCACCTTAACAGTGTCATCTTTTAATATTTTAAATAGTTCCACTGGAATGCCATCACCTCCACTGGCCTTGTTGTTAGCCAAGCTTTCTAAGGCCCACTTGACTTCGCTCTCCAGGATATCTGGCTCAAGGTCAGCAACCACACTCTCTTGGTTGTCTGGGACATCCAGATCTTTCTGGTATAATTGCTCTTTGCATTCTTGCCACCTCTTCTTCATGTCTTCTGCTTCTGTGAGGTCCCTAACATTTTTGTCCTTTATCATGTCCATCTTTCAGATTCCACGTGCTCCACTTTAACTGGGGCTGACCCATCTTGTTATGTCTTAAATTTTGCTTTGCTTTGGGAAAAGCTGGGGAATGATGATGTCAGCCAAGTTGTCTCAAATTTTTGACTATAACATGTTGCAAAACAAGGCTAAACAATTGCCACATGTATACAGGGAAATAGTTTTGGTTCCCCTCAAGCTTATTTGGTCAACTGGTATGGCTACAACTTGCTTTCATATTTTATATTAAAAGATCAAGATGTAGTTGTAGTTTTGTCAATTATAAGTTTTACTTAATTATAAGAAAACATTAAAAAAGAAGCAATTAGTTAGGGTACATTTGATACCATCTTGTGATTTTTAATCAGAAAATGATGCAACTTGGATGATAATTTAATTATTAAAGTTTAATTTAATTATTAAAGTTTAATTCAATTAAAAAGAATAATAATTTTTTCAACAATTCAAGAAATGTAACTAAAAGCAAGCAGTTTATCTTTCTGATTTTAAAACATGTACAGTATCAATGATCAGATCACATGTTATGATTCAAAGAAACAGAAAATGTAAACTGCAAAAATAAAACTCGAAAAATAAAGCCAGTCTTTCACATTGCCACTTTTCATATTCCTGCACATAGCAATTACATCTGAAGATGTAATACAGTACAATATTATATATGCACTTTATTTTTGTTCATATACAACTATCAATATACTTTCTGGAAGAAAAGAAATCAAGCTGTAGTTCTGCCAAAAGATTCTGTGTTCTTGTAAGTTAATTGATTCCCTATGCCTGGATTTAAAGGAAGGAGAAAATATTCAGTCTTAAACCAACAGGGGTCATTTTTGATACAAGGAGAGAAGAAAACATACATGGAGTATAATATTTTTGCAACAATAGAAACATGGGATTTTGGGTTGTAGGTGTTTTTTAAAAATACATTGTTCATTCAACTTAAATGCCTTAATGGTCATGTGTCCAGTTTTTGAAGAGGGAAAGTAAAGGAGTTGTAAGTATGGTCACTCAATTCTGAATTTTAGCTGGTGCACTTTTCTTAACCTTTCATGATGAGTAGCCGTCTACTGGGAACCAAAATAGACACAAGAACTATGATCACACTTCCCCAAAATGGTTCATTTTATGTTTTTCTTCTTTGATTTTTAACTTCAAAGCTGCTATGGAGGCTCCAGTTTCCTTTTGGAGAACACTGCTGTTGAATGTTGTTTTTATCTTTTTATCCCAGTCAAAATCCGTCCCCTCAACACAGCAGTTATTAACCTCTAGAGCAGGGACAAGGAGGCAATTTCAGTCTTCCAGGATCACAGCTCTAGTCAAATATAAAGTTCTGCATAGCAGCATTTATGTTCGAGGTGTGCTTCCAGATGTACAACTCATATTGCTATCTGTTAAAAAGTGTTTTGCGGCTATTCTTTCTGTCCGTAATAGACTTTGTGTAAAGAAATGGATTTTGTGTGGAAAAAACTTCAGAAAAAAACATAGGACAGTTTTAAACAAAGGACAATGAAATCTGGGATGCTCATTTATGAACGAGGTAGGGTGACTACACAGCAAGGACCTCGTCTGGAAGCGTCCCCCCACCCACTTTTAGCAATGAAGCATGTGGCTGCCTCCTTTTGCTGAAACTGCATTTTAAAGCATAAAAGCCAACTTCCCTTTGCGATCCCTAAGCACGAAAGAGGTCCTTGTTTATTTTATTTTTTTAAACCCTCAAATAATAATTGCCGTCACCACCTGAGAACTGCGAAGCTGGAAGGGAGGGACCCTATGGATCACTGAGTACAGCCCTTGTCAAGGAGGCACAGGGCTCAGTTGCACTGCCAGTTTGCATCGATTCCTGTTCTGACTTTTTTTATACAGTATATCATTTCAGTTAACATGGTATTTAAATTGGTACATACAGTCACTTTGGCTTAAATTAATTAGACGTCTTTCTCGTAATTCTTGGCTGTCGGTCCGCCTTCTTGTGCCTTGCCAATCCCTGCTTCACTTTCCTCAATTTGCTTATGCCTCCCTTTCACCCTGCTGCCCTGCTCCTGGATTGCAACTCTTCGCACCCCCTTCCCCTCTGGTTGCTCCTTCCCTACTCTAATTGGGTGCCCACAGTCTCTACCCCACTTCAGCCCAGCTGGTGAAGTTGCACTGAGAGTGGGCCACTCAATTGGTGCCTGGATCTCTTGCCTGTGGCTCTACCTCCAATGCCTGCCTTAGAGGAGATCAGCTCTGAAACTGGGAGCTGGGAGGGAGCTTAGGGTGATATGGAGCAGCCAGATATGAGATCCAGTGATCAGGAGGGAGAACAAGCAGAGGAGGGATCCCATGAAGTGACAAGAGTCTTGCCTGCCCAGAGATTTATCTTTCTTTTTAAGCAAAGCATGCTGCTTATATACTGCCCCATAGCACTTTAAGCACTTTCTGGACAGTTTACAAGTTAATTATGCAGGCTGCACATTCCCCCCCCCCCCCCCGTGAGCTAGGCACTCATTTTACTGACCAGTTACCTGGGATTGAACCCCAGGTTGTGAGCACAGTTTTGGCTACAGTAGAGCAGTTTAACCACTGCGCCACAAAGCTCATTTTAAAAAACCATCCCTTCATTAATTCACTTCCTGGCTCTTTTTTCTTCTGCATTCAGCCAGCAGCTGTTCAGGCTAAAAGCTGATACTGACTAGAAAAAAAGGGAGGGGAGGCATCCTAGAGGACAAGTGTCAACAACCGAGCAGTAAACAATGCACCACTAATCATTGTAATAAAGAATTTTTTAAAACTGGAGAAGAAAAACTCATTTCACCCAAAATTCACATAGGCACAAATTTAAACAGCACCATTTACAATCGCCAAACCAAATTCAGTTGAATCAGTTTAGACCCAAGGTATTTTAAAAAGCCCCTGCTGGTGGATTGAAAAAAAAATCTCACTTTGCAGTCCTAATAAATCAAGTTTACCCTTGCATTGTGTGTCTGTGAATGTATACATTTATTTAAATAACATTAAAATTGATATAGGTTTGGTTCTTATGGCCATTGTGCCTGTGACCACAGTGGGGAATTGAACTCCCTACCTGCATCCAGATACCTAAACTACTTAGCTTTCTGGCAGTTCTCTAGCCTTAGAATGGCAATTTAGAAGCATTAGATCTGATGGGGAACCCATCCATCTGTTACAAATGGATCCATACTCTGCATTGAATTTTTCACATTGCCATACAAAAAATTATCCACTTTATTTATCTCTACGTATTTCTTGAAAATTTTCTATTCTATATTAAACCATTCCTTCTTGTAGACAGTAATGGGGACAATTTTGGGTCATTTTTAGAGTATACCTCTATTGTACTGTATAATAGAGCACTATGCAGATGTTCACAATTCTAACCAGCACCAACATTTCCTCCCAGCTCTCCCTATCACAAGGACAGCTTGTGCTCAGAGGAGCACTTCTACTGTCTCTTGTTAGAAACCCACCCCGCCCCCGAGGACAGGACTGTTGGAAAGGCCATGCTTTGAATTTTGAATATCTAAATAGGGCTGTAGTGTTACCAGTCTTGCGACTTACAGTACCTGTGCCTCCTCATAATATAATCTGACATTTGGAACTGCTAATCCTCACATTCGCTATATAGACAGAAATATGTACGCCTCAGTTTCCAACACATTTCCTCACTTTTTCAGAAAGGATGAGGAGGATTACCATGCAAGTCTATGCATATCTACTCAGAAATAGTACTAAGGGTCCATTGTGATAGAAATACATTTAAGACTTAAACAATGTCTTAAGCTTTCTCTAGACTGGTATTTTAGTTATCCTGGTTTCCTGCTTCTGCTTCTTTGCAAAATGTAGACAGACATTGCTGTTGTTATGTGCCATCAAGTCACTTCTGACTTCATGGCCACCCTAATAAGGTTTTCAAGGTATGTGAGATATTTAAAGAGTGGGTTTATCATTGCCATCCTAGAGGCTAAAATGCTCTTCTGCAGCTCCATGTTATGTAACTAGTAGGGGAAATTGTTGTGGGACATAAGTGATATGCATGAAGGACTTGAGCAGATGTGCTTTGCAATAGTTATGTTGTGAACTGCATGATCAGTTGTGTAATCAAATTGCACAATGCAGACTGCCTGGATGTGACGCTCTGTACAGTTCTACAGGCATAACTTTACATTACACCAATGTCAACAGGATTTCAGATAGTGAGTTTTCTTCTCAGAAAAGTGAATTGAAACCAAGTCTCCCAAGTTTTAGTGTGTCACCCTATGCACTATACTACAGTGTCCGTTGGGATTGAGTTTAGCTGCAATTTGACCTTTCTGCCCTGTAAACAAACAATACCTCTTGCAAACTACTTGTTTTATATTGCTTTGTTTCTGGTATTTAGAGGAGGTGCTTGTTTGTGCCCTGTCAGGTGTTGCCCTCTTCAACAACCCATAATCTTTCCCTGTCCAAGAACCACACAATGATGTGGGTCACACAAAGGCACGAATGATGTTGTGATGTCACAATGCTGCATGAATTTTAGGGATCATTGCAGTGATGCAGTATTTGGTGACAGGTCCATATCTCCTTAATGTTGAGTACTGCCCCTTATCTATTGGATATGATCCTGCTGCTCAGTGTCTTCATAGTAATTATAAATTGCTGAATAGGCAATTGTTGGCTTCTTCAAGTTTGTAGCCTCTCAATCTCTTGAAGTTCTTTTCCTGACTGTGCAAAATTTGTTTGCCCATTATTTCCATTCTTGACTATTATAAGGTTCTTCTCTATGGTCATCTGGTTTCTCAGTTCTTTCCCTCTACTTTATTTTTTTTGCCTTTTCTTTTAGAAGGAGGAGTATGTCTCTATTCAGTGAGACTCTCAAAAGCTTATGGTGTCATGGCCAGTGTTATCCATTTAAGCCCCTTCTGTGAGATTAGATTTGGAGTCAGTGTTTTTCAGTGACTCCAGTCTTCCTGGTGGGATGAGCACAGGAGAGGGTTACATCTTATTTGGAATACTGTAATATGTTCTGTACCCAGTGTGGCGTAGTGGTTAGAGTGATGGACTACGACTGAGGAGACCTGGCTTCAAATAATGGAAACTCATAGGGAGGGGATTGGAAATTGTACAACAACTCCTTAAATATTGCAATAACTTTGAACACACTGTATGTGTGTTATGTGCCATGAAGTTGGAATTGACTTATACCAACCTTAAGTGAGATACTTAAGGAATGGTTTTACTAGTTCCACCTGTCCTCTCAGAGAATTTCCATGACTAAGTGGGATTAGAACCCAGGTCTCTTGAGATATAGTCCCATCAGTTTATCCACCACTTCATACTGACTAAAAGCCTATTAGGGTTGCAATAAGTTTGTTCTGACTTGATGGCACATTAGGGAAAAGGTAAAGGTTACCCTTGACATTTAGTCCAGTTGTGTCTGACTCTAGGGTGCAGTGCTCATCCCTGTTTCTAAGCCATAGAGCCAGCTTTTGTCCAAAGACGGTTTCTGTGGTCACGTGGCCAGCGTGACTAGACATAGAACGCTGTTACCTGGAACGCTGTTACCTTCCCACTGAGGTGGTACATGTTTATCTACTCGCATTTTACATGCTTTCGAACTGCTAGGTTGGCAGGAGCTGGGATAAACTATGGGAGGTCACTCCGTTGCGTGGATTCGATCTTATGACTGCTGGTCCCTTGACCCTGCAGCACAGAGGCTTCTGTGGTTTAACCCACAGCGCCACCACATCCCTTGATGACACATTAGCAACATAACAATTTGTTTTGTGGAATACAGTGGTGCCTCTCAAGACAATTTTAATTCTTTCCATGGAAATCATGTTCCATGGAAATCACTGTCTTGCGAAAAGCGAAACCCAGTTCCCCATTGGAATGCATTGAAATCTATTTAATGCATTCCAATTGGGGAAAAAAATCACTCTTGTGAAAATTGTCCATAGAAGACATCATCTTGCAAAACACAGTTCCCCATACCATATTGGGGAAAAACAATCCCCTCACCTGCACTGCCTTTGGAAATTCAATGGGTCTCAGATGGCCTTCCCCCTCTTTCTCTCTCCAGCAACAAAGAAAGAGGATGAAAGGAGTCAAAGCAGCCCCTGGCTCTTGATAATGGTGACTCCTTTTGCCCTGATCCTTTCCCATAGGGGAGAAAAAGAGGGAAATGCAATACAAGACATCACCAGAACTTGCTACCTTTGTAATTTTGATGAGGAGAAAGAAAGATAAAAAGGAATCTAGAGAAACCAGGGAAATCACAAGTGCAATCTCCCATTAACACAAATTATGCAGTTGAATTCCCCACATTGGGGGAAAAAAGGGGATCAGCAGCATGCCTGAAGTGCAATGGATGAGCCTCCCCTGGGAAAGCCACTTTTATGACATGGTATTTCACCTGCAAGGTATGAGTTGGAATGGAACTTGCACCTCATACCCCCTTCTGTCCCCTGACACACCCCCAAGGCATGGTGACCCCCTGGCTGCACCTCCCACTCAGTACAAGGCTGCACAGCCCCAGTCCTGCCAGAGGCCAAGAGAGCTCCTCAGTTTTTTGGAGTGCCCTGCAGGACCCCCATCAAGGGCTAGGTGTTCCTCCCACAATCCTCTAGTGCACATGTATTAGCATAAGGTATTAGCATAGGCTAATACTGTACCTGTACACTAGAGGATTGTGGGATGAACACCTAATGCTAGGTATTCCTCCCACAATTAGGATAAAGTATTAGCATCCAGCGAAAATTGCCAATAGGATTGCCCATAGGAACAATCGTTTTGCAAAGTGCAACATTGCTCAAAAAAAGAGGCACCACTGTATAGCATTTAGAAAGTTTATGGTAACTTCACTGTGTCCAAAATGCTGCAACCAGTCTGTTGACTAGAGCCAGTTACAAGAAGAATGTAAGTTGCTTCATTGGCTACTATTTTCACACAGCATCAGTTGCACCTGGTGCTCATTATAGTTTGTGGGATGAAAAGCATAGCAACCATTTGTGGGTGGAGCCTACTGCTCCCTTTGTCTTCTTCTCTCCCTACCACACAAACACAGGGAATGTGAGGGTGAAAGTTTCTCAGGAGAAGTTTCCAGGCAGAATACAGACCTGCTGGCTTGGATGGACCAACCACCACTGCCCAGAGTCAGTCCTCTGGATGTACAAATCACAGAATTGATCTGGGTGCAGTCTTCGGGGGAAAAATAGCTCTACTTAATTGTGCTTAAACCCCACTGAATTATATCCCATTTATCTCTCTGGATTCTTTCCCCAGCCTCTACCTACAGCCTCATTGAATGTGGCAACTCCCACATCTTCTGAATGTTGATTCTGACCACCCTAGACCCTTAGTCATGGCAGCTGGGTCTTAAGGGAGTTGTAGTATAAAATATCAGGAGAGTACCAGGTTGTGGAAGGCTCTGGTCTAGGAGCAAAGTCCATTTGTCTCATTTGGCAAGGTGTTGAACTGCAGCAACCTCTGTGTGTTTGTGTGTGTGTTTAATGGGGACACAGTGAAGTACTGCTGATGATTTTAAGGTTTTAATTAAAATAATAGCACCTTTCTGGTCATCATCATTAAGTACATATCCAAAATTGTGATGAAAGAACCCACCCTCACAGTGTTTATAACACTATCATGTTCTTTGGTTTCTGCAGGATTTTGCTAATACTGTAACTTGTAAAAAAAATTAGCTGGAGAGGTGTTTTGGTGCTACTTTAAAAATCGACTAACAAGAAGATGAATAAATATGGCACTCAATGCAGAGCATAGCAAATGTGTCTTCAGCTGTGAGAGATTCAGCGACCTGATAAATCACTGCTCCAACAGAACCCCTTAAAAAGAAGATGCTGGTGTGGACAGAAAATTGTGGGATGAGGATACAGAAAAAGCATGATATTCAATGGTGGAGAGTCTGTTGTCATTCCGCTTGTAGTTTACAGCAGTAGGGCAATTGTTGGTACCTCTCTGGAAGCAGCCCAAGTAGTTGTACTTAGAATTCTTTCACTTCATTTCACATCTTGTAATTATTATTGGGGGTCAAAGGTATGCTACAATAAACTCTGTGCATGCCATTATGAACTCTAAATGGGAAAAGCAAGATAAAAATGTGAGAGACCCAATCTCAAATTGCACTCATGGCGTTATATAATTTGGTTTCTGAATTAACACTGTGGAGCTGAATAACAACAATTGTTTCCTTTCTAAGTATTCATGTAAGAAATGCTGGGTTTTTTTTTTCTTGCAGTTTGAAGCTTGTAGAACTAGTGAATTTAACAACTTTAATATGTTGTTTGATTATGCCACTAGATGTTGATTTTGAGCTGAACTGTTCAGTAACACTTCAAATGCAGACACCACATGTCTGTAATTCTATAGTACTGCAGGCATTCCTTTGTTACTTGTGTCATGGAGGTTCTTCGTATCATGGCAACTAGCAAATAACATAACTGCAATGCCACGAGATGGTCATCGTGGTGTTCTTGTGTAAAGATTTACACTGGAACTATGTGCCATGAATACCTCTTTTTTGTTGTATAATGCAGGAGCTACTACGGTATATATTTAATGGCTATAAAAATGAGGAGGAAACCTACCATTAAGGCTGTGATCATGTTCAGGAACTCTTTATTAATGTCTATTTAAGATAATCACAGGAATTCGTCTTGCTATGCTACAGTGTTTTTCTGTCTGTCAGTTACTTCAACCCTTATTTTTGTTTGTTGTATAATTTTAAAAGGAGCAAGACTTGGAGTTTTATGCGGTTACTAGTTGGATCTACCAATAGTGGTGCTGGACATTTAAGTAATGATTTGTGATTATAGAAAAATATGACAGGACAATATACTCAATATTTCGAGTATTAACAGCGTGTGCTTAATATTTAGCGAAGATTACACTTTTAAAAATGCATTTAATTGCATGATTACTATATGGTATGTGATAGATTTAACCTAAACATCTTTTCTACATAAATATTTTTAGATGTAGCTCTGCATTCTGCAAACTGATGATAGGAAAGAGTTAGTTAATAAGCTGTTGTCTTGAATATCCATAGATGAGTCTCTTTTGTCCTTTCCAGCACTGTTACAGAAGGCAAAGTTCATTCTTTAGCTGAGCGGCTTGAAGAGCCACAGGACATGTCACCTCCATGATGATCTTCCTTAACAGGTTGTGCTTTTGGAATGTTTTCACCCTTCTGCTTTGAAATGCAAGATGTTGCTGAGTTGTTAAGCCAATACATTACAGTCAAGGTGAACAGAGTCTCATTGCCAAATAGCATCCCATCTTTAACTACAAATGGTGGAAACAGATAAGAACCAGAATCTCATAACTTAATTGTTAGTGCCTTCTTTTGCACTTCCTGGTTCTATCTAGCTCCGTTCTGTCAATCATATGACTATTATTGAAATTGTTATACTGTATGTGACTATGTCAATAAAAAATTTTTAAGGAACCTTGTTCCAAAAGAGAGGTTTCTCTCATTCTGTACTTGTGCTTTTGATACCTAAATGGAAGATTTGACATTTATCTCCATTGCGCAGAATCCATTTTGGGGGTAGGTACCCTCAATAGTGCAGCCTAAGAAGAACAGGTTAGAGGAGTAGGTACCCTTGGGGAGTGGCACTCCAATAGGTCATGAGGTCATAAAATGTTTAGGGCTGTATAGGTCATAACCAACAGCTTAAATCTGATCAAATTTCCTAGACCTTTATATTAACCGGGCTGTTGTGTTCTAGACCTGTTGTAATTATTGTATAATTTTCAAGGGACGAGTTATCCTGGGAAGGATAGCATCTCTGCTGAAATGCTGTAAAGAGATCATCACCACCGAGCTGTATGAAATATTTTGTCTTTGCTGGAGGGAAGGTGGAGTACCACAGGACATGAAGGATGCAAACATTGTCACATTGTATAAGAACAAAGGGGACAGGGGTGACTGCAGTAACTACCGTGGCATCTCTCTTCTCAGCATTGTAGGGAAGCTGCTTGCCCGTGTTGTGCTGAAGAGACTCCAGGTGCTTGCAGACAGAGTCTATCCAGAATCACAGTGTGATTTTGCGCTAATAGATCCATCACTGAAATGGTATTTTCCCTCAGTTGGAGGAGAAATGCAGGGAACAACAACAGCCACTCTTTGTGGCCTTCATAGATCTTACAAAGGCCTTTGATTTGATTAGCAGGGATGGCCTTTTTAAAATACTTCCCAAGATTGGATGTCCACCTCGACTCCTTAACATCATCAGGTCCTTTCATGAGGAAATGAAGGGCACTGTAGTTTTTGATGGCTCAACATCAGATCCCTTTGACATCCGAAGCCGAGTGAAACAGGGCTGTGTCCTCACGCCGACCCTGTTTGGGATCTTTGTTGCTGTCATGCTGAAGCATGCCTTTGGAACTGCAACAGAAAATATCTATCTCTGGACTAGATCAGATGGAAAGCCCTTTAATCTCTCTAGATTGAGAGCAAAGACCAAAGTCCAACTGAAATGCATGCAGGACTTCCTCTTTGCTGATGATGCAGCCATTGTTGCCCATTCTGCTGAAGAGCTCCAACAAGTAATGAATTGTTTTAGCAAGGACTGCCAAGTTTTCAGATTAACAATTAACCTGAAGAAAACACAAGTCATGGGCCAGGGCGTGGGCTCACCTCCCTCTATTACCATCTCCACACTATAATTGGAGGTTGTTCATGATGTTGTGTACCTTGGAAGACTGGCTGAGAAGGCCAATTCGAGAGTGACAATCCCTTCGACACTGAAGCCAAATGCAATCTGTCCCCTGTCCAGCTCCCTGATTTTACTGGTTTTGGGACTGCCTCTTTGCCTCAGCCTGCTGAACAAGTGGCTCTTCAAATTGGGAGAGGCCATGCTGCACTGCCTGCCTCCAGGCTGAACACTCAGATGTCAGGGTTTCCCATCTGTTGAGGTCCATTCCTAAGGCCTTCAGATTCTGCTTGAAGATATCCTTGTATCACAGCTGTGGTCTGTCTCTTGGGTGCTTTCCTTGCATTAATTCTCCATACAGTCACAGTATGGGTCACAGTAACTGTTCAGGCCTGATTGATCATTGGGTGCAAGGGAAATGTATGGCTCTCAGCAAACATAATAGCAGGAATTTCAGAGTGAACAAATAAAGGAAGTCTGAGATCTTTTGGAATCTGACCGACAGCCATTATCACGGCATGCCCAACGTAGACGTCGAGCCAATGTAGACATCGCTGTTTCAGTAATGTATAAATGCTAAAAATTCCAGCTCATTCTAGGACTATTCAATTTGGAACTTTGTCCTGCCAGTTGATACCAAAAATGCCTCAGAGACAACGCATATGGAATATGTTCAGCTTCCTCTCTGCCATCCAAAAAGGGTCCAGGACTCACTCCAGTACCAGAGTGTACTCAGGACACAGGCTCTATAGACCTGGATCTTGGTACTTGTAATATTTATTCAGCCTGAATAAATATTACAGTATTATACTTATTCATTTTCACTTAGTGATACAGGGGAAATATAGGACCTGAGCTCTATAATCAGTACAATATTTTTGGTACAGCTCTTGAACTGCTCCATGATAGCCTGCAATTGGGATGAAAACGGGAGTGGGGGATTGCATAATTTGAGTGATCCATTATACAGAAAACTAGAAGCCTTTCCCTTTACATGCTGTATGCACAAACTTATAGCAAGGTTGGTACTATATGGACACATTCACAAATATGTGAATTCCCTACCCCCACTTAACTGGAGGTGGTCTACTTAATCATAAGTTGCAACGTGATTTTGTTGACTGTGCACATGCATTGCGTTCTGGAAGATTAAAAGTGTTTCAGCCTTGTTTCCCCCTGTTTAATAGAGGGCTTGAGGAAGGTTTTTTGTTTGTTTGTTTTTTTGTTTTTGGCTACAACACCCAGAAATTCTGGGAGTTGTATTTCAGAAAAGTAACTTTACTGAAAGTATCACAGACATCAAACTGTTTTGAGCTCCTTGCCAACCCATTTGCTTTTTTTTATTTATTTATGCTATTTTTATATCATGCTCTTCTTTTGAGCAGCTCAGGCAAGTGAACATGACACCCAGCCTCCCCCCTTAAAACAGAAAATTTGGCTGATAGGTAATGACTTGGGAGCATCCCAAAGTCACTCAGCAATGAGCAAGGATTTGACAGACTGAGTCTTGTGCTAGCTCTTTAACCACTGCACCTTTCTACCCTACCTCAGCTCACTCCACCCTAATAATCTGAGGCTGAGAGCAAAACCAGGAAGGTTCAATGAGTCCTGAGGGAGCACCTGTCTATACAGGGCTGCTAGCTTGCATTCGGCTTGGTGGGTCACAGTAGCTGTTCAGGCCTGATTGATATGGTAGGGTTGCAAGAACTGGTAGAAAGAGGCATTGGGTGCAAAGGAAATGTATGGCTCTCAGCAAACATAATAGCAGGAATTTCAGAGAGAACAAATAAAGGAAGTCTAAGAAATCTTTGAAGGGATAAAGAAGTGAAAGGATAATGGAGTCATTCGATGGCCTTGCATAGCTTGAAGTATGAAGGTGGATTGATGAGCCCTTCCCATAACATTTTTGCTGGTGGTTTAATACAGAGCATGATTACCAAGAGAAAAGGCTAAAGAGCTGCAGAGGACAGGACCCTGGGCTAAACTTTTTTCTTCTTCTGTTTTTAAGAAAGCAAGTCTTTGATAAGATATAGCTGCAGGCAATCGTTTTACATTTTATGTCAGCTACCTTTTGTCAGAGATTCATTATTGATGCTGTACTCTCAGTTTTAATTCACACTTCTCTGCTAATCAATTACAGCGTTTATCCATTAATCAGGTATCCTGACAGGGTCAATAAACTGGCTCTTCAGTTCTGTTGGCTGCTGCATGTTCACAAGCAAGTAGCAACAGTCAGTAGATTAGTTTAGAGCACCATTGTTTTCTCAGGCTGGTGGACATCTGGCTGGGAAAACATCGTCTAATGAGTTTTTGGGGTGATTATCCTCTTCTTGGGCACTTTGTTGACAACCTTAGTTATTTTCCTGAAAGCAACTTGTGTGTTGGGAGCACGCCCATTTAGTTGCTTGTTTGTCCTTCTGTCCTGTTTGTGTGTGTCTGTGTCTGGACACACACATTCTCCTACCTTCTAGAATGTGCCTGTTCAAGTATATAATTTATAACAGATTCAGACATGGCAAATTATCAGCGGAATTAAGGCTTTTCATTATAGCAAGTGGTGTAGATAACAGAGGGGGCAACATTTAATTGGACAGTTACAGTTTGGTAGTTAAGTTGCCGTCCGTAATGATGGTAACAGGTTTAAATTATCCTTTTTATGACAGATGTACCAACATTTAATTGTTTCTTGTCAAGTGTGGAGAGAAAAGGCACTTCTGTAGATTTTTCAATTCTTCTACATGTCACTTAGCTGTCTACACTATTGTCTGAGCTCTTTTCTCTTATCCTTTTTGCTGCAATGAGTTGTGTCATTCCCTCATGATCAGCACTTTTGTTGTCTTTGTTTTTTGCTGCACCTCAGAAGTCCATCTTTTCTTTCATCTCCTTCCCATTCATGCATGAGGGAACAGTTGTGCTCTGTTGTGGGGATGTTCCGCTGGATTTCAAACAGTAGGGTTTCCTTTTATTCTTTTCTAAGTAGTACAATGGGGCTGAATGTCTGTTGCAGAATGCACACACTAATATGCCAGGTTATTTGGTTTTTAAGAAGTCAATAAAAATGGTGTGTTTAGTTGCATTGCTTGGCTGCCCCCCTCCCCCCCTCTTCTGATATGCCTTTTCTGTTTTTGGTTATAAATCTGTTTGTTTGTTTCTGATTATAAAATATAATCCTCCAAATTAAATCCAAGCATGGAATCAACAAACACTTGGGAGGAGGGGGAACAAACCACCACATTACTGGCAATGGGATATTTTCACACTAGATGATTTGGCAGCCTCTGTACCGTCCCTGATAAGGAAGTGAAAACTGCCGCCAGCTCTAATTAATGGAGACTATTAACAGGAAGAGCGATGAAGAGAAAGATGGACTCATGAGTTGGATTTGACGAATAAAAAAAAAAAAGAGGAGCTGCCTGGACATTTCACAAGGCTCTCTGTTTCGGTGTTGTTGGTTTTCTGTTTTGTTTTTTTAAAGAGAGAGCTTTTAAGCAATTCAGTTTTGCTTGATACAGTACTGTATATTGTTTCTCCTGAAGTCTGTGTGCTTTCCAAACATGTCATTCAAAAGCCACCATTAGAGGGGGGAAATGCAAGAAATGTAAGAATCTCAGAGATGTAGTGATGAGACACTTTGCCTAATATTCAGGAACAATCTTCAAAATCCTTTCTAATGAGGTCATAAAAGGAAAAAAATTGAACAAGTGGTACTTGTGTACCTCTCTGAGATGTGTCATGGAGGTCACCTGCCACTTGGTTATCCCATTTGAAAAGGGATTGGGATAGTTCAGTCAAGCATTGCATTAAGGGAGAGACTTTGATTAATTCCTTCTCTTCTCCTTTGTGTTGCAGATAATTTTGGTAAATTTGGGAGACTTTCTTCTTAGTCAGTGTTGGGGGCTTAAAGTTCTTGATGTGTCATGCTGAGTGTCCGCATCTATTAGGCCTTTTTGGCTCTAGTAAAGAGAAGTGTAGGCTGCCGAGAGTCCTTGGATAATCTCTGACAAGTGAAGCCATTCTTTCAACATTACTGTTATCTTGGGTCATACGGAGGCAGAGAGGGGTTCTTCTGCAGGTTTGCCATCGGAACAGATACTGCTTTTTTTTTTTTTAAAGAGGAGGCCCTGAAATAAACAGTAAGTAGGAGAATAATTAATAGTGGTTTTCCTTTAGAATATTGCACTTGGCCGTTGAGCTGGATATTTTATGTCAGAAAAGCATTGATTTTTCCTTTGTGGGGCAGCACACCAAAGGCAAAGAAAGCGAAAGTTTAGCTTATATTCCTAACTTTTCTCTATAGAGTTAATATATATATGTATATTGCTGCAGAGCCTGATATTCATGACTAGTGTTTTATCGCTATGACCCCTCTTTCTATTTAAACATGTACTTTATGTTCTGGTTTAGAAATCTATTGTCTTGTGGTTTTTCCTCCCCAGTCCTGTAGATTTCACAAGATTAGAACAGGATGCATTTGCAATGTCTAAAATTGTGCAAATACAGCAGAAGTGTATTAAAACTCCTGTTTTTGTGCTGCTTTGATTATACACAGTTTGAAATCACAAAGATACTGTTGAGGTGTTTAAACCATTGATGATGTGTCTTACTTTGAACTCCCCCACCCCATCCTCCCACTAGCTTTATGTTCTTCTTTTGAAAATGGCTGTGCTAGTTTCTCTGGAGACCTGAGGCCTGTTGGTTATACACATATTTAGGTGCTCTTTTAAAAGCGGATTTTTGGCCTGATGGACCGTAACGACTCCCAGGGTGCTACTGTAGTCTTTGTATAAATCTGTCTTAGTTTTTAGTTTACTCACTTGTTACACCATAACGGCTCTTAGATCTGTTGCATTAATCTGAATGCTGCGCATGCGTGTCAGACTCTTGTAACAAAAATGAGAAAAAAGTAGGAAAAGCTAAATGGCATTGTTTATTGTTGATGGGAAAGTAGGAGACATGCTCAGAATTTGTCTTTTTCCTATTAAATTAAACAACAGCACTGCCCATTTCATAACAGCTGAAAACAATGAATAAAGGGTTTGTCACCATGTCATGTTTAAAATCCAACTGATTTTCAACAGAAATATTTAAAATATTGACTAAAACTGTTCCATGCTGTGAAGGAAAAGTACAAATGGCTTGCCAAAAGTGGTGCATCAAGAAGTTTACCAACACCTGGAATGGAAGATTATCATCAGATTTTATTATAAGAACTGTGAGAATCAAGGTCCAAAGATAGATGCTGGAAAATCCAAAGTGTAGAGCAAATGCTTGTATTAATAATAAACAAAGAACAAAAAAATCAGGCTATATCAAAGGTTTTAAGTAAATCTGAGTCATATTTGCAGATATAAGAGGCGAAACTGAAGTGCTTCCCCCTAGTAGAGAAATGGGCAAAGCAGAGCATGAATCATGATAGGTTATGATCAAGAGAGGTTAAATTTGGACTGGAAACAAAATGCGGAATACCAGCGCTAAGGCAAAGGACACAGCAGAGCGTGATAGTGAGGCTGGCCAGAAGACAGGGGTCAGCTCCTAAAGAAGATGAGCCAAACCAATACAGCTAGAGAAATATGTCTTATAGTAACTATAAATAAAGGTCTTGGGTTGTCTTTGGTAATGATTAGCCTGGGATTCTACATCTTTCAGTGATTTTTTCCCCCTGGACTTGACATAAAGGTAAATAATTATTAGGAAATAAGTCCTCTGTCCACTTTGTGCATTTGGGTTACGGTTTATAAGTGGCCATTTTGGATGTATAGAGAAAGAGAGATACATGCACATTTTTTTTAAAAAAAATACACCTCAACAATATTATTAACAGGAAAGGACTTGTCTTCCTATAGTCTTTAGTATGAGTGCCATAGGGCACTCATCACAAAAATGAAAAATGAGTAAATGAAAATTAAAATGAAATTTGGCTAAGTACAGTACAAGCAATATTCTACACTGTGTGTCTAAGAAGCAGTTGTCCTTGATAACAAACACCTTACAAAAGCCGGGTTGGACAGTGTAGATCCAAGAGAAAGAGCAGCTGATCTGTTGTGTAGTATTTTCAAAAAATAATATCCACAGAGTTTGGAAGATGTTAATACTTGAGATTGCTTGAAACATTTTCTATTTAAAGGCAATATTGTCAGCTTTCCAGTACCAAATGTCTTGTCCATGAGCAATGAGACAGCTGCATTTGAAAGCAAAATAAATAGAATTTTAATTTTGTATTTCTGGAGTGTGATGCATTGAAGCTTTTTTAACGCTTGTGGCCAAAGTTTTATAATGAATATAATAACATTTATGGCTTGCCCTTCATCCTATGATATCAGGGTAGATTCTTAGGATTATTTTTTTTTAATGAGGGACTTTATATAAGAATATTCTGTTCTAATTTTATGAAACTTATTGAAGTATGGTCAGGTCTCCAAGATTCACCAAATTATAGCTTCATGGCCAGTCTAGTTTTTCACCCCATTTGGATGCAATCTCCCCTGTCTGCACCCAATACCAACTGACTATGATAAAATGTCACCAAAACTGGATTTCTTCATATATCAGTAAACAAACAAACATAATTTTTGTTTGTTTATTTTGTTTGTAGCAGTCTGTTTCCAGCATTCATGATGACATCACTTCAATTGACTAGATCCCACAAATATGGCATTTCTCCTTTTGGTGTTAAACAAACTACAGTACTATTGTTGCTGCTTAGTGAACAGGAGGAGGAGGTGATAGAAATTAAAGCAATTGCATCTGTACTTCAAATGTTTTGCTTATTTTCTGTCCAAGTCAAATATTCCATAGCTTGGCTTCCTTTATCAGATTTTTGGTCATAGTCTTGTTTTTGTTCAGCCATCTGTTCCTCTTTTTAATTGCACTGTCTGTGTAGACTCCACCCATTATATTCTTCAGATAGTTCTCATAGTTCTCTCAAGTACAGTGACTTAAAATACCTTTCCTTTAAATATTATGCTCACTTCCCCAACAGCACATATTTCATAGTTATGGTAATTTAAGGACAAAAATGTCTTATAAAAGTGTTTATTTCCCTCACTTCAACAGTTGTCTGTTTAGCATGCACACAATCTGATTTATGTCACTGTGTACATAGGTTGCTGCCGTTCAGCTGCATTCATACCTAGTACTAGAACTTGGCTGGTGTATATGTGTCTATATAACCTGAAAGACAAAGACATTTTAAGTTCTGAACTTGGCTAATACCTATTTCATTTTTAGTGATCAGGAAAGGTAACAAGTGTATGATAACAACTGTATGATAACTGGACAAGCGCATATATTCTCAGTTTGGGAGAACTTACATTTTAAACTGTGATTGTTTAAATGGGCAAGCAAAACTAAAAGATATGGCATGAGATCTGATAAAAACACATGCATTTAGGTCTCTAGTTACCTTTTATCAAATAGCTTCTGATTTATGGCAACCGTGTGTTATAATGCCCACCAAAGGGTCTTATCATTAATAGCCCTGCTGTAGCTTTGCAAACTAAAGGCTGTCGTTCTTTTGACGAGTCAGTCAATCTCATATTAGGTGCTTCCACTCTACTACCTTCCACTTTTCTTAGCATTATTATGTTTCACAGTGAGTCTTATCTTCTCATGATATGTGCAGAATACAGTAGCTTTAGTTTAATAATTTTAGCTTATAAGAGAAGAACACTAATTTCATCTAGAACCCTCTTATCTGAAATCCTGTCAGTCAGTGGTATCAACAAAACTCTTCTCCAGCATAACATTTTTGGAGGAATAATTTTTTTCCTCTCAACTTTCTTCATTGTCCAACTTTGATGTTCATACAAAGTAAACAGGAGTACCATAGTATGAAGGGTATTGGCCTTGATCTCAAGGGAGTCATCCTTACACTTAAGGATCTTTCAAATTCCTTCTTAGCTGCTATTCTAAGTCTTAGTCTGCTTCTGGTTTCTTGGCTATAGGCTTCATTTGGACTGGTGGATGAACCAACATACGTATAGAAAATAGTTGATTTCTTTGTTGTCACAATAAAGTTAGTCAGCTCCTCCATAGTCATTATTTCTGTTTTCTAAATTTTCAATTATATTCTTGCTTTGATACGTTCTTCTTAAACTCTCCTTATTCATTTGAGATAACTGCACTTTTCTGCCAGTAATACAATGTCATCTGCATATCCTAAAATTTGGCATTTTTCCATTCCATATTTTCCTTCATTTCTAGTATGTGGGCCATTGTTTTGCTTTCTATATTTGTTGGTCTATTCTTATTTGAAGTTTTATATCTACTAGTCTCTGTAATATGAAACGTAGACTATTTACTGTTACTTTGTTACAGTTGGCATCCTAATTCTTTCTTCCAGTTGCTTTAAGGGCACCTTTCACTTTCCTATCTTAAATTGTATATTTTTTTAATCAAAGGATTGTTCTTTGAAGGAATCTGTCATTCTTGCATCTTTTGCACATATTGTTTCCATCTTCTGTCTTTTTTTCTTAGTCATCTAAATATGTGTCTTCCTGTTCATCATTCAACATCCCAAATGTTGGTACATTTGTGTCATTCATTTTTGCTTCTTGTTCATTATTCACAATTTTAAGAATGTCATCCATCATCTATTGAGGATTTTCTTCTGACCAGAGAAACACATGGATATCACAAGATGGCCAGTACAGAAATCAAATACACTATGTAACTAGAAGTGGGAGATGAAAAAACTATATTTTCTCTGGCAAAACAAGACCAGGAGCAGATTGTGGTACTGATCGTGATCAGCTAATATCTAACATTAAAGTAAAGCTGAAAAAGAACACTAAAAGAATCCTAGTTCCAAAATATAATTTAAACAACATTCCTGATTAATTTAAACTCCATGTAAGGAAGAGCTTTGCATTACAAAACTCAGTTGACGATGAACCAGAAAAACTACGGATTGAAACCAGAGATATTATTAGGGAAGAATGCAAAACTACATGGTGAAAATAAAACAAAAACCTAGATGGATGATGGAGAAAAGACTTAAATTTGTAAAGGAAAGACAAGAAGCAAATGTAAAAGGCAACAGCAATAGAGACAGAATTCTGAATGCAGCTTTTGCATTCCTTCATTGAAATGATAAGAAATAGTATAGTGGCTAGTGCTAAGAAAGCGGGGGGGGGGGGCAACAAAAAGGGAAAAACAAATTATCTCTTCCAGAAGAGCCGAGTAGTCAAAGAGAAATTTATGATTAGAAATGCTGAAATACCAAGAGGGAAGTACACTTTGTGACCAAGAGAAATGGTATACTGAAGACCTGTACAGAAGAGATAGGTGATGGGATACCAAAAGAACTATTTCAAGCCACACAGAATCTGTCAAAACCCTAATGATAGTATGCCAATAAATGTGGAAAACAAAACAATGGTCCACAGACCAAGTTCAATATACGTTCCGATCCCCAAGAAAATAAGATGCCAAGCAGTGCTGTAAACTATAGGACTTTTGCTCTAATTTCTCATGAAAGCAAGCTGATGCTCAAGGAGTTGCAACAAAGGCCTTTATATGGAGCAAAAATGCCTAATATACAAGTCTTTCTGCATTCATCACTGGAAATGTATCTTGTAATATAGTCAGTTGAGCTTAAATGTGCACATTTGCTTCTTATAAAGTGTGATGTTCACCTCTCGGAAGCACCTACTTTTTGTGCCCTCACAAAGGTTCCAGTCTTTGTTTCCCTCACTGCCACCAGTGGATTACCTCTATCCACAATATAAAAGACGTTTGTCGAAACACTTGTCTGGTAAATGCAAACAGAACTTATTCATTGAAGTGCAGCAAAGTTAACAATAATCACAGATGTTCTTTGGTTGTTCATTGTACACAAGCAAATCATTCACAGGTCTCTCTATACATACTTTCTTCTAGCTATATAATTTCCACCTTCTCTATCTATCTATCTTAACGAGTCTCTAACTCAATCTCTATCTCTTCTGCCTTACTGACTCTGAGTAACTCACTCCTGACTGACTCTTGACTCTCAGGCTCTGCCTTTTAACCCCTCTCTCTCTCTCTCTGCTCCGCCTCTCCACCACATTTGCATAGACATGAATAATGAATGATTTATTTTGCATAAGAAGGGGTGAACACTACATAAAGTTTTTTAATTCTTCAGGAATTATTTGACACTGTGATTGTTTTAGTGTTCTTCTCCAGATTTCCCCTGATTTTAACTATTAACAGTTCATGGTCTATATCAAAGCCATACCTGGTCTGGTTTTTGTGTTGGCCATATAGTGACACCCACATGTGCAGTCATCTCTCAGTTTGCCTGAAAAATGTCTTTGCGGTTAACATATTGTTGGCTTCACAGAATTTTATGAGTTGTTCTCCTGCTTCACTTCTGACCCATAGGCTAGAAGTATTTGGCATTATATCCACTGATTGTTCATACTATATTTTGCTTCACTGTTATAGCCACACCAGTTCTTCTGATGTTGTAATTCCTCAAATCAAATATTTTATAATTATTTGATTAAGAATATTCTATTCTAATTGACAGCTTCATGGATTGCTGCCTTGTCGTGGTGAAGGGGCTTGAGTAATTCAGAGAAGCTATGGGCTTTGCCATGCAGGGACACCCAAGATGGACAGGTCATAGTGGAGAGTTCTGACTAAACGCGATCCGCCTGGAGCAGGAATTGGCAAGCCACTCCAGTATCCTTGCCAAGAAAACTCCATGAACAGAAACAAAAGGCTAAAAGATACGACGCTGGAAGATGAGCCCCTCAGGTTGGAAGGTGTCCAACATGCTACTGAGGAAGAGCGGAGGACAAGTAGCTCCAGAGCTAATGAAGTGGTTGGTCCAAAGCCAAAAGGACACTCAGCTGCAGTCACACCTGGAGGTGAAAGGAAAGTCCGATGCTGCAAAGAAAAATACTGCATAGGAACCAGGAATGTAAGACCTATGAATCTTGGTAAGCTGCATGTGGTCAAACAGGAGATGGCAAGAATAAACATTGACATCCTGGTCATCAGTGAACTAAAATGGATGGGAATGGGCAAATTCAATTCAGATGATTATCATATCTACTATTGTGGGAAAGAATCCCGTAGAAGGAATGGAGTAGCCCTCATAGTCAACAAAAGAGTGGGAAAAGCTGTACTGGGATACAATCTCAAAAATGATAGAATGATGTCAATACAAATTGAAGGCAGACCTTTCAACATCACAGTAATCCAAGTTTATGCACCAACCACCGATGCTGAAGAGGCTGAAATTGACCAATTCTATGAAGACGTACAACACCTTCTAGAACTGACACCAAAGAAAGATGTTCTTGTCATTATAGGGGACTGGAATGCTGAAGTAGGGAGTCAAGAGATAAAAGGAACAACAGGTAAGTTTGGCCGTGGAGTTCAAAATGAAGCAGGGCAAAGTCTAATAGAGTTTTGTCAAGAGAACAAGCTGGTCATCACAAACACTCTTTTTCAACAACACAAGAGGCAACTCTACCCATGGACATCACCAGATGGGCAATACCAAAATCAGATTGATTATGTTCTCTACAGCCAAAGATGGAGAAGCTCTATACAGTCAGCAAAAACAAGACTTGGAGCTGATTGTGGCTCTGATCATCAGCTTCTCATAGCAAAACTCAAGCTTAAACTGAAGAAAGTAGAAAAAACCACTGGGCTAGTCAGGTATAATCTAAACCAAATCCCATATGAATACACAGTGGAAGTGAAGAACAGATTTAATGAACTTGATTTGGTGGACAGAGTGCCTGAAGAACTGTGGATGGAGGCTCATAACATTGTACAGGAGGCAGCAACAAAAACTATCTCACAGAAAAGTAAATTTAAGAAAGCAAAGTGGCTGTCCTACAAAGCCTTACAAATAGCAGGGAAGAGAAGGGAAACAAAATGGAAGGGAGATAGGGAAAATGACAGAAAATGGAAGGAGAGACAAGAGGGCCTTCTTAAATGAATAATGCAAAGATATCGGTGAAAATAATAGAAAGGGAAAAACCAGAGATCTGTTCAAGAAAATTGGAGATGTTAAAGGAACCTTTTGTGCAAAGATGGACATGATAAAGGGCAAAAATGGTAGGGACTTAACAGAAGCAGAAGATATCAAGAAGAGGTGGCAAGAATACACAGAGGAATTATACCAGGAAGATCTGGATGTCCCAGAAAACGCAGATAGTGTGGTTGCTGACCTTGACCCAGACATCCTGGAGAGTGAAGTCAAGTGGGCTTTAGAAATCATGACTAACAACAAGGCCAATAGAGGTGATGGCATTCCAGTTGAACTAGAGTGATGCATCGCTTGACGAGGAAGAGCGAAATCCTCATCAAGCAAAATTAAAAAGCCCACTGAAATGCATTGAAAACTGGTTCAATACATTCCAATGGGCGAAATACCTCAGCGTCTAACGAAGATCCTCCATAGGGCAGCCATTTTTCGATGCCTGTGCAGCGAAAAATCTGTCCTGAACACAGCAGGGAGCCATTTTGAATAGCGGGTGGCAATTTTGAAAACCCGACGATCAGCTGTTTTGATCGTTGTAATGCGAAGAATTGGTTCCCGAAGCAGGGAACCGATCATTGTAAAGTGGATTTTGCCCATTAAAACATTGTTTTGTGATTACAATAGCGATTGCAAAAACATCGTCGTGGAGCAGATTCATCGTCAAGTGGGGTAATCATTAAGCGGGGCACCACTGTATTTAAAATCTTAAAAGATGACAATGTTAAGGTGCTACACTCAATATGCCAGCAAGTATGGAAAACTCAGCAGTGGCTAGAGGATTAGAAAAGATCAGTCTACATCCCAATCCTCAAGAAGGGCAGTGCCAAAGAATGCTCCAACTACCATACAGTTGCACTCATTTCCCACGCTAGCAAGGTTATGCTCAGAATCCTACAAGGTAGGCTTCAGCAGTATGTGAACCGAGAACTCCCAGAAGTACAAGCTGGGTTTCAAAGGGGCAGAGGAGCTAGAGACCAAATTGCTAACATGCGCTGGATTATGGAGAAAGCTAGAGAGTTCCAGAAAAACATCTACTTCTGTTTCATGGACTACGCAAAAGCTTTCGACTGTGTGGACCACAACAAATTATGACCTTAAAGAAATGGGAGTGCCTGAGAAATCTATATCTGAGAAATCTGTATGTGGGACAGGAAGCAATTTAGAACTGGATATGTAATAAAATTGGTTCAAAATTTGGAAAGGAGTACAACAAGGCTGTATATTATCCCCCTGCTTATTTAACTTATACACAGAATACATCATTTGAAAGGCAGGACTGGATGAATCCCAAGCCGGAATTAAGATCGCTGGAAGAAATATCAACAACCTCAGATATGCAGATGATACCACTCTGATGGCAGAAAGTGAGGAGGAATTAAAGAACCTCTTAATGAGGGTGAAAGAGGAGAGCGCCAACAATGGTCTGAAGCTCAACATCAAAAAAACACAACAACCTAAGATCATGGCCACTGGTCGCATCACCTCCTGGCAAATAGAAGGGGAAGATATGGAGGCCGTGACAGATTTTACTTTCTTGGGCTCCATGATCACTGCAGATGGTGACAGCAGCCACGAAATTAAAAGACGCCTGCTTCTTGGGAGGAAAGAGATGAGAAACCTAGACAGCATCCTAAAAAGCAGAGACATCACGTTGCCGACAAAGGTCCGCATAGTCAAATTTCCAGTAGCGATATATGAAAGTGGGAGCTGGACCATAAAGAAGGCTGGCTGCCAAATAATTGATGCTTTTGAATTGTGGTGCTGGAGGAGACTCTTGAGAGTCCCCTGGACTGCAAGGAGATCAAACCTATCCATTTTGAAGGAAATCAACCCTGAGTGCTCACTGGAAGGACAGATCCTGAAGCTAAGGCTCCAATACTTTGGCCATCTCATGAGAAGAGAAGACGCCCTGGAAAAGCCCCTAATGTTGAGAAAGTGTGAAGGCAAGAGGAGAAGGGGACGACAGAGGATGAGATGGTTGGACAGTGTCATTGAAGCAACCAACGTGAATTTGACCCAACTCCAGGAGGCAGCGGAAGACAGGAGGGCCTGGCATGCTGTGGTCCATGGGATCACGAAGAGTTGGACAGGACTTAAAAACTGAACAACAACAACATTCTGATCCATGTACGTCATTCATCCCAAGTTCTACAGTTTTCTAACATACCATTTTATGCTTTGCAATTTAAAGCTTACCTTGAATCAGTTTCCATGTTCCAGTTATACCTGTCACACAGCATTAAATTTCCTTTTGCTACTGTGCAAATCAGCAACTGGGCGTCCTTTCAGTTGTAATCCATTTGTTTTATTAGTTTTATTAATGACAGAGCTACTTACCCTTTTGCTCTTTCCTTCTAGCTGACTGAGTGCCTTCTGATGTTGAATTCTCATCTTCTTCCACTGTCTTATTTAATTTTAAATAATCTCCTAGTAGAGTTTTGCAGATATAAAACTAAACTAAAATTACTGGAATATTGTTCTGTTGTCTTCTAAGAGTAGTAACAAGAGTCAGCTTGAGTGTCACTGCCGTTGTTTGTGAAAGCTCCTCCTCTTTCCACTACTGCTGCTGCCCAGCAGCTGCCCAGCAAACCTTTTTCCACCCTTATTACTATTGGAGCAATCATTTATCTTCTGCTGATGTGTCCCTTAATTCCTGAAGAGAATGGATGCATTTTACTCTGGTGTCTGAGCTTGGACCACTCCACCTTGGTTGTCTCTGCCAGGAGTATAGACTCATAATGGAATCTAATCTCTTGACAGTAGTGATCTCAGCTTCCCTGACATGGATCCATATATAGATTATATATCACATATATATCTCATATATGTGAGAACATGTCTTGAGTTTCTTTCCCTTAAAAACTGATTCACAATGAAAATGACACTAGTATCAAAAAGAATAGTTATAGCAAGCAAAGCATTATCTCTGTTGCAGAAATTATGTATTCAGTGAGGGAAATACCTAACAGTACTATCCCTTCTGTACTCTAAAGGAAGTCTTAGTGATTACTCTTGGGAAAATGCATATAGTTTATACACGCTTGTCTAGGATTAAATGCCATTGAACTTAAAGAGTGACATAGTAAAAGCTGAGTGCCCAGTTCCCCCACATATTGTTCCTGCGACATTGCATGTTGCAATTGTTATGTTATCTTGTATTCTTATTAATTAATTATATGTTTCAGTATCAAGACAACTGGGAAGCCGTTACATAGCAGATTTGTTAAGTTAATGACGGCATTGTGGTAGCAATTCAGATAATCCTAAGGATGAGTCCCTACAGGCCTGACTATTTGCCTGTCTGTCTCTGTCTTACAGATGCACACATACGTATGTACATCCTTTAGTGTGTATATGCATGCTTGTACCTATATATGTGTGTAATGGCTTTGTTTCCTTATGCTATTCACCACAGTTCTTTGAAATTACCCTTTCATGCTTCATTTCTTCTGGCTCTTTTCCTCCAAATGTATACAGTGTTTTCCGTATATACTTGTTAGTTTATTAAGTTGCATAACAATTTTCTTGTGATGCCAAATCAGAAAAGAGTTTGCAATACTATTTTGTAATAGTTTTTTCTTTTATTTATTTATTTATTTATTTATTTATTTATTTATTTATTTATTTATTTATTTATTTATTTATTTATCTTACATGCAGCCCACTCTACCCACAGGTCTATGGGCGGCTTACAACAATTAAAATAAAATAAAAAGATAACACAATTAAAATACAATTAAAATAGATACTCTAAAAATTGCCATCAGGACCCACAGTTGATATTATTTCAATTAAAAGCCTTCTGGACCAGGAAGGTTTTGACCTGGCGCTGAAATGTCATCAGCCCCAGCACTAGACAAATCTCAGTCGGAAGGGCATTCCGTAGTCTGGGGGCCGCTGCTGAAAAGACCCTTTGACTACAAGCACTCCCTCTTACCTCCTTGAGGCACGGCTCTTTCAAAAGGGCCCCCTGGCAAGATCTTTGCTGGGTAGGCTCATATGGAAGGAGGCGGTCCTTCAGGTATCCAGGGCCGAAGCTGTTTAGGGCTTTATATGTCAAAACAAGCACTTTGAATTGGGCCCAGGCAGCAACTGGTAACCAATGTAATTTAATCTGACTCGGCTTGATGTGTTTCCTAGCGGCCTCACCACTCACCAGCTATTATATTGCTATTATATATGTAACATACTGTATATTGCATTTGTAATAGTTTTTTCAGCATAACAGATAACAGTTTTATGGTCACTTTTGCATGCAGAGTCATCTCAGAAAAAATACCCTTATTCTAATAGTGCAGCCACATAAAAACTATGATTGATCATTTCCCTTATTTACATCTTTACATATATGTGAGAATGTATATTCACTTTTATTTCTGTGGGGTTATTTTAGCTCAATAAATCAATTTGTGCATATTTAAATGTTTTGAAGAATATTTAAGTCTAAACAAAAATATTTGTTAGCATCTACTGTATATAGCTCTGGTGATTTCTGTTTTATTATAAAATTTTAACCATTTTGGATACTCGTTTTCTATAGAAAAAGAGGATATAAGAAATACTTTCTGCAATTCCTTGTAAGGTGTGCTATAATGAATATCATAGCCCTCTGGAACTGAATTAAACAGTGTTAACCAGAGTGTGTTTGTAGCCAAAGAATCCATTCTAGAGGATGAAAATGAGAAGAAATATATATAGAAATGAATAATTGTGCATCCTTTGTCAAGATCTAAATAGTAGTGATTTGGGATGCCCTAGAACTAACATACTATCTAAGCAGAGCCCCACAATGTCAGTAGTTGATTATGTGCTTCTGCTTCAACTTTAAAGCCTTGTTGTCTTTTCTGCTTAAAGAAGATAATTAATCTTTATTATGTATTCTCGAAGGCTTTCACAGCCGGGATCCGATGGTTGTTGTGGGTTTTTTGGGTTGTTTGGCCGTGTTCTGGAGGTTTTTCTTCCTAACATTTCACCAGTCGCTGTGGCTGGCATCTTCAGAGGACAGGAGTTACAACTCTGTCTTTATCATGACAGCCTAGAGAAAGATTCCACTTCTCCCCCATTGATCTTCATAACTATATACAGTAGCCATGATTTCATCTGAAGGACTTGTAGGAAAGACCAAAATCTTTACCTAACCTGATAGCAATCAACTCTGATCAGTTATTGTCCATAAAACTAATTGCCACTCCTCAGCAATATGTTGAGTCCCAGTATGTGAATTGAATTTTATTCAAATTTTAGCCAAAGGCCATTGAAACATTGAATCAATACACAAAACCAATAACAAGTCAATAAAATAGCATCTTCATAGCCATATATAACAAGTTCCAATATAGCTAGAATTTAAAATATATAGTATATATACAAATGACTCTTATGAAATAGAGAGGAACTCTATTTTTATACTGTCATCCTTTAGTGACCTGAGGGGCCTTTGCTAGCCTAAATGGCCTTAGTCACCATATGCTACTCAATGGGGTCTTTATCTGTTTAATTAATCCAAACTTGCCTTAGCTTGATGGCTAGCCGGCCAAATTTGGCCACATTGTAAGTTGTAGAACCTTATCTTCTAGCAACGTCTGTAGCTTTCCCAAATCTGTTTGTAAATGTTGCAGTCCAAGAGTACATTCTCCAAGGTCTCTTCCTTCCCCGCATACACACAGACAATTCAAATATGGTATTTTCTTATATCTGCCCTCCAAGATGGCAGAAGGCAACATGTCCATACGGATTAGCATAAACGCCCTTCTACTTTCAGAATTTTCAAGTTCGCTTACGTAAGGCATTTATGTGTTTCTATTGATACCGATGATATCAGATCATGCTGCCTTTCTATGTCTAAGATCCTTTGTTTGATCAGAGTTTTGCCTTGGTCATAACTCATAGACATCAGACACTGATGTGGGAATCCGTAGTACTCCAATTTGTTCTCCAACAGTTCCATCCACGGGGAGACAGTGTTGTCCTTTAATATCAAATGGGCGAGCCCAGAGTTAGTGTGGTTTAATTTTAACCAGTATGACAGGACAATTATCAAAGTCTAGCCTCTGTAGTTACTAGTCCTGTTTCCAGACGAACCATTGCATTTGATGCATTGGTTGGCAGCAATAGTATTGGCTTTTAAAAATTTAGTTTGAAGCTTTTCCATCCTGGGTCTGTTTCCTACAAAGGAGCACAAAGATTTTGCCATAAATAGTTTGATGGCTGCTGTCATATTTCGCCCCCCTTTGGTCCAAAAGAATTTTTGTATTGCACTAGCACTTTTTTGTGCATTAGATACCACATACTTTATATGCAAGGTTTTCTTCCCATTTGCCTGAAAAATAACACCCAAATATTTGTATTGTTGTACCTGTTCAATGTGGACTTGATTTAAATACCAGGTATGCCTCTTTGGTCTATTAGCAAAGGATATGACCTTTGTTTTATCATAATTTATCTCCAATTGGTATTGTTGACAATATTTAGAAAGTGTTCTTTTAAGTCCTATCGGTGTCCTTGAGAGAAGCACGGTATCGCCCACATTCAACAGTGTAGCAATATGTTTACTTGCCAGTTATTTAGGGGGATGATGTTCTGGAAGTTTTAAATGAGTTGCTAGATCATTTATATAAAGGTTGAATAACAGGGGAGCAAATATACATCCCTGTTTTTGCCCCTTTCTCAGTCTTAATAGGAGCTGTAAGATGGACTTGTGAGTTGGTTTTAACTCATATTGTAGTATTTTTATGTAGAGCTCTAATCAAAAATAAGAGGTGTTTGTCAATAGTAGAACCTCTTAATTTAGCTCATAGAATATTCCTTGAGATTGAATCAAAGGTGGCTCTAAAGTCAATAAAAGTTGCATCCTAGTCTCAACAGTGTGTGAACAAAACAACACTAATCAGATGCAAAGGTGGGGCCGGGAATCTGACAGAATCCCTCAGACGGTTATGCTGCAGGTGGAGAGTGGTCTTAAAAGGTGCTACCTTCCTGAGGATTTGGATAGTGGCATAAAATCAGTAACAGATGCCTGCGATGCCATGAACAGTCCAAGTAATTTCAACTTAAGTTCATGCCAAAAGTGCGAGGGAAGTCTTTGTAGAGTTTGGTAATCCTTTCATGGAAGTTGGTCAAGACCTTGTTAGTGGCAGCAGCATCACAGAAGAGATGTTGAAATGATAGCCTCTCCTGTGAGAACTGGTTAAAAGAAAAGACTGTACAATTTGTTTGCAAAAAAACCCCAACTTGCTTATCAGAGCTTATACACACACTTCAAGTGTGTAAATTTCCAGGATGGCAACCAAGACGAACTGAAAGTGTATGTTTTGCCCACGAATGGAAACAGTCAGAGGCATCCCAGCACTCTCAACCCACCTGTGGAAGAAAATTCTGGTAGTTGCTGTATTTTGTATTTTCAATAATGGGAGCAAGGAAATAAACCATTGTATACTTTTCTGTACTATCTGTCTTCGGCATTCTTTAATACAGCTTAAAACTTGTGTTACATTACTGCCATCTGATGTAGTCATGTCTGTCATCTCCTTTCATGCTCCCATCTTGAGACCACAGCTAAAGTCAAACTCTGTGACTTCAGCATCAAGCCATCTTTCCCAATCCACACCATCTATTTTATTTATCAACCTTATGTGTTCACTACTTCTCACTATTTTATGTTGTTTTTGTTGGCCTCAATAATAATATGGTTTGACTGCATTCTGTGGATTGATACACCATGGAATGACTGCTTTGTACTTCCTCTCTGCCCATGGTCTCAGCCCTGAGAGTGGAGGGAAGGGCTGTCCACAAGAACTCTATCTAGACCCGGGGAGAGTTTCTGATGATGACTTTCTCTTGCCTTGATAAAATACAAACAAGTGGATCCTGCAACAGAATATTGTCACATGGAATACTTCTGTTTCAGCCAGCCAGCCATGCCTTAATGGCTCCATTCTATTCCATTTCCATTGGTTTTCAACTCCCCACTCCCCCAGGTCTGGCAGAATTATATGGATAATGAGCATGTTCAGTCCTCAGGTTCTTTAGGGGTTCCTTCCCTTTTACTGAGGCTTTTTCCCTCCTAAGAATTCAGACAACCACCACCTCTGTGAACACTGACCTTTTCCAACCCTACAGACTCCTTCTTGTCCATGCCTGCATTCAAACAGAGGTTAAATCTTCATCTGGCAGGAATGCTTTAGCTGCAGAGTTCCTGGACACAGAGACATTTGGGTCCCCTTCCAGCTGTATAACTCTATGTTTGTATGATTCAGACTTGTGAATAGGGCTTGGAAAAGGTTAAAAGGACAAAATTACACTTGCAGATGCTATTGTCATGGGAAGTCATAATGCTTGGGCAGAATTCTGTATCTTCAGAGAAGGTAATAATGCCACAGTGTTTGATAGGCAAGGGAAAAAAACCATCATGGAAAATTCTAATATACATTTATTTATTTATTTATTTATTTATTTATTTATTTATTTGTTTGTTTGTTTGTTTGTTTATTTATTTGTTTGTTTGTTTGTTTGTTTGTTTGTTTGTTTGTTTGTTTATCCATTCGACTTGTATGCCACCCGCACTCCACAAGAGTCTCCGGGTGGCTTCCAACATCAATTAAAACAAATCAATTAAACACACTAAAAACCAATACAGTTAAAACAAAAACAAAAACAATCTACAAAAACAATCTAGATCCATAACTATCAATTAAAATTAAAATTAAAACCTTCAATTAAACCTTCAATTAAAAAACTTCCAGAACAGGAAAGTTTTAATCTGGCACCGAAATGTCAGTAACGTCGGCACCAGTCGGATGTCGTTTGGGAGGGCATTCCAAAGACCAGGGGCAGATGCCGAAAAGGCCCTCCACCTACAGCCCATCCCTCTCACCTCACTGAGGGACGGCTCTTTCAGGAGGGCCTTCTGGCTACATCTCAGTGGCCGGGTAGTTTCATATGGAAGGAGGCGGTTCTTCGGGTATCCAGGGCCCAAGCCGTTTATATGTCAAGACAAGGACTTTGAATTGGGCCTGGGCAACAACTGGTAGCCAGTGTAACCTGGCCAGAATCGGCTGAATATGGTCTCTCATGGCTCCTCCACTCACCAGTTGCGCAGCTCGATTCTGAACTAGCTGTAGTTGCCGGATCATCTTCAAAGGCAGCCTCATGTAAAGCGCATTGCAGTAGTCTAAATGGGTTGTTACCAGTGCATGTGTGACTGTCATGAGGCTCCATTCGTCCAGGTAGGGCTGCAGCTGGAACAGTTTCCACAGTTGTAGGAAGGCACCCCTGGCCACTGAGTCCACCTGGGCTTCCAGGGCCAGACCAGGGTCCAGGAGCACCCCCAGGCTGCGGACCCTGTCTTTCAGAGGAGTGAAACCCCATTCAAATGGCCCTTTAAACTTCTTGACAAACCACCCGCTAACAGCACTTCAGTCTTGTTTGGACTAAGCTTCAATTTATTAACCCCCATAAAGTCCATTATCAGGTCCAGACACAAGTTCAGTTTAGAGACTGCCTCACCTGGATTGGTGGAAAATGAGAGGTAGAGCTGAGTGTCATCAGCATATTGCTGACTCCTCAGCCCAAACCTCCTGATGACCTCTCCCAACGGTTTCATGTAGATGTTGAACAGCATGGGGGACAATATTGAGCCCTGAGGAACCCCATGGCATAACCGCCATGGGGCTGAGCCATTGTCCCCCAGCACCACCTTCTGGACACAATCAGACAGAAAGGAGCGGAACCACCGTAAAATGGTGCCCCCAACTCCCAACCCAGCTAATCTATCCAGAAAGGCACCATGGTTGATGGTGTCGAACACTGCTGAGAGATCCAGGAATATCAACATGGTCACACTCCTCCTGTCTCCCTCCCGGCAAAGGTCATCATACAGGCTGACCAAAGCAGTCTCCATGCCGAAACCTGACCTGAAACCTGATTGAAATGGATCTAGAAAATCCATTTCATCCAGCAGCGCCTGGAGTTGCTCGGCCACCACCTGCTCCAACACCTTGCCCAAATAAGGGAGATTCAGCACTGGCCGATAGTTAGCCACTGGGCCTGGGTCCAGATTAGGCTTTTTAAGGAGTGGTTGAATCACTGTCTCTTTTAAGGCGGTAGGGACCACTCCCTCTCTCGAGGAGGCGTTGACGGCTTCCTGGACCCATGTACGAATCCACCTGGCAGATTTCCCAATTAGCCAAGATGGGCAAGGGTCGAGAGGAGTGGTGGTAAACCAGACAGATCCAAGCACCCAGTCCACATCCTCAGGTCTCAATAACTGAAATTCATCAATTAAAATTTGACCTAAGCCTGGCACACTGGACACATTCTCTGATTCTGCATCAATGGTGGAGTCACAATACACTTCAATTTTATACCCACAAAGTCCAATTATAAGTGATAATCTAGCTATTCTTTAGTAGTTTGGCTTCCATGTATTTGTAGTCCAAGACGTGTGGCTGAGAGAAATAAAAATAAACATAAGGCACAGGCTGCCTCAGGTTGCTAAAATGACACCATTTGGGAACAAATGGAGACAGTCCAAATTTGTCAGCTTTCTATAGATGGAAATGACATGGGGATGATTTGGCTATGACAACCAAAGAAGTTGAAATGTCTCAAAATGTAAAGTGCATGCTATAACATACACTTATATAACAAAAGGTATAAAAATGCACTACTTTATTGGTGGAAAGTGACAAAACTATAGTGATAGTAGTATGAAATAATAAGAATAATAGTAGGAAATAATAGCCATTATCCTCTTGGGCGACTTCCCATGAGCAAAGAGAACAACAGCAGCATCTGTGTCAGATTGGCCCTAATTAAAGATCACTTTTTTTTTTTAATTTTGGAGCACACATGACTTTGCCTCATTGTATACAAGGTACATGCACCCAAAAATTTTAAAAAGGCAGTCTACCTCTGATTATGACATCATTCCATTGTGCAGAATAATGGCTGTCAAGTAATACATGAAAGCAAATAATTCAAACCTGAACTCTCCCTAGATGCAAAATGCCTAAACAAAGGCTATCATACTTTGGACATGTCATGAGAGGACAAGACTCGCTTGAAAAGAGAATAATACTAGAAAAAGAAAAAGACAATGATAGGATGTTTGGGGGTAATTAGTTCATGAGGCTGCCATAAGTCAACAATAGTAAATAATAAACAAATAATTGTAAATAAAGAGGGTGGTAAAGCTTCAGATATTCTTCTATGTACAAACTAAACGGTTGACTGTTGGCATTTAATTTGCCTATTCCTTTTTTTAAAAAAATTCTAATCTGTGTTATTTATGTCAAAAATAAAAACAAAAAACCACAAAAGTATTATGGCACTTTTAAGATTAACAGATGTTTTTCAGTGTGAAATTTGTGGATTACTATCTGCTTCCTTAGATAACATGGATTACAAAGTGATATGAAAATTAATTAAGCAATTAAACAATTTGGACTTTGAACAGATTTAGTAAGATATCTTTCATAGGCGTTTGCACAAGGCATTTAATCTGTATGCAAAAGCAACATTTTACCCACTGACCCCCATATGTATAATGTACTGTATAAGAAACATATTAAAATAGATTTGACTGTGATTCCCTGTTACAGAAAGTACATTCAGAGGTTTCCCTCCTGCCAGCCTCAGCAACCTTCAATGCTACAAAGTCAATTTTAAAAGTATTTTTGCAAGTAGTATAAATCTCATCCAAATTACTTTTTGTTGTTATTATGTAGAATATAAAGCAATATGTACATTCATTTAAATATCTTTTTCTTTTCTACAACATTTCCCCCTTTTTGATACTTGTCAAGTCGCATTAATTTAGATTATCTGTCTATTTGGCCTACAGTCTAAATCCCTATTCCTTATACCTAACCCTTATGCCTAACTATATTAAACCATTCTTACCTATGTTACTCTAGACTTCGAATGAGTATAAAGAATATATAGATTACTGCTACTGATTGTTTCCAAACCAATCTGACTATTGATCTGGATGGGAAGCAATGCCTGTACATTAAATATATATACTAAATACAGTATATAAATCATGAATGAGCTATGTTTATGGCAAATGGTCTTGACAAAAGTTTAGCCAAAGTTATATACAGTGGTGCCCCGCAAAACGATGCTAATTCGTTCCATTGAAATCGCTGTTTTGCGAAAACATAGTCTTGCGAAAAGCGTTTCCCCATTCGAATGCAGTGAAATCTGTTTAATGCTTTCCAATGGGGAAAAATCGTCATTGTCCAGCAAAAATCACCCATAGGGAAGCCATTTTGCGAAGCGCCGATCAGCTGTAAAATCACTGTCTTGTGAAAAACAGACGTGCCGATCAGCTGTAAAAATCATTGTTTTGCGAAAAAACAGTCTGTAAAGCACGGACCAAATCATCGTCCAGCGAAATCCCTCATAGAAAAACAGTTTTGTGAATCACTATAACGATCGCAAAAAGTCATCGTCCTGCGGATTACCCATTTTGCATGAGCTATGTCTGTGACAGATGTTATAGTCAAAAACATTTTTGAGGTCACTATATGACTGCTTTAAGCACAGCAGCCCTTGTGGGGTTTTTGTCCCCCCCCCAGAGCATAGAGAAATTTATGTTTTTTAAAGAAACAGCTCCCAGAATCTCCCAACTATCTTGGCCAGTCTAAAAAAGAATCTTTCCCAAGCTTTGCTTTCCCCTTTTGGACTGCAAGTTTTTTTTTTGCAACTTCCTTCAATTGTCAACAGTCTGGGCTGGTTCTTGCAAATAAGTCAGAGCATCTTGAGTGAGCTAAATTAGTGGCATACAGTAATTTGTTTGGATTCTTGCCACAGGTTGCAGTCGTGCAACTTACTTCTAAGTAATGCTCAAGATCTAGGAAGGAATGAAGGAAGGAAAAGTTGTAAATACGCAGCAACAAAGAAGAAGCACTCTGTGTCCTTCCTCAGTCACTCTGTGTTCTGGTGCCTTTTTTCTTCTCCCTTGCTGCCCATTCCCATATTGAATTAATGACAGCAAGTGCCTAAAATGCTCCTGCTCTCTGGAGCCTCTGGATTAACCTTTCTCATTTTCACGGACAATTTTGCATACCTTCAGGGCAATGTGCTCCGGTTTTCTCTGTCAGTCTCTGTGAAATATTTAAAGGGAAAAAAAGATGGTTGGCTTTGGAAATCTGTTTTTCAAGGAAGAAAAATGGGAACGGGATAGTGCAGCAAATGTAGTCTTGGAAGATGCTGATGTTCTGATTCTGCCCATAGGTTTTAAAAGGGATGGGAGGAATGAGAGGAGATTAAAAGAGGAAAGAGAGAAGATGCAGGAAGCCAGAACCTGCTGGGAACAGCACAAACTTGGGTTCTTAATATTTAGAGCCAGTCTCAGTTGGCTTCATTGTGTTGCACTGTCACCCAAATGAATGTGGACGGTAGCAATCATAGCCACACAGGTTAATGGTACCTGTAAAAGACAGATAAGAAACTCCAACCGGGTGGATAAATGGGCATATGTACTTTGTAACGTGACTCAAAAATGGCTGTTGGGTGCAAGGTGGCCACTACACTTGTTTAATTATATATTTAAAATTACATCTCATCCACAAAAATTTGCATTTACTGTATTATTGTAAATAGTTCTTGGTCTGAAAGACAGTTGTGGTTTTAAAATTGCTAATTGAGATGGCAGTGGAGGTTGAGGAGTGAAGCTGTGTTTACCTTTATTATTGTAGGCCAGCGTAGGCAACCTTTAGCTCCCAAGATGTTTTTGGCCCATAACTCCCATTGGCCCCACCCAGCATGGAATTGGAATGAGGAATTGTGGAAGGTTTACAGTGCAATGTTTTGGAGTAAGCTGTCTCTTTGGTACTCTGGTCTTCTTGTAAATTGCATTGATTCTGAGCCATATGTTGGCTTTGTGGCATGAGGTAGTGTACACCACAGAGAAGATACATTTAAGAGTCCAGACGTCATGTCTGAGCAGCTGGAGTTAGGCTATTATATTGCAAAACAGTTAAGCATGTTTCAGTATTGCTATTGTTTCAGCCAATTTGTTGGAATCTAGGAATTATAAACATGAAAGTCTCTGGTTCAAATCTTTATTCAGTCATAAAATTACAACCTGCCACCCTTATTTTGTCAGCTTCATGAGCTAAAAGGGGGTAAAACTAGTGATCTGCTTTATAGGATGTCTGCCAATGTTTGTGAAACTATTTAGAGAAGGGTTATTTTGAAGATGACATGACTTATGTTCTCAGGGGCTTTCTAACCAGTCATGAGGCTTGCTCCTCCTGGAACCACATTGTTACATGTGTAATATCTCTCTCTCTCTCTCTCTCTCTCTCTCTCTCTCTCTCTCTCTCTCTCTCTCTCTCTCTCTGTGTGCGTGTGTGTGTGTGTGTGTGTGTGTTTGCTTTTGTGTTTTCATGCAGTGGAAATATAAGATGATCTCAAGCATCTGTCTTCATATAATTCTATTGGGGAACAATTTGGGAGCCTAAGTCTGTAGTTGATTTGATTATTATGTCTGTAATAATTATTAAAAGATTTCTGTAAAGAGTCAGCAAAGTGTGAAATTTGTAGTAAACTCATGGGATATCACATCATCCTTTTCTAGTTAATATGACTTGCATATGATTTTCCATTTGTATAATTAAAAGCTCTGGAAAGTAATTGTAGTAAAAGTCTGACTCTTGGGACAAAAATAAAGGGGGAAGGTTCTTTTTGATTGCTAATTGAGAATGTAACAGCCTCAGGGACTTGTTAAGATAATGTTACACTGTACTACAGATAAAATGATATTTTATTAAATATATGTAGATATTGATAATTATTTTATGTGCTGCGTAGTTCTTGGGTACAGAGGGTTACTGAATAGATTTAACTAACTCCAAGGCTTGTTTAGTTTTTTTAAAAATGGAAAGAATGTTTTCTAGTAACAGTGTGAGAATATCACTGTTGTTATATAAAATAACACCAATAAAGGTACGTATATGAATTACTGATTGCACTAAGGACTGTCTAGTACAGTATCCTGCTTTTGGCGGTGCAGCCAGCCAACCACCAGTGGAAGCTCCTAAAAAGGTGTTGAACTGACGGCTATCTTATGGTTGATTGTTAGAAGCACAGTATGTTGTCTTAAAGAATAGTATTTAGCTGGCCTGGCTTGTAGCTACTGTTATATCTATAATTAATTACTTAAGGAAATGCCATATGCTTTCAGATTCAGATGAAACACACAGACTGATTTTAATTTCCAGGTATCAGAAGGCTGGAGTCACCCACTGTACTGAAGGCTAGCTATTTAACAAAGACTCTGCATAGGTCAGAGATTCTTAACCTGTGGTCCATGAACCTCCAGGTAATCCATGGATGGGCTTTGATGGGTCTGTGAACTGGGCACAATTTGATTTCCTTGCTTTTACTTTGAAAATGATCTTTGTGGGGGGAAACTGTTTTTAACATGTAGCTATGGATTGTTATCTGTACTTTTTTCCATGTGAATATCCATTTATACAACACATGTATATGTTTTATGTATATGTATGTAGGGAAAGTGTGAAGGCAAGAGGAGAAGGGGACGACAGAGGACGAGATGGTTGGACAGTGTCATCGAAGCTACCAACATGAATCTGACCAAACTCCGGGAGGCAGTGGAAGACAGGAGGGCCTGGTGTGCTCTGGTCCATGGGGTCACAAAGAGTCGGACACGACTAAACAACTAAACAACAACAACATGTATTACATACATTAAAAAGGATTACAGTGCATTCCAAAAAAAGGGGGAGGTGTTAATGAAAGACAGAATCAAGGGAGAACCAGACCATGGGGTCCTTTCCTGGTCATAAATCAATTAGAAAACATACAGAGAATCATTGCTGAGCAATTCTATGATATAGACAGAACCACCGTCCTAGGTGATTGAAGACAATGTTTCTCAGGGTCAGATGTTGAACTAGAATCACTGTCACCCCCAGTCAGCAATGTCAATTATCAGGAATAACTGGAGTAGTAGACCAGCAGCATCTGAGGACTGCAGCCCGGGAGCTACTGATAATAGCTGCAAGCTAGCATCCTCAGAAATCTGGCTGCATAATTTTGCACCAGCTGAAGTTTCTGAACCGTCGTCAAAGGCAGCCCCACACAGAGCATGTTACAGTAATCCAAACGGGATGTAACTAAGGCATGTGTCACTGTAGCCAGATCCGACATCTCAAGGAATGGGCGTAGCTGGCGCACCAGCTTTAGCTGTGCAAATGCACTCCTGGCCACCGCTGAGACTTGGGCATCCAAGCTTAGGGATGAATCCAGGAGTACACCCAAGCTGCGGAGCTGAATCTCCAGGGAGAGTGTAACCCCATCCAGCACAAGTAATATCTCTATTCCCTCATCTACCTTCCGACTAACCAGGAGCACCTTACTCTTGCCTGGATTAAGTTTCAGTTTGTTTGCCTTCATCCAGCCCATTACTGATGCCACACACTGGTTTAGAGTCAAGACAGCTTCCCTGGAATTAGGTGGAAAGGAGAGATATAGTTGAGTGTCATCCACATACTGGTGACGTCGAACTCCAAAATTCCATACAACCTCTCCCAGCGGTTTCATTTAGATTTTAAAAAGGTGACAGAACCCTGAGGAATGTCACAGGCCAATGGCCAGGGCGTTGAGCAGTTGTCACCCAGCACCACCTTCTGAGTTCTCCCCTCCAGGAAAGACTGGAGCCACTATAAAACCGTGCCTCTGAGTCCCATCCCAGAGAGATGGCCGAGAAGGATACCGTGGTCGGTGGTATTGAAAGCCAGTGCGAGGTCCAGCAGAACCACCAGGGACACACTCCCCCTGTCTAATTTCCGGTGTGGGTCATCCACCAAAGTGACCAAAGCTATCTGTGTCCCATAGCTAGGCCTGAAACCAGATTGAAATAGACAGTAATATACAGCAGCTCACTCATTTAAGCTGTGAATTTATTGTTTTTTTCCCCTTGTGGCTTTGAATGATTTCAAAGGACGTTTTACCCAGTTTACTCATGAATAATTTTACACAGTTTATGGATCCACATGATTCCATATGATTTTTAAATGTTATCCTCCCTAAACCACTGTCAGATCATAGATCCTATTTGCATCCACGGACTACACCACAGAAATCATGGGTCCTTCAGTGCATGGCTTTGCAGTGGTACCAAAACATGGAGATAATGCACGGATCCTCATAGATCCACATGATTTTTACATAGGATCATTTCCAAACCACTGTCCAATCATAGGCCCCATCTAGGCCCTCACACTAAAACACAGAAATTGTGGGTCCTTCAGTTGTGCAAAAACATGGATCGGATGCACATATCCTCATGGATCCACATTATTTTTACATAGGATCACCCCCAAAACCCAAATCATAGGGCCCATCTGTAACCACAGACTACACCACAGAAAACATGGGTTTCCCAGCACATGGCTTTGCAGTGGTGCAAAAACTTGGATTTGATGCACAGATCCTCATTGATCCACATTGTTTTTATATAGGATCATCTCCAAGCCACTGTTCAGTCATAGGCCCCATTTGTGCCCATTGATTACAGCACAGAAAGCATGGGGCCCTGAGCGCATGGCTTTGTAGTGGTGAAAAAACACCTATCCAAGGCACAGACAATAACAACCTTAGAACTGTATAACTGGAGGAGACCCTACAGACCATCAAGACTCCCAACCTCTGGCTTCACTGCCAGAGACTTAAAAAGGAGATGGAGTTGAGTGTCATCAGCACACAGGTGGTGCCAGATCACAGAATTCTGGACAGCCTCTTTCAGGTTTTTCATGTATGTGTCAAATAGTGTGGGGAATCATGGAACCCTGGGGAACTCCACAGACTAATGGTCAAGATGTTGAACATGAGTCCCTCAGTGCCACTACCATTTAAAATGACAATGTGCAAGGGAAAATCCCAGAAGCTGAGTCCTTTAAAAAATAAATAAATCAGCTAACCATTTCTCATCCAAACACAAAGCAGTTGTCAGAGTTGTTTTTTACCAAGTGTGAATGCTAGTAAGCAGAAGAAGGTACCGTATTCTATAGACCATCTTGACTGCTGCCATTGGTTTTGTCAACGTTCAGGCTGCCCTTTGCTATGTAAAGCTTGCCGTCCTTTTTCTTGCTGGCAACACGGGCATGACAATTTCCAGCAATTCTTGGCCATTTCCTGGCTTTTTTAATCCTGGGTATAGAAACACAATATTCCACATTCATAAACCAGATATTTAAAAAGGATATGCAGTTCCAGTTCCAAGGGGGGAAACTGATACTCCACCACAGACATAATCAAATGGTGACTCAAAATGGAAAGCATTTTTCTGCCTGCTGGCTGACATCTTGTTGCTTAATGTAGTAATCCACAACTAGAGTAGGCCAACTGAATTACAGTACTGGGGATTTGTTGAGTCAACTCCTCTATAATTTCCATTGATTCAAATCTGTCTGCTCTAGTTTATTGTATGCTATGCAGTGGGATTTCACCAATGAGACAGTTTACTTGCTAGGTTACTGAAAGGACTGGTAGGTGGAGTGACCTTGGTTAACCATTTAACATATAATAGAACTGTATTTATGGCTAAGATCTGTTATCATAGGCTCTTGTCAGTTACTTTTTCAATTTGTTCTTAGGTTCCTTATTTTCTGAAAAGGTTTTCTATTTTTCTTATTTGCCTCTATTTTAAATTAATGTCATTGTGGCCATAAGAAGTAAAGTAATTATTGAGGACTAAATGTTCCAATAACCTTGGCATTAGGGTTCCAGCTGAAACTAAGAAGCAACAGCAGGGAAATAAATGCACAGAGATGGCATGAATATCACAAAGAATAAGTGATTTTGTATAGGATCTTTGATTTTGTACTAATTTTTCAGTGTTTGCAGTCTTCTGCCTTGTTATATATGCTTTAAAAATGAGTTCTCCCGTTTCTACATATCTCCCTAACATTAAGTAATTTATTTTAGCATCTAATTACTTGGATGCTTTCCTCCTCTCCCCACTTTTGATTTTTCAGCAGGTAACTGCTTTCTTTTGGGACACATTCCCTTTTACTCCTTTTGAAAGCCGAACATTTTCATAACTATACATTTCTTTAAAAAGGAAATGGGGAAACCCATAGCATTACTGTTTTCACCCTTCTACATCAGTGTCCGGTGTAGTAGTATGTACCTAGTGGGATTCCACAATTGTTATTTTAATTTAAGTCAGCCTTTCCCCAAACTGTTGCCCAAATCAGCTGCATTGGACTACAACTGCTATCATATAGAGTCAATATGGGGAGGATGGGAATTATAGTCCAACAGATTTGGAGGGCATGATACGAAGAAAGGCAGATCTGGGCCAGACATGGTGTTAGGCAAATTTAAGCAAATACCTCAGCCAATGTATTCAGGGTTGGGCAAGGAATAGTAGCAACCTCTAGGCCATTTCTTGGGAAACCATTTAGCTATTCTCCTTTCTTGGAGGATGGAACGTTGCGTGTCATATAGCCCATCCTGTACTCCTTTAAACTAATCCAGTACACCCACATGTGCTGTTAGAGAATGCTATCCTGTTGTCAATGGGGAATTAAGAATTAACTGTGATTCCTATCAGTTTATGTGCATGCAGTGAAAGCAGGTGCTATCTTATCCTGTATCTCAGGCAGCAAAATATTTTGGGCTGGCTAGGCTCTTTGCAGCCATTTATTTTAGCACAATCCATCTTTATTTACAGATTGATTCTTACATACTGCTTACGTGAGCTGAACAATGTTTATAAAAGCATAATTGCTTTTTAAAGAAAATCTGATTTAAGAACCTTGAGAACATTACTTCTTTCAGTTTTCCATTATAATCGACAATATGAAGGTGTTATTTCTAGGTGGAGAAAGGAACGGATTTGTCATTTTGAAAAAAATATTGAGGCAGCTATCTTGCCTATAGGAGTAAAAAAAACAAGAAATCCATGCTTAAGCTGTGTAATACAAATCTTGACATGATTTGGTGTCTGCTGAAATAGGGGTTCATAAATCCACTCTGTTGCTTTTATTTAGTTACATCTCCTCATGGAAACGATCTAGGTAACAAACATACAATTTCATCCATAGGCACCCGCATTAACCATTTAAACCAGTGATTTTGCAACAAATTTCTGTGGGTCGATGTTTTAAGGAAATATTCCCAGACAAGCAAAGAGCACATTCCAAATTCTTATTAACAGTGAAAAAGAGATGTATTTTGAAAAATTGGGTATCCTCAATGGAAGTTTTAAAGATAATTCCTCTTTAATTTTTTTTAACACTTGCAACAATTTTTAATAATTTAAAGGAATTGAGGTCCTCTTTAAGACATCAGCTTGCTACTCTTTCTTTTGATATTGTTATTTCCCTTTCATATGGACTCTTGTCACTTCAAACGTTCAGAGGTCCCTCTTCTTTTCTTTTGCTTTACAATACACACTAGGAGAGCCGACCTCACCCCTCCCCCCCCTTTTTTTTTTGCATATTTGTCCTATTGATCTGGGCCATTTTGTAGTTGACCAGATTTAAAACACTACAGTATTTAGGATCCCTGCAGTGCCATTTTATTTATTTGGACCATGCTCATGCCACAGGCAAATAACTACCTGAGTTTCTTTTAATTACACAATATAGCTGCATTTACTTCAGGTTCTTTTTGACTGATGCTATAAGGCAATTGTAACCATGGATGATGGGATTAAGTACCTCTTGAAGTGACTTTAGCATCTTGTGGGAACAAAGGCAAAGAAGAGAACACTTAGCCCTTTTTTGAGTAAGTAGCTTTTTCCTTCCACTAGCATATAAAGGAAATACAATTAACATTATCCCCAGAGGTAAATTGAAATGTACATGCAGACAAGAGCTGCTCTTGACTTCAATTAGACATGATCTGAGATATTTTAGCCATTGGTGAGGGCTAATTCACTAAGAAACAATTTATCAGAACAAAATGATTAACATGTTAGACCGATAACTGGGATTATTAGTGAGCAGCAATCAGTTTATTCTACAATTGTATCAATAAAATGCTGAAAGGCAGTTTTGAATAGCCTGATTCTTTCATCACTCAGTTGTGCATGCTCAGGACTTGTTGGTATTCTCAACAATGTAGATCTTTTTACTACAGAAAATTATTATGTAGATTATAGAGTCTTCTAATTTACTATCAGTGGTGAACTCTGAAAATCTGGGTGCAAGCGGTTGGGAATGAAATAATATTTCTTGTATTCAAGGACTGTAGTTTCTAGGCACTTACCACTGACTGACAGAAGTAGAAAGTATTACACAAAAGCAGCAAACCTGTAGTATGCCAAACCAAGGAAACATTCCTACTAGTGACAGAATTCAACTTTACTTGGCCGATAATTTTGGGCATTGGACTGCAGAGTTTTGGTGTGTGTCAAAACAGCTTAAACCCTTATTGTGGAGATGAAGCATCATGTATGTTTATTTAGAAACAAGCACAAACATGGAAGACAAAAAGGAACAGAAACTGGCGCAAAGGAAATGCAAGGAATAACAAGAGAAACAGTTCAGAATGTTGGGAACCTCTTTATTCATCACTTTCCATTTCATCTCATTTCTGTCCTATCTTGCCACCAGTGACTCTTGTATTCCTGATCACCATGTATGAGTGTGAGCTCTGGGGAATAAAGAAAATTGCCAGGAAAAATACTGATTCATTTTGAGGAGAGCTTTGTGGATTCCCTGGACTTCCAGAAAGAGGAGGAAGTGGGTCCTAGAGAAAGTCAAGTCTGAAGTGTCTCTAGAAGCAAAAATGATGAAACTGAGGCTGTCATATTTTGAACACGATCTGATATGACTAGATTCTCCGGAAAATACTGTACTATAATGTTGGGAAATATTGAGGACAACAGGGAAAGAGGAAGACTAAATATGAGATGTATTGGCTTCCTAAAGAAAGTCAGAAAGTTGAGCAGAGCTGTTGAGGACAAAACATTTTGGAGATAACTCATTCATAGGGTTGCCATAAGTCGGAGGTGCCTTGACATAACAACAACAAAGGATGCAAAGCGGTACATAGCTAATAAAGACTAGTATAAAAAAAATTAAATTGAGTGAACCAAATAACTAGCTAAATAGGCATTTGAACTACTGAGTGAAAACTAATATAAAGGGGTACTGAAGGACGATTGGAACATTGCAGAGAAAGTAAGTGAATGGTCTTGAAGATGTGACTCATATATTTTTGCCTGACCTGGTATTTTCAGGAAGCTAGTCTAAGAAACTGAGGCAAATAGTGGAAGACAAAAATTGATGTTTTGGATAATATCAACAAATTGAAAACAAAGAAATGTTGGCGACCAGCTGGTCTCCATCCTTGATAACTCAAATATGAAAGTTTACTTTTTCTAACAAAGATATGAAGGTGCTTGTAAGGCTGGCCTCTTTTAACAGTTTGGAGAGCTAGAAGTAATACCATTTTACACTCTCAGGACAAATAAAGAAACCACAAATTGAACATCTTTTTGGTTAGCTCCCATCATAGTTACAATTTTAAAAAAATAGCCATGTTCACTTGCTGGTCCCAAGCACTGTAGCACTGAATCAGTGAGATTTACACAAGTGTTGATTCATCACTCTGTTGGGACTAGTAACTGGATTTAGATCTAATACATTATTTTCTTATTGGTCACTAAATTTTTGCACTTTTTAATTGTGTGTTTTTAAAGTCAAATGCTAAAAGCCACTGTCCTGTCATACAAAACACACCAAAGTGGTGGGACTACACATGTGTAATAAATATAAAATTACCTGAATCAATTAACATTACAAAATAAATATGTTATTTGTTTTATTAAATTGCAGTGTAATATGAACAGTAGAAATTGTGGTATTGTGACTAAACCTAAGTAGTACTAGCTGTTGATGGAATATTGATTATTTATTTAAAATATTTTCCCCACCTTTCTCCTTAAAAAGGCAGAGAAGGAAAGGCCTCTCCCATATCTCCACCAAACACATCTGTGAATCTGGTGGAACCAAGATAAAAGTCTCCCCTAATAATCTTAACACCTGGGCAGGTTCATAAGGGGAGACACTATTCTTGACATAGCATGGATCTAAGCTGTTTAGGGTTTTATATTCAGCATTTTGAATTGTGCCTGGAACCAGATAAGCAGCCAGTGGAACTGCCGTAACTGAGTGAGCAAGGGGAGGAGTGGGTGACATGATCCCTGTAACAGACCCAGTTAACAATCTGTCCCCAGTGTTTTGGATCCACTGAAGTTTCTGAATACTTTCCAAAGGCAATCTCATGTATGGTAATTCAGCTGGGATGTAACTAAGACATTTGGCATTGTGGCTAGATCAGACCTCTCCAGGAATGGGTGCTGGCGTTGCACTAGTTTTAACTATGGAAATACGGTACATATATATATATATGATCTTGGAATGTATCTCCTGGGGAAAATCAGTAAGCAATACACCAATATAACATGGCAGTACATCTGGGAGTACTAAACTGTAGAGGCAGAACCTGTCCCTTGAAGGTACAAATTTAAATGGTGAATCCTGCATTGGTATTGTGATTGTCTTAGGGGGTGACTACATGGGTATTTGTGTGCTGTTTGGTCTGCTGTGGTGGCCAGCTGGATTGCTTCTTTTGCCAGTAACCAAACAACATAAGTGGCAGCTCAAAACAGCCCACCCCTAGAGTGTTTCTGGTTCCTATTAGGGGCTACTGTTTTTTTAGGTGTGGTTAGGGAACATTTTGGTTCATTTCTCGCATATGTGATTGATGGGATCGAACCAAAGCAAACTTCCTGCTTGAATTTCCCAGCTGGTTTCAGTGCCCCCATATCATTAGTGGTTTAACAAACACCATAATCACTTAATGATATGGAGGCATTGGGAAATTAAAACTTCCTTCCTCTGGCCATCCATGGAGTAGGGGGAGAAGACAAACATGTTTTAAGCCAGTGTTCAAGTACTATAGTTTTTTGAGGGGGAGAAATGAAATCTTCCTTCTGGAAGTGGGAGGAGACAGGAGGGGCAAGAAGGTCCATGAATTAGCTAAATTGATTGGAAGAAGTTGGTCTGCTTTGAACAGTAAATATAAGACAACATATTATAGGTTCTTTCTTAATATATTAGCTTTAAAAAAATCTTATTACCTGATGTTTTCAATAAAGATAGATTTTCTTATCTGAGCATTGATATATATGGGTTCCTATATTTCAGAAATCAGAGGAGGTCCCAAAAGAAGACAAAACTTTCCAAAGAGTTGAAGCTATATCTTCACAAGCAATAATACTCAGACTAAGATCTCAATTCACACTCAAAATATGGACCCATTGATGTACACTCCTTTACTTAATAAAAAAATGCTACAGATTAGTGGTTAGGGATGGGACTTTTGTAATTTTTTTTTGTCACAGCACCCAGATGTCTGCTGAAACTGCCCCAGCCAGAATTCCCAAGACTTTAGCAGCCCTTTAAGTCCTCTCCAGTGTTTGATATACAGTGGTGCCTCGCAAGACGAACGCCTTGCAGGACGAAAAATCCACAAGATGAAACCGTTTTGCGATCGTGTTGGTGACTCACATGATGGCTTCTTCTATGGCTGTGCTTCGCAAGACAATTTTTTTTGCAAGACCAATGCCTTGCAAGACGAAAATAATTCATTCGTCTTGCGAAGTTTCCCATAGGAATGCATTGCAATACATTCTTATGGCAAGCTGCTTTTTGCAAGACGAAAATTTCGCAAGACAGTGCTACTCGCGGAACAAATTTCTTTTGTCTTGTGAGGCACCACTGTAACTTAAAGCTGCTGCCTAAATGATAAAATATCCCTGTTTCTCAGTTCTGATGCTGTCCACAAAGGAGGAACTGGCTGGGCAGGACTAGGGTTGCAAAGCATTAGGGGAATTGTAGTTTCCTAAGAGGCACCTTGTAATGAGTGGAATGGGCAGGGAGACTGAAATCTAATGTTCCATCCCTAACAACGGTTCAGATTTATGTGGAATGTGGCTGTGGTGCTATGGATACTAAATCATTAGTGATGTGGATAAACTGAAATAAAACATAGCTCACTAATGTCAAACCAGTACCAATTACAAATTTGTCGCACAGCAGTGCCCACAGTTGTGTACAGTGGTGGCTCGCAAGACGAGCGCTTCGTTTAACGAAGAAATCGCATAACGAAGAAGTTTTGTGATCGCAATGATCGCAAAACGATGTTTCCTATGGGGTTTTTTCACTTTGCGATGATCGGTTACCTGCTTCGCTAACCGATTATCGCAAAATGAAGATTTTCGCACAGCTGATCAGCGGTTTCAAAATGGCCACCGGGTAAAAAAAATGGCCGCCCACTGTTTTCTGGGATGGATTCCTCGCTGCACAGGCAGCAAAAATGGCTGCGCTATGGAAGATCTTCGCTGGATGGTGAGTTTCAAGCCCATAGGAACGCATTAATCGGGTTTTAATGCATTTCTATGGGCTTTTTAAAATCGCTTTACGATGTTTTCGTTCTACAGCGATTTTGCTGCAACGAATTAACATCGTAATGCGAGGCACCACTGTAATCTTTACTTGTCCAGTCCAATTGATCCATTTTTGAAGGTGAGGGTAGGAATTATTTAGTCATAGTTTTAGATAAGTGGAGTTTGTTTTCATTCCCTCTAGGGAAATGGAGCTCACCTCTTGTTTACTTGGGGTAGAAGTTAAAAATTTTTAAAAACCAACTTAAGACCTGGTTATTCAGACAGGCATTCCCTCCAGGCACTACTTGATTTTCTTCTTCCCATTTTGAACTATTGTTTTCATTGTACAGTATATTGCTATAAAACTGTTACTATATATTGACTGTTTTTATCTTGTTTGTTGTGAGCTGCCCAGAGTAGACAATGTCTATATGGGCGGCATATAAGCGCAATAAACAAACAAACAAACAAACAAACAAACATAGAAGAATATATCAAAGTGCTCCTGTTTTGAGTGAACACTGGGGAGAGTTGATCTTTGTTCTCAGTTTGCTTGCAGCTAGGAATATGACTTTAACATGTTTTTCTTCAAAATGAAACTTTATCTCTCTCTTGGTGATAGTGATATATATATCACATGTTCTCAGCCCTCTGAGTCACAGTAAGGCTGCAGTGGGAAACACTTAATGAAATTCCTGTCTGTTCTGGCAGATGGTACACCATAGTTGGGAGTAATGGGAGCTATAGTCTAGCAACATGTTTCTCACCCTGAATTAAAAATATAAAAAAAAAAACACTTGCAAACATTTTAGAAAAAGAAGACCAAGCACTGCTGGAAGATTGATCCGTACCTTCTCTTTTTGTAGGAGGTGCGCCCTTCTGCCTGTACCTGTTCCTAAGCTTGATTACTGCTTGACACGTTCACACAGCTATATACCCCGGAGAGCTGTTCTCTATGTGCCTGCAGATGATGAGAGGAAGATGCAAAAAATTCCATCACTCAATGTGGATTGTGCAGTGCTGGATTGTGAAGATGGTGTTGCTCTCAATAGGAAGGTAAGTGGTGCATTCTCCCTCGGGTTATGTGTAACAGTTATGCTACTGTAAGTTATACTATGATACAGTGAAAGCAAGCCTGGCATGCCACAGTATGCCCTGCCCGTCACTTAGCTTCCTTTACAAATACTGCTAGAATTTAAAGCACGAGCAGTCTGTGCAAATGTGTGTCTATTGGAATGTGCCTGTTTTGCCACCTATCCAAAGTTTGGAAATATTACTTGACCACAGCTGCTAGAATTCCCCCCGTGCAGAATGGCCATGGGCTGTGCTAGCTTAGATATTCTGTAAATTATAGTTTAAGAGTAATATTCCGAATCTCTTCCCTGACTTGCAATAATGCTAAAGTGCAGGAGAACTCTAATCAGGAGAGTTTTTCTCCCACTATTATACAACATCCTCTCCTTTCTAGTGTTTGCTCTGATGTTCTGTTGGTACAGATTACCAGGAAGCTACAAGGATCACTGCCAGGGGTTCCAGGCTTTCAGAGGTGCCATTGCGGTAGATCAGAAGCCTCACCATGAGGTGGTGGTGGTGGGGTCCTTCATGCACTTGTTGTACATTTTCATTCAATTTCAGTGGATGGAAAAAAAGACAGTATTCTGATAGCCTTGTGGACTATCCTCAGCCATTAAGCAACAACCCCAGTGGTGGATCTTGTTCACATTCAAGGTTGTGTGTGTGTGTGTGTGTGTGTGTGTGTGTGTGTGTGTTTGTTTGTTTGTTTATTTATTTATTTATTTATTTATTTATTAGGCTGTCTTTCTCCTTTTAAGTGCTTGAAGAGTTTCCAATCTCTCTCTCTCTCTCTCTCTCTCTCACTCACTCTCTCTCTCTCTCTCTCTCTCTCTCTCACACACACACACACACACACACACACACACACACACCTCTGTATGTGTAGTGTTGGGTGGGTGAGGTGTGCAAGTGTGTTTTGAGTGGGCCGTCTCTTGTGACACACCTGTCGCCAACTCTGTTCCTTTTCCCTTGCATTCTACTACCCAGAACAGAAACAGTGTTTTTGCCTACCCTAGTGCACATCCCAACATGTTAGTTTGAAAATGTGCAGAAAGTTGTTAGGCTTTTTTTAAAAACATGAACAAGAATTCAAATGTTTAAATTCCTGCAGCCAGAAGTGGCATATATGCAACATCAGTGATATCTGTGTAGTTTGCCTTCTCTTGCATTTTTATTGGATCAATTCAGAAAAGACAGGGATTCCCAAAACAGAGGTTACACAAATAGTTTGGAAGCACCCATAGTTATAGTAAGTAGGACTTGGGAAAATCTCCGTATCCAAACCCAGTAATCTAACACTTGTCCAAGGATAGACTTCCAAGACAGTATGTTTAAAATTTGAAATAAGATAGAGAAGGTCTTCACCAAAGCAGAAGCCCCAAAGAAATGAACTGGTGATAGCAAGGATGTATCATAGCGCTACAAGGGTCACCGAGATATGTTTTGGGTACTTACAGGTGAGACTTCATGATGTTTTGCAGCTTTTGTTGCTCACGTAACTTGTGAGTAACTCTGCTGGGAGGTAAAAATGTCTATGACTATATAGAAATATGCACAATATGATTATGTAGCTGCTTATACTGTACTAAAATAGTTCTGATTCAACTGAGAGATTTTTAAAGCCTAGCTACTATATTGTTGTGATATTTGTTAAGTGCTTAATGCTTGAAACACTACTAAGTTTTCATAGCTCAATTCTGAAATATAAAATTAAACTTTTAAAGTTACAGTTAAAGCTTTTTAGATATTCAGTAGATGAAATGCTGTCGCACATATATATATATATATATATATATATATATATATATATATATGCTTGTGTGTGCTTGTTAAATAAAGGAACAAAACAGAGATCCTTCTGGATATTCAGTTTGCCTACTTTGTATGGGGCAAGAAACTTAAAGGATATTCAGAAGAAGAGAATGAATTGTACAGGGTGCAGAACACTCGTCTGTTTCTCTCTGAAATAAATGCTCACAGGGAAAATGTCCATTTTGATGAACAGTGCCGCCTGATTTTTCCTAGAGGTCTATAAAGGTTTGTAAGCCTCTTAGGGAAGATGTTAAAGTGTCAGTCTTTGTCAAGTCAGAAAATGTACGAGTCTCCAATTATTTGAGCCTCCAACTCTCATCAGCCCAGTGATGACAATCTGTGAAGGCTGCAGTCCAAAACTGGATGGCCGAATATCCCCTGCCACAGTATTTGAGGTTTTTGGAAGGTAGACTGTTGAGATAGAGAGACAACAAAGTTTAGCCTTAGATTTATCAGAAACAGTGGTGAAGAACCATTAAGAACATCAGAAGGCTGGTGCTGGAATCCAGTATTCTTTTTCTCATGGTGGCCTAGTAGATGCTACTAAGGAAAGCCGCAGACAGGGTATGAATGCAGTACTCCTTTGCTGCTTCTGTTCCCTGTTACCCAGTTCCATAGTGGTCTACCCAAAGAAGCACACATTGAGATAACTGAATTGGGCAACTGTTTTTGCTATTATTTTTGTATTAATTGGTGCCTACTGTTCTGATTTTAATAATTTTAAATCATCAGTGATTGTTTTATTGGAGCAATGTAACTCATATATAGGCACATCTATTTTATATAAAATAGTTGTACCTCTCTTTTCTCCCTTCCTGCATGAAAATAGCCCTTTCTCCGATTGCACAGTGTGTCCACCTTGATGGATCATGCTTCTTTTCTTCTTCCAAAGTGGATTGAACAGAGACTCTATTGTTCATTCCTTTTAAGTATCAGACTGTAACTCTTTATCCAAAGATTTTCTAGGGCAGTATCTTATGCTATTGTTATACTTCAGTCCTTGAAAGGAACAGAAATAATTCTTTACAGCTCCTTCGTAAGGTCAACATGCCAATATTGCTGTCAGAGTTCTTACTTTGGTATTAAATGAATTACTAGTTGCATCTCCTTGGGCCTTGGAAGTCAAAAGTAGGCAATGTGACATAAGGGCCCAGGTTCTGATGAGCCCAATAAGCTTCAAGTAAATCCTTTTCACAATGAACATGACAAGTTACCTTTCAAATTGTTGTGATCAGTAAGCCAACCACTGTGTAACTAGGTGATTGTAAATGTGCAAGTAGGCCACGTGGGAGACTGGTGACAAAGAAAAGGTTAGCAGAAAGAGTAGCTGGCAACTGAGGGTAAAGCACCATCAGAATGTTGTATATGCATAGGGCTTGCTCAGCTGCTTCCAACCTCAGTCCAGAAATCCATTGTTCACTATTGACAGCCAGGTCCGGTGGATCCTAGCCCAGTGTTCAATAGACGAGGATGGGTTAGCAATTTGAAAATAGAGGATCTGAAACATGCTTGTCAAATTCCAAAGACATCTTTTGGATAGGCCAGTTGCTTCCTTCAGAACAGTTAATGGAGATGTGGGATCTTTTGGAAGGAAAGCTGAGAAACATATTGACCTGTTCTTCTTCGTGGCCTCTGTGAATGCACACAATTAGGTTGTTCTGTGCCTGCGCAGGACGTTTCGGAAGCTTCTAGAGCTTAAAACATGTGATAATGAGATGTTCCCCTGTGGAGTGCATGCTCTGCCCCCCTTCAACATCCTCTCAGTTCTTTTTACTGCCGCTTCGGTAGGATGTACTTTGGAATGCTAGAGCGATAACGCAGCAAGTTATTTCTTCGATCAGCTAATTTCTTATATATATTTCAATCATCTTTTTCTTTAACATTTCCCTGTGTTTATCACCTAAGTTGTCCCCCCATTCACAGTTTTCTCTTCTCTTCCCGCGTTTTTCTTCCCTCCATAATCGCCATTCCCCTCTTCTTCTCCTATTTTTATGCACCCCCCAGGGCCCTTCAAATGGTGCGTCCTTTGCACCAACAAAATACCACTCACAGACGGGCACGATTGCTGTTTATTCTGTCTAGGAAAGCAACATTAGACATGCTAAACTCTATCATAGTAGAATCTACCCAGTCAAGAGGGCGCAACAAATCATCTGTCATTCCTAGCAACAGAGAAGACCGAAAAACTGACATTCTTGGAAGAAGGCTCTATTCCCTCACTTCTTTTATCATGAAGGTAGCTAATTATCAAGCCGCCATGGGCACATATCATCGCCAACTCTGGGACAAAATCCTAACAATTATTCCATCAGCTCTGGATACTACCAAAACAGAAGCCTTCAATATACACACCAAGGCTTCCACCTTGGCCAAACAACAGAGAATAGCTGCCCATCACACAGCAGATGCAGCTTCTAAAGCGATGCCTACCTTGATTGCCCTGAGACATCATGCCTGGTTGAGATCTGCAGGCATCTCTGATGACACCAAAACAAGAACAGAAGACATTCCCTTTGATGCCACCGGCCTTTTCAATGCCAGAACCAATGAGGTCATGGAAAACCTCCATAAAATTCGCAAAACAGCACATTCCTATTCTGCCCAGCAACCCTACCGGTATCAGCGTCCTCAATATGGGAGACAACCTTTCTATCAGCAACAATTCCAATCCTACGAACAACCATATCGATCATTCTGACCACAAGCTCCTGATAGATTATACATGGCACCGTCTACATCTGCAGCCCCTTCCTTTCGGCCTCAACAACCACAAGCTCGTTGATAGCCCTTTCAACGCCAACAAAATAAGGCCAAGCAGTACCCATAGATCTTTTCCCTCTCCATTCCAAACGAGACTCCATCCTTTCATCTCTACTTGGAAAAAAATCACCAATGACAACTGGGTCCTCTTTATTATTCAGAATGGTTACTTCATTGAGTTCTACCGTATCCCACCATCTGGCATTATTCAGACTACCACATACTCATTAGCCCTCTGTGAAGAAGTCTTCCTTCTTCTCCAAAAGCAAGCCATACTCATAGTCCCTTCCTCTGCACCGCATAAAGGATTTTACTCCAGATATTTCACGGTCCCCAAAAAGGATGGAGGACTTTGTCCTATTCTTGATCTCAGGAACCTTAATAAGTTCATTTGACCCAGACGTTTTCGAATGCTAACTCTTGAAACTATCATCCCTCTCCTTTTGCAGGGAGACTGGTTTGTCGTTATCGACCCACTTCATCACAAATGTCTATGATTCTGATTCAACGTCTCATACTAATTCTGCTCCCTTCCATTTGATCTCTCCACAGCACCGAGGACATTTACCAAATGTATGGCACCAGTCGCAGTTTACCTTTGACTCCAAGGCATCACCATCTTCCCGTACATAGACGACTGCCAATAGTCGCTCCTTCTTATTACGATGCAATCAGAGCTACCCAGTTAACACTCAACACTCCAAAACTTGGGTCTCAGGGTAAATCTTGCCAAATCTCATTTAGAACCCTTGCAGACTGCCACCTACATCGGTGCGTACTTTGATTCTATTCAAGCCAGAGCCTTTCTCCTCCAAGAGAGAATCACCAAACTGAAACAAGCCATTCGACCATTCTGACTGTTAGCTTTGGTATCGGCGCATCAAGCCCAGCACCTCTTCGGGCTCATGGCATCTACTACAGCCATTGTTCAACATACAAGGCTCAAAATGAGATCCCTACAATCATGGTACCTATCACTATTCAATCCCATAGCAGACCACCCTTCCAAACATCTCGTAGTAACATCAGAACTTGCCACTCAACTCACCTGGTGGACGTTCCTTCCTCATTTGATGGCAGGCAGACCCTACCAACCTCTATAGCTCTCTATACAAGTCACTACTGACACCAGCCCGTTGGAATGGTGAGTCCACTGTTGACATCACAAGATACATGGTCTGTGGACAAAATGAGAAAAATCACTACACATCAATCATCTCAAACTTTTAGCAATCATCAGAGCCTTCCATGCCTTTCTACCACTCATTGCAGCACAAGCAGTACAGGTAGCTACAGACAACACCACAGCACCGTACCATGTCAACAAACAAGGAGGTACCCAGTCCCTCTTACTTCTGTATCTGGTGATTGAACTTTGGGAATGGTGCTACCTACACCATATTTTTCCACTGGCCATCCATGTTTCCACAGACGACAACTGCCTTGCAGACCGCCTCAGTCGTCTTACCACAGGGACACATGAGTGGGCTCTGAACGACATCTTCAAACTCCTTTGCCGCTGATGGGGTTTCTTGTCCATCAACCTTTTTGCCTCTGAGACAATCACCAAGTGTCAATGGTACTGCTCGCGAGCCAGCATTGACACGAAATCACTCAGAGATGCATTCATGATAGACTGTGCTGGAAAACTTCTTTACCTGTTCCCACCAATTTCTCTCATTCAACGATCTGTCATTCGACTCTGACAATCCCACGCCAATGCTATTCTCATCGCCTCATGGTGGCCACATCAACCATGGTTCACCCATCTGAGATCGATGTCGACCGACATATTCCATCTCCCGTCGATAACCAACTTTCTCACCCAGAACGGGCTGATCCTCCACCCTGACATACACTCTCTGAATCTGACAGTCTGGATAATACTCATGCCATTTGAAATGTCCTAAATTGAGCTTGAAAGCAGTCTACCCAAAAATTATACCAAAACAAATGGAAATCTTTCTTCTACTTCACTCACTCTCGAAACTTACCTGCAATTCCAGTTTCTCTAAGGACCCTACTTACGGTTGTTGTGGGTTTTTCGGGCTCTTTGGCCGTGTTCTGAAGGTTGTTCTTCCTAACATTTCCCCAGTCTCTGAGGCCGGCATCTTCAGAGGACAGCACACTGAAGCTGCCAGCCACAGAGACTGGTGAAACGTTAGGAAGAACAACCTTCAGAACACGACCAAAGAGCCCGAAAAACCCACAACAACCATTAGATCCCGGCCGTGAAACCCTTCGCGAATACATTGACCCTACTTACCTTTATTCTCCATCTCTTTGATCCCGGAAGATCTGATTCTACCTTAAAGGTGCCTATTTCAGCAGTTGTACCCCATCAGCCCTCTCATTCTGAATCAGCAAGACTTTTTTACCACCCAAAGATTCCTCATGGGACTCCAAAATATTCGCCCTCCAAGGCAGCAACTTCTGCCTCAGTGGTCCTTGCAACAGGTCCTCAATACCCTCACTCGACCACCCTTTGATCCAATGGCCACCTGTAATCGCAAGTTGCTTTCTTTAAAGACATTGTTCCTTGTTGCAATAACATCTGCCGAACGTGCAAGTGATTTAGCAGCCCTCAGATTGGATCCACCCTATCTTCAGTTCCATCCAGACAAGGTCACCCTCTATTTTGATGTATCGTTTTTACCCAAAATTGTCTCTGATTTTCATCTTAATCAACCTTCGATTTTGTCAGCTTTATTTCCATCTCCTTCTACGCCCCTCGAGTGCATGCTCCATGTAGACCATCTTGAGCTCTCTAGAGGAAAGGTTAGATGTAAATCTAATTAATAGACAAAGGGCAAATGATGTCCAAATGTGTGTGTGTGTGTCTTTACTGCCTTCCTCCCAGTCTAGGGCCCCAGGCATTGCCATACATCTGTAAGACTTTGTATGGGATGCCAGCAAACCCACTATCAAAATGACACAACATGAAGGTAGTGGTTCATGATGTGATGTGATAGGGATGGGGATGGGGCTTATTAAAAAGAAACTCACAAGAACCCATAATGATCTATACCTTCACTTCACATTTTTGTGCCATGTTGGAGCTGGGAGGAGCCAGATTTGTGATTTTTCGAAGCAGTCCTTTAGGTTCTAAATCTGTAGACTGCAGATAATGTAATGTAAAATAATTTAAATTGAGTAGGAACTGTTTAAGTTGAACTATATTTGATTGTTATCAAGACATTGAGCCATGAAAAAACATGGATGTCTTGAGAGTGCAAAAAATGGTCTGAAACTCAACATCAAAAAAACTAAGATTATGGCCACTGATCCCATCACCTCCTGGGAAATAGAAGGGGAAGATATGGAGGCAGTGAAAGATTTTACCTTCTTGGGCTCCATGATTACTGCAGATGGAGACAGCAGCCACGAAATTAAAAGACGCTTGCTTCTTGGGAGGAAAGCAATGACAAATCTTGACAGCATCTTAAAAAGCAGAGACATCACATTGCCAACAAAAGTCCGAATAGTCAAAGCTATGGTTTTTCCTGTCGTGATGTATGGAAGTGAGAGCTGGACCATAAAGAAAGCAGACCGCCGAAGAATTGATGCCTTTGAATTGTGGTGCTGGAGGAGGCTCTTGAGAATCCCCTGGACTGCAAAGAGAACAAACCTATCAATTCTAAAGGAAATCAACCCTGAGTGCTCACTGGAAGGACAGATCCTGAAGCTGAGGCTCCAGTACTTTGGCCATCGCATGAGAAGAGAAGACTCCCTGGAAAAGACCTTGATGTTGGGAAAGTGTGACGGCAAGAGGAGAAGGGGACGACCAAGGATGAGATGGCTGGACAGTGTCTGCGAAGCAACCAGCATGAATTTGACACAACTCCGGGAGGCAGTGGAAGATAGGAGGGCCTGGTGTGCTCTGGTCCATGGGGTCACGAAGAGTCGGACACGACTAAACGACTAAAAACGCCGCATGTAGAAATGCCTTCTACGTCCCTCTTCTTCTCTTCCCCACATTTATCCTTACTTGAGTGTGTGCTTCTGTATCAGAACTACATTTTGGACCATTCAGAAACCCACTGTATGTTTTGCAAAGCACTGCATTGGTGATACCAGGCTGGAGCACTGAAGACCTATGCACAATCCTGTGTTGTTTTGACAAAAGCTTAGGTTGTTTAGGCAAAAGTGCATCTGGGATAGTGTAACTGACAAGGGCAAATGGTATGATTCCCCTGCAAAAGGCTCTCCTGTCTGTTTCTGGCATCCCTAGGACTAGAGGAGACACCTGTTTGAAACCTTGGAGAGGTGTAACTGGTATAAGCAGCAGCACCTTTAACTGTGTGCCAGTCTGTGTAAACAAGGCTGAGCTAAATCGACCAGTACTCTGAGGTAGTATAAGGCAGCTTATATTACCAAATGCTTGATTACAAGGATATAGCACAGTTCTCCTTGCCTGGTTTTAATGACAGAGAACCACACAAGTCAGATGGGTGCATGATCAGGCACTTGCACAAAGCACCTTCTTCACACATGCTGCTGTGCCTATGGTGGGAAAAGGAGCAGAACTAGCCCAACAAACTATTATGCTGGCTCTTCCCTGTTGAAAACAGATGGCACAGCTTTGCTGCTGAAGTTAAAAGCCTGGTTGATTTCTCCTAGCCAGGTATAGCCATGGCCCTTAGGACGATGTGGCTCCCACTCCCATTTTGCCCTAGCCAGCTACCATGGCCAGTGGTTGAAGACTGCAGAAATTCTAATAACACTAGCTCCCCACACTTTAAAGTAAATAGTGCCAGAAGAAAATGGTCCAGCTTCAGGCATTTCCTGCTCAGGACCAAGTCCTGTCACTTCACTTTAGAGACTTCCCTCATCTTTGCTCATTTGCCTGCCAAGATGGCATTAGAGCAGTATGTCAGCTTGTTGTGAATTTGAATGTGAGATCAGGACTGTAGCAGAGCTAGCCCAAGACATTCTGTTGCTTGAGGAAATAGGCAAGATGATACTCCATCAACGTTCCATGTGCAGAAGCTGTCTGCACTGACAGTTGGCTCTTACTTCAACACTGGTGATGGTATAGAGCCCTGCCTTAGACAAGTGGTAGCAGGATTGTTTAGGAAGCCCAGGACAAGCTATGTGGCACACATAGTGCTGCCCTTCAAAAAAAGGGAGGAGAGAAATAGCTTAGGAGGCTGCAGCTCTTGGTGGTGATGCTGCCCCTCAACATCTGATGCCAGGCATGGTCTGCTTAATTTTGGTTCCCAATGGCACAGAGAAGCCCAGCATAGCTCCCTGTGGGAAAAGGATGTAGTTATAAAAAGAGCTCCACACTATGCTTCTTCAGCTGCCGTTTACTGTCCAGACACTGGCTTGTACGACGATTATTTAACTGTAGTCAGCGTGTGTTATTTTGTGTGTGTGTGTGCATATGCATGTGTGTGTCTTGCATGCTCATGCATGCATGTATTTATTCATTTATTGAGCCTACATTAGAATAAATTTTGTTCATTTTAAAAAAGAACTTTGAGAAAACTATTCCTAGATTTATTCATATTTAAACTATCCAGTGAGTAAAGATGAACTTAGATTCATTAAATTTATGCATGCACCTTCAGTGTAAGTGCTGCCTTTACTATGTTTTTTTACCCTTTGATGCCTTGGTATCTTCTTACTAAAGTCAGCCCCTCCAGCTTCTCATTTGTTATCACCAGTTCAAAGATGTTGAAGAGGTATAACATGGTGTTGGAGAAAACGTTATAAACTGGGTCATTTTATGTTATATGTAGAAATTACCAGCCAGCTTCTTGCAAGCCTTTAAAGCATTTGTAGAAAAAAAAAAATCTGCAGTGGGCTTCATAAATATCTGGCTACTTCAATTAAAATCAACAATTTTCTTGTTATGTGATGATCATCTGTTTATAAGAAAGCCAAATGGTTGGGATTTGTTAATGCATGAGGCATTTCTCTGCGTTCATAGTGAGAATCAACAAGCACTTTGCCACAAGAGACACTGATAGCGGAAGTATTTTGCAAGGTCTTTGCTTTGTTTATTATAAATTAGTGAAGTAGCTAATTGCTCCTCCTCCTACAGGGAAAAAAACAACTGAGGAGAAGATAGTGATAGCTTCAAACGCCATAGAAGATTGGAATGGGAGTGCTGTTTACCCAGGTGTCTCTCTTGCTATTATGAAAAGACCCAGCAGCTTGGGAAATACCTTCACTTGGGTGTGAGGACAACATGAGTCGCTCTGATAAAGTGTAGGCGAAGTGAACTATACAAACAAACACTGTAAGGCATTTTTGATCCATGAAGAGTTCTGATGAACATAGTTTTTCATCAAGATTGTAAAGTGTCAACATTACATTATTAATCCCCGTATGGCCATAGAAAAAACTTCCATTCCTGAGCAGCAATGCTGACGATAATTCCTTCTCTTCTTTTAAATAATGGGCAGCCATCTTCCTCATATGAGAATTCATGGAGTTTCTGGGAAGATCAAAATATCAGCAATTTTCTTCTTAATGAGCTCAGGCAGGGGGAGTATTATTAATTTTCTTTCATTGAAAATATTTTGGGACAGAGACTTTTCTAGCAGCATGGAAACAGCCAATTAATTTGAGACACAATTGAAATAGCTCACGGAATGCTGTGAATGAAATTATTTTGGTGCAAGTTCATAGTGATAACACCAACACAATGACAACAGGATTGTATGAGAGAGCTTGAAAGGCATTCTTCTCTTGTCATGTGTTAAAGCTATTATAGACCTTTCTGCTGAAACAAAGAATTTAAGACTCTTTCCTCAACGTTTAAACACAGACATCTAGCAATATATTACTCCAAGGAGACACAGAGTTGGAGAAGTGAATTGTAATTTCTAAAAGGTAACTTTTTCAGATTTTGACCAACGGTAGCTCAACCTCATAAGGGACATACAAAAGGTCCCTTATGGGCCTTTTAAAAGATATGAATTTGAAAAGCTATGGAGCTGCTGTCAATGACTAGACAAGATGCTGATATTGTATCTAACAGCAGTGCACTTTTAACAGGAGAAGGCTATCTATGACAAATTACCCTGCTTTCATTTTGTAAAATTGGTCAAGTGGGAAATAAAATAATTTTGCTTGCACATCTAATGAAAGATCTGCATTGCTGGAAGAGAAAACAATAAGAGGAGGAAACAGGTGTTTGCACTGATGTAACTCTCAGGTTAGACAATATTGAGCTGAGTGTCTGATTCAATGTAAAACTACTTCCTGTGTTACCCTGACCCCATCCCACCCAATTTTTGCTCTTCCTGGTATATTGTGTTACACTGGAACCCAAACAGGGAAATTGCTAGTCACCAACATCAAAATACGTATCTCAAGATATACCATAGTTAAATGTTTCTCTCTCAAAGTATGCATTCAGATACATATTTTGATACATTTAACCTGCCAAGTACTGTGCTTCGGCACTAGGAGATATACAAAATCTGTTTGATAACAAGTCCCAATTAGCATGTTATTCCCAGACCTCCTTATCCCAGATCAGGATGTTTTTATATTGGGTTTTACAAAAATTGACTTCCCATGCAACCCTGCATACTTCTCAACAGAAACTCTTTTTTCAAAGGGCTTCTACCTGTTTTCTTTTATGGTACTGACCATAAGTAAGGCCTACTTTTTGCTATGAACATTTTTTGCTGTCCTGCAACTCCAAACAGGTGAAGGCTGCCAACTGTTTCTTTTGTATCCAAATACAATGTGGGGAAATTGCTGCCTAACTATCTTCCTGTTTATTGTAAACAAGTGGCCAGGCTAGCCATGGGTCTGATTAGCACTTTGCACCCTTTGTGAAAGGATCAACAGAACCCTACTGCTTTCTGTGTTTGACTCCAATTTGCATCTTTAAAGAGGCTTGACTGCATCAGGGCCCACATTTCAACTTCTGAAAGGCTGGAAATAGCTGATGACAATGTATCATATAGTTGGCCAAGATCCCCATTATAACAGCTTACACAGTCTTTTTAATACAGATATTTACATAATTCTGTTTTCCTACTATTAAAAAGTGTGGGCTACCCATCTTAGACCAATATTTATTCTATTTTATTTTAATTAGATGCACTTTTCTCTTGGGTCTGGAATCCATGGTGATTGGATCATGGTATCTGGAATCCATTTATAATTTTTAAGAGCTACCACTAAAGAATACATTATAAGTATTAAAATGTGATTAAAACATTTGTAATTTTAAAATGCAGTCAGGTAATACTTTCAAACTACCTAATTTTAAATAATAGTTTACAGTAGAAATTGATGTCAACCAAAACTATTAAATAAACCCTCCTTAGTAGGCATCCAGTCACCAGAGGCCTGCCAGAATACAACAGCCTTTCCTTGCTGAAGGAAGGGCTACCGGAAGCAGTGTCAACCTTGGAATTTAGAAAATTTCAAAACCCAGAAGCAGCCAGCTAGAAGGTCTTCCCTTGCATACTTGTCAAACACACCTCACAGGTAGTGGGACTGAGAGAAGGGCCTTTCCTGCAGGTCTCAAGGCCTAGGCAGACTTCTATGGGAGTATGTCATCTTTGAAGCAACCTGGACCTGAGTTATACATGGCTTTATAAGTCATAAACAGCACATTGAATTGTACAGTGGGGCTCTTAGAAGAGGAGAGTTGTATGCTGATATCTCTGCTTCCCTTTTATCATCCTTTTTGCCATCCTTTCATCATCCTTTCTAGCATCTTTATAGCCATCTGTTTTAATTGCTCCTACTAGTTATCGTATCTGTTGAATGCTTGTATTATTTTATTCTTATTGTGCTTTAATATTGTATTGTTTGTCTTGTTGTTAGCCGCCCAGAGTGGCCTGGCTGTCAGATGGTGCAGGGAATAAATCTAATAAATAAATAAATATGGCTTCAGTATCTTTTGCCATCTGAGGCTTCTGTACATGTTTTGGAGTCAGCAAACAGGAGGTGACCAAAACATGCGTTACTGTGGCCAGATCAGGTTTCTCCAGGAACGAGCTCTAACTGTACAAATGTTCTACCAGCCAAAACAGAAACATGAGAATCCAGGTTCAAGGGAGTCCAGGAGAATATCCGAATCATGAACTGCATCTTCAAGGCAAATATAACCCTATGCAATGCAAGTTGAAGCACTGTTCACAAATCTGCCTTTTGACTTGCCAGGAGCACTTTTGTCTTGTCTAGAACAAGGAAACTTTCTTTCCAAATATTCTTCTCAGTTGGAGAAGGCATTTTGAAACTGAAAGTACTCTCTTATTAAATCACAGATAAATTACCTAGTAATCCATGAATCAAAGCTGGAGAGCCTGGAATGTTTCAGAGAACATTACATACATGAACTCATTGTGCCTTACGTTACTGTTATTAATAAAGAAGATAAAATTCTATTCTCGGATGGGTTGCCAGGACTGGATTTTTTTTAAAAGTATGTATGTTGTTTTGGACAGAAACCATCCTTGGGATAAAATGAATGTACCATGAAACTTAGGTTAGAATCTGTTTAACCAACCTTACACACACATATATACAAGCATACATACATATCACATTACATTAGACATAGTATATAATGGCCCAAAATGATAAGAGGATTTGGGCAGGGGGATTGGATCATGGTGTCTGAAAATAAAAGAACATGTTGTTTGCCAAAAGTGATGTGGTTTGTTTTTGGTTTTTAATTCTCCTGGTATCTGCAAGACTACTCCCAAACATTGATCATGATGGCAGTGAAGATTAGCAAAGTACAAGTGAGTTGTCCCATCTATTGGCAAGCTGCCATAGTGGTAATGGGGGAAAATCTGCTCTAGTCAGTGTGATCTGGGATCCTTGGTTCATTACACTGGTTTTTCATTTTTCATTAAGACCATCAATATGCTCAGTTTTAGCATCTTATGAAGAAATAATAAGAGACTGATAGAGCAGGTATTGGCAGAAGGATGGGCTATATAGATATATACTCTGGCAGTTGCTGGAGGTATAACTACCTGACACCGAGTAGCTACGAGAGTTATAACTTCTGAATGACAATGACGATGCTAGGAAAAAATATATATATATCAAATATTATACACCCTTTGGCCTTGAAACTCGTAAGGGAATGTGCAGAAACATTTCTTCATGGAAATGGACTCTGTGGACCAAGAAGGAATGCCATCAGGACCTCCATACACCCAGTAGATAGTCAATAAGCATCTTTCATCTACTGCACAACAATCTACCAGTAACAAACTGATGAAACAAGCTGGGAATTGCAGTAGCTTAGCTCTACTTCCTAGTCAGGAATCCTGCTGCTGAGTTCTTAGAGTTACATCAGATGCAGATTCCTTCTGCCTTGGGTTCATGGCTGCCCTTCCCATGGTGATTAGACAAGAAAAGCTGTATTCAGGAACAGAGCTTGGAAACTTTTATTTTTAAAGCTCTGTCTCCCAGAACATGCCGACCAGCACAGTCTGGTTTGGAAACCTAGGAGTACTAGTCCAAAAATTATTTTCAAAAAAATGTGTCAAGGATTATTGTGAATCCTGTCCTCCACAAGATTAGGGTGTGTTTCCAAAGCTAGAAAGCATCTAAGCACATGTGTATAATTTAGTTGCCTGGGTGTCTCATGAGTCTTTTAATCACATTATGCTTATGATGTATGGATGGCCCGCCTCTTTTAACTGGACAATCAGACTGAATGCATTTCATTCTACCAGCAAAACATCTAACCAGCCACCTTTGTAACCATTTATTACCACTCCGGAAATGCAGCTCATTTAAACATACATTTTTATAATATAAAAGGGAGAATTAATGTACGTCAGTGTGGATTAAGCTGTTTATTTAGATGTGAAACATAATCCTTTGCAATATGTTAACAACACTTGTTAGGCCTCAGATATGAGGCTGTGATTGGACCCAGGATACCTTATCTATCTTGCTGAATAGTTTCCTCAAGGACTTCAAAGGGAATTGTACATATTTAGAGCAGTTGCACGGTATTAAGCATAGCTAGGTAGAAACTGTGCTTCAGCTGTTTAAGTAATGCCAGTACAGCTTGCGTTAGATTTTATATCTCTTAATGTCTGTTTTGTGGCTAATGAGTGAGATGTTTAGATCTTGGAAAACATAATCCTATTATAAAACTGGCAAGCGACTTATCACTATCTAGGAAGTCTTTGCGGATTAATGGGGCCTTTTTGAAAAAAGTCATGACCAAGGAAACAAGGAAGTAATGATTAAAAGATTATTGGTTATTTCTTCCAAAAGTTGCAGGGGAATAAAGGACCTATGACCAGAGAAAAGGCAAACATTTCCAGCTAGCAGGTATTTGGGGAAAATAGCAAGATTGCTGGCAGAATCTGTAGGGATGAAAGACATAACACTGAATACAAAGAAAATTGACTGCTGTTGCTAATTACTATGTAAACCTGTGGATTAATTTTGCAATTAATGTATAACATCCGCGGGTTGCTATGGTGGAATCATTAAAAGCATGAAATTATGAAATATTAAGAGCAAGCATCTAATCTTCCTACAGGAAGTACTTATTGTTTTTTATGAACATGTCCAAACTGTTATTAAGATCTTGTGATTTGGCTTGAGGGACTCTGCAACTGAAATCTCCCTCGAGATCCCTATTAGATGTTATCAAGATCAAGCTGTCAGTGGTTTGTTGTCATTTGGAAGTAACTCATTCAGCCCAGCAATAATGGAGGAAGCATTAGCTTAGAAAACCCATATAGAACATCTCTCTGGATAGGTTCAGAGATTAGTGTCTTAATGAGATGCAGCATGGATAAATGTTGCCTTGTGCCTGCAGTGGTCACTTATTTTGATAACCATTTACAGGCTCAGGGGTGTCTTCTGCCTCTCCTTGGTCCTGTGTTCCTGGAAAGGAGCATGACACCATCATGACAGCTTGGCTTAGGCTTGATTGGTGGAACAAGAGAGTCCTGTTGTTTCTAAAATACATTGTTGTAAATATGCAGATGGAGCTGCTTCGGGCAGCAGGGAGGGAGAAGTGTATGTTTTGCTTCCTATTTCCTCTTTGCTATACATTGACATAATGCTCTGTTTTTAAATTTTTGTATGCATATCATTAAAGGGGAAGACATTAATTACAATTTTTTTTGCACAAGGTCATAAATTTCCTAGGGCGTGTAAATGGAATCCAAGTCTGTTTCACAAAATCTTGGGAAATTCTTTTGGACCACAACGCCAAGATGTCCCAGGACAGATTCTGGAAGCTATAGTCCAAAAATAAGGCTTCTAAAATCTGAATTAGCACAGAATTCTGGTTTTCTTCTCCTTCTTCTCATTAACAATCCTCACCCATTACTGGAATATAGTAACTGAATGAGATAATTGTTCAAAAAGAACAGAAAGAATAACCTTCATTAACAGAAGTATAGTCTCCAGATCCCATGAAGTACTCGTTCCCCTCTATTTGGAACGGATTAGGCCTCATCTAGAATACTGTGTCCATTTCTGAACACCACACTTCAAGAAGGATGCTGGCAAACTGGAACAAGTCCAGAGGAGGGCAACATGCATGATCAGGGGATTATCATGCAGCTAAGTCCTATGAGGAAAGACTTGAAGAACTGAGTATGTTAAAACATGAGAAAAGAAAACTAAGGGGAGATATGACACCACTTTTCAAATGCTTGAAACATTGTCATATAGAACAGGGGCAAGATATATTCACAATCATCCCAGAGTGCAGGGCACATAATAATGGGCTCAAGTTACAGGAAACCAGAGTTCAGTTGAATATCAGGAAAAAGCTTCCTAATGGATAGAACAGTACAACAATGGAACCAATTATCTTGGAGGTGGTGAGCACTCCCACACTAGAGGCATTCAAGGGAAAATTAGACAACCATCTGTTGGGTATACTTTGATTTGGATTCTTGCATTAAGCAGGGAGTTGAACTCAGTGGCTTTATAGATCCCTTCCAACTCCATTATTTTATGATTCTATGATTCTGTAGCATCTCATATTCAAAGGTATAACATATTTGAACACAGGGGCTCCTTTTAGCTGTTATAGTTGCTTCCTATTAATGGACTATCCTCAGTTAGTTTATCTGGCCATTACTCAAAGTCTTCTGAAGTACTGGCTACTGGCTGCGAATGCAAATTACAGGTTAGCATATTATTCTTTTTTTAAAAATTGTCATAAATTTACTGCCAATTATTTTTGTTGGGTAGGTTGGTAAAAAAATTTGCCCTCTGCCAGTTTTCTATGTATAATCCCATGTCACAGAGGTAGGGATCCTATGGTTCTCCAAAATGATGGTGTTTGATTTTGGCACCCATCAATCCGAGTCAGCTTGGCTATTGGTTAGAGATGGTGGGCTTTGTAGTCGGGTGATATTTGGAGGGACACAACAGTCGTGGACTGTCCCTGCTATGCAGACATGTAGATGAGACTGGGGGGGGGGGGGAAACTACTAGAGTCACAGCCTAGATAGAGGAGCTGGCTGGATAGTTCTATGAGTTATATATCTGGCTGCAGAGTCTGAGGTTGGGAATTCAATTCCCAAAGAGCCGGCCTGTGACTTTTGGGGCCATCACAGGGTTTTCATGGTGTGTGACATGTTTAAGAAGGGGTTATACCAATACCACCATGCCCAGTGAGTTCCCATAGCCAAGCAGGGATTCAAACCCAGGAATCCTGAGTCCTAGTCCATCACTTTATCCGCTTTGTGGCTGTGCATAATGACGAAAGAACATCTTCCTACCCATAAAATCTCCTTTCTAGGTTTTCTGCCTCCTTACTGCAATTACAGTAGGTAAAGGCCAAAATAATTAGAATACTTTACACCATTCTGGGAAAGCCTGCTCTGACCCCAAGCAACCAGAGCTGTATAAACCACCACAGATTTTTACAAAGATATTGTGATAACAGTAATCTTATTTACAACCCCATTTCTAATGAAATAGAATTGACTTCCCCCCCCCAAACTATTGTGCAATGGATAAAGTTTTCGTTAAGCTATAAATTCCTATCCGGATGCTCACTGTCACAACCCAGACTCCATCACTGTAACTTTTCAACGCAAGTTGTTTCTACTCAAGAAATAACCACACACATTGTTGTTGTTGTTGCATGCTAAAATGTCTACAGTCATTTCTTAACACCTTAACAATTCACCTTCAAAGTTTGCATTTCTTGCAGTATCCTGGCACTGCTAAAGAATATATTTTGGTAATTTCTGCCCATTAATTTATATTTAAACTGGACTGTATGTGGCATTTTATTGCCCATTTATAGTTTCACATTTAAAAGAAGGATACTTGCACATTTTCAAAAACATGAACCTATTTTGCTGTGGATTTCCTGCAGTGGCAGAGGGATGGACTTGATTGATGCAGATTTCAGTTTTTTCAAACAGTGGTTTTTAATATACAGTAATTATTTGTTTAATTGGTTTTTAATGTTATATTTAATGGGGTTTCGTATTGTGTTTATTACGTTTTTGAATTGACTGTGGGCTGTCTTGAGGCATCTATGGGGAGAAAGGTGGTGGTACGTACGTACACACACACACACACACACACACACACACACACACACACATGCACGCACGCATACTCGCACCGCCAACACCACCACCACCACCAACAACAACAACAACTATTCAGCCATGCTTGTTGGAATTACCAGGAGTTGTAAGTCAAAAGGTAGACTAGAAAAGCTCCTCTGTGAGGAAAAGCTATAACATCTGGAGCACTTTAATGTGGGGGGAAAAGAAGAATAAGTGAAAACATAATAAAGGTTCCAGAAGGCTTTTAACTGAAATAATATTAGCAATTTTATATATATTTTAATTGTATTTTAATTGTTATATATCTTTATTGTATTTTAAATGCCGTAAGCCGCCCAGAGACCTTTGGGTAGTGTGGGCGGCATATAAATAAAATAAAATAAAATAAATAAATAATAAATAAATAAAATTTTACACTGTGAAGAGAGATAGAGAAAAGTTCACTCATTATGCTAGAATCTGGGATTCTCCAGTGAAGCTGAATGGCAGAAGATGCAAGCATGCTTATTCACACATTGCATAATTAACTGTGTAATTTGCTAATTTACATCATAGTGATTACCTCCAAGTCAACTTTAAATAGAGATTAGTTCTAAGTAGCCATGTGGAAAAATTGTTACATATCTTATTTATACTTCCCCATCCAACAAATGAACTGAAAAGCAATTGTATTTAAGTATTCTCACTTTTTCCAAATTTTTTGGTGTAGTTCTCCATTAAAATGGTATGAAAAGTATATATTGAAGAAAATATGCATGGATTTGATTGTAGTTGTAAAAATAATGCCCAGAAAGTCAATATATTAAGGAAATTAGCTAATAATACATATGTTAGCAAAATGTTTTTACAGAGCTCAATTTCAATCCAAGTTTAAGCAGGAATTTGGCACTAAAACATCCTGGATTGCCCGGATGGATGGCTTCTTTTGGAAAAAAATGGGGGTTGTAACCCAGTTGAGCATCCTTGGCTGTCAGCAGCTTTTTACACCATTGCTCATAGTAATTTGCTGGACTGGCTCTGTGCATTGGGGGTCTAGTAGTTATCCTCATATCTGCTGGACTGGTTTCAAGGGGTGTTACTGGGAGACTTCATTCAACCTCATGTTGCATAAGGTGTCATCATTATGTTGTAATGTATGTTATGTGCCATGAAATCAGAACTGATTTATTATTATTCCAAAAGGGCTTATCGAGATGCCTAGATAGCTCAGTGGTTTAGGTGTTTGTCTATGGGGCCAGAGGTTGGGAGTTCGATTCTCCACTGTGCTTTCCATGAGTAGAGTCAACCTGTGTGGCCTTAGGCAAGCTGCCCAATCTCAGGATGCTCCCAGAAGAAGGGAACGGTAAATCACTTCTGAGTATTGTGTACCTGGAAAACCCTGAAAAGTGCAGTCAGAAATCAAAATTGACTTGACGGCACAAAATTGACTTGAGGAGGAGGAGGACTTACTGGAAAAATCTATGATATTGGGAAAGGTTGAAGTCAGCAGGAGAAGAGGAAAACCAAATGGATGTACTCCTTAAAGGAAGCCATAGGCTTGAGTTTGCAAGATGTGAGCAGGGCTGTTGAGGACACAACTTTTTGAGATTCTCATTCATGGGGTCACGATAAGTTGGGGGCAACTTGCTGGCACATTATAACAACAATAGGGCTTCCAAGATAATTGTGATGTTTAAGGAGTGGTGCTACCAGTTTCGGCCTCAGTAGGTTTCCACGGCCAAGCATGCCTTCAAACATGTCTTCTGAGTCCTAGTCCATTATGCTCTGTGTGGTGTAGTGGATAGAGTGACGGAGATCTGGGTTTGAATCCATGCTGGTTATATTTCTCTGTGACATGTTGAGTCAGATCTGGATGTGAAAGTGCTGAATCCTGCCTAGATGCGTCCATTCCTAGTTCTTGCAGAGTCATTTTGTCTGTCATGTACTCCAGTCATCGGAATATTTATTCAGATGGAAGCCTCACTAAATCTAATGATCTACTCCCAAATATGTGGAACCTATTTCCCAGAAAGTACATTTCACTTTACAATTGCTAAAATGCTGCAATTCTCTGATTTTTCTAGAATGTTTTTATCTCTCACACTTCTAAGCTTACATTAAAATATACAGTAGCAGTTAGTCTTTAAAGTACCATGGATTTTTTTCTTTTCTTTTCTTTTGTATTTCTTACTGAAATGCTTGCAGAGACTAACACAGCTAAAACTCTGAAAACTACTTCTAAGATATTCTTGTTAGTTGCCATGTTTTGAAGTACAGATGAGAAAAATACTGATTTATCTCTAAAAAATTATTTATCAGTTCATATTAAGTAGAACTAACTCTGCTGTAATTAGAACTGATAACTTACGTTTGGCATGTAAAAACTGTTAATAGAATGTTATGTTTTAGTTGAAATGTTTAATAAAGTATGCCTCTTCCTGCCAAAACCATACCTTCCAATTATCAACATTCCTCCCCAGTTTCGCACTCACTCAGCTTGAGTTTTTCTCACAAAAGTGGAGTTACTTCTAGCTGTTTTCTTCATAGACTCTGTCAAAAATATTTTCTGTGTCTCTAATTTCATTAAGATATGCTTGACTGAAATTGCCAGCATCACCCGGCTTTGGGTCTTTTTAAAAAATTTGCTTCCTCTTTTATTGCAGTGGTTGAACAACCCAAAAGAAAAGCATCGAAGAAATGTGTCATTCTGGTTATGATGAGTATGCAAGAAAAGGGGAAAGGGTTCTCATAAACCTGCTTATCCTTGAGCATAATTGGTTAGCAGATGCACATTGAAGAATTTCAGGGTGCGAGGATTTGGCTGTTTTTCTCAGACTAGTTTTGAGGCTGCCAACTTCTGGCCTCCCATGGTTTGTCTCCTGACCAATGTAGAGACAAAGACTTCAGATTGCTTGGTGAAATGCGGGGGTGGTGGGGGGGAGGAGTTTAATTCAAAGTCACCTGCTCTGGAGAACAAAAGGCAAAGCAGTGCCACAGGTTTTACTTAAGCATTTGATATTTTTAGAATCACAACTGTTAGATTCTGAGTGTTTATGATATTGGTTCAACCAGCAATTAAATCAAGCAATTCAAGGAAGTCAGATGCAGACTGCATGACTTACTGCTGTTATGCCAATAAGTCAATATATTTTGTACCTTACAGCTCTGTACCCATGCTAATTTATTTTGGAAGTCTCTGAATAGTCTGAATATATGCTGAAATGGATATACTGGATTACTGTTCAAAAGAGGGCAATAACAATCACTGTATAAGATATAATCTGCATAAATACTCCTAAATCACACTCCCATTACAGTTCCAGGTTTCAGTCTTGAAGTAATTTGACCAAGAGAAATTGCTGTCATGAACCTAGGCACTCCCTCCACTGAAAAATAATGGCTTGGCTCCAAATGCCATGGTCCTTCTGTGAGTGCAAAATGTTTTCCACCCACAGGACACCTGATTCCAAAATGGCAGAAGAACATTGTGTGAAAAAAAAATGAACTGAAATGCATAGGTGTTTTTCCATTTGTAGTGGGTCTCTCATAATCTTTTGCACAAAATGCAGTTGTCAAGGACTTGGCAATTTAACAATTTAAACAGCTGACTGAAAGAGAAAACACAATGGAAAGATACAACCATCTCTGCTTCCAATGTTCATGTTTTTAAAAGTTTACACATTGGAAGCAGAGATGGTCGTATCTTTCCATTTTGTTTCCTCTTTCAGTCAGCTGTTTAAATTGTTAAATTGCCAAGTCATTTCTATTTGAAATATAAAGCAAATGCTGAATTTTGATATTTTTTTCAAGAGCAAACTAAAAATTCTCTCTCATTTACACTGATATAGTCCCATATAAAGGAGGCTGATTACATCAATGAAACTTACCTAAGTGTTGTCTCAACAAGTCCCTTTCATTCAGTGGGTCTGTTCTATTTGGAGCAAACAGTGAGACTTCTCCCCAATTCTTTCCATCCCAAATATGAAGAAATATGCAAAGTGTGATAAATTCAAAGTTTGGTAAATTATCAAAAAATGACCTGAACCAAAATTCTTACCAGTCCTTAAGAGGAAGTTACCTTGTACCAGATCTGATCCCGCTGGATTCAAGTAGCCGGCTTGAGGTTGACTTCCATCCTTCAAAGGTCAGTAAAATGAGTCCCCATTTTGCTGAGGGGCAAGGTGTTCCTTGCATAATTATGTTGTAAATCGCCCAGAGAATGCTCTAGCACTGTGAGATATAAGTTGAAGCAACAACAAAAACAACAGTAGATTAAAAGCAGTTGATCCTTCTAGCTCAGTGTACTGCACTGACTGGCTCACTGTTGTTTGGATAGAAGAATTTTCCACCTTGGACTGCACCTAGAACCTTTTGCACAGGTCTCCTCTACCACTTGGCCACGGTCTTTTCATAATGCATGCACCCAGCAGCAATCATGGGACTTGGGCCTGGGCCAATTCCACATTATATGTATCTTGTATATAGGTATTGCTTCACAGGGGAAGGGACAGGCAGTGATAAACTGAATGTGTGCTAGGACAGTATATTTAAGCCAGTTGTTGTGGGGCATGGAATGGAATGTGTGTGGATGGACTTGTGTTCAATTGGCTGGTATGCTGACAGACTGTAGAGATGCTGTTAAGTTTTTATGTTGGATTAGAATGAAGTCTGATCTAGAAGTGAGAGATGTGAGGTTGTTCGTTAAGAGCTGTGCTGAGAAATATCTATTTTTGTGAAGAAGCCATGAAAGTATAGGGTGTTTTCATGGAACTTGTGTAAAACCAAACATCCATATGTGTGCATGCCCACACCCACCTCTAATAGACCATAAGAGAGAATATCCATGGTATGATAAGAACTTGACAGTTTGCAATATTGAACCTTTTTTGGGGGGGGGGTGCGTTGTTTTGAATAAAACTTCTTGGTTTGCAAATCTTGTTTTGGATTTCTGAAAGTGGCACTCACAAGTTATTGTTTCACACATACCGCTAGCCAGTGCTGGGACACGTAGCCAAGGTTGTATCCCCAAAATAGCATTGCATGTGTGTGTCGTTCACCTCTATGAAGCGCCTACTTTTTGTGCCCTCACAAAGGTTCCAGTCTTTGTTTCCCTCACTGCCACCAATGGATTACCTCTATCCACAATATAAAAGATGTTTGTCCATACACTTGTCTGGTAAATGCAAAGAGAACTTATTCATTGAAGTGTAGCAAAGTTAACAATAATCACGGATGTTCTTCGGTTGTTCATTGTACACAAGCAAACTATTCACAGGTCTCTCCATACATACTTTCTTCTTGCCATGTAATTAATTACCACCTTCTTTATCTATTTATCTTCATCAGCTTAGCTCTATTAATATCTGTTCCTTCTCTCTCTGACTCTCTGACTCTGACTCTGACTAACTCTCACTGTCTCACCCTTGACTGACTCTTGACTGACTGACTCCTCCTCTCAGGATCCGCCTTTTTAAACTCTCTCTCTCAGCTCCGCCTCTCCACCACATTAGCATAGACGTGAATAATACATGACTTATTTTGCATAACAAGGGGTGAACACGACAGTGTGTTTCTCTAAAAGTGTTCTTACTCCTTTTTTTAAAAAAGGCAGTGTAACATCATCTTTCAGCTATGGCAGTGTTTAAGGAGCAATTGAAGAGGAACAATGGCTGTTTGACTAGTTTTGGTAAAAAGGACAATGTAGGGCACTGGTTCTTAACCTTGGGTTACTCAGGAGTTTTGGACTGCAACTCCCAGAAGCCTTCACCACCAGCTGTCCTGACTGGGGTTTCTGGGAGTTGCAGTTCAAAAGCATCCGAGTAACAAAGGTTAAGAACCACTGATGTAGGGGAAGAAGATGCTATTACAAATTAAACAGCAAGTCTAGATTTACTGCAGGAGATTGAGAGTAGATATTGTTCAGTGATGGCGCACATCATCTAGAGGGAAGTGGGTTGAGCACTATGAGACCTTCCTGTTGGGAAGTGCTTTCAACAGCTGTTTCAAATAGCTGCTTAACTTTGCAAGTCCTGGACACAAAATCTCCCTGCCTTCCTGTAGAGCAGTGGTTCTCAAACTTGGCCTGATGTTCTTGGACTGCAACTCCCAGAAATCCTGTCCAGCATAGCAAGTAGTGAAGGCTTCTGGAAACTGTGGTCTGAGAACATCTGGGGACCCCCAGTTGGAGAACCATTCAGAATACAGCCTCTAGGATTTACCTGCTTCTCGGTGGAGAACTGCATGCACCACACAAGCATGTAGCCAGTGGTTTTTTCACCACCTGTGATGCCATTCCTTAGCCAAAGCTTTTGCAGTGCTTGTGAAACAGTTCACAGAACATTGCTATAACTAATGGACTCTAAAATTGAACTCTTTGAACTCAATGTATGGAGTTGAGGTGTGATCTAATATGGAAACTGTCAGTGAGATGTTTTGGTTTGCAGCAGCTGTTTCATATATCTAAGAATGCCTTTATTTCAGATTGTTTCTATTATGTCAGAATGAGGCAGTTGCCTCAAGAGGCAGATGCTTAGAGGCAACAGCAAGATGTTGGAGAAGAGACTTGTGTGCCCCATGACCTTTTCTGTGCCCGTGTGCTGCCGTCGGGTTCAGTGGAAGATGCCACCCTTTGAAAAAAGATTCAATGACCTAGTCATTCAATTTTTTTTAAAATGTGCTTGACAGACTATTTCTATAAAATTATATTTGCATGTAATTGTCTTATTTGCTAGAAAACCATTGTTTCTCTTGCTGGTGTGTGTGTGTGATTTGCAGGTTTCTCTTTAGTAAAACATAGACAGTTCCTGCTACATTGGCAGGTATTCCTAGGTTGGGTGAAGCCACTGCTACTGTGTCACTGACTGCAACTTTGCACCAGCATCAAGACTGTGTAGCTAATTGTCTGCATTTTTACAATGGAGCTAACCCAGTAATATCTTGTTTCCTGACATATTTCAGATGTATCAGAAAGATAAAGAATTGCCCGATGTCAGAGCTATGGTCAGACAGTTCAGAAGATTCAAGTCACATGAAAACATGCTTAGAGTAGAACCACTAAAACAATTAATCCTACTTTAGTCATTGCTAACTTGCTCCTTGATTTCTGTGGTTTATTCCAAATATGATGAAATCAGGATCCAAGATAGAGATGGTTTGTGGAGCTTGAATCTACAGCTGGTATGAAACCTGCGTATTTTCAGCCAACCATAATCTGTCTGGGACTTTTGAAGGGATAGTGAAAGAGAGTGGAACTGGATTGTTCTTCTGGCTCATATAACTGAAAAAGTTTGTTCCTTGCATATCTGATCTCTTAATTCTCTTTATGTTAACCACATGTTGATAAATGTTGTCTATAAGAGTAAGGGGTAATTTTTATAGTAATAAAACATTTCCAAATAATCTGTGACTTTTCATATTAAAACACTGCCTTTAAATCTAGATGTTATCACTGTGGTGTGCTAATGGAATGCAGTATAATTCAATCTGTTTCATCTGTGGAATTTTGAAAGCTATGCACTGTATATATATATTTATTTATTCATATATTCACTAAATATCAGTTCTCCCCTTTAATTGAGAGATATAGAGGATATTGCAATATATAAAAACTTTCATGTACAATATAGGACTGTCCTATAATCTATGGGATCAGTTCCCTTCTTGCTAGACCATAAATCAGTAACAGCAGGATGAAAACAATGGACAAAAACACAAAAAAGCAGACACCACATAGAAAATGCAGAAATTAACCCAAGTGACATCTGAGGTAATTACATTTATTCTCAAACAACACTGTCAAAATAAGGTATTGAGAAGTAAAAAGTAAGGGGCCTAGGTGGACCTTCCATGGAAGAGAGTTCCATAGAAGAGGACCTTCCATAGAAGCAGTAACAGAGAAAACCACCAGTCTTGAATTCATGGATGTACCAGAGATACAGAAAAGAAGCTTTCTGATCATAGAATGATTTTAGGCATAATACAAAAGGATGTGGTTCCTCAAGTGCCTATCCATAGGGCTATCCATAAGGCTTCAACTGCACCAGGAATGTGTTGGTCGTAGAAAGTGACTGGATGCAACTAATTTAAATGAAGATGAATATCTTTGCATGAGGAAATGTAGATAGAGTAGGACCTCCTCAGATTTCCTAGATAGTTCTTTACCCGTTCTTCCCAATGTTGACCTTTCTTCAACTAGTACTGATAGTCATAGGTAACTGATGTCTCCTTCTCACACTTCTTTCTTTACCATATCTGGGAGAGAACAGGGAAAACATTTTGTCTTTGTTCTGAAGTGCAGAGGATGCAATTCTGGCTCTTTGCATCTCTACCTTAGCTTAATCTGGGGTTCCTCTACCTTTCCCATCTCAATGTATTTCTCTAATAAAAACTAGTTTTCCAATTTATTTTCCTTTATGGTAAAAAATGTGAAAGTGATTTCTTTCCCAAAATATGCTCTGCTCTCTGGGAACTGAATCCACAAATCAGCATGACTGCATTTTAGTGCTGCTTCCTCTTCTGATATTGGTAACCAGAGCAGCTGTCACACCGAACTTCCCTCTAACACATTGATTGCCACATTCTGAACATATAGTACAGACTCTTCAAAGTTATATCGTGTATAATACACAGCATGTTATAGCCATCCAGTCCACATATAAACAATGTCTGTACTACTAATGGGTTGACAATGTAATTATGGGTGGGTGGCTGCAGACAATCTTTTTAAAAATATGTGAAAAAGCAATGTTACTGAGTGGGCATCCGAAATTTTATTCCACCACCACCACCCTGCCATCAGTTCTAATCAAATTAGTGCTTCCTTCCTTTTAATATTGAAAGTCTCTCCTTCAAAATATTGCTTCAAGGAATTGCATCATTCCAAGCAAATGACTTTCTCTGAGCATCATATATTTAAAGTGTGTCAGATGTTGCATTCCACATTTTAGCTAGCGGCTGTGTATGGATTTCCACCAAAAATGTTTTGCAAAATTAAATTTCATGACAATATTTTCCCCCTGAGAGAAGAGGAGCTTCCAATATCTAGGAAGAAGTAAGCGTGCATGATTCAAGCCTGGATATTTTCTGGAGAGCATGTCAGTCAAATCCTGTACGAGCTGGGATCACAGCATCAAGGTTGGTGATCTCGAGGAAGGGAGTTATCAGCTCACCAAGTCACCATGCTTGGAAGTAAAGGAGTTCAGTGGCACCAGATATTAAGAGAATGGCCCAGGGCACATCCAGAAGTTGGAGCGGTCTAATTTGCACTTAAAAGGTTCTTATCTTTAGTGCGATCTATTTTACCTCTCACTTTATCTTTCTAAGTTTCCAAGACTGTGCTTTCACTGTTCACACTGATCTATGTTTCTTCTCCTGAGAGAAGGGCCAAGATAGGTCTTTGGATTGTCCCAGTTTGTCTGCCTTTCAATTAATGACACTCCCCTTCCTGTCTCCTTCCTTGCCTTTCCCCCACAGCCATAATTTAGTAGGCCATAGTGACTTGCCTTTAAAAAATATAATAAAGTAAGGGACATAGTGAAACAGCAGTACTTCTACTTAGCTTGGCACACATAATACCATCAGTGTATCTCATTTATCTAGAATAGTGCTGCATCAATAAGAAAACGTATTTTAAAAATTTTAAATGGTAGAGTAGATGAAAATAGAGGGGCTGGGATTTCTCTGTCATCCCTTTCAATGGCACAACCCAACAAATACATCCCAAATGGTCACCTCAGATAACATCACCCACAGCTCTGTTTTGGTGAGAACTAACCATCCGCATGGTCTACTGAATGGGCTAATTAGTAGCACTCTGAATCATGCCAAAAAAAACACACCACCTTGTAGCCCTACCTCTATAACAAAAAGGAGTGGGACAGCTCTAAAAAGGAGAGAGATTGATTGCTCTAAGTCAAAATATATGTGGACATCATAAATCAAACAGCACCAAAAGTGATCCAAATAGAAAATTATTCTGCTAGTTTAGACATGCCCTCAGTTGGTACCTGTACAATACTGATCAGACTGAGGATCCGGGCCTAATTCAGAAGATTTATAAATTCAGTTAGGAAAAAAATTGTCCCTGGCTCTCTGTAAGCTGATAGCTATAGTCCCACTTTCTCACTACCTCTAGTACTTTGTTCTGAAGAATAAGGAAATTGAATCTTAATTCCAGAATTCTTAGTTTTCAGTCTCCAGTGCTTTATGCACCACAGACATACATAATTACAAAGCTTAAGTGTCATTCATATTACAGTATTCCTCAATCCTTCTTCCACAGCATGAAGGTTAACAGTATACAGAGATCTTAAAAGTTCCCCTTCTGCCTCCAAAACCTTTAATGACTTTTCGTCAGTCATGTTTGGTTTTAAGAGTACAGTATGAGCCCCTGAACTGGTTTTCCTCTTTAAAAAATAATAATACTAAAAGCTGGGATTAATTTGGTTCTGCAGGCTTAGCCACATGTCAGAAGAGTTGAACAATTATTTTGGGATAAACAGGTGATTAAATCAGAATTCTCCACTATTAGGTAGAAGTTTTTTTTTTCAAACAATAGAATGTATTTGCATGGCACTGCAAAAGGAATCCCTAAACACTCTTTTTTATTCCATAGAACATAATCAGGGAATAGTGTGTATCCTCAGTGTAGGAGCTGTGAAAATATATAAACATTGGTGAAGTGATTCCATTCAACCTCAGCATTCTACAAGCTGTCTGTGAAACTGGGCAATTAATTACAGTAAATGTACTGTACATCCTAAATGTCATTTATTATAGTGATTCTGGAATGCTACATGGTTGGACTTTTTGCAGATATTTGCCAGACTGAAGTCGTGAAGAATAAAACAAGTAGTATTCAGTGGCTGAAATCTAGTAGTGGAACTCATGCTCTCTGAGGCAGATGATGTCATCAGCCATGGCAGTTTTTCATAAAGTAAAAATTCCTGATACTGACCTACTGGAGATCTCAAAGTTTCCTTGCAATCCCTTTTGTCCTGGGGAAGCAGTTGGGGGAGGCAGGATGGAGTGGTGTTTAATATCTGAAACTCACTACCATGAGGATAATTTTAAGGGCAGCAGTGATTTTTTTTAAATAAAAATTAGAGAGAATTCTTTTTTAAAAAATAAATTGCATTTTCTAGTGCTATGGCAAAGGTGATACTTTAATTTTGAGGTCGTGTTTAAATGCCATTGAAGAGCAACACTTAAAAAAAAAATACCAGGTTAAGATCTTTCCAAGTTTCCCAATCTGTGCTTTCAGTAGGTCAAGAAGAGATCTCCCACTGTCCCTGGTCCCAATGCATGAGATTGGACCTTTTGTGAGTATATAAGACAATATCTGTGAGGCTCTCAGTATGGGCTCAGCTGTCTCTGGACCCCTGTGGGAGTCCCAGCTGGTTCATGATGGGGAAAACTTATGACAATGACAAGAGAGCACCAAGGATGGGTCTGAGAAAGCTGGGAAAAGCCTCCCCTCCTGTGACTCCAGGGTCTGTGCCAAGGCCATCAGCCTTCCAACCGAAAAGAACCGGACACTGCTCTCTTAAGAACTTGTCAGGCCTTTTCAGTCCCTTTCAGTAATCAGCCAGAGGGCTAAACTGTTGACTGACACACTCCACTTGCTCCCCCAAGGACTGTGGGCTGCTTCCAGCATTCTCACAAGCCCTGCCAGCCCAAGGAACAAGAAGCTGGGCTGGGGGAGGGGGAGAGCATCAAAATGTGGTTTTCTGCATGACTGTGCAGTGCATATGAACAGCAGGCTGTTTTATAAATATTATATATTTTTTGTTTTCCTGACATTGGGTAGGTTTGTTTTCCTGCTATTCTCCCACTCCATCACCACCCCCTTTCACTTTTGCCAGAGGCATCAGTACACGAGGAGGACTTTTTCCGCACTACTCAACGCCTGGATGTGGGTTTTGAGGTTTTGTCCATCTCATTACAGTGAATGCATCACCTGCATGACTCAAGTCATTCTTTCAGCTGCCTGGGGAGCAAGCATCCAAGAACAGGCACAACGATAATCCGCTCTCATTATGGTGCTTACAGGTTGCTGCTGTGAGAGTAGGCAAATGTCTTCTCAAGGAAGCATTTTCTTTTCTTTTTTTTTTTTTTTGTATTTTGTTTCTGTGTGGAAAAATCATTAATACATTTTGTGCAGAGAGAGATTGAAGAGAAAGAGAGAGAGAATGAAAGAACCGTCCTGCTCCATTAATTAAAAGTGAAGTATCAGGCAAATGTGCTCCAGCTCAGGAGGTTTTTCCAAAAATGCATGAGTGCAGCAACTAATTTCAGCCCTTATCAAAAAAGTAGGGTTGTGTGCTGAGCCAGCTGTAGAATAGTATAGGTAAAAGCTGATGTAATGGCAATGATATATATTTGCTTTTGTACTGTGTTATCTTTACCTTCCCATCCAGCTGCCCGCATACTGTTTGGTCTAAATTTAGTTGCAAGCCCCTGGCAGCATAGATACGGTACATGGAAACTATGGGATTTACTTAAGTGTTGACTTAAAATTCAGTGATTGGTTAAATAGACCTGTTCTAGTTGGGATTTGTGACACCTGAAAAATCATATTTTCATCTTAGATTCATCTTGATCAGCAAACATAAATGCAAAATTGTATCCCCCTCAGTACATGTTCTATCTGAAGAAATGGCTATCCAGATCTTCAAGCTACACCATCTTTCCTTGATCTGTGCTAGTGGGCAGCCATTTTAATCTGTTGCTGCAAAAAGAATAAAAGCTTAACACTAACATTGGGCTGGTGCTAATGAAACCCTATGCCAACTAAAACTAAATATTTAAGTTGCTACAAGACTGTTATGGTACATGCTGATAACTGTTTCCCTTTCAGGAACAATTCAAGATACTGTTTTTGACTAAAATGCTCTTAAGACAGGCATAAGGATTGCCCTGTCATCCTGAAAGTGGCATGAGTTGAGCTTCATTGCGCAGTGCTTGTGTCTCTGCAGTTGGGGCGTGTGAGAAAAGAGCAATTTGTTGTCGTCTTTTTTCAGTGTTCCACAAGTTATTTGGGTACTAACTATGAAAAAGAGCTTCCATCAGTTACCTTTAAAGTGTGTTTTTCTTCTAAATTCCAGCTTGATTTTCTTTCTCCTCAGGGAAAACCGGCAGAGTTCTGGTTTTCTTGGCTAAGCTGTGAAATTCTGTACTAGCTACACAGCTTGGCAACAACACAAAACTGACTGGGTGTTGGGAGGGTAGGTGGAGAAGCTTCTCATACAGGTCCTTCTTATTTGGGAACCAGCCCTGTCAGAGCCCTTGGCAGCTTGTGTATTAAATACCTAAGAAACCAACCTCTCTCCTTTGTACCATCATTTCAGTAAGAACAACTGAGAGAATCATCTATGTGTTACTTGAAACAGCAATTGCATTCAACATTCAGCCACCTCAATCAAGAGTTTGGAACACGTGATTTTCCAGAGGTTGTTGAGCTGCAGCTTCCATCAGCCAGAGCTAGTAGTGAAGAGTGACAAGAGCTGGAGTCTAGCAATGTCCAACCAAAATATTTGCCAAACAGGAAGTTAGCAACTATACATCAATTGGTTGTGCTGTACTTGATTTTGGAACTTGTATTCCCCCCCCCCCCCCCAGAATTTGAATGATTCTGCAGGTGCGCTATGCTGATGAGTCATTAGGTAAAGGTTCCACTTGACATTTAGTCCAGTCGTGTCTGGCTCTAGGGTGCAGTGCTCATCCCCGTTTCCAAGCCATAGAGCCAGCGTTTGTCCTTAGACAGTTTCCGTGGTCACGTGGAAATGAGTCATTATTGTATTATAAATACAATAACATAATAGAAATACTACAAAAATATCCAGCTTTGCTATACATAGTTTTAACCATTCTCAGATTATGTGTTAATTCATCACATGAGGAGACACAAAGCAATACTGTATGCTTCTCATTTTTATAGAGTAGTTTATATGAGCTAGAGCTGATATAGTGCTCCTATATTATCTGTCTACATTAATTTATATCAGGTTTATTATTTGGCCACTAAGGCCTAAACCAATAAATCTTTCTCATCTTATGTGGCGTTGAAACTCCTGACTATAGAGGAGGGGGCAAGTCATTTAAAACAAAGGTTTCTGTGTGAACCAGGAGTTAGCTATTCAGACAATGTGATCGTTCTCTCTATCCTTAAAAAAATAATAAATCTGTGGATCTCTTTCTTTCATTTCCAGCCATACTTTCCCATTCCCCCCAACTAGATATCAGGTATTTCCCCCCCATACTGAGTCAGCCAATATTTTCTTCAGTCTGAAAAAGCTACTTGGATGAGTAGTGAAATGTTTAAACCTAATAAGGAAGAAGTCCAGTTGCTATGATTCAGCTTCCAGATAACCTCACCTAGATAACTGAGAATCTTCACAGACTTAAAGATGAAAATATGCTGGAATTTTTAATTCACTGTGACCTACCCCACCACGTAGTCTCTGAAAGCCTTTCTCAAACAGGAGAGAAAGAGGGCCCCGGCCTTTGCTTTTGGGATGTGGCTCTACCACTTCTGGTACATGCTTGTTCAAAGTTGAGTTGAGGCCGAGGGCCACAAAAGTTACAGGAAGCCAGATTCAGGCCGAATATATTAGGAAAAGATTCTTGACAGAACAATTTGACAGTGGAACCAATTACCTCAAGAGGAGTTGAGTGCTCCAACACTGGAGGCATTCAAGAGAAAATCAGAGAACCATCTGTCAGCTCTGCTTTCATTTGGGTTCCTGCATCGAGCAGGGCGTTGGACTCAATGGTCTTCTAGGCCCCTTCCAACTCAGTTATTCTATGATTCTATGAAAAGATTCCCTACCCCTCCTCAAAGCTATTGCCAGATGGACTGGGGATGTGACCTTTGAATAAAACTGCGGAGGGATGAAAGGCAATAACATGGCAAATCGTTTTCTTCCCTAAACACGATAACTTTAGTTGGAATGATTATACTCCTTCAGAGCTGTTGTTGCCTGTCAATGCTAGTCCCAACTGCAGCAAATCCTTCAGGTTTATTTATTTGTTTATCAGTTTCTCAGAAACACACTTAAAGAGGAACACTTGTGTTCTCTCCTCCAAGTTTGAACTTTCACCACACACAGGGCAACAAGTCTGAAGCAGAGAGGTTGGCACTTGCTTTTATCTAGAGCATAGATAGACCATTCTTTTCAGAACACACCATTCTCTACCTGGAGAAAAGCTAAGTAAAGATGGAAGAGGGCTATTGTATGAATGAGATTTACATATGTAGTGACCTTCAATTCAACCATTGATCTAGTAGCTCTACTTTAGTTGAGAGTAGCAACTGAAGTTAGATCTGTAATTGTACACAAATGAGAACCAGAGAATCTAATAATAATAATAATAATAATAATAATAATAATAATAATAATAATAATAATAATAATAATAATAATAATAATAATAATGTTTTATTATGGTCATAGATACATACATGCATGCATATGCATGCATATGCATAGATATGCATACACACACACACACATATGTACACCCCTATCATAGGAAGGCTTATCTATGGGCTATTACAGCTTGCATAGAATGACAGAATTGTTACTTTGAAGCTCATAGAGCCCGTGTGATAATGAAGGCCTCTACGTGTATACGGTATACCAATTTACAGATACTATAGCTCGGGTCTCAAATATGCGGCCTGGGGGCCTTTTGCGGCCCGCCGGATGATAGTTTGCGGGGGGCCCTTGCCTGCCCCCCCCGAAGTACCCACGCATCCTCTGCTGTCAAAAGTAAACAAAAAAGCCTCACCTTGCTTGCCGGCTCTCTCCCAAGACAGCGCCTCTTGCACCCTCCATCTGGAACTGCAGTCTGCCAGCCAGCCAGCCTGTCTGCCGGCTGGAGTTCTGGATGGAGGGTGCAAGAGGCGCTGTCTTGGGGGAGAGCCGGCATGCTGCCAGCCATTTTCCACGGAGCACCTGAGCCACTGCCGAGCGATGCCTGAGAGCGGAGCTCACTCCTGGCCCGTCCTCGAAGAGCGCCTCCAAGCTCCATAAATATTTAGCGTAAAGTTTACTAATTATAGGTTATAGGTGAGTTTTTTGCCCATAGAAACGCCTTAAACAGGTTTTAATGCATTCCTATGTGTTTTTTTCCCCGTATAGCGACGAATTCGTATAGCGATGATTTTTCTGGAACGGATTATCGTCGCTATGCGGGGCACCACTGTACTCCTTTTTACCCGCTGCCACCAGTTGATCACAAAATCTTTTTTTTAAAATTTTTTTTATTTATTTATACTTAAAAAGTACAAAAAATAATAATAAAAAAAACCGAAAAATACAAAATACCTACTACTACAAAAAAACAAACTGTAAATTACGAGACTATAAATTACAAAACATAACAGTGAACCCATCACCCTCAGGACTAGCATTACACTTCTTTCCATCCATTTTCATTCCAAAATTTCAATGTTTCTTCACTTGGTGTATACCCCCTCCCTCTCCGAAATACATGTTCTAAAAATACGTTCCACATTTTTTTAAAGTCATTATTTTTCATGTGGCCCCTGCTTATTTTCATATCGCATGTCAGTTTATCATTAATAGCCATATCCCACAATTCTCTATACCATTCCTCAAGGTTAAATTGATTTTCATTTCTCCAATTCCTTGCCATAATTATCCTTGCAGCCGTAATCATTATTATTATTAAATCCTTATTTTCATTCACCAATTGCTCTTTACTCAAATTCAATAAGGCTGTTATTGGGGACATTGAAATATTCAATCCCATAATTTCAGTTATTTCCCTAAATATTACTTTCCATTCTTTCTTTCTTTTTTCACATAGCCACCACATATGTAAATACGTCCCCTTCTCTTTTTTACAACTCCAACATAATGATGACACAGTTTTATCCATCATATTCATTTTGACCGGCGTTAAATACCACCTCCATATTACTTTATAGCAGTTTTCTTTTATCCTTACTGACATGTACTTCATAATTCTCTGATCCCATATTTTATCCCATTCTTCTCCTATTACTTCTTCATCCAAATCATTTTGCCATTGCATTTTTAACCCTACAGTACCCTGTTCTACTTGATTTAATAATTTATATATTTGACTTACAGTTCCTTTTCTTTCTGTTTTTTCCTCTGATTTCAATCTTTTTTCTATAATTTCTTCAAATTTTGTCATTTTTCTACCTTTCCCTTCTTTAGTATACCATTCTCTTGTCCACTTTTCTAATTGAATTAGATTTAACCATGAATACCCTTCTCCCCCTAATATCTTTTTTATATCCCCTTTTTCTTTTATCTTCTCTGTCCAGTCTTTTAATCTACTTATCTGTTTGCTTTTTAATACATTCTTTAAATTTTTTAAATTTTCTGGAAAATTCCTTAAATCAACTACCTGAGATAAAGGAGATATCTGTGGACTCAATACCTCTCTAAATTCCTTCCAGTTTTCCAACATGTTTCTTAAAAACGGATTTTTAATCTTTTTTAGTTGATCACAAAATCAACATTAATTATGGAAGGATGAAGATGCAGGTCCAAACTTCACTGTCTTTTTAATAAAACTTGTTTATTGATTACAGATGTTTAATAATTAATCCTAGGTAACTTCTACAGGTTTATTTATCATCAATCTCAACCTTCTATTTGTTATACAGTTCTTATTCACTCTTCACTCTAATCACACCTCAGATCTCCCAAATACTGTACCACACTCTATCTCCACTCTGACTCACTGACTGACTCTCTCTGACTCTGACTCTTTATTACCTCTCTCTTGGCTCCGCCTCTTAGCAACATTAGCCTGCAATGAATATGCATGAATATGCATGACTATGCATGACTACTTAGCATAATAAGGGTGAACGCTACAGCTGGTCTGAGCAATTCAGCTTTGCTGTGGCTTGATTCACAGCCTGTTTTGTGCTTCTGTTTGGATTAGGTGATCACACAGAGACTGTGTTCACACTGACTCCTCTATCTGATGTGGTGTCCTCTTCCTTTGATTCCACTCTCTGCTGATCTCCTTTTATGGTTCATTGTAAAGCCAGTGGGCAGTTTAAAGTGCTAGGGAAAGGAGAGAATTTCCCAAAGTTTTCCGTAACGTACAAACACATGCACACTTACTGCAAAAACATAACAGTTGTTTCTATTTCATATTGATTTTTATCTATTTTTTTGGTTCATACAGAGGTGTTTTAGTGCTAAACTAATATATCCATGTAGTGTTAAGGTGATTTAGCATTAAACTTTGTCATTTATTTTTAAAAAATAAAGTACTAAAGAGTGACAAGGGAGAAAGTTTGTGGAGGTGCATGTTCTCACTGTCCAAAACATCACACCCACCTTAGTGCATCACAAAAATACCACCCAATACCATCATGCCTTCCCATGCTTTTGAAGAAGAAAACAGCTGAACACACAAAGAAAAGTCTGCCTGAATCATTCTGGCTTGAAAAAAGTAGAAGCCCCCAGCAGCAGAGAAAAAACTCCACATCAAGAGTCAAAAGGGCAAACTGATTCGAACTGGCCTTTGTGTCCTGTGATCAGCTTAAAAATTTGAATTTACCAATTTTACATCCGCAGCAAATCCCACAGCCACAGCCAGTGACAATCTGATTTAAAGCAAGTATTTTGCTTACTCCAAAAGCAGTGTAGCAGTTTATTGCCAAAATATAGTGGCAAACTGCTGCAACCCATTTTCAAGCCAGCATTTGCTAACCTTAAGTGGGTTTTTCATATCTGCTGCCAAACTTCAGTGTGGCAAACCACTGTAAGGTAAAGGTAAAGGTTCCCCTTGACAATTTTTTTGTCCAGTCATGTTCGACTCTAAGGGGTGGCGCTCATCCCCGTTTCCAAGCCGTAGAGCCAGAGTTTTGTCCGAAGACAATCTTCCGTGGTCACGTGGCCAGTGAGACTTAGACACGGAACGCTGTTACCTTCCCACCGAGGTGGTCCCTATTTATCTACTTGCATTTGCATGCTTTCGAACCGCGAGGTTGGCGGGAGCTGGGACAGGCGAAGGGCACTCTCTCCGTCGCGTGGATTTGATCTTACGACTGCTTGGTCTTCTGACCCTGCAGCACAGGCTTCTGCGGTTTAGCCCGCAGCGCCACCACGTCCCTACCACTATAAGTCATTTTTAAAAAGCATAATTGAAGTTGTCACTGAATTTTGAAGCTGCCATTTGTGGCTGCAGTTTGCTGCAATTGTTTTTAAGAGGGGCCTTAGAGATTGCAAAGACGGTAGGTCTCAGATGCCTACATAATTCCTATCCTGATTCTAGATTTCCTAAAGGAACTTTTTTTTTTAATCGCAGGTGGTCCTACCTGAAGAGGGTGGAAAATCAAGAAGTTCTTTGTTTTATCTGAAAATATATCTTCTTTTTATTCTCTTTAATACTTTGTGTTGCAGCGGTGTGTGTGTGTCTGTATTTTTTTTAAAGAAACAGCAACCCAGTATTCTTTTCTTACATTGGATGCTGTGGCTTAAATCAATGGTTCTTAACCTTTTTGAAAGAAATGCCCCCTTGAGCCACTGAGGAAGTTATCATCGCCCCCCCCCCAGCGGTGATATCTTTCTTATTTATTTGTTTGTTTGTTTGTTTGTTTGTTTGTTTGTTCGTTTGTTCGTTCGTTCGTTCGTTCGTTCGTTCGTTCGTTTGTTTGTTTATTTATTTATTTATTTATTTATTTCACTTAAATCCAATGACCCCTGAAAACAAAATTCAATTCCAAGAAAATGAAATGCCCCTCAAAAGTAACATTTAATGATTTAGTTGCAAGTGAATTTTAAGACACAAAAAGAAAGGCATAAAAGCAAACCACAATGCAGGAACTAAATATTTCAAGACGAAAACTCTGAAACTAAATTAAGATTGGAGGAAAATATATATCCATGCACATTGTAAAAAGGTTGCAGCCATCTTCACAGGTTTGGCTTGCTCCAGTGCCCCGCTACCGCCCCCCTTCTGCTCCAGCGCCCCCACGCCGCCCCTTTTCGTTCTACCGCCCCCCTGAAAAATGAAATCGCCCCCTGGGGGGCATTATCGCCCACGCTAAGAACCACTGGCTTAAATAACAGTTGAAGAAGCTTCTCGTAATCTTCTTCCACAAGTAACATTTCTACATTTCAGTTCCAACATGTTCTCAGTAGGGAGCTAGGAGTCTTTCATTGTCATGTTGGCTCCTACTACAGGCGACACAGACTGGGAATTTGATAGGCTGAACTACAGTACATAGAGAAGAAATGGGAATATAAAATCTGAAAGAAAAGACCAAGTATTTAAGACAATAATTGTACAGTGAAATGAAAAGGATTTTCTTTTATCTGCCTATCTTGATCTATCTATCTAATTCAGATCTACGGAAACATGATAACCTGGTTGACACCTGCAACAATGCCAAGCTTTCGTATCTAGTCCAAAAGTGAGCTTTGCACATATGCTAAATTAAAGATTGGCAGTAGCAACCGCACAAATCCCATACTGGCAGCAGTTTGCATTTCCCATATTGGCAGACTTCTCAATGTAGAAGAAAGAAGGGAAGCAACACTAAGGGCAGAAAGCCCAAGAGACACATTCTCTGTAACATCAGTTATTGTAGCATTAGGAACTATATTTAAGTCCAATCCAAATGTGTCTTAAACAGGAAATCTTTATCTGCTGCAGCCACAAGGCAGGTGCTGTGTGGATCTGTCTGTTCATTCTTCTTTGAAGGCGAGGAGGGGGGGACCTTCTTCCGACTTGTTCTTAGTAATCTAAATTTAGCTCTAGTGTAAGCATCAGTAGCCTAAACCTATTCCCATATGTAGCGTTCTATTTAGCCATGGAAACCAAATCCTTTTTTAAAAATGTAAATCAAGAGTCATCCTTTGAAAATTATTGGAAAGGCAATTCTTACAACCTAAGTCTGTAAAAGGAGAACCACATACAGGATTTCTGGATAAAGGATTTCAGTAATGTCTTTCAGATCTTCTTGGTACAGTGTCCTACGTGTTAGGAATCTGGCCTTAGGTAGGAAAGGCAGGAAACTGGTGCATTATGGAGAAGAAATATAAAACCGGTGTCAAGGTACAGTATTTTGTCAAAGGTTTTTCATTTCCCCGTCACAAAATATAAGCAATAAATGGAAAAACTGTTGGAGGGAAATAGACCTTGCTATATTTTCTGCCAACAGACAGAAATTGAGCTAACTCTCTTTGAAAAGGATATTTCAGAATTTGACCAACAAATAACTTGTTGGAATTTTCCTCACTAAAGAATATATGCAATGGGCCTTTAATTTTCCAGCAGCCATATGAGAATTTAACAAGAAGGACCATGCTTGAAGCAGGTACAATCAGGTAAATACTACTAATCTTTCTTATGCAAAGTTATTTTGGTTCCTTCCATCCAAATATTGTTTCCACTGTTCTACACTGTGTATAAGGTGATGCTGAGAGCCTAAGAAGAGCCCTCCTGAATCAGATAAGAGCCAATATGTTTCAGCAGTCTGTTAGCAGAGTGGCACCAGGAACAGAAATTCAATCTGTACTGGATTGGTTATCTAGACGTTGAGTCATGGCAACTGGACTTCACAGAATCTTCACAGATAGAGTACTAGATGAGGCTAGTTATTTATGTGTCGTCAAGTTAGAACCAACTTATAGCAACCCTAATAGAGCCCTACTTCAAGATATTTAAGGAGTGAATTCACCTGTTCCACTCCCCCAGTGAATTTCCATGTCCAATTGCGGATTTGAACTCTAGTTGCCAGAGTCCTAGTCCATCACTCTGTCCACTACACCACACTGGGTACAGCAATGGATGAGGTTACACTCCCCTTAAAACGCAAGTTGACAGCTTGAATGTAGTGGATTTAGTCCTGAGCTTGGATGCCCAGGTTTTGACAGTGGCCAAGGTGCATATTATAGTTAAAGCCTGTTCACCAGCTTCATCATTGATGAAGATATCTGATCTGGCTATTGTGACTTAACCTAAGTTATATCCCACATGGATTACTGTAACCATGCTCTACAATGGTACTGCCTTTGAAGAGTGTTTGGAAATTGCAGGTGACCCAAATGCTGCAGCTAGACTTTTTACCAGTTACAGGAAACATATAATAACTGGCTGTCAGTCCATTTCCATGTCCAGTTCAAAGCTGCTTATGACCTCTAAAAAGGTATACAATTCGGATCTTGGCTTTTCCTGTGCAAGTCTCCACAGCACCTAAGATCTTCAAGGAAGCCCTTTCTTTTGCCACTGCTCCTGTCATAGGCAATTTTGTATTCAGTGGCTGCTCCCAGGTTGTGGAATGCCCTCCCTCAGTAGGACAGATAGTCTTTCTCCCTTCTGGCCTTCCACCAGCATGTAAAGATATATATTTTCAGACAGGCTATCAACACTGGACAACTAAAAGAGGCAGTTTTAATTTTGGAAGCGATGGCTAGAATACTGTTCTGCAGCTATTCCTGTGTAACTTGAAGTTACGCAAGCTGTAGGGAAGATCACACAAGGCAGAAGTGACATCACAAAGGACTTCCAAAAGCATGCTGCACCATAGTTTCATCATGAACTGCACAATCAGATTGTGCATTGCTGATTGCCAGAATGCATGCCCTTCTTCTTGTCGAGTTCCTTTGCTGACTGTTCATCCATCGACAAGGTGTCCTACCACCGGCTGTATCCTGGAGAGCCCTGCTGCTGCCTTTATGGAGTTCCCAAGATACACAAGGAATGATTCCCCTCATACCCATTGTCAGCAGCATAATCTCGGTAATATACAACATTGCTAAATACCTGGCCATCATCTTGGGACCATTGGTTGCAAACTTGGATCACCACGTTCACAACTCAGAGGGGTTTGTGTCCAAGGTCAGGGAATGGAAACTAAATGCTGATGAAACCATGGTATCCTTTTATGTCACGCCCCTCTTCACCAGCATTCCCACCCTTGATGCCCTAACAACTATAAAAGGAAGACCGAAAGAAGACAATGCCCTCTCCACCAGAAGCAGCCTCAACTCGGACCAGATATGCCTGCTCCTGGACCTGTGTCTGAGCACCACTTACTTCACCTACAGAAGTGGCTATTGCAGACAGAAAAATGGCTGCGCCATGGGTTCCCCTGTGTCACCCATTGTTGCCAACGTATACATGGAAGAAGTGGGAAAGAAGGCACTAAACACCTTCCAGGGGAAGACTCCAATCCATTGGTTGAGGTATGTGGACAACACCTGGGTGAAGATCAAGATTCAGGAAGTACAGGCCTTCACAGACCATGTAAACGCGGTAGATTCAAATTTCAAGTTCACCAGGGAAGACACCAAAGACAACCAGCTGTGCAGTCATCATAGGACCCAACAGCAGCTTAAGAATAGAAATATACAGAAAAAGTACAGCACACTGATCAATACCTCTGGTTTGACTCTCATCACCCATTGCAACACAAACTAAGGGTCGTCGGGACATTAAACCGCAGAACAAGAAACATCCCCACCTCCACGGAAGCCAAGAAGAAGGAAGACGGACATCTGAAGATAGCCCTTAAGGCCTGTCGCGATCCAAAATGGGCCTTTAACAAGGCAATGTCCCAACCCAGCAGGAAAATGGAACAGTCTGAGACTCAGAGCCAACAGAAGAACATGGACATTCCTTACACGGCGGGTGTGTCTGAAAAGCTCAGAAGGATTTTTGGTAAACATCACATACCCGTGCACTTCAAACACACCAAGGCAGAGAATCATCCACCCGAAAGACTAGACACCAAACGCAACAGGAGCAATATAGTATATGTGATCCAATGCAGAGAGGAGTGTTCAGAGCCCTACACTGGAAAAACCAAACAGCCACTAAACAGAATGAGGCAATGGAGGGACAATGGCTCAGGACCACAGTCAACAGTGTTCCTTCATTTGAAGGACAATGGATGACCAAGATGTACTCATTTTGGACTGAGAAGATAGGTGGTTTGAGAAAAGGGTCAGGGGGACCATACATGTGCATATAGAAAATTCCTCAACAGGGATGGAGGCCTTAGATACAATCTGTCTCCTATTTATCATGCTGCCCTTTCATCCATCCCCAGAAAGATCAGGACCACACCCATCAGAAAGACCACTGTTAATGACCCATGATAATGGGCGGAGGAGGGCTGCAGAAGTGAGATCATCCCTCACCCCCAGTCCTTTATCCATCTAATGAGCCTGTTTTGGACAGGGGGAAGTTAAACCAACCTGGAGGATCTCCTACCAACTCTCCTCAGACTGAAGAAACTACTTAGATGAGTAGCAAGACGTTTCAACCTAACAAGAAAGAAATGCAATTGCCATGACTCAACTTCCAGTAGTATGAGACATTGTAAGAAAACATAAATGGAAAATACAGGAAACTTAATACATTTGTGCTGGAAAATAGCTTACATTTTTTCTTGAATAATCACATTTCAGAACTAGGTTTTCTCTCTACTATGACAAGCAGACATGAATACGCATCCCATGCTGGCTATAGATGATGGGGGCTGTAGTCCAGCACTTCTGGAAGGCATCAGGTTGGGGAAAGCAAACTCAGACATACCAGTTGTGAATGGTTTAAGGCCCCTTCAGCGCGGGCTCAGCAAGTCAGCACTGCAGTTGCAAATTGCCTGAATTTTGCAGCAGCAAGGCAAGAGACGTTTCTACTTTATCTAACCTCAAAATACCTCCGGTCTTCTTGGGAGAAATACAAATATGTAGAGCTGAATAAAATCTGGTTGCAGACAATCCAAATTAGAATAATATTAACCACACACAAGACTAGCAGATGGATAGAGAAAGAAGGAGTATAGATAGTCATCTTTCTTGCCATTAAAGCATAGACCCTTTCAAATTGCAATAAGCAGCTTGCCATCTGCAAAATCTGAATCTTTTGATTTCTGTTGAGGCACTGATTCAAGATTCATGGTTTCCAAAACTCCTAAAGATGTGTATTTTCCCTCTAAAACAATTAAAAGCCTGCCAAGTTAGTCTCTCGCCACTCTCATCTTCAGAGTCGCTTCTGCAGATCTCTAGAATTCTAGCTATGCACAAAATGTACAGGGAAGTAGGGGATTGAGTAAAAACATTACCATTCATCAGCCCATGACTTCTTGTGATTGCACCACTGGTGGCACAATTGGGCTGATTTCTTAGTAGGCATGCATTATCAGTGTGTTGCATCCTTAATAGTGCAAATCCTATTGATTGACATTCTAATACATTTTCCATTCCTCTTGCATTTGTTTCACCCCGTTTGTCTGGAAAACTGGAGCTAATGGTTTGTGCTGGGGTGGGGGGAGAAATGTGGTGGTTAGAACTGTTGTCCTGGCATGTTTCAGGAGCAAAAGGTGCCAAAAGGCTTGCTTGACGCCTTCAAGTGCAGCCATCTGGTGTTATTTACCAAAAAATAAATAAATTAGTAATACTTGCTTTGGCTTTGTCATTGCAAACAAATATATTCCAACAAGTTTACTCCAGTGACAGCTCTTCAGCTGGCACAGGTTATAATGACTACCTTTATTTAATCGTCTCTTTCTTCATTTTATATCCCATTCCATCACAAGAAATCTGACATGTACAAGGAAGCTAACTTCTGCTGAAAATTTATATTAATCAGCTGAGGCCATGTTGTAAGCTTCACCTTCTAGAGAAGAATGATTTGTCGGTACTCAAGACAGGGCCTTCTGTATAACACCATACTGGCAGTAGAACTGCTGCAAGGAATCGAAAGTAAGGGTCTTCTGGCTTTGGGGTGGGAACTTTCCCCCTCCTGGCCACAACCCAGGGCTGGAATTGGGACCACCATGTCCCACTGCCTCTGCAGATGAAGGGCAACGAACTGTTGCAGCATTGTTCTGCCTAAGGGGCATCCAGGCTCACAGCTACCACTGGGGGTACTGCTGGCACAGAATGAATGGCTTCCCAGCAACTCTTTCCTCTCTGGCCAGTATTACCGCTCGAGTATTACTGTCTCTAGCTGTAATTGCCCCTCTTGTGATGAAATATCTTTTGGAGAGGGAAGAAAAGCTTTGTTTTTTATGTATTGCATTGAAGTGGTGCTGGCCTTTTTTAAAGTCCTAATCTATGGTCAAGCAATCAAATGGCTTAAAACACAGAAAAGAAAGAGGAAGGTGTGCTAAGGCTGAAGGCTGTGTTCTCCTGTTCTTTTAGTACTAGTGTACCTCAGGCTGAGAGAGAGGTGCATAGAAGCTATCTTATACCATCTGTTCATCAAGGGCTGGTTTAAGACATGCTGAGGCCTCAAATCTATGTCAAGTTCAAAAGGCCCTACAGCATTAGAAGGATGTGCAACATTTTTTTCTGGATTTATTTATTTGTGTTTGGTGGCTCATCATAATCTGAGGCCCCAAGCATTCATTTACTCTGTTTGTAAAGCTGCACTGTGAAAAACTTATACTATCTGCCTATATAGGCTAGTATTGTCTGCTCTGACTGGTAGTGACTTTTCCAGGTACCAAGTAGAGTATTTCCAGTCAGACATTTAGCTTTTCCAATTTTAACTGGAGACGCCAGAGAGACCTTCTGCAAGCTAAACTTTCATTCTGACATTAAATGCCACCAGTGAGGCCTTCAACTTCCTGCTGCTGCTGAACCATGTAAACAGCTAAACCATCATTCAGGGCCATTTAAACGTTTCAGTGAAGGAGAGTCCACCACTTTCCAAAGTTGTCTATTCTGCTGTCGAACAGTCCTTATTACCTGAAAATTCTTCTCAATGGTAAGTTGGAATTTCCTTTCATATAATTTGAATTCATTGGTTCAACAAAAGCAACCTTACCTACCTTCACTGGGAACACCCTTCAGATATGCAAAGATGACCAATAAAGTATTATTACTTCCCTTGATCTGGACACTATACTTCTGTTGATACAGGCTAGAATTGCCATAGTTTGTTGTTTCTGTTGTTGCTGTAGCAGTGGCAACAATAAACAATTCCAGCAGTATATAATGGAAGCACTATATTGGGAAACTTGTGTGAATTGTTCCTAAGGTCCTCACTGTACACTCCCAGGATTGCTTAAAGAATTCAACTCTGGAGTTGCTTTTAAAAAAACAAAATACTGTATACCTTCTGTTCAGTGTATATTCTTTATATGCTGAGAGTGAGTTCCAACCCATTTTCACATTCACGTCTGAAAGGCAGGCACCTAAAAGTGAATGGGGTGGAGAACTAAATTTGTGGTGTTCTTTGCAATAGGAGCAACAGGCTCATCATTTCAGGCTTATTTCCTCACTTGAAGACAGAGAATTCCTAAATGCTATGCTAATGAGAGGAATAATAGCAGGAGAAAGCAGGGAAGGGAATCAGTCTAGACCAGTTGCTTCTGGGTTCTTCAGAGAGGGACAAAGAGGAAGTTAGAAAACCATGGGAGAGGCAAGGGTTTTACTTCTATCTCACATTTTCTCCTGCATTGTTGTGCGATGACAATGATTTTGGAAAGCATGTTTTGTGACGAAATGTTTCTTACCTGTTGTCACTTACCGGTGACGATAAAACTGAATTGTTTCTTCCATGGAGTTATGTGATACCATAAAAATGCTCACACAGGAGAGATGTTTAAGCTTGGAACCACATAAAAATAGACCACAGATACACTGGTGTCATGTGGCGGAGGTGACTTGATACACCCAGTGTCCAAAGATATTCTCTAAAAACAACCCTCTGGTGGCAAAATGGAATCCGGGCTTCAATTTGGAGCACTCTTTTTCCAAACCGTTCAGTGTTTGTGTGTCATTCTCATGGTTCTGCCAGCTTGCACCTGGCATCAGTGTAAACAAAGCTTTGGCAAGGGCTCTTTCCTTTGGGAGGGAGACATCTGATTTTCAAGCTGAAAACATGTCAGTGTTGCAAGACACTCCAAATAGTGTTGTTGTTTTTTTAACCAGTACAGTAAATTAACCCGCCTAGTGTAGTGTTAAATGCTTTGCAAACACTGACTGGAGGCAAGGGGGGAAATGGCAAAAACAAACAAAAACACTTCAATAAATTGTTTGCTTAGCCTCCCTGAAAGCAAAATAACAGAAGCTCAGTAAGTATGGAGAACTGCCGAGGAATGCATAACAACAACAACAACAACAACAACAACAACAACAACAACAACAACAACAACAACAACAACAACAACAACAACAACAACAACAACAAAGTAGGGCAAGATGGAAACAAGATGTTGTTGGGCTTCTGCCTGGTTTCCCAGAATGCAACAACACCCTGGAAATGCAGTGGGCCATACTCCATACAGATGATCTTCCAACAAAGAGTCTCTTAGGCAAGCAGCTGAAAACAAAATTGATCGAAGAAGCAGGCGCAACTACTGATGCACCAGAACGTAATTAGAAGTGTAGATCTCTGTTGTAAACCTATGAGATCATCAGCACAAAAAACATCAAATAAATTGAATTTGAACAGAGCTTTTTAGGTCCCATGTGTAGCGACCGAAAAATGCAGTTGGAAGAGATTGCAGCTCTGCTGGAGCGAAGGTGCTTTTTTATAACAGCTTCTGTAATGGTCTGTTCTACAGTGATATAAAAATGCTGTCAGAGTAGATGGAGATAATGTAGCAAAACCTGGGCTGTGTGTACTTCACTGTGCTATGATCTCTCTGCACAGAAAGATACTAGCATTCAGTTCAGAATATGATATCTGCAGGGTCTTGAATTTCCATTTTCAAAAACAGATTGCCAGGCGTTATTCTGGAAAAATTACAGCTGAAATGTCCAATGAAATTCATAGTTAAAACTTTAAAGAAACAGTCACAATGGATTCTTTAGTTGAGATGTAATGGCCATAGTTTTTCAGATTGCAGGATAGGCAAACAGATTAGAGAGAATTTTGGTTGAAATGCCCCCTTTCTTCATGTATCAGGCATACAAGGCTTTTGTTTCTAAAATGTGTTTTTTAAATCAGAACGTGTTGTTTTCATGAATATATCCATATTATGCTTTATATTAAAAACTATTTTAAAAAAACTCAACCCAGCAGCATTAGTGCTTGAGTGACATAACAGGCCCCAGCCAATCAGCAATAGTGGTAGATGATCTCTCATTTACCTACTTTAGAATAATATGTTTAGAATAATTATGTATGTATGTATGTATGTATGTATGTATGTATGTATGTATGTATGTATGTATGTATGTATGTATGTATGTATGTATGTATGTATGTATGTATGTATGTATGTATGTATGTATGTATGTGCTGCCTTTCTCAACCTAAACGCACCAAGGAGGCTCTCAACAGCTAAAACTATACAACAATTAACAGTTTAAAAATGGCATATTAAATAAAATAATGAAACATGTCAATAATAAAACCGAGTTTAAAAACAATTTTAAAACATTTACTTGATGAGTGTTAGGAGACTATTCTCTCCCAAGTTGTAATATTAGGGATCTTGAACTGATGGTGCTGTGTATCTACCTATTATCATATGGGAAATGTAATTCAGTTTCAGTGCACTGTACCCACACCACAATACCAGGCATGGCATTGGATTGCTTAGATATTTTAGCATCACACTCAAAAATATATTACAGTGGACCCTCAACTTATAGACGGCTCGACTTGCAGACTTTTCGAGTTACAGACTTCTCTGGCCGCAAAATTTAGGTTCGACTTGCAGCCAGAGAATAGACCTACAGACCAGAAAAAAACAAAAATGGAACAAAAACGGCCAGTTACGGGATCAATCAGTTTTCAATGCATTGCAGGTCAATGGAGACTCGATATACAGACTTTTCGACCTGCAGCCACCATTCCAATACAGATTAATTCCGTAAGTAGAGGGTCCACTGTATAGGTAAAGGTAAAGCAAAGCAAAAGCAAAGCGTGCTGCTTATATACCGCCCCATAGCGCTTCAAGCACTCTCTGGGCGGTTTACAATTTAATTATGCAGGCTACACATTGCCCCCCCCAGCGAGCTGGGTACTCATTTTACCGACCTCGGAAGGATAGAAGGCTGAGTCAACCTTGAGCCGGCTACCTGGGATTTGAATCCCAGGTCGTGAGCACAGTTTTAGCTGCAGTACAGCGATTTAACCACTGCACCACAAGGTTTCCCTTGACAGATTTTCCAGCCGTGTCCGACTCTAGGGGGCAGTGCTCATCCCCGTTTCCAAGCTGTAGAGTCAGTGTTTGTCCGTAGACAGTTTCTGTAGTCACGTGGCCAACGCGACTAGACACAGAACGCTGTTACCTTCCCACCATGGTGGTACCTATTTATCTACTTGCATTTTTATATGCTTTCGAAATGCTAGGTTGGCAGGAGCTGGGACAAGCGACCGGAGCTTACTCCGTCGTGTGGATTTGATCTTACGACTGCTGGTCTTCTGACCTTGCAGCACAGAGGCTTCTGCAATTTAACCCACAGTGCCACCACGTGCCTAAAATATATTATAGATAAGAGCTAATGGGAGAAATGGCTCTTGGTTCATAATAGAGGTAAGTATTATGACTTAGCTAAATTTGTACAGTGGTGCCTCACTTAATGAGCACACCGTTTAATGACGAATCCGCATAGCGACACGTTTTTTGCTATCGCTAATGTGATCGCATTGCGATGTTTTAGATAGGGAAAACATCGCATTGTGATGATCGGTAAGCGTTTTGCTTACCAATCTTTGCATTGCAATGTTTTACAAACAGCTGATCGGTGATTCCAAAATGGCCGCCGGGTCAACAAAATGGCCGCCCGCAGCATTTTCACGCCCTGCCTTCACTTACCGGGCAGCAAAAAGGGCGGCCGAATGGAGGATTCCCCGCATAGCGGTGAGTTTTTCCCCAATAGGAAGGCATTAAACGGAGTTTGATGCGTTCCTATGGGTTCCCCCCCGGCATAGCGACGAATCCGGATAGCGACGTTAATCCTGGAACAGATTAGTGCCGCTATGCGGGGCACCACTGTACATGCTAACTATGAACATTAGCATTGTCACTAATTGGTATCCTCCAAAGTCAGCTTTCCCATAGTTGAAACTTAATGTCATTAATAACTCGTAGAATTGTTTTTAAAATTTGCCCTCAAAAGTGAAAAGGCATGTTTATAGTGAATGTTTAATTTTTGTATTTATTCTAGGTATTTTTATTTCATCTGTGCAGAAATACAAATATGCTGCAGTGATACATAACTTTGTTTTTTCTTTGTTTTATTTAAATGAAGATGGTACATTAATTTAGTGAAAATGTTTCCAGACTAATTTTGTTACTGGGTTTCTCTTTATCTTGAGAAAGCAGGTTATCAGAATTTCTATGCTGAAATTTCAGGTACCAGTGGAGCATAACACTATGCAGGCACAGTAATGTGATCTTCTGCTTGTGCACAAGATGCTGGTGCAGAAATCTAGTTTGCACTCAGGTAGAGAACACTCAGAAGTGGTTTACCATTCCCTTCTTCTGAGGACATCCTGAGACTATACTGCTTGCCTAAGACTATACAGGCTGACTCTACTCGTAGGAGGCACAGTGGGGAATCAAACTCCCAAATCCACAGCCAGATACCTAAACCATTAAGTTATCTAGCCTGGATAGCTTAGGGTTGTGCTGAAGAGGCTCCAGGTGCTTGCAGACAGAGTCTATCCAGAATCACACTGTGGATTGTGAGCTAATAGATCCACCACTGACATGGTATTTTCCTTCAGACAGTTGCAGGAGAAATGTAGGGAACAACGACAGCCACTCTTGATAGATTTTACAAAGGCCTTTAATTTGGTTGGCAGGGGCGGCCTTTTTAAAATACTTCCCAAGGTTGGATGTCCACCTCAGCATCATCAGGTCCTTTCATGAGGAAATGAAGAGCACTGTACAGTGGTGCCTTGCTTAACGATTGCCTCGTTTAACAAGGAAATAGCTATACAATTAGGTTTTTGCGATCTCTTTTGCCATCGCAAAATGATGTCTTAATGGGGTTTTTGTTTAACAATGATCGGTTTCCTGTTTCGGGAACCGATTTTCGCTTTACAACGATCAGCAAACAGCTGATCGACGGGTTTTCTAGGATGAATTCCTCACTTTACAGGCACCGAAAATGGCCGCCGTATGGAGGATCTTCACTGGACGAGCAGGTATTCAGCCCATTGGAACGCACTGAACGGTTTTCAATGTGTTTCAATGGGTGTTTTCGTTTTGTTTGACGATGTTTTCACTCTACAGCGATTCGCTGGAACGAATTAACATTGTCAAGCGAGGCACCACTATAGTTTTTGATGGCTCAACATCAGATCCCTTTGACATCCCAAGTGGAGTGAAACAGGGCTGTGTCCTTGCACCAACCCTGTTTGGGATTTTTTTTTTCCGTCATGCCGAAACATGCCTTTGGAACTGCAACAGAAGGTGTCTATCTCTGGACTAGATCAGATGGCAAACTCTTTAATCTCTCTAAATTGAGAACGAAGACCATAGTCCAGCTGAAATGCATGCCAAACTTCCTCTTCGCCAATGACGCAGCTGTTGTTGCCCATTCTGCTGAAGACCTCCAACAACTCATGAATCGTTTTAGCAAGGCCTGCCAAAACTTTGGACTAACAATCAGCCTGAAGAAAACACAAGTCATGGGCTAGGGCGTGGACTCACCTCTCTCTATTACCATCTCCACACACGAATTGGAGGTTGTTCATGACTTTGTGTACTTTGGCTCAACAACCTCTGACACACTCTCCCTAGATGTCAAGCTGGATAAATGCATTGGCAAAGCAGCTACCATGTTCTGTAGACTCACAAAGAGAGTATAGCTTAATGAGAAGCTGACGGCATATACCAAAATCCAGGTCTACAGAGCCTGTGTCTTGAACACACTCCTGTACTGCAGTGAGCCCTGGACCCTTTGTGCATGGCAGGAGAGGAAGCTGAACATGCTCCATATGCGATGCATTTTTGGTATCACCTGGCAGGACAAAGTTCCAAATAGTGTAATCCTAGAACAAGCTGGAATTTTTAGCATGTATACATTACTGAAACAGCGACGTCTACATTGGCTCGGGCATGTTGTGAGAATGGCTGATGGTCGGATTCCAAAAGATCTCCTATATGGAGAATTAGTGCAGGGAAAGCACCCCAAAGGGAGACCACAGCTGCGATACAAGGATATCTGCAAGTGGGATCTGAAGACCTTAGGAATGGACCTCGACAGATGGAAAACCCTGACATCTGAGTGTTCAGCCTGGAGGCAGGCAGTGCATCATGGCCTCTCCCATTTTGAAGAGACTCTTGTCCAGCACGCCAAGGCAAAAAGACAGTCCCAAAACCAGCCAAATCAGGGAGCTGGACAAGGGACAGATTGTATTTATCTTCAGTGTGGAAGGGATTGTCACTCTCGAATTGGCCTTCTCAGCCACACTAGTTGCTCTTCCAAGTGCTCTATTCAGAGCACGTTGCCATAGTCTTTCAAGACTGAAAGATGCCTAATCTAATCTAAGCTATCCAGCCAGCTATATTTCTCAAATATGGCCATTTAAAAGCCAAATAGTCAATGAAAGAGAGACAGCCTTATTGTAACTTACCTGCTAAACTGTGTTTGGGAAAAGTGATGCCAAAAATAGGAAGTAATTGAGCTAGCTGTAGTGTATGAATAATGGTAGTATGTGAACTATGTCAAGCAATGAATCTCACTAGTTTTGCAGAAATCAGCATCCTGATGTGCTAGGTGGGAGAGAATGACACGAAGCATTTAACCACTCTTGACTTTTTTTTTACTGGAAAACAACCTTTTCCACCTGATTTGCAAGGTTATCCAAAATTTGCTGACCACTTTGGAAGTTAACAGTTTGAGGAAGACATTGGGAGAGGAAGACATTAAAAGAAGGAGATGGAAAGGCTGGGCAAAGTATATTTTAACCAACCCCATTTCGTCTTCTTTTTCTTCTGTTATACAATACAAGCTCAGACTTCAGAGGACTCTGCAGTGCTCAGGAGCAAGAAGATCAGACTATTATTGTCCAAATGTTCCAGAAGCACATTCCCTTTTGAAAGGAAGACTTCCTAGGGAGTTTATTTAACCCAAAATGTATCATTGCATGGAAATTGAATGAGTGGGAACCAGGTATGAGATTGGACATTGAGCAGATAGTGGACCAGCTCTTATGATTATAAGATCATTACCCACAGAACTGAGTTCTCGAAATATAGTGAAAGCTTTTAATTAAGTTGTTTCTGAGGCGATCAAGTAAGTTGGTTTGACCAGAGTCCAGCTAAGAACAATGAGGAAAAGGGCAAAGGTAAGAGTTTTAGAGTGGTGAAGCTGCTCTAGAAATGTCTTTACAATGTTAAAGGAAGGGGGGAGGGGAAGTAGTATACACTTCTGACATTTTGTGGATGTTGAAAGAGATGCATGTGCTGCTTTTGCCTTCTCACTTTGCAGTTAAAGTCACCTCTCTACTTCTTACCGTGATGCCTTGTCAGTTGGGCTATGTTGCTTGTCCTCGTACTAGAAAAGCTGGTCTGTCTCTTGCATCTGTCCTACATCCTTGACTCTCTCTCTCTCTCAAAGTCCGCCACAAGGTTCTCATATAAAACCTCTTGTTTGCTGATCTCTGTTACACTTTCTGAATCTCAAGGAAGCACTAAAAACTCTCCACCGTCACTTGTGGATTCAGATGGTAGAGTCCAGAAATTATTTTTGTGCATGATTGTGTCTATAAATCAAGTCTGGGCTATGTAAGCTATTACGGAAGAAGAAGGAATGTATGAGAGAGAGCCCTTCATCTCATGACGTGAAATTACTGCTCACAGAACTGGAGTTACTGTTCCATAATGGAAATAAGAGTAATGGGATGTGTTTGATCCTTTCATTTTCCTTTCATCTCCTGGTACAAAACAAATGCTCATTTTGATGTAGAAACTGCCAAGCAAACTACATACGAGATTAGGAGGTCAGTTTTCACACTTTTTAGTTGTAGAAGTGTAGAATCATAGAATAACAGAGTTGGAAGGAGCCTATAAGGCCACTGAGTCCAACCCTTGGCTCAATGCAGGAATCCAAATCAAAGCAGATCTGGCAAATGGTTGTCCAGTTTCCTCTTGAATGCTTCCAGCCTTGGAGTGTGCACCACCTCCTGAGGTAATTTGCTCCATTGTTATGCTGCTCTAACAGTTAAGAAATTCTTTATTCCATGTGGATAGAAGATGCCAGCTTCAACGTATCTCTTGTTGTACATCTCCCAACACACTGTTCCAGTCTCCTCAGCCTGAAATGGCTACATATGCTTTTTAATGGGAATGGGAATATGTATCCATGTGCAGGGCCATCTGTTGGTGCATGTGACTAAAGCTGGCTATTAACCATTGCATTTGTTACAGGTATCTCATCATTTGACAGTTATTGTTACTATGAGGTTGGTGGGGTAGATTTAATGGCAAAGGTGAACAACGTAGAAATAATGGTATGCTCATCCAGGAGACCTCTAATAAGATGCATGTTGGGCAAAGCACCAGTGAGTGATAACATCCCTCCTAAGATGCTTAAAGCTAATCAACTTGAAAAATCATTAAGCTGAATGGAAGGGGAAAGCCTCTTGGAGGATGAGCAGGCAGGATTCAGACCAAGGTGTTCTCCTGGAGATTAGCATAGATCTACAAAATCTTGTGGTATATATCCATCTACAACACAGCTTTACCAACTTTAAGTCTGCATTTGCTATGATCCCAGAAGACAGTCTACGGCAGAAATTGGAGACAACTAATATCAATAGTCACCTGTAGATTTTAATTTGCAGCCTCTGTGTGAAAACCTCGTTGAAAGTGAAATGCAGTAGAACAGACCATCTCACCAAGGCTATTCCTACGTATGCTAGTGTCAAACAAGATTGTGTGCTAGCTCCTACTTTGTTCAATATTTATATTAACTCTTTTGGTAGGAGCCTGTTTGGAACAAATTCCTGCCTTCATAATTTAGCAGGTAGTCCTCTGTCAATCTCTTGTCTATACAGATGACATGGTGCTTCTCTCTTTAACTTATGTTGGCTTGTGGCTGTTATTAAGAGCTGAAAAGTTAGTACAGTGGTATCTCACTAGATGACGACCTCGTAAAATGATGAATCCGCATGACGATGAGGTTTTGCGATAGTGATTTGCAAAACAGTGATTCCAATGGGGGATTTTCGCTGGACGATGATTTGGTCCATGCTTCGCGGACCGTTTGTTTGCAAAACAATGATTTTACAGCTGATTGGCGGCTTCGCAAAATGGCTTCCCTGTGTTTTTGGGACCCATGCTTCGCAAGGTAGCCATTTTAACAGCTGATCGGCGCTGGCAAAACGGCTTCCCTATGGGTGATCTTCGCAGGACGACAATGTATTTCCCATTGGAATGCATTAAACAGGTTTCAGTGGGGAAATGGTTTTCGCATGACGATGATTTCGCTAAACAGCGATTTCTGTGGAACAGATTATCATCATCATGCTGGGCACCACTGTAATTGATTACAATAATTCAAAAGTTCTAGTGTTTACCAGGAAACAGATTACATATAATTGGCAAATGAATTATCACGTACAAGTTAAATCTTATAAATATTTGGGAGTGATATTTCAGTCCTCAGGCTCCCATCTAATGCCATTGCAAATGCTCAGAGAAGTATAAAGTCACTTGTATCTTTTTTCTTTCCCAAAGGAGTTCAGTATATATCATCAGTGATACAGGTCTTCAATGCTAAGGTGCTAGCACAGATGTTATATGGTATGCAATAGTATGTTTACAGCAATTTGCTGCAATGGAATCCACTCAGACAAAATTTCTGAGAACGATCTTTTGTCTTCCACATTGAATACGTTATATGGTATGCAATAGTATGTTTACAGCAATTTGCTGCAATGGAATCCACTCAGACAAAATTTCTGAGAACGATCTTTTGTCTTCCACATTGAATACTTTTAGAAACCGGTCAAATGTTGATAGAGTCTCAGGCATGGAATATTTAGTCAATTTTTGGTTAAACATGTTTTTTACTCCTGTGAGATTGGCTTCTCTGGTTTTAATCAATGGGTTCCAGTCTGGGTGGGAAAGGACATTGGATGAGAAATTGGGCTTCTCAAAAATAGCTATTTCAGTGATGTGTTATTCAAAAGCAAAACAGGAAGTACACCAGCATATTACCGTCACTGAGTTACAACATCATGTAAGTGGAGGTATTGCCTATCCTGAATTTAGAGAGAGCAGTCAGCTTCTTAACCTGCAAGAATATTTTAACCATTCCAAAATATAGAAAAACATTTGCACTAGTAAATGTAATTCATTACCTTCAGTTTTGCTGGAAGGAAGATATAGCAATGTCCCTTTATGCCCTTGTGAAGCTGGTGTGGTGGAAACAGTAGGGCATGTCCTGTTGTATTGCTCCTTTTATAGTGCTTTTTGCCATATTTTCATTTATCCAGTTCTGCAAATATTCCTGGGAGAGTTGATGAGTATGATATATGCTACCTGCTGGTGGGCCAATACCAACCTGACAGCTTTCGTACAGCAGTATTAGCTTCTGGTGAGGAACAATATCATAAAATCTTATAATGATTATCTCATCAAATTTCTATTTTAATGAGTTGATTATATGCAATATATACTGTATTTAATCTGTATTTAATAATACCCACTATTATAGAATTTTGTTACTAATAGTAATTCCTATCTGTTCTATTGATCATAGTAAAGGAATTTCAATTATGTTGGAGCAGAAGGAAATGCAAGTGCTTGATTGTCATGATGAGGCAGATCGATCTCTAAAAGCTTATCTGGTATCAAAAGTCTATCTAAACTTTATCTGATGTCTAAAAAGGTGATGTAGCAGGCAGACATGTTAGTCAATTGTAACTAACCACTAGTCCTGTAGATGCTACATTAGTGTTTCTGGCATAAATTATCTTGTAGATATCTGTAGTTCAAGATTCTTAAGAATTGGAAGGGTAATTATAACATCAAGAGGAAAATAACACTTCCTTTATTTTTCACACAGTAGATGTTGCACTTAATATTATTCTAACAGTAACCTGCCCTTACAGAAGGAAGTAATTTCTTTCTTGTGTTTTCTCCCAACATTGCTGATTTGCAAAATTAGAAAACACAAGAATTAAGAAAATGCTTAAAATACCAGGTTTCACATGTGTGTGTCTTATATATTTTCTTATTTTAAAAAAACTTTGCATTATTTCTGGTTTTGTTGTTAATGAAATATGCTTTCTAATATTTTAAGTTATTTTGCCTGATCGTTATGATAACACACTTGAAAAGTGTGTTCTGATACAACTGTTTGCAGATACCTCAACCATTGAGCTATCCAGCCAGCTCAGTGCTTGTTAGCATCACTTTAATGATGGATAGTGAAAAGCAAAGATGTCAGTCTGAGCCCAGCCCATGTTAAGAAGGACTGCAGGGAGTGACAGGCTCAGGAAGGCTCACTGGCAGTTCAGAGTCAAGCAAGGGAGTGTGTCCTTGTGATGTGACGAGGGGGAGGTCTTCTGATGTCACGGAGGCAGGGCAGGCAAGGATTGATATGGAAAGCAAGCACAAATGTAGACAAAAATATCTTTGCACTAAGCCAGCAAGTCTCGATGCCACCTGAGACCTGGCAACTCTAAGGCAAAAGAGAGTATGCATAGGCTGAGATTAGTCTCCACCTAGCATCATGGTTGCATGGCTTTCCAGTGGTCAGTGGAAAAGTTACACATTTGGACAACAACTCCCAGAATCACTCAGTCAATATGACCACTGGGCATGCAAACCGGGGAGTTCTGGACACTGCAGTACTGTTTTTTATTCTTCAGAGAAGTGTTTAGTAGAAGAAAAAGCATGTGAGAATAATTCATTTCAGTAAGTCAAATGGATGGGAAATTGTGTTAATCTTATTGTGGTTTTATGTGAAGTCATCTATGGATCTGGTGCTGAATAACTATAAAACCATATATTTGGAAAAAGAGGAAGAAGCAAAAAAAAAAGGAGGACAAATCAGGACTTTATGTTAAAATTTCCTTTTCCTTGGGACAAAGTCTTCAGCTCTTGAATAGTTATTTTTCTGAGTATGTATATATATGCTGCAGGCCGAAAAGGCAATGGCTTTACAAACCTATATTTTGCTGCACCTTTTCAGAGGAAATTCATAGATATTGTTCTGCATTGAGCATTTTGCCCCCGCCCCCTTGAGTTTCTTTGCCAGTAATGGTGATTATATGACCCAGTTGCATTCTTAGTAGGAGGTGTGAAAGAAAATGACCTGACCATTCAGACACTGGCATTTCAAGGGAAGGGCCCTCAGCTTGTAAAAGAAGTTCAAGTTCTTTCCCCTTGGCACAAACGAATCCTACCAGAGTAATGACGCTCTTTAGGAAATATGTAGGCTGACTCTGACAAAGGAAAGCTGAGGCCTGGAGTATGGTGGCACTCAATACAGACAAGAGACAAAAGCATCAGCAGTGTCAGACTGCGTAAACAAACCACTACAGGGGACTAACATTAAATCATAATTGCATGTTTTATCATGTCAGTACTGTCACAAAACAGCTAACTCTGGCTGTGACTACAGTAATTAATTTCCTATTGCCATGAGAAATGTGTGGAGTTACCCTTAACCATCAGGCAGAAGCTGCGGTCTCTATGGCACCGTCCTGGATTGGATTTTTTAACATTTCATAAATTGAAAGGTCCTGTAATTAGCCAATCTTTTTTGGATTAGTGCTTTGCACAGCAGTTTTCATTTTAAGGATCCTAAAAATACTAGGTTCAAATATATGTTACTTTTTAATTTTTTTAATTTATGTTCTTTTTTTGTGCTTTTATTTATCAATTGCTTTATTATCCATTTCCCATTCATCCTTTCAAAATCTACATGATGTAGTTCTACAGGGCTGCTGTTGTTTTTTCATTCATTTGCCCATGTGCATCTACATTATATGGTTCCAAGTGTCTCCTTTTTTTTCCTGCCCTCTAATAGAAAACAGAGGAATCATGGAATTTATACCTGAACTGAATTATAAATAATGCATTTTAAAAATAAGTACTGTTACAATGTTTCCTCTGCATATGAATACTACTACAATCAACAGGCACATATTTTACATAAGCATTTTCGTTCTCGTGAAACAAAACAGGGATCAATAAAATATATTGGGCTGGTACATCTAATGGCTGAAAATGAGTATCTTCTCTTTTTGTTTCAAGTCTGGACAAATGATCAGTAAAGACATCTTGATCAGACAAATTCTTTATGGACGCTTTGGTTTTCTTTTCCCTTTTCAGTTCTTTGTGGTCAAGAACCGAAAAGGGAAGGTTTCTCTCCATTAACACTATGTGGGGTATGTGGGTGGGTATGTTTAGAAAAGGATGCTTATTCAGAGGTTTTGACTTTATAGTGAGGTATTCCTTGAGGCATTGTTTAGGGGTGTATATACTTGGTGGTTTTATAAATAAGCTTAAGACATTCAGTCTTAGTTGTCAGTTTCTTGCCCAGTCTTGCGTTCTGTCTGTCTTATTCCATCCGACAGTAGAACTGAGACCAGCCTAATCCCTAGAAGTTTGGAACTAATGAACTAACTGCTGAGCTGCTGCCATGGAACCTGCACCCAAGCTATACTGTACTTCACACTTGATTTATTCTCCAGATGGCGAGCCCTGCTGATTGGGACCACCCCTTTCACTGGAGTGTAAAATGCTGAGAATTTTGGTTAAACATTTATTCTCAGGACATTAGCCGAGTAAGGAGATATTGGTTTGCATACACACTATGACACTGAGAGAGTAAAATATCAACTTAGTCTATTTACATATATACAGCGAGAATAGACATTCATCTGGCAGCATAACATGACATGATACAACACATAGCATAGGAAAAAAGTGATCTGACTTACAGCAGATAAAATGTACCCTTTACACATGACTTATGTACAGTTCTGGGACCAATCAGAAAATACATTACTTCATTTTCAGTTACACAAAGTTTTATCATGTACCACAGCTGCACAACATTAAGTCTCAAACCTTGGTAACTACACCTGAATAAAATCTGTACATGATTCAGGTAAAATCAGCCATTTTACTTTCAACTATGCAACATTTATAATTAATACATATGCATATCAAAATCTCAACATAAAAGTGGACAGATATTGTTTTCTTTGCAGGTTTGATAATTCAGAACTAGCAACTTTCAAAGATGGTTCGTTATTAGCTTTAATGAATGCCAGTTGAACTTACTGCACTCATCTTCTCTGGTTTAATTTCAGTCTCTGTTCACGGTAGGGATGCTTGATTTATCAGCAGTGCCTATGTGGCAAAATCACTACATTCTTCCCGTTTAGAAAGAAACAACTCTGGCACTCCCGACTTTCTCACCAGTTAAGAGTAAAATGTTAAAAAATAGGGTATTACTATAATTACTGGCATCAAGTTGCACATTTAAATATTTCTTAGAACAAATTAAAGGTAAACATTGTACTCCTCAGAGTGTGACTTTACCTCTGCTAGAGTTGGCATTGTGCACTTCCATCTATGCTGTTTATTCATTACCCAACCCATGTAGAGTCTATATGCTAAGATTTACCAGGTCTTCCCAATTAATTTAATTGCCACAGTCTGGTCCATTCCATGAATTGCTTTGATTATTTCTCCATTTTGAGGAATTTAAATGACTTGTTGCAGAAGGCAGAATCGAAATTTTAATAATGTGGAGACAGAAAACAGCTTTTTCCAATCTGCTGTCCCTCAGTTATGACACCCGCTATTCCCAGCCACCATGCTGGTTGGGAATAACTACCGCTGTAGAGGCCAAAGGGCCAAGTCTGACAAACACTCTATCCTAGGGTGATGCAGCCACTTTGCTGAAACCAATCAGGAAACAAAGAACTTCTCTATGGCTTGTGAAGGAATCAGTTTCTGGTGTCCCAGCCCTAATGCCTTTATTGGAAAATAAGCCTCAGTGCTACCTGTACCTGCTAACAACTGCTTAGGATCACAGCCCAAATTTTAGGTACAAGATAAGGAACACAAATGAAATTGTAATTCTACTCCTGTCCACAAAAGACAGGCTGGTCGCCATGAAAGTTGCTTTTTTTTTAAAAAAAAAAAAAAATCCTAACAATTTATACTAGAAGAAAATTTCTAAGTGATAATGCTGTTTCTTATGAGGAGGATGCTGACTTTCCAAGTGATAATTTATGTATATTTTAACAATATGAGTCATCTTGCACATGTCATTTTAGGATGCAGTGGCTGAAATCCAGTAGTAAGTCACGACTAGGCTAGGCCACATTGAATCAGTGTGGGTTTGGTGAGTCAACTCCTGCATGAGTTCCACGGATTCAAAGGCCTACTCTAATTGTGACTTACTACTGGATTTCAGCCACAGTTTTGTTCATGAGCAAATAAAAGTTGTTTTGCAAAATGAAACCAAGCCGTTTTGAAGCTGTCATGCATGAGCCTTGACCTAGAATAGAAATGTTGCTTATTTGTACAATTGTCTGAATTCCCCCAGCCACCTTGGCCACTGGCTGTGCTAGCTGGAAGACATTGGAGGTTTACAGTCCAAAAAAGTAACTCTTCGAAGCTCTCATCTGAAGCATAGTTTGTTGTCAAGAGAGGTGTGTAAGAGTCATTGTACTGGTTAAAGTGCTGGACCTTCGTTCATATCTCCACCCAGCCATGAAACGTACTGTGCCAGCTGCACCTGCTCAGCCTGAGTCACCTCACAGGGTTGTGAGAATAAAGTGGGGAGAAGGAGGCACATGTATCCTGTCTTGGCTTCACTAGAGAAAAGGTGAGAGGCAAACATAATAAAGGAAAGAAGGAAGGAAGGAGTGAATGTCCTTTTTCTTATGTCAGATGAGGTGCAATTCAGTGCAAGCAGGAAGTAATGATAATGGGATTTTAAGAATGTTTTGCCCGTACTACATTAGAATGTTTTTTGTTGTTGTTGTTGTTGTTTAAAGCAAACCTCGCTTGAAGATTTATATGAGACAATTCTTATGTGATAGCTGTATTAAAGGCAGTCTTTGGAGATATGGGGTAATACAGTAGTTCCAAGCTGATGATTGTTTCAGGTGTCATTAACTTTCTCCCTTTTTCACACTAGCTGATGAGTGGCCATAGATTCCTTCTGTGTAAACTTTTCCTAATTATTGGTCTCATAAATCAGTACATCCTACAGCTGTCTTAAACTGGTCATGGAGACCTTATTCTGATCAGTCCTGACAACTGTAAGCTACTGTTTCCTCACACTGTTTAACACAGACCACATTTTTCGACCTCTTCTGCCTGGACTCCCAAAGCGTGGTCAGTATTCGTCTGGTTTAAATCTAACATTTTCTGTTGCCTCGCTTGATTGGTTTTGCTTTGGATACTAACTTTGATGGTTTGCCCCCTCCGTTTAGTTTGCCTCATTTCCTTGATAACTATTTCTAAGTCAAATGGCTGTATATTGTTAACACTGTTCCCCATCCCCCGCCACCCCTGCTTTAAAACGTTCATCAGTCAAATGCTTTAAAGTTTTATTAGGACTATAAAAACTCTTCACAAATGAAATTGCTTTTGATAAGTGGCCATTTTGACAATGAGAATTTGCTAAGGGCTGTTGCCAAGTTGAAGGAATTTGTATTTTGCAACTGAAATTGGCAGGAAGCAGAGTCCAAGGGCTTTCGTGCTTTCCATCTGCATGTTTTTCTGTCTCTAGCCCAATAAAACCCTTTTATTTTGTCAAGCTTTATTTTGTCAGCTTTTCAGAAGGCAAATATTGTTGTGATATGGTCACTTGATTCTTCACAGATTGTACTGCAACCTAGGAACAATGGCTAGGGGTTTAATAACATCAGCAATGCACATCTGAGCATTACACACACACACACACACACACACACACACACACACACACACATTGGATTACTGACTGTTGCTTTTTAAGAACTAAAATGAATATTCTGTGAGTACTGACTTTTTAAATTCATTGTTTACATTGTTTATATTGCTAAAGGTTCTAAAGACCAGGTTTGGGCAGGATAGGAAGTACCACCAGCAATTTTGCTAATATTTATAGGAAGATACATTGGAAAAGATACCTAGTCCTTTAATTGTTAACAATCTTTCAAGTTTCTATCTCGGATACAGCTCAGTGGGTAACTTGGGGCCTCCCAAATGTGGCTGAGCTATGGTTCCTGTCATCTCCGAGTACATGTCATCTGCTTGGGGCTGAATTGTAGCCCAACAGTATCTGCTTGATGAGAGGTCCCCCACCTTGAATTACATTAGATCCTTTCTGATCATGCAATTGTATGTTTAGGGTGGCTCTAGAGAAGATCAAGGAGACCTCTGCTCATGGTATACATTTCTTGGCTTATCTCCACTAAATCCCCAAGCATCACTTTAAAAAGCATCTGCTGAGAGCCATAAGACCCCCTTGGAATGTGCCTTATTCTTTACTTGTTGTAAAGTTTACATTTACTTATGATATTTATTTATGCATTTTGATAGAGAGTTGTCATTTTCAAGTAAAAGTCCTTTCCCCCTTGGTCAAGATATTGCTGGATCTAAGTATATTTTCTCCACATAGCAGTGATAAGTCATTAAACTTCAGAAACTGAATTTTGAAAAGAATACCCCCATTGAAATCACTACTAATTACAACTGGTGAACAAGGCTTTTTATTTAAAAGATTTTGACAATCAAATAACTACCAGGCTGGCTTTAAAATGTTTACAATAGAAAGACTGAAGTGTAGTAAGTCACAGTTTGGGTCGGTCCATTGAATCAGTGGATCCTACGGAGGAGTTGACTCACCAAAACCCATTGATACAATGGGCCTACTCTGAATTGTGATTTCATACTGGATTTCAGCCAGTGTTTCTGATTACTACTTTTTTTAAAAAAATCTACAGGCAGAAGCAAGACTGAAATGTGTGAAAGCACTTGAAAAATTTGAGTTTGGTTGGACTGAAAAGTGCGTAAGGATCAATTCTGTGACTAGTGGTCTCGCAGAAGAAGATATGAAGGTCATTTTTGAGTCAAGCATCCTTCCTACAAGCCTGATGTTACCAAAAGTTGAAAGTACAGAAGAAATAAGATGGGTAAGTGAGGATTTGCCATTACCCCAGCTTTTGAGGAATGCAAAAGCTGGGATAGAGCAAAGCCTTTCTAGAGCAAAGCCATTGAGCTAAGCCATTGAGACTAGAAGGGTTACATTGATTAAGTTCATCTTTGCCTATAACTGCATTGTAGTATTTATAAATACTTAAGGTCCTCTTAAGCAAACAGAGCTGAATAAGGAATTTAGGATATATTCCCACATATAACTAGCTGAGAGTAACCACATTGAACACAGAGGCCTATTCCTTTCAGTAAATATACAGAGTTGTATTGTCATATTTTGAAAGATGTTTCAAAGAGTAAGATTTCCAATTGCATGTATACGTATATGACTAAAGCTGCACATAGAAGGTAAGTGACAAGTTTTACATTCCAAGTAGAATTGCTGTCTTGCATACTGTTTTAATAAACTATGCTATCTAACATTAAGGCAGAGTGTTTTTTCTTAAAGGGACACACACACCCCAGGGGGGAAAACCCTAAAAAAAAAGAGTAAGGACTGCCATGTGAATGTATAGAGCACAAGCCCTGGAAGTTTGGAAACTGTAGCTGAGAGAAGGGAACATTTTAATAACACATGAAAAAATTATGGTGGGGACAAGAAGGAAAGGTCACTCCTTAGGGCAACTAGAAGAACAAACAGGAAGCTTTTAACTAGTGTTTTTAATTAGCACAGATATTATTTCCTGTCCAGTTCTCTATTTCTTTGCTTTTAATTGCTGACAGGTGTGTTTGTGCTTCATGGCAGACTTTTCAGCCAATAAAAACCTGAAATGTAAATAGTTGGCATGTCAAATGACTTAAGAAAACTTTGAAATAGACGTAATTATGCTGAAATTGTTCTAATTGTTAAGAAGGGGTAAGTTTTATTTAGTGATACCATTATTTCAGAAAAATACCACTAAAGTCATGATGCCTTTATTGTCTCGGTCTGGGAAACCTGAGTGCAGGCTGAGCAGGGGAATCCATATCAGCTCTGAGTTCTATAAGGAGAAATAAATGTAGCTGGAACGTACAACTTCTATCCCAGAGCCACATCTTTCCCTAAATTATATTTGTCAGCTTTTAGGATACGAGGAGGGCTTGTTGCTGGTTTTGCACAAGCAGCAAGTCAAACAGTAATTCACTCCTGTTAAATTTGTTCATTGTGAGTGGATTTTAAAAAAAAACTTCCCCAGAAAACTTGAGGCTAGCTACATCACATAAGAAATAAAGAACAGTTCTATTACATAGTCAATAATCTTGCCCCCAGAAATATATGGGTGATGTAATCTTTTGGAAAGAAAGATCCGTGGGCCTCTTTGTTGATTTTGCCACTGCAGACTAACCCACGTGGCACTGGAGGGTGGTTATAAATGTTCCTATCTCCATTGCAGCAGAGAGATGTCCATCAGTATCACCCAGTACATCTTACACACCCTGACTTCCATAGGTCTTGGTTTGGTTTCTAGAATTTTCCTTTCTTAAAACAAACCAGCAACATCAACTTACAACACCTCGCTACATCTCTTTCTCCCACTTTTTTTTTTTAAACTGTTTTGAGGACATACCAAGTTCAGTGACACTACTGGCTTTGTTTTAAGGCAGTGAGTGCAATAGAAAGCTTTTTTGCTGTTTATTTTTTCCCCCTTCATTTTTATTTATGTGAAGGATAAAACCTGGAGACTAGTCCACAACTAAAAGATGGGCTTACTTGTTTTCTTTTGTGTGAGAATCTCCTGCTTTCCTTTTGTCCCTAGTATGGGTACTTGTTTGACTGGCGTGGCTTATTGGACTATAACAAGCGTAACTCTCGCTCCTTTGTCATGGGACAATTCTCCCACAAATCCAGAACAGTGGGCATTCTTCCCAACACACTATCGAGTGTGCACTGGAATTGAAAGAATTGCTAAGAGCTGCTCCTTCATCCCCTCCCTGATCTTTGTTTTCCCCCCTCCTCCTTTTTTTTCCACCCCCTTTCCCTGAAATGAACACTTTACCAGGCCGGAAACATTTAATCGTCTCCTTTTGAGGGAAAAATTAATTGAAACTTTTCCACTAGTTGCCTTTTGTATTTGGTGCTAATAACAATTCTCTTTTTTAAAATAAAATAAAATTAAAGGGTTGCTGGAGATTTGATCAAAAATTCTTTCCTTTAGCTCCAAAATAGGAAGGCATTAAAATAAAAAGTTAAATAAATGGGTGTTCTTTTGATTTTTAAATTGCTAAACATACAAAGCATCTGCCATTTTGTTTTGATATTAATAAACCATTTCACACCTCCTAAATGGTTAAAATTATCAAGACTACATAATGACAGATTCCCTTTGTTTTATTATTAATGTTGCAGTTCTGAGCACACAAATTCACGTCTCTTTTTTGCAGTTGCTTTGTGCTGTACTGCAAACATTTTGATTGCAGATTTTCTCTTAATTCCTTAAATTCTTTGGCTTACTAGCCTGTGGAAAGGTTTGGCAAGCAACAGTGGCAGCCCTTGGGCACTCATATTATACAGAGAAAGAGAGAGAAGGTGAGAATGCACAAAATTCTCATTGCAATAATGCTCCCCCCCCCTCTTTTTTGGCTAACATAAAGTTATAGCAAATTGCTTAGAAGGATTTTTTTTTTCTTTTAAAGATTTCAGTGGTTAGATTTACATGTCTTTGGGGGAGGGGTGAAGTTGAAGTGGGGGGAGCTAAAAGGGGAAATAACACCTCTAATCCAGCTTCTGGTAAATAGGCTGCCAGCTTTTAAAATGAGTTTCCTTTCTATTAGTCAGAATATTATGCTAAGCCTTAAGCATTAGTTTTTTATGTTGCCATAGCAGCCTTATTCCTGCAGGGTTGTGACCTGCGATGATTACAGTACAAAGCTTATAGGGTCTTGAAACCCCCTTTGAAGATGAAAAGTCTTTGATGGTTTATATTTATGCAAATCTCTTAGATATGATTTACCCAACTGAGACTGAATGGAGAGATGATTAAAATTCCCTTTTCCTTTGATATCCATTAATGGTTAAATATTCCTTAAATATAAAATTGGTGCATGTTTCTCCACCCTTCTTTATTGACTAAAATTTCCTTAAAATACCTGTGATATGTTTATCTCCCAACACACTACTAGATGTAGACAGACATAATAGATTTACAATATATAGAGGTGGTTTTCCCCTCGCCCGCCCTTCCCTTTTGAACGGGGGTGATGAAAAAAAAATCTGTACAAGAGCTTTTGTATGTTTCCAGATGATAGATTTCAGAATCTGGGCTACCCCACCGGCAGCTCAGAGCTAGCTGTGAACTGGTCTCATGGAAAAAATTGGAGAGCTTTGGTCTTCAAAGAATTAAACTTCCTTTTTAAGGCCCTTCCTAGGTAAGCTAAAAATTAAGAAGAAAAGGCTTCTGGAACAAAGGGTAACAGTGCAGTAATGAATAATGTGGGTGCCACTTTGGAAAGCAGGGGAACATTCACAGCCCTGTCAGTGTCAGACATGAAACAAAACAGAATGTCAGGTGTATCAATACATCTTTGTTTTTAAGACCCTACTGATTTGCATCTGACAAAGTCAGGGTGAGGGGTGTTAGGCAAATATTTTTGCAACTAAACCTTTACTCTTCAAAATATACAGTAATGCTGGGCTTTCTCAAAGATGGGCCCAGAAGAGCAGACCTCTTTCAAAGCTTGGTGGGGGTTTCTTCATTAGCATTCTGAGCTTTGTTTTTTTTTTTCCTGTTTGTTTGTATTTCATTTCACTGCAAGGTTCAGATATCCTATTTTACAGATTAAAAAAAACCCAAACAAACAGTTACTTCTCCCTCACTTTCCAATGCTTTTAGTTTACAGAGAAATTTGCATACTACTTAAAGGGCAGAACTCTAGAACAACCTGTGAATTTCATTCCCTTTGTGGAAACAGCAATGGGGTTACTCAATTTTAAGGTAAGTAATATTAATCTAATTAAGTGTTCCTGCACAGAATTCTCGGTTAATAACTGAAAAGTTTAATAAAATGTCACATTAATTTCTTATTCTATATGCATATGTTAGTCCAAATGTTCATCTCTATGTAATATAGACCCTTTCTACATTATAGGTGCCTTCTGTGTGTTTTTAAAAAAAATTCTTTTGGCATTTCTGTTTCATTTTAGTGCAAGCCAATAAAATACACAAATGTTTGGAAAATATATGAAGCTCTCCAAAATCAATATAATGTTTATGAATATTCTAACAGCTTTCCTAAGTTATTTACTTTCAATTAGACTCCTTCTTTCCTTCTTTTTTAACATACAGTTTCAGGGTCTTAATGTAATATCAAGAAAACAGTTTCTCTTTGCAAAGTTTCAAAAACCAATAATGTTTTAAAAAAAGAACAAGACTGGACGCTCATGTTTCACAGTGAGAACTGTGAGATTTTCTAGGGCCTCACCTATGAATAAAATGGGAGTAAGGTGTGAGACGCTGCCCCTTCTGCACCTGCCTTGTAAACACATTACTTCTACCTCCTTCCCCCATTTTGAAGCTGATCAAATGTATGTAAATGGATCCCACTTCTTGGCACCCAGCCTCTCTTTCTAGGGAGCAAAGATATTAGCTATAATGAAACTGAAAAACCAGTGCACCCCTCCCATGCCAAGATTTCCTTGAAAAGTTTTATATTATTAGAAGGAACTGCTAGGAGGCCCTTATGGCTGCTGTGCTGATATACATCACATTTTCCAGCATGGCTCAAAGTTTTTCCCCCGGCTTAAATGTAACAGACTGAAAATTACACATGTTCACATTTAACAAAGGGTATACTTACTGGTTTAATGTTTTTTGTGTTCCTGTTCTTCAGTTTCAACAAAGAGGGAAGAGAACATTATTCCAGAAAAGGCTGAACCAGTATCATATTTGTAAATGATCTGTATAAGCCACAGTATATGGGGGCATATCTACCATATTAATTAAAACCAACAAAAGCTATTTAGCTAGTTGTAGCTCTGAGCTGGTGAATCCTAGCTAATTGTGATATATTTCAGTTTACTAAGCTACATTTTTAAAATGATTATTACGAACTGCTAAAATATTGAGATAAATGTGTTTAGTAAACCCCAAGGTATTTGATTGCTAAATTATATCCTATGCTACTTGTTGAATTTTGTAGCTCCTGTAATCATTTAATGACATTGGATAATAATCTACCCTATGCCGCCCCAATAAACTGTGATTAGAGAATGTGTATCCTCCATCTGCAGTGTGTTTCACCAAAGATAGCAATCTTAGTATTGTGAGGATAGAAAATGCTTTCAAATGGAAAAGCATTCTGACATGATATGTGGCCTGCACGTTTAACAAACAGCTGCTTGTTTATTACCACAATACGAGTCCTGAAGTAGCTGGCATAGCAGATGGTTTTTTGGAAAAACCATTCAGATGACAAGGATTTTCATCCTGTGTTTAAACTACAACCCTATATGTACCTAGTTTCTTGGGAGCAGGTCCTACTGCATGCAACCTGACTTATTTTTGAGTAGATATGTAGTGTATAGGATTCACTGGATATATCTCTGTCCAATAGGGAATTGGTACAAGTTTGTGTCATAAGAGTGACTTGTTATTCCTTATTTATTTTTCTCAGTAGTCAAGAGAGTCCTAGTAACCTTATATTCAAGGAGTACCTTTATCTGAAATACAGTATTGGTAATCACAAACATTTTGAACAGCCTGCTTCTTTCACTAATGTTTGCCTTGCATTTAAAAGGCTGTTTGTGAAGAAAGTCAAAGGACGGGACCCCGAGTTGGCCTTCATTTGGATGCAGTAGTCTTTGGAGGTGAAGATTTTCGTGCAAGCATAGGTGCATCCTTTTATTCTTATTGATGCTCATTATTGATACCACAGTATTAACAGTAATGATAATAATGAGGATGACAATGGTAAAAATCCTGTGTTTTGCTACAGTCTTAGACAATGTTAGTCTCCCAGAAGTATGGTGAAATCAGTAGTAGTAAGCATATGTGACTCTGTACTGTAAATGTATCATTATTTTAAATCTTGTATCCTGCCCCAGTGCCACCTTTCACAGAGCTGCAATTCTTTATATTACCTCCCAGACTCCTCACTGTTTATTAGTAAAGCTGTTGGTACTTCCATTGTTATAGTTGTGATTTTGCAGAAATGTAATTTATGCATCATTTAATACATTCATGTCTTGGTGAGCATCTCAAGGAAATGTAACAAAGCATAGATGATCTAAAATCATATTATGAGGTTTGGCATTTTGGTTTTAGTGGGAAAAGAAGCCTATTGCTATTCTTTGATATAATCCACAATTATTTGTATCCTTAGTGTTATTTTTCCTGTCATCTTTTTTACTGTCCATGTAAGCAATGGCTATTTCTTAATGTCTTTTCTGTTTTCAGATATTCCCACTATTTTTGTTTTAAGCCGCCTAGAGTGGTCGAAATGACTAGATAGGCGGGGTATAAATACAATAAATAAATAAATAAATAAATAAATAAATAAATAAATAAATAAATAAATAAATAAATAAATAAATAAATAAATAAATAAATAAATAAATAAATAAATAAATAAATAAAATTTCTCTAGAATAAAAAAAAAGTATGCCAGAATCTTCTTGCTGTACTCATGTATGATGGGCATATCTGCCAAATTACCTATTTTGATCTGGTTCATCTAATCAAAACTTTTTGAATGTGTCCAGAACCTATTGTTCCAAATGACTAAGGGGCAATATTTTAAAGTAATTGTGAATAAGGAAGTCTTAATTTATTCCTGATAAGATAACAATCTAGGTAGAAATGGTGATGCTGAGAACAAGTGGACAGATTCCTTTTTTGGGGGGGGTGTTTCTCACACTAGCATACATGCAAGACTAAGACTCCGCATGTTTTGTAATTTTAATTGTTTAATATCAGAAATGTGGCTCCATTGGAGGATCCAGACAAACACTTTCTGAGGCCAACATTCTAAACCTGAAGAAAGTATAACTGAAATCAGTTCAAGCAAGCAATACTCTTGCTTCCAAATAATGTATAAGATCAAAGTGTAAACTTATGACAAAAAAAAAATTGTCACCCTAAAGTAAATGGAACTGTTCTGGATTAAATGTCTTCAGCGTGACTCTTCTACTGTACCCAAGGCTTTATCTTTGCAGTAATGCTTTTCAGTGTATTAATAATAGAGATAGGGAAATGTTACGAAAAGGTATTCCTTATTTGCTACTGCAGAAAAACTCCTTTGTATAGCTCTGTTATTAGGAGCATGGTTCAGCTATTTATTTCAGAAATATAAATGGGAAGAGGAGCCCAGTTTTTGTGATAATTGTTTTTAGAAATCATAGGAATTTATATAAATTTAGGAAACAGACATTTGCCAAAAGAAAACAAATTGTAAACAAATACGTAAGAACATTTCTGTTGCAATTTTTAAAAAGCAAAATCCAGCCTGATCAGTATTTTGCTTTTTCTTTTCAGGTTCAACGAGTAGCAAAGACACCCACGATATTCTTTATGCCAGGCAAAACATTGTCGTCACGGCCAAGGCTTTTGGCTTACAGGCCATAGACCTTGTATATATTGACTTTCAAGATGAAGAGGGGCTTCGTAAGCAGTCAAGAGAGGGTGCCTTAATGGGTTTTACTGGTATGGCTTTCAGATAATGTTTAAAATATATTATCTCTTCTCCTTAATCATAAAACAGATGTGCTTTATAGTGCTGACTCCCTGTTCACCTGTTCAAGCTTACTGTTGGGAGGAGCAGGGAAGTCCAAAATGCTATAAAACATTTCACAATTATGGTTGCCTGTAAAACGGCAGGTGGAAGATTCCAAGTGCAAAATTAGACCCTTAAAAGTCTTTCAATGAGTCACACTCAAGTGTGTTACTCTTTTTATTATTAGTGAACTTACAGTATAAACTCTGGCAGCAGTATGTAGCTCCTCCTGTTCAGATGAGAGACAATCTTGGCTTTACAAACTTGGACACAGCTCAGTTTCCCATTCAGTGGGCCTGGGGGTATACATTGACGCTCAGAATTGCTGCCACTGCATTTGAGCAACCAGCGGTTTTAAAAGCCCTTAACAAATTTGAATAAAAGTCACACACACAAGCACACACACATATACACACACACAGACTGATCTTGACTCCATATATTCATTTCAATTAAGACAAAAGTCTTGATAAGTGTGTGCATTTTTATCATGAAATGGTACAGATTAAAAAAGCAACTGCTACTTCTACAACCCAATATACTAATTAGGTTGTGATAGTTATTTTCATGTCAATCTTTCTCTTTGAGCTGCTTTCCAGTATTCTGGCTTGTTTCCCAGTAATTGCCTGTTCACCTGATGACACCTACGGGCAGTAGCAAGACAGCATGATCAAGCGGGCTTCTTACAGCCAATCCCTGTAAACTAGATGGTTTGTTCATGATTGGTGCGCCAGGTCATGCAGGCGCCCCTATGAGACGTGATACTTAACAAAGATTGCAGCTTTATGATAAAAATCAACTACTTGGCTTGCACACACAGATTATAGCCTGCTTTCATGAACAACAGCACTGACATTTCAGTGATACATTTCATTCAAGTTAGATGTGAGGCACTTGCAGGTTTTAATATGGGGGTTGGGGAGTGGGGGCGCGGAAGGCTTTGAAGCTCTGAATCTAGCAAGAAACATATTTTAAATGAGAAATCTGGAGTCTCAAATACAGAAATACAATACACTTTGTTTTCTGGAGAAATAAAGGTTAAAGAATTACCCGAAGCATCAGTTTGTCCCTTAAGGCAACAGCAAAATAACAACAGCAATAATAGTCTTCTGGCATCTTAAAAGACAAACAAATGTATCATTGCTTATGCTTTCATACATTAAAAGCATATATCATAATAAATATGTTAGTCTTTCAAGTACTAAAGGACCCTTCATTGGGTTTTTGTTTCTGCTAAAATGGTGGTTACCCCTCTGGAAACAATAATGAAATAATAATCTCAAATTATGAATTATTCCTCTATCCAATTCATCCTCAAGACTCCATCTCCTTCCCAAGGAATTGTCTCTCCTGTTAAACCAATGATTGGTATGCAAAATGCCACATGTAGCACAGAGATAGATTTATTCCTGCCTGACAGTGGCCTCCCTTTGCAAAATTGCTCCATAGTTTGGAGATCCTCCAGAAACACAATTCCTGTGTGCCTTCAAATCAATTCCAACTTATCCTGACCCAATGAATTAATGGCCTCCCAAACATTCTACGATTCACCTCTCTCCTCAGCTCTTATACACTAAAGGTTGTGGCTTCCTTTGTTGGGGTCAACTCATCTGCTGTTAGATCATCCTAATTTCCTACTCCCATCCACTTTTTGTACCATCATTATTTTTCCCCACAGTCTTGTCTTTTCATGGTATGTCCGAAGGACGGTTGTTTATTTGGACATTTCACCTTTATCTTATATCAGTCTATTTTTCCAGCTAGTCCAGTGCTCTCTAATTCCCAACAGCAACTCCCCAAATTACTAGTCAATAGCATGTGCACATCCTCTGCACCTGTTTCTTTCACTTGGAGATGCCAAGGACTGAACCTGACGCGCAAAACTGGTGCTCACCCAGTGAACTGTGGTCTCTCCTCATGAGACCAATTGGATTGCCACCAAAAGTAGAAATCAAATCGTGGCTGAAATCCTGTTTCTTACCATAGTCTGTCTTACAAGAATAGGTCCAGAGGGGATTTGTGAGTCTCCCCTTGATTCAAATGGGCCTACACTAGTTGTAACTTTAGTTTATTGAGTCACATCTTGAATCAATGGAATTTATGGAGATGACTTGCCAGATCCCCACTATTCAATGGGCCTACTCTAGTGCGACTTACTACATTACACAGCCAGATTTCAGCCACTGTGTGACATGTATAAACATCGATGAATTTTTCATGCTAGGTACAAACCTCTCTAGATTCTGAAAATGTTTTCAATAAATATATTAAATATGTAAAACAGAATAACACTCAAACATCCCTTTCTGCTCTTAATAAAGATGATGTTCAAAAGATCTGATTCTTTTATTTCACATTAATTAAAGTACATTCTGATTATATTCTCAAAATCATTAACATTACACCTACATCCTTTATGAATACAATAAATACACCAAGACAAATAAAAAACAACACAGACAAGAAGCTTCTATGCAATTCTGAAAGTTACTTCTGGGTATGTAGCTGTCTGTATCACACATTACACCAATTAAAAATATGCTAAAAGGCTGGATGTTCCCCAAAGACATTTTGGATATCCTTAAAATCCTTTATTGGTGCATTTTATTCCAGAATAATTAACTTGAAGCATATTCCTAATCACTAAAATGAAAAAAAAAGAGTTGCCATTCAGTCTGGGTTGATTTACAGGATCTACTTTCCAGGGACAGAAGGGCTTTACTCATGGGAAATGCTTCTACTCAGTTTGTAGGGAGGAGCACCCACTGCCCCCATCACCACACTTCCTCCGATCACCACAGGATCCCTACTTTCTGTAGCTTTTTCACAGAGGGAAGCTGGAGGGACTAGTGTGAAGACAGGACAGAGAATTCTGCTTTTAATAGATCTACGATCCAAAACATTCATCATTGCTCTCTAGTTACCTTGATTAATCTGCATTCAAAGATCTTGTGAATGGCCTATCTCAGAGATGGAAATAATTTGATTATCTACTTCAATTGTGCTAACACTTTAGTTACTCAAATTAAAATTAACTTTCTGAAAAGAGTCAATTTCTTCTTCTTAATTTATCAGGGATTATATTGTGACCAGCATAGGCAGTGTATGGTCTAAATAGGGAAGAGGGTTTCACCCTGAAATTTTTGACTGAGCCTTCCTTATTCTTAGCATGAGCTGCCCCCAATTATAAACATTGCTTCACATCACAGCTGCTATTACATAAAGAGCTGTTGATATGTTTCACTGTTGGTCTTTACTTGCATTTGCCATGATATTGCAAATCTAGAATTATCTGTATGGTAAATCACACCACACAGACAGCTAATTGTCTGGTAACAGTCACCATGTTGAATGAATTACACTGGTGTCCATGTAGCAGCTTTGCTGACTGCTTTGCTATAGTGCAGGAAATAAATTTTGAGAAACCAGCAAATAAATGTTGGCTAGGCCCCAGATATTGCTGCTCAATACATCCATATTCATTTGAATTGAAGCTGAGGAAGAATAATGGGCTTAAAAGGTCAGTGGACTGGTGATCTGTGTGTGCTCTTCACCATTAAGAACATTTTTATTATGTTGGATTCTAGTGAATGAGCAAAGGTTTTCATAAATTTTAATCTCTCTAGTGGGACACAAGTGATGATAGGCAAATACAGATGCAAGATTCTCTTGCAATCTATTGCCATGTTAGCCTTGGGACATGCCAGTTCAAGTCCTTGAGAATAATTAATTAACTAGCTCTTCTAAAACTCGGAATGGATCTTCTGTACCTGCTATCAGGTAAAGTTTACCATAGGTAGAAATTCATATCTACAGTCCTCTGTAGAATGGGGTAGGCTTAATTAATTCTTCTAAGTAGGGAAGGTCCTCAATCTGAAGTTCTGGGGTAAGGTACTCCCCTGATTAAATGACAAGTCGCTCCTGCTTAACCTATATGGAATTTAGCCAAATATTGCTAATGAGTATTAATCAGTAGATTTGCTCGCAGATGTAGAATGGTTAGCTCTTTTTTTAAATTCCTGAATATTTTATGCATTGCAAATAAATGTAAGGTTCAAAGAAGTTCATTTGAAGGTAAACCCACACACCTCTGTGGAAGACAACAGAGTGTGATTCAAGCAGATCCTTTCCTTTTTATGAGAAGAAATAGCTTTAACTTTTCCTTTTTAAAATATTCACCAGATCTTTCCAGAGTATACAGACAATAGGGTGGCCAGATGCAAAAAGAAGGCATGGCTCCTGTGCCATTAAGTGTTGTGCAAAAGGTGGAATTTCAACAGGTACAGCTTGGTGCAGAAAGCTACATCTGCTGAGATTCCCAGTTATGTTCACAATTAAAGGCACAAGAGTCCTGCTTTCTTTTGAATCTTGCTACCCACTAGTCATTACTTGATTTTTGGAACAACCTAAGGCTAATTTAGGTCTTACTACAGATTTACATTATTTTCTGTCAAGAGACTTCTCTTGGATATGCTCTCTGGTGGGAAAATTACCCTACCATTTTGTTGCACAGTTTATACGGCACTTTATTTAAAATCTTACTGTTAATAACGTTACTAATATGAGAAAAATAACCTGCAGTCTATTCCTATCCCCATTCTTGTGGCGTTTTTTTTTATCAGAAAAACAATAGGAAAAAAAAAACCCAAAGATTTTACTGGAACTATTATAGCATAAGTCCTAGGTTGATGCAAAAGCATGTTTTGTGAAGATTTGATAGCTCTTGTTCAAATTCAGAGAGAGAGAGAGAGAGAGAGATTTAAAGACGTAGCAACTCAGAATGTATTGGAAGCGCAAACAAGCTAACACACAAGCATCTTGTGTTTGCACTGTTTTGTACTAGCAGGGTAATTTCAGAAATGGAAAAGAACATGGCAAGGTGCACACTTCAGATATATGACAGATTGTACCCTGTTCAATAGTCTCATCAGGCATTACTTGGTGCAATTTCAAATGTAACACAACACCCTTTTCATACATTACACTAATAGTAATGTGGAGCTGGGTGTGCCTACCTACCCACCCACTAAAGCACTTGGATATCTATTTGACAGTACTGTATTTGTAGTGTATGCAGCTGCAGTCAATCATTTCATGTGTAACCAAAGTCAATGGTGTGGTAATGGCTTCTGATTTCTTCTTCTCTTGGCTTCCAGCCATATGTGAGTAAAAATGACATTTATTTCTGAAGGAATCATTGCCCTTACTACCATATCAATCCTGAAAGAAACTGCAGCCCCCACAGCACTGGAGAGGTATTACTAGGTTTCAATTTAGAAGAGCTGAGCAGGGCTGTTGAGGACAGGACATTTTGGAGATTGTTCATTCAAATGGTCCCCATAAGTTAGGGATGACTTGATGACATATAATAACAGGTATACACTGAAATACTAGAGAATATTGAAGCAACAAATGAGACATCTTAAGTCAAAATTTATGAGCCCCATTGGTTCAGTTGGGTGTATTCTAGTTGGTATTATTAGTTGAATTTAACCCTCTGCCCCCAATTTTATTTTATTTATTTATTTACCCCACCCATCTGGACCAATGGTCTATTCTGGGCGGCAATTTCTTATTCTAAAGCAGCCATTATCAACTTTTGGGGGCCCATAGCCATAAACACAATATGAAAGAAATATAGGCCAAATCAGGACTGTACAACGTGCATAACAAACTTTATAAGTCTGTGGCCCCCTTCAAATGTGCCAGGGTTTCCCAGAGGGCCATATGGCCCCCCATTGAGAATGGCTGCTCTAAAGCATGCTGAGGGGTGTTTTCCAAATAGGAGAGAGAAATATTAAGAAGTGTCTAAATTCAATAAGATTTCAAGTTTCATAACTTTTTGTCTTTACATTAGTAGTAAAAGTGGTAGGGTTGTGAGAAACTCTAAGAAACGTTTTGGACAATTATTGTTAGGACTGCAACATGTCCTCCAGTGTTTGTTTGGCATTCAATAGATGATAAATGATAATTTTAGTTATTTCAAGCTGGTAAGAATGGTAATTACACAATTCTATTGTATGACCTTCTGTATGAGTGTCCCTCTGTAATTTTAGAACAAAAATTCTTTAACCTTTGGGATCACGTAGTTCCTATCACTGATCCTTAAATGCCTCCTTCATTTTTTTAAACCTTCTACAGTGCACCTGTGTAACAGTAAATCCAATTTTATTCAACTGGCCTTACTCTTTAGAAGATTCACATAGGAATGACGCCTTACCATATGCAGCAGCCATGTTTTCAGTCATCATTTCTAAATATAGGATCTGTTTTGTATCGGAATAGGGCCATGTAACCAAGAAGGAAATACCCTTATTGGATCCACCCTTACTTAATCAGGATGCTGGGTTGGATTCAGATTGCTATAGGGACATTGAAATTAATGGTACTTCTAGTCATGACTGATAGAAGCTCCATTTGTTTCAGTTGCTAAGTTTTCTCTAAATAGGGCATGGAAAAATAATCATCTATAAGACTAAAGCTAATGCATTGTCTATAGAATTGTCCATCAACTGTAATATTGTTTATGTAAATGATAATGATAAACCCTGGGATGAGACTTCATCACTTTAGTCATTACAGCTTCTCTAGTGCAGCATGCTGAGCAGCTAGATATGAATATGAAATAGTTTAGGCTTTTCTGCTTTTTTGCAGAAGGCAAAAATAACACCATCATAGAGTTACATAGAAGACTTGACGGGTATTGATTTGAAGCACGATATGTCAAATGGTACTGCAAAAAGGATTTCATGGTCATAAATTTTAATGCCTTCCAGTTTTGCAACCTCTCTGTGACTTGTCAATAACAACAGTTTGGTTTAAAATATTTCCCTTGTTTCTCCATGACACTGAAGTCCATTATACTGTATAGCTGTTTTCAGTACAGAAGGTGTAACAAAAGGGCCATAAATCAAATGGTGTGTTTTATGTTTTTACTGATGTCACAATTTTGAAAGCCTGAAGTTCTTTTAATGAAATAGCTTTTAATGAAATGTTTCACCCAGGTTTATGTTACAGCAAAACACCTTCCTTTTTTAAAAAAAATTGACCAGTGTTTGGGGTATTCTATAACAGTTTTCTTTGGAAATGTATACTTTTCTGGGTTTCATAATGAATTGCCTATTCACAATTTAGTTTTATAATTTGATCATTTCAAAGTAAAACAGAGTACAAATGAATATTCATTTTATTGACGTCATAGCAAACATTTTTTAATTTAGGATAAGGAAGATTCTGATATACCTGTATTCAGAAAATTACCCTAATTTCTTCACTTTAATATTTTTCTAGAAATCAAATTTTGGAGGATTTTATATATTTTTCCATCTGTATTAGATTGAACATTTAAATTCCAAAGTATAATAAATATACTTGATTCATAATAAATTGTAATGTAATTAAAATAAAACAAAATTAAATATCCAAAAATGCAACTTGGCTGGGGGAAAAGCATCTTTTTTGCAAAGAACAATTTCCGGGTAACTAATTCTGTAAGAATTAAATAATTGTTTCAGTAATAAATCAAAAGAATTTTTATTTCACAACAAATTATAGAAACCAGGGATAAATCTCTTCTTGCTATTACTACTGTTTTTGTTGGCTTATTATTGTTGTTTGTGCATGGCATTATATTGTTTTATTTTTCTGAGCCAGCTGAAGTTATACAGAAAGGCAGCATATAAACATTTGTATAAATATATTAGGACTTAATATAGACTTTCTCATGAATTTTAAACTAACTGAAAATGAATATACTTCAGAAGAATATGCAACTCTCATATAAATAGAATAATATAGTTGACTGTTGTACAACTTTTTTTCTGTAAACGAAGAATTTCTGAAACACTGTGCGCACTCCAAAATGTAATGCTGCCTGCCATTCCATTGTATTTTTCATTAGAACCAATCAGCTATAGTCCTTTCCAAACTACATTTCCGCCTGCTCTCAAAAGAAGTGTCAAGGGGGTAAAAGAATCTGTTTTAAAGTAGCCCAGTGAAAAGACTGAGATCTTCACTGTAGTCAAGACCTTCAGCAGAAAATAAAGCATTTTGAGGAACAGGACCATGATTGTTTTCCTGTTTGACTTATTTTGTAATTGTAGGGAGTAAATCTTCTTATGAAGGAATGGAAGCATATCAAATTTTAATGTTTCTAATTTTTATTTCTTACACAGATTTTTAAAACAGTGCAAGGTGGCCAGCTACTATAGCTTTAGGCTGTTTAAAATAATAGAAATGCAAGAATGAATGTCAGTGTCAACATAATTCTGTATATATAATTCTATATTTTTCTTAGAAAATATCTATATAGAAATATTATTTCTTGTAAGCAGTTTTTAAAGCAACCAAATATTTAATAAAAAAGGCTTTTTAATCACTAAGCATGGTTAATGCTTGATTCTCAGGTTATTAATCTTCTAATATTTTAAAAATCTATTTTTTTTTCCTTTTAGCCTTCTAAAAATGAAACTTAAGCCTCTATTCAATCTATCACCACACTTTGTATAAAATATAATAAAACTTTTAATCAGAGTGCAGTATATCACAGGCTGCAAATATTAACTGATCAATGAATGTTGTTTTTAAGTTCATTCCTTTTGATTAGACTTTATCTTACTTTTCTTTTTATTTTATTTTATTTTCCTTTTTTGGCAAGGAAGATGGGAGAGGATTTTAAGTCATGTTGTAAAGGACAGTTAATAAGGAAACGTCTTGTGTACAAACCCCATTGAAAAGTATCTTGTTCTTGAGTCTCCCCCATTCATTTCCCTCCACATTGTGAAGCAGAACACTGTGGTGGATTGTGACCAATATTTGTAAGGGCTTCATAGTTCTGACTTTGGCATGGTACAAGTGATCTATAAAACAAGCACTGTAAAAAAGTGTAGAATACTCCTAAAATATAGCTGACTATATGGCAATGCAGAGAGAAATATATAGAAACAAGGAAGCACTGAATCTTTAAAAAGCTTTATGCTTTCACTGTTAATTCTCTCTCTCTCTCTCTCTCTCACACACACACACACACACACACACACACACACACACACACACACACACACACACACACACACACACACACACACACACACACACACACACACACACACACACACACACTGTTTACCTTTTTAACAGAACAGGAATTATGAAGCCTCTTAAATATCTTTTATACCATGGATTGTAGAGCTGGTCAAAAAGTAATGAACTGTCAGACACATTTTTAAATACTAGAGTTATTCAGGTTGATGTTACTGTTGCCAGGGAACCTTTTTACTGTTTTCCACTATTTCAGTTCAGGGGGATGGAAATAAGGTTACTTATTCTGCAGTTTTAAAAAACAGAAAGGTTTGTGGGTTGTTGTTTTTAAATGAACTATTAACTGTGAGACACTCTACAGCCTTTGAGAGCCTCAAGTGATTGGAACATTTTGCTGGAACATCTGCTGGCTAATGCTTGATTCTCAGGTTATTAATCTTCTTCACAGGTAAGCAGGTGATTCACCCTAATCAAGTTGCTGTTGTCCAAGAACAGTTCACGCCAAGCCCTGAAAAAATAAAGTGGGCGCAAGAACTGATTACAGCTTTCGATGAACATCAGCGCATAGGAAAGGTAAACCTCTTTGTCCCTTTGCTGAGTGAGTGTTGTTTCAGATGAAGGAAATTTATATGCTGTCATTTTTTATATTATGAAGAAAACAGGAGCAAGTACATAGTATACAGAATATCCTTGTGCACTATATTTTATACAAGATGCATTAGTGGTGGGATAAAGTATTGTATATGGAAATCCATGGCACATTCATTTCATATGGCAGTTGCAATCATTTATTAGTATTATTAGTATTATTTTTAGTACTGTATGAATAATAGCCTTTGAAATAAATGTAGATATTGCAACTTAGCATCAAGCTAGTTCAGCTAATTGAATTAGTAATCTTATTTATGTATTTGAAGATGAGGAATAATGTAAAACTTTACTTACTCACTCACTCACTTATTGTGGTTTTATAGCCTGCCCTTTACTCAAATTTACAGCCAATTTACAAAATGCCCACCTGACTTAAAATTAAGAAATTGGCTAAGCAGTCTTTCTTTTCTCTTTTTCTGCTTTCCAAATAGCAGATAGCATTTGTTCTGTTTTTGATCTTGACGATACTTGCAAGGAAAGTTATCCATAATACATGCATGCTTACAGGATAGGCCCGTGTTCATTCCAATGTGGGTTTGGAAAGATATTTATTAGAACTTATTTTTGGACTGGAGTTTTTTAATATATGAAAGAGAGCAAATTAGCGCTTGAATATGATTGTTCCTAATTTAGTGCATCATTGAGTCTCATGTTTCCTGCTCTGTGGGTTTCTGCTATGTAAACATTGTGGTGGTGAAGCACAATCTGTCTTCACTTTGTGCCAGTAACACTTAAATTAGGGGTCGCCTGAAGGAAAATTTTATGCTAGCTGCAGCATTGTCGGCTAATTATCTTAAAGGTTATTTGCTATAATGTAGTTTGCCACTTTCGGGAGGTGGGAGTTGCAATTAAATGTGCTTCTTTTAGTAAGAGCCAAAATCGGAAATGGTTCTCCAGCCAGCAAAGTTTTAGTGTCCAGAAGTGCAGCAGAGTAGGTGTGACTCTTTCAGTGCCATTTGCACAACACGCAATTGCCAAAAATATATGTATACATAGAATATATGGGCATATGTACTTTGATCCCTCACAACTTCCATTATCACTTCACTGTTCTTTGAAACTCTAGGGCTATTTTCATGCATTTGTTACAGAAATACCAAAATAACATACATATTTGTATGTTACCATGACATTTTTATAGCACCTGCTTTTCAGAATAAACCGATGATGATTCCTCTCCCATGTTAACTAGTAGTTTATTGTGTAACTGCAACACTGAAGGACAACCTGGACACTAACATAAGGTATAACTAAATTCGCAATCTGTATCTGTTCCTTTTATTCACATTATTTATATATGCTTTATTGTTCTGAATAATAAAGATAAAATAGACTAACAGCTTTCTTTTTTCCCCATTTCCTATTACCCCCTTTTCTGTTTTGTATTTCTCTATATACACCCATCTGTGGCTGTGCAGTGCAGTGATGGGGTTGTACATATGGCACCTAATAATTTCTAGGCAATTCTGAACAGTGCACAGAAAGATAATGAAGAGGCTGATAATCAGGCAGAATCTTTATATTTAGCTCTTTTTCACTGTTAAGCAATACACATTTTCAGTATCAAACCCCTTTCAGTATCAAAAACCTATTGTTCAAACAACTCCATTAGCAGCTGCACACCTAACGTATAAGGAATTTGTATCGTTAAAGAGTGTTGTTGTTTTTTAAATTGTTCTAAAGAATGTTAGCTACAGGTCCTCTCAAATTGTTGCTTTGTTTAATGCTTCTCCAAATTTCATTTTGGAATATATTGGAATACATGGTAATGCAGTTAAGGGCAAATAGCTCAAACCATTTTTAGAAAAGCTATTGTACTTCCCAGCTAATTTGTTTTGCCCACTGCCTGTGAATATGATTCATGGAAATATGGCAGTCCTGTATGACCTAGTGTTAACTCCTAGTATTTATAAATGTGACAGAAGGCATTCTCTATGGAATTAAATTTTGACCTCATCAAAGTGAACGAGAGCTTTGCCATTGACTTTGGCAAAAGTCTGGTCGCACTCCAAAGGTGAGACGAAATGGGATGCTGTGTGATCAATGTTTCCTGAAGATCTCTTATCAGAGTTTGCATTGGTAGACTGAAAAATCTAGCACTTTGAAAAAAGTCTGCTCAAGTCCCATCACATAATTTTCAAAAAAACCCCAACAACAACAACTTGTGTGATGAGTGCAAAAAGGATACTAAAATTTTCATCATGATTTAAGGCTTCTTGTCTTGATACACTGTACTTTGTATGTTGCTTATACATTACTGTTTTCCTTCTAAGAGACTTAATACTGTATACAGATACTACATTGCCAGCAATAATGTTGCTTGCCTTTATTTTGCTTCCAATCTCTTTTGTTATACTAAAGCCTCACATTTCAGCAAAAATGAAAACAGAACTCTAGACTGATAGTATTAAGTCTTCCTCTAGTATTAAGTACAGTACATGCGTGTGCATGTGTGTTATTAATCAAAACTGAAAGCCTGGAAACAAAATGAAACTCAAAGGATTAGAGTGACTCGTTTGCTCACAGATAAATTGCTGGTCTTGAGCCTCTGGGATCACAGTTTATTGTTAATTAGAAGTTCTTTGAGAACAAAGTTCGGTGCCCTCAGTCAACAGTAGTTTACATTAACATACAGCAATCAGTTCACACCATTTATCACCGTTTGGAGGGTACAAACCAGTGTTCTTTGAGCAAGTCATACTCCTGCTTCTAGGAGAATGAAACACTTTTGTTGAGCATGAAGCAATAAATAGACTAGAAATAGTTGAGTCGTAAATGGTTATTTCAACTGTGTTATATATCGGGACTGACATTATGGTAAGGGAGCAGCAGCAAATTCAGTATCAAAATTGAGATTTTTTGTTTATTTGCTTGCACGGCAAGGAAACTTGAGTTATAAAATCTTATGAAAAATGGAATGGTTGGAGAACATTGATATTGCCACGATAAGTTTTCTACACCAATACATAATGTACGTTTACTTTATTTATCTATAATGGCACCACCCTATAATGGCAGGATTCAGTTAATAGATATTTATACACCATTCCACCAGTTTTGCTTAGATCTTTCCTCATGAATAAAGGATTTAAAAATAATTTAATCAACATAAAATTATGAAATTGTATGTTATCTTAGGCTATAAGTAATAAGGTAATATATAAATTTTAAAGTTTTTTTTTAATTTTGAAGGAATTGATATACTTTAGGTACTTTCAGTCCCAACGAAAAGGATACTCTGAGCACTGCGCTGTAACTGTGTAAGAAAAATTTAAAACATTTAGAAAACATTATTACGTTGTTTTCATTTTTTATGTTCGTTAAGACTGTATTGACTTAAATGTCTCTCTTTTTAAATTCAGTTTACAAATCCATAGCTAATAGATTGTCAGTCATTTTTATGCAGACCAGCAATATACTTATAACCAGAAAAGTATCAGAAATCCATCTCAGTTAAGAACATCTATATATGTCAGTAGGTTTGTGCGCATGGATCACTTAGAATTAAGAGTACAAAGCAAAACTCAAGTAAGAATGTTCACATTAAGCACATTTTGTTCTGTATTGGGATATGTATGTTCTTACACAACATGTTATCACCCCTTTATTTCCATGTGACTAATGACCAGGGGTGTGGAATCTAGATGTGTAAAAGCAGAAGAACCTAAACATATTTAACAGTTGAAAGTTCTTAGGGGAAGGGGAGGAAATGGTTTTGAAGCAAGATATGACTCTAACAGATAGATTCTGTTTAGTTGCATCAAAGGATCAACTGAGATAAATAATCACATTAATATAGTCAAATACAGAGAATATTGTGACAAATGTGATATTGTTAGTACAGTAATACTTCTGATCCCACAGTAGTGCTTATTTATGTATTCAGTGCCATGGATAAAGCTGTTCTTTGTAGTATTATTCCACAGGAGCATACAGTTTGGTTCTGGACACACACTGGTAAATTACCACTGTAGGTGCTTAGCTTCCTAAGAATTTCAACATTCTAGCCTTCATGACTATGAACATCTGCTTAAAAGAATGTGGATGGTGCCTGGTGAGGTTTACAAAACAAAGGAATAGCTTATACTGTAACTGAGGCTGCAGTACCCCATGAAGTTCCTTGTCTGGCCACCTGATTGACAGATCCAAAATAAATTACATAGATTAGTATGAATTGCAGGATGCTTTATATGAAATAAGACAAATCAAGCAAGTTGTTTTCATTTGCATTATTTACACTGGTTACAGAATCCAAATTCTCTTGAACGAAAACTGACTTTCTCTTGACACGGTCCAGGCATCTATGTGTATAATCTGTCACTCACAGATTGAGAGGAATGAATGTTGTCTCAGTCACAAAATCACTGGACAAGACATTTTCTTGTAATCTTAGTTTCTCATCTGTTGAAATAAAAACCACCACCAAACTAGGGAGTTATAAAAATTAATTTTATTCATTATTTAAAGAAATTTTTAGCTGATGCCTTTCATTACTAACAGTGCCTGGATAGTCACAGTATGTAAGACATTATAATTAATAACCTTATAAAACATACAGCAATCACTTAACATCAGATTCAGAGGATACCATCTTTAAATTATACTGTTCTGATACAGGGGAGCTTAAGGATAGTATTATACAGGTCCAACTGTTGAGCAACATCCTAGCAGAAAAGCTTTTTCTCAACTGGCTTTGAAATTTAACCAATGTGAATGCCAGTCCAGTGGGTCTGCCATCACTGAGAAAGCCTTGTTATATCATCCAGACATTTGGGGTTCATCTGATGATCGTGTGACCAAAATAGCATCTGCAGCGTGTCTCAAGTTGTGGCAGGGTGATGCAATGTGTGGGAAGAGAGGAAACAGAGGAAAGGCTAAGTGAGCTTTGGGTGCTGGGGAGAGGCCTATTTCACTGGGCTTTTCTGGGATTCTAGACAACACACAACACTCCAGTCCAACCCCAACCTGTGTCCAAGCTGGACCTCAGCAGTACAGAGTTGCTATTTGGATGATGGGAGGTGGACTGGAGTGATTTCCCCAAAAGGCGGAAAGTCACTTTCTCCTGGCAAAGTGATTCTTTTTGGTGTGATCACACCCCTGTTCTTTAGCTCTTGTGGAAACAGAGATGCAAGGCAGCAAATGCAGTCAGTATTCTGCCCAATTATTTTGCAAGAAGCAATGATCCTGCTTTCTTGCATTATGTTCAGCCAAGAAGTGAATTCACCGCTGTGACAGACATAACATTTTGAGACTTTATAAATTTAGAATTATACTACTAATAATTGTGTGCTGTCCAGTCAATTTGACTTTTGGTGACCCTTTTCAGGGTTTTCCAGGTAGACACTACTTGGAAGTAGTTTACCATTCCCAGCTTCTGGAGGCATCCTCAGACTGTGCAGCTTGCTCAAGGACACACAAGCTGGCTCTCCTCACAGGCAGCACAGTGGGGAATCAAACTCCCAACCTCTAGCTCTGCAGCCAGGTGCCCTACTCACGGAACTATCCAATCAGCTATTTAAAATTATTGAGGGATTGATTAATCTCTGCATTGCATACACATGTATTGTAATGCAGCCACATTACGTAGCATTGCTATTCCAGGGTCAAAGTGACAGTCTCCAGATGGGAAAACTAGAATATCCCAAGCATTTGTTAAAGAAGGTTATTAAAGTTTGCCTGCTGTCTTCACTTCTTTGGATGGTTGGAGGCTTTTTGTGTTTTGTATATGCATGTTGCATTTTGCCTGCATTGGGAGCAAAGAGAGGACAGTGGGAAGGGGGAGAGGCAAGGGGAGAAGGGGCTAACAGCCCCTTTCAGAATCACATGGTCTTTCACCCTGCAGTCTTATCCTATATTCACTTACCTGCAGGAAGTCCCATTGAGTTAATGAACTGTTTAAAAAACAACTATTTATCAGACTTGGAAGGGCTGTTGGAGAAGTGTTATTTAATCCTGTCATTGCTTTTATTAATTAGAATAACTACTATTAATAATAATTTAAAGGCATTTTTGAACATACATAATGCATTTTCTTGGGAATTCATGCAGCAAACCAAACCCTGACTCAGACCAGCACGACTGCTCCCATTATGTTGAGAACATGTGCTATTAGGTTATTCCAGATGCCTTAGACACAATCCCAAATTTAGTTGAATCCTGATTCCTGGGGAAGTATCTGAGTGGAAAATTAGCAGTAGAGTGTGTGTGCCAGCTGGTTGGCCCCTTCATGGTCCAGCACACGATCTGCGTAATTAACAAATAAGTTTCATGAAATGAAAGATATACGTAGATTTCGGGAACTAGAATACAACAACTTTGAAAGAGAGAAAGGAAAGGCATCTGGCTCCTGATAAGGGTGAAAAGGGGCATTTGGAGAAGGAAGAGTGAAGCAAAAAAGTGCTAACCCAAAATAGTACAGGTTACAAGTGAAGCTGGTATGGGTCGAATGAGCAGCAACGTATGTTGAAAGAAAGCTCACCACAAAAAATGTTGAGGTGTGGTGAGGAGAGAAGAGAAACAGCCATTGGGATGGGGATGGGACTAACAGGCTTGTCACCTGGAGAAAGCTGGGTAATGTTTGTTGTTAATAAAATGGAGTTGCCTTATTTGCAGAAATGTCTTCTTTTAATTTGCAGTCAGTTGCTAGTTAGAAAGCTGTGCCATGCTTGGGGTGGACATGGGAAGTCAGCCTATGCTTTTTCTTTTCAAGATGGTGGAAAGAGGAAGTATGAATTGTTATGAGGCCTTGTGGTGGCTTGATTTGTCCCTTTATCATACCATTCTGCTGTCTTTAGCGTGCTGTCCCTATACATTGATTCAACCTTTTCATAGCTGGTGGAGGAGTGCCCTTTGCACAAACACATCTACATTAAAGGCTGTTTCCCATTAATATCTGTCCTGGGGGAAAAACAGCTTAAGCTCCAGCAGAGCCATTCTATTGACTGTATCACTTCCATCAGTGAAACTGGAAAGGAAACCATTCTTCTCCTCCTGCAGCACTCATGCACCCACAGACCTTGGCCCTCAAAAGGGCTTTGTAGGTCCTCCAGGGTAGATTTTCAATTGGCATGGAAAGCTGTGTAGGAAGGGGATGAGAAGAAAGACCATAATCCAAATTGGTGACCACAAGGACATTTGGTGACATTGTTTGAGATCTGAGCATATCTGCAATAACATAACGTTAGCTGCCCTGCTCACGGGTCATCTTTACCTCATGCCCCACTGGCACCACACTGAAGCCAGCTAAAGAATCATGCAGATATAGTTCATTGGTATCAATGGGCTTAAACACACCTAACTCTTTGTTGAGTCTTACGGCCTGGATGTAATACACAAAAAAAGTATAGTAATCTACACTTTAGAGCAGCAGGGTCAGTACCTAATGTGAATGTAAGCTAAAGAAAGTCTTCACTGATTCCTCCTCCCCCCCCCCCCGCAATTTCTTGAGAGGTACAGATGTTTGCTTGAACAGTAAATTGGAGCCATTAAAATGAAAACGCGTGAAGTACTTCATTAAATTGCATAATTAAAACATAAATTTTAAGAAGCATTTCATTTGGGAGCTTTCTTGCAACATGACATAGACAGTACATTAGATAAAATTAAGTCACTTCTACCAGCATTTCGCCACCTGCTTGGTGCCATTTTACCCAAAATGTGAGAGTAAATTGTATACCTTCAGTAAATTGAAAAGTCACAGTTTCTTTATGAGGTGAATTGTGCAATCTTGTTATTGAGAGTAAAGACTGCTTTTCTGCTAGTTTGGGAAGTAGCAGAAATTTTTGGACATGTAACATGGCCAGCTATTTTTATACTCCTTTCTAAAGCATCCTTGCATTCCAAATACACATAGAAGAAACTGGAGCAATTGAGTAAGGAGAGATTATAAACAAAGCACAGCCCCATAAGGATTTTGAGTAGAATTGTATTATTGCAGAATAATCATGTCCCCATGATTATTGCACAAGCTGTAGATCACTGAAAGCAACTGGACTTCTGCATGTGTATGCAGTAGTGATACCCCTTGCACAAAGACTGAGGGGAAAAAATCACATGCACAGTAGGCAATTGCACATGCACACAGTAAAAGCAAGGATTCTGCCTTTATATACAGTGACCAAATGGTTTGCCAGAGTGTTTTAAGGCAGCAAATTTGTGCACACCTAACTTAGTTTGTTCTGACATCAACAAAATTTATATTTGACTAGATATGCACAGAACTATACTGCAAACTTAAATTTCATCATAATATACTGCTGGAGAAGGTTAACATCCCACTATTGTGGATGCCAGAAAACTTGCTTTGGATTATATGCCCCAATGAGTTTGATGTGGAATTTCAAACCTTAGGGTGTTGTATAAGTTGTTTTGTCTTATGAAGTAACCACAGGACTGTGTGAACAAAGCTTTATATTAAAAAGAAGAGTTCACATTAGTGGTTCAGGAAGCATAATGCTGGGATTGGATTTCATTCCCTTCACACCACTATGAGTTTAATCTAGAGATGGGCACAAATCAGAAAAACTGTGATGATCATGATTCATGATTTGTCAAGGTTGAAGAATCATTAATAACAAATTGATTTGTCAGTTTATTTTTTTAAATTTAAATCCTTATAAAATGCCCCCCAAGCACCTAGAGACACCAGATTTGCAGGGAAGCTTCCCCTGACTCTTCTATACAAGCCCTGCAAGTTAGGTTACATTTGGGTTTTGGATCTCCAGGTTATACACCCACAAGGAGGGGCCCCCCAGGACAGTTCCCTTTAGCAGCTGGCTTGTCAAAACCCAGTCTTCACCAAACTTGGAGGTAATGTAGAGGAAAGCCATGAGAAGCTTCTCTGTGCTTTTGGTGTCTCTTAAGTGCCCGGGGGGACCCTTGAGGGACCTCTTTGTGAGTGTATAACTCAGACATCTGAAAAACAGATGTCACTAAACTTGGAAGGACTGTAGAGGAGACTCCAAGGAGACCTCCCTGTAATTTTGATGTCTCTAGGTGCCTTAAGGGTCATTTTATCGACCAACAAATCAATGCATCAGTATTTGCTAAAAATCCATTGATTCATTTTCGTTGGGAGCATTGATTAGTATGAATATGAATAGATGAATTAGTGATTTTTTGAATGAATTTGGTGATTCATTTTTTAATTTGTGGCCATCTCTAGTTTAATGTAGATTTAGGTAGACTTTTCCCATGAAATGTACAGCTGGAGGGCAGGGGACTACTGAATTAGGGGAGAGAGGGGGAAAGGGAGTATCTCCCCAAAGCATGCAAGAATTATCAAAGCTCTTTTGTCCACAGAAGGTTGATCCTGAATTCAACCCATTGACTCATGCCTTTCTTATGGGTCTCTGCACATGCATCTTTTACATCGAGTTGAAGCATATGAAACTGTTTCAAGACCTCCTCCTCCATACTATATTATGGATCGCTCTGGAAATTTCAGTCTTTTCCAGAAGTTTGCTATATTAAGTTCAGTTATAGAAGAATATTAAAATATGAATATTGACAAAGATAGGACTTTGTGAATGCACAGTATAGTCTTTTCACACCCCCTCAAAGGTTGGTGGGAGACCCAAACTTGACCTGATGAAGAAGACCAAAGAGTCTCTACTACTGCAATACACCATATTACAAGTTGCATCCCATGTTGGAAGAGCGTGCACTCTAACAGGTGGACTAGAAATCTAGTAAAATACAGCAGCAGCCCCAAAAATTGCAGTTCCCATTTCAAAAGCCTTCAGCCTTCTATCTGTCTGCCTCTTGAAGCTTTATTACACAGGGAATTTCCCAAGATGTTAGCCACTGCAACGCATGGGAGGAAAGCACAGCGTAAACTATTTCTAGCAGTGAATGCTGTACTGCTCCCAGTTGCCTTGTAAGTACACCACCCTGTACCTATAGACCTGAGGAGAAACCATGGCAGGTTGAATGCCAGCCAAAGTTCTATCTTGACTGTGCCATCTCTGGCAAGCAGCAATACAAGTAACTCTGGTCTTGTTCTGCTATGGAGAAGGACACATCATATCTTAGCATTATAGCCCTGCTCTTACAGCTGGAACTTGGAGACAGATTTTTGGGTGTTTGTGGTTTTGTGCTCCTTTGGCAAGGAACTGGAAAGAGTGCAGAAGGAGGAATGCATTTGTAACCTCTTCATCCTGACTATTTCACAAACAGACACAAACATGGAGAGGTGTCTCTCCCCTTCTCCAGTTAAAGTAGAGCAGGGCAGGGAGGGAAGATATGGAACTTCAGTGACTCATAGAGGAAAGGAGTAAACTGAGGATTCAGCAGATTAAAATAGAGTACAGTACATCTTCTGCTGAGCAGCAGCAGCTAACATTAAAGTTCTGTCATCTGCATGAATCAATCCTGTTTATTGGATTTGTTCAAGTGGGCTTTCATCCTGTTTGTAAACTGAAATATACTTCTGTCAAGTATACTTTGTTGTGTTGTTTAGTCCTTACGTCGTGTCCAACTCTTCATGACCCAATGGACCAGAGCACACCAGGCCCTCCTGTCTTCCACTGCCTCCCGGAGTTGGGTCAAATTCATGTTGGTAGCTTCGATGACACTGTCCAACCATCTCGTCCTCTGTCATCCCCTTCTCCTCCTGCCTTCACACTTTCCCAACATCAGGGTCTTTTCCAGGGAGTCTTCTCTTCTCATGAGACAAGTATACTTACTGACCACTAACACTCTTGACAGAAGCATATTTTAGTCTACAAACCTGCTGCAAGGCCACTCAACAAAATCCAGTATTTTTATCTACATTAGGTATGATCTGCTTTAAATGATATTGAGGCCACTGCTATCCCAAGGATACTGTGAATTTTCTGCAAAGCACTGGCCAGGAAGGGGGCATTCTTCATACTGAGACATCCCAGAATCCTGGAATCAGAGTGGGAACTGTCTTCTCCTTAGGACCCTATTCTGCAAAGCCTTTAGCTTCAGTCACAAGTGACAAAGAGTATTATGTGAAACTGCTACAAATGAATTAGACCACTGGTCTATGTAGTGCAGGGAGTATCTGCTCTAATATTAGCTCTCCAGGGTCTTAGACAGTGATCTTTTCTATCATCTGCTGTTGGCCATGTTTATATTCTATCCTGACTTTCCTTCAGATTGCTCAAGGTTGCAAATATGTGGCTCTTCCTCCTCCCATTCTCCTCATAACAACCCTGGCTGAGAAACTGACTGACCCAAGGAGTTTTATGGATGTTCAGGGATTTCAGCCCAGGTCTCATGAGCTGCAGTCCAACACTCTAACCACTACATTGACTGGCATGGACTGTAGTCTTTCATTGAGATAAGCCTCTCAGCGAAACCCACCCACCCCCAGGTTGTTAGGTTGTTGGTTTTTTGGACAATAATATCAGAAATTCACCAGCCAACATGGCCAAATCTTGTGAAATGTAGTCCAAAAAAAGTAACCTGCGTAAACTCTGTTCCTGTTATTCACTGGAGCGTTTCTGAGTCTTCGTATTTTAGCTATATACCAAATATATAAAATGTACAAAGACTACCCTTGAAGTTGCTTCTCTTTTTCCATCTCTTGCCCCCAAACCTGGATCCCTACTAATACGAAAGGGTAGGCAAAACTGTGAAAAATACAGGTATTTCAAACTCAGCTCATGAAGGCAAGCTGAGCTGCTGAGCATGATCGGCTATGGATTTGGCTTGCGCATAAGAAAGCCACAAAAGCTTACCTTCCAAACCTTAAATATCTGGTGTGTTTTTCCCCCATTCAGTGTTCACAGGTATAATGATGCTCAGCTGCCTTTCTTTCTTTCTCCAAAGCAGGAAGTAACAAAAGAACTAATGTTCTGGCCAGATGGCCTTCTTTGGGGCATACTGAGAGCATTCAAAGGGAAGGCAATACAGCCTAAATATCATTTCAGCTCATTTAAGTGGCAGCAATCCTATGTTTTTCATTTCACTGTATTTGGCATGGATTTTGTTAAAATTAACCAATCTTTCTTTCTAACACTGTATTGGCTGGTAATTACAACTTTTTGTTCGCATTCATTCTGTATGTCAAAAGACAAGTTTGAACAAACCTGGAAGAAGCTCAGTTTATAGAGACTTCTTTGATATTACTTACTTGCATTACACCAATTTCTACCCAAAACAGCCAACTCCCTGGGTCACCTGGTGTTTTGTAACTCTAATTGTCTGTCCTGGAATAAGACCACATTATCATCCAATAGCTTTAATTCTAGAGACTGTGATTTTTCTGATAGTACTAGGACCATTAATCCCTGTGACTAAAAGGGCCATTTCCAACCTAAACCTCTTTTACTTAAAAGCCACTTCAGTTGATTTCAGTCAGGTTTCCCTCCAATTATTCAGGATAAGTATAATTAGCACTTATGTAAGAGCTATTTCATATATAACATTTGAACATATGCCTATATCATGAATTGCACAGTGCATGCAAGTTAAAGTAAAAAAAAAACAAGAATACTTAACATTGGAACATGTCATGCATAGGTTGCAACATATGCAAATACAGACAGTTTGTGGCATCTGCAGGCATTGCATGAAGCATTGTTAACTTCTAGTGGAGTTCGAAAGTTAACATGTTACAAATATGTTACCTGTAACACATTGCTTTTAGAGAGCAATAAAAGTATAAAACCTGCTGATTATACACTGGCTGAAATCCTGTTGGTGTAGCTCTGCATATGCAAGGCTGATTATGTCATCAGTCATGACCTTTTATCACTAATTCAAAGTGTCTGATTCCCCAACTCCCGGGTTCCATGTCTCCCTAGGGATCCTTTCTTCTTAGAGAAGCCTTTTGGGGCCTTGAGAGAAGGGGGAGGTCTTAATGTCCAAAAATCACTGCTGCCTGTCCTGGCCCTTCTCTTCCTTGCATCGCCATGCTTTCCTCCTCCACCAGCATCCTTTATATCTCCTCACTGGTCCTCGGTGGGTGTCACTGTTCTTGATCTACCTCTGCATGAGGCAGTCACATGGGAATGACCTTCAACTATGAATGGGCCCATCTTTCCACATTTCTCCAACTATAAAGGAAATTGATTCTAAGACAAACACAGGGAATGTCTTTCAGCCCAAGGGCCAGACTCCTTTTAAGAGATATTCTTGGGGGCCATGAACTAGTGGCAAAAAGGGAGCACTGAAGATACCATGATAGAATTTAGCTTGTCATTTTATTAACATTCCTTTTGTTACAGTTATTTCCTGATACATTTCACCATTGAGATAAGAGGCAAAATCCCTTTGTTTCTGTATGACACAAGCCCTGTCATTGGCCTTCTGCCATGAAACACAAAACCATTCGCTCCCTTGTTCAGCACCTTACTTTCTAACATCTGTGTCTCCATTTTGACAGTGCTAAAGAGTAAAGCTCAGGAAAAAAAAATGTTGTTCTAGGATTTAAAATTATTCTTTTCCAAATCTTTTTAGGTTCTAAATCCACCAGATACTCTAATGTGTACAAATGTCATCCTCAGTTTATTTCCTAGATATTTTCTACACTAATTTCTTCCTTGAGGTTTTCACCTATTTTAATAATATGATTCTAGGATTGCAGTTTGCTTAATTCAGTGCTTTCTAAAATGGCAGGTAATATTGTGCTGCCCTGCATGTATGTTATACAGAATGGCAGGATATAAAATAGAACAATAAATTTAATATTTTAATATTGTTTTATCTTGTTTTATCGACATCTGGGCTGTGGAACTCTGTCTTATTCTCAAGTAGTATGGAGCAGAAAAGCTGTTGAAGCCCTTTTTCGTTTTGTGCTTTAATGAACCAGCGGTACTTGAGAATTTGAGCTAGCTCACATTCAAACATGTAAGAAATATAGATAGCCTGAATGTTGCCACTGTTGCTGAGCACATGTTTTCATGCTCTAACCATTCATATATCCAGTCAGTGGCCCAGATCATCTTGCCTAATTACGCTGGTGTAACACAGATAATGTAACATTTGGAGAGAACCTGCCTTAAACTAAGAAATCACTGTAGACATTATCTGTTACATAACAAGTTACGTGATTCAGAGCGCAACTGAGAACGTCCATGGTGATTTCTTAACTTGGGACCATTTGCCTCCAAAGTTACAATATTTGCATGAGGATTTGGGACAGGGATTTTTAGACTGCAGTTCTGGCTTGAGATATTTTGCTGCCTGAGGTATAGGACATGTTTTGTCTATTTCTCTCTAACCATCAAGGAGGGAAAGTTGTCTCTATTTTACGATGTTCCAATAGTTCATGCATACCTACTCATCATTCGATACAAAATGCAAAGGGAGTTCCTTGAGGAAGAAAATGTGAAAGCCTGCAGTCTGTGCTGGTTCTTACATTTATTTAGTTTTATAAAACAACGTGCTAGCTTTTGAGATCTCTTCATCTAGTCTGACCACAATTTGAAGATAGAATGAGGAAAGCTTGCAGACAATCCATCTTAAGATTGCTCTCAGAAGCACTACAGTTCTATTCTGGTGTTGGTATTTGAATGCAGGTAAGGTTTGAAGCATAGTGGGAAAGGCAGGGCACCCCATGCAGAAGGCAGGTAGGGCTTCATGTGTTCATAGCCAAGGTCTGCAGTGGCACTCGTAAGTGCATTCTGATTGGGACTGTAACAGCTTTCCCATGAAGAGAAGCCTTAACAGAGTTCCTAATCATAAAAACACTATAGGCTCTATAAGGAAATGGGAGGTGGGACTTCTCTGCAATTCATCCTGGAGAAGTGTCATCAAAAAAATCCAGCCATATTTTGTTCTGCTTTCCTGCTTTCATGAATCAGACACACTTTATCTTTCCTTGAGGCCCACAATTTCTATTTGTGTCCTGCCATTCAGAAGGCAAACACATCAATACACCTGTGTTCATGTTTGGCCTTGTGAATTCACCACAATGATCCCTTCTCTGAATGGTAATGTTGCTTACCCAAGGTTCTAACTAGTCTGAATTCATGCTGTTGAAGAAGTTCTCTGTGGAATTTCAATAGTATTACACCACTAAAGAGCACTTGGATTGGTGGTAAGTGCAGGTCTGTCACAGGACAAAAAAGAATTGCAAGGACGACACCCTCATATAATCTCCTATATATGCAAAGTACTCTTCACAGTTACCATCTTGGCTTCTTTTTTCCCTGGGGAATACCAAGGAAGGGCTCCTTGCCTTAGTGGCCAGGGCAGCCCTCCCTACCACCAATGTGTGTTGCGTCCCTGGGTGGTTAAGTCCAGGAATTAAAAGACGAAGCCTGAATCTGCAGTCTCTCTGTGTGTGCATGTTTCACGTGCAGAGATCTTTGCTTTGTCCTTACATCTCCCTTTGCTTCTTACACCTCTTGGCTCTTTTTAATGCCAGTACAAGACAACTATGTTCACTTTGTGTGAGATCTAATGATTCTGGACTTGCAGCAAAGTATTAAAACTCACCCAAGCCTGCAATTTTCCTTTCCCAAAGTCCCTTTCAAGAAGTTGATGTTCTGTGTTTTTTTTCCAGGGGGCCTTCACTTTCCGTGGCAGCATGATCGACATGCCATTACTGAAGCAAGCTCAGAATATTGTTACGCTTGCCACAGCCATCAAGAAAAAATGATCTGCTAAACGAACCTTCCCCCAGGGGGGCTCTGGGAGCTGTTTAAAAGATCATATAATACATGGAGAAGGAAAAACGCAACAGTTCAGCCTTCAACAGAACTCTGTTCGCATGCCCTACAATGTGCCACATGTTTTTCTTGCTTATCGTGGACCGCAGTGCTTTCCTGTAAGAAGCACTTGCGAGGGCAGAGTTGAAAGTACAATTGGATCATTTGGGGGGAAAGGGCTCATTAAAATTAATCCATAACAAGGACAAACTGACTCTGGTTAATTTTTGCCTCTGCATACTTTCTGCAGAGGAGCTGCTAATGTGGAAGTTAGTGCTCTTGTATCTTTTAGAAGAAGGATCTTGGCAGGTGCAACAGAAAGGAAGGGTTTAAGGTATGTATTTTGTGTTGTTCTATCAATTCCAACTTATAATAATTCTATCCAGGATTTTCAAGGTAAAGAGTACTCAGAAGTGAGTTATCGTTCTCTTTTTATGGGGGTGTCCTGGGACTGCACAGCTTGCCCCAGGCCACACAGGCTAGCTATATTCACAGGAAATACAGTGGGGCCTCAAACTCCCAACCTCTAGCTCTGCAGCCAGGTACCTGAACCATTGAGCTATCCAGCCAGCTGAAAGAAAAAATCCCTCTTCTACAAAGTGATGAACGGTACAGGAGAAGAAAACCAAGTCACTCCAATGGGAAATAGTGGATGGAATCCTATTACCAGATACCACATGTGTAAGTGAAACTGCAAAAGTGACATGCATAATTTTCTGTCCAAATACACAAACCTAACAGGATGCTGGGCAAGGAAACATTTTACAGAATAGGCATTTCTGTTGTTAGAGTGGCCTCATGAAAAGGGTTCCAGGTTTCCTGTACCTTGACCAGTTGTGTGAAATAATTTCAGCAGATACTACTTGCATGACAAGCTACATTTGTCTGCTGAAACTCCCTCTTCCATTCAGCTTTTCAAGGTACAGGTGCCCTGTCTTCTTCATATGACTATTGCAACCCATTTGTAAGGAACTACAGTATATCGTTCACAGATACCAGCAATAAATCCATAAAAATCCATCTCCCAGCTTCAACAGCTGTAAAGAAATGGGTGATTTTACCAGGTATGTCTCATACTCTTACTATCCTGTTGGGATAGGAGAGGAAACTTGCTCGCATTTCCCCTCCTCTGCAACTTTTAAAGATAGAGTAGCCCCTTCAGTGTCTAGACATGGCAACTTTTCACAACTTCTTTAAACCTGAAGGCACATTGCTTTGTGGAATCACTAATCCAAAGTTAAGAGCCATTCCTTAGTTCTATCCTGATAGTTTGCTAATAGACTTGATTCACCACGCATGCACTTTAAGAGTCAGACTCAAACCCACTTCATATGGATTAGTTAACCCTTTAAGAAGACTCCAGCCATCCTTTTGTAGTCACAACGGAAGACTAGACAGTCATCTCCAGTCTGACTTTTCAGAAGATTTTTATGGATAAATATCCTTACCCGTTTCAGTACTTCTGGGCAGAAATTGGCCTACATGCCTCTCAGTCAGCAAGGGGTACCCTTTAACCCTTTCAGCATTACAGCAACAGTGGCTATGTGATTAACAGGACTTATATGATTTGGGGTTATATATCCATAAGCATCCATAGAAAGAGGTCTGATTTTTAGCCATGCAGAAGAGCCAGTCCTCCAGGGGCCTGTCTTTCTACCACTGTATCTCCAAACTACAGGCACTGTGTGCTGTAACTGTTCCTTAGCAGGGGATCTACTTTGGGCTTGTTAATTAATATCCATTGGTAAGGCTTATGTTCACTGCAATCACTTGATCTGTCCTAAAGGAACTGGTAACCCATCCTTTTCTGTTTTCGTCCTCTAGCCATCTTCATCTTACATCCAAATGAGTGATTTTAATGTGTTAAGGGAGGATTAGGCTCTATATTTGAACCTGAAATATCAAATACAGTTATCAGAAAGTTAATCCCACCAAATGCAATAGGAAGGACTATAACAATAGTAGGACCCATTGAGATCTAAATCCTTTTAATTCCAGTAGTAAAGTACTGCATAGCAAAGACATGTTCCTCAAGTATGAACAAGCTTGGATCCAACCTGGTGAGTTAATAAGATTAAGACACAGCACTGGAAATGGCATACACTTAAGTACAAGAATTAACCATGACCTCCTTGCTTATCTACTCCTTCACTCAGGTCCCAGGTCAATATGCATTCGTTGTCATGTGCCATCCAAGTTGCCTTCAACCCACAGCAACCCTATAAATGAGTGACCTCCAAATGTCCTGTCATTGACAGTCCTGCTCAGTTTTTACAAACTCAACACTCATATTTGGTCTTCCTCTTTTCCTACTGTCTCCAACTTTCCCTAGCGTTACTGTCTTTTCCAAGCTGGTCCTGTCTTCTCATGATTTGTGCCCCAAGAAGTCCGCCTCAGCTTCCTCATTTTAATAAGTCATGTTGGCACCTGAGGTGAAATCTCCCTATTGTACTCAAAACAACTGAGTCGTGGCAACTGGACTTCTTATTAGGTTGAAACGTTTCGCTACTCATCCAAGTAGCTTCTTCAAACTAACCATTTGCTGCCCTTTTGTAACATAAGAACTCTGATGCCAGAGTTGCTGCATTCTGCCTCTGGACAGGTCTGACCCTGATCCTCAACTTATAACCAAAGCATAGAATTGAAGGAGAGGATAAAGAGACTAAATATTAAACTTTAACCCATTGCTTCCCCCTCACCATAGTTCCATCACCCATGGGCTACGCTGCAGCTATATTTATGACTTTCCCGCCTTCCCTCTTCTCTTGAAGTCTCCAGGGCCATGAGAGGCCCCGGGCCCACATCCTGCGTTACTTCCGGCGGTCCCGATGTCCTTCTTGCCAGGAATGGGCGAAGCTTTCGAAGTCAGTGCCCCCATGCTCCCAGCTGAAACCATTCCAGTGAGATCCGATCCGCCCTCGCCGTCCCATGGAAAGAGAGGCGAGACCCGTCGTCACTCGAAGTCGGCCTGGGGACTTCCTGCCGGAGCGCCTGGGGCTGGGGCGGGGAGGCGGGCAGGGTGGAGCCGGGGATCCCCTCCCGGCCGGAGGAGGGCTCGTTTGCATGACAGTGGCGATTCTGCAGCGGGTCATCTGGGCTGTGCGGCTAACGGGCTTAGCCCGGCTGTTTGGGAGAGGTTAACCCAGCTTGTAGGGAGGGTAAATAAACAGAACAAGCCGCCTTTGTCCTCTATTCAGGCCGGCCTCTCCTCCCGAAGGCGAGCCGCATTGAAGGCACAGAGATCAGCTTGTGGCTGCCAGAGGGACTCCCAAGGAAGTTGCAAGCGCCAACAATCAGCCAGTTTGTTTCTCTTCCTCATTAAATCATCGCCTTTTGTGCGGGGGCCCCGCAACGAGTGTTTCTTAAGAAATTAGCAGAATGCGGAGTTGCAAACCGGGCCCCAACCTTTTCATGACCTACAAGCTGCTCTTAGACGGGCGCCCCGGGAAAGCGGCTCTGTTTGCTTAAACGGGTAAATAGAAAACACTTGCCGAGGGACGTGGGGGGGAGGGAATGGGGAGGAAGAGAGAGAGAGAGAGAGAGGAGTCATTTAACCCAATTTAATGCGTTTGACTCCCGTGTAAAGGAACCAAGCCTGGATTTCAGCGCCTTCATTTCCAAAGCTAATCTCTAGAGAAATGCTCCTGAGCATGTGCAAAGAGCGTTCAGGCCCTGCACAAACAACCGGTGGTAAAGGTGTCGGCGTTGGCCGGCCGCTCCCATCAGCCAGTGGCTTATACTACGGAGGGTGGAGGAGAATGGGAGCCTTCACTGAGCAGTATCTGGAGGGCCGCCCTTGCCGGGGCCTCGCCTTTCGGTGAAAGGGGCAGGATTTTAGAGCCAGCGAGCGAGCCTTTTTAAATTGAAGATTAAGTAACAGGTCTGGCGCCTTTTTCAAAAGCCCCACCATTTACGCAGGACCTTCGAGCGACGACTCCTAACGTGGGAAGCGGGGCTCTGCCTACAGCTGCGAGCTTGCTCCGTTTCCACGTTTGGCCCTTTCCTATGGAGTCCAGGTCCTTCCTTACCCGGTCGGCGGGTAAAATCCACGCGGTATCAGCGAGCAGACACCGACCCTTAACTATAATCCCGGATAGCCGGTCACGAAAGGCCGGCCGGGGCGCGAAACCGCCACACACTCGCCTTCCCGCTTCGTGGGGAAGCGACGGAATGAGGAGGCCTGTTCCCACAGGAGCGGGGGGGAGAGAGAGAGAGAGAGAGAGAGGCCTGGCAGGAAAACGAAGGAAGGACACTAACCTACCGCCAACGAGAGCGGTGAAAGTGGAGCCGTGGAAGATGGGTCATGTAGTGCCGAACAAGACTGCTTGGTCCTTTTCCTGCAAGAGAGTTAAAGGGAGATCCATCTCTCTTCGGCTTCCCACGGGGGTGGGGAGAGAGAGAGAGACGTGCACACTCTTTATCATAATTCACTTCTTTTCCTTAATGCATTTCAACAAGGCAGGCTGTTCAGACGGTTTATGGGGCCTAGGGAAGATGTAGAAGGGCGGTGTAAAGATCAATTTTAAAAAAGGAGGGGAAAGTGGCCTCTGATTTGCATATAACGATGTGAATGTTGATGTGAAGGTGCAAAATTAGGAGTGATATGATTTAAACCTAATTCCAATACCTCTCACTCCCGTGGGAAGACAGAGCCCAGGTGACCTGCGCTCATGGCATCTAGGTGCCACGATGACAACTTCACGACAACCCTCCCCCCCCCCCCCCAATCTCCCGCCTTTCGATTCTTTATGTTCAGGTAAGATTTGGGTCGGGTGGCTCTTCAAATGGAGGGCACTTTGAAAAGAAGTCCTGGCCTCTGGCAGCCCTCCAATGGGAAGACCTTCCTCCCTTAGAGAAAGTGTGCAATCCCAGGGAAACATAATGTTGAGGAGGATGCTGTAACTCCCTGCAAGAGCCCACGCCTGATACAAAGCAAAAAAACTTCAGCTCTGCTTTGAGAATACATACTGTATTGTGCTGTGCATTTCCAATTCTACTGTACATTCTGTGGAAGGGCCAACTTTTAACATAGGCAGCAATAGAAACAGTCCCTTTTGCAATGTGGATTCATCACAGGATGCTAAAAATGGCTTGGATCCAGAGAGTAAGCAAAGGAAGTACTAAAGTGAATGAATAAAGACAAGAAAACATAAAGAAAGCTAGAACACTCTGAGAACTGTGGAAGGTACAGGTTGCTACAGCTGATCATTCAAGGAAAGATGAGAGCAGGAAGGAGAGGGACTTACTGACTTAGGTATTTGAGAGACTGGTTTGCTGTCTAGTGCTTCTGCTTCTGGAGTCACCATAGCCACCCTGAGGTCCAACCTGCGGTAGAAGAGGAACCGCCAGAGGGGGGAATTGTGTCCTCAGCCGGACACCCGCCTCTGCCGTCTAGCACCCTCTCTGCTCCTTAAGTCTTCCCCAGGCCTGTTTAATGCAGGGCGAAAGAGGCCTTCTGGGTGTTTGGGGGCTACAACTCCCATCAGCCCTTACTCCGGGCCTGGTGGCTAGGACTGATGGGAGCTGGAGTCCAACATCCCCCTTTCTTGGCCCTCCCTTGCTGTTCAGACCATTCAGGCTGTCTCCCCAAAGGCAAGCCTCCAGATGTGTTAGGATATATGCTCATCATCCCCCACCCCTAACGGGTTGGTTGAGGACCATGTGCCTTGTAGTCTAGCACATGTGAGAGGCACCTGACTGGGAAAGGGATGCCAAAGACCCCCCGGTTGTCGCTATGCCACAGAACCAGGAGAGGCAGCCTCCTTTCATCCACCCACCCACCCACCCATCCAGCCGGTGTCTCCTTCCTTTCAACTGGTGCAGGATCCACCTTTCCCGCTTCCTTTCCCCTTTTGGAGCCGGTGGAGGTCAACCCATCGACTCTTCGCCTGCCTCTGGCGGGCTTGTTGTGCCCTTGGTATTCACTGCTATTGAGATCGATGGGATTTCGCTTCCAAGTGCGCCTCGTACCCTGGGAGGCGTCGGCGGGACGTTTGAACGGGCGGTTTCTCATTCAGCTCAGTATCCTCGCCTCCCCCCCCCCAGTGGCAGGCTGCGGGGAAAGCTGTCGTAGGGGACGCGAAATTAAAATAGATTTCCTCCCCCCGCCTCCCCCCCTTCTCATTATTCTCAATCACACCCTGGAGATACGGATCGCGGTATTTTCTTAATCCCTTGCCCGGAGGGGTCCCGTCTCCCTACACATAATGTCTTCATTGTTTTATGGGAGAGTTAATGACAACTGAGGACATCCCCCCGTTGAACTGCTGGCGCAAAGTGAGGAGGGGGAGCCACGGAATAAACGAGTCTTCGATTAAATTTGGGGAGGAACATTCCCTGGAAGGGTTTTCCTTGAGCAGCCGGCAGTGGAGATCCTAATGGGAACAATTCTCCGTTTCCTACTGGAAACTACTGTACATTGGGGTGGTGGAGGGGGAGCCGTTATCAACCTGGCCAGCACCTCACCGATATAGTTGCGCGCCGGCCGCCCCTCACGGCTTGATGAGCTGAAATGTCCCAGTATCTTTATGGGTTTTTAATATTTTCTTACTATTAAAAAAGGACCATTAAATAAAATTTGAATACTCGAGAAGAATATTAAGGCAGGAAGAAAAAACACGATCTAAATCCGTTTATACCCTCTTTCGTTAAGCGCTGTATAGAAGTGAACCAGATGCAAAAGCGTTCATCCGTGCTTTTAAAGTCTGGGAGGTTTTTAAGGGGAGTAATTACTGTATGAGGGTTTTTACCTACAATAATATCGTGATAACTTTATTTTCTTCCTGTTCCTTTTCTGCTTCTCCCCTCCCCTCCCTTTATTCTTCAAGAGAAATATCTCTATTATAAAGATGAGGCTGCAAACCTAACTAAGCGTTTTTATCGAGGAATATGCCCCTTTGGATACAGTAGGGTTTACCTCTGAGTAGACATCCATAGGACTGCAAAATTAACATTTTTTTTAAAAAAAATTAATGACTTTTTTTCTTTCTACTTAAAGCAAGGAACCCAGTCAGTAAAACAGATCAGACGATCCGGTTCATTTTGATTGGCGTATTAAGAGTTATCAAAATGAGTTTCCAGAAGTCGAGTAAACATGTGTAGGTAGGAAAGTCGCCCACACAGGCAAGCCACTTCTTGGGAATTAGAAGAAAAGACTGACTTTCCCCGTTCTTCCTAAACTTGTTCAAGCAGAAACTTCTCTGGCAACGGATTTGGCCGAGGGAAGTTTAACCAAGCTCAAAGTTGGCTGCGATCCTACACTTCAATCACTTTGGAAAGGGGTTCTTTGCACTCCATGGGACGTAACGTCCGCGTAGAAGTTTATGGGCTTACACGGTAAGTTTTAGGTGAAGGTTCTGTGCCAAGGAATCATTAGCAAGAAATTATTTCGGCATCATTTTTTTCCCCTAAACACGCTTACTCCATTGTAAATGCATCCGTTTATAAGATGCCATAAAATCTTTATTAATTTTGGCCACAAAAAAAGGAAAGTACCTGATTTTTTAAAAAATATTATTGTTAACTATCAGTAATATAGCAAGTTATTAAAATTTGCATGGAATAGGAGGTGGAGGTCTGAGAAACAAAGGAAACCGGAAGAAAGATGGAATGGTTTGTAACCTTGTGAATTTTAAAACTAAAATTAAACTAAATACAGTATTCGATTGCTCGATTTTTCCTGATTCATTCCTTGTGCTGGTTCAGCCCCTGATCGCTGTAAAGGGCAAACCTGTTCCTAATTCACTGGGACGAAGTCTCACCGAACTCTCTGGGACTTACTTCCAAGTGAATGTGTATGGACTGGCCTGTGCTAAAGTCCCGCTAATAAAACTGAGCCTTTAAGAAGAAAATACCAGGGGAAGGAAGCGGGGGGGGGGCAGGCTTTATGCGGGCAATTCAAACACACTGATTGAAAACTCTCATCGAGATATTGAGCGATCCAGTCAGAGTGTCGGCGTTCTTAAGGTACTATCTCGGCCACGCTTACCTGGAAGTAAGGCCCATTGAACAATCGGGGACTTACTTCCGAGTAAACATCTTGAGGGCGGCGGTCTTTCCTCCGATTCTCCTCGGCGCCGAAGTCCCACCTGCAGGAGCCGCATCTGACGCGAGTGAGCTTTCAGACGAAAAGACTCCCCAACTCAAACGCGGCGCCCTTTACATTTTCCAGGCCACCCAAACGAAACCTTTTCCCATGTTTTTTTGTCCCCTACACTTATTTTTCATCCGTTTAGGTCCAGCCTAGGCGGAAGACTTTTTGAGATCCCGCCTGACGCTGCCTGCCAGAAGAAGGGTTTTCCCGCGTGTAAAATTTCTGAAAAGTCGAGCCTGACACCGCCCCTCACCCTCGCCCTTCCGGAAGGCCTGTCGCTTTCGATGGCACCAAGATCAGGGTCCTGGAAAAGTGGATCGGGAAATCCAGGCCGGGTGTGTGTGTGGGGGGGGGAGGCGACCGATTGAACGCCATGAGACTTCAGGCACGGCGGACTAAGCTCTATCCACTGCAAGGGTGTCTTCTACTGATGTAAGCCGCCCGGGGTTCTTTTCAAGGAGAAAGGCGGGGCAAAAGTATTTTAAATAAATAAATGCTCTCAGTGTGGTGGCATTTGTAGCCAAGCCAACGTCTTCAACACGGGCGGCATTCTGTGGGAATGGCAGGAAAATCAAATCCGGGAGGGTTATGATCCTATGGGAAGTCTGGAACCGGGAGGAGACCAGATAAGCGGACCGGGCGGGGAAGTATCCCGGCTTTATTTCCTTTCCACCAGCGGCAATACCGGAATGCAGGACCCGAAAGAGAATGCGGGAAAGAGGGGGTTCCGGGAGACAGCCAGGGCGCCCGGTGGGTGTGTGTGGTGTGGTTCAGAAGCGTTGTTTTCTTCCCACCGGGAAAAAGCAAACAGGAAGATCAGGACCAGCCAGTCTCCCTTGGAAACGGGTCCTTCTGAGATTACCTCGATCCTTCGATTATTAGCCAAGAAGGAATTCTGGCATTTCCAAAACCAAACAAAGTTCCAGAATTCCCGGGTCGGGGTGTTCACACCCCTTTCCCTCATCTCGTGTAAATGTTGTGAAGCAAGGCCGTGAGACCATGAAAAAGGCGGTTGTGGGTTTTGAGCGGCGTTTACAGAAGATAAGGGGGGGGGGAATTGATTTAAACTTCACTGGAGAAAATGCCCTGCGTCTCTTTGCACCAAAAGTGTTCCCCTGCCCCACATCAAAGCGAGTGGACCGAATTCCAGAAAGAAAAAGGCAAAACCGACGTTACTAACGCGACACGTTACAGGGTGCTTCAGAAAGAATTTGCGTTACAGATGAACTGGGAAGACGTTTCACCCGGCCCTTCCCTCCCTCAGGAGCCCCACCTGGTGTCTGGATTTTCCTTTCTCCTGGGGCAAGAGGAAAGCTGGTCCTGATGCAAAACTGGTATACACACATATTCGGTGCATGTTTACTCAGAAGCAATGCACAGCCGGGGGTGGGGGTGGGGAGGGAGGGAGAGAGAGAGAGAGAGCCTTGAGACTGTAGGCTGAGTTCAATAATCACCCCCTCCGCTGCCCCATCATCACCCAAATTTAGGGTGGCTTCTCTTCTTGTGGATGAATTTCATGAGATGGGACTAGAGATGAAGTACAGAGTTGTAGCCCAGAATAATCTGGATCCTGAAAAGGTGGCCAGGTGAAAAAGAGGGCCTTGCTCCCAAACCTTCAATAGTTGCTCTGTGTATGCTATGAGCCATCAAGTTGGCCCTGTGAGGTTTGGAGTCCTAATTTGTTTTTCTTTGTTGTCAGAGCCAGGGGAGGGGACAACAGGTAAGCAGAGGGTTCCTTCATCTTGGATGGAGGAAGGGGTGGGAGGCCTTGGCAGCTATTAATTAATTCAAGGTTATACTGTATGGTGGTAAGTTCTCCACCCTTCATATGTTGGCCCTTCATACAGCCTGGCTGGGGAATCAGTTGTACGTGGTTTCCAAAGTATGTGTGATCTTTGAGGAGGAGTTTCACCAAAGTCAGCCCCCCCTGCCCCCTCCGTGAGCTTCCACAGCCAAGTGGGGATTTGAACCCAGGTCTCCTGAGTCGTAGCTCTGGCATTCTACCCGCCACAGGAACCCGACTCTCACAAAGTATTGTTGTAGAAGGAATTTCAGCAAGTGAGATTTACTTGAAATTACTTCCTGGAATTCCCTATTCAGCACAATGGGTTAAAAGTGCAGGAGCTGGATCTTCTTTTGCACCTGAGAGCCTGAACCCTTTATGATCCTCCCACAGTGCTGGTAAGCTGTCTTAAATGATCAGATTGTTTAATGTATTCACGAAGGCTTTCACGGCCGGGATCTAATGGTTGTTGTGGGTTTTTCGGGCTCTTTGGCCATGTTCGGAAGGTTGTTCTTCCTAACTTTTTGCCAGACTACGGCTTCCACAGTATTCAACTAGCAAGCTCTAGTGTGGACTGATGGTGTATTGACCTGTAACTTGATATCATTCTCCAGAGCACAGAGTGCTGTCCTCTGAAGATGCTGGCCACAGAGACTGGCAAAACATTAGGAAGCACAACCTTCAGAACACGGCCAAAGAGACCGAAAAACCAAGAACAACCATATGAGCAGATTGTGTTTTTTTTCAATCATTACTTTTCCTTCCTTCCCTTCCTCCTTGCTTCTCTTTCTTTCTCTTTGAATATTTCTCAGCCTAATTCCCTGTGATAAACTAGTGTGTTTTAAATATACCCATCCAAAACCACATTCTGGAGGTCTAGAACCAGAGGTGGGCAAAGTGTGGCTCTCCAGATGTTGGGCTACGACTGCCAGAAGCCCTAACCTGCAGAAGCAATGGTGGGGAATCCTAGGAACGTTGTCCACCTGTGCCTTAAAGCCTAAGTCATCTAGTTGCAGGGGTCCCGAGTACACGCGCTTGCTGAAGAACAGACAGTTGCTGGGCCAGGCAGCACCCGACACTTTCTACCACAGGCTGATCGAGACAGGAATGTAAAAGCCTGGCCAGGTCAGGCCACAAGCCTTTCTGCCCAGGCAGCTGCCTAAGGGAGCCTGGGACCAGGAGCCCAATCCAACAAAGGGGCTTCTTACACTCAGCTCTTTCACCTCCCTGTATTTGAAACAAATATCAGTGAAGATAAACCACATTGCAGTGCTATTCTTTCTCCGCCTTCTTATGTCAGCCATTTCAAAAGAAGGCCTTCCTCCTCTTACCCTTGTACTGAATACTGTAGTCCCTCAGACTAAGGTGGTGAATTTCAGGCTTCGGCATTCTCCCAGGTGGCTCAAAGACCGTGGACTTCTTTCCACCAGGACCTTTACGTATATGAAACCAGAGTTGGACAAATCTGGAAAAGATTTTTAAAAACCTACTTGTTCAACTTGGAACCATAGGTTCACACACAGAGCAGAGCAACTGGTGTATCTTTACTTGAACAATATAATTAATGTTTTAGTAGGTAGTTAAACTTTTCTTGAATGGTTCCCCATTCCAAGGCGTTTTATGTTAATGTGCATAGATATATATTTGTTATATTAATGTTGTTAAATGTTGTGTTTGTATGTTTTATTGTTTTTATTGGAATGCATGATGATGATGATGATTTTCATATGGTATGTGAGATGGAGAGTCAGTCAACTTTAGTCAAAAAGACACCATTTTTTGATCAGGTACTGTATATCAGAAATGTAGTCATGAAGAAGATGGTAGAGAGGACATTTGAGGACATGGTAAATATATGATATGGACAAAAAATATTGTAATAACCCAATGTAGACAGGATGGGTGCAATCCAGCCAAAGTTAAACCCTTTGAAATCCTATTTATTTTAATGGAAGAGATTTAAGCAAATGTTTAATTTTTCTTTTTTATTCTGTTTAAATATATTTAAAGCTGTTAAATCTTATATTTTTAGATAACACGTATTTCTTACAGATGTTAATCTGTTAAATCTATGTAAAAAGACACATCACTTCCCAAAACAATATTTGTAATATTTTTCAGAGAGATATCCAGATTAGTATATGGCAGGAAAAAACAAAATGTCTTTAGCAACTAGTTTTTAATGGCATACCTTTTCTCCATTTGGCAGTATGTGCAAAAGTTTGTGCCATAATAAAGTCATTAACTTTTAATCACCATGAGACCCTTTATTGTTTATATGTTTATATTTAAGTACAACCGAATGTGTCTCAACTTTATTTTCTGACACATGCATTAAAAATTCGATGTTTCATTGGCTTCCACTTTGTGAATCTGGCATTCTGTTTGACATTTATTAGTTATTTGGGTCAGGATGCAGATGGTAGCTGAGGCTTAAAAGAAATGTTACAGTGAGCATGTCATTCGAAGTGGAGCTCACTTTAATGCTTTATTTATTTATTTATTTATTTATTTATTTATTTATTTATTTATTTATTTATTTAAGATCAACTTTTCTCAGCCCAAGTTACAAACTTGCTTGCTTTTGTGTGGTGGCAAGTCATCAGGTCATAAACTTAGGGCTTCATTTGCAAGTTGATTGTGCAGGCAGGGCAGCTTCGAATGATTGCATATCTGAAGGGAAATGCAAAGTTATCATCTTATCTAGTGAGCACTAGATACTTTGGCTGTCATACTTTGGCCACATCATGAGAATACAAGACTAACCAGAAAAAGCTATAATGGTAGGAAAAGTTAGATGTAGGAGGAAAAGAAGATTCTCAAATATGAGATGGATTGACTCAATGAAAAAAGGCACAGAAAACTCTGGAAGTCACTCATTTCTATGGCTGACATAAGTTGGAGTCCACTTGAAGGCACACAACAACAATACTTCCAATTTCAAATATTTTCTGTCTGGGCTTCTGTTGATGAATCTAAGTTCACTTGTCCTCTCTCTGCTTTCCGGCAGGAATGACTGATCGTAGTAGCAAGACACACCAAATTGCTTACCCTGAGAAATATCTGTAAAAATTCCATACTTCACTCCTTATTTTTGATTGAAATGAAGCTGTCTTCCTGAAGCCAGCGCTTTCTATATGTGTCCAACCACTCTGTCTTGGCCTGCAGATTGGAAATGGTGGGAATTGCAGTCAAATACATCTGGACCACACCAGCCTGAGGAAGACTGGCTTCTTTCTGACATGTCACATGTTCTAGTCAACATACCTGGTGGACACCAAGCCAGGAAAAGACTGGGATAGAACAAGGAGTCTGTCAACATATCTCAAATGCCATTGAGTTGCTTCTCTCTGCTGAAAGCAAGTGCCATAAGAGCAGAGCCTTCCACTTGTGAAATATGTAGTAGTGACGGGAGAGCCTGGAATTTAGACTTTTTGGACTGGGAGCTGCAGTCCAAAAACGTAACTTTTTGAAACTCTACAATGCAAGTACAATTGAGGTAGGGAGTTGCAATACAAGATTGGCCCTGGAGCCAACATTGTAAAATAACAAAAGCGCTTTTGGCCACTCTTTCAGAATGCCGCGAAGGCATGTAGGGATGATACTTTGAAAAAGAGATCCAGGGGATTAGGCGTTGGTTGGAATTTACAGAAAAGAGCCATAGCTCAGTATTCGAGCACCTCCTTAGTTGAGGGTCCCAGGTTCAGTTGCCAGCATCTACTATTAAAAGGAGCTGGTTGAAGGAGGTGAGAATGATGTCTGCAAGAAATTCTGAAGAGCTGCTCCCATAGAAGCTAAATATGTGATCCAGCAGACCTGGTGGGAAGCTGCTCTCCCTGGTTTTATGCTCTGGAAAGAAGCCTGTTTCTTTCATTCTGCGTGGAACAAGCAGCAGTGTTTCAACACTCAAGGAAAGACACTCAGCATGTACTCAGAAGTCCATTGCATAATATTGTTTCCTTCCCCTTAAAGGAAAGTTTGTGGCCAAAAATGAGTGAGAGATAAATGATGCTCATTGGATTTGATCAGAGATTGTGGTGGGTCTACAGGAAAGGAACGAACCGCATCTAGAAGACACGTACTGTTTCTCTTGTCACAGTGGGACAGAATGAAGAGAAGCAAGGCACTGTGCTAGCTCAAGCAAGAGGGGGTTCAGGGCTCCCTCCTCTCCTAGCCAAGAACACGTCTCTGCTTTCTGGGCGCTTCTCCAGTGAAAAACCAGATGCTGATGTACATAGTCAATGTGCCAGCGGCCTCTGTCTATTCGCATGTATCTGTCTTGAGTGTAATGATGGCAGATCAAAGGCTGCCCTGTATCCCTGCAGAGCCCAGGAACAATCCTGCCGCTTTTGTCTGCTGTTGCTAGGAGCCCAGAAAACTAAAGGAAAGTGTCAGGAGCATGTTAATCAGACTCGTTACAGTACAACAATAAGGTCTCTCTCCAGCAAGATACACCCCACCCCCGCCAGTGGAGCAGTGGGCACTTGGGCAGGTTAGTACACAGTCTGTGGCCCAGAAGCACCAGAGACCAAGCATGCCAGCCAGCCAACCAATCACACTCACTTATGTGGCAGGATCACACCTGTCTTCTTTCGAATGTATGAACCTGGAACAGTGATGGTTCCCTTGGTCTGTGCTCATTAATTAAGTGGTTTAGTCCTTTCCTTCAGTCTAAGCATGCCCCAAGAGGGGAGAACCCCATCCTTTTAATGACGGCTTCACATCCTGGTTGTGAGATTACAATATGTAAAGAAGTGGTTGGTCCGTGTTTATTATTTGAATTTGTGTTCGGCCATCTCATGAGAAGAGAAGACTCCCTGGAAAAGACGCTGATGTTAGGAAAGTGTGAAGGCTAGAGGAGAAGGGGACGACAGAGGATGCGATGGTTGGATAGTGTCATTGAAGCGACCACCATGAATTTGACCCAACTCCGTGAGGTAGTAGAAGACAGGACGGCCTGGCGTGCTCTGGTCCATGGAGTCACAAAGAGTCAGACATGACTTAAGGATGAAACAACAACAAATGTGTTGTCATGTGTAGTGTGTAAGTGTAAAACAGTGAAAGGTGGGGAGGAAGGTCCAGCTGCCTTCTCTTTTTCCTCTATGTTGTCTATAGAAATTTACTCCTTTACTCAGGATTTTCATTTTCTGCTCCTGTATAAAGCAGATCCGAAACAAATAAGACTTGCAAAACTTCAAAGTTCTGCATTCAATTTTGTTTCATGTATGGCTCGATGCCGTAACAATAAAGTATGTACTGTATGTAAGTAAGACTTGCTGAGAATTGTGTTCCAACACTTGTTGGACTTTGTCCAAAAAGGTCCTGACCCAGGTAGAAGCAGGTGAGTGTTGCCATACCTATGTATGTGTGACACAGTCACAGGGAAAGCTGATGTCCTCAGAACTGTGGCAGATCATGTGAATAGTAGGAATGAACCAAGACATTTTGGTGCCAGAGGCAAAGGATAAAATGGCAGCTCTTTTATCCCACCGATAAGACCTGACTGGGCCTGCAGATGAATCTTACTTCAGCAGCAGTTAAAGTGCTGGTGTAATGATGTTTTGCCTAATGGTAGGGCTGGCCCTGACATGCATACACATATGCACTTGTGATGTGCTTCATTTTAAGGAAGCAAACACAAGACACAAGCATAAGAGTGTTGCCAAAGGGCTCCACCCAGGTTAATTAGAATCAGAAGTACTTGATCTGTCATCTGAAACATCAACATGGCGTTGCTTTGCAACATCTATGCTGCTGGTGCCCCCGAATGAGAAATTATTCCTTTTAGACTACACTGACCAGAACAAGGGTAGGCAAGCTGGTTGGTGGGATGTACTTCCCTGTTTAAAAAATGAGAACTCAAAGGTCCAGCAAGCAGTGCAAAGCAATGTATTGGGAAGAGCTGGAGCCAACTGCAAAATGGTCATGTAGGGGGCAGAGTCAATGATTTAGTGCAGTGGTTCTTAACCTTGGGTTACTCAGGTGTTTTTGGACTGCAACTCCCAGAAGCCTTCACTGCCAGCTGTGCTGGCTGGGGTTTCTGGGAGTTGCAGTTCAAAAGCACCTGAGTAACCCAAGGTTAAGAACCACTGATTTAGAGCATACATACGTCCCTGCCATTCCACCCATTCAAGAGCCTACACTAATGCAGTGTTATTCTGGGTTGCACTGGATCAAGAATTCCATCTAAGGCAAAAGTCTGTCACTGGAAAACAAATTACTGCACTACTCCTGGATACGCAGTGTTATACAGTGGATACAGTGGACAGACTGGGACTGAGGAAGTCTGGGTTCAAATCCCCGCTCAGCCATGGAAATTCACTGGGGATGTGGCACTGGTAAAGCCACTCCTTAAATATCTCACCTACCTTGAAAGCCCTGTTAGGGTTGCTGTAAGTTAGTTTCTAATACAATGGTGTGTGACACCAACACACCTGTTTACGAGGCAATATTTGGCTGTTAGTGATGGAATTGCCCATATGGAATTAGTTGCTGCTTCCTGATTTGCTTGGGTATGAATACCCTAATAATAATCCTACTGACAATAATACTAACATTAACTGTAGTGAGATGAATATTTTATCTCTCTCTCTCTCTCTCTCTCTCTCTCTCTCACACACACACACACACACACACACACACACACACACACACACACACATATACACACACACAGTCCTTTCATAGTTTTCATACCCATGAATTATTTTCTGTTCACAAATAACTTTTCCACCTAGAAACATACATACAGTATAAATAAATACCACTGGATAATGAGGATGTATTCAAATATTAAAATTTAGTTGGTTTAAATTTGCACTCGAACTAAAATTGAGCTCTTAACCCATGAGTTTATCTAGTTAGATCTTGGTGTGAGTAAACTAACTCAGGTGATATGTTCAAGACATTTTTTTCTTTTGCCTGCAGTCACATAGCAAAACTGCACCAAATGCTTAGCTTATAAATTTGGGAAGCTCTTCAGATAATGACTTGCTGTGAAAAGTGTTTGCCAAATCATTTTGTTCAAAGGAGAGGTCAGTGATGAATGGAACTTTTAACCCTGGGCAAACTGTAAATGTATTTGGAATTACATTTTTGACCCATATCTGCATTGATGATGCCCCAGCAGCTAGTTACGATTCTGCTGAAAAGAGACCTCTTATGTTTCTCTCTCTGCAACAAAGAAGGTCAGTGGAGGAGGCTTTTGCTGGATTTGTTCACTCTTGCCTTTCAGAAATTGCATATTTTCTCTAAAAGCATTAGGAACTATTTCCTGCCTTGTTTTGATGCCTAGGACTTCTAAGAATGTCCACAATTTTTTTTAAAAAATATACACTGACTTTATTTTTAGTGTACATTTTACTAAAGCATGGTGGTCCATTGGATATACCTACTGAAAGCCATCCAGACAACTGGCGTGTGAGGTGTCTCAGCTAGGTAGCTGCCATAATTGTTGCCACCTGCGGATGAATAACACCAGAAATCTAACAATATATCTTGTTGTGCTGTCAGGTCACATCTAAATCATGGTGATCCTATGAATGTGTGATCCCAAAAGGTCCTTGTCTTCAACTGCCCTCCTCAGCTCTTATGAATGCAAGCCTGTGGCTCCTTTAGGGAGTCTGTCTCATATAGTACTGTCTTCCTCTTTTCCTGCTGCCCTCAAGCATTATTGGGTGTGTGCTTTTTCCAGAGAATCCTGCCTTCTCATTATGTGGCCAAAGTAGGACAGCCTCAGCTTCCTCATTTTAACCTCCAGATATACAGTACTTCAACCTTAATACTAGGATTCATTCGTTCATCTTTCTGGCAATCCAGGGTATCTACAAAACTCTCCTCCAGAGCCATATTTCCAACAAATCATTTGTTTTCCCTTCAGCTTTTTTTTTTTACTGTCCAGTTTTTACACTCATACCTGTTGATCAGGAATACAAGAGTGTAGATGAGCTTGTTCTTGGTCTCCGGTAACATTCTTATACTTGATTATCATTTCTATGTCCTTCATTGCTGCCTTTCCTAGTCTCAGTCTTCTGATTCCATGGCTGCACTCTCCATTTGGGTTGATGATAGATCCAAATACACAAAGACCCTATTTCTATTTCTTCATTGTCCTAATATCTCCTAATACCTACTAAGACTCCCTATGATGAAGTTAGTGTTGTTGATCTGTAGTAGATCAAATGGAAATCTAGGACTACGGAAGCTCAATAAGCCATTAAGTTGGCACAATCCCCTTGAACTCATGTCTGTCTCTTAGCCTGCTTCACGGGGTTGTTGAGACCAAGAATAAATTTGTGTGTGTGTGTGTGTGTGTGTGTGTGTGTGTGTGTGTGTGTGTGTGTGTGTGTGTGTGTGTGTTTGAAACAAGCACACTATGGTACAGTATATGCAGATAACAGTGTATAGCTACCTGAAACTGTCTACCAAGACAGAGCATGCTGTGCTCAGCATGGCTTTGTAACTGGTGATCACTGTCCTCTGCTAAGGCCAGAAGAAGGTTCTTCTTGCTTCCCTGGATTTATGTTCAGAAGTGTGCTAAGGATTCTTCAGCATATAATGAGACAATTCTCATGATCAATTACAAAATGACACTATATAAAAAGTAGTTAAGTTACCTCTTTGTAAATCGTTAGCTGTATTGTCACAATATCTCTTTGGCATGGTGAGCCCAGAGTGACAGTCTCAGAAAGACTGAGAAGGTGGTAGTGGCGTTCTGCCCTCCCCTGCCTTAGTGATATTGTAGGAGAGAGGCTTTCCGTTCAGCATTCCGGGGTGACCTCACCATCCACTGAAATGTCCTCTGCTGTGTGCAGTGAATAAAGGTAGAGGTGCTCTGCCTTCCTCTGTATTTGGGTTTCTTGGCCATACAAAGAGTTGGGAGGTTGTGACACCCCCCCAGGAGTTCTATCAGCCCTAGTGAACATAGCTAGTGGCGAGAACTGATAGGAGCCCAGCTGGACTCTGGAGACACTGTCAGAACTGGATTTGAACAGTTCCCAAGAGTCATTAAATCTTCACACCTCTGTAAATATTCCTTGGGATTAAGTAATACTAAAAAAACAAATGGACTTGTTTGGGTAACTGTGCACAGACATGAACTGAACCACTAAGAAACATTTCACATCAGTAGTATATTATGATGGTCTTCTGAAGGCTCACCTTGAGATTCTGTACAGAATGTGACTCTATTGTTGTTTCTGGTGCATTTACTACATATCCTGCCTTTTCTCCAAGGTGTTTAGGACTGCATCTGTAATCCTCTTCTCTCCTCCATTTATTCTTACAACTCTGCAGGCTGATTTAGTATTTGAACATCAGGAAAACATGAGTACTGTAGCTCCTACTGACTTTGGAAGCCCAGCCTTTCTATTACCACCTCTGAATGTTCATCCTCCAGGTCCCAGTGCTCTAACTATAGAAAGTGCAGGGGTCACCCACCCAGACTTCCAAGCTGAGTAACACCTGCTGAACTTCAATAAAATGACTGCCTCTGGTCTGTGATTCTATGCATTCTAGGGTGAGGGCTGACTCCGTTGGACACAGTGGTTGGAGTTCTGTTGGCGTCTGCATAGACACGATATAATTTACCATGGCTAATTGTAGCTAATTGTTGAGGAGCTGGGTTATAGCTCAGCTGCACATTTGGGTGCCTGACCAAGCCCATGACTGAGACGCACCCAGACATCTCATCAATTAGCTATGATGAGTTCTGCAAACTGTACATGAACTCCAACAGTATTCTGTCACGTGGAACTTACTTTTGAGAGAATATGCATAGGACTGTATTGAAGACATTACCAACATCTTTAATATTGGGTCACATCCAGTGATAGATATTTGCTTGCACCAAAAAGAAGTTCAGCGTAAGGGATGAATGCAACCTCCTCTCCCCACTACAGCCATGGAACTCCTCAAAGCCCTGCTCTGGAGGGCTGGAAAACTCTCTAGGATCACAGTTTTGCTATTGGGAAGGTGAGCCAGGTGAGGTCCCCCATGTTTTCACAAGTGTCACATTGGATTTAGGACATTGGGCTAAAAGATTCTTCAGAATCCTATTTCCTTTTCGTCTATGAAACCTCAGTGTTTAATGCATCATTATTGTTGTTTTTCAACCACAACTAGCACTGTGCTGCTCTTATTGGAAAGAAGCAGGAGCAATATGGACTTTCCACGCAAAGCTGTTGGGCCCACTCTGAGCATTCAAAGGGTTAGATGTACACAATTCATTAAAGAAAGCCAGCTCTCTGCTGGTGTGGAGCTACTGAAATCCCATACTGAAACACAGGTGACCCGAAAACACATATTCTTGCTTCATATTTGGCTGGGAGAGAGAGTGAAAGATGAAAAAAAAAAAGGTAGTCCTGCCAAAATTTTGGAGCTCCTGGGGTTTACAGACTTCTGTCACCCCAAGGAAAAACCACAAGCTCATAAAGAAACCTTTTCTGTAAAACCTTTTGTAATTAACTCACAGCCAACAAATTAGCTTTTTTTAAAAGGATCCCTTTTGAGTTTAAAGATGCTTCCCCCCCACATAATCCAGGTGTTTACTATAAAAAGCTGGGTTATATATGCTTTCCTAAGATATATTCCCACTGAGATCTAATGTAGTACTGATGAAGCATGAGCCCAAATGGGATTAGGATTCTTATGGGGTGGAGGAGTCTGGGGGGGCTCTAAGACGAAAATAAATTTTGATTGGGATGAGTCCAAAGGACGCCTCCTGCTGCATCCATAGGTAGAGTTCTGGAATCGGAGACTCCCCACAGGCAGAAGATTTGCTCTTCCCTTGTCTATGGCCCTGATGCCAAATTACGCCTAACATATCGGATGGGATGAACATTAAACTGTATTTGTTTGTGCATCAGGATATTGCGGTGGGAATACTAGGGAAGTGTAGCATCCTTGCAACAGTGGTGGTATCTTTATGAGTTATCAGAGGATCCCATACATCAGCCTTCCTCAAGCTGGTGCCCTCTCACTGAATGAATTGGATTATCCCTTCCGCCACCATATGCAAAGACAATGCTGCTGGAGATTATAGGCATTATACCCAGCCATACCTGGGAGGGTCCTGGTTTGAGGATTTCTGCCTTACACATCATCCAGAAAGACTCCCCAATGCACTTTGCCTTCTGGTTTTAATTGAGTAAGGCTTATTTCCGGAGTAATTGCAGTTCCTATCTGGTGCTTTGTTTTGCTTGTCAGTTGAGGACAAAGTATGGAGCTGTATATGTAGACAGTCTGGTGCTGTGCCTATATATTATATTTTGATATTTCTAAGCCAATATCTCTTTTATACAGTTTTATGTTACTCAGGCCAAGGGCTAGTGCAGCGATCAATGTAACGGCAGGACCACAGGGTAAAATAACTTGCTTGCTAACCTTTTATTTGTCTTGGTGAATATGCATTTTGCATTTCAGCACCCCTCTGGTGAAATGTTAACATATACTTTGGTTTTCCATTTGAGGTATTCATTGATGTTTCAATGTACAGGAAATAGATTGTGGACATAATGGACAACTGTGTACTCAGCATGTATACTGACGGGAGCATTCCAGATGCCTGTGTACAGCAAGGGGGCCGAAGGAACGCTTAAAAACCTCAGACAACAGGTTGCAACCTCAAGCCCCAATTTATTCAGCAGGAGAAGAACAGGATTTGCCAATTGCTAGGCACCGTTTTTGCACAGCCAAAGGCAGAAATACTTCAAAATTATATTCCATTTAAACCTCAAGGTAGTTAATGTAGCTAAAGAAAAATCCTTTTACTACGGCAATAAGAGCTAATCTTACCAAGATAAAATCAGATAAAACTAAAATTCATGAAATATAGCTTTGTAACCCAGAAGGAGAAGATATAATAGAGGGAGGAATCCTGTTATGCTAAGAAGCTTAGCTATTTGAATGGAAATGAATGGTTTCTTGGACTGAGCATATAAAAAGTCAGACTTAATGCTTGTGCACTCAGGGTATCCTTGCAGGGCTTTCATACTTGGTGGAAACGTAGACAGAGGACAAATCCGTAAAGGAGATTCAAGCACGAAGCCAGGATTCATTGTTGCAAAGATGTGCTCCTTGGACTGGGCACCACACACACAGGATGGCAGAGGATCTGAATCTGGATGTACCGACTATGTACGCACATTCAGATGTGGAGCCTGGGAAACAGATACATATAATCTGCATTATAGGTCCCAGAATGCCGTCCGCCAACATGGACATGAGAGGCAGGGGATTCCGAGGGTTGTCCAAGAAAAAGGAATTTTCCAAGTTCTGTTCAGAGGGGACATAATGTGAGCTGTCCCCCCTTCACATTCCATGTCTCCATGCTCAAGCATATGGAAAAGCTGGCCTCTCCAAACCTGTCATTCAAAACAATAAGTGGTCAAGAAGGATCCTTGGACAGATACCACACCAGTCTTTCCTCTCAATGTACTCCTGAGCTATCCTTCAGCAAGGCTGCAGCTAGAAGTACATAAAGAAAACAAGGTTAAGGTGCAATCTTTACATTCCTTTGCACAGAAGCCATTCAGGACTTGCTTCTGAGAATGCATAGAATGCAATTTTATGAATGGAATTGTGCTGTTAAGAAGATCCCCCTCCCCAATTAATTGGTCTTGTGAATTACAGTATATGTTAAATGTCCAGCTCAGACTGTATTTGTAATATGTTAGTGTTCTGTTTCTGTTACTGCAGATTTTTTAAAAGCAGGTTCAGATTTCTGCAAGTTGCTTGGAAGTTATTTTAAAACTTGGTCTTAAAAGTGCCCATGGGTTGGCCCAAGAATGGGCAAACGGAGGTGACCACCTCAGGGAGTAGATGTTGGGTGCCATGAAATGGTTGGAAAACATTAGTTATCTGATTTGTTACTGTTATATTTTTCCAACAGAGATGAAGAAAGTTGCTTGTATGATTTATCCGCATTATCTTCCAAAATAACTTAGCAAGCTTTTAGTAACATACACCTTCACTTGAGGTGAACATGGGTCATGATTCCATGCTCCACCTCAGGCAATTAAATATCTTGAAGTGACCCCAAAGTTCTGATACAAAATACATCACACATTTTAAAAAGGCATTAACAAACCCAAAAGGATGATAGCTTGGTGTACTAACAACAGACGCGGCAGTTGCAATGCATGTTTCTTTTATCCTTTCCAAATGAAATCAGAAGAGGGGCACACTCTGGCAAAGCAAATATAAGTGGAAATTAGGACAAACAAAAATTTGGGAGACATATTGGCAGAAATATTTTGTTTAAATATTCTTTAAAATGTGTCAAAAGCAGGAAATCAAACAGAGAGACAGTTGGATCTCTCTGAAGATTTTTCAGGAAGGGTGCTTGAGGAATAGTGTTAGTATCAAGGAGACAGGATATTAGGTTACAGGGCTTACTGAAAAATAAAAATTAATAAGTAATTGGATCCAGAGGGCTTCCTCTCTTAACATTCTTAAAGAATTCAGAAGTGGTATTTAGGGCCTTCTAATATAAATGTACAGCATAACTAAAAATCGTTTTAATAACAAAGGACTAAAAATTAGACACTGGCCATCATTCAGTGGTGAATTTCCATTGGACTCCACAGGTTCTGTAAGGTCAGCAATGCTTCCTTTCTCCTATAGCCCCCATGAACCCTCAAATCTTCTTCAGATGGTGGAGCAACACGATGGAGTATATTTTCGACATCACACACTGAGTGCTTCTGAGTAAATCTAACAGTCTAGAAGCACAAACTTAGAGTAAATAGCCAATTTTCACACCAAAGTAAAAAGTAGATTTCACAACAGAAGTAAAAAGCTTGGTTGCAAGTGATGTGAAGTGGCCAAGATTGCAGAAAACATCAAGAGAATCAAGATAGCAAGAAGCCAGATAAATTCTGAAGAACTCATGAAAGATTTCTTTGAACTGCATGTACCGGCAACAAAATGGCAAATGAGATCCAATGTATGTAAGTGTAACATGACATATATTAGAGCAAAAAATTGTAATGCCATATGAGCCTACACAAAGATCACCTGAAAGATCAGTGGTGCCTCACCCAGGGGAACATAGTCAATCAGTTTTGTTTTTTGTTTTCTTGATTTTACATGTCATCATCACATTGATTTCAACCTCTGGCATTCCCAGGGTTTTCCAGGTACCACATACAGTATTTATTCAAGCTATGGAAATAAATAGAACATAGGTATAATCATATGAATAATCACATTTTCTAAGATATGCAAGACTCACCATTCTTTTGTAAACACAGATACACAAGCCACTTCTACTTCCCATCTTTAAAATGCAAATGGGATACATCAGCATTCCTAACACAGCACATGAATTTATCTTGCTTGCAGAAGGAGTAACTATCATGAATAGTATCTAATTGTAAGTTGCTAATAATTAATGTTTCAATTACTTAAATTGATGACAAAACTGCCAGTTGTAAATACTATTACTTAGATCAGCCATATCACAATTTCTTTTGCCACAGCCATAAACACAATATGAAAGAGATAAGAGGCCAAATCAGGATGGTATAAGTTGCATAATGGGCCTTATAAGCTGGTTTGTGAAGAATTGTTTCTGATCTGTTGCCCCCTTCAAATGTGCCCTGGGTCCCCAGAGGGGCATATGGTCCCTCTTGAGAATGGCTGCCTTATATTATTTCACTTAATAGATTACCTATTTTATGTACCCACCTTGCAATTTCAAAAAATTTCAAAAATTTCATATTTGTAAACATAAGAACTAAGCTATTTCCAAAGCAGAGCCAATAAAATCAGTACGCAAAACAATAGTATCTACAGTTCCAAAGCATCTACCAGAAAATTTGGAAAAGCAAAATAATTTTGCTTGGGTACCTGAAACTCAAAAAAACAGTGGATGACAAATGAGCAAGATTAGGGTCAACATTGTCCCAACTTCCTAGACACATGCCAGAAGAAGCAATACCTATGAAGGTACCTCTGAAGAATGGATAGCCTTAGCAAACAGGTAGGTCTATGTGTCAGTTTTAGCCTCGACACCCCTGCAAATCCATAGTAAATAGTTAACCAATTCAGTCTTCTCTAAATCATGTCCTTTTGCATATCTTGGGATTCAACAACAATATGAGTAGAATACAGTATATTAATGCTGGCCTCTCACACAAACTACTTTGTCATAAGACTTCTGACTCATCCATTTTCCTTTTCTGTAGAACAACTTCTCATTTGGACTCATTTTGTCCTCTCTGGAACACATGAGCAGACAGATGAACCCCCAGCTCATTGATTAACCCACAAGTGACTTGTATCCTTAAAATCCTCATACTAGTAAAATTATTTGACACAGGAGAAGGGGTTCGGGGAGTTATTAAAAAAGAAATATGCTTTTTTACAACTCTTAGTTAGATATATCCAGTCTTACAACTGTCTGAAATTATTTCCCTCTCCTCCACTCTTCTCCCTAAAACCATTTTTTCTTACTTCTCAGTTGTTTAAAAATTCCAAAGTTCCAATGTGATTTTTATGAGCCACAAGTGGCCCGGTCCTGTTTTAACCCATTAAAGAATATTGCCTATATTAGGCTTTTCAATCAAAGGCCTGCCACAGCACTTTGTATGCATATCATCTAGCTGTGTTGAATTTATAATTCAAATGAAGCTTAAAGCCCATATCACACATTTTCCATTTACTGCTCTTGGCAGAGGACAATGGTGAAATTCCATTTCCAGCATCTGGATTTTTTTTCTCCTTTTTCTCTTTTTATAAAGAAAAATTGCTAGCAGATGCAGAATATGTGGTTTCTCAAATATATAGCTTCAGCCAGAAATTGAAAAAGAGAAAGGAAAGAATGGAAAGGAGACTGATCCTTATGAACTGCTTCAAGGCCAGTTCAAAAGTCAGACTGAGGAGTCTAAAGCTACGGGATTTCCTACAATCAGACAAGGGAGGTGACAGTGCATTTTTTCCTAATTGTTTCTTGCAGCTCGGAGGGAATCCTGCTGCAAATCTCCAGTCTCTCTGTAATGCCTGGGAAATTAAATGCGCTGCAAATTTCTGGAAAGAGAGGGACTTGCAAAGGGAAACATTGTTCATGACTGAATTGCTCTTCTGTTCCCAAATCATATTCTGCATTGCCAACCTAAATCTCACTTCACTGTTTAGAGAAACAGATGTAAAAACTACAGGTTCATATTGCGTTCACACATGTGGCTGTACATGCGCCCACTTGCATGTATGCACGCCTCAGCAGAGTCAACCTGATTGCAGGAGCAATTCAAGTGTCAACATTGTAAGGGGAGCAAAGAAAACAGAACCTAACACTTGAAACAGAGCCCTAAAACTAGGACTGGCCCAAAAAATATTGCTGGTTGAAGATGAGCAGAAAATGACACCCCCTCATTCATCTAAGTCATGTTCTGGAATATTGAAAGACCACAAAGATTTGGACTACTAAAATCCAGCCAATCTGTTTAGTCATGACAGACAGAAAAACTGATAAACACCTTTCTCTATCTCTCATAATATGTATCTAATAACAACACATTAAATAGCTAACGATTTGATGCTCTTTCATGACATCTAAAAGTCTGTTGTCTGTGGTGTCTGTCTCATCCTGGCTAATAGTAGGGCCAGCCCTGTCAGAAATTAATCTGTAGATAATGCACTCAGAAACATTAAGGAGACATTCATTGTAATCAACTACTCCTTGGTTGAGACTGGTTGAGCATTTGGGACCAGGTGAAGGTTTAAAAAAAAATTCAAGGGCAAACCATGTCAAGCACATTGTCCCAGCAATCAAAGGCTGTTTCCTCATCATTGGATCTGCCTTTGTAAGAATGGCTGAATTTGGTTCATCAGTGAAAGTTGAGTAAAAGTAGACTTGGCCACAGGCACTCCTGCAACAGTTCTGTGGCCTGACTGGTAGCCTAAACCAAAAGGTCTGTGTTACACCTTATCACACAAAAATGAAAAGGTGGGTGCTGTTGCAGAGTAATTTCAGCTCCTTAGGATTCATGAAATCCAACCCACAACACTACTGTACCACAAGTCCTCTCCGAATGGTTCTTTGGCTGTTTTGGACAGAAGGCTCTTAGTCCTTTAAATCCAGACTTCAACTTGGGGATAGAACAACAACCTTTTGGACCATAACTCCCTGAATCCACTACCAGTTAAAAAAATCAGGTGAGGGGGAAATGCCTGTTTCACAAATCAAAGACAACTTGATCTGGACTCTTACGAAATTCCACAAAATGAAGCAGGGCAGTGGCACCATAAAGCACACTTAGAAGTCGCTTCGGTCCCCCAGTTTTCCTTTAGTCTTACAGTTCAGCCACAAGGAACATAACACCACCAGATGTCCCTGTTTTTTTTTCTCTGCTGCCTTCAATAATGTTAATGAAGTCAAAAATCTTACAGTGCCCACGAAGTGTGTGTTGTCTGATTCTCCATGCAACAATGCCCTGCTTGCCCATTTCCTTATGAGGAAAATATGTACCCTCAGGTTAGTAGAGTTTTCAACACACCCAAGTCTGAATGAGACCGGGAAATATATGGATAAAATAGCAGAGCTGGCACCTGTTTCCTACTTTTCTTATTTATTGATCTTCCACTATTATTATTTTTGAATGCCAGCTTCTGTGCTTTGTTTCAAGAGGGGTAGGGTGGGGCTGAGGGAAGCTGGGAGAGAATCAGATGGGAGCATTTCTCTCCCATTAACTGCCTGGCATAGTTCTGATAAACCCTCCGAGGACAGGAGAAAGGCTCTTTCAAGTGCTGTTTAGCAGCTTCTCAGCAGTTTCTTCTTCTTGATGTTGTACCAATCACACCCGAAACGGGCTTCCTGTTTACAGCCCTGCGTTCTCCCCTGGCTCCCATCTCAAACCAGGAAGGCTCCTGCCATAGGACGGCTTTGCCCAGTGATGGTTGGCATGATGAATGCTTTCTAGTTCGGCAACTTCATCTGCTCTGGAACGTCCAAATGTCTGCCTTTGCCGCCAGCCAAAAACACATTGCAAGACTAATGGGCAGAATCCAAGGCAAGCCTGCCGGGCAGGCAACAGTAAGCTTGCTCAGCCCTAGGAAAGCTTCTGGCCAAGAGGCCAGGTGGTTGGTGCCATTTCCCTTTTAGAGATTGTTGTTGTTGTCATTCTCATTGGAAATCATTACAGGCAACAAAAGATGGCAAGGCATGTGACCTTCTGGAGCATCGCACTGTTGCCCCATGACTGTCGCCAACTCACAGTGTAAAAGCAGACACCAGCTTTGGACAAGAATGCCGACAGCTGGCTGAAACAGAAACATTTACGAGGATGGAAATTGCATACGGTCATCAGTCACTCTTCAGAGTGTACCACAAATATTTGTTTACCTGCATCTGAACAAAAGGAAAGGGCTGCAGTTACCATCCAATAATTTAAATAGAGGTGGGGGGGGAGACAGAGAGAGTAGGTAGCAAGATGGCAGGAAGGGGAGCCAAGAATAATAAAAGAAAAGCTTAATGTTTTGACTCCTGTGATTTTATTAGATGAGCCCTGCATAAATGGTTTAATGTATTCAAATGTATTCCCCATAATTTTGCTTTAAAGCAGCAGCACCCCACCTCTGGTGCTACATGTGAATAAACCCAATTACTTCACACACTTCACCTCCCAGAATTCTTGGCCCTTTGCCATGCTGGCTGGAGCTTCAAATCCTAAACTTCTAGAAGGCTTAAGATTCATATTCACCAAACTACAGTACAGGACGAGACTCTAATGTTTCTTCAATCAATGTGAAGATACGGATTGCCGAACTTGAGTGATGGATATGGGATTTTTTTTGAGTTTTAGGAGTACAAAAACCATAATTCTCCATTATGGGAGTTCTACCAGACAGAGGCACCTAAACGTGGATCATTTGGGACAAAGGCCTAAACTAGAAGACCTGATGGCCTAGCCAGCTCTACCGCCTAGCTTCCTGTTGAGAGAAAATAAAAGCTGAATCACTACTAACTGGGAGATTCCTTTCTGAACAGGAAGCTAGGCGGTAGAGCTAGGCCACAAAGCGTTGCATCTTAGGCCTTTCTCCCAAATCAGCCACATTTAAATTATGGTAGGATCAAGAATTATGGGATTTGTACTAAAAAAAAATCCAAAAACCCCATGCCCCTCACTCAGATTCAGCAATCAGCATCCCCACACTGAATCCAAAACTGCTGGAGTCTTCTAGTTTAGTAGATCTGAATCTTTAGCCCTCCAGAAGTTTTGGATTTGAACTCCCAGAAGACTCAGCCAGCACGGCCAATGATTAAGAATTCTGGGAGGTGAAGTCCAACATCTGAAGGTTCAGTGCTTGAAAACCACTGCTATTTACTATAACTCGCGACACCACTTCTTCAAGTGTTTCCCATGCTGCACTGGTCCAGTGACCATAAGATCAACATGTTAGCATTTTATGCTAAGTTTCTGCATAAGGAGAAAATTATTGGAGGCAGCTTCAAGGATCCAGCTATCCAGAGCTTCTGGATCACTTTCTTTCCCTCTGAGTAGAGCTGGAACATGCACTGCAACCATGAATGTATTTAAATAGAGCAAATCACATTGAGTCATGCGCCGTAGAAATTGTATTTAGATTTGCCGCACAAAAAGATTACTATGAATTTTCCCCCCACAAGATTATCATCATTTTATAGCCAGCATGCCATGGCAACCATATTTCTGTAGTATTTTGTTATTCCCAGATAACATTCCTTAATTTACTGTGAAGCCAGATGTTGGGAGTTGATTCCCCACAGTGCCTCTATGGAGAAGAGCCAACCTATGTAGTCACAGCAGGCAAATTGCACAGTCCTAGGATGCCCCAAGAAGAAGGGGATGGTAAACTACTGTACTGTTGTGTATTCTGTACCTAGAAAACCATGGCAAGGCTTCCCATAAGTGGGAATTAACTTGACAGTACAAAATTGCCTGGCTGGATAGCTCAGTGGTTTTGGTGTCTGGCCGTGGAACTAGCAGTTTGGAGTTTGATTCCCCACTATCCCTCTTGGGAGACGAGCCAGCCTGTGTGGCCTTGGGCAAGCTGCACATTCCCAGGGACACCCCCTCCCAATAGAAGGGAATGCGTATTCTCGACCTGGAAAACCCTGGAAAGGGTCATCATTAGTTGGAATTGACCTGATGCTCAAAACAAACTTTCCTTTTATTACATAGAGTGTGTTTTTTATGAGAAACAAGGTGCATGCTCCCCACACATCATGTTTCCCAGCAGAATCCCTATGATTCTGAAAGTAGCAGCAGGAGAAACTTCAATACTGTTGAGGTCTAGTGAAGAGACACAAAAGATTGAGAAGCACATGCGACACCCCATCTGTGTGCTTACCTACCCCAGTATATAGAATTCCAGCCTGAAGGTAGAATTGCATCCTATATATTTTGAATTAAATTTTGCTGAAAGAGAAACAGTGTGCAGTGTGTGAATAAATGCACCAAACATTATGGTAGCATACACACACACAAAAAAAGATTCCTCCCCAAACTCCTCTTCCCAGTATGAAGTTTACATTAGCTGACAAAAATAAAACATTGAATGTAGTCAAAATTTGTCTTGTTTTGCCAACTTGGAATGTAAGCAAAAATCTTCTTGCTTAAATTTGTTGCAGCACTACGTGAAAACAGAGAACACAGCAGATGTCACCAAGAAAGCATTGGCATCCCTGCCTTCCTGATCAGGAAGATATTTTAGAAATAGGAGCTTCTGGTAGAGATCTGATGTTTAAGAGTGGGATGGTGTTGTTGATATTTGAGACTGAAAATATTTTTTTTAAAAAATCTGGCATTGAAATCCAGGCATTGAAAACTCCGGTGCTTTTCTTCCCTTTCTACAAAACCATGCAGGTCTGAAAAGTGAGTGGAAAATCTGAGTAAAAAGTCACCCTACCCTTCAAAAATGATTCCTCCCCCCCCCCAAGTTTCTGCATGCCCTTCACCCTAAGGGTGTTTTCATCAGCTGTGCAACCAACAGCCATGCAATCACCTGCTGCTATTACTCACTTTGCAATATAATTGTCTTTCCAGCACTTCTATACTTGTGAACTGAGTAATTAATTAAATTTATATCCTGCCTTTTTCCAAAGAACTGAGAGCCACCTGCCTGGTCCCTCTCCAGACAGCAAATGGTCATCCTAGTGAGTTTGCAAGTCCAATCCAAAGGCCCTAACCACTAAAACTTAGTCTCAAGAAACTTGAACACTTGATGATGGTTTGCTGTAACCACTACACCCTACTTGTGTGCATTGTTTAGTTTGATGTGCAGGCTTCCTTCATATACTTTACTTACAGCTGAAGCCATACAGTTCCAACAGAGCAACAAACAAATCTGTGCATTATTGCAAATGCATCCATCAGCTTTCAGGACATCTTTCCTGCACAAGGTAAAGGTAAAGGTTCCCCTTGACAATTTTTTTTGTCCAGTTGTGTTCGACTCTAGGGGGCGGTGCTCATCCCCGTTTCCAAGCCATAGAGCCAGCATTTGTCCGAAGACAATCTTTCCATGGTCACATGGCCAATGCGACTTAAACACGGAACGCCGTTACCTTCCCACCAAGGTGGTCCCTATTTAGCTACTTGCATTTACATGCTTTCGAACCGCTAGGTTGGCGGGAGCTAGGACAAGTGACGGGCGCTCACTCTGTCACATGGATTCGATCTTGCGACTGCTGGTCTTCTGACCCTGCAGCACAGGCTTCTGCGGTTTAGCCTGCAGCACCACCACGTCCCTTTTTCCTGCACAATCAGTACATTAATTGAAAGCAAGAGACATGGAGTGTGGAGGAGTCCAGAAGTAAGAAAAATAAATTTGTATTTCATTTCTTTAAATTTCTTTCCTTGGGTCCTACAACTTTAATATTCATTATTGTTCTTCAGAGATAAATTTCCTCTTACATGCTAACTAGTGCTTGCTTGGGGGTCGTCTTGTCCTATGAAGCCAGTGAGGAGACCTATGTCTAATTGTCTCTAATTGTGTGATGCAGATGTGTGTGACCTCCTTCAAAGCTTATATTTTTGTGCAACTTTTATCTCCTAATGCTCACTGTGATCCCATATTTGATTACCGATGCAAGCAAAGTGATCTCAGGGTATTGCAACAAAGAATTTTACTTTATATGGAGCAAGAAATATTTGATGCCTAGACTGGATTCTAAAAAGGAAGAGGAACTCTAGATCATATTGCAAATATCTGCTGGCTACTGGATCACACCAGAGAATTTCAGAAGATCAGTTCATGTTTTATACACTACAGCAAAGCCTTTGATTGTTTGGACTTTGAGGAACTTCAGTTGTTCTGAAAGAAATGGGTGTGCCTCAGTACTTGATTGCCTTATGGCGTCACCTGTATTGGGAACAAGATACTACTGAATATGGAGAGACAGAATGATTTCCTATAGGCAAAGGTGTCAGACAAGGGTGGATTTTATCTCACTGTCTGTTCAATTTATATGCAGGACATATCATATTAAAAGCTGATGGATTCAGATGAAGGAAGAGTGAAAATTGGTGGAAGAAACATCAATAATTTAATATATGCAGATGACATCACTGATATAAAGCAGCAATGACTTGAAGGACTGCCAGAAAGATGAACAAGTGAGTTCTAGATCAAATGAAGCCTGAACTATATGTGCAGGCAAAAATGAAGAAACTGAGGCTGTCCTACTTTGGGCACATAATGAGAAGGCAACCTACTTTGGAAAAGGCAATAATGCTGGGAAAGGTTGAATATATCAGGGAAAGAGAAAGACCACATACAAGATGGATTTTATTCATAAAGGAAGCTATAGGCTGAGTTTACAAAAGCTGAGCAGGGCTGTTGAGGACAGGAGATTTTGGAAATCACTCATTCATAGGGTTGCCATAAGTCAAAGGCAACTCAACAGCATGTAAGAACAGCAAATTCCATACTTGTCACATCTCTGAAAGAACAAATTTTATTCATTTAATTTATTCAATGTTTTGGTAGGCAAAGCCAGGAAATTCAACCCAGGTCTCCTGTGTCCTAGTCCATTACTCTATCCACTCCACCACATTGGGCATGCATCAGTCGATAACGTTGCACAAAACAATGTATGGGTTGCACATAAACGTTGTTGGATTTTACATCTGTTCCTACTAGCTCCACATCCTTCTCTCCTAAACATGTGTGAGTTGTAAGCCATTTTCTCTGTCTAGCATAATCTGTTATGTCACAACCAGTAGCTCATTGTCAGGAAGGATTCGTAGTGGTACTCATGCACTCACTCTGAGTTTGTAAACAATGCTGGATTAAACCATACTGAGACCCTAAACTGTATCAGGTTTTAGAGGACCTATGCAATCATCAAGCCTTGAAAATAAAATTGTGTTTAGAGAACCCGCACTATCTGAGTCCCTTAAGCTACAGCATACTTCACTTGAGAATAAATCTGGCACCAGATGTAGGGATTGTAAGGACAGCCACCTTATTTATTTATTTATTTATTTATTTATTTATTTATTTATTTATTTATTTATTTATTTATTTATTTATTTATTTATTTATTTATTTATTTATTGCATTTATACCCCGCCTATCTGGTCAAACGACCACTCTTTCCTCCCTTATACCTCTCCAGCCTCTCTTTCACAGAACCAGGTGGTCTCCTCAGTGCTTCTTAGCACAATTAGTTGATGGTGATCTGTCCATGGCATGTACAGTAGATTATTGATCATTATTAATGAATTATTGGGCCCTTTCACATACCCCACCCCATTTTCAGCCTGAGGCTTTAGGAAATTACAAGGACTGTTGGTCACAACTTCCAGCCCAGCAAGACTTGAAAGAAATGAGGAACAGGCCACTGGGTCCCCTTGTTCTCTGGCCTGACAGCTTGTCTCCTAGCAAACAGCTTCAGTGAGGAAGGATACACCTAGGTCTGGAGGCAATCATCTGTCTGTCTGGTCTTGGATACGGGAACAAGAGCACAACTTCCACAGGCTGTTTGGACACAATGATATCTATTTGGACTTATAATTATAGTCCGTCCTTCCCTTCTGCAGAACGATATGGAGTGCTGGAGGGCTAACATGATATGTTTTTGCGCACTGGAGGAATTTTATGCCGGAAAGAGCTTGCATCTATTATGTCTCCCTCCACTCCCTTCCTATCTTGGTTAGTTTATTTATTCTTGCAAAGAATCTGTGCCTCTCCTTGCACTTCTTTGCTCTGAGCTGTTTCTGCTCTCGTTTGAAGTCTGCTTTCCATTTTGAAACAAAAAGCCTATTTTATTATTCCCCCTCCTTTCCCTAACCAGATCAAAGACATTTCTATTGTAAAAACATTTACTTCTCTTTTGGCAATTAAGTCATTGTGTGTATGAGGAAAAGAGACGATGCCCTGGACGAGGGATGGCTGGCTTTGCTGAGTGGCTAAGCAATAAAGGCTGGCCAGTTGGGGAAGATTATATACATCTGCTCCTCTGAAAAGACTACATGTTGGCTGGGCCTTCCAGAGTCTTTTCAAGGAAGGCTCATCTCTTGGGTTCAGCCTTGGCGATAACGTTGATGAACCCGCCTGGTAAGGATAAGTCTGGTTCACTATCGTTCAGGAAGTGGAGTCAGGATTCCTCTGCTTTCACATATTTGGATCACTCTTTAGTGAATTTGAGATGTGGAAAGTTTCATATAAAAGACCTTTGAGTCAGGGACTCTGATGCAAAGCTCAAAGGAACTTGGTAATGCATCTCTTTGCTTCTGCCATGGTGTCAAAAAACAGTGGAAGGGGAGAACAAAACTGACTTGTTAGTACCGCTGCTATCACCATGACCACAATTAATAACACAATGCTACTACTACCACTTGCTACCGCTTTGAGTACATCCTACTGTGTTCAAAAATGCACCAAAGTACTTTGTTTCTAATGTTTCCAAGGGCACATATATGATGGTGTAACCTCTCCTGGCATTTTTTACTAAATTAGAAGAGTTTTCTAAGCAATGCTGAAGCTCAGAGTGCTTTGAGTTTCCCTTGTGCTGTTCCCAAGAAGGGGAACATGTTTTTAATGTGGCACAATGCTAAAAAGCTAAAGGAGTAAAATTTAAATTCAAATATGCATTCTAGCTGATGCTGATATCACATTCAAAAGAGAGACACAAGCAATGTCAGAACTTACATTTTATTTTCTGTGAACCCTGAGACTCAAGGCAGGGAAAATATATGGATCCCAAGAAGCTTCCTTTCCTAGTACTGACCACATCAAGGACTGCTTAGCATCAGCAAATGATCTGAGTGCACCAAAGTATTTTGTTTCCAATGTTTTAAGACCATGCTCTGGGATTCAAGTACTGTACTATCAGCCTCTTCTTCTCCACTAATGGGCACACGTGTGTGTGTGTGTGTGTTTATGCTCATCTGTTTTTAATTGTTTTTTAAATTGTCATGTGATTTCAACTAATGTATTTTCCGTTTTAAATATTTTAAATATTTCTTTTCTTTATTGTATTGTTAGCAGCCTTGGACCTTATTTTGGGGTGGGGAAATGCCTATACACTTATTCTTTCAACAAAGTTGGGGTTAGGGGCCCAGGACTTCTGTGCAGTTCAAAATCTGTGTGTATATCACTCTTATGCTTCCAAAAATGTAACTACTGTACAAAGCATAAACAGTTCACACACACACACACACACACACACACACACACACGTGTGTGTGCTCTTGCCTCCTTCCTCCCAGCAGAACAGCACACCACTGTGACCCTTCCTGAACCGTGCCAGCCTCCCAGCATGCCCCAGCACACTTCCCGGCTATCACATGGAGCCACCATAAAGGAGAGAGGACCAGCTGGGCCACCTTAATCAGACTGGGGACTATCACACTGGCCACAACAGGGGCCTGAGAAAGTCCAGGACCCTCCTTTCTCAGGCCAGTTCTTGGAGAAGAATAGCAGCCATGTATGTACGTATGTACGTATGTACGTATGTACGTATGTACGTATGTATGTACGTACGTAGGTATGTACGTATGTACGTATGTACGTATGTACGTATTTATTTATTTATTTATTTATTTATTTATTTATTTATTTATTTATTTATTTATTTATTTATTTATTTGGGAGGAATCTGTGTATAACCAAAATCATGTTGCTCAAACCCATGCAAGTCAAGGGAGATGTATATGCGAAATCAAACCAAGCAAATGAACTGCATTTCAAGGATCCATCAACTTATTAGAGCAATTCAGCAGAAATTTTCTAAGAAACACTTAAGACAGCCCCATATATAAAGCAGACTGTACACCCACCAAACAATAACAATTATTTGCAGATCTTCATTGGTAGCCTGAAATCTGGTATCTGGACAGTTTGTGTCACCTTGCTAAAAGCATTATCATTCATCTGGAGCCACCTAAGTTGCATACAATCATATCGTAACAACAGAACAATGGGGGCAGGTGGGTGTCCACAGAATGGGTCTAGTTTTTCCCACCTGAAAATATTTAATTACCAGATAATCCACAGCTGCTCAATCAGCGAAGAACTCTGCTTCTCTCCCACCCCAAACACCTCAGGTGGATTTTCCACCATCAAAATTTTATTTTTAAGGTTCTGTTTGTACATTTGCGCAATGAAAACACCGTCAAGGTTTCAGAAGCTATAGAAGTGCCCTGAAGTGGTAAGGTTTGTGATGCTACAGTTGCCAGCCAAGCAGTGCTGTGCATACTACAACTGCTGAAACAAATTTATAGGACCTATTTTCCCTAAAGGGGAAATGATTTGTTTGCATAGTCACAGTAGGGAATGTGCTGTTTTGAAAAAGCCCCCAGTACTCAAGGGTTTGTTTGTATGTGGCCCAAATAAGTGGAGGCACACTTTAAACTCAGGACATCCAGAAATATATTCTTAGGCACTATTCCACATAATCTTTTGTGTACACAAAAGAAGCTTGGGAAAGGTGTTTGTACTGGTAAGCTGATGGGTCATGGGGATATGGATGTCCAGGGCGTGACTTATGCAGAAGCTAAGTGAGCTGAAGCCCTCCAGAAACACATGTGGGTTTTTTTTAAAAGGAAAGAAATGTTAGAATAATGCTCTTTTCAAGGTAATGCTGTTGGGTTTTTAAAAAAATTCAAGAAAGTTTTTGCCTTCAATGTGTCTTCATCTGGCCCTACACATGTCCCAAACAGAACTGGGTGCCCTAGTCTCTGATTTTTGTATTATATTGACTCCCTAGAAGTGACACACTGGGCTCAGAAATAGCAAGTGGCATTTCTATGTCAGTCGTTGCTGGGGGCGGGGGGGCAAGGAGAGACCTTGTGCCTACTATTTAATTTCATGATGAAAAGGGCATCTTTTCTATTTCTTCTCAAAATGCCCTTCTGGAAGAATCTTAATCCTATAAGGCTCCCTTGCCATATTGCCTTTTTTGGCAGGGGAAGATGTGGGTGGTTGCTTTGGATTCGGGAAGCTTTCCCCTGCCAAGTATCCCAAGGCCAGGAGCCGCAATCAAGAGAAAGTTGGGTTCTGTTCTGAAAACTGATAATTGGTTATGTTTCTCTAGCCTCTGCAGGACACAACAAATGACAGATACATCTGACATGTGAATGTTGCCAGCTTTGACAAGACAAATGGCAGTGCTGGCAGGAAAAAATGGAATGAAAGCTACTCCATAAAGATCCATTGCTTTCGGGCCTTTATAGAAGAGACAGCACTGGGGGAAGGTAGCCCCAGAGTTTCAGTGACTGGTCGATGAAAAAGAAAGAAAGAAAAGAGGTGAAGGGCCGGGAAGGGGAAGCCCACAGTCAGAAATGCTGTGGCAACAGGATTCCTGGGTGTACTGCGCAAACCATTGTACCCCTCGGCTGGCCATTAGCACAACCTTTCTGGCTGTGATGCTCAATTAAATTAAATAGAAATAGCCCAACCAAGAGTACCATTTAGGGAAAGTAGGGTAGCACAAGTACATGCACACATAACTCTGTTCCAAACCCTGGGTGACATTTCCTCAAATACACCTAAATGAGGATGCATATAACTTGCTTGTTCAGATGTTATGAACTAATTGTAAAAAAATGATTATTTCTGAATGGCAATGAATGCATGCATCTGCCAAAATTACCAGGAAAGAAGAATGCAACAATGGGTGTGGGCTGGCTTTTTATGCTAATTTTGGAATTGTAAAGTCTCTAGAAAGCAGTTTTCTGGAGGGAAGGGTCAAGAATCAATTTAACATTTCTATGATGAGATGTTAAGTAGGATCATAAATACTGTTCAAGTGCTTGGAAGAGTCTAAAGCAGAGGAGACACTGGTCTAAGCCCCCGTTCAGCTAAAAAACTCATTAGGGAGCCTTGGTCAATCTCTCTGTCTCTCTCTTTCACAGACCTCACTTGCGGGATTGTGGTTGAGGATATTAAGTTAGTATTTCTCCAGGAAATGTTTACAATGATTTTTTTAAAAATTAAGTTAAGTTGGGGTTCTGCTGAGTAGACAGACAGACAGACTAAATTCAATGCAATGGCCAAAGCTGTATAAGGATATCCAGTCCCTTCCCCTATGCCCTCTTCAACACCCAGACAAATTCTGGTGGGTTTTTAGAAGGTATAAGGATTCCTCTTCTCCCACGTTTCTTTCTGGAAGATCATTTTGTATGGGGTACAGAGAGAAAGAAAAGGTCGATTTTACACATGCATGTGTGTGTGAGCGCATGGGTGCATGCATGCACAAATGTGCACACACAATTTGTTTCTGTTACTTATTGTACTTCTTTTATTCAAGGCAGCGTTTTTGTTTTTGAGGAGTTTGGTATCAGTGTGGAGAGTTTGTTTTAAAGCTCAGGTGTCTAAATAAATAAGCTGATCATACATAAAATTAATTATATTATTTGAATAAAATGCAATTACATTTAATGAAACTACAATATATGTGTTGATTTTCATATTTGTAGGTTGTGTGTCAAGAAGAATTGTATAGCTTACTGAATGAATTTAATTGAATTCAAAGTGGATTTTAAGAACCTCTGTGAAGGAACTGCTCTGCCTAGTAAGTCCTTGCCAGTCATTGTATTAATGTTTCCAAATTCATCTGAATATTTGTCACTCTCAGTATCCCCTTTGAGTCTAGAAAGGCAGAGCATACAGATTGTCAGTCAATAGAGCCCAGTGCACTTTAAGAAATAATTTCTCTGTCTGAGCATCAGTTTCAGGTTGTCCTGCACGTTCATTTTCTTTTTAATGCATTTCATTCTCAAGAATCCTGGAAGCCAGGAGTCCGGTTTTGCTTCTTACAAGCAATGGGGACAGACTTCTGCCTGCATGTTTTGCTATAAACCTCTGTAACTAATATGAGTCAGAGGTTCAATATTTTCTTTAAAAATGCAGAGCTTGTAACCATTACTCCTCTGGACTATAACCCCCAGGATCCCCCAGGCAGCAGGGACCTTGAGGATTCTGGGAACCGTAGTCCCAAAAGTAACATTATAGAGTTCTGCTTAAATGAAATGTGGAAATTCAGAGCAGGAGTCTTACTTGAACCTTACGGGTCCTAGGACTACCCCATCCAAGCAGGAGATAAGAAACAGCTTGGTGGTGGACTGAAAGAAGGGAAGAGAACAAGAAGTAAGGGTTATTTCCCTCTCTCCCTGGAAATGAGATAACTTGCACTGGTTATTTATTTATTTATTTATTTATTTATTTATTTATTTATTTATTTATTTATTTATTTATTTATTTATTTATTTATTTATTTATTTATTTGTTTGTTTGTTTGTTTGTTTGTTTGTTTGTTTGTTTGTTTGTTTGTTTAATTTATTTATTTGATTTCTATCCCGCCCATCTAGACCAAGGGTCTAAAGTAATGCTTTAGCAAATACTGTCTGAGCTTCTTGTCTGGCTCAGCCTTGGCAAACTCATATATATATATATGGTTGTTTTTGTTTTTTAAACGCCAGCGACTTTGAAGACCAACCCTTTGGGCCTGGGCCTAGTTCATTTGTTATTGTTTTTAGTTTGTGGTGTTAAAAGGGAACTTTTATTTCATCAGGGAGAGTCTGCATTTTTTGTGGAATTCCAATATTCCTTAATTAGGTGCTGTCTACTGACCCAGAGCAAAGATAGGTTTTTATTTTTCCCCCCTTGGCCATTTCCATGCCTTTTGCATTTAATAACAAGGCAGAGAAACCTTAGGTGGGTACCTTAGAGCATATTATAGACATCGCTTGTCTACTTTGCCGGGAAGATCTAGAGAGTGTACAAGTTCTTTTATTTTTCCTGTATTGCCAAATGAACAGCAAGAAGTGAAAATAAAGTAAGAAGGGGATCTCGAAAGGACATGAAAGCTTCAAGGTATTTGTAAGGAAGAAAACAACATGCCCTCCCCTTGAATAATTGGATCCTTGACCCTCATTTTGTACTGGCCCCTGGACTCCTGTTGTTTGAGTGCTAGTGGGTAACTGTGAGGGGCAGTGTGGTATAGTAGTTAAAGAACTGAGCGGTGTCTTGGGAGATCCTGGTTCTAGACCCCATTGAGCTGTGAAACTTAGTGGGTGAGTTTGAGGCAGTCATTATTCTCCTGCACCTTACTCTCCCTCACCAGGTTACTGTGAGGATAAAGTAAGGGAGAAAGGCATGCTATGCTTACCATCAGTCAATAAAAGTCAGTACCTAAATGTAAACAGCACAAACAAACAAACCCTAAAGTGGTGCCTCACCAGACGACGATAATCCGTTCCACTAGAATCGCTGTTTAGAGAAATCATTGTCTAGCGAAAAGCATTTCCCCATTGGAATGCATTGAAACCTGTTTAATGTGTTCCAATGGGGAAGAATCGTCATTGTCTAGTGAAGATCGGCCATAGGAAAGCAGCTTTGCGAACTGCCGATCAGCTGTTTAAATTGCTGTCTTGCGAAGCTTAGGTCCCAAAAACACCTGTTTTGCTAGCGAGGAGGAAGCTGTCAAAATCGTCGTCTAGCGAAAATCGGTTTGCGAAGCAGGGACCAAACGTTGTCCAGCGAAATTCACCCATAGGAATCACTGTTTTGTGAATCGCTATAGCGATGGCAAAAAGTCAATGTATAGTGAAAAAACTGTCATGTGGGGTAACTGTCTAGCGAGGCACCACTGTATAGTCTAAAAGGGGGGGATATGAAGAGATGCCACTGGTGGCTTTCCTTAAGGTACCTACCTACCTTTTCCTCTGTGATTTTAGCATAGTGTTTTAATTTTTTTTCAAGACGAGTAATGGTTAAGAGCCTATGCCATTAAATAAGTAGAAGTCTCCAAATCTCTACTTAGCCAGCATCTCACTGGGTGGTCTCAGGCAACACAGTGTCAATTAACCTCCCATTCACCCCATCTCATTTCTAATCTGGGGGTTAAAATGTTTCTGGTCTACCTTGCAGCCTTGTTGGGTTGATGATTGTGAAAAGTTCTTTGAATAAGCCACGGAAATGTAAGGATTGAGGCAGGTCAGGTAAACCAAGAAGAAAGGAGATTGAAGTCCTTTATACACTGATCTGGGGGGAAAGTCTCATTGAACTCAGGCTGGTGCACGCTATGGTTCTGGATAGTTATGCCAAGATAGGACTGAGAAAGAGTTTTAACAATCCAGATCATCAAATGAGACAACCATAAGATGCCTCAAAACACGTCTTTATCAACCAATGTTTGCTGTCACGCATACAATCCTATACTTGTCTACTTCTAAGTAAGCTCTATTGTGTTAACCAGGATTTAGTGGCAGCAAGGTAAATATAAGAAGAATTGACCTAAGTTTATCTGAGCAGTATAAGTCTAGCTGCAGATGGCTAGACAGTATGTCTCATAAACAGAGAGTGAATGTTGGCAGGGAAAACAGGATAGCATTTTAAGTCTAGAAAATTTTGAAGGATATAGTGTTACCTTCTAAAATAGTAAAACGAAGAAAGGGATTATTTATAGGGATGCATGATAGATTTGGGATATGCCAGAACAGTGGCAATTCCTGGTTTGTTTGATCCTTACAGTACCTCCCTCGATTTGAAATGTGTTTTAAATCGTTGCTTGTACAACTCCTCATTGTACCCAAATGTTGCCAGATGCAGAATGCCTCGGTTTTCGAAAGCCCGGCGAAAACGTTTCATTACAGGGCAAAATTTCTATCAATGGACTTTGTTATGTAAAGGGGGAAAAATGAACCGAACATACCTCGAGAGGGGGAAGGGAGTCCTTGGCGTTTTTCCCCCCTTCGTCCCTGTTAAAACCCAATTTGTTAGTAAAGGGTCAATGAGCTGGATTCAACCTATTAAGGCGGCTTTTAGCATTTGGTACGCAATTTGTTTACACAAGGCATAAAAGCCACATAGAAATCGCGCTTCGTGTTCCCGCACGCGCCTTCCTGGTCTTGCGTGGTCCTTTCACAATAAAAAGTAATACAGGTTGCCTAAGGAACTCGCCCCTTTGAATATTCTTTTAAGAAAGAAAGAAAGAAAGAAAGAAAGAAAGAAAGAAAGAAAGAAAGAAAGAAAGAAAGAAAGAAAGAAAGAAAGATCATAGGTTCCTATTTCAAATTCTTCTAGAAGTATTTTGTTCTCATTTTGTTTTGTTAAAAAAAAAAGGCCATAAAAATGCTTTAAGCGGCTTAAATTCAGGACGTTCGAATTACGAATTGAATAATGGCAAGCGTCGGGCTGCAGGTGTGATAAGGAGAACTGGACTCTCGGACCGCGGCGTGTGAAGGCTGCCTCGACCCTTGCCTATGAGTTAAATAACCGATGAATCTGCCGTAACAGGTTCCCAGTTTTTGCTCTCTCTTAATAAAATGTAGGATCGAGGCTCAGGGAGCAAATTTAAAGGATTGTGAATTTCAATGTGAATATTTAAAACGAGCTGATTGTTTTCCCCACTGAAAATACCGGGGGCTTTAATGGGTTTTAATTCTCACTGCTGGGTCGGCGGCATAACAAAGCAAACGGAATGAGAATAAGGAGGAACTAAGGACTGCCGTGTGAAGCAGCTTTTGTGAGCCAGGACATAATGGTCCTCTTCCATAAGAAAGCTAATGCCTCTGATTAGCTGTGGATTTTATCCGGTTTGCAATTCTTTTTCGTTTACATTTGTTTCCCTCCCTTTCCGGTCTTAAAGTAAGGAAGTCACATAAAGAAAAGAAAGGAAAGGAAAAGAAAAGAAACGAAACGAAAAGAAAAGAAAAGGGGGGGGCTGGCAAGGGGGCGGGGAGAGAAAGCTCTCAAAGGGATAAACTGGCTGTTTGAAAGACAAAATCCACTCGAAAAGTGACCGATGGTCTTGAGGAAACCGCCCTGGCCGCACGGGCCACAGGCGGTCTTGGGGGCCCCAATCCAGAACAGACCATGAGTCGATCCGAGGGGAAAAAAATCACTGGAGAAAAAAAAAAAACTTCGATTTAGGAAGCAAGAGCAGGAAAAGGGAGGGCTATTGATAACTCCCAAAATTAGTATCCGGGCCAAGTTATCAGGTTCGCCTTGGCTGCGCACCCAGCGGAGTGCCGCTATTCAGAGGTTTAATCGGTTTCCATTTTTTTTTTTAAAAAAATCGCCTTTTAAAAATTATTTTTCTCCTTTCTTGCTCTGCGGTTTCTGTCTCCCAGTATAAGATGAAGATCTCAAAATCTATATTTTCGTTAAGCAAATTCCTCTCAATGTATTTCTCTTAAAGCAACGCAAACTCAAGACATCGCCTCCCCCTTGAAAACCTTTGCTTAATGTTCCACCCGACAGGTTCTAGTAGTGTCGTTTACGTCCAAGTAATGATTTTTAGGTTCATAACGTTTCTTACTTTTGTAACCGTTTTATGTAATTTTTGAATACTATTTTGCTTCTTCCTCTCTGTTTCGCCTGGGTTTTTAGAGCCATGAACTTATTATTTAAAAAAAAACAAACAAACAAATAAAACAAATAAAATAAATTCTCCACTGGTTTTCATTGGCTTTCACGTCCACTCTTGAGTTCAAGTCTTAAATCTGAGATGGGAGTTGCTACCAAGTAAACAGGTATGAGATCGATGTTATATCCATGTAAGGGAAAAACAACTAGGACCGACTGTACAACTCTTGTACTAGATTTTCCAAACAGGACCTCCGCTTTCCCATTTTCATCGGGTGCTTCCGAAGCGCCTTCCACTAAAATATCTTCTTCTTCCACCTTTCCCAAATCAGCATTAAGCTTGGGCGACTTTTCGCCGCGTTCAGATTATTTGGAGACACGTGACTCGAGATAGACCAGCGCCTACCTTTCTCGCCTCGACCCAACTTGATCGCCCTCGCTGGGAAATAAATTTTTGGGGAGGGGTTATAAGGGAAAAAGCTACAGAAAATGTCGTGGGTACGAGTAGATCTGTAGCGCCTGAAATATTTATTCCATTCAAAACGCGAAATGATGAAGACTACCAAAGATTCTGCCTTTCCCCGCCAAAACTGTTTCACTGTTGATCGGTTATCACTGCTTTTAGTGACTAGGGAAGGGGGTGCCCCTGCCCGCCCTTTCCTCCCAGCGATTTTTTTTTTTTTTGCTAGAAAAGTAACTCAACAGAAACTGGAAATTGAATCCTGTTCCCATCTGATCAATGGTACCGACACTGTTTTACTATCTTTAAGGCTAGGTTGGGGAAAGGACGGATCTATACGTGTACAATGAACTCGTTTGGCTCTTCACCTACACCAGGGAACGCACGGAATCGCCTGGTTGACCCTTCGCTTCTTGCTGGATCTTATTGGTTATCGCTTTAGGTAAAACAGGTGAGCCTCAGGTGATACAGAAGGACACGTAGGTTATTTGGATGTTTTCAGCCTACCGAATCTCAGACCTTCCGCCTCTCAGTAAAACGTTAGACCTCCTTATTGAAGGCGATTGGCAGGTAGCCTCATCACGCAGAACCCGGGACTCACTCGTATACACGCTTTGAGGGAAATCTACGCGCCCGACCACACCTCTAACCATTCAGCGGGGTTCGCGGGTAAACAGGTTGTGGGAAAGTTTCCTCTGCCGCGTCGTCCAGAAAGGAAGGATACTGGGTTTTGCCTGTTCACGAGTAAGGGCTGGGTCTTTTAAAAACACCTGGGAAATGGCGGAATTGACGAGTGCTGCCCCTTCGCGCCCGTTTTGTTTTTAAAGACCTTTAAATCTAGTTGGATAGGAAAGAAAGGGAACGACCTGCTCTTAATCAGGAAAACCACCCCGTCGATTTCGTTGGGAGGAGAGAACGGGGCCTGCCCCACAGAGGGCATGGAATGGGCTTGCTGTTCTTGAGACGGCCCTCCCAATCATTAGCCAAATGACGTTGATTAGAGGGAAAAGTCTCTTTTTTCCCTCCTCCATAACTTAAATTTGCGAGGGGTAAGGCCGGCATCCCCGGTCTAGGAAGTAATGAATATACTAGTACGCTTACTAAGGAGGAAAATCAGGCTGACTTATTTCCGAGTAAACGTGCATGGGGTCGACTCCATTTTTATCAGTCTTTAAGACGCGTTATTGGTCTAGCAGAACCTAGCAAAGGGACCTTCCTCCCACAGCCGCGGCGTCTGAAAGCGTCCTCGCTTCGGGTGGTGTGCGCTGTGTGCGCCGGTTTCAGACCCGATGCGCGCCTGCGCCCTTCCATACTCCGTTAAAAGTTTCCCCCTTTCCGGTGGAGGCGGCACCCCGGCTGCCTGAGCCTTCCACCGACCCTCGCGACTAACACGCTAGGAGACTTTATCCGGAGAAGGTGCTCCCCTTAGCAGGTGGCGTTGTCATCGGTGCTTAAAGGGAAGCTGTTCGGCGAATTCGAGTCTTTTGGCAATCTGGGGGAGGGGGCTGCGGGGGTGGCCTCTAGTTTAAAAGGGGCCACTTACAGGAGGCACCTACAACTTCTCTCTGCAGTCAGCTCTGACGTTTTGCTGAAAATTTTTCTGGAACAGCTTCTCCTATTTTGAGTGGGCTCAGCTCAGGAAAACCTTTCAGTCGCAAGTGCGTAATGACTCCGTATTATCTGGTCTGAAAAACCGATTGAGATCGATCTAAGTAGAGCTGGCCCATTGATTCCAACTAGGCGCGCGCCATCTTTGCTCGGATACTCTTCCCCCCCCCGTTCGATGTCGCCCTAGACACACACACACACACACACACACACACACACACAGAGGATACCCCCCCCCCCGTTCGATGTCGCCCTAGACACACACAGACCTGACAAGCCCTCGTCATCGGGTTGCCGAGTTTTATAAGTTGAAGGGGTTGGTTCCTCACTGGGGAATCCCCTTCGAAAGTGCAAGCCGAAGGCGTCTTTAGAGAGCCCCCGACCTCAGAGGTAGCCGCTTTACGCTGATCCGCACGGAGGCGGGGAACTGTTTCTCACCGCAGTGTGGATCTAGCCGAAGCGAAATCGACCCTGCCTAGTGGGGATCGGTTCTACACAGGAGTTCTGGCTCAAAGCGTTCCACAGGCTTTCAACGAGAGAAGAAAAAGAGGGCGGGGCCAATCTTCCCAGGAATATTTTTTATGTATCTATTTATTTATTTAACATATTTTACCCCGCCTTTCTCCTTAAAAGGACCCAAGTCGGCTTACATCATTAAATATATTAAAGCTAACAACAGTGAGTGTACAAATACTAAATAAAAGATCAGACAAATGAGATACTAAAAAAACCCTAAGCAACACCAAAATACATTCAAAGTAGTGCGGTCTCATAATCCATTTAAAAATCTCCGTGGTTCCCCTTTTGAGTTTCCCCCGATTTAACATTAGAAATCTTGCTTACATAATAAATACCCGTGGTAAAAGTTGGATCAATAAAAGATTATCCAATAACCTAGTTTCTTTCCTCACTTTTTTTTAAAAAACGTTTTACACCAGGATGGTTCTCTTGGTCATCCCTAGACCTCTCCGCTCTTCCTTTTCTCCCTTCCACCCGTGTATGGGGGGCGGTGCAAAGGATATACCATCATTCAGAGCACCCGCACCTATGAGCTGCTACAGTTCTGATGCCTGTCTCTCTGTCTTTCTCGGCTCTGCAGTTCTGATTAAATTCCGAAGCCCACTCTCCTTTTTAAATAGGGCTCATTCCTTGAGTCTAAGCAAGATCGCTCTAGAGAGCTACAAGATTTTGTCAGAGCGCTTTTCGATAGCGTGTGAACTCCTCGGGTTCACAGCCCGGTTTGAAAGCGCACGTGGGGAAGGAGGCGGGATCTCTTCTATCGCTTGCACGTACAATGCGACAGTTGTTTTTTTTTTCAAGGAGGTGGATGCATTTGGTATGTCACGAGAAAAAAAAGCAACAAAGAACTCAACGACAACTTTCACATTCATTTAATTTCCCGTAAACTTTCGTGGGCTGCAGCCCATTTTTTCAGATATAGTATGCGAAGTGATGTGGACCGGCGAAAAGGCGAGAAAGGTACGCTGTTAAAGAGACCCCTTCCAACGCGCGCACACCCCGGAGAGAGGAAGGCCCCTCCCTGGACTTTGATCCAGACCGCTGACAGCCTCCTTTGCACCTTTATCCAAACCTAGCAATCCCTTTACATCATCAGCAGCGCTATCTCTCCGAGCGCGGCTAGCAGTTGTCCTCTGGGATGGGAATGTTGCCCACTGAGTATTCCGCGATCCTTCACCCTTATCCTGAAAACATTGTCTCGGGAGAAAAATTGGAATGGGCCCTCCGCTTGATTAGGAGTGGCGCGCCTGAGATTTACCCGGACTTCTCGGCTATGGAGGGGTGATTACTTCTACAGCGTCTTCATAAAAGGGGGGGGGGGGAGGGCAGCCCTTTAGTTTCCAGGGGGTGGAGATTGGAGAGGCCCCGGGAGAAGTTTTGTATCTGAGGATAAACTGGTGGCCGAGGAGCAACCAAAAACAGTTGCTCTAGGAGATCGGGCGGCTCATTTTCTCTTCCAGAGACCGGCCTCGCGCAGCCCGCTCCGGAATGAACTCGGTTCCCCGAGGTGCAGTCCCATTGATTTCCACTGCATTTACGGCCCCGCCGACGTGCGCTTAGGATCGCTGACACACACGCAGCGTGCTCGGTGCCTAGTGCCACCCAAGGAGGTTGACACGGGCTTTCTGATTGGTTGCATTCCTGGCCCCTTCTCTTCACACACTTTCTCACACTTCACCCTGGGAAGAACCATTTAATACGCACACCCACACTTCTCACAGTAATCTGCCTTCTAGAGGACTCGCCCTTGTACGCGCACCTGTGCAGTCTACAACTTCCACCATGTCGTCCTTCTGCGCATCGGAACGTGTGCTCGCGGGGGTCCATCAGCATTTCTGACCTTACTCTTCTTCCCGATTTCACTCTTTCTTCCCCTTCACCACTTTCGGTTTTTTTTTTTTTTTTGCCTCTCCTTCCCCCACCACCATGCTTTTGAAAAATCGCACAAATATTTATTTATTTATTTATTTATTTATTTATTTATTTATTTATTTATTTATTTATTTATTTATTTATTTATTTATTTATTTATTTATTTGTATCCCACCTATCTGGTCGGATCAGGACCACTCTATAAATAAAATTCAAGTGAAGACAGAAAAGAGTTAATTCTAAGTGATGGGTCACTTAGAACCTTAATCTTCTTTATCATGTCTCTGCAGATTATGGTTGGTGCCACTTTCAGTAAAAGCCATTATTAAAATATATGTTCCTTCAATCTCTTTGTGTTGTGGCGGTAGTTGGTTTGTGTGTTAGCCTTTTCCCCCCCATTTTTTAACCCGTTCGCAGCAGAGCGTTCTTTTCAGAGACTTATATAGCCCTTTCCATATCTATAAGCGCCTAGATTTTTCTTTCTAAAAACTACCACTGAGACTAAGAAGAACGCAAAATGGTCTGAAGAATAATTGGAACAATCTGTAAGGGCCAAAACGCCCAAACTGGTGTATGGGAGACTGTGGAGGGTTTCAATCCAGAATTCCTTGTCTCAGTATTAAAAGAATTAATACTCATGTGCTGCCACGTCAGTTCTGATGTCTGGTGACCCATTTCAGGGTTTTTTAGTTAGAGTGCTCAGAAGTGGTTTACTATTGCCTTCTTATGGGGGCACCCTGGGACTGTGCAGATTGCCCAAGGCCACACAGGCTGGCTTTTCTGGCAGGCACAGCGGGGAATTGAACTCTCCACCTCTGGCTCTGCAGCCAGAGACCTAACTCACTGAGCTATCCAGCCAAGGGTTGAAAAAGATTACCCTAGGGGGAAATACGTTTTCAGTTATCGACAGTTTTCAGGGAGAAGCTACACTTTGTGCACGCATGGACATGAGAAAATGGCAGGTATATGCAGGTCATCATAAAGCCAAGGTCGGTTTCTTATAGCTCTCTTTGAGCTCCGCGGGAGGAGTGGAGTACGGATAAATGCGAGTTCATGTGAATTAAAGGAATCCTGGGTTTGGTGCAAAAAAGTCTTAACTGTTGTCTTATGGGCACTTGTACCCATTCTCGAAGCAGTGGTACCCACAGGACAGGCTCAATTTCTGGGGTCTACTCGTAGAAAGTACCACCCCTTCCACCCCCCCAAACAGCAGCTCTGGTTTACTGTGTTTTTAAAAAGAGGATTAATGTGACTCGCCACCTGAACGTGGTGGTGGGGGGAATGGATATAAGATCATAAAGCACAGGCTATGGCACTGTCTGCACTACTGCTTTTGACCCCTCCAAAACGTCCATTACAAAACTTGAATATGTCTCATTGTTCGACTCATCAAAGAACAGTTCGCCACCAATCCCGCTGGGCCCGGGTTTAGGGGACCCTCCCGCACTCCGCAACTGCCCCTCGTTAATTACCTCGAATTAATCCCTAGATGGGCTGCGTGGTAATTGGATTAATGAAGCTCTTTCCGAAGGTCACAGCGTGAGACATAGTGAGACATTGGAGGAGACCCAGAAAATATCCCAACCTGATCCCCGTTGGAAAAAAGAACTGACTCCCTCAACAACGCCAGGATTTGCACCAGAACGTCCCCGAACTTGTTAGCGGTACCATGCTTCAGGTCAGAATAGGTGAAGAAGCCACGCTGGAGTGGGTACTTCTGAACATGTGCAGAATGCCTCCAGAGCCCTATTTCCTGTCCCAAGAAGAAGTCTAGCGTTTCATCTTCCAAGTTATTTTGGGTTTGTACAGACCTTACATTTTGCAAGAAAGACAAACACACAGACAGAAAGAACTGTTTCCAGCCCCAGGAATCTCCTAGCAACCTGTGTCCAGCGCCCTCCCCTCCTGTGCCGCCGCAACCCCAACTCACTCGCTCCGCATCCCTGCCGGATTCCCACGAGCGATGATCCCGCGTCTCCTTTCGCGTGCCCTCCTGAAATCCCTTCTAAGGAGAGCCCAGCGGCTGCCCGCTCTCTTCCCCCCCCACAACCCCCGCTCCCCATCCCGCCACCCCTTTTACTTTCCACTCTAGCAGCAGAAGCAACCGCAGCAGGTAAGGCGGACGCTGGCCTGGGACTTTGGCAGGTTGCCTGGGAAATAGTCTGAGCCGGGGGTGGGTGGGGGTGGGGATGGGGAGAGGGAGCCCCTTTTCCCTGGGACACTCTTCCAAAAGGTCTGGGACGGTGTGAAGAAGGGGAGGGGGCAGGGGAGAAAAAGCACGCACGCACGCACGCACGCACAGACAGCGCTTACTTTGTAGTACACAAAAGTTTCACAAGCGCTGCAAAGTCAGCCGGCGAATTTCTCCTGCAACTTCCCCGGAGGGCGCTGTCTGGGGATTAGCCCGGCTCGCCTGCTCTTTGTGCTTTCCGACCCAGTGAAGCTGTCGCCCTCCTATTCGCAGGCCGGCGATCCTTTAAAAACAAATTGCACAATACTGTAGATACATTTTTTAAAAAATGCAATGCTTTTCTGATGGAGCAGAGACACAAGACCAGGGAAGGCCTGCCCCCTTCATACCGTCCCTACGTGCAACCCGCCCAAGGCAACGCACACACGCACGTACAAACACACAATCGCTTAGGTCAGAGTGGTTTCTTTGCCTTGCGAAACCGAGGCCTTGGGAGAGACGGCAAGACCCTGCCGTGCCCTTTCTCTTGACAATCAATATCTTTCCTCTTTGTGGGGGTGAAAAGGAGAGTCAGAGAGGAAGAAAGGAAAGTCCTCGAGATTTACCATCATCTGTTTGTATTTGTTTAGCTCAGGGAGAGCGCTGATTGACATGTGCCTTTCAGCCTCTGGTACTTACCCCGAGAAGTGATCAAACCCTGCCCTTTGCCCTCTGCTGACCCTCCCCTCTCCCCCTTCCGCTCCATCGGACACGTTTAAGAGGGGCCGCCTGGATTCCGCACCCTTTGCTTTCCTCGACCCGCAAGGCGCGCTATCCGGCCTAAAAGAAACGTGTTCAGCCTCTCGGCTTCCTCCAAGCCAAGAGGAGCGCAGCCACGGGCACTCTTACTCGGAAGTAAAGTCGGACTGGTAGCTTGCCCCCGAAGTCTAGCGTCTGTCAGACGTCAATTTGAAGCACGTGCTTCTCTTTCTCCCCTCCCTCTTCAGCCTGATTAAATAAATACTTAGTTGATCAACTTTCCGGGGTTTGCGAGGACTCCCTTCCGTGTGCGTGTGCTGTGCTTTCCGGGGTTTCCCTCACTGCCTTCCTGTCTTTAGAACAGGTCTTCCCCAAGCTGACTCTTCTCCAAATGTTTTGGAATAGGGTCCCCATGCAAAGCAGCTAGTGTGGCCAGTGTTCAGTGATGCTAGGAGTTGTAATCCCAAAGATATACCAGAATGGGGAAGGCAGTTTAAGAGGGCGATGTGTTTTACTGTTCATTTCCTTGAAAATGCAGTAACCATTTGAAGATCTTCCTGCAGAGTGAGGCCCTTGATTTGCCCCAGTCTTGATAACCTGAAGTCCTAACCTGTTGATCCTAGTAGTGGGCTTTTTCTGAAGGAATCAAGCAAGCAGATTTACAGTAAAATTCTGCTAAATTCAGAGGAGTTTTTGAAGGAACACCATGAAACAGAATTGGAGGTTTGCTGTATTACATTAAGAGTCCACAAAAAGCACTCCAAGAGCCCTGATCCTATGCAAATTTTGTTATATGTGTATCATATTTTATGCTGGAAGGTTGCTTCCAATTTATAGTGATCCTAATGTGAGTTGCTTGCTGCTGCCAGCCTCCATGACCAAATGGAGATTTGAACCCAGGTCTCCTCAGTCCTAGTCTGACACTGTATCTACTATATTTTCCCCCCACACACACTTTCTATGCAAATACACTGGGAGGAAATCCCCATGGTACAGTCAGTAGGACTTACTCCCAAGGTGAGTGTGCCTAGGAGTATAGTTCAGTTGAATGTCAGTTCTATCAAAACGAATGGGAGTTCCCAAGTCAGCACATTCAGGATTGTGATATTCAATAGTCAATTAGGAGAAAACTAAATTCTATTCTGTAGAATGGGACTGCCTGCTCTTGGATGCACACCTTATTGTGGTTAAAGGGTCTGACTATGTTAGAGAAGCCAAGAGTATTTCTGTCAGGAATTAAGAGTCTGAATTCCTAGCAAGGTCACACAAGATGGAATGGTCAAAGCTGAGACACCAGACTAGAATGCAACCAAATTCTTCAGGATTAAAAAGTCACATCTCTAGAAGAAAATGGATAGTTCCAATAGTGATGGGGTGGAGGGCAGCTACTGGGTAGCAGCTGTAGCTGAAGGTGACATTGCTGGTAGACCATAGACGTAGGACTGTTAGATGGTTTTTTTCCCCCACTTTAATTAGAATTCACCAGGAATTCCACCAGTTAGAATTCTGGTAACTTTAGCCACAAAATTTCAAGCCTTCAGAGGAATTTCAGTGTACACATGGGTGCTTTCCTTCCAAGTTTCTATCTACATTGATGGCCATTAAGCATGAAGGAAGCAAATAGATGGAAATTAAGTTCCATGAGAACTGCAAGGCATTAGGGGACTAGTAGTCTTTCTGGTTATTAGGCTCTGTAAAGGGAATCTTTCAAAAAACTACCAGCCCCAATGTCAAAGTTCCCATGAGCTTACCTCCTCCTACCCATTTCCTCCTTCACGTTTAATAGCTATTGCTGCAGAGAGAGAGTTGTCAAGGCACACGTGTGTATGCTGATACTCCTCTGGGGACTTTGATTTCTTTGCTTAAGCTACCATTCTAGTTCGTGGAATTCCTGGTGGTGGCGGAAAAAAAAATCCTATTAAACCAATTTTAAAAAAATCTGTGATGAGACAATATGAAATGAAACAAGAGATTGTGCTGGAAGATGAGACTTTCTGGTCAAAAGGTATTCAATCAGCTACTGAGGAAGAGCAAAGGACAAGTACAAATAGCTCTGTCACTAATGATGCATATAAGATTAAAGCCAAAAGGACTTATAGTAGCTGACATGCACAGAAATGAATAAAGTCTGATGCTGCACAACACTTACAACTGGAACACAGAACCTGAGAAATATGAATCAAGGTAAATTGGAAAACGTAAACCAAGAAATTGAATGTATAAACATCACAGTACATGGTGTGAGCAAATTGAAATGGAGTAGATTGAAACATTCTTAGTCGTAACTATAAAGGATTTTACTCTGGAAATGACAAACTTGGAAGAAATGAGCTGGCTCTACTACTGAGTTCTGATTTAGCACAAGCAGTTAGACTATAATTCAAAGTGTGAGTACATAATATCCATCTGACTTCTTGGAAACCTGTCGACACAATCAGCATTCATGTTTATACTGCAGCTACAGATGCTGAAGAAGAAGAAAATGAAAGCTTCTGTGCAAGCATCCAGGAAGAAATTGATCTTACACCAAAAACAAGGTGTGCTGATAATCATAGATAATTGGAACACAAAAACTGGAAACAGAGCAGAGCCAAAAGTTGTTGGAGAATTTGATCTAGGGATAATGAAGCAGGACAACTACTCATAGAATTAGGTGAAGCCAACATGCTTGAGGCAGCCAAACAGATGATTATAAACACGGACATCACCAGATGGCCACTCTATAAATCAAGCAGACTATGTACTGTAACTGGAAGTAGAAAATGGAAAAGCTATACCCTCTCCGTCAAAACAAGACCATGAATAATAAAATATTGCACAAGCATGAGTTCTGGCATTGTTTAATGTCTCTCCAAGGCAAGTGGCTTCATCTGTTAGTGATTCCTGCTGCAAGAACTTCTGTATGCTTATTTATAAGTGAAGCTGAATTTAAGGCCCTTCCACCTACCTGACAGTGCAGGTCTGGTAGGCTCAGATTCCACTTTTGCTATGGGCAGAATGGAGAAGCTAGGCAGGCCAATTAACAACTTCAGGGTCCTAACATTAGCCTATCTTACAGGATGGTGGTTTGGATTGACAAGGGATGTTGTTTTTGAAGCTCCCTGAGGACCTTAAAGCCTCACATGTGCCAAATGTCATTTTTGCTGCAAAATAGTCAGGAGGGCCAGTTACTGTACATTGCCTTGAGCTATGTAAATGCAAGGAATAAACAAACAGTACTCGTGCTACTGCTGCTGAGTTATTGCTTTATGTTTCAGATCCCTTCCCTGGATGTGTCTCCCGCTCACTCACCATTATTCTTTCCTGGAAAGTGATGCAATCATCACCGTTAAGGGATGCTTCAGTCCTACAGTTACTCACTAACATGCAGAAAGACCTGAACTCGGCGGGACTTATTTCTGGGTGCTTGTGCGCACAGGATTGCTCTACTCAATCCTATTCCCGCCCCCAACAGTGACCAAGTCGCCTGGGGCATCCCTTCTACCGTTTCCTTTCCCCTTCCACCTCACCTGGCCCAGAGTAGTGCTGTGCATGTTTAGGAGTGTACACACTTCTCCTTTACCAACGCACGATTTCCTGGTTTCCAGGAGCACCTGAGACATTAGTTCTACTATTTGCCGCGTTCTCACGATCACAGGAGTCCAGAGGCCACCCGCCTAAGTTACACCTGGGCAGAAGGTGGCGTTGAATTATTATCTTCTTCAATCAAGCAGGCCTCTCCCCCGGACACAAACGGGGTTTATTTTGGGAGCGAGGCTTCCCGGCGTCTGTCCTTGCTCGGAACGGAGGCTTGCTAATTTGACGAGCCCGCGTGCCTGTTGTTTGCCCAACACAAGCCTCTTGAAACGGTGCAAACACACCCTTTTGTCCTTCGCCCGGGCCTGATGCATCTTGCTTCAAGGGCCCTCTTTGGCGCCCCCTTCTAAGAACACTTCCCCCCCCCAAAAAAAACCCTACCTCCTCCTTCCTCTAGGCTCTTGGTCTCTTCGCTGAAATGGCGTTTGATCACTTTATATTTGCCTTGGTGGGTTTTGGCTTTTTTGTACTTTAAATCCCGTTTCTCGGTAGCTTGAAAACTGTAAGTGACACTTCTGTTCCACTCAAGCCTCCGCACTCCTTCCCCCCCCCCGCGCCGCCGCCGCCCAGCCCCGCCACAGCTCCTTCTCTCCCTCTGTTCCTCCCCACACTCCGCCACCCCACCGCCGCCGGCCTGAGGACTGTGGGGCGCAGGGCTTTCTGGAGAACTATGGAGCGGAGACAAAGGCAGGCGAGCGGGAGCCGGAGCAGCCTTAATTAACAGCCCCTTGAAAGAAGTTGGAGGAGGGAGAGAGTGAGGGGGCCGCGCGGCCAGACCCTCTCCCCCCATCCGTGGTCGCGCCCCTCCCACCTCTGGCTGGTGTGTCGCGGAGTATTTATAAGGCTCCGGCGCTGCTGGGCGAAGGCTCAACTGGTGCTGCTTTCTCCGCGAGCCCATTCTTTTTCCACGGTGCCCAAGAGAGGAGAGAGAGGCCTTTTGAGGCGAAGGCCGCTCCCAAGGTGTCTTGTGCTTGGGGGTGTCAAGCCCCAGCCAGCCGGAGGAGGGGAGGGGAGGGGAGCCAAGGCGAGCAGGGCCGAGGCTTATAACTCTTGCCAACACTAGCCCTGTCACGGCGCCGCTAACAGGCGCAGCCTCCAAAGCAAACGGGGAAACTGAGCTTTGAAGGAACGGGGGTGGGAGGGGGAGGGAGCAATTTGTGGGCGAGATTTTTACAGTCCAAAGGCGACGGCTGATGATGGGGGATAAGTCCTGGAGGTGTGTCTGGATGATCCTAACATCAAAGAAGAGACTGAACCTCTGGTCCCTCCGTGTTCTTTTGAGATCAAGTTACGTGTGCGTGCATGCTAATAGGCACTGGCTACTTGAGAAGACCTATCAGATGCCATCTCCATGAAAGTGTTCCCTGAGCAGGAATAGTGAATCATGAAGTGCGGGCAAAGCCAGCCCTGTCATGAGGTAGACGGCATGTTTTGGCCTGTATCAAATTGAATTGCTAGCCCCAGCGACAGAAGACCTAAAGAATCCATTTAATTTGCATTAGGTCTTAACACACCTTTCAGCAGCTGATTCAGATTATTCTACTGTAGTGGAGACTAGCAAGAAGATTTAGACCTCTGTCATTAAAGAGCAGCGCATTGTATCTTTCTGAAAGCTGTATCTTTAGTGTCAGGGAAGTGAAGGAGACCCATGACATTTTCAGCTTCACATAGGCTAGCTTCCACCAGATGATTTGGGATGGCAAGCATTTGCTGATCTTCTTTAGGCAGCAAAAAGTCAACTCTGGGAGCTTTTGTGCTCTTACAAGAGGACTAACAGCAATGTAGGAAACAAAATCTTAAGAGCTGGCTTTCCCCATGTTGGAGAAAACGAAGTCAAAGAGAGTGGCTGGCTGAAATCCAGTTGCACCAATTATGCAAAAAATGTAACTTTTGTAAGCAAATTGCCATAGGTAAAGAAATCTCTGTAGGCATTGTCTTTTCCACCCTTGAGTGGAACAGCATGCAACAGATAATATGTACACAGAGATTTCTTTCACTTCCAAAAGTTACACCTTTTGCGTAACTGAGCAACAGGATTTTGCCACTGTGGTGTCATGTTGAGAATGTTGGGCTACAAGTACATACAAGTTCACATCTCTGCTGGGTAGCCTGACAGGGTTGTAACAGGGGTAAAAGTGATGAAGAAGGGGAGCCCTGTAGGTCACTTTGGGCTCATTGGAGGAAAGCCAATGTGTACTTGTGCAAACAATAAATAACATAAATAACACACGATTTACTGCAGAGGAAGGCCAAAAACCTGTTATAGACGGAGCCCAAAATGTATTAAAAGCATCACCAAGATGAACTGTTTCTGCTGATTTGTGTCTGTATTGCTATTAAATCTGTGCATGAGGACATTTGTTTTGTTGTGGCCTTCTTATGTAGGCAAGCAGTAATCACTTAATATTCCACCTATCAAGGGATAACCCTGTAAGTGAGAAAAGAGGTGGAAGAGGGCACCTGGAGGGTGGAATTGAGATATATATATATATATATATATATATTTTTTTTAAAAAAAAAACCTGCCTGCTTCCTACTCAGTTTCAATGATCAAGGGCAGAGGATGGATAGAATATAGAGGTTTTATGTATGGGGAGGATAGGAGGCATTCATAGATAATCCATCTACGCATCTGCCTAGAGCTGACCAAATGAAGCCTGACTGTAAGGAGCATCAATACACTTCAACAGAGCACTTACATACGAGTGTCCAGTCCACAACACAATGGCTCCAGAATAGTTAGTAGTGGCTCAGAGTGTGTATGCTAACCCTTTCAAGAGGAAAACTAATTTTCCTGTATATGGATCAATTCACTCAAAGTTTGCAACTTCCTCTTCCCTGTGCAAAAACTTTGCTTAGCAAAGGATTACGTTTAAATAGGTGTTGAATATCTCAGATGAAAAGGATTTCCAAGAGCCGGGTCTATCCTTTAGGCTGAAAGCCATAGATATCTCAAGCAGCTGATTTGGGATGTTGGGAAAGTACAGGAAATTTCGATTGCTGTCTTCTGCTGCCAGGGAAGGGAAGTGATGTTTGTAGAATTATCTGCTTCAGGTATTAAAAATGGCTGTCCTTTGGTAATATGCACCTTGGCTGGAGCAGGCGCCATTTGCTGGTTCACTTCAAGCAGTAGAATGCATTGGACCTGCCCTAGGAAGGAAGGAAGGAAGGAAGGAAGGAAGGAAGGAAGGAAGGAAGGAAGGAAGGAAGGAAGGAAGGAAGGAAGGAAGGAAGGAAGGAAGGGGAAGAAGTGTAAATATGTAGACTAGAAACAAGGGATGGGGGAGTCAGAGCAGGCCAGCCAGTGAAGGAGATGAATTCGAATGGAAATCTTCCGTTTGGCACGCTATAGAACCCAAACAGCAAAAAGCTTCAATAACACGGGGAACTCAAGTGGAAAACTCTCAGTGTATGTTCATCTGCAGAGAATACACGGTAGAGAATAGAATGAGAGCTCTGAAGTTGTGGAACATTGACTTTTAAGATATTTGGATGTTTAAAATGTGAAACATTATTTAATATGAGGTAGTTTCTGGCTTTTCTAACAGGGAAAAGCCAATGTCTTCATGCCCCGTTTAGGGGCCTTTCACAGAAATGGGACACAGTGTGCAGGGGGAGGGACCCACAAATACTGATGGAATCCATCTGATTAACAGAGACTTATCCGTACCTCGGGGTCCTGATGCAGGTAAACGGTGTCCTTCATAATGACAGAAGATAAGAGGTAGAGCCTGGGTTGCGGAGGAGAAGAGGATGAAGAAAAAGAAATGAGTTTGCCCTAGTGCGGGTGAGAGGCTGGCATATGATCTGCTGTCCGTCTAGCCCCACTGCACCCCAAAAGAGAGTAACAGCTGAAGGAATGCTTTGGGGTGGGGTGGGCATGCATTCCTCCTCCTCCGATCCTGTCTTACCCTTCCCTTCTCTTCACCCCCCCCCCCCGCCACCCCGTTTGCTCTCCTCGTCCCCCGCCCTTCCCAATCTGTCCTCAGGAGAGCGGCGCCTGGAAGTCTGAGCTGGAAGTTGGTGCTTCGCAGGCTGCACCTCGGAGGCAACCCCCACGCCAGTCATTTCTGCGGGCAACCCAGCAAAGGAGAACAAATCGGGGACAAAGGCGAGCGCTTTCCTTTCAGCCGCGTCGTTAGGGCAACCTCCAAGTATGCCGGCCATAATAAGGCCCACTTCAAAGGCTTTCTCTCCTTGAGCGCTGCAGCCCGGCCTCCGCCTCCGCCGCCTTGCGCGCTTCTCTCTCTCTCTCTCTCTCTCTCTCTCTCAGACACGCGCGCGCGCACACACACACACACACGCACACACCCTGTTTCTTATCCTTTTTAATGAAGTCCGGTCTTCTTTCTTTTCCTTTTCTTGTCCTCCCCTCTTCCCCATTTCACTCGGGGGACGGAATCATCTGTTTGGTGATTTTTCCCCCCCTGATGTTTGTTTTGCGCCATTCACCCCGACTTGGCATGAAATAAACAAAGAACCATCGCTGGCCAATGAAAGGGCCAGGAGGAAGGGGAGGAAGAGGAAGAACAGGGATGCGATTCAATTTCGTTTTCGTTATTGATTAACCAGGCTAGGTTTCTTTTTTTCTTTTCTAAGTGGAGGAGAGAGATTGGAGGTAGGGAATGGAATGAAATGGGCTGATCTTATTTGATTTACTGCTTAACCAGGCTAAGGATCTTTTTTTTAAGAGGGGCGGGGGTAGATTTTGGGACGGGGGCGTCGGGAAAGATCCCCCTGCCTCCTTCCCTGTCTCTTAAGCGGGCACCCAGCGAAGTTATGAGGAAACACCATAACAGGCCGTGAAACGCGAAGGCACCGCGGCTGTATCTTAATGGGGTGTCGCGAATCGGCGCCTTGCCCTGCCGATGCTCGCCCGGTTCACGCTGGTGGGACCCGCCTTTGAGCTTCGGGCGGGGGGGGAGGGCGAGGAGGAGGAGGAGGAGCGAGGGCTGCACTTCCAGACTCTCCCGAGGAGGCTCAAAAGAGAGGGACCTCTCTGCTTTGCCCAAGAAAGTTGGGTGCTACTGGGATAGTAAAGGGGAACAAGGCTGGGGGACGGGAGGAGGTGGGAAAGGAAGCTCGGGGGCCGAGCGGGAAGGGCATATCTCTTTTAGGGAAGAGAGAACAGAAAGACCAGGGCGACGAATATTTATGCGAAGTCTGTCTGCCTGTTACGGTTATATCAGTTAAATGCCCACACATATTTATCTCTCTTTTCCTGTACCTATTACTTGCTGCATTTTGAGTGTCTGTCTGTGCAGTCACAATGCACCTGTGTTTATGTATCCACATGCAGGAGGAATACACTTTACCTATCCATCTGTGCCTACATTATGCAGACCTGCATTCACCAACCTGGCGGTCTCGAGATGTATTGGAGTGCAAATCCAATCATCCTAGCCAACATGGGTGCAGTGGCTAAAATGATGTGCAGGTATCCAACGCCTGGTTGCCACAAGGTAGGGGAAGGCTGATAAGGACAGGCAGAAAAGGCCGCACCCCAAAGCATGTGCAAGCCCCTTTCTGTCTTTGGAATCCTGCCCACACATGCACAGGGTGGCAACAACAAGGTGAACATACCTCCCGGAATCCACTGAGGGTTTTCCAAAGGCTGGTACGTTCAGTTGCCAGCCTTCCCGCATGTGGTAATCAATCCTAAGGACTTCAGATGAGAACAACAAAAAGTGCAGGAGTCCCCTAAAGACCAGCAAGTTTTATTTGTCATAAACCTGGGCGGACTTCTAGCATCTGAAAACGTGGATTGAAGTCCAAGAAAGCTCATACCAAATAACTACTCTTCAAGGGGGCCCAACAATTCTTCCTTGATCTTGCAGAAACAGACTAACAAGGCTGCTCCCCCACCCCAGTGATGTGCATGCATGAATGAAGAAACTGTGTGAGAGAGAAAGAGGGAGAGCGAGAGTGAACGAGAGAGCGCAATGCATTGTACAGCCTAAATGATTTTAGCACAATCAAGACAAAGGTAGCTGGTAGCCTCCTGCTAATACTACTGCCCATGCAGAAAATTTGTATCAGTATTTATACTCATCCACCACATCTGTCTCTCCCATCATCCTTGCATCCATCTACCCATCTTAGTTGGCCACCTGCCTACTTACACTTACTAACACACACATAGTACATATATATAGGCATATATATCTCTGTGTGTTTGCCTTATATGTATATGAACCCTATAGGTTCTTCCATATAGACAACCCCCTCTGCAGCTCTCTCACGTCTTATAGGACTGTATGTATTGTTGCTCAGCTCCCAATCTCAGACTTTTTTACTCCCAGAGCCCCTCCACTCTGTCCCTACTATGGTTAAAAGTGCATTCAAATCAATTTAACTTGAGGGAAAGTGTTTAGGACTGGGGTTGTAGGCGGTAGATAGGGTGACAGGTGAAAGAAACACTGTTTGCCTGTCTTTCTGTACATCCATTGGTGGTCCGGAACATTTCCATTGGCTTAACAACCAGACTTCATGTTATCCTGGACTGTACAACAGTGTGTGCTGAATACAAGGTGATATATACACAAGTTCTTTAAGGCAGTGGAACATCAGGATCACTGAGATCTCTGTGTCACTAGAGAGTAATTTAGCTCCAGCACAGGGAGTTTAATTCCACACTGTGCCTCCTATGAGTAGAGCCAACCTGTGTAGCTTTGAGCAAGCTGCACAGTCCAAGGGTGCCCTCAAAAGAAGGGAATGGAAAAACCACTTCTATTGTCTATGTGGAAAACTCTGAACATGGTTGCTATGTGTCAGAACTGACTTGATGGTACACATGATTATTATGTAATAGGGTTTTCAAGGTGTGTTAGATATCTAAGGAGTGGTTTTGTCAGTGCTACAGACCCCAATGTGAGTTCCCATGCCCAAGTGGGGGTTTGAACGCAGGTTTCCTGAGTCTTAATCTGTCACTCTACCCACTACACCACCGTGACTCACTCTCACACTGAAAGGCCATAACCTGATGCAAATACTGACTGATGCTGTGTTGCTGCATCCATCATTCAGGAGCTGAAGAAACAAGGAGGTAGGTGGGAGGATAAGGTGCATTGCAACACAGACTAGTAGACTGCAGCTCTCAGAAATGGCAGATAAGTCACTTTTGAGAGCCTGCAATAATGTTAAATAGTTACTTTTCTGATGCCAGAACAAATACTGTAATGAATGTTTACAATTCTTCTCTAGTTTGTCAGCTGACTGGATTACACAGTGGTTCAAGTATCTGGCCAATGGTTTGGAGTTCAATTCCTCATTGTGCCTCCTGAGAGTAAAGCCGGCCAGTGAGGCCTTGGGCAAGCTGCACAGTCCCAGGATGCCCCCAGAAGAAGGGAATAGTAAACCACTTTTGAGTACTCTCTACCTAGAAAATCCCAGAAAGAGTCACCATGTCAGAACTGACTTGACAGCATAAGATTATACTTTGTCAGACTCTCCTATACTTTCCCATAGGTCTTAATGATCAAGAAAACGGGAAGTATTCTCCCCATCCCACTCCCTACATTAGTTAAACATCATTCCACTCGTTTATGCAACCCCTCAGGTGTATATGTCTGTGCACCCAACCTCTTTCTTATCTTGTAATGGGCAACCTCTTCTTCGTTCAATTTTTCACCTGATGGATCAGCAAACAGCTTCCATGAGTGTCATCGGAGACGCTAAAAAACAAAGAAGAGAGGGGATTCCTATTACAGTACTGTACTTAAAACTCATTTGTCTTCTGCTGGGTTCATTCACATATTGGATTCTAACCTATCGGGGACCAAGCAATAAAATTCAAGTTTTCTACCTGAATCAGCTAGGTGCAAAATACCCCTGGAACCGCCGTGCAAGAACTAAGCCTCACGTGCATGTCTTATTACCATATTTTTGTGCTTCAAATAGAACGTCCTAAAAACATTTCGTGCGTGATAAAGTTCTGGGGCGCTACATTTAGGACGGCCTATTGACAGGGCAAATCAGTGGGTGCTATAGTTTTACAGAGAAAAATATTAGTCTATGGGGTATCTACATGGCATACGCGTCTAGAGCTCAACTGAGCTCCTATGCCATCTTTATTCACCTGCCGTAGAGCAAGGCTGGGCGGGTCTCCCAAGCGCTCTCCAATTCCTAAGCACGTGAATAAGGTTTCCTTGAACTCTACGGGATTCATTTCAAGTAAGCGGGTGAACCAGTCCGAGCCTTACTTGGAGGCAAGTGCCCGGGCAATTGGTGGCGCCTAAGTAGATACACGCGTTCGCGTCGCCCTAGGTGAAATGTCAGACTGCCACTTTGCTCGGGCTCTAAAGCTTCTCTCAGGCTTCAGGCGCGGTTCTTCGCTCTCTGCCGTCCCTTAAAAAGAAAACAATTTTAGTTAATCACACCACACGGAGAAACGACAAACTACTTTAAGTCCCTGGGAGATCACAACTGTTAACTTCACGCTTCATGTAGGGCCCTCCACCCCGTCCCCTAAAATCCAACCCTCCCCCCGCTTCCAAACACACACGGATCCCCGACCGGTAACTAAGACAAAAGTAGATCACGGCTGATTTAAGTCTTGTTTGTCTCCGAGCGCTTTTCTCCCCCTGCCTAGGAGCGATGAAGTCTTTGAAGATGGCCAACCTCGTGTCAGTAAGTGGCTTTTCCTTTGAGCCAGATTCAGATGGGAAAAGTCTTGCTTGCCAATTGCCATAGAAATCTTAACGCACCATGAAGATTGTCCAAGCGCCGAGCCTTCCGTTCTGGCCCAAATTACTTTGAAGTGGGGCAAGACGCGCCCTGGTCAATTTCAATACGATAGACAGGGCGGTGGGGAGGGAGGGCGGGCAAGGGGGGATGCCGGGGCTCGAAAGCCGCAAACAAGGGGGGGGGGGGGTTTGTGACGTGCGGTGGGCTCCTCGTTGTCAGCTATCTTTTACCTTTGATATATTTTCCATGAATGATTCATATGGAGGGGGCAGGGCTGGGTGTCGCCCTCTTTTCCACCAGAAACTCCACTTAAGAGCCGCAGGGCCTTCACCTCACGTCGCCACCGCACCCCGCTCCACACACCCCCCCGGACTGAAGTGCTGCTCATCTCCTCTCACGTCTCCCCCGACTCCACCCATCACTCTCCCCCTCCCCGTCCCAGCCCGGAATGGCCCTCATTCTTCATCTTCCTTGAAAGCACTCTTTGCAACCTGTTTCCCTTTCGGGGCGTTTAACTGGGGTGATTCCCAGAGCAGAGCAACCCGTTTGCTTGGGGGGGGGTGTGTGTGTGTGACGCTGAGGCGTGGTCCCGGCTCTTGTATTTAGGAAGTGGCATAAGAGGAGAACGAGGGAAAGCAACGGCGGCATTGCAGGGATTCAAATGTGGGGCCGGGGGGGGGGCAGGAGAAGAGGCTTGCGTTGCTTCAGCAGACTTCCCACAAACACTTTGCATCTTATAGTGTGTCCGCACATCTGCGTGTGCGACAAGAAACATCTGTTCCCCAACAGTAATATTTTTCGCGATCTGGAGTAATCGTTCCTACACTTATCCAGTCTGCTCTGACGGCATTGTAGCACAAGAGATTGTTTTTTTAGATACTTAGACCTCCCACTTTGAAACGCAAAGTAGTAGTATGCACCACGTCTGTCACTGCTATCTCTTTGTCTTTGTTAGAAAGACTACAGGAGCGATGCACAACGGCCCTGAGCAAACCCGATCTCTTCTGATTTGAGAAGCACGATCACGCCTCTTTGTCGTAGATGAGAGGGAAGACCACCAACTGTCTCGAAAGCAGGGCGGGGAAAGAGAATCCTTCCAACGCTGGCGAGCTGCTGCCAGCCAGAGCTGGCATTCCTGGGCTAGAATGGGCCAACGGTCTGACTCAGCCGCCTGCCTCTGCTCACGAAGCGCTCCTTAAGATGCCAGGCGCTTTGGCCGGTGGACCAAATCTGGACTGTCAGCCTATTAAGACACTCTTTTGAGAGGGTTCATCACTGTACTTACTACCTAGCTTCCTTCCTCTATCACGTTCAGGAGTCAAAACAGGAACTGTTATTAGTTTTACCTTTACACAGTGTATAAACGTTGTCACACACTCATGGGTAAGGTTAAATCATATCAGAGCCTCTTTTGTCATACTAGCGTGGAGACAGACCTTTAAAATAGTTTCGTGCTTCTATACTAAATAATTTCTTAAATCCAAGCAGGTGAAAACTATTGCACCCTCATTCTCCTAATCCAGCCCTTTCTGTTACAGCAAAAAGGATGAGATTCCATCTGTCTTTTTGATTTCTTCCTCACACACACAGTAATTCACACATTTGGTACAAGAATAATATTTTTATTTTACCGTAACCATTCTTGCTTTTGTATGACCAGGTTTACAGATATGGAGGTATTGTATGTTTTTAAAATAAGTGAGAAAAGCTGTAGCACAGTAGACAAACAATATGTTACTCCTGGCACTCCCAAATTATAAACAAATATATTTGGATGTAAGTCTGTTCGAACCATTTGCTCCCCAGTAAATGTTTTTCCTTGAAAGGGTTAATTTCACATTTTTAAAAAAACCCAGAAGGGTGTATAATGGATAGTGCAATCTATTTTTTGGGGAGAGGGAAGAATAAAATGTATAAATTAATCAATTATTTTAAAATCAGAAATATTTCTAAAACAAAAGATCACAGACCCATAAATTATCCTTTAAAAATCCATGTTTTACTCCACTGTAACTTTTATTATTATTATTATCTGAATTGGTTTCAAAGAAGAAAGAAAATAATTAAAAAGTGGTTTGTATTCAAGTTCTCATTTATATATTTATCAATATAGATATTAAAAAGAATGCCCTTTTTTGTCTTCATATAACAATATGACCAGGACATTTAAAGGCTTCCAAATGGACAGCACCATGCACTGTACTAAGAAACAAATATCTCTATAAACTATATTGAATCACCAACACACTGCACAGGAGACATGCAGGAAGGACCTGTTTTTCACATTACGTTATTCATTCAAGTAACTTGAAAAATATAAATGACTTTCCCTCCCATACAACCACAGAATTATAGACAACCTATCACCAAAATTAATAATATTCTTCTTTGGTGTGTGTTCTGTAATCTTCAAAAAGAAAAAAAGAACAGGGAGGGGGATATGAGATCTAAAAATAAAAAAATAAATTAATTCAGCTGTACAAAATAAATCACTTCCACATACAGTTTTTAACAATAGCAAGACTACATATCACAATACAGACACCAAACAAAAACAAAAACTAAAATAAAATAATCTGCATACATTTCTACAAACCCTAGGAATGGGTAGGTGACCGGATACTTATTCAGTGGTCTCTGAGTATAAATCAGTGCTCTTTAGATTATCTTTAGGGCATTGGTTACTTTGCATGTGAAATGTGTGGTACCAACTGCATCAAAATTTGCCATCATTCTTTATGACCTCTCACTTTAACACGTGGGCAGTAAGGCCAATGGTAATCTACTAGGCATTTCCCCACTCTACACTTCTGCTTTTACATATTTATGACAACTGGTTTTTCTTTATAAAAACAAAAACAAACCCTTAATACACTTTGGTCATTGTTCCAGTGCATATGAACAAGATTTCAGAAGCTGGGGGGAAATACAGAAGTAATTTTAAGTCTTTTTTACAGGTTACAGGTGTAAAGCTGACTAGCAATTTTTTCCCCCAGAAAATGTGTCACTCTAGCATTGTTCACTCTTTCAGTAGGGAGACTTTAACATAGCAGCTGTGGAGTTCATAGCACTTTTTGACCTAACATTATAGGCTGGGCTTCAGTCCCAAATACTGTTTACCTATAAATCCAATTTACTCTGATTCAGTGTGACTGCTTCACAAGATAGTATGTCCAGATTCTTGTGGTCTCTGGTATGTACCATATAAAGACAAAACTGTGCGTTTAGCCATGAAACGGCAAGCCAATGCATCAATCATGGTAAGACACTCATAAGTATGTAAGTCTACAAGTATTGGAACAAAAGGATTCAGGATTTGTGAAATACATTTTTTTCAAATTGCAGCATTTGTATTGAGATGTAACTGGCTGTTTCTGTTTCTCCCTAGTTTCACACTTACAAGTGTAGAAAGTTTTAAAATACATATATGAGAAAGATGAAAGGAAGGGAGGCTGCAGTCAAACTTTATTCCGAATAAACATGTTTAGGACTACTTGTTGAGCTGGGCAAAAGAAACCTCAAGAATACTATTCAACAGTGTTTGCGAACTCCTGCTCAAGGAGCCTGATACTCCCCACCCAAGTTTATTTAGCAGGAAGTGACTTCCATTTAAAACAATGGCACAGTCTTCCATGTAAGCAAATGTATTTAGTACTGATTTGTAAGGACACATTCTGAAGGCTAGGAGTGGAGAAAATCTGGACTTTATTTTTTAGTATATGATAGGAAATGTAATCCCAAAGGCTACCTTTTGGCACTTGGTTTTGAGATTCAGGGAGGGAGGAGAGAGAGAGAGAGAGAGAGAGAGAGAGAGAGAGGTTCCAATTGTGGGACAGAGGCCTAGGGGAATATACCTTTCAAAATAGGTGTGCAAGCTTGGACAGCCTACATCTGGCACAGAGAAAGACTACCAGCTCCCCACTGACATTCATAAGCCACAATCCAGCTTTTACTTTGGGAAACCAATTTAATGAATGTACCCAATCGACAATACCTAGAGGTGGGGAAAAGAAAATATAAGGGCTGTATCACTGTTGCTGTCCATGTGGATGGGTTTCTAAAAGATTCTTCTTCATGAAAAAGATTCGTCTTTTTCATTTTTTCATAAAATTAAAAAAAGAGGCAAGTCCAATGTCTTAATTAAATTAGTTACAAGTACAAACACCATAGGGTTTCATATACTGAATAAATAGTCCGAGTTAACCAAGATGGCAGCCAAGTGCCATCCCCGACAGCTCCCTCTCCCTGTCTCGCTATCTTAGTGAATAGTTCTTGTCTCAGAGTTCCTATAAGTCTCTTCCTCCTCCTCTTCCTCCTCAGAAGACGTGTCATTACTAGATGGTGTGTGGAGGTGGTTGGGTGCCCCGCTAGCCTGGCAGACGTACCATTCATTGAGATTGGTAACCTGAGGAGAAAGGTTGGCAGGACGGCCCCTACCGGAGTCCTGGACAGGGGACAATGGGGCACCCAATGGTGTCCCTGTGGGCTGGTAGCCATGAGATCCTGGGGTAGGAGAAGGTGGAGGGGATTTGCAATGGATCTTCATGTGCTTGCGCAAGGAGCTTGGGTGTGTATAGGACTTGTCACAGCCTCTAACTTTGCAGAAGTATGGCTTGTCACTGGTATGGACATGGGAGTGTTTCTTTCTGTCACTGCTATTGGCGAACTTCCTGTCGCAGCCATCAAACTCGCATTTAAAAGGCTTCTCCCCTGAAAGAGAAAAAACATCTGTCATGGGTCTTCTTGTAAAAGGGAAGGAAGAAATAAAACTTTTGTATTTACATGTCAGACCAAACACAGTAGTGGGGACAGGGCGAAAGGGCTATAAAACTAGTCATTATCTGCAGCGCAGGAGGATTTTTTACTCTCCCTCATCAGCCTCTGACAGTTTCTCAGGGTAATTTTATAAACATGCAGGTAAGATTAGGTAGGTTTAGATTTGTCCCAAAACACAGTCCATGTTGCTAACAAACACTCTTTAAATATGATAGAATACAGCATCAATTTCAAATAAATTCCGGGACAATGGAAATGTCTTTCTTATCCCATGCCAAAAATACACTTGCAAATGAAAAATATTTAAAGGATAGATCTGTGTGTGTGTGGGGGGGGTGTGTTAATTGGAAATTCATGGATGTGGCTTTGTCTCCAGACAAACCCATCTTGTCATAATCCCTTCCAAGGGGTTTGCAAGAGGCCAGTCATCTTTTTTTTTTTTCAAAAATGGAACACCTGTTTAAACACATCGCTTCCCCTTTCTTTTTAGAACCTCAGCAGATCACTGTTTTCCAAGAGGGAGCGCCAACACTCTCTTGTCAGGTTTTGCTTTACAACCCGCCCCTTGTTGGGGAAATTAGCCATTCCAAAGGAAATAGGCCCTAAGAAAAGCCAGCTATGTAGTGCTCCACCAGATCTCTTTCCCTGGGGCTAACTTACACAGAGAAACCCATCTCGGATCTGCCTAGATGGGTTTAGTGAGCAGCATAGCAGGAAATGTGTGCATGAAAGAGAGAGAGAGAGAGAGAGGCGCGGGGGGGGGGGGGGGATAGTGAAAGGGACCCTCGGGCCTCTTGATCAGGCATACCTTTAAGCCTCACTGGCTCCGGGGCTTAATGCAATACTAGGGTTTGTTACACAGACATCTCTGTCTCTCTCTCTCTCTCCAGTAAGAACTCTTTTTCCAAGGGTTCTGGAAATGAAAAGGCGACAATATTTCCTGTTGCTAGGACACCAGGCAGGAGTTGGGTGATGGGCTGCTATATTTCAAAAAATTAAACAAAACAAACAATCCCCTCGCCGCCACCACCATGACTGACTGCCCTGGCATATAAATGATATCTAGCATAATGTCTAGGCATTCTTTTTGTTTTTCCTTTCAGTGTTCGTTTGTTTTCCTGACGACCTTAACATCGCAGCCTTAGTCTGAATGTTCCATGCATTTCCAATCAGGAATGACCATAATTTATCTGTTGCAGCCAACAAGACTTGAGGTACCATTTTTCTCAGAGGTAACCACCCCATCGTTCAACCGGGCTTGCTTGGAGATCACGGATATCTGTAACTGTGACCTTCCTCACATTTATTGCGGTTAGCGGCATCCTTCGACTCCTCCCTGCACAGCATTATTTAGGAAACGCGGTTTTTTAAAATTTATACCGTACATTTTCCTAAACACTTCCTCCCCGCAACACCCCATATATACTGATTCCTAACCGCCGGTTTGGTTAAATGATACATCTTCTGGCACGGGCAAAACCCAAATTATGCTGCCTACTCTGAAATACTTCAAAACGCTACCATTTACAGGATACCACCATAACTCACAAAGAAGATCTACATTGGAGGGCCACATCTATTGACTGGCCACTAGTCAACGTGTCTGCCAATCTCACTGGAACCTGTTCCGAAGTCGGAGTAACTTGGGATAGTAACGGTCCAAGCAATCCACCGCTATCATTTCAGATGAAATATTCTAAAGTTAGGAAGAGAATATCGCTACCCTTTGCGATCTTTTGACGGAGTATCCCCTGAGTTTAGGGCCAGCGACCTCCTTAGAAACGCCAAGCCTCTCCGCGACCACCTCACATCAAGCAGTGCTGGCTTTAATTGTCGTGGTTGCTGCTACAGGAGATGCTTGTTATTTTTAGTATTTTAAAACGAAAGCGTTCGGTTGCGAGATCTAGCCTGAAAAGAAGCCCTCCTTGCAGCTGTTAAATATCCCGAAGCCCGAAGCCTTCTTATTACAGTATTTATTTTGCCCTCGGCTCTGACGAAAGGTCCACGTCAGAGTTTAACCGTTTGCAGATTATCAGAGCCAAGCGAGAGAAGGGCAGCCCAAAAGTTTCAGCAAATGGAAGAGGAGGCGGCGGGAGAGCGAGGAGAGAAAGAGGAAACTCGTTCGCTTCCTTTCCTCCTCGAAGGAGGGAAATTTCTCCGGCGCTAACAGGTAGTTTTATTAACTACATACTCCATTAAATCCTCCGAAGGCAACAACTTGCAGGATCGATCGAGAGATGAGCCACTGGCTAGCCTTAAAGAAGACAACATATCCACCTACGGTATATATAGCGTGAGGGAGGGAAAGAAACCGACCGACCCCTCACAGCTAGCTCCAAGTTTCTGCCCGGGCCTGTGCTTAAGCTCGAGAAGAAGAGGTTATTACCCATAACGCGTAGACGTTGGATGCCACCTCATTATTTAGTGTTTTAAAGTGAGGCTTTACAATCCGTCGTGCATTTAGCTTACCGGTATGGCGTCAGATTCGGGCGTGAGCCACGATTGTGAGTTCGTACTAGAGGAAATGTCCGCACGAAGCACCAAAGGCTTTTTCATCGTAAAAAAAGAAAAGAAAAGAAAAGAAAAGAAAAGAAAGAAAGAAAGAAAGAAAGAAAGAAAGAAAGAAAGAAAGAAAGAAAGAAAGAAAGAAAGAAAGAAAGAAAGAAAGAAAGAAAGAAAGAAAGAAAGAAAGAAAGAAAGAAAGAAAGAAAGAAAGAAAGAAAAAGGAACCAGAAGGCAACCTGAAACATCTTGCCTGCGAAATGCCTCTTTCTCCTGCTCCTCTTCCGGCTTGGCTGCCGGTAGGTGGAAGGAGAGATTTTCCTTTGCCGGCGGTGGAGGAAGGTTGGCCTCATAGAAGCCGCCCATGTCCGACTCCTCTCACGCTTGGAGGAATCAGTGAGCCCGTTTTTTGTTGTTTGTTTGTTTGTTTATGGGGATTGGGCCGAGCTAAACAACTGGGAGTAGGGGAAAGCGTCCCTAAATTTAGGGAGAGGACTCTGTGGGCCAGTGAATTTCCACTTCTTCTAGTGTTACAGGTTACTTTTCTGCCTCTGTTTGACAGTGTATAAAAGAGTGTATACAAGAAGCGGAGGATAAATTACTCTGAGTAAGGCAGACAAGCGGAACTGAGAAGGGTGGCGGGGAGAAAACGGTGCATTTGATACCCGCGCAATCCCCTCGATGTGGCCCGACGTGGGCTGGAGATATTTCAAGACTATGACATCAAATAACGGGCCTGGCTAGAAATGTTTTGATCTGAGGGCCCGCCCTACTTTTGTTGCAGAAAAAGCACCGCAGGTTGCTCAGTTTCACAGAACTCCTCATTAGGCCAGGCCCGATAGATCTTCTTAGTGGGTCTTTGTCTGCAATTGGCACTGGAAACTATCCTTGCTTCTGTGGCTCCCCGTCATCCATTGCAGCATCAAGCCCCCTCCCCAGACATGGAAGAACCTTGGCCCAACAAGCATCCTATATAGACCATTGTCCTATCCCGAACCCAAAAATATTAAGAGGACAACAGGGACGTGAGAACGCCGATCCTCAAAGGGAAGCTTTAAGGAAGAGAGAAAAGCCACACTGGCAGAGAAAGCGAGGAGAGTCGGATCCTGATGCTTGGCCCCACAGTCGAGGCGAACTCCCATCGGGGCAGGCCTATCAACCAATCCCTGCATCTATCTGCTCATTCGCCCGCTCGGTCCCCAAAGAACTGACTCAAAGATCTCACCATCAGGCTAGAGCAAAAGTAGTTTTCCCAGGCAAACCGCATTAGTACATCCTCTGTGCCTGCGGGACAAATACAGGCCCCCTCCCACTCTCTACAGGGTGCCACGAGGGCTCCCGAGGAGGCAGGAGCGCTGAGTGCACGCACAGATGCGTCGGGGGCCGTCGGAAAATCGATCGCTCTTGTCCCCAAAGGCCATTTGCTTTAGCGATTGAATTGGGAGGTGCACCTTGTCCACATTTCTCTTTTTTGTCACAACACACAATAAATCATGAAAACAATTAGGTGAGGCCTCCCTTCTGTCTTGCCCTCCCCGCTTCCCCATAAACAGCCTCCGGCGAATAATATCTGTCTACACGCAACTGCATAAATCCCAATGGCCTTTTAAGTTAAGCCAAGAGGCCAGGGGCAAATCCAACCCCCACTTGTAAAAGACACCAGGCCGTAACAGAGCTCCATGGCCACTGCTCCTTCTGCGGGAGCCTCCGTCCCCTCCTGCACAGAGACCCACTGGGCGCCCCTTTCCAGTCCGCACCGTTACTGTGCGTGTCTTGCAAATCTCAATTGCAAGAAAATGCCGCTTTAGTCAAAGCTCGTACTTAAGATGTTTTCCAGTTCGTTCCACCCCTACGCATCCTGTTCAATGCGACCAACAAAGGCTTCTCCAAGAGATGGGCGCCTTTTAGAGCGCGAAAAAAGAAAGCAAATACTGGTGAACTGACTCATAGGGAAAAGGTCCTTCGTCTCTTCCAAGTCAACAAAAACAATTGTTGTTGTAGGTTTCTCGAGCTGTTTGGCCCGAAAAACCTACAACACCCATTGGATCCCCACCGTGAAAGCCTTCCAGAACAAAAAACAATTGTTCCTGCAAAATTCCGATTGGAAAACACAAACCCTTTTACTCTTCATACTTAAACCAAGAAAACCAAATACTAGGGTTTTGACCAGGGAATGGGGAGAAAAAAAGATAAATGGTGTGCCCGGGGAGGTGTCCTTTATTCCCTAAAGGACAGAGGAACTGGCCACCCTGGCCTTTGGTCTTCTCCCTTTCCTGAAAACGTGTTTGCTTTCTAAACAATCACGGTACCCCTTGTCTTCCTGCCGAAGAAGTCTGGAGCTGGGAAGCCTGCTTGCTGTTCCCAGAAGAGCAGCTGGCGCTGCAAATTATACCACTAAATCTATAACAAAATGCAGATATACACAGCAACAGATGCATCAAGGGAGGCTCTCGCTCGTTTGCAGTCGAAGAGCGCGGGCGCTCAGGAAATTACTTATTCATGACAAAAGTCACATGTCTGGATCTACGTAAGAAAAAGAGGAAGGAAGTAGGAGGGGGAGGGAATGATGGAAGGAAGCAAGCCCAGGACTCCGGGCGGAGAGACGCCACCAGAGATCCCTCGCCAGCCTCTCGGCCACCCACCTGTATGAGTGCGCTTGTGGATCTTGAGGTTCTCGGAGCGGGCGAAGACTTTGCCGCATCCCGGGAAGGGGCAAGGGAAAGGCTTCTCGCCCGTGTGCACGCGGATGTGGTTGATGAGTTTGTACTTGGCCTTGAAGGGCTTCCCTTGGCGGGGACACTCCTCCCAGAAGCACACGTGGCTGCTTTGCTCGGGACCCCCGACGTGCTCCACCGTGACGTGGTTGACCAGTTCGTGCATCGTGCTGTAGGTCTTGGAGCAGGGCGGCGCGCCGCCGGGCGCCTCGGCCTCGATCCACTTGCAGATCAGCTCCTGCTTGATGGGCTGCCGCATATATCGCAGGAAGGCGGCGGCGGCGGCCCCCGCGTTGTGGTGGTGGTGGTGGTGATGCGAGGCGTGGTGCGCATGTGCGGGCGGGTGCGAGTGCTGCTGCTGCTGTTGCTGCTGCTGCTGTAGAGCGGCTGCCGCCGCCGCCGCCGCGGCCAAGTTGACAGGGTAGCCGTGCGGCGCTGGACCGTAGGACGCTTCGGCGGCGGCGGCGGCGGCGGGAGGTCGGAAGGGCTCGACGCGGCCGTAGAACTCGGCGGCGGCGGCGGCGGCGGCGGCCACGGCCAGCCCCAGGCGCATTTGCCCGTTCAGCGGATGGTGGCCCCCGGCGGGGCCCGTCGCGTGCTCGTGCAGCCCCGGAAAGACGGCGGCGTGAGGGTCTCCCCCGGCGCCGTAGGTGCCTGCGGAGGAGATGAACATGGGCGAACTGGCGGCCGCCGGATGCTGCCCGCCCCGCGCCCCGTGTTCTCGCCTCAGCACCAGCTCCCTCCCGGCCGCCGCCGCCGCCGCGTAAGGGTTGCTGGCCGAGGCGGGCGCTGCGCCGTTGGCGCCCACTCCGACGCCCGCCGCCTGCGAGGAGGACGAGGAGGCGAAAGTGGCCTCGGGGCCGGCCGGGCTGAGTTTGAGCGCCCCGGCGGCCGCCGCCACGTGCTCGGGCCCGAAGGGGGCAGCCGCCGCCGCCGCGTCCGAGGCGCTCAAGTCCCCCGGATGCAAGGGGTGGAAGCCGCCGCCGGTGGAGGCGCTGCTGCAGCCCCCGCCGCCGCCGCCGCCGCCGCCAACGTGCAAGGCGGCCAGGTCGGCCAAGCGCAGGCTCGGGCTCCGCTTGCAACTCAGCGCAGGCTCCATGGCGCCGGAGCCCAGTCGCCCATCCAGACGCGCGGGGGTAGCCCGGGCCTGGATCAGCCCCGCGGGGGCCGCGGCCTTCCTCCCCCTGCCCGCCGCCGCTGTTGCCGCCGCCGCCGCCGCCGTCACCAACACCGCCGCCTTGCCAAACATGGAGCGATTAAGCGGCTCTTTAACTTCTTTTGTCTACTCCGCTTCCCAACTCGGCTGCTCATTCCATCCTCTCCCCGCTCTGGCCTCCAGCGATTGGCAGAGCGCTCGGCACATTTGAGCGGCGCAGTTGGGAACCAGAGTTTGGAAATGTGCGCGGGTGGGATTGGAGGGAGACCGATGATTGGCAGAGGCCAGGGCAGCGCGATTGGCTCCCATTCAGGCCGGGCGCCCAGCGGGGAACCGCCCTCGCGCTCGGGCTTGCTTCGGCTCCCCCCGTCCCCTCCCCCCCTTCTTTTTCTCACTCTCTCGCGCCCTCCTGGTCCCTCCCCCGCTTTTTTTAAAAAAAGTTGCACTTAGAGGGAGGAAGAGAAAGAAAGAGGGGGAAAAACTTCGCGCCCAGCTGCCGAGGGAGTGCCAAGCGAGCGGCGTGCCAGGGGAAAACACGGCGGCACGCTTGTGTGGCGAGGAATGCAACTCCACTCTCGCGCGCAGTTACGCGATGAGGAACTGGGGGCTTCCTACCCATCTGTAGGGAGGAGATAATTTACAGTCGTACCCCTCCTCCTAGGCAGCACCAAACGATGCTGCATCCTCTGTTTACTTTTAAGCTCCGAGTCGGCTGCCGTACTTTCGCTCCCATGTCCAAGATCCTTGTTTTTGGAACTCACGTGAACAACTAAGGTTTCAGTCATCCACTGTTCGTTAATAATCGCAGCATTTACAACTCTGAAAAACCTCCTTTCTTAGAAAAATAGAGTCACGGACTTAAGAGGAGCTTTTCTGCGGCTTCATAAGTATGTCCAGGATTATAGCCTAGGGCTGCGACAGTGCACATCAGCTTCATTAAATTCCGTTAATATAGGGCTGGGATTGGGTTGTCAGGCGAATACAGTAAATGCACACAAGGGGGGCAATCCTAAACACGTTGCGTGGAATTAACGCCCATAGAAAGGCAATCGGAGTACACAAAGTTCAGGACGGGAAGTAATCTATCAACCCTATTCCTTAGAAGGCCCCTTGGACTTGCGTAAATTTACTTCCACACTCTGGCACTGAGGTCTGAAGTGTTGACGGGAAGGCAAAGCGGTGGAAGGAGGCATTTTGGTGCAACACATGTCCTGTTACTGCTGCTGGCTGCAGAATAGAGATTGGCTTAGCTTTAATGACTGAGATTGGGCTTCGGTCTCCAAAGATGCAACAGCTGCTCACTGGCAGCTGTGCGGGACTATACCTATCCCCTCTCCAAGATAACGGAATAAACTAACTGCTGCTGAAGGTGGAGTGGAAATAATTCGTTCCGAGGTTTTTCGTCTCTCATGACGGGAGTCTCGCAGGAAACGTCAGATCCGCCTCTTCGGTTCTTCCCAATCTTAGTGAAACTAATAATAGATTAGTCAATCCGTGCTTCTTTTGCGGAGAAACGTAGTTAACGGCATGAATCCTTCGGGTATTTAAATCATCATTTGTAGGAGTGTCGCTGCCTCCTCCCTTTCACCTCTGTTCCTGAACTTTCGATCTTGTTTATACAGGGTGCTCTTTTATCCTTGAGCAAAGCCGTCTCCGCCACCGGCGCTCTGCGCTAGCTAAAGTTTGCCAGCGCCTTTGAAGGGAAGTCGTTGGGTGTTCTAACATGTTTGAGGAGCAGGTGGATCTATAGCGCTGGAAGGAGACAACAGAGGCTTCCCTTAAGATGCTTCTCTGCTCTTTAGTATGCAGAGAATACTATGGCTGCTTTCTCATCGAACCAAAAGAAGGCGAGCGAGTGGCACCATGACCCGAACGCCCCCCCCCACTTTAACTTGGATGTAAATCCATTAATTTGAATAAATTAATACGTAACATTGAAATTAACGGGACTTATTGCCGAGTAAGTGAATTTAGGGGCGAAGCGGAAAATGTCTGTACCATTTTGTTAAACAGAATTAAATGTCCCTGGGGAAAAAACGATCTTCCAGCTCTGAAAATGAGGAGGAGGGAGGGAGGGAGGGAGGTCGCTTTCCGTTCGTTTCCCTTCCAAACAGCGTGCAGATCAGTGCTTAGTCGCCGCAGCGGGAGCAAGTCCTGGAGCAGAAACTGGCAGTAGCATTTCCATAATGCAAAGTAGTGGTACCTTAAATAGCACCGAAAGGCTCGTGAGGCGGCGCTCACACGCGGTTCCACACGCCGCACTAAATGGTAAAGGCTGACTTTTTGGCAAAGTGTCCCTCCAGTAGTTCTGCGCCTAATTTGAAACAGACGGAGACGATGCGGAAAGACTCCCAAGCCAATTTCAGCTCCGGGTAACATACATGCAGCAAGACAGTTCCTTACTTTTCACCTAGACAAGGAGCATGAACGCAGGGAGGAAGCGGGGGGAGGAAAGAGACTGTTCTGCGAAGAACTGCCCGCAAACCAGGTCCACCATCTACTAGTCCTTTGGTGATGCGGGACCCAATCGGCTAATCTGTCCCGCTTTGGGCTGAACAGAATGCTGAAATAATTGCTTTCCACCTAATATGATACCTGCTGAAAGTCTTACGGGGGAATTCCATTCAGGCTTACTCCGAAGTGGGACCCTGCCGTGGTCAATAGGTTTGATACAGGCTTAGTAGAAATCAAAGGGACTTCAGATAAGTCATGCCTAACGTTGGGAACGAGTCTACCTACACTAAACATAACCATCCAGCGATGTAACCTGGTCCGTTGTGAAGATGTGCTGTAGCGGGGTGGCCTCACCTTCAGACATAACATACTTCTGTGTAGTGCATGTAAATTCTGTTGTGTTTAAAAAGCCGAACCAAGCCCCTTAAGCACGACATGGAGGTCTTCTTAAATTCCCCTCAGTTTAAGGAGAAAAAGTTAGGAAGATATTTTTAATGACTTGTAATTTTCTTGTGAAACGCAACTTGTTAATTTCTATACAGAACTGTAGAAAGAAAGAAAGAAAGAAAGAAAGAAAGAAAGAAAGAAAGAAAGAAAGAAAGAAAGAAAGAAAGAAAGAAAGAAAGAAAGAAAGAAAGAAAGAAAGAAAGAAAGAAAGAAATATTAAGTTTTAATTGAATTGCCGAAATACAGCGGCTCATCCAGGCTGCTACCGTATTGTGCTGCCCACGCGGTACAACTATTGTTAAACGAAGCATGATATGAATCTGTCATCAATATAGCACGTCTTAATTCAAATATATATCCCTGATCAATTTCCTTCCTTATGGAAACCGGAATTAGTAGAGAGGGGGACAGATTGATGTCCAAAAGTAAGAAATGTGTTTTTCTTTTAATAGCAATATATGTAAACTATTCACCAATAACAGTAAATACTGCGTTATGGACAGAGCATAGATTGCGTGGTTGGGTTGTATTTCCGGCCTGTTGAATTTAAATCAATAACCATCCTCCGCTGTCAATGATGGAACATTAAGGCTACTTGGGGGAAAAGTAGGGCTGTTTACATGAAAATTTACATGTACCCTCAACCTCATAATTACTATAGGCATGTTGCAAATGTAGGGCAAGATCCAGCAAATCTTAAACTGCACCCTATCCTCGGACACCTGGCAGTATGGCCCATTGAGCTCAATAGGACTTTGATGGAAAGACATAACATTGCTGAAATCAATGCAATTTACGATTATTTCGCACTGGCGGAGTCCTGCCCTACAAATGGTGGACAGAAAGCGAAGGATCTCTCGGACGTTTGTGGGCCATTCTGGCTTCTGAATTTTGAGGGTTGGTAATCGGCGATTCCCTTCACCCTCAGGTGGAGTCTGACTCACACTTCCGAAATACCTTTTTCCCCCAAAGAAGTGCATAAATAATAGGTCGAACAAATCAAGCTCTAAAATCTGGGATCTCCTTGCTCTCTCCCGCCACCCTTTCTTGTGTCCCTCCCCTTTTTCCTTATTTTCTTTCTTTTTATTTAATTTCAGTTCACGGCGGGTTTAGAAAATCAGCTCTCCAGAGTTCGTGTTTTTGTTTGCTTGCGGCTTAAGGCATTTGTTTGACGGCGCTATTATGCAAATATATGCTAATGATCACGAAGCCTATTTGCAAGTAGTTGTCTTTAGTGCACACATGTTATTGATATTTAGGGGGAGGGGACGATATTCTAGAAGAGGGGAAATGCCTTCTGGGGAACAATTAAAACGAGAGAGCAATTAACAGCTTTTCTCAAGAAGATCTTTTCAAAAAAGGAAGAAAGCGGCGAGGGGAGCCCCGCAAGGGGAGCTGCCATGAGACTGTTCTATCAGACACATAAAAACAAACACATTCAAACAGATTTCCTGAAAAGGCTCTGTGCTGGCTTACTTGAAGGTAAAGTCCCATTGTTAAACGTAACTTTGGCATAAGCCAACTTGGCGAAACTGCGATTCTTGGAAAGTAGGAATTGCATAGGATTCCATTGAACAAGTGTGTTAAGTCATTCTCCACGGCATGTACTTGGAATTGTCACAGAAAGCTTGCTCACTTTTCTCCAGATAAACGTGTTTAGGAGAAACAAATCACCTAATAGGGAGATTTGATTTCTAATAGGGAGAAATCAAATTACACTTGCTTTCTAGGGCTCCCGGTCAAATGAAGAAAGTGCCGGAGCTGATTCACAGGCTCTCCATGGTTTATCGAGCAGCGTTGGGTACCCGGCTCTTGCCTGAATGCAGGCTGGTTTTTGCAAACTGAAATTACTTACTCCATGCGGTGCGAGGGGCAGACCTCAGGCTGGCGGGCGGCGGCGGGCCCAGGTTCTTGCGAAACAGCGACGAAGGGGGACGCGGGGAGAGGAAAGGGTTAAAAGTGTGCGGAGCCTTTGTAACACGGCAAGTAGTGGGTTAAAGACGTGACTGTACGGTTTTGGCCCTTCTTCACATTTAAGCGGGACCGAGTTGGGGTGTCCAGGTTACAGCATCGGTGACATGGGAAGACTGAAATAAAGCAGTTATGGGTCAGAATAACTGCTGCGTAAAACTGACCGGTAATTAGCAGGGCAAACGAATGTGCTTTTCAGATAAAAATTAAGTGGCATGGGAAACCAATCTGCCCTACCCCGATGCCTTACCCCAATCCGAACTCAGTTAAAGTACCTTCGTAAAGAAATGCATTTTAAAGCCTACATTTACTGCGCATAAGAATGACCAAAACAAGATTTCAATGACCTCATCTCGCTCGCTCGCTCTTTTTCTCCACCGCACCACTGGGGGTGTCACAGACGCGCACACGTATGCTGCGGCCTTCCTTTTTCTTAAATCTCTGCCTTGCCAGGCATCAGCTAGTTGGTGCCGTGGTTCTAAAGGTGCCGGAGGCTTTCCTTTGCTGCAGACAGCCAACCCAAATAAAGTGCTCCTTACATCGCTGTCCAATGCATATCATCTCAGAAGGAATCCCACTGGGCGTTTTCCCAGGTTAACATGTAAAGGAGTGTAAGCAAAAGTCTTAGTCTTTCGTTCGACTGACTTACATCTCCAAGTTTGGAAATTAAAGAGGTTTCAGGTTTACACATGCTTTTTTAATCTCTGGGACGATGTTTAAAGCCTAGGGAACTTCCTTCTGAATAAAACTGTGTTGCATATACACTTTTTTTCTTTATATACTTTGGTACAGCTACCACCCACAAAAGGAAATATAACCTGTATCTCTCATCCTTTAGATTTTTTTTCCTTTTATAGATGTTAAGGGCATACATTTCTGAGAGGTGGTTTGAACTTAATTGAATTGCTTCCTCTGTTTTGTTGTTGTTGTTTTGTTTTTGTTTCAACAACTTTTCTCAAAATGCCAGTCAGAAATCTTGGCTCTGTGAGTCTTTTCTGGAGCATAAAAATTTAACAGAAAGTAGAAATCATAAGGTAGCAACCCAGGTAGGCCACAAAAACATGAATATTTTTATATTTCTGTATAACTGTTTTAAAAAAAGAAAACACACACGTTAGCCTTGTTTTCTACGGTAACTCTGCAGTTGCAATGCCATGAAAATGTACCTCAAAATAAATCCTGGTTAAATTAACAGGGATTATGTTTGAGTAAACTTGAGTGGGATTAGAATTTGAAGAATAGTTTTAAAACCTGAAACAATTGTAAGATGCCCGTGTGCAGCACAATCCTGTACAGTACATTTCTTCCCAGACCTTAGCCCAAGTGACTTCACTGGAACTTGTTCCCAGGTAACTATGTATAAGGCTGCCGCCTAAATGCTACGGGATTTACAGAGCATCTTGTAAGATGATCAGGCAAACAGTAAAGCAAATTATTATAGTAATTCAGTTGGCAACCACCACAACTACCTAACATTAATCATATTTTAAACACTAAAAATAGGGACTGTCCAAATGATGCCATCTCTGGGCAATAGTTTCTGGTTCCTCTGCATGTTTATTCAGAAAGGCATTCATTCTACACTGTCCAAAAGGTCTTACTCACAGAGAAAGGGAATCCATAGGATTATAGCTTTCAACAACTGAAACAAAGCTGTCACAGTCCATTGGGAGGCAGGAAGGCCTCCGATGAGTGAGCATTGTTATTTCTAATAGCTACCTCTGTATTCTGCAAACTCTCGGTTCCAGATATTTGCCCCAGCCTTACCCCTTGCTCTAATTATTTTAGCATGTTTACTTGTTCTTTCAGGAAAAATAATACTGAAAAAATTTCACCCTGTTTGTGTGTGCGTGCAGGCATTTCTATATTTTATAGACGTGTACACATGTATGATACATTGATATTACACATGCACGCATGTTTCTGTGTCCATGGCTCGCATCCCTCCCTTTTCCCTCTATCTTCCAAAGTCTGGAAGAAGCTGTTCCGATATAAATCACAGGGTGACACTTTGACGGCTTGCCTTGTATAAGCAATATGGTTCCCATATGGTCCCGTTATTTATGAATGACAGCAGAAAGTGTATCGCATAGCTGAGTTTATCGCAAGGAGAAAAGCGCTTTGCTGAAGCGCCAGGTGATTCTCCTTTCTCTAACCTAGGACCGCCGTCCCTAAAGTCCGCAAAGGAACTAGCAAGAAGATCTGGGAGGGCTTTAAACTGAGGGTGCTGATGAAAAAAGAAATAACCACACAGCGGACCATCCATCTTTTTTGCTGCCTCCAGAGGCAACGTTAAGCACTGGTTGCTCTCATTCTCCTTGAAATCAATGGTGAATCTTGCAAGGATCTTGTCCTCCGCCTTACAGTTGTTTTGTTTATGATATCCACAAGTGTATAAAATACATATATACTGTACTCACATATTTACAGACCACGCGCTCGCACATACACACACGCGCGCACCCCCACCCCCACCGACACTGGTGCGGCTTGCCTCATGGGTTATGCTTAACCAAGCCAGCTCATTGATAGGGTCCTCATTCCTCCTCAAACCCACTGTACTCCATAAACGTGCTGCCGCTGTCCCACCTACAGAAGGATGGATTTTAATAGTCGGGGGAAGGGAAGACGGAGGGTATTTCTCTGGGGACACCGCAGGCTTTGCAGGGAGGCTGTTGTTGTTTTTAAAACAGGCATTTAAAAGTTACAGCTTTGGCTGACACTTTCATGACTTCCCCCTTCGCTTGTATATTTGGCTTCTGCAGACTAAACTCTGACCAAATGGGGGTGGGTGGGGGAATTTTTTAGGGGGGGAGGAATGGGTATTCGGAAACGTATCTCACTGAAGGAGGCTGCCCCCTCCGAGCTGCTCATGTGGTCTTCAAAAGGTCAGAGGTCGAACGGCCTAGAAGTGGCTGAGTTCAAGGTATCAAAGGTGACCTGTAACTTAATATCCCATTGATGAGCCTGTTGAATTTACGAGTGTCTGTGATAGAGACAACAATCGTGGGCAAGACGAGGCTGTGGAAAAAAAAGAGCTGGTCGGAGTCTACCCCACGACCCTTTCGGGTTAAACGGCCCCCTCTGCTTCCACGTGCCAAACCTCCTCGCCACCTTGAGAATAACAGGATGGAAATAGGTCACTTTGTCCCTACTGCTACCCTCTTCCTTTCCATGTTGTCTAATCGCACAACTATACACTAAACAAGACAAAGCCCTCTGCCATGTTTATTTAGAAACAAGTTTGATTGATTTCAGATAAAACCCAATGTAGCACTTGCTTCTTAGCCTTACAGTCCGATTCGTCATATACTGAACTACTGTATCTTGATAAAGCCAAAGCAAAGTGCCTTTAACTAAACACAACTTATAATGTGTGTGCGTGCGGGGGGGGGGGGAGCGTGATCCAAAGCATACTAGTGTGTGTGTGTGTGGGCAAGTATTTAATACTCCGGTCGTCTAAACCATTCCAAGTCTCATTGGGTTATATCTCCGAGTATATATAGAATCGCGCGGATGAATTACTTGTAAATCCCCCCCGCACCATTGAGTGTACCTAGGAAATCAGTTTTAGAGCACTTTGAAATGGTTTTGTTTCTAACAAATCTGGATCCCGTTAAGTTAATTAGAACATATTTCCATTATAGCCTGCAATCTTATGTACACCTATCAACTGGTACATTAAATGGTCTCCCAAGGAGGTTCTCCCAAACTGATCTGTATAGGATCGAGCTACAGGGAAACGCTGCGGTCCAAGACGTCTTCTTGGGAAACTTAAATCAACAGACTTGAGTCAAAATAACAAGTTGCATGACGATTTAGGTTCGCAAATACACTCTCTACAGTGGCCTCTAGAAAGACAATCGCCCTAATGTCAAAGGAGATATATTATCTCTGCACCGTATATTCAGCACTCACCCCTCCCGCTTCCTTCGCTTAACCAAGGATCCAGCCAGCAAAAAATACAACCCTGGACCGGGCGAACGGATCTCCTGGGATCTCCCTCCTCATTCCCTCCAGTGGCATTTGGACGGGGACGGTGGCCCAGAAGCGGCAGGTCATAGTACAGCACGCAAACCATAAAAATTAATGGAGTTACCCTTCTTCCTTTCGTGACCTCGAAGGGGGGAAAAAGGAGAAGCGTGAAAAGAATTAAACTTACAAAGCAGGGCGAGCAAGACCGGCTGCTGGCGCTGCTGCCGACGGTCAAGAGGATCAGGCAAGATGCCCGCTCCAGAGCCTTGGGGGAGGTGGATGGAGGAGGAACCCGGTTCCTTATTCCCTCTTGGACCTCCCAGACCAGTTTTCGAAGGGATTTTGACTGCTGGTCGCTTTCTTTCCTGGCAAAGAATGAGCTTTAAGGGCTGAGCTTTAAAGACTCCACTCCGGCCAATGGCCCATGAAAGAGACTGCAGGTTTCTTTCTTGGCTCTTTCTCTCCGGCCCCCCTCCCCGCACGCCACCCTTTCCTTTCCCTTTCCTTCTCACCTCCGTGACATGGGGTGGGGGGGGGAGAAAGAGAGGGTTTTTCGGTTTGGAAAGAAATAAAGCATTGTAGTGTGGGGGGGGGGGGGGAGAAGGCCGGCGATCTAGCTTTGAACTTGGATCAGCCCCTCCGTTTCCTGCAGGGAAAGGAAGAAACTGGAAGTTTTTAAAGAAAAGCAAAGAGACCAGCCTGCGGGGTATCTAGCCGGAATGAACGGTTTTACCCCGCAAAAAGTATCCCGGACAAGCCGCGGAGACCGTGAGGCAGCGGGAGAGGGATTTAGAAAGAAAGAAAGAAAGAAAGAAAGAAAGAAAGAAAGAAAGAAAGAAAGAAAGAAAGAAAGAAAGAAAGAAAGAAAGAAAGAAAGAAAGAAAGAAAGAAAGAAAGAAAGAAAGAAAAGGGAGGGCGGTTCAATGAGTGCTTTAAACTTGTGACTGCTTTCAAAACTGGTTTACCCACGTTATGTCTATGAGAGAGAAATCACCTCCCTCCATTTTTGCTTAAAAACAAAACCAATAGGACCAAAGATTCTCGTCACAATTTCGTGGAAATGTCTCACTCAAGCCTGTAATTAGAATATTTCCGGAGCAGATATGACTAAAACCTCCGTGGAGTTTTAAAATACCCCGTGCCTGCTTGTGTTGTCTTCTAGATCGCAGAGCGCCGGCGAATGCGGATGAAGCCGCGGAAAGGGGACTCCGGCTGCCACGGCCGCCTCCAGCTTTGCTCCTGCGGGCCTCGCTCGAGCCCACAGGAGCGAAGGCGAACTGGGGCGAAAGCCAGGCCCAAAGAAACCGCCCTTTGCCTCTGCGATGCAGGCTGGCCGGGTCAACAGGAGGGCAGGGGGGTGGGCGGGAGCTGACCCTGTCGGATTTTGCAAAGTGCAAAGGGAAGTGGTGGCTGCTGGCAAAGCAGGCACTGGGAAAAGACAGGGCATGTGGTCGAGGAAAGAAGACTCAAAGCGAGGGAGCTGTTGAGCGGCACCTTTCCCTATGAAAATCTCTGGTCCTCGCTCGTCTGGTTTTGGGCGAGAAACTGCCCTGTTATATCTCTCTGTCCATATTTATCTCTCACACACATCTGCCAGAGAGACAGATAAAACCCGTTGCGTTTCAGCACAAAAATTTCCTCTGTGTTACAATACATCTTGATGACAGAATGAACACCTAATTCTACCAGGGCATAGTGTTGGTAACTATCTTCCTACTTCATTAATTCCGTGTCTGTCTGTGAGACATCTGATGAGTTTGTATGTTTACCTATATACCCACCTAACATAATTTTCCTTCATGGGGCGAATTTGATTTTGAAATAGGCCTATGCGGGAGGGCGAGAATGCAATAACAGGACAGACGTCTAAGCAAAGGTTCTGATTTTCTGAGGCAGGTTAGTTGGAAAGAAAGAAAACAAAAACCCAAATTAATAGCATCCCCATCTCCAAAGCTGCTTTCTTGGATCCCTTTCTTAGATGAACCAAAGGATTATTCGTATTCCTAAAAGGAAGAAAGAAAGGGCACCATTCCTATTATTACCACCACTGTGAGCAGAACCACTACTCCTTGTATCCACTTCTCTTCCTCCCCATATTGAAATTCCTCGCTGGTATTCTCCAGAAAATTCGCATAGAATTGCAGTTTGGGGGGGGGATTATCTTTATCCACTTGAAAACAAACTCATCCAGGAACCAGATCTTTATTGACAGGAGTGTGTGGTAGGCATTCTTAAATCAGTCGTAATCTTAGAATCTGCGACATGCGACGTGATCCACCCGTGGGCTCACAAATACATCAGTAAAAGGTTACTGTGGCTGGTTGTTTTAAAATACGCCCCCCCCCCAGGCTCTGCAGCCGGGTCTGTGCCCGCTCTTGACAGCCACTCATGATTAACCCACTCTTTTCTTTTTTTTCTAGCCGGGGACATCTCTATTTACACTCATGTCAGCAATCTCTCCGTGCATCTGTATCTCATTGGTTTCAAAGCGGGAAAGGGGAGAACATGTTGATTTTAGGATATCTAGATCGTACCTTGGAATCTCTCCCTCCCCCAACTCCACACACGTCCAGACCAACAGCTATTAATTTGGTCTGATTTCAGATTGATCGCCATCGATACCCTCCCACTTAAGCAACCGCTTCTTTCCTCGTTTTAAAGAAGCCTGCTTCAGAGGGCCTGCTTTGCGCTTCCTTTCTTCCCTTTCCTTTCAATCCAAAGATACTGATTAGAACCTTCCTGCCTTGTTTTTCTTTCTCTGCTTCCCCGACTGGAGAAGGGATCGGAAAGAGACGCCAGGGCTTGCCGTGAGCTGAACCCCTAGCCTCGGTTGCTTTTCTCTGCCCTGTGCTCCACAGGCTGACCCTTTCTCGCCTTGGCCAAGAGGACGGTGTCCAGGGGCCCTCCGGGACTGGGGAGCTGGCGCTGCGGCCGCCTGGGGTGGAAGGGGAGGGCTAGGCGGGGAGGACCAGGGTAACGCGCGAGTGGCTATTAGCCCGGCGGAGGGGAGGGAGGGAGGCTTGGATTGATGGGGCCAAGCCGACCAATGAGACGGCGCCTGGAGAAAGGCGCCTGGAGAAACCGCTGTTAAAGGGGGCGGTGGGAGAGAAGCTGCCAGTCCAGCCTAGGAGCTAGTAGCGAGAGAGGCTGGGAGGAGAAGGGGTGGGGAGGGGGGGATAAAAGGCAGCCACAGCAGCGGCGCCCACCGCAACAAGCAGACGAGGTGGAGAGGCGAGGCGAGGCGAACAGAGGAGGGAGATTCAGCCAGCCCGGGGGAGGACTACGCTTTCCCTCTCCCCCCCCCCCCCGCCGTCGCCATCGTCGCCAAAAAGAAGAAGGAGGAGGAGGAAGGACCCCATCGCTGCGCTCTCCCTCACGGCTGGAGCATCTTTATGGCGGGCGCGGGCCGTGCCTGAGTGGGACCCGCGCCGGACTGAGGGACGGGCATTGAGAAGAGCTCCCCCCCGCCTGTGTTATTGTTCTGAGCTGTGGGCTGCCTGTGTTTTTTTTTTAAATCCGCAACCTTCCTCCCTTCCCTCCCTTCCTCGCCTCCCCCTCGCCTCCCCACCTCCTCCCCAACTTAGAGTGTGTGTGTGTGTGTGTGTGTGTGAGGGAGATTTTTAGCGAGAAAGAGGCGCCGGATTCTGTGAGGAAACGGCGGCTGCAAGTTTGGAGTCTGTGAGGCGAAACCGAATGGCGGGGAGAGGAGGCGGTGGAAGAGGAGCAGGAGGAGGAGGAGGAGGAGGAGGACGAAGAAGAGGCGGCGGCAGCAGCAGCGAAGGACAGGAACGGGCGTTATAAGACTGAGGAGCCTGAGGGGCGGGCGGCGGGGGCGGCGCTGGGGGAGCGAGGGGTGAGGGGCGAGGCGGAGGAGCCGTGGGGTGGGGTGGGGAGGTGCGGTGCAGCAGAGCGTGGCGTGTTTGTTTTCTGAGGGCGTGTGTAGTGCGAGAAAGAACCGGCTACTACTCTGTGCGTGTGTGTGTGTGTTTGTATGTGGTGTGTGTGTATGTGTGTGTGTGCAGCGCGCGCGCGCCTATATATCTCTCCTTGCCTGTTGGCGAGGGAGAGGCTGTTGGTGTGGCTGCGCCGCTGACATCTCTTCGCCAGGAGCTTGTGTGGGTGCGCGCGCCTTTCTGTTTTTGTTTTTTTGTTTTTTTCAGGGAAAGGCAAGGCGAGTCCGCGCCATCTCTCTCCCTCTCTCTCCCTCTCCCTCTCTTCCCCCTTCGCCGCCTCCCCACCCACCGCCCGTCTCTTGTTTCTTTCCCTTCTGCGTTCCCCTCTGCTCTTCCCCACCCCACCCTACCCCCCTCCCCACCCTCTCCACTGCCTTCGTCGTCGTCGCCTTCTTTTTCTCCTTCTTCGGCGCTGCCCTTCCCGCTCGCTCGCCCGCCTCAGCCTCAGCCTCAGCTGCTTTAATAGCCTTCGGGTCACCTCCTGCGCCTGGACTCTCGTCCTCGGCGCGGCTCGTCCCTTCGCCTCGGCCGCCGCCGCTGCCGCCGCCCAGCGCCCCGGGCCTTGGAGGGGGCTTGGGCCGGCATGCTGCTGGATGCGGGGCCGCAGTTCCCGGCGCTGGGAGTGGGCACCTTCGCCCGGCACCCGCCCCCCTCGGCGGCGGAGATGCAGGAGCGCGAGCTGAGCCTGCAGAACAGCTTCGTGGACTCGGCGGCGGCGGCGGCGGCCGCTCACCTGGGCGCCTTCAAGCTCAACGCCGCGGCGGCCCATGAGCTCTCGCCCGGGCAAGGCTCGGCCTTCAGCTCGCAGGCGCCGGCTTACCCGCACGCCGCCCATGTGGGCTCGTACTCCGGGCCGCCGTTCAACTCCCCGCGGGACTTCTTGTTTCGGAGCCGAGGCTTCGGGGAAGCGGCGGCGGCGGCGGCCGGCGGAGGACAGCACGGGCTCTTCGGAGCAGCAGCGGCGGCGGCGGCCACCGGCAGCCTCCACCACCCGCATGCGGAGGCGCAGAGCCACCTGCTCTTCCCGGGCATTGGGGACCAGCATGGCGCGCCCGGATCGCCCAACGTGCTCAACGGGCAGATGCGTTTGGGCTTGCCCGGGGAAGTCTTCGGCCGGTCGGATCAGTACCGCCAGGTGTCCAGCCCCAGGACTGACCCTTACTCCGCGGCCCAGCTGCACGGCCAGTACGGCCCGATGAACATGAACATGGGCATGAACATGGCGGCGCACCATGCCCACCACCCACACGCCCACCCCCATGCCCATCACCACCACCACCACCACCATCACCCCGGGGCCTTCTTCCGCTATATGCGCCAGCAATGCATCAAGCAGGAGCTCATCTGCAAGTGGATCGATCCCGAGCAGCTCAGCAGCCCCAAAAAGAGTTGCAATAAAACTTTCAGCACCATGCATGAGTTGGTCACCCATGTCTCCGTTGAGCACGTCGGGGGACCCGAGCAGAGCAACCACATCTGCTTCTGGGAGGAGTGTCCTCGCGAAGGGAAGCCCTTCAAGGCCAAATACAAACTGGTCAACCACATCCGCGTGCACACGGGCGAGAAGCCTTTCCCTTGCCCCTTCCCGGGATGCGGCAAAGTCTTCGCCCGCTCCGAGAACCTCAAGATTCACAAAAGGACGCACACAGGTCAGTTCAGGGCGGAAGATTCTTGCTCGGGTGTAAAAGGGCTGTGGGAGGCCCCTACCACAGGCAGACGTATTTATCAAAGGGGTGGGAAAAATCAAAACAAAAAACTACCGCTTTTTCCCCCCCAAGCTTCAAACAATGCAGAAAGATCCTGCCTCCTCTTTTACCCAGCCATGCTGGTGAACTCGAACATTTACCTAAATGACGCTTAGTTTTGTTCCATTGCTGTCTTTTCAACAACAACAGTTTTCCAATGTACGTCCTTTAAAATTTTGCTGAACCAGACTTCTAAGCAGGTTTACAGGGAAGTAAGACACTGAAATCAACGAGAGTTGCGATTTAGGAAGGGGTTACCTTCTTTGAAAGGAGAAAAAAGATGCAAAATAACAAACAGCTGCAGGGCGAAGGCAGATTTAGAATGAACTTCCCAGGCAAACTTGAAATCCTTTCGTGATTTTTAAAAAATGGTCCCGTTAATTTCAGAGAGGTCTGCTTCCAAACAAAAATAGGATTTCCGATATGCTGATTTGAAAGTCTCTTCCCTCCAAGCAAATTTGTTCATATCTGAGGTGTTAGTGAAGTAAACGCATTGACTGCCTTTCTAGAAAACAAATAAATAAATGGACAGTCAAACAAGGCAGGGTGGTATCAGCTGAGAAACGGGCAGGGAAATTTCAGGTAGGATTGCCTTTTCGACTGCGTGTTTCAAAATATCTCTGTCTTCTGTCTTCTAGCTAGCGTTTAGAGCTGTTCAGAGCTGTTCCTCCTCACCCTTCCCTCCGCTCCGCTCCCTGGTCCCTCGCCCTGCTTTCCGGCGGCTGCTTTCTATTAGATTTAAATGGGGTGAGGCAGAGCCATAAAATTTTCTCATTTCCAAAAGTGTTTTGGAAGTCTCACCTGGGGCGGCCGAAGGTGGTTTTGCTTGAGTTTATTAAAATTATATAATAAGCTGCAGAAGGTTTTAAGGTTGACAAACCTCCAGGCGTAGGATCCTCCTACTCCCCTCCCCAGAAGGACGAATGGGCGCGAAAGGAACCGGAGCTTGCTTCCTAGGGCTAAACCGGCTTGAGTGTGGGGCAGAAAAAGAATCTAGCAAGCCTCTTCCACCCGGTCCCTTAAAAAGACAAGTAAATGCTTGAGCGATTTCCGGACATCAATATTGACTAGGAAAAAAAGGAAGTAAAGCTAGGAGGCCCTTTCTGGTTGTGTGTTGTCGAAGTGTTTTGAACAGACTTGGGTGTGAGACGGGCTTTAACAAGGTTTAACAAACCCGAGACGTTGATTTGAATGGAGATGCCTGCGATTGGGGCCTGAGCGGATGTCTTTAGGAAACAATTTAAGTGCTAATGGAATTTCACGTGAAATCGCGCCTCTCTCCCGTCTCCGATTTCGAGAGGCGGGAGAGAGGGATCCGAGGGTAATGATGTTCGAGTTTTCACACCTTTAAATTGCTCAGAAATCTGGCAAAAGGGTGAAAAAGCTCCAAGAAAATTCCAGGAGGATTTTGCATATATATCTCTTCGTTCTCTCCCCCCCCCCCCGCTGGTCTTCAGCAAACATCTGAGGACTGACTTGAGGTGAAAGAAAAATAAATGCGACAGTATTTCAGGCCTTGAATTATTTGTGCCCAGATTTAACTGGTTATGGGTGTTTGGAGGTGGAGACGGCTTTAAATTTAGAACAGATTCTATAATGGGCTATGGGATTATTTGGTTTCTGACACCAAGAACCGGGATTGGGTTGTTTCAGGCTTTTGAAAGGGTGACCATAATTTATCTTTCTCCTCTGTGATCACTTTATGTTGTCTATTATGTATGAGTATCTTAAAAACAAAATCCACAGATACAAGGAATTTATGAAAATTCCTAGTTTCTCTTATATTAACTGGCTTAGTTTTTGCTTCTGGTGAATTGTTACGCTTAGGTTTGCTTAAGTTTTAAGTTAGCTCCAATACAATAACACAGTGTTTCCTTCCTTGGTTATCCTAAATTCCTCTGAAATCCAGGCAGCTTCTGAAATAAACTTCTCTGGATACCGGAGGCCAAGGAAATCACCACAAAATGTGAATAGATTATTTTCCCTCTATTTAACAAACAAACAAATCAGGATGTCCAGTTTTCTCCTGTCATCTCTCAGCCACTTTGTTTATTTTATTTTATTTGGAAAGGCTATATCAGAAAAGCAGTTTAAATTCAAAGTCCGCCGGCTACATGTTTTTTTTTTTTTTAAAAAAAAAACATGTGTTTCTCCCATTCGGGCTGACGTTTCATTCTTTCTTGCAGGCGAGAAGCCCTTCCAGTGTGAATTCGAAGGCTGTGACAGACGCTTCGCCAACAGCAGCGACAGAAAGAAACACATGCACGTCCACACTTCGGACAAGCCCTACTTGTGCAAGATGTGCGACAAATCCTACACGCATCCCAGCTCCCTGCGGAAACACATGAAGGTAATGAAGGGAAAGGGGAGCAGTCTGCCGGGAGATGCGGGGGGGGGACTAGACCCCGAGGGCCTGACCCACAAGGGAGGATGATTTTGGCCCCTCGTATCCACAGGCGATTTATTGGGAAGGAAGTAAATTTGAAATCTGTGCTGCTTATCTTCCGGCAGAGGGGGAATCACGGCTCAAATGGGGCGCCAGTTTGGAGAAAGAGGAGGAAGTCTCTGAGCCGTTGTCACACTACTTCAAGGGGATTTGTGCAACTTTATTTTTCACCGGAATTTCATAATGGGGAAGGGAAAAAACCCACCCCCTTGGTTGCAGTGGAGCTGAGTCTATAATTTTTAAGAAAAAGAACGAGGAGGGAAAAGAATCTGGGAATGAGGTCGAGGTACCGGCTTTGTGGTTTGTTTAGTGGTTTTTTTGTTTTTGTTTTTTTCCTTTTTAAAGGCGATCATTGACATTATTTTGTTTCTTCCGGGCTCTCAGGTTCACGAGTCTTCTCCGCAAGGCTCGGAATCCTCGCCTGCAGCCAGTTCCGGCTACGAGTCCTCCACCCCGCCGGGCTTGGTGTCCCCCACGGCAGAGACCCAAAGCACGGCCGCCACCAACTTGTCTCCGGCGGCAGCGGCAGCAGCAGCAGCAGCAGCAGCTGTGTCTGCGGTGCACCGGAGCAGCAGCGGCAGCGGCGGGTCAGGCAGCGCTGGGAGCTCGGGCGGGAGCAGCGGCGGGGGCAGCGGGGGCGGGGGAGGCAGCGCCACTCACAGCGGCCTCACCTCCAACTTCAACGAGTGGTACGTCTGAGGATGCCCACCGCCCTGGCCGGCCGCCGCTCTGCCCAGCAGATCTTTGGAGGTGAAGCCGCCGAGAGCTCTCTGGCGCCTTCCCCATCTTTTTTCTCTCCCCCCCCCCCTTTTGTTTGGATTGGGACATCGTGATGCAGCGAAAGAGAGAGAGAGAGAGTAAAAATCTTTTTTAAAAAAGAAATGAAAAGGGAGGATTAAAAACAGCAGCCGCAAAAGGCTTTTTCACCCTCCAAGATACATACATCCGCTGCCTCCAAGGCCTTGCAAACATTCAGCCTAGGAGAGCACCCCCTCCTTTGCCTCCGGGGCTTTGGGAACAAAGGATCAGACACACAGAAGAACCAGCTTTCTTCCTGGTCTGCCCCAGCAGCAGCAGCAGCAGCAGCAACAGCAGCAGCATCCCACCGAAATCTGTATGTGTACATAGAGGAAGCTGAAGTGGTAATCAAAGTTTTCATGGTGTATTGAGAGATTGGTCCACTTTGTGAACTTGGAGATTGGATTCTCCTCCCCCCCAACTCCTTCTTTATGAGTTCCTCCTGTCCTAGAACTTATGTGCACCCTCTCTGCAGCCTCTCTTCTCTTGCTCTTTCTCTTCTTTTTTCTATCCTTAATTCACCCATTACAAAAGGGGAGGGGGGGGAAGTAACTGTGGAAGCAAATGGTTTTTTTTTTTTGTAACTGTGGTATTGAATATTGTGTTCCTTTTGAAAAGAGGCAACTTTGATTGTAAACTTCATTCAACTATAGACTGGAAAGATTTTTTTAAAAACGTGCCAAAGTCTTCATGCTGTTCTTTGAAATAACCCAGATCAATTCCTCCTCCTCTTCCTACGCTTGTGAATGTATTTTCTGTTAGCTGGGTTTGACATGTGATGTTTTAGTGCTTTTTGCAAGTTCTATTTGTTAGCTCCCATTTGGAAGTTTGTGGGGAGGGGGAAGGGAAATAAACGTAGTGCCATTAGGGTTTTCCCTCCATAATAACACCCTTCCTTGTGTAAATACTTGTTGCCATATTTATCCATTTGTAATTAAATTATGGTATTCACTTGCTACAGAGGAAACAGTATTTATAAAGAATGTTTCTTAACTATAAATATGTACAATTGTGAGCATAAACTGGTTCAGAATTTTTTTATTTGAAGGTTTATGTGGTTTCATCATTTCTTGTGATATGTTTTTTTTTTGAGAGTAATGCATACAGAAATATAATAAAATGTGTTGAAACTGCAGTTCCGGATATTTCTCCCCTCCTAAGTTTTTATTTTTTGATATTTCAGGTGTTCTTATCTTGGTGAGGATGCGCCTAAAATGGAATAATCAAAGTCTTTCTAAATATATTCTTAAATATATATATACTGAAAATAACCCAAGACTACAGATTATATAAAAACAATGTTTTCTTTGTTTTCTTTAGCTAAACCATTTTAAAACATCTTCATAATTTTGTATTGAAGTATGGGTTTGCAAAGCGCATTTAAAATAAAAAACCAAACTTGTAGCCTGCAGTCCTATGTACACTTGCTTAGCACTCAGTCTTGATCACACTGAGCCGTAACCCTTTTATCTGCACATGTTTATATTGCACAGAACCTCAAGTGGATCTTGTGCCAGATTTTGCAGCAATGAACACTTTAAAGTGTTTCATTTAAACAGTTATGCAGAGGTTTCTCATCCTTCCTGTTGAAAATCAGTTGGAATAGAAATGCATGTTACATTTAATCTATGTATTTTAATTTAAATTATATTTAAGATTCATACCATTCTAGAATATCAATATCTATGCTATCAGTCCTTTGATTTTTAAAAATACCTATCCTAGACTCCCCCAAGAAACCACATTTTTATGCATTGATGTTTGTCTTTTACCTCTTATGTTAAGGTTTGTTCTTCTGCAGAAATTAGCATTCTTTGTTTGTTGGATTATGGTAGTGGTAATATTTTAAATCCAGGGGCAAACCCCTATGTTTCTCACTCAGAGCATAATTTCTGAAGAATATGAAACATATCTTCCTTCATTTGAATTCGAGTCAACCCTGAATCTGCAAAAAATGTAAGAACCAAGAACATGTAAAGTTTGAGAGGATTATATCATTTGCTAGATACGTAAAAAGCTACACTCCCTCCTCCTGAAATTTACCGACAACCTATATACATAGCTGTCTAAATATAAGATTATATTTAACATGGGTGGAAATATTTAGGGTGGGTTTTGTTGTAGTTTTTAAGAACAATGGCCCACATCAAACGCTACTACTTTAAGTTTTCGTAAATGTAAGTAAATTCGCCTTCATCTGCAAGCGTTTTAAAGAGGATGATTTTTAAAGGCAGCTTTCTAGGAATTTGGAGGTGGAACTCTGGGCTGTGTCGACTCAAAACCTTCGAAAGCCTGGCCTGCACCCAAAATCTGGTGCCAGACACCTGGGCACCAAAAAGAGGCACGCATTGCCCCTCCCCTTTCCAAACCTCGCAGAAGTGTGCTTCTGGCATTCCCCGAAAGCTCTGCAGCGCCAGCCAAAACTCTTGCAAAAGACACATTTTCCTCTCCTGCACAGTCGCTTGTTTGCATTGCACTCCATCCAAGCCTCGCACCCCCTTTGGAATTTATATTAGCAGCGCTCTGTCCCTCAATGTCAGGACAGAAAAAAGTATATTGGGTCGCAATCCTAGCCTCAGTGACTAACGTGGGTAGCTATTCCCATGAAGCTTCAGAGTAAGTTAGTGCCCTGGCAATAAAGCCCAGAGTCTGGCTGATGATAAGCTTTTAGCCTGCAGCGGTGTTTCGGCGATCAGATGATATGACGGCGTTTCTGCCTGGAAGAAGTGGCAACGCATACGCACACATTCACGGGAGCCAAATTTTCTCTTTGGCTCTCCAGATTTTAACTCCCTCCTGCGATTCGAGAAAGACCTGGCAAGCTTCGTTCCGTTTGCTCTTTGGAACTCGCCCTGCTTTCATTCATTCATTCACCCTTCCGTCCATTCATTCTTGTCTGCCTAATGCAAAAACCCTGACGCAATCAAATGGCTGTTAAAATCTCATTTCCCTCCCTTAATAATATTAGCCCCCCCCCCCATTTTATTAAAATAATTAGCTTACGCCACTGATTCCCTGAGAGAGATCGTACTGGCGAGGAAATTTCAGCAAGGTCGGTGGGAAGGGTGACACCGTACCCAGGAACCCTCAAAAAGCGGTGGGTTGAAACAGGGTGATCTGTTTGCTGGTTGGTTTGCTTGTCTCAGTCGCTCAGTCTCCATTGCCAATTCTTTTTTGACTGTTTAGTCGAAACTCAGAGTGGTTTTGAGATGGAGGGGGGGGGGAGAGGGAGAGAGGACAGGAGACGCCAAAATTCTTCTACAGACTTCTGCCTGCCTTCCTTCTTTCCCTTTTATGAAAAATGCCTTCCAGAAACCTCGAGGAAGTATTCCCGGCGGAAAGTTTCGGAAGAGCAATCCTTTAGGAGCCATGCCTTCGGAAGCCGCTCGCGGCTCGGTTTCTCCTCGCCAGGCGCAAGGGGTTTGGCCTGAGCTTGGTAACTCGTCTTTCCAAGCCGGATGCACGCGGCCTCTGCTAGTCCTCCGTTCCCACCTCCGATCCAGCCCTTTGCAAAAGCTCGGCGAGCCATTCCCTCTTGTCGAGAAGTCTCGCTCACCCATTTCGCCGTCGCCCTGGGCGAGACACCGCTGGCGGGGAAAAACACAAGCCCAAGGCAGCTCTTGGTGTAAGTGGGGCGCTCGGAGCCGAAGCCCTCCCGGTAGCCTGACACCAGATGCATTTCTCCCCCCCCCCCCCCAGGAAAGACCCAGGAGAGGGCAGGGAGAGGGTCTTTGGCATCCTTCTGTTTCTCCCTTGCTCCGCTCCCCCGCCTTCTCTTACTTAGGCTTGCCTTGAACTTGAACTTGAGCTGTCCTTGGCTGTGACCAGCCCCTCCGTTTCCCCGGGATCCACGAGTAATCGGGTTTTTCGGGAACAGCTTTAGAAACGTGCGGCTAAGGCGGCATGGATGGGAAAGTGTGGAGGTCGGCGTAGCTGTAATGCAACAGAGACACAAATAAAACAGACCGAAGAGGGCTCCAATACTCGTATCTCCTGTATAATGCATGACGGAGCACAGATCTAGAATGTTTAATAGAACATAGTATAAATAATAGAATGCAAAATGCAGACCCATGTAAGGAGGGGGGAGGGGATCTTGAAAGAGCCGCAGGCGGGGGAGGGGGCTTCCCGGACACATCCAGCTCTAGTAGAGGATCTTTCACCTGCCTTCAGTCCCGGCGTGTGAAGCTGCGCTGACCCTGAATCCAGGAGATCTACCGCACTGGTTTATCGGAGGCTGCAATCTTTCGGACTCTTACTTTGGAGTAAGCCTCACTGAACTCCATGAAACTTATGTCCTAGTAGAAGTGGATGGGAATGTGGGTTCTGTGCTGGTGAAGGGGCGGTTCAAGGACTCCCCAGGGCAAAGATATATACAGAAATGGATGGAATACATTGTGTCCGTGTCCTCCCCCCCAGGCGCTGTCCCACAAACACGGTTTTCGCTCGTCTTCACAATCCTGCTCTTCCTAGCAACACCCAGTTGAACTTGTCTTCCAGATCCATTTTGATTTTGTCCAGACCTGCCCCCTCCCCATGTCACCTTCTTTTCGACAAAAACGGACGGGGATTACGACAACAGCAGTAGCCACTAGTAGCTGTAACAACATCCCATGTCCCAACAGTCCTCGCCAACTTGCACTATTGCGTGATAACAACAAACATTTCGGGATATCAAACCGGACGTAGTTAGTATGCCGCTTCACGTAGGAACACGTCGTTCCAGCAAAAGCAAGGGCGCCTAGGGAGAACTGGCAATGTTTTCAGCTCTGAAAGAAAGGCCGGATGGAGTCTCACTGGCATGGAGACCCGGGGTGCGTATCTGCAGCCGCGCCGCCTACACTCTTCCCCCGGATCTCTCTTTGGCAGTCCACATCTTCGCTCCAAAAGAAGTGGGTGCTTCCCTCTTCACCCACCATCCATAGCCCAGTCCTTGGAGCCCCCTCTCTTCACAACCTGAGGAGAAGAGTGTGTGTGCCCGCCTTTATTTTATTTTATTGCCTTGCTTTAAAGGGCAAAAGGATCATTGGGACATCACAACGACGCAAAAGAACAAAGTGCAGGTAGAAGGGCAGCTCTCTTAAAACCGGCGAGGCCTTCTTGTCTCTGTTTCAAGCCTCACGGAAGTGCGTGACAAGGGGGTTCTCCAGAATTAAAGCAATCTAGTTCTGCATTCCAGTTTTCGATGCCCTCGTTTAAAATTTAGCTGCAGCTTAAAATGCCCAGAGCGACGCTATCAGGGTTGATTGGGAGGTAAGACAGTCCCTTTTTTTTGTCCAGGGGGGGCACTCTTTCAGCCAAGCATGATTTGCAGATTTGAGACCTTCGGCGGACTCACACAAAGAGCGTCCAAACCAGGATCTGTTTCAGTAATACGTGACCGGAAGTGATTTAATTTCTTTGATGTTGGGTACCTTTGCTAGGAAAGAATTCCCGTGGGTTTCAGCGGCACTTCGTTCCTACTCAGGGTCTTTCCGGCTTTGTTTCTTGTTCCATGGGACTCCCCAAGTCGATATGATCTCTAGAGCGCCCCCCCCAACAAGCCGGGGCCGGATCCATTTTAGGTGGATCTCTACATAAGATCCACCTAAAATTGACAATTTTTAAGACCAAGGAGTCGCAATGGGAGAAATGTTTGCTCCTTAGCATGGGCTCTGCTAGCATAAATGGCATTTCGAACTGCTTAGCATTGGCGGGCAGGTGCTGCGTTCTCCACCTCTTTGCCTGCAGTGGCCTGTGTATGTAGGGCAACCGGTAAATTTTAAAACAATTAATTTTAAAACAATTTACTAGGGAGTTAAAAGTGAGATTTGACCAAAATGATTTCTTTCAATGGATTCCCCGCTTTTCCTCAGGGGGCGGTTGCCTTTCGCGCAGCCAAAGAAAAGTGCGGGAGGGGAAAAATTTAGGTCGAGCCGGACCTCATCAACCCGAGATGCCTCCTCCTCCAGCCCCCCCCCCCGTACCTTGCAAGACCCTTGTGTCTCCCTGAGGCCCGATCCAATACACGCGCACGCTCAGACAGACCCCCGCGGACTCTTAATGAGACGCAGAAGTCTTGTGACATGTTTAAGACTAACCGATTGGTTTGGATCGGAACTTGCTAGATTACAGTTGCTTAAACGCAAGTGAAGGATCGCACCCTCCTAAAATATGGCGACACGAACCACCTGCGTCGGCCCTTCAGCCACGGAAGTCGGGGAGAAACGCCTGGTCCCTGGATCGCCTTGACCCGAGAGGGAGGTGGGGTGCGATTCCGGCCCCCTCCCCACGAACAATTCCCTGCGGAAGCCCCTTTGAAATGAAATAGGGGGCTTACGCCGGAGGCCCGAGACGGAAAACACCCTCCACGGCATCATCCAACGAGGCCCTCCTTAAAAGAGCTCAAGCGACCACCCTTTGGGACCACTCCCTTTTGAAAAAGGACATTCCACCGGGCCTCGGCGCTCCTCCGGCTGACTTCCGCAGAAGGAGGGCAGCCTTGGCCGGATTTTGAGGCGAAGGGGCAACCCGTCGCCGCCCCTCTTGAACTTCGTGTGACTTCTGCCTAAAGAAAAAACAGTCTGAGGGGTGCGCTGGGGAGGGTTTTCCTTGAGGGGCTTCCTGAACTGAGAAGTTCGCGAAAATCGTCTCTCTGTCTCTCTCTTTGTGTGTGTGTGTGTGTGTGTGTGTGTGTGTGTGTGTGGTGTGTGTGTGTGTGTGTGAGAGAGAGAGAGAGAGAGAGAGAGAGGGAGGGAGGGAGGGAGGGAGGGAGAGGTTTTAGCTCTTGAGAGATGGTCATGGGACGCCACCGAGGAGAGACTTGTTCCTTTTTACCAGTCGAGGCGTGGGAAGCCTTTGCAAAGTTGCCTTGAAGAAAATAAATAAATAAAAAACAGCGGGTGCTTTACGGCCGAGTAGGAATACCCAAGAGAGTTCCATCCAAAGCACCAGGAACCCCGCCCCTCCTCGGCGCATGTGGAAGGGGCCAAGAGAAGGGATGGACGTCACATCAAAGGCTTCCCAAGTCTGGAGAGGAAGAGGAATGCGCCAAAACAAAACACGGTCGCCTCCTTCCAACTTCCTTTGGAAGCGCTCTTGCCTGAGAAGCGAGCTACCGCCACCCCTCCAGCTCTCCCTATCTTGCCCGGATCCGTCCCCCTATTCCTCCCTACAGACCAATCTAAGTCTCCCAACCAGCGCCCAAGACAGGAGCTCCTGTCGCGGGATCGGTTGTGGTCCCCCATCGCCCCCTTATGCTGGAGAGCCCGCCCTTGGTCCTAGCGATCTCGGGAGATGGGGAGCAGGATACAGAAGGGTTCAGGGAGTTGCTGCTGTTGAGACAAGCCACCAGGATTTGGACTTGACCAAACCTGTTCAGGATCGAAATATTACTCGGTCTACCGATGATTCTATTAAAAGAGTGGGGAAGAGAGGCTGATGTCTATATATGCTCTGTAGGAAGGCTTGTGATTGTCGTTCCCCTTCTTTCCATCTATCCATCCTATGGGTGATCAATAACCAATAGCTGTAGGATTGTTTGTTATATCGATAGACAACCTTTTCCACCCAGAGCCCGTTGAGGTGCCAACTTCTTCCTCGGTTTGTGTGTGTGTGTGTGTGTGTGTGTGTGTTTTAATTCTCACAACAACTTCAGGAGGCACCAGAGTCAGAGTAAGAGTGACCCAGGACCACCCAGTGAGCTTCATGGCTCAGGAAGATTACGCGGCCGAGTTTCCCGGACTGCGGTCCCACGTCCTCTTCGCGCTGTCTGATATTTATCAGTTACTTGTGCATTTAAGTTAAGGCAACACACACACACACACGAGTAATTAAAATTCCCTCCGTTTTAACCCCACAACAGCCCTATCTTGTAGGGCAGGTTGGGGGGGGGGGGAGAACGAGAAGGACTCGATCTCGCTTCCCCTTGGCCCAGACCTCGCCCTTTACCCCAGTCCTCAGAGCCTCGCAATTCAGTGGGTCACATAACGAGGCTCTGGGCCTCCTCCGAAGTGGCCTCTCTTTCCCGGAAGGATCGGGCCCGCCTTTTCCCGCCCGCTTGCCCGAGAGTGCCGCCTCCCGGGCTCGCAACCCCCTTTTTCTTTCTGGGCTGTCAGAGGCTGCGCGGGATTCTTCCGCTCTGCCTTCCCGCCCCGAGCCGAGGCCGGCTGCGCTGGCCTCGGAAGAGAGAGTTCCGATGACCGGGAAGGACCCGCGTTCAGAGTCCGCCGGGCTGACAAGCCCGCGCCTTTTCTCGGCGGGGCCCCCAAAGGGCCGTGGGCCGGACCCTTTGGCGCCGATTCTTCGAACCAAGGCCACCTTCCACTCCTTGTCCTTCGGGAGAAGGGAGGGATCCGTGTGGTGGGTGGGCGGGCAGACGGGTGGCGGAGAGACACGGGCCTCGAAGGGACGGGCCAGGCGGGCCAGGAGCCTAACAGGTCAACCCCTCCCCCGCACGGACGGGGAGCCCCTGACCCTCTTTCGGCGGTCGAGATATTGATCCGCCAAGAAAGATCAACAGGAAAGCCCACGTGTCAGGAATACTAATAAGAGCAGAGGGCAGATTTTAATTGGCCCGGACTCCCCCTCTGGCCAGTCTCCTCCGCCCACGGACACCTCGGCCTGGCCAGGCCGCCTGCAACCCTCTCGGAGGCCGGTCCAGACCTCCTTCCCCAGTAACGTCCCCGTCAAAAGGAAGCGCTCTCTCCCCTTCGAGCCTTTTTTTGCCTTCCAGCTCCTGGGCCAGAAAGAAGCTGCGCTGCATCCGGGCGGGAGACTTAAGCAGCGACGCTCAAGATCCAGGAGCGGAGAGCGTATTGGCTGGCTTCTGCCACCCGGCTCGGCGGCTGGGCCCAGAGGTGGTTTCAGGTGACACAAGGAGGGCCTTTCCTTGGAAAGAGAGTCGTACTGGAAACCCCAGCCTTTGGCTTCCAGAAGCGCTGAAGGCCGAACGTGTGCCTAGAACTCGGAACGGAGATCGAACGGTTTCCCTGCACCGGCCGCTCGGCCCTCTCTGTGCCCTGTCGGGGAGGCCCTGCTTGTAGAATGGGGCCGATCCTCCCTCCACGCAAGCGTGGAGCGAAATAAAACTTTACACAGAAGCAGAACAAGAGGAGTCTCTCTCGGTCTGCCGTAGCAACACCAGCAACAAAGAGGCCTGCCTGTGGCCCATAAGAGCGCTGATCCCTCCGTTTCAGCGGGGGTTTTCGGGAGCTCTAGCCCACTTCGCCAGATGCCTGGAGCATTAACTCAGATTTTTAGGCATTTTAAAGGACACACCGTTGGGGGTGGGGAATGCATATGGGAAGGTCAGAGGGCAATGGAAGGCAGAAAGCGGTAAGAGCGGTAGATCCGGCCGCCTGATCTTCAAGAGGTCTACTCGGAATTACGATCTGTTGACAGGCCTTGTTTTCAGGTAACTGTGCTGAGGTTTGCAGCGCCAGACACTGCGGATGAGGGCCGGCTGCATTCCTACCCACGGTTACCGGGGAGTAAGTCCCGCCGGGACCATCTTCTACCGCTGCAATCCTAATTCCCACTTGACCGACGATGATTTTATTCGAAAGAGCTGAAGCGGATTCATTTCACTTCGAAATTTGCGGGTTTCGCCCTTTCCAGCAAAGGTACGCAGGACCGGCTTGGGACCCTCCGTAGGGGGACCCGCCCATGCCACTCCCGTTCACCCGATAAGCACCCAAGTGAGAAAGTTTCGGTCCTTTACTAAGTGTTCCCACGTAAGTTTTCTGAGGGAGGCTTCCCACTCCGAATTTGTCTCATACACCCCCCACCCGCTCCTTGGCTTCTTTGCTGTTAGTGAAGTGGTGTCATCGGGTTCGGGCGAAAGCCCCGGGCCGCTCTAGGTGTGTGAAGGAGGATGGCATGGAACCAAGGAGGTCTGGCTTGCCACGTTTCAGAGGAGGTGAAGTAATCATACACGGGCCTAAGGGGAGTGGAGGTGGAGGACTGGTTGAGAGAGGCACGAAGGTGATCAGGTCTAAGGCCTAACAGTGCTCTCACTCCATTGGGGGTGGGGGGGTGGGGTTTGATCCTCGGAAGGAAGAAAAAGACATTTCCTTCTCCTGCCTCATCCCTGCTTGGCCTAGATAGACAGATGCGACTTGTCTTCTAGCTGCTGTTGGAAGGAGCGACTTGCCTTCCAAAAAGACAGAACCGCTGTGGTCGCCAGCGCCTAAGCAGTTCCCATCACCTCTTCCATTAATCCAAAATTCTCAGGGAAGGGGGAACTGGCCGGGGCGGGGCGTAGGGGGAAGGGGAGACAGGGACCAAGAGGTTTTTAAAAACAGAAAGAAAGAAACAAACGAAGGACAGCTGGCCATCCACGTGGTTCTCAACACGTCTGGAGTCCAAACGACTTTCTCTGCCTCCCTGCTTCTTTCGGTCTTAATTTGTGGACTGATTTATTATGGAGGTAATTTTAAGGGATCGAGTTTACGGCTTGAGTTATTAGACGGAACACCTCCGGCTGACACCGCAGCGCCTTTTGAGTAGCCCTCCCTTCTCAGCGCGCTCTCTCTCTTTCCCGCCCCCCCCCCCATCGCCCGCCGTCAGTCTGCAGGGGATGGAGGAGGGACCCCGTCCGGCCCCGAGTTCAGACTGAGCCGCCGCCGCCGCCGCCGCCGCGCATTCCTACACAAGGCACACGCTTCCTTCGCGCCCAGGATCAAAGACGAGGCGAAGCCGGGCAGATCAAATGGAAGAAGGCGGTGAGCCTGAACCAAGAAGTGGGGCGGCGACTGGAGTGGAGGGCCCGTCCCAAACCAAACGCAGCAAAACCGAAACGAACCGAATGAAGCCGTCCCTTCTTTTCATCAGCGCCATCTCAGCGGCCAAAAAAAGGGTGCAAAGGGCTACCATGACATCTCCCCCCCCCGCGCTTTTTAGACAAGAAAACCAATTTCAAATATTTCAACATGGCGGCCACACAGCCAGCCGATATGGAGTCAGCCCTCCTCCCAAAGCCACACCCCAGCAGCTCAAGTCCTACGAAAAATATACGGATTAAAACAACACCAACACCAACAACAAAGTTCAAGGGAATTTGCCAAGTTTGGGAACGGCGGGGATGGTCGGGGGTGGGGAGAGAATAGTTTGATGTGTGCAGTTAAATGCTGTATGCAAACCAAATTGTGAAAGAGAAATAAATTTTGGTTCACAAGACAGTTGTAAAGAAAAGACAACAGTAAAGACGTAGCTTCGTACGCACAATAAAACAGTCGGCAAGCGATTCAGCCCCGCCCAAGTGAAGTAGGTTCAGCGCATTGATTTTAGTGGAAAGGACACTGGCACGTTTTCGCTTCAAAGGGACCTGCAAGTATTCTCCTCTGACTAGGTTGTGCCCATAGAAAGAAAGAAAGAAAGAAAGAAAGAAAGAAAGAAAGAAAGAAAGAAAGAAAGAAAGAAAGAAAGAAAGAAAGAAAGAAAGAAAGAAAGAAAGAAAGAAAGAAAGAAAGAAAGAAAGAGGGAGGGAGGGAGGGAGGGAGGGAGAGAAGAAAAAGAGGGGAAAAAGAGAGAGCATATGTTGTTGTTGTTATGCAGGCCCTACTACAGGAAGCGTCACATCTGTAAGAATTCAAAAAAATGTAGCTGGGGTGGACTGCCACCCATTACAGCTCCTACTGTAACGGAACTGTTAGTTTTTAAAGTGGCACATTAATTTGTTTTTGCGGTTGTTTTTGTTATACCTGCTGAAACTGAGAAACAGGGCTACCTCTTTGAGGAAAATACAGGAAGCAGCGGGTTATTTCCGATAAAGCTGTCTAATTTGGCCGCTTCTTCTTCTGCCTCTCAGCTGTTTTGGCAATGCATGCAGAGTGTTAGCTCCACGGGTGAGACTTCTTCAGCTCCTCAATGAATCGGGCCCGAATAGGCTTTCCCAGCCTGTTAGAATGGCACAATGATAATGATGATGACGACAGTGGTTTACATTTGACACTACTGTGTCCAACCATGCTTTTCTAAAACTGAAATTCTACAGTATGAAAACCCTAACGATTTCCTTTCCTCCCCCACCACAAGTAAGAATGCAGTCCTCCTCATGTCTACTCAGAAGCAAGTCAGTAGGACTTCTTTCTAGATAAATGAATACATACAGTTGTAGCCTGAGTCTGATGGAAATCGCTTTCCACCTTTTCAGCCAGACTGGGGAATAAAAAGACTCCTGCTTTCAATAAAAGCTTGAATCAACGCACGTCCTTCTGTCCCAGCCTGGCCTCGATTCGCTCTGCCCTGAAGTGTTTTTACTCCTCCTTCCAGCCCATTCTTATTCGATCACAGCTTTATAAAAGCAAGACACTTAAGTAATCTGGAACAGAACAGTTGTTTAAACTGTTCACCTTTCCTACCCCTTCAGGTTGGAGAGGAAAGAGAGAAGGATGGAGTGGAGGGGGGCGAGAAGGACTTTTTAAAAGAAAAAAAGAAAAAGAAAGAAGCTACAGATTTCGGAGTTCTGGGGACCGGAGCAGTCACCTGACTGGGATCTGGCGCAAGCTCAACACAACTTAATTAAAAACCACCATTCCATGGTTTTATTTCTCCAGGTAAATGCCGCAGAGGATTTATGGTCTTGTAAACTGGATACCCGGAGTTGCTGTAAAGGGGCTGGCTTGTGCACTCCTGCCATCCCCAACTGGGGAAAAACGGAACGGAACTTAACCTTCATTTGTATTCCTACCATCACCTTTGAGGCGCTCCTTCCCGAAACCAATTCCTTGTTTAGAATTCTGGTATCAATTACGCATGCATAAACATATACCTATGTTTGGTGGCCTGGAGATAGCCAGACGGACCGCCTTTGGGAACGGTTTCCAATTCTTCCCACACCTCCCAACAAATCGCTGGCACAGAATGAGCTGTGATTTATGACGGGCCGCTCTTGACATGGAGTCGTCGGGCCTGTTCGGTGTCCTTCACCGCCCGATTTCCAGGCAGCGTCCCCTCAAGGGACTTCTGGGTCAGCCACGCTCGCCTTTAAAACAAACAGGCCCGCAAACCACCCGGGGAGCATCCTATGGGACGCCCTCGTGGTCCCTAACCCAATGGTTTTGGGGTGCGTGAGCAGGCCGACAGCCACCAACCGATGTACAAAGGCCAGAAATGAACTACAGGCAGCCAAAGAGGCCGAATTCTTTGCAATGAATATCAGAATGAACGAGGTCCAAAAAATATTGATGTGTAAGTCTCTAGTTCTTACAGGCGACTATTTTAGTCTTCAGCTTCCACCACAGAGGCTGAAGCCGCTGTGTTCTTCAGCAAGGGCCGCTTCTTCTTCTGCCTCCAGAAACCAAAGCGCTGAAAACTTAAATTTTAAAATGCCGAAAAGGTAACGACAAGGGCGAGGGTCTAGACCACCCGCCGCATATTCCCAGGAAAGCGGGGGTGCGTGTGCGTGTCGGCGTCCCAACCGAATCCGGACCATGTCTTACACTTTCCGAACCCAAGTCACAATATTTCAAAGGACGCCCACGCCCTAGGGGTATGGATCTCTTTGCTCAAGAAATTGTAGGGCCTTTGGTTCGGTTTGTTTCTTGTTGCTCTGAGGTACTGGAGGTGGAAAAAAAGGGCTCACAGCCCTAGGCCGACAAACTGCTTGAAGGCGAGAGAGAAATTAGCGGAACTCGAACAACTGTCCAAATGCAGCCTTGGCAGAATCCGCAAACGCGTCCCGGAGAGGCTTTAGTGCTGTCGGCCCACTGATTCCGAATATATCGGAGTTCTGGGGACCCTAGCAATCCCCTGAGTGGAATCTGAATATCTTCTGAAGGGGAACCTATCTCAGAATAAAGAGGAGTAATGTCGCGCTGTCCAGGGGATTAGGACCAAAAGCTCGGCTGTCAGGCCAGGCGTACCCTTTCTAAATTTCAGGCCGCGCTGATCCTCCCGCCACCCCCACCCCTACTTGGGCCGCCTTCTCATATTCTAAAAAAGCCAATCCGTGCATGCTTAGGAGACGGTTCTGAACCTTGCGGTCCTCTCCTTACACCCAGCCAGCACCCCACTGGATGCAGAATCGAGGCCCCGAACGATTGAAGTCGGCATTCCACCGCCTTCCTCCGTCACCCCCACCCCCACCCCTGTGTCCTGGAAGTGTGTTATTGTTGGGACTGGACTTTATTACGCTCAGGGTGCCCTCGTGAAGAGCATGATCATGACCTGAGAGCCACGGAACTGAACTTTAGAAAAGCAGCGGGTCACATGTGCAGAACCTAAACATACACAACTCGGCTGCCGGAAAGCCGTCCCCGTATCCGAGGAACTTACTTCCAAAGCACGATCGAGCCTAGTTTGGAAGCACTCTCCGCTGAAATCAATACTGCGCACTCCCAAATATACAAATATAGGATGGGGACGTCCAGGTGCCGAAATCCAGAGTTCCGAGTGGGTCACTTGTCTTGAAATAAATTTCTTGGAAAGGATGTCTTAGTGGCTTTATTTGGAAGTAATATTCATAGATTACAATAACATTTCATTGCACGTGAGGGTGGCTGAAGATAAGACACCATTAAGTCGTTTTAGGATGATCACCAACTTCGTGCTCCAAAGCAAGCTTCACCTGATGCACAGCCTCAGACCACCCGCGATCCTAAACTCGGACGCGAAGGTTACTCGGGGCAGGTTACAAAGGACCCGGTTTAGAACAGAGGCGGAACGACCAGACCTTAAAAGCAACATGGCTCGGAATAGAATCCCACTGAAACTCTCTCTCTCTCTCTCTCTCTCTCTCTGTGTGCGCGCGTGTGTGTGAAGAGCACGATCACACACATATATTTACACACACGTCTCTCTCTCTCTCTCTCTCCCCTGCCAAAACCAGACTTAGACACTGACCCACCGCTGTTGTCAGCAGGCGCATGTACTATTCCTGCGCATATGTCTCAGTATTGCCACACGTTGGTCCCATCTACCCCTTAACGTGTGAGCAAGCCCACAAGAAATAAGCAAATGCACTCCAAAGTAAGCCTGTTGGCGACTACGGGCGGATCGACGCTTTCTCGGAGATGCTACTGGGAGGGAGGGAGCGAGGAGAGAACGACCCAATCAAATTAAGCAATTTTAAAGTCCCGCATTTATTTTAGGAGAGTCTTAGTCATGTGATCTTGTTCACACTTTCATGTAACCAAGTGTGATTGAAGCCAGCGCTTGGAAGCAACCGTACATAGGGTTGCACTCTTTCATTTGATTTATCGAGAGCTTAATTTCGCTTGGCTAAAACTCTTTGCTTTCTAAATGAGAAAGGAACAGAGGATATCGTTGCTTTTACCGTCCTGCAACTAACTGTGCTCACTGCTGTGTTTGTTTTTAACTTGAGATCAATGAAGGCACCCTTGCCTCCTGGATCGTGTTTAGGGATCAGTGCGGAAAGCCCACTCCGACGAGAAGCGCAGTTCTGGGCTGCGGGGTGGTGGTGGTGCAGAAATGTTTTCAGACGCACTTCTGGACTTTGGAGTTCTCCCCTCTGGGCTCTTAGACAAAACTTTGGCAGTTTGGCCAGGGTCCTTCCACTGTTTTACTTGGCGGAGTTTTTTTTTTTTTTTTTTTGTTTGTTTGTTTTTAAGGGGTGGAGGGGAAAAGACTTTCTAAGCTCTCCTTCTGCTCCCCAGTCCCCTTCTACGTTTAACAAGCGGGGAAGCGTTTGTTTGGCAGACTGACCGGACCTCAGCCAAACTGGCGGGTGACACCTCGGAGTGAGGGGAACCTGGCAAGAAATTTACGCGCTCTCCATAGCTCTGGGATCTCCAGGGATCTCTTTTTATTGACACCAGGATTGATCGAAAGTGAGCGCCCTGGCCAGGCTTGGCATTGTGATCCTAAAACGATCGCCCACGACGTTGACTTTGAAGCAAAACGAGGCTAAGATTGTCCTTTACTCGGCAAGGGATCTTGTTAAAATCCAGAGATATTCCTGCCCCAACCAGAAATATCAGCTAAGGCTAGCGGGCCGCAGAGTTACGCTTGGGGAATCTCGTGGGACCTTGGCTCCGAGTTCGAATTCTTCTACTGCGGTTCCATCGCTGATGAAATGGAAACCGGAAACGGTTCTTCCATAATCGAGCTTCAATCCTTACGTTTTCTAGGAAAAGTGTTGACAATTATAATTCTACAACGCCCCCCACACACAAAAGGCCCACTGCGGATAATTAAGACCATCTTTAGAAATCAGATACCCTTCATCAGATATCCCAAAGAAGGAAGTTAGATGTAAGAAAACTTTTTATCGCCAAGACTTCTGTTTCAGTTTGTTTCCTTCTTCTTTACATTCAGTTAAGTTATAAAATTTGAATTCCCTAGAAAGTAGATTCTATGAGAAACCAGAACAGAAGCCGCGACCTTCTTTTTGCCTAGGTTTCTCGTAAGCGTGAAGGATCATTTCCAGACGCCCAGGGTCACACGTATCAGCGGCTCCCAAGCTGGGAGCTGTACTTTTTGGTGCGGCTACTCTCAGTCCTGGACCCAAGGGTATTGTGGCCACTCTAAGACCCCTTTTAAGATTGGTTTCCCCTCCCCCCATCTTTCGTTATTTCTTTCTTCAGTTTGTATCAAAAACAATGGCACGGATAATGCATCTCTCTGCTTTCTATACTATATATACTTCCTTTGTGAAACGTCCCCTACTTGAAAGCAATAAGGATCTGGAGCCGTCGTGAAAGTTGCGTGACTCATAGAACTGTAGTTACTTTCGAGACGTTGGGACGCAGTTACGATTGAGACCTAGCTACTTTCCTCTTCTCTCGGAAGTGAGCCCGTTTGAGCTCAGCAAGACTTACTTCCAGAAAACCGTACAGAGAGAGAATTGGGGCCAAACAGCCCGATTCCACGCCTGTCTGCTTAAAAGTCGACCCCACAGAATTCCGCTGGACGTGTAGAGACCCGGAGTCCTTGTGGCAGCCCCGCCGGTGCTCTCTCTCTCTCTCTCTCTCTCTCTTCCCTCCCCGTCTCACCCATAGTGCGACCCCAGGCATGGCAGCAGCGTGCCCAGGATAGCCACCTCGTTGTACCCAACAAGTGTTTGGGACTCGGGCGTCTTCAGGGACTGCGTGATCCGTGATCCACTGGACTGAAGGTCCGGTCATACGTCCACATTCATCCCTGGGGCCAGGATCCGAAATCCCTCTAGAACTTTTGGGGGGGGGGAGGGGGGTCTGTTCCGGGGCTTTTAATTGGAGGTTATTTTGCACGCGTGTGCTCAGAGCTCGTCGGAAGCCGAGTTTCCGAAAGACAAAGATAACTTGTTTCTTTTTTTTCGGGGTGGGGGAGGCCTTCAGGAGGGAGTCGCTCCCTCTTTCAGCGGTCGGTCTCTCTTGCTCTCCGCTGCCCCCGTCCTCCGCCTCCTCTCCCCTGCCGCGGGGTTTGGCCGCGACTCACTCGGCCGCCCTCCGCTCGCCGGTCTCATTCCCAAGGTGCTTTCATTGTCTCGACAGGTCTATTAAGGCTGCGTGGAGCTATTTCTCGCTCCCCTCCTCAACAGTCCGTTGCTCAAATACAACAGCCAACAAGCCCAGCTGCCAGGACAACTGTGGAGGGTGGGGGGAGACCCTACACCTATTGTGGGATATCTTTGAGGGGGGGGAACGGGGGAAGGAGGAAGAGCTGTGTTTAATTAAAGATACTGAGGATTCATGGAGACTCAAGTTCAAGTGGTGCCCCGTTGAAGGAAGACGGCAAGGCGGGGGTGGGGGCGAGAGAAGGGGAGGGGAGGCCATTTCTTTTAGTCCCCTCCTATTTGGAGGGAGGAGGGGGATTAATTAGCTAAAGGAAAAGCGGTTTTGATTAGGAGAGGCAGTCCTCCTCCTTCTCCTCTCGCTCTCTGCCTCCCCGTCCCTCCTTTCCATTCTTTGCCACTGGGGTCCTCTCCTCGCCCCCCTTTGCCAATAACCTCTGGGGGCAAAGCTCCGAAGGGAAACTTGCGCAGCCGTTTCCTTACCCCGAGGGGCTTTGTTGCCTTCTCAAGGTAGTGCGCCTGACTGCTAGGAATACTAAGGGCCTATTCACACATGACGTTTCTGACTCCCGATCTCGTTCTTATTTGTACACGCGTGTGAATGATGGCCGAGATGGGAGCAGCAGGAGGAAGAGGGAGAGAGATGGATAGAGTGACGTTAAAACGGAACACGGTGCAGACGGCACATGGGAGCAAAATCCGAAGTCAGTTTCACGTGTACAACCCCCCCCCGGCCCCCACAACCGACTACTGATTTGCAAATAAAATTTTCTGTGACCCACTTCCAAAGCACATTTAGCTATTTTTTTAAAAAAACAAACGTTGTCTCGCAAGAGTGCTTCAGGAGTGTGAAGGGAAAACGCTTAGAAATAAAATATTTTGTTCGGATTCGAGTGTCAAACCAAAGCCTACTGGGTAGGGGGATTAATGTGGCGGTGGGCGTGAGTTCGCCCCCCTTCCCGCACAACATGATCTTTCTCTGATGGGTTTCGGGCAGAATTCATATAATATCCTGGTCGAGAAGCGGATTGGCAGTTTACAACCTGGCTCAGAACACATTTACGCTTAAAGCCCCGTTAACTTCCATTCGTGCCACATTCTAACGTGTCAGGGATAGACAGTGTAAAAAACAGATCCCTGGACAAAAGCTATTTAAATTCATTAAATCTTGCTTTCAGGTAAACGCGTTTTGGAAAGAGGGGAAAGGGAAAGACTCTGGGTTAACTGATTTGTGTTTGTCGGAGTAAAGACGAGGGGAAGGATCGAGGATTTGCCTTTCCAATTTTTTTCCTGAGGGTCAGTCTGCATTCGAAATAGTTTGGGAGTAACCAAGACTAGGGATCAGGACTATGTTCTCCTTCCAATTTAATGGTATCTGCGCTCTTCCTTGTCTCCCCGTTTTCCCCAATCCATCTCCAGGTCAGATCCGTATCTAGAACGTATTTCGTTTTAGTACCTCCAGAGCATTTTGGGGTTGGTGTCTGACGTCCTTTAACAAAACCAGAACGAAAGAATCAACCCACGCGACCGTGAAGGACGCGTAGCTGGGACAGCGCCGCTGCGCAGAGTGCGCGTCTGAAGTTTAGGATTCCCTGTAGGCCGTTGTGGGGGAGGAGATCACGTCTTTTCCTTTCCTTCTTCCCCGCCCTCTTTTTTTTTTTTTAAGCCCGTTTCCTAGGATGGTCGCCAACAAGCGATCGCTCGCAGAATGTCCCAAGGGACAGGAAAGGAGCAGCGCGACTCTTTTCCTTCGCGTCCCTGCGCCCTTCGGTGGCCCGATCCTACTCCAGCGCGCTGGCACCGGGGCCAGAGCAAAGTCCCGCTGCCTTTTGGCGAGCAGGTAAAACGACCTTTAGAAAACAACAAGCAGCCACTGGCTGGCTCGTTGGCTCGCCCTGCTTGTTGGTCGCCCTCAGGAAAGCGATGGTCGTTGCACTTCTGAAAGGACCTCCCCGTTTCTTCCGTGGTTCCGGTGCCTCCACCCCGGCCCGTGCACAAGGTGAGAGCAGGGCTGGGAGGAGAGGAGCAGCTCCCTGCCTAGCGGCTAGGCTCTTAGCAGGATTTGCGCTCTTTCGGGAGCCTTCCGGAAGGCTCTCTTGATGATCCAAAGAGGAACCATTCGGGGCAGCGAACAAGACGTCTGGAACCAACCTGGCCGGGAGTCAAGGCTCCTGGGGTCTTTCCCCCTGGGGCGATTTTCATCTCTGGTGTTACGGTGGACTTTTCTTCTAAGCATGAAGGGTATCATTCGTTTAGCAAATATTATCTCACACTTCCTTCAATATTCCAGAATCTTCCCTGTGTTGTGGTTTCAGAATTTGGGAAATAGATTTTAAATTTTGTTAATTCATTAACTGATTAAATTGTTAGAAGGGTGATGATACCCAGAAAAAAAAAACTTTAATTAGCTGCTATTTAATTCTTCTACCTACTTTTTTCCCTGGGTGCTGTTATTTCAGGCACAAGTGGAGGAGACCAAATGTAAACAGACCTTGCATGTTTGTATGCACACATGTGTTACATGCTGCCATTCTTCTTGTACGTTTACATTTGTACTCCTTTAAATCCTAATAAAGCACATTTTAATAACCTTAAGATACGTCTGAGTCTACCCAGAGGGAGCATTTGCTCAGCTGTATCACTTTAAAAGGAAACTGGAAGGGTCAGGCCAGCTGATATCCTGCCATCCGGTTCAGCCCAATAGATGTGGAACATCCTTCAGTCACTGGGCGCTGGGGCTGTGAGGTGAGAATAATGTTAAATTTTGAGGGGCTCATCATTGCAGTTGCTATAAGCATACCTCCAAGGAGAGAATAAAGATGCCAGCAGCTGCGTTCATCCCAATCTCTGCAGAGCCAGACAGGCACACAACAAAGCTTACAAAAATATATGGTTACTGGAGAGATTCACAGGATCCTCAGATACTGTGAGGATTGAAGTAAAGTTCAGAAGGAACAGGGAAGGGGTAGGAGGTGGCATCACTCTTCTTAATCAGCAAGTCCTGGCATTTTCATATGGGGAACTTTGGCTCCAATAATGACGACGACGATGACGATGATAGCCATCATGTCAATTCGGATTTCCAGCAATCCTTTTCAGGGTTTTCCAGGTAGAGAATACTGTACTCAGAAGTGGTTTCCCATTCTCTTCCTCTGGGGCACCCTGCGGGTGTGCAGTTTGCCCAAGACCACACAGGTCTATTTATATTTATTTTATCCATTCGACTTGTATGCCACCCGCACTTCACAAGAGTCTCCGGGCGGCTTCCAACATCAATTAAAACAATTCAATGAAAACAAACACACTAAAAACCAATACAGTTAAAACAAAAACAATCTACAAAAAACAATCTAGATCCATGACTATCAATTAAAATTAAAATTAAAACCTTCAATTAAAAAATTTCCGGAACACGAAGGTTTTAACCTGGCGCCGAAATGTCAGTAATGTCGGTGCCAGTCGGATGTTGTTTGGGAGGGTATTCCAAAGACCCAGGACAGCTGCCGAAAAGGCCTTCCACCTACAAGCCATCCCTCTCACCTCACTGAGGGACAGCTCTTTCAGGAGGGCCTTCTGGCTACATCTCAGTGGCCGGGTAGTTTCATATGGAAGGAGGCGGTCCTTCGGGTATCCAGGGCCCAAGCCGTTTATATGTCAAGACAAGGACTTTGAATTGGGCCTGGGCAACAACTGGTAGCTGGTGTAACCTGGCCAGAATCGGCTGAATATGGTCTCTCACGGCTCCTCCACTCACAAGTTGTGCAGCTCGATTCTGAACCAGCTGTAGTCACCGGATCATCTTCAAAGGCAGCCCCATGTAAAGCACATTGCAGTAGTCTAAATGGGTTGTTACCAGTGCATGTGTGACTGTCATGAGGCTCCGTTCGTCCAAGTAGGGCTGCAGCTGCAACAGTTTCCACAGTTGTAGGAAGGCACCCCTGGCCACTGAGTCCACCTGGGCTTCCAGGGCCAGACCAGGGTCCAGGAGCACCCCCAGGCTGCGGACCCTGTCCCTCAGGGGGAGTGTAATCCCATTCAGGGCAGGGAAATGGCCCTTTAACCTGTCCAATGAACAGCTCACTAACAGCACTTCTGTCTTGTCTGGACTGAGTTTCAATTTATTAACCCTCATCCAGTCCATTATCAGGTCCAGACACGAATTCAGCACAGAAACTGCCTCACCTGGATTGGTGGAAAAAGAGAGGTAGAGCTGAGTGCTGTCAGCATATTGCTAACGCCTCAGCCCAAACCTCCTGATGACCTCTCCCAACAGTTTCATGTAGATGTTAAACAGCATGGGGGACAATATTGAGCCCTGAGGAACCCCATGGCATAACTGCCATGGGGCAGAGCAACTGTCCCCCAGCACCATCTTCTGGACACGTTCAGCCAGAAAGAAGCAGAATCATAAAACTGTGCCCCCAACACCCAACCCAGCTAATCTATCCAGAAGGACACCATGGTTAATGGTGTCAAATGCCACAGAGAGGTCCAGGAGTATCAACAGGGTCACACTCCTCCTGTCTCTCTCCTGGCAGTCTCCATGCCGAAACCCATCCTGAAACATAATTGAAATGAATCTAGAAAATCCGTTTCATCCAGCAGTGCCTGGAGTTGCCCGGCATTGAAGCACAGAGAGGAAGCAAATTACCAACTTCTGGCTCTGCAGCCAAATACCTAAACCACTGAGCTATCCAGCCAGCTTTGTTAGGAGCTGTATTAGATTCCATTAAGCCATTAGATATGGGATCAGTAGAGGCTGATGTTACTTAACCTTTTCATGCCATATTTTTGATTTCACACTTCCTCCTTGGAACTACAGAGATTTAGTTCCAACTCCCCTATTTTCTTCCCCACAACAACCCGTTTTAATTCTGACTGGCGTGGGGTTCCTTAGCACATTTCCAGATCTAAGGATTTGAACCCAGGTCATCCTGGCAGAAACCCATCCTCTGTGCAGAATTTTAAGTTGCTGCTGATTAATTCAGAAAAAGAAACAAATTAAGAAGCTGGTAAACAACTTCTGGATGCTTCATACACAGGAAACCCTGGCAAGGGTCTTCATAAGTTAGGAAGTGACTTGGCAACACATAACTAAAATTATTTTAAACTTCTGGCTTCAGTTCTTACTGGAAGTATTTATCTTAAGCATCCTTTTATTCTAACTCAAAAGCAGCAAGTAACTGGCATTCATCATAAAATGAAGGTGTGGGGTTTGGCTCCAAAAGAAGATTTCTGAAATACAAGTCAGCTAACTCCAGCAAGAGTGAGAAGGATAGAAAGTAAGACTCATTACAGCTTTGGGAGTGTTTTTCTTCCAAGAAACGGTGGTAGAATAAAGAGTCATGTAGTCTTTGTCTTCTGCTTCTTTGAACATAAATAAGATGAATGCAGGCAGGAAGGCTGATAATGTGAATAAGTTCAAGCGCATTTCTCAAGCTGGCCCTGATCCTGTAGCTGCCAGGGTGGTCGTGCAGGGGAAGCGCTGCTGCCTGCCGGATCCTGACACATAAGGAAGCTGCCTTATACTCCATCTAGCCCAGTATTACCAACTCTGACAGGCAGGATTTTAGGTAGAATTCTCTCAAAGCTCTACTCAGAGATCCCTGGAGTTCTTTGATGGTTTCCCATCCAGGTAGGAACCTGGCCCAAACCTGCACAGCTTCAAAAATCAGACAAGATTGGGAGTGTTCAGGGTAATATTAGAAAGCTTATGCTGTAAAGAAACTGCACCATGAGATTGTCCATCTGTTTTCCCTCAAACTAACATGGCTAGCTGTCTGGGGAGATTATACACCATTCTACATAAGTATTTAGTCAGCAAGCTTAATCCTTCCACAGGTACTGGTTGAAATGCAATATTTTACTACAGACGTCGCTGGGTGTTCTGGATGCCAATTCTCCCGACAAGACTGTTTCTATTACTGTTGTTAGTATCATAGGCTGTGCAGAGAGACTACACAACAGCGTCTTTGTGGAGCACTCAGCAGAGACATTTACTTTTCTAAGAGCTGTTTCCTGTGTGGGAGTTCTCCCAGGGCCTTAGAAAACATAATCCATGTAAACAAAATTAAAGAAAATTGACGTATGAGGACTCTTTAATATTGCTCAGTTCTGGAAGCTGAACATAAACATTAGAACAAGGATATTGCTATTATTTGCTTATTTACCTTTTCTTTCCATACGCCATACCCCTTCTTTTCTTGTTTTCTTTCTTTTGGTCAACCCCAAGGCCAAGCCTCCTGGCTGGTGAAGCAAATCAACTTGCAAATGGGAAATGGGAAGTTCCCATGGGAACTGAGGATCAGCAAGATCGGCAAGCCATGTACTTGGGCTGAAGCCAGTATAATCCTACTGAAGTCAACAGGACTAATGCTTGCCTCCAGGATCTGTTGTGTAGACTTGCAGCTCATAGAAAAAAGGCACCAGAGATATGGACTGAAGCCATAATTGGTAAGTTAAAGGGAAAGGGCCATAGCTCAGTGGCAGGGCAAAGCCTGGTAAATTAATCTTCTGGGCTATGTTTCTCAGAGCTCAGAGACAACGTTACATTTAAAAGGCAAATTGTGCACAGCAAAGGCTTTTGGAGGTGTATCGTTTGCCATTTGGGGGACTGGATTTTTTTTCCTTTGGAAGACAGGGGTCAGACAACAACGTCCCAGAGAAGAGCAAAAAAGGCCCTTAGATCTCAGAAGTAGCTGGCTGCTGATAGAAATGAGGGAGTATTTATTTATTTATTTATTTATTTATTTATTTATTTATTTATTTATTTATTTATTTATTTATTTATTTATTTATTTATTTATTTATTTATTTATTGTATTAATACCCCACCTATCTACTGTAGTCATTTCGACCACTCTAGGCGTATGAACAAGGTATTCTGAAGGATGTCAGTAATATATTTAATTCTGTTTACTGCGGTGTAAGAAAGGGCAATGCTTGCCAATAGGATCTACAGGAAGGATGCAGTAGCAAAATTTCTCATGCCACTCAAAAATATTTGGAACAGGGGAGTACTTGACATGTGGTCGACCCCTGCTGCAAACCCCAAATGTCTGCCATGTAACGAGGCAAAACATTTAATTCACTTGTGTATACAAAATGAATATCCACCATTTCCCCACGAAACAGCAAAATGCCAACAGTTGAATTTTTACTTTTATGCATAATGGAACAATCCTTTTATAAGCTGATGACTTTCACCTAGGTATAAATATAGTCCTGCAGTGGGCAACTATCGTCCTCAAGTTGTTTCTGACCCACAACTCTCACCAGCTCTAGACAGCATAGCCATGGTGAGGGATTATGGGAGTTGTCGTCTAACTTTGGCATGGCCACACGTGCCCTCATTTAGTCTAGCCCTCTGTTGACACATGGATAAGTGAGCCAGCTTGGTTAACCAGCTCTGCCCCCTGGAAATCAGCTTTGCATGTAAGACTAAAGCTGACTCCCAAATTCCTTTATTTTTTGCAACCATTAGGTAGAGGTTACAACAAATCCACTCCTTTTTTAGAAGAAAATAGGCATGCATCGCTTCATTCATACAGTTGGCTGGCAGTATGAAGCTTCTGGCTTGGTCAGCTTTGGGAGAAATATTAGAATCTTGGCCATCTGAAGGAGGGACTTTTCTCCCAAGTTCACTCATTAAATTGAGGGACACTGAGCAAACGAATGTCATCTCCAGGTACAGATTCAGGTTTTGGTCCCCAAAGGTCTGATAAAAATTTTCATGGCTGAATATCGTTCATTGATTTCTGAATATTCCCTTTCTATTCCTGGAATACATTCTAGGCATGTATTCCAGGCAACCTTTCTTGACTCTGGATATAGGCAACCCACATGCCTAAAACTGCATAGTCTTTGGGGATATTTCTTCCATTTTTCTGGAATATCATTTCTGGACCAAATCCAACAGGTGTTTCCCCAGTTTGGAGCTGCCTGCTTGGTTCAATGTGAAAGGACAAAAATACTTATAGACCAGAAGTGAGATTTTAAGAGAGAATAAAATGGGTTTGTGGTACAAATGGAACCTAGCCAATAGGTGTTTGCTTGTACTGCAAACGGAATGGTAAAAATAATTGACTCATCAGGACTCGCTCTAAGTTCTGTTGCTGGACTTGTTTCTGGGAAGCTGCAAGGAGCATGCACAGGCAGATGTACTTGTACCCTGTGTTCAGGTTAGTTCTGTGAAAGCGAGCACATGTTTGATATGGATGTAAACAAGAAGTCACAGCAATCTCCGATTTCCTCATTGTTCTATTCACATAAATGTTGTATTTGAAGAGTGGAGCTGCTTTTTGTCTGTGGAGGCTCCCCACATTTCTCCTAAAGATGAGAAAATCAGGAGTCTGGTTTTCATAGAACAGGGTGTCCTCTTCAGGCACAACAATTTCACACACAGAAAGTGACAATCCAGGGTTGGGTGGGGGGGGGTTTAGGGCTACTGCCCTTTTATATTCATATGAAGAGCACACATGCTTTGTGAGTAACTGAAAAGATCTAGGGAGGCATGAGAACATTGGGAGTGTATCAGGTACATTCATCTTGCTGGTAGGATAGGGTGAGGAATGTATGTCGCATGAACTGCATGCAGTCCTTGATTTCATATAGGGTGGTGGGGAGTGGGCAGGATGGTATAAAGTAAGTAAGCAAACTAGGTTGATGTGCCATTGGAAATTCTGTCTGTTTTGGGCTCTGTCTCCATTAGCACTGAGCTCTCACTCCACCTCCATCAGTTTTGGCTCCATGGAGTACCACATAAACACTGCTAGCTCACAAGTTTTGATCAGAGATGTTTAAAAATCTGTGTTCTGCTGCTGAGGTGTATCACTAAACATGTGGAAGGATATTACATGAATATCTAAACTGAGTGGAGGTTGGGTATTATGAAGGGTTAGAGTTATAGCAAGGTCTTTTGAGAGCTCAGATGAGGCCTGGGCTGCCTGAGGAAAGGGGGTGTTTGGGAAAAGGGGTAAAGATTTATAATGTAAACAATGAAATCTAAAAAAGATTTTTTTAAAATTCATATAATACATGAAAGTCATGTGCCTTTGGCTAAGGTAAGGACTCCCTATGAGGTGAGGCCCTGTTAGGTCCTCCTGCCTCAGTGAGGTTCTGCCTCACTCTGATTTGTAAGATAATATGTGATGGAGGCTTCCTTTGAAGAAGCTCTACACCCTGACTAAGAAATCAAGCTCTTGAGCTTCTCAAATATGGGTGCAAGCTCTACAGGGGGCAATACCTTTATTGGGACAAAGTGAAACACCCATGAAGAAAACCTCATACAAAATATGACACAAAATTGATCATAGATTACTGTATTTTTAAAGAGAAAAACACCCACAGAAGCCTAAAAACTGGACATTTTTGGTTTAGTCTTTTTTATTCATTTACATATTACAATCTAAGTGGAATTCGAAGCCATGCATAGAATAGTAAGTTTTCCACTTCCACTGGAAGATTCATGGTACTGTTTTAGCATCCTGCAGAAGAGTTTGACTGGCTGGCTTGATTAGTTTTATTTATTTTTTAAGAAAAGCTAAGTAAGTGATTGGAATGCTTTTGAGATTGCATGTAGCTTTGAAAAATCCTTCAAGAATGGGAAGTGTGTGAACTGAGCTTCAACTCATCACCTCCTGTTACCATAACATTTCAGTAGGAAAAATATCACTTTCATTTAATTGTAATTTATGTTTTGTTGCAGTGGAGGGGACAATTATATAACTGAGAGATTAATTTCACAATCACATCCCAGATGATAGTGTGAAAGGAAGCAGGAGCCAAGTGTATGAGAATCAGGAAGACATTCTGTGTCATGCCGTGAAGAATATATGTACAATTACACAGAGACAGGAACAGTCATGGACAACAGGTGCCTAGAAATTCTACTTAATTAGCTCCTCACCTGATTTTCTTGGTCATCACTTTCAAAATCACCCTTCCTTGTTTGGGAAAGGAAGGGGGCAACCCAGTGTGGTGCCTTAACATCTTTGACTCAGGACAAGTGAACCACACTGGAGGTCTGTTTTGCCCTGTAGCTGAACTAACAGGCAGGATGGAGGTCAGGAAGGAGTCAGGTCATGACCTAGTTTAAAGAGCATCTGTGGTTGAGTGGACAGAGACAAGAGTGCTCCAATGTGAACTTGGGACTATTTCAACAAGAGTCTGCTATGGCTGGGGAGGGAGACAGAAAGGAGAATCTCCCAGTTCTATTGGGATATTTTTCCAACCCCAGTCCATTGGCTGAAGTGCCAGGCAGATCCCAGCTGATTTGAAGAAGTGATCTGTAAAACAGATGACTAAAAGAGGCACTGTATATATGAACTGGTTTCTCCTGCTTCAGTTCCCATTGATAACAGTTTGCTCACTAGATGCTTCCTGAGATACAATGGCTAGAATGCTGTTGGATTATTTAGGTAAAGGTATCTGTTCAGGAAAATTGGAGAGATTAGAGGAACATTCTGTGCAAAGATGGACATGATAAAAGACAAAAATGGGAGGGACCTAACAGAAGCAGAAGACATCAAGAAGAGGTGGCAAGAATACACAGAGGAATTATACCAGAAAGATTTGGATATCCCCAACAACCCAGATAATGTGGTTGCTGACCTTGAGCCAGACATCCTGGAGAGTGAAGTCAAGTGGGCCTTAGAAAGCCTGGCTAACAACAAGGCCAGTGGGGGTGATGGCATTCCAGTTGAACTCTTTAAAATCTTAAAAGATGACGCTGTTAAGGTGCTACATTCAATATGCCAGCAAGTTTGGAAAACAGTGGCCAGAGGACTGGAAAAGATCAGTCTACATCCCAATCCCAAAGAAGGGCAGTGCCAAAGAATGCTCCAACTACCGTACAATTGCACTCATTTCACATGCTAGCAAGGTTATGCTCAAAATCCTACATGGTAGGCTTCAGCAGTATGTGGACCGTGAACTCCCAGAAGTACAAGCTGGATTCCGAAGGGGCAGAGGAACTAGAGACCAAATTGCTAACATGCGCTGGATTATAGAGAAAGCCAGAGAGTTCCAGAAAAACATCTACTTCTGCTTCATTGACTATTCAAAAGCCTTTGACTGTGTGGACCACAGCAAAGTGGATGAATCCCAAGACAGAATTAAGATTAAATGTAATGAGAGGAAATGGACATACTGGAAGAAATATCTACAACCTCAGATATGCAGATGATACCACTCTGATGGCAGAAAATGAGGAGGAATTAAAGAACCTCTTAATGAGGGTGAAAGAGGAGAGCGCAAAAAATGGTCTGAAGCTCAACATCAAAAAAACTAAGATCATGGCCACTGGTCCCATCACCTCCTGGGAAATAGAAGGGGAAGATATGGAGGCAGTGACCATTTCTCCTTTCTTGGGCTCCATGATCACTGCAGATGGTGACAGCAGCCACAAAATTAAAAGACGCCTGCTTCTTGGGAGGATGACAAACCTCAACAGCATCTTCAAAAGCAGAGACATCACCTTGCCAACAAAAGTCTGCATAGTCCAAGCTATGGATCAGTGAGCCAGCTCACCAGTAGTGATGTATGGAAGTGAGAGCTGGACCATAAAGAAGGCTGGCCACCGAAGAATTGATGCTTTTGAATTGTGGTGCTGGAGGAGACTCTTGAGGGTCCCCTGGACTGCAAGGAGAACAAACATATCCATTTCGAAGGAAATCAACACCGAGTGCTCACTGGAAGGACTGATCCTGAAGTGGAGGCTCCAATACTTTGGCCATCTCATGAGAAGAGAAGACTCCCTGGAAAAGCCCCTGATGTTGGGAAAATGTGGAGGCAAGAGGAGAAGGGGACGACAGAGGATGAGATGGCTGGACAGTGTCATTGAAGCTACCAACATGAATTTGATCAAACTCTGGGAGGCAGTGGGCCTGGCATGCTCTGGTCCATGAGGTCACGAAGAGTCGGACATGACTTAACGGCTAAACAACAACAGCAAGGGTTTAGAATGAGATATTATTGGGCCTAAATATAATGCTAGCCTCAACTAGCATAGATTGACTGAATCGATGCAACTTATTACAAATGTTGACTGACCAATTTTTGATTTTACACTTATGCGCTAACTGGGACTAACAACTGGATTTAGGCCTTGATCTGCAAATCCGATGTGAAGGTGTAGTCACCTTTAGAGACCAGATCTCTTGCTGCACTGCGACTGCTCCTGAATATGTCTGTTGCATTATTCTGCCTACTCAAATTGTACCTATGCCTCCCTTCATCTTATGCAAGGTTTCATTCTGGTCCCTGAGGCCCTCGACTTGAGGCATGTTTTATTAGCATTCTAGAGTTGTCTCCTTTTGACTAACCAGCCATTAGCTGGCTCACTGATCCTTAACTGCAGATCACTCTGTTATTTAGACTGCATTTCCCTTAGGTTGCAAGATAATTAGTCTCATGTCTATGGATGGGATTTCCTGACAAGTGATGTGAATATAGATGGAGCACCTCAGTCAATGCTGGTAAGTAACTTTATTCATGTAGTATATTTATCTTAGTTTTGATCCTTTATGCAGTTGCAAGCAACCACTTCCTGATTCATTTTCCACACTTATGCATTCAAGGGAACCAAAAACCAGATAAATGGTAACGCAGGGCAAGAATGACAGATTTATAACCCCTCTCACCCATAACTGTTCACATACTATCTCGACCACCACATCTTTGTATGTACTCACTTTAGAAAATTAAAAGTGCAGTGCTTACCACTGAAGGAGGGATTGGTCAACTATTCATGTCCTTGCCTTTTCTTCTTCAGTTATGCAGATCTTGACCTTCTGCATGGTGCTATGCTTCAGCAGTGATTTAATTTCTAGATGGCATTGAGAGAATAAGTCTAAGGCACGAAGCATTGTATAACATGTCTCACTCTTTTGTTCTGTGTAAGAAGCGGACTGATAACTTCATTGTTTTTACATAATAAAGGTAATAGTTTAAATACTTTTATATTTAAGGGGTGCGGCCTCACTAAATGGAATATCATTCTGTGCTTTGCTCATTGACATTGTAATAAAATAGGGTTTTTTTTTTGTTTTTTTTTTGCAGTGCACACATGTCAAGCTCTAAATACTAAACCAGAAAATGCTAGGCTAAATCAGTGAGAACAACAACAACATACCTTGCTGAATGGATGAATGTTGAAGAGTGTCTACCACCAAGACAAGGCTCTAGCTGGACCATTTGAAAGTCACTTAATAGACTTTGAAGCAAAGTAGGAAGAACAAAGGATAATTAAGTACAATGGGGCTACTTGGATACAGGACAATTTTTCTTTCTTTCTTTCTTTTTTTAAAGGAAAGATCATAGGGAAGGGGGTTTGGAACAGGGTACAGGGGTAAAAATACAGAATGTGATAGAGAACAATATATATCATTATTACTTTCGCTGATGTTTCCTTACTAAGGTTACTTCACACTTACAGTGGTGCCTCGACTTATGACCATAATCCATTCCAGAAGATGGACATAACTCGAAATGGTCATAAGTCGAAGCATCATTTCCCATAGGAATGCACTGAAATGCAATTAATCCGTTCCGGCTGAAGAAAAAATCACCAAACAAAAAATCACTTCAAGATTCATTGGAAACACTATTAATCCCTTCTGGCCGAAGGGGAGGAAAAAAAGCAATCAAGCGTGCAAAACCCATTGGAAATGCACAGAAAACAAATGGAGCAGATTGGAAATGCACAGAGAATGAAGGGGGCAGGTCGGAAATGCAAAGAAAACAAAAGAAAAAGCAAGGGAAGCATGCAGGACCCATTGGAAATGGGGAAAATGCCCCCCAAAACAACCAAACCTCCCCAAGACCCATCGGAAATGGGGAAACAAACAAATAAACCCCCCAAGACCCGTAGGAGATGGGGGAAAACACTCCAAAAAGCAACAAAAATCCCCTAGACCCATCGGATATGGGGGGGACACCAAAAAACAAACAAAACCCCAAGACCCATCACAGCACAGAAACATAACCCCCCCTTTCTCAAAACCATGCTGCAAAAACACCCAGAACAGTTTTTAAAAAGCAGAAAACAGCACCTTACCTTACAAAGCAACCTGAAGCCTTCCTGCAAACACACACATACACTCTCAGAAGCAGAAGGAGGCAATCCAAAGCCTCCGATGATCTCTAACTGCTGGGGCGAGAGATCTCCAAAGAAGCAGCCTCGTTGCCACCTACAGTTAGCAATTTGAATTTCCCGCCTTTTTCCCCTGCCTTTTTCTGTTTGTAAGTGGAAGCTCTGGTCGCAAGCAGAAGCAAAATTTTGCAGCTGGAGCTGGTCATAACTCAAAATAGTTGTAAGTTCATAAGTTGAGACACCACTGTATCTTGCCATTTTTTCTAAGCCTTTAAACTCTACAGTTATATCTTATATCTTCTTTCTGATAATTTTAATCCATTCATGTTCTCATTTCTCATCCAATTATATGAAGGTTCCACTTTTTTCTAGCCTCAACAATTTCTTTGTCTTTAAATACTTCAGTTAAAAAATCCATTTCTGCAGCTTTGAAATTTTTTGCTATTAAGGCCTGGATTGTTTGAGTCTCCTCTTTTCTTTCACTTTACATTTCCAACATTTGTTAGAGGTACTTTGATATATTTTCGATAATTTTTCAGGTGTCATGTACCATCTATGGAACATTTTATACATATTTTCTTTATAATTAATTGCTTTTGTTAATTTTATATTGTCTTCCCATATTTGTGACCATGGCTTTTAAGTTAATATTGTGGCCCACATTTTGGGCCTATTTTATCATACATTCTTTAACTATTTCATCTTGCATTTTTAATTTTAGTAGATAATTATACAACATTTTGATCAGTTTTTCCTTTACATTCAGAAGTACCTTATCTTATGGTGTCTGTTCCTTATGAAAGCCTATTGTTTTGCCTCTTGTATATCTTGAATCTATTTACGTTTTTGTCCACCAATCAAGTACTATACCTTGTTCTTCTAATTCTTTCCTTGATTTCATATTTAGATCCTCTTTTAACAAATCTCTATACCTCAAGAATTTCTTCTTTTCCATTGATGTTGGTTGTGTGAATGCTTTCATTGGTGAGACCCTTTCAGGAACTTGTTGGCAATTTTCTTCCCGGATCTTAGTCCATACCCAGCTCAAAGCTTTCCTTATCAGATGATTCTTAAATTGATTGTTGTCCTTTGCTTTTTGATACCATAGGAAGGCATGCCATCCTAAGTTTAAATCTTGTCCTTCTAGTTTTAGTATTCCGCCATTTATCCAAATTAGAGCACAGGCTTTATAATAAAAAAACCAATCTGGAAGTCCAAAACCTGCTCTTTGTTTGGCGTCTTGAAGTGCTTTGATTTTTTATTCTAGTTTTTTACAAACTCTATTTTTTTGGTAAATTCTTGAAGTATTGTTTTGTAAGGACTGGTATTGTCTGAAAAAATCATTTTAGGTAATACATTCATCTTCACAGCTGCAGTCCTCCCATAAATGATAATTGAAATTTTGACAATTTTTCCAGATTTTTTTTGATCATACCAATTAGTTTGATGTAGTTTTTTTTATCGAAGTACTTGGTTTTTTTGTAATCTGAATCCCTAGGTATTTGACTTTTTCATCCTCTTTAAAACCTGTCATTTCTACTAAATTTTGAATCTCCTCTTTCTTCATATTTTTGGTCAAAACTTGTGTTTTTTGTTTCTTTACTTTTAGTTCAGATACTTCTCCAATTTTTTATTGTTTCTGTTAATGTCCTCATTGAATTTATCAGATCCTCTAAAATAAAGACCATGTCATCCACAAATACGCCTGTATTTTATGTTCTTCCCCTCTTATTTGAGCCCTTTTATATCTGTGTTCTGTCTAATTTGTTGTAATAATGTTTCAATAAATAGTACAAACAGTAAAGGAGACAATGGGTATCTTTGTCTTGTTCCTTTTTGTATCTTTATATCCTGTGTAAATTCTCCATTTATTCTGATCTTTGCTTTCTGTTGTCTATATATAGTCCTTATTGCCTCAAGAAAGTCCTTTCCTGCTTCCATGATTTCTAATTGTTTTAACATGAAATACCAATTGACGTTGTCAAAGGCCTTCTCTGCATCAAGAAAAATCATAGCCTTCGCTCTTCCTGGTTGTGTCTCATAATATACTGGCACATTTAATATTGTCCTAATATTGTTTCTCATCTGTCTCTTTGGCAGGAAGCCTGACTGATCTTCATAAATTATATGTACAAGAACTTTTTTCAGTCTATCTGCTAATATTGAGGCATATATCTTATAGTACACATTCAATAGCAAAGCAAAAAGCAAAGCGTGCTGCTTATATACCGCCCCATAGTGCTTCAAGCACTCTCTGGGCAGTTTATAAGTTAATTATGCAGGCTACACATTGCCCCCCCCCCAGCGAGCTGGGCACTCATTTTACCAACCTCAGAAGGATAGAAGGCTGAGTCAACCTTGAGCCAGCTACCTGGGATTGAACCCCAGGTCGTGAGCACAGTTTTGGCTGCAGCACAGCGGTTTAACCACTGCGCCACGAGGCTCTTGTGAGATTGGTCTGTAGTTTTTAATTTCTTCTGGTTCAGTTCCTTCTTTATGAATTACTGATATTATAGCTTCTTTCCATGTAGGTGAAATTTCTCTTTCCATTAGTTTTTTATATGGGTTCACTAAAAGATCTTCAAAAATTTTATAATATTTTGCTGGTATTCCATCTGAGCCTGGTGATTTCCCATTCTTTTGTTCCTTTATGGCTTCTACCACTTCTTTTGTTGATATAGGTGCATTCAATATCTTTCTGTGTTGTTCAGAAAATTTCATCTTAATATGTTTTCCCAAATATTGTTTTGTTTATCCTTTACTGCTTCTTTTTCTGAATACAGATTTTGATAAAATTGTTCTGTGATTCTTTTTAGTTCTTCCTGTTTTATTGTTAACTCACCTTTTTCATTTTTCAAAGCTTGAATTTGTGTTTTACTTCTTTCTTTCCTTCATTTATATGCTAGCCACCTTCCAGGTTTATTTGCATTTTCAAAAAAAGTTTGATTTTGCACATTTAATCTTGTTTGCCATTTCTTCAGTCAAAAAATGTTAAGTTGATGTTGTATTAATTTAATCTTCATGTTCAATTGATGGGTTTTTGTTTCAATTTTCCCTCTAATTCCTTATATTTTTGTTTCTTTTTTCTTTTTAATCCTGCAGCAAATCTTATTGCTAATCCTCTGAAGAAACATTTTCTAGCCTCCCATACTGTGATTATAGGTGTTTCTGGTATCATATTTATTTTGAAGAAATTTTCCATTTCTTCTTTCATTTGCTTTCAAAAATCTTCATTTTTTTTAAAAAAAATTGGATTTAATCTCCATTGTTGAACTGCAAGATATCTGTAATTGCAGTAATATTGGGCTGTGGTCTGCAAAAGCATTTGCAAGGATTTCTATTTCCTTCATTCCCTTAATCAAATTTGTTGAGAGAACAAATTTTCCATGACTCTGGAGAAACTGAATCAATGCAGCACTTATGTGCACAACATTTAGGCCACACGGCATATACGAAGTAGTTCTAGCAAATGGTTGAGATAACGCTATTGAGGTAGCTGACTTCTGACCAAAAACAATCTAATCATCTTAACATTTTAATTTGTTTTAAATTCAACCTAAATTTCATATACGTCCATAATTTTAAATTATGCAACACTGGTGAAGAAAGGAAGGAAGGAATGAATAAAAAAGAAAGGAAGAAAGAATAAAATGGGTAAAAGGAAAATGTATTCAGTGTCATAGACCACTTGCTTATAGCAAGTCAACTTATTTTTGACAAATGGGCAAGAATTACTTTTCTGATAAGGTAAAGGTTCCCCTTGACAATTAAGTCCAGTCATGCCCAACTCTGGGGGCTGGTGCTCATCCTGGTTTGTAAGTTGAAGAGTTGGCGTTTGTAGACACTTTCCATGGTCATGTGGCTGGCATGACTAGACACAGAACACCATTACCTTCCCACAGAGGTGGTACCTATTCATCTACTCGCATTTGCATGCTTTCAAACTGCTAGGTTGGAAGGAAGTGGGAGAAGTAAAGGGAGTTCACCCCATTGCATAGATTTAAACTGCTGACCTTATGATCAACAACCCAATGGCTCAGTGGTTTAACCCGCACCACCACCCGCATCCCAGACTTTTCTAATCAAACTGTCAGTATTTGTTTAAAAATAACTTTCACATTCTGCTTAATGCTTTCTCTCACCATAGCCCCACACCAGCTCAATGTAGCTACATCCTGTCTCTCATCCTGCCAGGAAACAAAGTTTGCCCTGGTTCTTGTTACTTTGCCTAACATGAATCTTAGCCTCTACACTGTGTTCCTTTTATCTCTTTTTCTACACTGTCAATAGAGTAGCCTCTGTGGTTTGGACTCACTGGTGGTCCTCGGATCCCATCCCATCCCGTCCCTTTTCTGGAACATTCTGATTGTCTCCAGGGGGAATGATATGACAAGCATGACTGGCCAAGCTTCCACTCTCTCACAGTACTTTACAAATGATTACAGTATTAAGGATCTGTTCCAGTTGGGCTTCAGGCCACGCCATGGTACAAAAATGGCATTGGTCACTGTTACATACAGCACTGATGTTACCTGTCTGTCATGGGTTTGGAGGGAAAGTTCCATCCTATGGGGAGTGGAAGGCGGGACATCAGGAGGAGGGGCTGTACTGTATATATATGTGGAGCGTGTGTGGAGAAAAGGAGTGAGAGAGCTGGAGAAGAGCTGAGAGAAGAAGCTTGAGTGGGAGTCTGTGTGTCAGACAGGGTACTACTGTGTGTCAGTCAGTACCAACCTGATAGGTTCAGGTGTCTGTATGGTTAGCCAGAACTGATAGGTTCAGGGTCTGTGCTTCAAGTTAAGTGTTCTGTGTGAACCAAACTGTGTGTATGTATGATTGAGACTAAGCCACGTTACTGTATCTTATTCACTTGATCCTTTTATTTTTCCCTGTGTGTTATGTAAATAAACCTTGTTCTTCTATTTGTTTAAAAATCCATCCCTGGTCTGTGTGACTTCTTATAGGGAATGATTGGTGGCAGCTTAGTGAAAGTGTGGCATCCTCCAGTAGGTCTGGGTTTGTCACATTGATTGGTGTCCAGCGTGTGGGATACGACTGGTCCAGTTGTCCAGTGGTACAGCAAAGCCTTGGCAAGTGTGCCCAGAGCAAGGGGGGTCTAGTCAGGGACAATCTGAGGCGCGTAGGTAATCTTCTAGGTGTACCTCACGGGGAGGTGCACTAGTGGAAGAACGTGCCAACTGGGGACTAGATTAGGGAGCTCTGAGGCAGCCTGTTTTGGCGGGAAAAAAGCTGAGGCAAAACTGTGTAGTAGCAGTGATCTAGCCTGCCTGCTGAGAGGCCTAGCAGAGGGGGGGTAGGCTCTGGCTCGCAACTGTTGCAAGTTAGTGCTGAAGAACAGCAGTAATCTATAGAAAGCTGGTTCTGAGGCAAAAGAAAAAAAAAGTGGTCGCTTTATTTTGAGGCTTGACTTTTGAAAGCAGCCTGTTCTGGGGGGGGGGATTATGCCCTTGACTCGAAGCCAAATGGCAGAAATGGGTGAAGTGAAAGACCCCCAGGTTGACCAAGGTTCTGAGGATGAATTTGGCTCAGTGCAAGGTGACAGCACGGGAGAACAGAACCCAGAGCTCAGAAAGATACTCCTAGCCCAACAGCATGAACTGAGGGTGAGGGAAATGGAGGAAAGATTAGAGAGAGAAAGAAGGGAGGAAAGGGAAAGGCAATTTGAAATGGAGCAAAGGGAAAGAGAGAAACAAAGGCAATTTGAAATAGAGAGAATGGAAAAGGAGGAAAGATTAGAGAGAGAGAAAATTGCTCTGGAAAAAGAAAGGATGGCGTTTGAGTTAAGAAAATTGGAAATGATGAACCAGAACAATAATAACAATAGGGATTCTGAGGGAGGCCAATTGTCTAAAGCTGACCTGAAGAAATTCCCTGTGTACCACAAGGGAGATTGTCCTGAAGTGTTCTTTTCCCTAGTGGAAAGAGCGTTTGTGGACTTCTCAGTAAGGGAAACTGAGAAGATGACCATCATGCGATCTTTAATCAGTGGCAGCCTGGCAGAAGTCTATGCAGAGATGCCAGAGGAACTGATGAAAGATTTTGCAGAGTTTAAAAAACTGGTGTTTGCCAGACATGGGATAAATGCGGAACAGCTGAGGCAAAGATTCAGGTCAATCACCAAGAAACCAGAGCAGACTTTTACCCAAGTGGGGGCCCAATTGGTGAGGCTGCTAGAGAAATGGCTATCTCAGGAGGGGACAGAGACCTTTCAGCAGCTCAAAGACTTGATAGCGCTGGAACAGTTCTATTCAGTCCTGCATGGGGAACTGAAATTCCAGGTGAGGGAAAGGAAACCTAAATCTGTGGCAGAAGCAGCCGAGATCGCAGATTTTATTTATCAAATAAGAAAACCCTTAGGTGCTGAGTGGAAATCTGTAGATAAACCCAGAGAAACCTACAGCAAGTACTCTCAGGGACCAGGGAAAAGCCAGCAAGGGGGAGGGGCCCATGGTGAAGGGAAGCCCTCAGACATGAAACCAAGACCTCAGATTTTGGAGGGAAAACCAAAACAAGATGAGAAAGACTCAAAATATAGCAGAAAATGTTATTTCTGTCAGGGAAAGGGCCATCTAATCTCAGAGTGTGAGAAATTAAAGCAGCTAAAAGGAATTGTGCCTCAGGATTCGAGTGGAACCAAGCCAAAAGCTGTATTCTGTGTCCAGAAAGAGCAAAGCTCCTTGTCACTGAGGGAGCCTGTTGCCATGGCTACTCAATCTGGAACAGTTACATGTGCTGATCAGGCTGAGGAAAATGGTCCTCTTGTGGAGGTCAAGCGCTGCTTGCTCGTGAGAACAGATTCTCAGTTGTTTGAAACCGCAGGGGTGGACGTAGGAATACTTGACCATCAGTATAGGGGGCTGAGGGACACTTGTTCCCAGGTGACCCTGTGCCATCCAGATATTATTCCTAGGGAATATATAATCCCAAATGAGAGCATGAAGGTGGCAGGGATTGAGGGGCAGGTGATCTCACTGCCAGTAGCGGAGGTACCTGTGAACTTTCAAGGCTGGAGGGGAGTTTGGCGGCTAGCGATTTCATCGACTCTGCCAGCAGCCGTGCTCGTGGGAAATGACCTGGCTGAACATGTGAAACGGGTGCTAGTGATTACCCGTTCACAAGCCACCACGGGGACAGTTTAGGGGGGTAATGATGAGCCAGAGACGGAAGCAGAGGGGAGTTCAGAAGCTGTGGTGGAAACCTTAACCACAGACAGCCGATTTGGCCAAGAGCAAAAGGCAGACGCCACTCTCCAAAAGTGTTTTGAACAGGTGACTGACGCCCAGCTAACACCTGAAACCCCAGTGAGATTTCTAGAGAAAAAGGGGATTTTGTATAGAGAGACCCTGAGGAATATCTCAAAAGGGGGAGATGGGATCAGAAGTCAGCTAGTAGTACCGGAAAAGTATCGCCCCATGATCTTACAAAGGGGGCACTCTGACATGTTTGCTGCGCACTTAGGGGTGAACAAAACACAGCAGAGAATCACACAGAACTTTTACTGGCCTGAAATAGGGAAGCAGATCAGGGAGTTCTGTAAACAATGTGATGTGTGTCAAAGGCAGGGGAACAGCCGCGACAGGACCAAAGCAAAGTTGTGCCCTTTGCCTGTGATTGACACTCCGTTCAAATGCATAGGGGTGGATATTGTGGGACCTTTGCCCAAGGCCACAAAGAGGGGGAACAGGTTCATTCTCACCATTGTGGACCATGCCACGAGGTACCCTGAAGCCATTCCCTTGACTAATATTGAAACTAACACAGTGGCAGATGCCTTGGTGGGGTATATGTCCAGGATGGGATTTGCCTCAGAAATAATCACAGATTTGGGCGCATCGTTCACATCGAAGCTCATGAAACGCTTATGGCAAATCTGTGGAATTAAACACAAGGAAACCACTGCCTATCACCCTGAAAGTAATGGGTTAACTGAGAAGTTCAATGGGACTCTAATGCGCATGATTAGGGCTTACTTGGCAGAGAATCCAAACAATTGGGACCAGAAGCTGCAATCCCTTTTGTTTGCTTATCGATCAGTGCCACAAGCCAGTACCGGGTTCAGTCCGTTTGAACTTTTATTTGGGAGAAGGGTGAAAGGGCCCCTTGATTTGATCAAACAAAATTGGGAGCAGATCACCCAGGATGACCCACAAGATGTTGGGACATATATAGACACCTTGAGGAATGACCTAAAGAGAAACCTAGAGCTAGCAGCAGAGACCCTGCAAGCTCAAAAGGTCAGAAAGAAAACATGGTATGACCACAAAGCCAGGGAGAGGCACTTTGACCCAGGGGAGGAAGTGCTTTGGCCTAGGCTCTACAAAGAGAACAAACTGCAGCTGGGTAGCCCAGAAATAAAATACTTGGGTCACATAGTAGGGGGAGGAGTGATAAAACCCCTCGAGGCCAAGATAGAAGCAGTTCGTGATTGGCCCAGACCCAACACCAAGAAAAAAGTCAAATCATTTCTTGGGTTGGTGGGCTACTACAGAAAGTTCATCCCGAGGTTTAGCGAGATTGCGGCTCCGCTGACCGATCTGACGAGGAAGAAGGCTGATGACCGCATCCCGTGGCCCAGCGACTGTGAGGAGGCGTTCCGGAGGTTGAAGGAGGCGCTCATCAACTATCCAGTGCTGCGTGCTCCAGACTTCGACCGGGAGTTCATCATCTACACCGATGCGTCTAACAGCGGGGTAGGAGCAGTTCTTTGCCAGGAGGATGAGAATGGTGACCAGCATCCAGTGTCCTACCTGAGTAGGAAACTCCAGAAAGGTGAGAGACATTTGGCAACCGTGGAAAAGGAGTGCCTGGCCATAGTCTACGCGATCCAGAAGGCCAAGCCTTACATCTGGGGAAGACATTTTATTCTGTGCACTGACCATTCACCACTGCAATGGTTAAAGACAATGAAAACCCACAATAGTAAACTTATGAGGTGGGCTTTAAATCTGCAAGACTATGACTTTGAAGTGAAGGTGGTCAGAGGGTCAGTGAACTGTGTTGCTGACGCCTTGTCAAGAAGACCTGAAGAATGAAGACGGCGAAAGAAACATGGACTATGTATATATTTTGATGACAAAAAGTCAAATGTGTCTGTTTATTAAACATGTTGGTTTGTATGAATAAAGGTAACTTGATGTATTGTTAATGGTAAATGTTTAAATGCCTAATAGAGTGTAAGTATAAGTAAGTATGGTATTGTATGTTATTATATGACTGTTTTGTATGTTTTGGGTCCAGGTTGTTTTTTGGTGAAAAGCACCTTAGCTTTCCCCCTACAAAACAACTTATAAAGAGGGGAGGTGTTACATACAGCACTGATGTTACCTGTCTGTCATGGGTTTGGAGGGAAAGTTCCATCCTATGGGGAGTGGAAGGCGGGACATCAGGAGGAGGGGCTGTACTGTATATATATGTGGAGCGTGTGTGGAGAAAAGGAGTGAGAGAGCTGGAGAAGAGCTGAGAGAAGAAGCTTGAGTGGGAGTCTGTGTGTCAGACAGGGTACTACTGTGTGTCAGTCAGTACCAACCTGATAGGTTCAGGTGTCTGTATGGTTAGCCAGAACTGATAGGTTCAGGGTCTGTGCTTCAAGTTAAGTGTTCTGTGTGAACCAAACTGTGTGTATGTATGATTGAGACTAAGCCACGTTACTGTATCTTATTCACTTGATCCTTTTATTTTTCCCTGTGTGTTATGTAAATAAACCTTGTTCTTCTATTTGTTTAAAAATCCATCCCTGGTCTGTGTGACTTCTTATAGGGAATGGTTGGTGGCAGCTTAGTGAAAGTGTGGCATCCTCCAGTAGGTCTGGGTTTGTCACAGTCACCCTGTTAGATGACCTATTGAGGGAGGCCAACAGAGGGAAAATGTCCCTTTTGGTCCTCCTCGATATCTCAGCTGCCTTTGATACCGTCGACCATGGTATCCTCCTGAGGAAGCTCCCGAGTTGGGAATTGGCGGCCTGGAGTTTGCCTGGCTCTGTTTTTTCTTGGAAGACTGTCCTCAGAGAGTACAGCTTGGGGAGGGGGACGGCCCTGTGGTGCCTCAATTGTGGAGTTCCACAGGACTTGGCCCTCTCCCCAATTCTGTTTAATATCTATATGAGGCCGCTGGGTGGGGTCATCAGGGAGTGTGGAGCATCATGCCATCAGTATGCTGATGACACCCAGCTCTACATCTCCTTTTTTCCAACTGCAGGTAATGTCATTCTGTCCCTTCGTCGCTGCTTGGAGTCTGTACTGCAATGGATGCAGGAAAATGGACTGAGGCTGAACCCGGACAAGACGGAGCTCCTGAGGGTGAGTGGACCCTCCATGAGCAGTTTGGGAAACTCCCTCTCTTTTGGGGGGGGTGTCTCTCACTGTGAAGAGTGAAGTTTGCAGCTTGGAGATACACCTGAACCCGGCACTTATCATGGAAACTCAGGTGGCATCAGTGGTCCGTTCCGCATATTTCCATTTTTGGCGGATTGCTATCTTGATGTTGGGGCACTCACCACACTGGTCCATGTGCTCGTAATCTCGAGATTAGACCACTGCAATGCACTCTACATAGGGCTACCTCTGAGATTGATGTAGAAGCTCCAAATGGTGCAGAATGCAGCGGCCAGACTTCTTACTGGAGTGAGGAAATGCCAACACATCACTCCCACTCTGGCCACCTTGCATTGGTTGCTCATGTGCTTCCGCGTTGATTTCAAAGTTTTAATGATTACATACAAGGCCCTAAACGGTTTAGGACCTCGATGCTTGGCAGAGCGCCTTCTCCCACCTAGATCTACCTGTACCACCCAATCTAGTCAGGAGGGGCCATTGAGAAGCCTAACACCGAGGGAGGCCCGGAAGGAAAAAACAAGAAAACGGGCTTTCTCGGCAGTGGCTCCTTCTCTTTGGAACAAACTCCCCTCCAAGATTCGCTTGGCCCCCTCGTTGGGTATTTTCAGAAACCAACTTAAGACCTGGTTGTTCAGACAAGCCTTCCCTCCAGGCAGTACTTAACTTCTCTTTTCATCCCATCTTGAACTATTGTTGTCTTGTATATTGTTGAAAAACTGTTAATATATATTTTGAATTGTTTTTATCTTGTATGTTGTGAGCCGCCCAGAGTAGACTATGTCTAGATGGGTGGCATATAAATGCAATGAAAGAAAGAAAGAAAGAAAGAAAGAAAGAAAGAAAGAAAGAAAGAAAGAAAGAAAGAAAGAAAGAAAGAAAGAACGAATAAATGAATAAATGAATAAATGAATAAATGAATAAATGAATAAATGAATAAACGAATAAACAAATAAACAAATAAACAAACAAACAAGGAACAGAACCTCTCCCTCTCCCCTTCCCCCATAGGTCCTGGTCCTTCTTCAGTATTCTAACCATAACATCATACTAGCTCTCCTCTGAAATTTTAAGAGACACATTTCCTTGGGTGTATTTTGCTGGGACACACTGATAGAAACATGGCAGCTTTTTTGTGATTGAGAAGAGGTTAACTGATGAAAAAAAGAGTCAAATTTTGGGGGTTTCCCTTGGATAATATCTCTTTGTGAATGACAGTGAACAGAACAGCGAATGCTGTACACCTTCCTGACTGCTGACATTCGTGTTGTCAATATTCAGGCAAGTTTTTACTGTATAAAGTTTGGCATCCTTTTTCTTACTGGATATTGTTGGGCAATGTTGGGCAAATTTTGAATTTTAGAATCAGAAGGAATATATTCCACATTCACACACTAGAACTGTTTATTTTTTAAATAAAGAATTTAATCTAATTTCAGAGATGTTCCAGAGATTCTAATGCTAATGATGATTGTGGCAAAAGTCAAAAATACCAGCTTAGTTTCATGTAAAGCTGTTACTGCTAGTAACTAAGCATTAAGAGATGCATTTTATCAGAATTTCCTTTTTTCAGAATTTCACTTGATAGAGATTTTCTGAAAAGGTAATGTATGCCAAATTCTGATACATGAATGTACCTCTTATTTGATACAGAGCCCAACAGTTCCTTCAGTTCATCCTACCCTTATCCTTTTTTATAGGTTTGTATAAAGACACCTGACAATATCCTATTAATTTCCATTGTTTCAGCAGGTGTCAGAGATGTCTATATCTGCTTTCTCTCTTAGTAGTAGGCATTCTAATTCATCCATCTTGGCTTTAGGCTTCTAGAATTTGCATATAAACACTGTATAGTCTGTCACTCTTTGAACATCCTTTTTCTGTGAGTGTCTTTCATCTGACACTTTAATTGCTTATAATGCTTTTCATTGGTTTCATGTGTATGTTAACAGATTCTAGCAAATTCTTGTTTGAGTGCCTGAGTTAAATAAGGCTGAAGCAGGCTAACACAGTTTAGGATTGTGACCTTTATGTTTATAACATGTCCTATAATGAATGAAGCATTCCAGAGTGGAAGCATATAGCACTGATCAACTTTCCAACAAATATTTGCTTAAAATCAGAAACCTTCATCTTTTCAAATGCTTAAACAGGACACTTGCATCCTATTTTCTTTTTTTACTAGAACTTTCCTCTTTGGAACAGGTTATTTTTAATCTATTATGTTTTTCAGTGTATAATAAAGCTGAACCCCACTGTCTGATCGAGATCCTGATAATCCTTTTCAGGTTGACTAAAAGAGGCGAAATTATACAACATGAAATGGGAACTCTGGAAATTAAAAACCAACCAGATAATCTTTACAGAGTTTCTAGATCTCTCACAAGATTTTCTTAACACCCGTTTAGTATGATGCTCACTTACATGTAACTAAAAAAGAAAATGTCGTGCTGAAGATAAAGGAAGAACATATTTGCATAAAATTGCATATACTGACTTATATCTGTAGACACAAAATTAGACATGATTTAAAAGTAATTTAAGTAGAACTGCAACACATGGCATGTAAGTGGGAAAAACTGTGACAGGATGGTATGGTGACTCTGCTGTACAAGTGCTCCATGTGGATTAGGAACCCCAAGGTCCTGATCACCCTCTTTATGGTTCTTTCAATCAGATTTGGACTGGACAGCCGTCACACATAGAACACCTTCAAAGATAGGATGGCCATCTGGCATGTTCTCAAACAACAGATTACCCTCTATAAAAAGAACACACAGTCACTGTATCCTTTGAGAATGAAACCATTAGGACATCTCCAGCAAGCAAATATATCTAAACATACTCAAAATTAGGATATGATATGGTCACCACAGGTAAAGGTTCCCCTTGACATTTTAGTCAGTCGTGTTCGACTCTACGGGGCGGTACTCATCCCCATTTCCAAGCTCTAGAGCCAGCGTTTGTCCAGAAACAGTTTTTGTCGTCACGTGGCCAGCGTGGCTATACATGGAATGCTGTTTACCTTCCCACCGAGATGGTACCTATTTATCTACTCACATTTTTACATGCTTTTGAACTGCTAGATTGGCAGGAGCTGGGACAAAGCGATGGGAGCTCACTCCGTCGCGTGGATTTGATCTTACGACTGCTGGTCTTCTGACCCTGCAGCACACAAAGGCTTCTGCGGTTTAGCCCGCAGCGCCACCACGTCCCTATAGGTCACCATAGTAGTCCCCTATTTAACTCCATTATTCCAAGGGCCCTGCACTTAATATAGTGGAACTTAGCTTGTACTTTACTGAGGAATATCTGCAATGCTTTGAGGAAAAATTGTTTATCACAGCTGACTTTCTGCCTGTGAAGCACCAAAGTTCTTAGAGATATGGTCTCAAAATTATCGCCCCCACTCCATAATCTCTCCAAGTTCTTGCATGCAAGTAGACAACAGTTAATTGTGCAATAGTCTCCAATCTGTTCTTCACTTTTCTCTCTCGAATACTTAGTGGTGAGTGGGGCAAGAGATATGCTGTATTCAAGTCTTATCTAGGCATGTTTGTAAACACACAAAGAGGAAATGCAGTGTATAGCTCTGCTCCCCTCCACTTCTAGTTCTGTTGCCTTCTACGTGTGGAGGGCAGTAAATCTGAAGGGGCAGGTTCCATGCATAGTGGACAACATGAGGAATCATAGATGAGGCATAGAATACTTTCCATGTTTTGCTGTCCCTAAACAGATAATGCCTGAAGAGAATGCTTTATAGTGCTTAAAGTACTTATTGTTCAGTTTCATAATCCAGTCCGAACCACTCTGTTATTACAGAAGATCTTTCTCTTCAGGCAGGCTTTTCCTTTGTGATCTCAGATATACACCCTCATTGTGTTCAAAAGGCTTATTCTCCATTAAAAAATTTGGATGGAGCATTAGGCAAGCCTGTGCTCACTTACTTGGAAATAAGATCCACTAAACTCAGTGGAAATTACTTCTGAGTGCACAGTGTTAACTGCTATTCTGTACTAACTCCCTTTCTATGTTTGCTCTAGTATTCTGAGACAATTGTTCTCTGGAAGGTCCTCAAGGAGACCAGAGTGGTCGTTGAACTTTTGTACTATATTCCTGCAGGTAACTATCTCTTGTGCCTGCAAATAACACTTGTGTTCTCTTGAATCAAGTGAACATGAGTGACAAATCCACTCCTACCTCACAAGATAGCTGATGCAACTTGATCAAGTCACATTAAGATGGATGCAACACCATTGCTCTTAAGATAAGATCAAACAAAACTGGAAACAGTCAGTTGACTCCTTATAACTTTTGTCATCTTCATGGGCTCAGGTTATGGATGGTATTTTCAGATTTTCTGGACACAAATATAATTCTCTGTTCTGGGAATTTTACCTATCTTACGGACACTTAACAAACACCTAAATGTAATGTACCTGGGAGAAAGGCCCATCTGGAAGGCTTTGTGGCTTAGTTAGGCCTAACTCCTTCTTATTCAGAAGGCAAGCTCCCAGCTAGCACTGGGGCAGAAGCAGGGAAAGGGAATTTGGTGAGTTGACAACTGTGTAAATTCCACTGATTCAATGTTCCTTCTCCAGCTGCAACTTACGACTGGATTTCAACCAACAAATATATATGGCCAGATATGTCTATGTGAAACAAGTATTTTTAAGGTCCTAAATGGTTAAAATTTAAAAAAGCAAGTAGCGGGAACAATTTCCTTTCAGGAAGCATTTGTAGGCAAAAATGTTTGAAAAAATTACTGCCAAATTCACTGTAAGTTGCATACGCAGACTCACATGCACAAAAGTAGCAAAATGAGATGATGGGTGGGAAGTTTTTTAAAAACGAAAACAAAACCCCACACACTGAAATTAGAACTTCAAGGCTCTTGTTCAACCTTCACCAAATTTGGCAGAGAGCAAGCACATACTGTCTACAATCTCTTTGCCAAATATGGTCCTTATTTGATACACTGTTCAAAAGTTTTAACGTTTCGTTTGGATGGCCCCTCACAATGGTTTACAGAATGTTGTTTTTACTGGACATGCAACACCAAAGGTGCACTTAACATCTCTAAAACATGCAGCAACAAATGCTGAAATACTGCACGTGTGAACCCATACCAAATTAGTTTGTAACTGTTATTTCCCATCTTTCCTCCGATGAGCTCAGATTGCTAAAGTAACCCTAACACTAATACTAACACTAATATGCTGTGAAGTCCAGATAATTAGAGATGATAATGATCTCTAGATTATAGGGATAGAAAATAAAGAAAATGGTAAGATAAACTTGTTTGCTGACAATACATTATTAATGGTTAAAAATCCAATAGAAACAACAGAAAGGCTTAAACTATACTTGAAGGAATTTGAGGGTATAACTGGGTTAAGGGTAAATTGGGGAAAGTCAGAATGTTTATTGTTAAATCACTCGGATGAGGAGAAAAGAAAAATGAAAATAATATTTGAAGATAAAATGGAAAATGTTATGAAATATTTAGGGATTAATATTACTTGGAACTTACAAAATATAATTAAAATAAATTAGGACAGATTGAAAAGAGAGATAAATAGAAGGATAAAAGAATATCATAAATTAAATATTTCTTCGCTTGGTAGAGTGGCATTATGTAAAATGAAAATTATTCCTAAAATGAATTTTATATTTTGGATGCTTCCTATAAATATTACAGAAAAACAACTGAAAGAGTGGCAGATAATAATAAATTGTTATTGTGATGGAAATAAACAAGTGAGGATTAATAAAAAATTATGGTATGTAACACAAAAAAGGAGGTCTTGGATTACCTAATTTAAAAATATATTATATAGCAAATCAGCTTAGACATATCCCAGATATTATTAAAGGTAATAAAAATTTAATTTGGACAGAAATAGAAATAGAGGGTTAGGAAGAAAGAGTGGAAAGTATCTTGTTTAAAGAAAAAATTGGAGAAGAGATTTAAAAGATTACTAACCCTTTCCTCAAAAATATGTTAGAAAATTGGAAGAATTTTAGAGGTTTATTGAGTCCAAGAATCTCTCCTTTATCTCAGGTGGTGGATTTAAAGAATTTTCCAGAAAATCTTTCAAAAAAATTTAAGAATATATTAAAAAGCAAAGGGATAAATAGGATAAAATACTGGATGGAGAAGGTGAGAGATAAAGAAAATATAAAATAGGTTTTGGGAGGAGAGGGAATTTCATGGTTTAATATGATTTAAACAGAAAGGTGAACAAGGGAATGGAATAGTAAGGAAGGGAAAAGTAGAAAAATGACAAAATTTGAAGAGATTATTGAAAAAAGATTGGAATCATAGGAAAAGACAGAAAGAAAGGGAACAGTAAGTCAAATATATAAATTATTAATTCAAGCTGAACAGGGTACACAAGGATTAAAAATGCAATGGCAATATGATTTGGATAAAGAAGTAATAGGTGAAGAATGGGGAAAAATATGGGATTAAAGAATTATGAAGGACATGTCTGTAAGGATAAAAGAAAATTGTTATAAGGTAATATGGTGGTGGTATTTAACACTGGTGAAACTGAATATAATAAATAAAAATGTATCATCACTATGTTGGAGGTGTAAAAAAGAGAAGGGAACGTATATACATATGTGGTGGTCATGTGAAGTAAGAAAGCAAGAATGGAACCAAATTTTTAAATAAATAAGTGAAATAACTGGATTAAATATCCAAATGTCCCCGTCAATGGCTTTATTGAATTTGGTTAAGAAGGATCAATTGTTGAAAGAAAATAAGGACTTAATAGTAATAATGATTACAGCAGCAAGGTTAATTTTTGCAAGAAACTGGAAAAATCATTACCAACTCAATTTAGAGGAATGGTACAGAGAGCTATGGGATATGGCAATTAATGGTAAATTGATATGTGATATGAAAATAAGAAGAAAAGAAAGTCTAACATTCTGACTTGTGATAACCCTTTTCAGGGTTCTCCAGGTAAAGAGCACTCAGAGGTGGTTTACAATTTTCCTCTTCCAAGAGTAAGTACCCTGGGCCTGTGGAGCTTGCCCAAGGCTCCCCTGGCTGGCTCTTCTTGAAGGAGGCACAGTGGGGAATCAAACACCCAACCTTTGGATCTGCAGCCATATATCTAACTCACCAAGCTATTTATTTGTTTGTTTGTTTGTTTGTTTGTTTGTTTGTTTGTTTGTTTGTTTGTTTGTTTGTTCGTTCGTTCGTTCGTTCGTTCGTTCGTTCGTTGTTCGTTCGTTCGTTCGTTCGTTCGTTCGTTCGTTCGTTCGTTCGTTCGTTCGTTTGTTTGTTTGTTTGTTTGTTTGTTTATTTATTTATTTATTTATTTATTTATTTATTTATCTATCCATCCAGCTAAAGTGTGGAGGCAGGTACAGTTAGGAGGCTTTTGCTGCATTCTTTATTCTCGCAACATCCTTAAGAAGCGGGCTAGGCTGTGAGAGGTTGATGGACTGAAGGCAACCAAGGGAGTTTTATAGCTGAGTAGGGACTACAATGGGGATTACCCAAGTCCCAGCCTGGTATTGTAACCATTGTATCATTGTGGTGGAAAAGAAAAGAAAAGAAGATGCTCTTGACATTCCAAGTAATATTTTGAATGCTTTTTTTATATAAAAAAAACAGACAATAAATGTCTTCAAGTATATTTGGATAAAGTTGTTAATAACTGGATGTCCAGAACTGTAATTTGGTGAGTGTATGCTGTTTTGCTGAGACAATCGTGTGAAAACAACTAGAAATATGAATACATCTAGAATTCTTGCTTGTCCAGGGAAACTAACTAGGGGAGTGGAAAGAGTAAAACCACTCCTTACATACCTCATTTGCCTTGAAAACCCTATTAGAGTTGCTATAAGTTGGTTCTGATTTGACAGTACGTAACAGCAACCGAAGTATATTAGAGAATGGAAGATACTCGACTATCATTTCTGTCTCTCTTTTTTTGAACACATGTGCCCAGCCTTTGTCTTGGTGTAGAGGGGGGCATATGTTGCAAAAAAAAAAGTCTTTTCATCTCTCTGGGTGGGTAAGTGAGGGAAGCTGAAACAATTTTTATATTTATTTTTTATTAAATTGCATCTACTTTGATCATAATTATAAATATGCCAGTTTCAAGTATGTGCTTTGATGTGCTTCCTTGGTAATTAAATTGCTTTCCTTTACATTTCCAATTTTTAAAATGATTGTTATTAAAACAATTTTAATTTCAAACATTGGTTTAACAAAATGTCTAATGGAAGAAAATAATTTCTGATTCTGGATATATTTGCCTAAACACAGCCTGAGTACTCTAAACCAGGAAATTGATTTTCTTGCCTCTCAGGTTAACTTGTGGTTAAATTCAACAAATTTTACAATCTAGCCTTATAAGCCCATTAATTTAAGCATGGCAAGTCCAGACCAGCTCTAATTGTGGGAGTCAGCAACAATGGTGCATTATATCCATCCAATCCCTCGAGACACACTTGGAGGTTCACCCTGCACTTACTTTGATGATCCACAAGGTGAATATATTATTTTAAAATATAATGTAATCCTTATATTTTAATGCCACCTTATATGCAGGAAGGGGAGAGAAGTGAGATATGGTACTTTCCCTTTTTTATCCTCACAACAAACTTATAAAGTAGTTTAGGCTTGGGTCAAGATAGACAATATTGATTCATTAAATATTGAAAGCATGTTAGTGTTTCAGCATTGTGATTCTCTCTGAGTTTCTTTCCTTCAACCTTAGACCTTCAACTAAAGCCCATGTTGACCTCTCAGATAATATACATGTTAAAGCAAAAATAATAAAATGATCTTATGTAACTGGGTATGTGCTTGACTTTCTGGCCCATAATGTATAATGTTTCTACAAAGAAGAAAAAGAATGGATGCTTTGGTAAGTGGCACCAAGCCCAGTGGGCCCTAATGGACACATATGGACAATATTAGTCCACGTGCCAATGCTGAATCTATTTGTTATTGTTGCCATCATCTACCTGCTACTCCCCACGTGGTCATTTGGAGCCTTGTTGAACTGCAGAGCTTTGGACTTTATCTCTGAAGTCCAGCCTTAATTGCCACGCTGGGGATAAAATCAAAAACAAACAAAGACACAAGGCTCTTATTGATACATAACTCCATGCTATGAACTTCAGTGACGTACCAAAGGGGTCTATGGAATTAATCCATAAGTACTCCAGACAAAAGAACACTTTGATATAATGGCCAAAAACCTATTAGTTATGCTCACTGGTGTACCATAGCTGGCAGAGATTTCAGCAGTGAATTGCCACAAGTTAAGTTAGTGTGGGCATTCACTGTTGCATACTGAGTTGTACAACACACTTATTTATATTTATTTATTTATTTATTGGACTTATATACCGCCCCATAGTGCTACAAGCACTCTCCGGGCAGTTTACAATTTTTAATTATACAGGCTACTTCCCAGCTTGTAGCAATTTGCTGCCAAGACTTGCGCCAATTGTGTTATGCTGGTGTAAAGAATCAATAGGAGTTTGGCCATTATCACTTTATAAAACAATAATGCATGTAGGCAACTGTCTTCATTTAGAAATTTGTACTTTTTGAAATATGAATTATTAAGTATCTCATGAATTGTAGCAAAAATATTTAAGAAAAAAAAGACATTATTATTATTGTTGTTGTTTAGTCGCTAAGTCATGTCCGACTCATCGTGATCCCATGGACCAGAGCATGCCAGGCCCTTCTGTCTTCCACTGCCTCTCGGAGTTGGGTCAAATTCATGTTGGTAGCTTCGGTGACACTGTCCAACCACCTCATCCTCTGGCCTTCACTCTTTCCTAACATCAGGGATTTTTCTAGGGAGATTTCGCATCTCATGAGATGGCCAAAGTATTGGAGCCTCAGCTTCAGGATTTGTCCTTCAAGTGAGCACTCAGGGTTGATTTCCTTCAGAATGGAGGACTTTATTATACATAATCTAAATGATAAAATTACAGCAACAGCAATCATCATCATCATCACCATAGTTGTGATTCTCAATGAGAGTAGCCATTGCCTCAAACCACACACATACATTTTGAGAAAGAGAAAAGCTCAAAATGTATACCACTGAACAATAAGTCCAATCATTCTGTTGTCAATTGCAAAAATGTATACAAAGATGTGATTCGTTATGAAAATGTGTATAGTAAATTTGTACCAATATCCTTGTGTGAAGAAATGTCTTGCAACCTGATGGAACAAAGGATGGGATAAGACAACAGAGAGGGTTTGGACGAATGCAAAGAAATCAAGACAGAGAGTTTTTCACATCCCCATTAAGAGAAATAATTGAATAGTGTCCATGGTGTAAATCAGGATAATTTCTGATGGCAAAACCATAACAGAGCAGTTATTTTCTTGTGTAACAGCTTTGGATGGGGAAAATCAAGTTACATCTGGAGAACCTTTTCTGTATGTAGAACACTGTTCCTTACACTATGTATGCGTGCAGCTGACGCAAAGGCTTATGCATCTGTGCACCCAGCTCCATGAGTGGCATTCCTTCCCCCACCTTTGGCTTGCAGCCCTCTGTGGTCCAAAGTTCTTTCATGTAATGCAATATAAAGAGCTTTCTGCATTTTATTACATATTACACAACTGACATTTTACAATGTCAGTTCTTGCCTATACTTGTGTACACATTTGCATCACTGTTAATTGTTTAAATGATGAATGGTCTTTTAAGAAAGAAAGAAAAAACTTGCTTTACCATACAATTAAAAACGACAGATTAACAGCCTTTTTGATGAGATGGAAATATGGAAAATGCTATGTTGTTTAAGTGGGATTTTATATTCGTCTACTGAAGTGAAGAAGGAGCTTTTGTAAAGAAAACCTTTCATCTTAAACATGCAGTGCTCCATCACAACATAATTACCCTAATTTGTATTCCACTGTAGCAATAGGCTTTTTCTGTTTAAACAAATTAAGTAACGATCACCAAGCCTACATGCTCAGTATTTTTTTCAGGTATGCTATTATCAGTCTAGTGACAATCTAGTTACACTTTCTTGATCTATGATTACTTTTTTAAAAATGAAACCATAGTGTGTGCAAATACATCATTTGTTTTATTGTATAAGATTCCACCCCATTAATATTTTTGGCTTAGTTTGATTTGAAAACACAAAGCATATTTTATTTACAGTCCTTTTATTTTTTGGTAGAGGTAAATTTGTCTCACTTTCCCATAAAAAGAGAAATGCTCTGCTTACAATGTACTGTATAGAAAGTGTTAAAACCACTGCTTAAATTCAAACTTTTAAAATGGCTATTGTTGATTTAATAAATGTTTGCGTTGTCTTTAATTCACAAGGATAGAATAGAGAGTGTGTATGGACCTGCCTTCGGTCCTCTTAAGGAGAAAAGCAGGATAAAAATATTTTAATTAAAATAAAATAAAAGTTCTTTCCTCACCTCTGGTCTTTGGCTCCTCTCGTTTGTTTGCTTGCTTCCATTGTTTTGTTGACAGTCTCCCACGTCTCTCTCTGACTTCTGACTAATGAACAAGCATGGAGAGTTTCTGCATGCTCGAAACTCAATTTCTCCATTTTAAAAATCCTCCTAACTGTAACTACAAATGGTAACTGTATGTAAAGATACCCATTTCTTCTTTAAGTGCTTCTAGAGTGATTTTATCATGCACAATGTTAGTTTGTGTGGAAAAGAAACTGGGGGATGGGTGGAGGTGATGAGACAGAGCTGATCTCTCCATTTTTTCTGTGCTATTGTTTTTTCCACGCATAGTTTGCTAACTAAAAATAATAGCCAAAATTCCCCAATGGAACATGGATAAAAGCCTTTCAAGAAAATGCACAACATGAATTTTGCTTTGCTTTTTGCTTTTTCAAATGAGTTTTACTGACGTTTTCATCAGATAAATGACAAATAAGTAAAATAGGAATAATGAAACAAGAAATATTATACAGTATTTTTCCATGTATAAGACACTACTTTTTCCTAAAATCATTACACTAAAAATTGAGGGGTATCTTTTACAAAGACGTAAGCTGAGATAGCTGAGGAGAAAACAAAACAGCCTGTGCTTTACTTCTGTAAATAGGCTTCCTTCAGTCATGAGGCTTAGCTTCCTCCAGTCAGGAGACTTAGCTTTCTCCAGTCATGAGCCTTATGGAACTAACATCAGCTGAGGCTGAACAAACCAATTGGAACATACCTCATTGGAGGTGGAGCCTGTAGGCAGTGCTGAGATTCAACAGGGACATCTAATGTCCGAGTGTTATGAGCCCAGAGGTTGAATGCTCAAAGCTAAGTTTTCTTAATTTTTGGGTGGGTGGGCATCTTATAAATGGGGGCATGTTATAAACAGAAAAATATTGTAGTTCTTTAACCGGTCTACACCACTGTGCACAGCTAATTTATAAATAAATAATCAATTCCATACAGAGTATACAGTAAAAGGTGAAGATTTGACCAGCAACACAGCTAGGTAGTTTTTTTGACTCTGAACATATTAGCTTTATTTATCCGTCAGAACTTATATGAGTTCTATTCATCCTTTCCATCAAAAATAAGACTCAAGGCACCTTATGGGCCACCCCTTCAAATGGCTGCAGGTATAATCTCAGCTGTGAAGCGCACAATCAATCTGTTTCTTCACCTATCCCCACTCTATACCTTATAACTGATTTTACATTCCTGTCATACTGCAGGAAAAAACACAACTGTTTGCCAACCCTGATTTAAAAATAGAGAGCGTACAAAGTTTTGCATGTAAAACTTTCTAGAATCATAGCATGACAGTGATGAAAGAAATGAAACAGAATTCCCCCCTCCTACTGCTCTGATGCTGAACACACTTAAAGGATGCTGTGTTAAGTATCTGCTGTGGGTCCTTTTAAGGAGAAAGGTGGGGTAAAATATTTTAAATAAATAAATTTGCCATTTCTTCTCTAAAGGAAGAGAGTTGGGCTGGGTTGCTCCCATTTTTCACAGACATTTCCTCCACCTACAGTATCCAGTACCCTCCTCCCTTCCCACAGTCTATGGATATTTTCTTCATGAACTTGGGAGTAGAGCCAAAAGTAGAGGGGAGATGCTAGAAAAGTAAATGTTCGGACTACTACTGCCAGAATCCCTTCAGTTTTGCCACTCCCCCCCCCCCTTGATTCTGCTTGCCAAGAATTGAAGCATGCTTACTTCTATCCTTGGTTTTGAACCACCCTTTCTACCGACTCAACATTTTAATACATTTGTCCACAGGCAGTGGTCAAATAAGAAGTGAGCACTGCCTGTGATGAAGGCTTTACTAAACTCATACTCAAAACACATTAGGTATACATAAGAACTGGAGTGCAATTTTCTTCAGCAGCGTTTGAAGTTTGCTACTCTGCTTGTTTTCCTCTGGTTTGGGTGCATTTTCCCCTTTGAGGATGTTCCCAAGCAGTACTTTTTTGAATTTTGCCACCTAAGAGTTCTTTTCTTCTGCTTATTGTCCTGATCGTACAACTTAGAAAGTTACTTTTAAGATGAAGTAATAAAATTACATTCTAAAGTCATCCATGGTTCAGCAGTGGTACCCAAAGACTTGTGCAACCAAGTTGCAGTTACAGATGGCTTCAGTACATCATTAGTGTCTTCTTAAAAGTAACTCTCCGCCTGCTGATAGCATTGCCTCTAGCAGCTAGAAGGATAGAGATACCATAATTGTTTGATACTTGTAAAGAGCTCTTATAAGTATGTGTTATACCTAGCTGAGAACAAATCCTTTTTTCCAGGCACATAAGCTAAACAAAAACACAAAACAAAGGGAAATGAAAAATATAATGCTTGTTGGATGAAACCAAAAGGAATGCAGAAAGTAATTAGAGTAGAAGTCACTGTACATGTAGGCATCCTTCAGTCTCAAGAGACTATGGTAACGTGTTCTGAATAGAGGTCTTGGAACAGCATCTAGTGTGGCTGAGAAGACCAATTTGAGAGTTACAATCCCTTCCACACTGAAGACAAATACAATCTGTCCCCTGTCCAGCTCTCTGATTTTGCTGGTTTCGGGGCTGCTTCTTTGCCTCAGCCTGCTGAACAAGTGTCTCTTTAAATTGGGAGAGGCCATGATGCACCTCCTGCCTCCAGGCTGAATGCTCAGATGTCAAGGTTTCCCATCTGTTAAGGTCTATTCCTAAGGCCTTCAGACCCCGCTTGCAAATATCTTTGATTTCCCTGCACGAATTCTCCATACAGGAGATCCTTTGGAATCCGACCATCAGCCATTCTCACGACATGCTCAAGCCAATGTAGATGTCGCTGTTTCAGTAATGTATACATGCTAAAAATTCCAGCTTGTTCTAGGACTACTCTATTTGGAACTTTGTCCTGCCAGGTGATGCCAAAAATGCGTCAGAGACAATGCATATGGAACGTGTTCAGCTTCCCCTCCTGCCGTGCACAAAGGGTCCAGGACTCACTGCAGTACAGGAGTGTGCTCAGGACACAGGCTCTATAGACCTGGATTTTGGTATATGCTGTCAGCTTCTTCTTGAGCCGTACTCTCTTTGTGAGTCTAGAGAACATGGTAGCTGCTTTGCCAATGCGTTTATCCAGCTCGACATCTAGAGTATGTGTGTCAGAGATCGTTGAGCCAAGGTACACCAAATCATGAACAACCTCCAATTCTTGTGTGGAGATGGTAATAGAGGGAGGAGAGTCCACGCCCTGGCCCATGACTTGTGTTTTCTTCTATAGCAGCCAACCTAAAGATCAACGAAGAATCAGAATAAACAACAGAAGGAAATGCAAATGGAAAAATATGAGTTTCTAGTAACTGATTAAAAGAGGACAGGGATGTTTAGTACAGTAATTTATCCCCATATCCTCCAATCTGCCTGGATAACTCAGTGAGTTTGGTATCTGACTGCAGAGCCAAAAGTTGGGGAATTGATTGCCGCTGTGCATTCCAGGAGTAGAACCAGCCTCTACAGACTTGAGTAAGATGAACAGTTCCAGAGGGCCCCCCCAAAGAAGAGAATGGTAAACCACTATTGAGGAACCTGTACCGAGAAAACCCTGCAAAATGTTGCCATAAACTGGAATCAACATGCGGGCACTTTATTGTTATTGAGCCATGGGAAAGCAAGCATCAATATGAGAAATGAACCAAGGAGAGACTATTTAGTTACCACAGAGCTCTTGCCAAGTTTTCATGGTCTCTGGATAAGAAACCTGCCCTGCATGTTGCCTTCAGTTAACAGTGGACCTCCTACAGGCATGTGGGTCCTGGCAGTTGCCTGACCTTACTGACCTTTGATTCCAGACTAGAGTAAGTCAGTATTTGGTGAAGGAGGAAGTTAAGTAAGACAGCTGGGAGAAAATTTAAAAGAGAAAGACAATGAAGAGACTGAAACTCGTACATTTTGTGTATCATCTTATTGCTAAGTTTTGTGTATCATCTTAATGCTCATAGCTTTGTATACCAATGTTGGTTTCAAGTTGCTTAACAGGCATTTTCCTTTTTACAACCATTTAATTACGAAACCCTTCACAGTTCTCTTCCTCACAGAATGCTGGCCTATTTAGTGTGAGCTAGAGTCAGATCGCAGTAGAGACCAAATAGTTTCTTACTGTATCAGCCTCCCAGGCTTGGCATCCCAGAGGGTGGTTGGGGCAGCTCATGCTTTGAGATTCCATGTCTGGTGCTTCATTGCACGGCCTCTTCTTGCTAATAATTAATTACTAAGTTTGTTCTTTGTTTTGCCTCCTCTGTATAGTTTTGTCTTTCTAGGCTACTTTCTTGGGCCACACAAACCAGTGGCATGTTTTGGTGCCTACCCTATAAGTTGTTGCTTCCTCCATTCTTTGTTTCTTGACAGATAATTGAATTTCTCAAAACAGGTTTTATCAAACTAGTAACAGTAGCATCAACAGGGTTAAGAACAGTCTTTTTAATTGCCAAAACCTGAGGGGAAAAATTTGCCTCCTTCCCTTGAATCTCTCTCTTATTTTCCTTTATCAACAATTGTCGTATTCCTGTCTGTATCCCTGGATTACCTGATCCAGTTGAGTCAAGGAGTGCCACAACAGAGATGGCTCACATCTAACTTTATTTCTTCCCTGTAAGAATGTACCTGCCTTTACAAGGACCATGACTGAGGAGATGGCACTCTCTGTCTTGATGGTGAATTCTTTTATGCAGGAATTCTCTCAGACAGTGGAGACCTTGGCACTTGTCTTTCTCGGTTTAAATGTCTCCTTTGCCTCTGTTCCGCTTTCCCCAATAAGAGGTTTAAGAAGAACATGTGGCTAAAGATGTTTGGCAGCTTCAGATTTTGGCACTCTTAATTGTACCCAAAATCCAGTTCACAGATGCTCCTTAAATACATACTCCCAGTCTCCTGGGGTTCAGGCTGTTCAGGTTCCTCTAAGCCTATCTACCTCTTCCCTGGGGTCATCTGTAGCATCAGCCCAAACCTCTTCTTCCTCTTCCTCCTTTCTTCTTGCCTGTTTATCTGTCATCCCCACCCCCAACCTGTGTGGCTTTACTTTTCTCTCTCTCTTTCTCCAGTCTCTTGCCTTTTGTATCTCCCAACCCTAAAAGTTCTTTCCCTGAGTTTTCTTCCTTTTTTGATGTTCCTTCTTTTCCGAGTCTTTTTTCTGGTTCTACCTGTTTTGGAGCCTTTTCTAATTCTTCTCCATGGTTAGCTTCATTTTCACCTTCATTTTCAGCTCCTCTGAGAAATCATAATCCATCATGATGTCTCCCAGATCTACTGGGGAACTGCTGGTGTAGAATTCAGGTGGATCTGGGGCTGGATGGGAAAATACATCTCTCAATGTCTGATTTTGAACACTAACATATGCTGTATTTTTCAGAAATGTGGCTCAAGTGAATCAGGAACCTGTTGAATATTGTCTGTACCACCACTGGCAACAATCAACATAGTGATTCCCCCTCTTATGCCTCCAATATGTCATGTGCCTTCAAAGAGACTGAAACTCGTACAGTTTGTGTATCATCTTAATGCTAAGTTTTGTATATCATCTTAATGCTCATAGCTTTGTATAACAATGTTGGTTTCGAAGATTTTATAGTACCTTCGAACATTTTTAGTGACCGAACATCTCTACATTACAACAAGCAGAACAATCTCATTTAGCAGCAGGATGATGCTAAAATCCAGATTCTAGATTCTAATTCTAGAGTTTAGGAAAGCCAGTGTGTGAAAGCCAGCATGATACATCGATTAGAGTGAAGACATGGGTTCAAATCCCCACTTAGCTATGAAACTCACTGGATGACCTTTGGCTGTTAGAATCACTCAGCATGACCTACCTCATAGGAATGTTGTGGGGATAAAGTGCAGAGGAGGAGAGCTATGCACATTGCCTTGAACTCATTGGCTAGAGAAAAGGTGGATATGAATGTAGATAAACAAAGACACATGACAAAGCTACCCCAGTGACAAAGACCCAACCAGGGACCATTTATCTTTCTTTCAAAACATTTTCAAGATTGCACGCTAGGCTTTACCTTTCTCCCCTTAAACATTACAGTGCCCTTCTCCCCTTAAAAAACACAAAATCAGGTTTGGACACATGATACATTTCTACGCTTTTGAGCACCATCCATACAAAATCTTGCTGCTTTTGTCAAGGTCAATGCAACTTTTATGCCGCCTTAATCATGCCATGCAACACAACATTATTTCTTTTGGCTGCTGCCATGCTTTTGGTTAAGCCTCCTTAAACCCCATTGATTTCAATGGGATTAGAGGCCCGGAACTGAGACCGAGGGACTATGCAGATTGTGCTTGTTGGGAAAGATGGCGTATAATGTTTCTCCCCTCCTTTCAATCTAAATGAGCTCCTTCCATGCATAAAGCGCCTCTGTTCCTTTGCAGAGGAGAAGAAATGACTTAGGTCAGGCAGCTTCCTTCTGCACTAAGCTCTTCACTCTCCAGTCCAGCTAGTTGCAGACATTCTGGTTGCAGCCTTCTTTCTCTGTCTCTGTAATCCTAGTCGGTTTCCCGTGGCGGGGTGCTTTCTTTGATGTCACCCTGCAGGTGGTTGCCTATGTATAAAATGGGGCCTGCTAACAGAAACCCTTCGGTGAAGCAAATGAAAACACAGAGAGGATGCCATTGTGCCTCTATGCCTTATGTACATGGAAGGAACTGACGTCATTGTCTAAGGATTTTGTTGTGTAATATAATAACCTTGTACAGAGGGGGCAAAATTTTTTTTTTTAATTCTAATGCTGTCCTGAATTCTCTGCCAACAGAAAGGCTGTATCAATGTTTAGCAGGAAGAGGAAAAGTGAGATTTGGAATGTGTGCAGGATATTTTATCGGCTGATTGGTTTTGACATGAATAAGTTACTGTGTTAGTTGGCTTCAGAGCACAAATGTTTATTTTGGCTTTAGTTACTCTTACATGCACAGGCTCTTGCAGCGTGGGCATGACAATTTTAAAAAAGAGAGAAAAAATCCTGACCTGACAGGTAATGTGATTTTCATTATTTTGATAATTTAGCTGCATTGTTTTTTGTTTTTTTAAAGTGACTGGCCCAATTCTGAACCAAACTGTGTGGCTACTCAAATATGAGGCCACTTAAGCACTTCTTTCTAGCTGTGCATATAAGCACCTGTAGGCAGTGGAAACAACAAATTATGTGATAATGTCTGTACAGATGAAATATTTTCCAGTGTACTGATAATGCCCATTTCATAAAACTTTCTGGATTCTGAAGCACATTTTGGGGTTGGTTCCGCATGGATCCATTTCAGACGGAATCTGGAATTTGTCAGAGACGTGAAACCAAAAGATCAATTGAAAAACAGTAGAGGGATTTTGGCCCTGGCATACACTGATGAAGTTCTGAAGATGACATATTTCTAAATAGGCTGCAAGGATAATTATTGAAAGGAACTGGAGAAATGATAATCAATTTAACTTGGAGGAATGGTATAGAGAATTATGGGATATGGCAATTAATGATAAACTGACACGTGATATGAAAATAAGTAGAGGCCAAACGAAAAATAATGATTTTGAGAAAATATGGAATGTATTTTTAGAATATGTATTTCGGAGCGGGAGGGGGTATACACTGAGAGAAGAAACAATGAAATTTTGGAGTGAAAATGGATGGAAAGAAGTGTAATGCTAGTCCTGGAGGTGATGGGTGCACAAGGGTAATTGTATGTTATTGTATTGTTTTGTATTGTATTTTATATAGGGTTTTTTTCTGTAGTAGGTTTTTTAAAATAAAAATAAAAATTAAAAAAAACACTAAATGGGCTTTAGTCCACACAAAGCAGAGTATGTAAAAGCAAATTCTTACAGCTAATGAATTCAGACTGCAGCAGCCATTTCCATCCTGTGGGGAAGAGTAAACGGATCTAAGCTCCGCGAGAGCTACAAGAGATTATGGGTTTGGTAGTTCTTTGAGAGGCTTCTTGTGCAGAGCCTTAATGGGCAGAGATTACCACATCCATAATCCCTTCAAACTCCCACAGATTTTAGCCCTGCCTACCTATTTCACCATCTTGTCCACTGGATGAAACTGGCTGCCAGAGTATGAATTCACTAGCTGTAAGAATCTGAAAACACCTGCCAGGACTTTGATTAAAGCCCTCAGAAGTCTGACCGGGGAATTCCTGTAGAATTCTGCAGGTTATAGTGCACAAATTCCAAAAATCCTATGCCTATATACTGATATACACTGATCTTATTTGGTATTAATTTAAATTTCACATTGGTCTCTGAATTAATTATAGGTTAAACGCAGTGTGGAATCATTGGATAAAATAGATTAATAATGTGATTGAAATGGTAGGTTTTCTATACAGTGGTGCCCCGCATAGCGAGGTTAATCCGTTCCGGATTAACCCTTGCTATGCGAAATCGTCGCTAAACGGGGTAAGGGAAATGTATTGGAACGCATTAAACTTCGTTTAATGCGTTCCAATACCTTTGTTACTTACCCGTTCAGCGAGGATTCCAGGTGCCGGCAGCCATTTTCGCGCCTTCGCTAAGCGAGGGCAGGGCACGAAAACGGCTGCCGGCAGCCATTTCCGGGCTTCCGGCGGCCATTTTGGAACCGCCGATCAGCTGTTCGGCGGCTCCAAAATGGCCGCCGCAATACCCGATCTTCGCAATGCGGGTTTTCCCCATTGCGACGATCGGAGGAGTTTCTGTATAGCGATCCCGAAAAAGGGATCGCTATACGGAAACATCGCTATACGGTGCACTCGTTAAGCGAGGCACCACTGTATACTGAAAATTCTTTCCCTTGTTTCTCCACATTGTACTGTACGTAGAATCTGAAAATCAAATGTTTCTGGATCACAAATGATAAAATCTGCCAGCTAACATGTCCACTGACTCTGTTGACTGTGGGATTTGGAGAACTGTACAGTGGACCCTTGACTTACAGACGGCTTGACTTACAGACTTTTTGAGTTACAGACTTCTCTGGCTGCAAAATTTAGGTTTGACTTGCAGACTGAGATTTGACTTACAGACCAGAAAAAAACCAAAATGGAACAAAAACGGCCTGTTACGGGATTAATCGGTTTTCAATGCACTGTAGGTCAATGGAGACTTGACCTACAGACTTTTTGACTTGAGAACCGCCTTCCAATACAGATTAAGTTCTCAAGTCAAGACCCCACTGTACTCTCAAAGGTAACTGTTCACAGATCTGACTATATGTAGGACATTTCCCTACCACATCTTGTCACAGACATGGATGTTTTGGTGAAGTCAGTGCACAGGTTATTAGCATTTTACATTTCTGTATGGCTAAGAATAAAAACATTAAAGCGGTTCCCAGAAAAAGATTCATGGTAGAATTGTCCTGACTCATTCACTCAGATTTTAACTGGAGGCAGGGCAGGGTTCACATAATATAGTCATTACTGTTTTATTATATTCATATCGTTTCCACTTCCTCTTTTCTTTTGAGAAGGATGGAAGAGTAACATCATCATTCTGTAGGTAGTAGCCGTGCAGGCACTAGTTCTACCTAGCGCCAGCACTCTTCCTGTATTGTGTGTCTTCACATCATGCCTTAGAACAGTGGTGTCGAACTGTGGCCCTCCAGATGTTCTTGGACTTCAACTCCCAGAAGCCTTCACCACCACCTCTGCTGGCCAGGATTTCTGTCTGTCATGGGTTTGGAGGGAAAGTTCCATCCTATGGGGAGTGGAAGGCGGGACATCAGGAGGAGGGGCTGTACTGTATATATATGTGGAGCGTGTGTGGAGAAGTGGAGACGCTGGGATGTGACGAAGCAGCAGCTGGGAAGAAGAAGCTGGTGTGGGAGTCTGTGTGTCAGACAGGGTACTACTGTGTGTCAGAGTACCAACCTGATAGGTTCAGGTGTCTGTTGGTTAGCCAGAACTGATAGGTTCAGGGTCTGTGCTTCAGGTTAAGGGTTCTGTGTGAACCAAACTGTATGTATGTATGAGTGAAACTAAGCCACGTTACTATATCTTATACACCTGATCATTTTATTTTCCCTGTGTGTTGTTTTAAATAAACCTTATTCTTTATTTGTTTAAAAATCCATCCCTGGTCTGTGTGACTTCTTACAGGGAATGGTTGGTGGCAGCTTAGTTAACGTGTGGCAGATCCCAGTAGGTCTGGGTTTGTCACATTGATTGGTGGCAGCGGTGGGATACGACTGGTCCAGTTGTCCAGCGGTCCAGCAAAGCCTTGGCAAGTGTGCCCAGAGCAAGGGGGGTCTAGTCAGGGACAATCTGAGGCGCGTAGGTAATCTTCTAGGTGTACCTCACGGGGAGGTGCGCTAGTGGAAGAACGTGCCAACTGGGGAGACTAGATTAGGGTGCTCTGAGGCAGCCTGTTTTTGGCGGGAAAAAAGCTGAGGCAAAACTGTGTAGTAGCAGTGATCTAGCCTGCCTGCTGAGAGGCCCAGCAGAGGGGGGTAGACCCTAACTCGCTACAGTTGCAAGTAGTGCTGAAGAACAGCAGCAATCTATAGGGAAAGCTGGTTCTGAGGCAAAAGAAAAAGAAAAAAAAAGTGGTCGTTTTATTTTGAGGCTTGACTTTTTAAAGCAGCTTGTTCTGAGGGGGGATTATGCCCTTGACTCGAAGCCAAGTGGCAGAAATGGGTGAAGTGAAAGACCCCCAGGTTGACCAAGGTTCTGAGGATGAATTTGGCTCAGTGCAGGGTGACAGCACGGGAGAGCAGAACCCAGAACTCAGGAAAATGCTCATAGCCCAACAGCATGAAGTTCAAATGAGGCAGTTAGAAATAGAAATGGAGAACTCAAAGGGGGAGGACTCTATTGAGTGTAGCAAATGGGATCAACAACTAGATCCAACCTTGCAGCAGTGCTTTAAGATGGTTAGCAATTGTCCAGTAACCCCTGAGAACCGTGAGAGATATTATTGTGAAGAAGAAGGCCTTTTATGTAGGGAGATCTTAATAAACTCCAAGAAGGAAAAATTGCTTGTAGTTCCTTCTAAATATAGAAAGAAAGTAATGGAAAAATGTCACACAGACACCCTATCGGGACATTTAGGGATGGCAAAGACTAAGCAGAAAATATCCCAGAAGTACTACTGGCCAAAAATGGGAAAAGAAATAAAAGAATTTTGTCAAAGCTGCACCACTTGCCAAATGAAAATAAATAGTGAGGAAAAATCCAAGAGGGATGATGACTGGGATAGGTATATGGAAGAGATGAAAAATATTGAAAATATATTTAAGCAAATGGAAAATAGATATATTGAACAACTGAAAGAGAAACAGAGGTCTGGGTTTACTCTATTAAGGCAAGTTTTTAAGGATGCATACGGCATAGATGAGTTTTCTGAGGGAAAAGATTTACAATCCAAAGTGGCAGTGGATATGGTTTATGAGTGTGAAAGAAAGATAAAGCCACAAACTATTCTGAAACCAAAAGAAGGCACACAGGTTAAGGCACAACTTCAAAACCTGAATTATTCTGAGGAAAACATGAGGGAAACATGGGACCCTAAGTACTCCAAAGGGTTAGTTCAGAGCCCGCCAGAAATGGGCGGCCATTTTGGTGAGAAGCCCTCAGACATGAAACTAAGACCTCAGATTTTGGAGGGAAAACCAAAACAAGATGAGAAAGACTCAAAATATAGCAGAAAATGTTATTTCTGTCAGGGAAAGGGCCATCTAATCTCAGAGTGTGAGAAATTAAAGCAGCTAAAAGGAATTGTGCCTCAGGATTCGAGTGGAACCAAGCCAAAAGCTGTGTTCTGTGTCCAGAAAGAGCAAGGCTCATTGTCCCTGAGGGAGCCTGTTGCCTTGGCTACTCAATCTGGAACAGCTACATCTGCTGATCAGGCTGAGGAAAATGGTCCTCTTGTAGAGGTCAGGCGCTGCCTGCTGGTGAGAACAGATTCTCAGTTGTTTGAGACAGCAAGGGTGGACGTAGGAATACTTGGCCATCAGTATCGGGGGCTGCGGGACACTTGTTCCCAGGTGACCCTGTGCCATCCAGATATTATTCCTAGGGAGTATGTAATCCCAAATGAGAGCATGAAGGTGGCAGGGATTGAGGGGCAGGTGATCTCTCTGCCAGTCGCGGAGGTACCTGTGAACTTTCAAGGCTGGAGGGGAGTTTGGCGGCTAGCGATTTCATCGACTCTGCCAGCAGCCGTGCTCGTGGGAAATGACCTGGCTGAACATGTGAAACGGGTGCTAGTGATTACACGTTCACAAGCCACCACGGGGACAGTTCAGGGGGATAATGATGAGCCAGAGACGGAAGCAGAGGGGAGTTCAGAAGCTGTGGTGGAAACCTTAACCACAGACAGCAGATTTGGACAAGAGCAAAAGGCAGACGCCACTCTCCAAAAGTGTTATGAACAGGTGACTGACGCCCAGCTAACACCTGAAACCCCAGTGAGATTTCTGGAGAAAAAGGGGATTTTATATAGAGAGACCCTGAGGAATATCTCAAAAGGGGGAGATGGGATCAGAAGTCAGCTGGTGGTACCTGAAAAGTATCGCCCCATGATCTTACAAAGGGGGCACTCTGACATGTTTGCTGCACACTTAGGGGTGAACAAAACACAGCAGAGAATCACACAGAATTTTTACTGGCCTGACATAGGGAAGCAGATCAGGGAGTTCTGTAAACAATGTGATGTGTGTCAAAGGCAGGGGAATAGCCGCGACAGGACCAAAGCAAAGTTGTGCCCTTTGCCTGTGATTGACACTCCGTTCAAATGCATAGGGGTGGATATTGTGGGACCTTTGCCCAAGGCCACAAAGAGGGGGAACAGGTTCATTCTCACAATTGTGGACCATGCCACGAGGTACCCTGAAGCCATACCCTTGACTAACATTGAAACTAACACAGTGGCAGATGCCTTGGTGGGGTATATGTCCAGGATGGGATTTGCCTCAGAAATAATCACAGATTTGGGCGCATCGTTCACATCGAAGCTCATGAAACGGTTATGGCAAATCTGTGGAATTAAGCACAAGGAAACCACTGCCTATCATCCTGAAAGTAATGGGTTAACTGAGAAGTTCAATGGGACTCTAATGCGCATGATTAGGGCTTACTTGGCAGAGAATCCAAACAATTGGGACCAGAAGCTGCAACCCCTTTTGTTCGCTTATCGATCAGTGCCACAAGCCAGTACCGGGTTCAGTCCGTTTGAACTTTTATTTGGGAGAAGGGTGAAAGGGCCCCTTGATTTGATCAAACAAAATTGGGAGCAGATCACCCAGGATGACCCACAAGACGTTGTGACATACATAGACTCTTTAAGGAACGACCTAAAGAGAAACCTAGAGCTAGCAGCAGAGACCCTGCAAGCTCAAAAGGTCAGAAAGAAAGCTTGGGATGACCAGGAAGGCAGGGAGAGGCACTTTAACCAAGGGGAGGAAGTGCTTTGGCCTAGGCTCTGTAAAGTGAGCAAGTGTCAGCTGGGTAGCCCAGAAATGGAATACTTGGGTCACATGGTAGGGGGAGGAGTGATAAAACCCCTGGAGGCCAAAATAGAAGCTGTTCGTGAGTGGCCCAGACCCAACACCAAGAAAAAAGTCAAATCATTTCTTGGGTTGGTGGGCTACTACAGAAAGTTCATCCCGAGGTTTAGCGAGATTGCGGCTCCGCTGACCGATCTGACGAGGAAGAAGGCTGATGACCGCATCCCGTGGACCAGCGACTGTGAGGCGGCGTTCCAGAGGTTGAAGGAGGCGCTCGTCCAGTATCCAGTGCTGCGTGCTCCAGACTTCGACCGGGAGTTCATCATCTACACCGATGCGTCTAACAGCGGGGTAGGAGCAGTTCTGTGCCAGGAGGATGAGAATGGTGACCAGCATCCAGTGTCCTACCTGAGTAGGAAACTTCAAAAAGGTGAGAGACATTTGGCAACCGTGGAGAAGGAGTGTTTGGCCATAGTCTACGCGATCCAGAAGGCCAAGCCTTACATCTGGGGAAGACATTTTGTTCTGTGCACTGACCATTCACCACTGCAATGGTTAAAGACAATGAAAACCCACAATAGCAAACTTATGAGGTGGGCTTTAAACCTACAGGACTATGACTTTGAAGTGAAAGTGGTCAGAGGGTCAGTGAACTGTGTTGCTGACGCCTTGTCAAGAAGACCTGAAGATTGAAGACGGCGAAAGAACATGGACTATGTGTATATATTGATGACAAAAAGTTAAATGTACCTGTTTTTTGAACTTGGTTTGTATGAATAAAGGTAACTTGATGTAAGGTATATGGTAAAGGTTTAAATGCCTAATTGATATGGTTAACTTAGAGTGTAAGTATAAGTAAGTATGATATTGTATGTTATTGTATATCTGTTTTTGTATGTTTTGGATCCAGGTTGTTTTTTGGGGAAAAGCACGTTAGCTTTCCCCCTACAAAACAACTTATAAAGAGGGGAGGTGTTACATACAGCGCTGATGTTACCTGTCTGTCATGGGTTTGGAGGGAAAGTTCCATCCTATGGGGAGTGGAAGGCGGGACATCAGGAGGAGGGGCTGTACTGTATATATATGTGGAGCGTGTGTGGAGAAGTGGAGACGCTGGGATGTGACGAAGCAGCAGCTGGGAAGAAGAAGCTGGTGTGGGAGTCTGTGTGTCAGACAGGGTACTACTGTGTGTCAGAGTACCAACCTGATAGGTTCAGGTGTCTGTTGGTTAGCCAGAACTGATAGGTTCAGGGTCTGTGCTTCAGGTTAAGGGTTCTGTGTGAACCCAACTGTGTGTATGTATGAGTGAAACTAAGCCACGTTACTATATCTTATACACCTGATCATTTTATTTTCCCTGTGTGTTGTTTTAAATAAACCTTATTCTTTATTGTCACGTTGTACAAGAACAAAGGTGACAGGGGTGACTGCAATAACTACCGTGGTATCTCTCTTCTTAGCGTTGTAGGGAAGCTGCTTGCCCGTGTTGTGCTGAAGAGGCTCCAGGTGCTTGCAGACAGAGTCTATCCGGAATCACAGTGTGGATTTCGAGCAAATAGATCCACCACTGACATGGTATTCTCCCTCCGACAGTTGCAGGAGAAATGCAGGGAACAACAACAGCCACTCTTAGTGGCCTTCATAGACCTTACAAAAGCATTTGACTTGGTTAGCAGGGATGGCCTTTTCAAAATACTTCCCAAGATTGGATGTCCACCTCGTCTCCTTAACATCATCAGGTCCTTCCACGATGGAATGAAAGGCACTGTAGTTTTTGACGGCTCAACATCAGATCCCTTTGACATCCGAAGCGGAGTGAAACAGGGCTGTGTCCTCGCACCAACACTTTTTGGGATCTTTTTTGCTGTCATGCTGAAGCATGCCTTTGGAACTGCAACAGAAGGTGTCTATCTCCGGACTAGATCAGATGGAAAGCTCTTTAATCTCTCTAGATTGAGAGCGAAGACCAAAGTCCAACTGAAATGCATGAGGGACTTCCTCTTTGCAGACGATGCAGCCATTGTTGCCCACTCTGCTGAAGACCTCCAACAACTCATGAACCGTTTCAGCAAGGCCTGCCAAGACTTTGGACTAACAATCAGCCTGAAGAAAACACAAGTCATGGGCCAGGGTGTGGACTCGCCTCCCTCTATTACCATCTCCACACAAGAATTGGAGGTTGTTCATGACTTTGTGTACCTTGGCTCAACCATCTCTGACACCCTCTCTCTAGATGTCGAGCTGGATAAACGCATTGGGAAAGCAGCCACCATGTTCTCTAGACTCACAAAGAGAGTATGGCTCAATAAGAAACTGACAACACATACCAAGATCCAGGTCTATAGAGCCTGTGTCCTGAGCACACTCCTGTACTGCAGCGAGTCCTGGACACTTTGTGCCCGGCAGGAGAGGAAGCTGAACACCTTCCATATGCGTTGCCTACGACGGATTTTTGGTATCACCTGGCAGGACAGAGTTCCAAATAGAGTAGTCCTAGAACGAGCTGGAATTTTCAGCATGCATACATTACTGAAACAGCGACGTCTACGCTGGCTTGGGCACGTTGTGAGAATGGCTGATGGTCGGATTCCAAAGGATCTCCTATATGGAGAATTAGTGCAGGGAAATCGCCCCAGAGGGAGACCACAGCTGCGATACAAGGACATCTGCAAGCGGGATCTGAAGGCCTTAGGAATAGACCTCAACAGATGGGAAACTCTGACATCTGATCGTTCAGCCTGGAGGCAGGCAGTACATCACGGCCTCTCCCAATTTGAAGAGACCCTTGTCCAGCAGGCTGAGGCAAAGAGGAAGTCACAAAGGAAGCAAAACCAGGGAGCTGGACAGGGGACAGATTGGATTTGTCTCCAGTGTGGAAGGGATTGTCACTCTCGAATTGGCCTCCTCAGCCACACTAGACGCTGTTCCAAGTCCTCCATACAGAGCACGATACCATAGTCTTTCGAGACTGAAGGATGCCTACTATTCTTTATTTGTTTAAAAATCCATCCCTGGTCTGTGTGACTTCTTACAGGGAATGGTTGGTGGCAGCTTAGTTAACGTGTGGCAGATCCCAGTAGGTCTGGGTTTGTCACAGCCTTCACCACCACCTCTGCTGGCCAGGATTTCTGGGAGTTGAAGGCCAAGAACGTCTGGAGGGCCACAGTTCGACACCACTGCCTTAGAACAAAATTACAGGAATTTCAGAAAAATACATGCATATGGGTTGGCAAAGCAAGGATAACCAGTTGTTTGGGTCTGAAGTCAATGTCACAAACGTGTGCAACATGGCATTCCCTTCCTTTCCTCCCCCTGCACCTCTATGACTTTCCAGATCTGTTCCAAACAACTCCCAGTCTTGTGGAACAAATTCTGTGGAAATACAGGGCTCCATTGGAAGATGGAATCTATCCTACCAGTGGTGTTTATTTTATTGGCACCATTGGATATACACCCTTTTAAAGGAGAGGGCGAAAGTTAATAGTGTAGGAAGTAGCCAGGAGAGACAATTGTTTCTAGGTAGAAATAGTGCAAGAATAATCATATTGATTATGCTTTATTGGAACTGGTTTGTCTATATAAACAATGTGTGTGTGTGTGTGTGTGTGTGTGTGTGTGTGTGGACCTTCATAAATTAAAATACACAGAAAGGTATTTGAAAGTTAGAGGGAGCATGCTACTTTGATACCATTGTCTTCATTACACAAATGTGAAGCATAAATGGAATCAAGCAAATTATAATTCAAATTAAATTCTTATCCTGTGAGATAATTTTTCTTTGAATCCTACATTCATTTTCCTGTTATTTTGTTCTTGATTGCTCTGATAGCAAGCTAACTAGCTTACAGTTCCACAGGGTTGGTCTGTTTGCCCTTTTAAAAATATTGACACAACATCAACTCAGGGTACTGCGTGCTGAGAAAGTGGCTTGCCGCTTGAATGCTGTTTGTGTTGCAGGCATTAACCTTTAAGGACTGAGTGACTCTGAAATCTATTTACAATGGAAAAAGCTCTTTGCTTTCAGTATGAAACAACAATCCGAGCTTCTGCAGACATATTTTCTGTGTTATTTCACCTTAGACACTTACTCACTGCCTTTCCATTTAGTGCAATGATATTCAGATGCAGATATGACTGGCAATGAACTGGTCTAAGCAGGTGGTGGGATGTCATCGAGGCAACCATGTGACATTTGGAGATTTCACATAAAGGAAGTGTGATGCCTCTATCTTAACAGTTTTTTCCCCTGTGTGTTTTGGTGGAATTGTTCTTAAGGAGTTCATTTCCATGAATAGTTGCAAATAACACACGATCTTAATGTAATGCAGGGACGTGGTAGCGCTGCAGAGGGATGTGGTGGTGCTGCAGGCTAAACCGCAGAAGCCTGTGCTGCAGGGTCAGAAGACCAAGCAGTCGTAAGATCGAATCCACACGATGGAGTGAGCACCCGTCACTTGTCCCAGCTCCTGCCAACCTAGCAGTTCAAAAGCATGCAAATGCGAGTAGATAAATAGGGACCACCTCGGTGGGAAGGCAACAGTGTTCTGTGTCTAAGTCGCACTGGCCACGTGACCACGGAAGATTGTCTTCGGACAAACGTTGGCTCTATGGCTTGGAAACGGGGATGAGCACCGCCCCCTAGAGTCGAACACGACTGGACAAAAATTGTCAAGGGGAACCTTTACCTTTAATGTAATGCATAGGAGGTTCCAGGAGGTGAACCAGTCTCCTTCCCATAGGCATATAGCTCTTACTCCACATATTGCCCCAGCTGTCCTTACAAGGGAAGGTTTCTTACATAGGAATGGTTTTCTTCATTCGTAGTCAGTACTGGAGTAGAAATATTTATATAGAGCATAAAAATATGTGTGCTATAAGGTGGGAGTTTTGACTCTACAAATACGTATGTGTATAGAAAGGTGCTTCTGAGCAGGTGCTGCATGCTCAGATCAAGCGCATGTGGTAACAGGGAATGAGAGATGCATGAATACTGGGTCTTTGGACTGGGACCCAGACTGTGTCTAAAGTGTTGACGTCTCTCCATCCTCGCTTTGTTCACGTGGGAAGGTGAGAGAGGAGTGAAGTTGGGCACAACCAGTTGCTGCTTGGGGAGATGATAGAATCTTGATCTTGTGCTCAGTTGCTCTTAAATCACAGACTCATTCTTTCTTCTCTCTTTTCCCAGATAGGGAAAGCAAGGGAGGAGGAACAAAGGTGGGTCACTGGCTATATAGATCCTTAGCCCTGCCTAGCTCTTGCCCTATCTCCTGTCTCAAGTGCATGGCCTTAAAGGAGGATGGAGCACCCAGGGAACATCTTGAGCCTGGCATTCAGAATCCCAACAGCACACAAGCCTGGAATTCTTCTTCCCTGCTATACACCGTTATCTGGGCTAAGTATCACAAAATACAATGAGCCTTATTTCTCAGTAAACATGATTCTGCTGTAATTATCTGCACATGTCCCTATGATGTCAGTCACATGGTGTCCGCTGCGAGAAATGCCAGGGTTCCAGCTGAGCAACAAACTAATTGGCCATCAGGACAAGTTTACTTCCTAGCCATCTACCATACAGGGTAATTGTGAGGATGACTGAGATAAGAAAGCATTGCCACAAACCCAAATAAATCATATAATTGACATCACTAGTGTGTCCAGACTAACCCTAAGCAAATGCTAGTTTACAAACTGCGCATTTAGTCATGAGGCATTGTCTACATAAGCAGAAGCAAAAATTAACTCTTAACAACTGCCAAACAGGACTGCAAACTGAAGAAAACATCTGCTTACCTCCACTAGCATGAGCCCTGCCAAACCCAGCCAGCTCAGTGGGCGGGCGCTTTCCATCTTTTGCTGCATAAAAGCAGTAGGCACAGGATAAAGCACAACAGGGTTTATTGAAACTTGGATTGGATAGACAGGTAACAACCGAACGTACCATATTTTTCCATGTATAAGACACTACTTTTTCCTAAAACCATTACACAAAAAATGAGGGGTGTCTTCTACATGAAAGTAAGCGGAGGAGAGAACAAAATGCCCCATACCTTGCCTCTGGAAACAGGCTTCCTTCAGTCACAAGGCTAAGCTTCCTCCAATCATGAGCCTTATGGAACTGATGTCAGCTGATGCTGAACAAACCAATTGGAACACACCTCGTTGGAGGTGGAGCCTGTAGGCTCAGATACAAAAGGGATTCATAATGTCCGAGTGTTCTGAGCCCAGAGGCTGAATACTCAAAGCTAAGATTTCTTAATTTTTGGGTTAGAAAAGTGGAGAGGGGGCATCTTATAAACAGGAAAATACAGTATACAGAGTCCTGAGCACTAGTTTTATTCACTACTCACACATTCTCTTCAACAGTCTGCAACCTTCCAGCTCCCTTCACCCAGAAGGCCAAAGTCTCCTGGGGGAGTTCAGTTCACTGAGTCTTCTGTTGATCGCCTGACGCAGTCCAGCCTCCAGGATTTTCCCCTTCTAGGCAGGCCCACCCCTGGAGTGCGGGACTGTTGTGTCCACATTATTGCCTAGCTGCCCTCAATGCAGCCCAGTTCCTTGCCTCTTGAAACTGGCAGTTTCAATATCTCCTTCTCCACCAGCATCTACTCTGGAAGGTTGCTGGATCCCCTTCCTTTCTCCTCTCTCTCCCTTCTCTCTGTTCTTGCTCTTTCCCCTATAGGAGGGTTGTGGAGGTGGTCAGTACTGTATTCATATAGCAGCCTCCCACTGAAGAACCCTAAATTCTACCCAGACCCCTCACCAGGGATCTTCTTTATATAGAAGATTCACTCTGTGTTTCCTTTTCTTTGGGGACTCCATACCCCAATAGTTGCTCGACCACTCTTCCTGGATGTCTCCTAGTCCTTGTCCCCTGAAGGCCCTCATCCTTATCCTGGCTTTTCTGCTCCCTGGGGTTCCTGCACATGGAGTTCTCCCTCCTGCACAGAGCTGTCTATCTTTCCCTTTTGCCCCATCCCTGGTTCTGAGGTGACTGTCTCTTTCTCCTACACAGAGATGTCTGTGTCCCCTTTGGGATTCCTGAACATTCTCTGTCTCACAGCCATCATCCTCCCTCTTTGCCTCCTGCCGGTTTTCCGTCTCCCCTGGTGTCAAAGCAGCTTTTATATCTGTCATCTACCAGGGAGTAGACAAATTTCCACTGGTCTCCTAGGTGTTGTCCCGCAACACCCAGGACAGACATGAGGACTGTGGCTTAGTTTTGTGACTTGGTTTCCTGGGAAGGGCTAGGTTCTACAGTATTGGCACTCTCTAAACTCTCCTCAGTTAGCTGAATGGGTGTAGTAGTCCAAGTAGCAGGTGGGATGGAGGTCTCAGGCCCCTAATCAGAATGTGACAGCATGCCAACAGGGATATCCATAACACTGTTCCCCTCACAACTAGGTAACACTATTAATTTCTCTTCAATTGGCTTCTCCTAGTGGGTAGACTAATTGTGAATCCCCAATTCTCTAATGGGAGATTGCCACTTTTCTGTACTACCTCCTTCCCACCAAATAGGAATCCTGAATTTTTTTAAAAAATGCTCTCTCTCTCTCTCTCTCTCTCTCTGTGTGTGTAATTGCAGATCCTTTGGCGGTTCTTTGTTTGAAGAGTTTGGAGGAGAAATCTAGCCAACTGATACCTGAGGTGGAGTTTCAAACCATACCCTCACTTATGTTTGCAGTTTGCTTAAGAAATAGATCTGGCACAATCATCTGCCATGAATTTTCCCCCCTGCACTATCCACAAAGACAAATTAATGCCAAAAGCTGGCTGTTTGTTCAGTTTTTTAGTGGTCTAATCATAAAGGTATCACCTGCTCTTGTAGATTTCAGGTGGTAATTTAAACTCTGCTTCTTTTGGCTAGAGTTGAAAGTGCCAAATCCAAAAGGCTGTCCTCCTGCTTTCATTTTTATATCTTCCTCTATGAGCATTACATGTAGGAAAAGATAGTCCCGAAATATTGGCTATAGGGTATTGAGGCCGAAATAAAATGTCTTCTGTAGTGTGGTGGAAAATATACAGGGCTAGAGAAAGGAAGACCTAGTTTTTATCTTCTCTATTTTCTCTCTGTGAATATTGGATAATGTCACTGTGCCAGGCGAATGATTCTGATGTCTAAACATCTCCCTAAGAGACCTATAGAACTTTATAGACATATAGGGAATAGTCAGAAGCCTGTGTTCATCACAGCTGGCATTTAACCCAGTTAAGGGTTAATTCCAAAATAAAGCCAGAAAATCTTTTCCAAACATATCAAATTTCATCTGAGTATTTTTTTCATTATTGGAATAATTGTAACAACATCAGCTTGTCTAATTCTACAAGATTTGTTTATTTATATTGCTTCTATTTTACATAAGCATAAAATTAGTTCAGTTTGAAAGCACCCAAAATTCTTACAGTTACTCTCTCTCTCTCTCTCTCTCTCTCTATATATATATATATATAGTGTAACTGTAAGAATTTTGGGTGCTTTCAAACTGTGAAGTAATTTTATGCTTATGTAATATATATATAAAAATTGTAGGCAAATTAAATAAAAAATAAGTAGCATAAAATATAGAATTTTAAAAATTGTATTCTAAAAATGCAAGAGCTTATAGCCTAAAAAGGCACACTGAAACAGCAGAAGGGAAATAATACATCTCTTAAAATATTAATGTTTTTAAGAATAAAAAATATATTAAAGAAAATGACCTTTTTAGTCTCTAAGCATATTAAGAACATGCAAAATAATTCTAAATGTTCACCCAGCCAAACCAACTTCAATCTATGGAAGAAAAACCATGTTGATTGTTTTTTACTGGCTTCTGGAAATGAAACTTACTGCCACATTATTTTTGTTTTTTGATGTCTGGTACCCAAAGTGTCATGGAGTTGTGATGATATGATGAAGAGTTGAATTTATTTGTGTGTGTGTGTGTGTGTGTGTGTGTGTGTAACTTATCTCCCCATACAGTATTTCTAATTCTTTCAGTTGTTTTCCTTTCCCTTCAAACTATAAACATTCTCTTTTCCAGAGGCCTGGAGATCCTGGGGGTAAGAAAACCAAGGAAGAATTTGAAGTATGGAATTCTATTGCTCCAGAAGCTTATAACTCAGTATCTCTCTTTTTAGCTATCTACAGTATCTCCTCCAACATACATTATTTTCCCTTTCAGCTGTCCTCATTGTCCAGTCTTCACTCCCATATATTGGAATTGGGAATACAATAGCTGAAATCCGGTAGTAAGCTGCAGCTAGAGTAGTTCATAGAATCAGTGATGACTGGTAAAGTCAACTGCTTTATAAGTTCGATTTACCAAACTGGGCTACTCCAGTTGCAATTTACCACTGAATTTCAGTCAATAGCATGCATGATTTTGGTCCAGAGTCACATTTTTGGTTCCTTCATAGTCTTCGGATTTCTTTGCTAATCAAGAAAGTTATCTGCATGTTAAATGAGCTACAATCACTCAAATTTACATAGGACAAAATATATTTAATATAATTGATGTGAAATGTACTATTACTTTTCTTCCACTGAAAACACATTGTCCCTACTGGCTGAAACTCTGTCGCTTAGGGTAGTTAAGTTGCAAATAGAGTAGGCCTATGGAACAGGTGGGGATTTGGTGAGCCAATTACTCCATAAGTTCCATTGATTCAATCAGCCTACTCTAGTTGTGATTTACTATGCTAAGCAATAGAATTTCAGTCTCAATCTATTTACAGATACTTTCCACCAGTAACTCTACTATCACATCTTCATCTTCTAAAGCCTTCTGTTGTGTTCCTTTTTGGAGGGTCTTTTCTGCAAGGCCCCCCACCCAAGCATTAGAATTCTCCCCAAAGGAGGTACAGTATCTTCTGATTAGTTTCTCGAAGAGTGTTGTTTAATTTCAGATACAGTGTTCAGTTAATCTTCTGCCTGTCTTGTAGTTCTTACTGCTATGAAACTTTTGTTATGTGACCCTGACAGGGCTTTCAAGGTGAGATATTTAAGAAGTGGTGTGAGTAGTTCTGTTCCCCTAGCGAGTCTCCATGATTAAACAGGGAATCAAACCCTGTTCTTCAGAGTCCTAGCCTGTCACAGTATCCACTACATACAACATACTGCAATGTTGCTTTCAATTACCATTTATTTATTGCAAACTGCCTGATAGTAGTGCTTTGGTACAAAAGGATACATTTTTTAACTTTTAAATCTGACTCATCTTTAGTTTGATACTGCATATTATCTTCAATTTGATACTGTATATTTTCCCACAAATTAATACATGCATTTCTTAGAATGAGGAAGGCTGCATTCTATCAACATGGTATTCTCGGGCCACGTTATTCAGCGCCTGACTATACCTATCCGTTTCAGATCTTCCTACTGCACAGGGCTTAATTAAGGTAAAATTATTATAAACCACTCAAATCCCGAGGGCCTCAAACATGCAAATAATCAACTAAGCTCTGACCGTTCTCATGAGTGAACAACCACCGTTTGTCCGGGGAGAGGAATGCAAGCTGGAGAATCTTGTGCTTCCCTCTTCTACTATGCCTGCTCACCCAGAAGTGCACACCAGTGTGTTCACATTGAGCCGTCACTGCTTTCTAGGTAATTAGCAACTAAGCAAGCACCATCCCGTGCACGTTTACTCGTGAGTCGCACTGTTCAACGTGGCTCACCCCAAATTTAATTGTGAAAAGGAGTATAGGCGAGCTGAGTCACAAAATTGGGCGAAGGTTTTCAGGAGCGCTCACTGACGGGCCGAAAGAAGGCCCCCCCCGACTTGTAGGCTAGCGACGCCCGCTCCCCCCCCCGCTTTTCCCCCGCTCCCAGCCCTCCGGGGGGCTCCTCCCTCTCCACGGGGGGGGGCAACGATCCCACTTCCAGCCGAGGCGCGAGACGGACAAGGCAGCCGGGCGGAGGGGGGCGTGTGCTTGTACCCGGCACGGAGCAGGCGCTGATTGGGTGAGAAGACGTGAGGTGAAAGGGCAGCCGGGACGCGGCGAGGAACTTGGAGGCTGGGCTGGCGGGTCCGAGAATGATGGCGGCGGCGGCGGCCTTGCTATCCCGGGCGGGAGCTGGGCGGCAGCAGCAGCAGCGGCAATGCAGAGCGCTGGAGCGGCTGTTCGTGGCGCGAACGGTGAGGGTTTTCAGCAGAAGGAGTCGGTCCCGTCGGGTCGGGCCAGCGAGGGAAGCAAGCAAGCAAGCACACGCTTAACTGCCTGCAGCAGCAGCAGTTCTTCTCCTGGATAGGCTTCCAGGGCAGCTGGGCTCCTTTCGCAGCGAGGCAGTGGGGTGTCTGCATGGAGGAGAGGGGGGGGCATCCCTGCCACGGCTTCTCTTCTTGTGACACCGTGCGGTATGAGGCCTGCTGGCGGGCCGGCTAGCTGCGGGTCGCTCTGGAAGAGCCACCGATTGCGTGCTGGCGGCGGCGAGGGGCAGCGTGTCAGGTGCCGACCAGAGGCAGCATATGGGGTGCGTGTCAGCTCGGGTCTTATGTCTGCCTGGGGGCATCTTACCTTCAAATTTAGGACCGCCTTGCGTCTGCGTGGCGATGTGTGTGAGAGTGAAAGCACAGCTGTGTTGCCAGTGGTTGGTGCTGGCCGTGGGCGTCGGTACAGAGCACAGTACTTACTGGGGGAATGAGAGAAACGCGTGTCGGGGTTAGGGTGGGTGTGCTTTGGATCAGAGGACCTAGACATCGGTGACCTCTTCTACCCATCGTGTTTGAGAATTGCATCAACTAACAGAACCTGCGTGCCGTGTTTCTGCTCAGGGATGGGTAGCAGTTAATAATAATTTATGGCCTGCCTAGCTGATTTGTAGATGTATTGAAAATTTTGGGTGAGTGTGTGTGTGTATGTTTGTGAGTTTGTGTCTATATGTATGGGAAAGTGGCATAGCATTCTTGTGAAAGTTTGAATTGCATTCTTGCTTCTGGTGCATTGTTTAGTTATGTAATATAGATTATTTAATGGTGCATCTTCTAGCATGACAAGCAGTGCTATTGCAGTCTGTGTCAGCTTTGTATTGTGCACACATCTATAATATGGTTTTGACCATAACACTGTATGTGGGAGAGTATATTTGTGTGATTTCATGAAATTTGTTCTGCATATATCTGTCTCACTTTGGTTGTAGTTTGACAAAGGAGTTTGTGTGGAGTTGGCCAATTTTGTGGCCACATAAGCAGATACTATCACTTAGATAAAACCGTGAGCTGGTGTTTTAATTCATGATAAGTGCTTACTATTTGTGCTTATTCCTTGCCTTTTGTTGGTCTGAAGTCTGTATAATCGACCATCCATGTAGTGATGTCGGAATCAATTTTGCTAAAATCGTTTACCCTTTTTGCTGATTCCTTGCCTTTTGTTATTTTAAAGTCTATACAATGAACCATACATAATGTGATATTGAAATAAATTTCTGATTAATGGACTGAAAATATTATTAAAGTGAATACCAGTAATTCATTACCTCATCTTACTTTTTTTCTACTACATATGTGAATGATTTAATTGTGACATCACTTCTAGACTGTGATTGGAATGGGAATTTAAAGAATTTGTTTAGACAGCTGTACGAATCAGATGCTTCAATTACACTGAAGCATAGGCTAAGGGCAGTGCTTATACTTTTGAATTTTCCTTTGAGCTCGCTCTAACAATAGTTTATTTCGTTTAACATACCATATATGGAATATGTTGAAGAGACGTAAAACAAGTATTAAGGAGCAAGAAGAAAATATTTATGTGTAATGTTGGGGAGGATGAGGAGGTTGTTGTATTGGATAGGAATATTTTTACATTCTTTTACATTTAAGCCTGTGCAGTGATGCAGTGTCACATATTATATGAGCAAAGTTGCAGCTAGCTTGGTACATTCATTTTAGTATGGCTGAGAGAGAATGTTTTGTTTCCATTGCTCGGATACATTATTCCGTGGGATGGTGATCAGACTTTAAAAATTCATGATTATAAGAGAGAGGATCTGGCTATCTGTTGTAATTGTAAACATGGCCTTTTTTGCCCATCTCCCAATATAAATGTAACCTCTTGAATTTTCTGAAATCATTCTGCTTGTGTGATTTGTTTAGGGAGCGTAATGGAAGCATTTTTATAGGCAAATGATCTTCTGTTAAAAATTAAACCTTAAATTATAGAGAATAAAATCTTAACTCCTGTCAGAGTTAAAGATTTTATTGCAGAGGTTGAGAACATGCCTTTGTCCTCATAACTCTGCTTTGTACAAACTGACATCAAACATTGAACTTCAATAACCCAACATAATTTTATATGCTTTATAGTGTAAAGCTAAATTTGAGACTGTAAGGGAATGATACAACAGTAGTTTGGGCAAAGGAGTGTGAAAGCCCATGCAGTGGGCCTATTTAATTCAAACCCTGAACCCTGAACACACTCTAGGTATCCCCATGGTTAAAAATTCTAGAAATCAAATTTCCTCAGTTTTGTTTTGGTCCATAATAATTACATTAATAACCTAAATTAGGCTTCTGTCAACGTGGTGCTGATGTGTTGGAGTACAGCCCTTATCATTTCCAGTGACCATGGGCAAGCTGGGTGGAATGATGGGAGTTGTAGTCCAGTGCGTCCGCATAGTACAAATTTGGGGAAGGTAGGAGTAAAATTTCACCCAAAGCTGTTTGTTTTCTGGAGGAAACACAAAGATATCACTATGGTACCTACATTTTTTTTGTCCACAGTGCAAAGAGCAGCTCGGGAAAGGTAATGGGAACACCCAAATCTGTTCCGTCAGTCTGATTTGTGATCTCCTGCCATGGTTGTTTTGAATTCCTTCTGTCTAAGGAATTTTTGTCATGAATGTTTCAGTGTCTCATCGTTAGCAATCATTTTAACTTACATTTAGGGCCTAAAGCTTCATGCACTTACTATGTAAGAGTTATTTAGCTCCAAGGTTATGTTACATTTATATCTAACTCATTGAGTGGTTTGGATACACCTAATGTTATAGTTTTGTTGAAACTACAGGTGCAGATGAATGCATAAACTGTCCTGGTTGTTGTATAGTATAGTTACTGTAAGACAAAGCAACCTCTTTGATCAAATTATTCTGTTGCTCTATGCATTGTTAGGTGCTCAGAGTTTATGGTGAAATGATAGCTTCAGTGTAGTGTCACCATTTTTATTGGATTTTGGCTTGACAAGAGAGCAGGGCCATTCTGCTGTGTTCTTCCCATTAAGGTGTTCGTCTCATGGGGCCTACTCTATACACCCTGCAGATAGTTGCTGTCTTTAGCCACAGTGGAAGACAATATTCCATCACCAGTGCTGAAGTAAGATTCAGCTGCCAGTCAAATTGGTTGTGATCGCTTCCTGGTCTTTTGGCTAAGATCAAGTATAGTGTAATTAGTTTTGATATATGGAATATGAAAACGTGTCATCTTGTCCATTGCTTCAGATAGCAAAATGTCTTGGGCCAGCCTTGTGGTTTGAGGATAGGGTGGGATGGGCCTAGGAAAACTGGAGAACTGTGCTAAATTTGAATGCTGACATCCACTGTGAATATTTGATTAGGTTCTTTTGAAAGTTGAGACAGTTCCTCCATTTTGGCGGAAAAGAGAGACGGAGACCCTTTTAAAACATTCTCATCATCAATTTTATAACACGTGGTGCTTCAACTATGACACCAATGGGATCAAAACATGACAAGTCCAGCAACTGTCCATAACTGGATAACATTCACTGTTCTTGTGATAGATGATTATTTACCGTGGGGCTCGCAGAAACTGCTTGTGATCTGTAATCTTCTGCAGGGGAGTGCTCCACATCGCACATACTGTTCCACAACATGGATGGCGAGCCCAGTCGCCTTCTTTCGGTGGAGTGTTGTATGTCGCATCTGGGCGAATTACTTTCTTCCTGTGCCCTTGTTTCTGTGGAAAGACAATCACCGTCCATTCTTGTGTTTCGAATGAGATTTATCCTTCTCTCTGAGTCTCAGGGTCAGGTAGCAAACCTCCAACTTTTAGATTAGGGAAGTCTTTCAGCAAGTCCTGCACTTTCTCATATTCTAGACCAGTGGTTCTTAACCTGGACGATATCGCCCCCAGGGGACGATTTCGTTTTTCAAGGGGTCGATGGAATGAAAAGGGGCAAAGAAACAGAAGGGGACGATAGGGGGGCGATGGAGCTGCTGCACCGCTATTGAGGAAGTTATCATCGCCCCCCTCCCTGCACTGCCGGATCCAGAGCAGCTGGTGCTGGCAGTGGATGTGGTGCCGCCGGCGCCGCCATTGAGGAAGTTATCATGGGCCCCCCTCCCCGCTGCCGCCCTGCTGCGCCAACGTAGGGAGGGAGGTGATGATAACTTCCTCAGTGGCTCAAGGGGGTGTTTCTTTCAAAAAGGTTAAGAACCACTGTTCTAGACCTCCTTTCCCCCCTTTTGACTTGACCTCCTCTCCATTCTCTCTTGTCTACTCCCAAACCTCCTTTCTCCCCCTTCTTTTATATCTTCCTACCACACTGAGAGTTTTAGCTCCTCCCCTTTTCCTCTTTCTACTTCCTCCACTAACCAAACCTCTACACTTTGTTTCTCCTCTACTAGAGGTCTCTCTGTCTTCTCTATCTCACTCTTACTGTTGTCTCTTTCCTCCTTTGAAGACTCTATGAGTGAGGACAGCTCACTTGCCATCAGCTTGATTTCACAGAATCCTTTCTCGCTTAGAAGAAACAAAGCAGATATTTAAGAGACAGTGGATAACCAAAATTTTCAACTTGTAAGAAAATCTGATGAAAAGATTTGGAAAACTGCTTCTGTAATTTATTTTGTATTATAATCCATAGTCTGTGCAGGATCGTTAGAATGTTAATATGAGTCTTGTGCATGCTTTTATTCTTTCTGGAAGAAAAAGAAATTATCAAATTACTATATGATTTAACTTCTTACATAAACCCAAATCCTGCACAGATGTGTGTGCCTGCTCATATAAACTACCACTGGAATTGGAAAATTAAATATTTTAAATGCTGTATATACTCGAGTATAAGCCTAGTTTTTAGCACAATTTTTTTTGCTGAAAAAGCACCCCCTTGATTTATACTTGAGTCAGTGTCATAATTGCATGTTCTCCCCTGCAGTGTGGGTGTTCTCTGGACTCCCCTGCTCATCTATGGGCGCCTGCAGCCTCTGTGGGTGGTCTGATGACCTGGGTTAAGTACACTGCATTTCTGCTTCCAGGACACTCCCATCCTCCTCCGCCTGCATATTCTATGTAGCCACCTTCCTCCTCCATCCTCCGTCTGCCTCCATCTTGTTACACAGCAGTAGAGCAGTAGATAAGCGCAGCATCCAGTATGAGCCCTCCCCCTGCAGGCAGTGAAGTGTGTCTCTCAGGTCAGAAGGGCAGTATCTTCAAAAATATTTAACCTACTGATGCCTCAATTAATGTAATTTTATTGGTATCTATTTTTATTTTTGAAATTTACCAGTAGCTGCTGCGTTTTCCACCATCGGCTTATACTCGAGTCAATAAGTTTCCCCAGTTTTTTGTGGTAAAATTGGGTGCCTTGGCTTATATTCGGGTCAGCTTATACTCAAGTATATACGGTAACTTGCATCATCTCCTAGATTTGGCAAGGATGTGCCTTTCTCCTTGTTCTTGTATAAGAGTCTTTTCAGTTAGATGATAGTGATGATCATCATTCCCTCCATGGGCACAGGCCTTCTTGAGGTGGAGAGGCTTGTGCACTTCAGTGAGGTTGAAAGCTCTGCTGAAGGGTCTCCCAAGCCAGATAGATCTCAGATGAGAAGCCAGACCAACTGTGTCCACCAACCATCAATTATAATAAATGAATATATTATGATGAGAGGAAATAAACAGAAATCCATACTGGATCAATCATTGCCTGGTTCAACAAGGACAGTGTCAGATGCTATAGCCCCGGGCATCTGGTGACAAATGGGCTACAGGGCTCAGCAGACCCTGTTGAGGAACCAACTGGTTGGTTCAAAATTGGGAAAGGAGTATGACAAGGCTGTATATTGTCTCCCTGCTTCTTCAACTTATGTGCAGAATACAGTACATCATGCGAAAAGCTGGACTGGATGAAACCTAAGCCGGAATTAAGATTGCTGGAAGAAATATCAACAACCTCAGATATGCAGATGATACTACTCTGATGGCAGAAAGTGAGGAGGAATTAAAGAACCTCTTAATGAAGATGAAAGAGGAGAGTGCAAAAAATGGTCTGAAGCTCAACATCAACAACAACAACAACAACAACAACTAAGGTCATGGCCACTGGTCCCATCACCTCCTGGCAAATAGAAGGGGAAGATACAGAGGCAGTGACAGATTTTACTTTCTTGGGCTCCATGATCACTGCAGATGGTGACAGCAGCCACGAAATTAAAAAACTCCTGCTTCTTGGGAGGAAAGTGATGACAAACTCGATAGCATCTTAAAAAGCAGAGACATCATCACCTTGCCGACAAAGGTCCGCATAGTCCAAGCTATGGTTTCTCCAGTAGTGATGTATGGAAGTGAGAGGTGGACCATAAAGAAGAATTGATGCTTTTGAAGTGTGTTGCTGGAGGAGACTCTTGAGAGTCCCCTGGAATGCAAGGAGATCATATCTATCCATTTTGAGTGCTCACTAGAAGGACAGATCCTGGAGGTGAGGCTCCAGTACTTTGGCCATCTCAGGAGAAGAGAAATCTCCCTGGAAAAGACCCTGATGTTGGGAAAGTGTGAAGGCAAGAGGAGAAGGGGACGAGATGGTTGGACAGTGTCATTGAAGCTACCAACATGAATTTGACTCAACTCCGGGAGGCAGTGGAAGACAAGAGGGTCTGGCGTGCTCTGGTCCATGGGGTTACGAAGAGTTGGAAACACTGACTAAACAACAACATATCCCCATGTCAATAATTTTAATTAAAACTGGATTGGGCTATCATAACGCTGGAAAACTCAATAATCTTTTATACATGGATGACCTAAAACTATATGCAAATAGTTCCACAGAGATAGAATCACTGCGAAACACAGTGAAGATATTTAATGAAGATATCCAAATGAAATTTGGAATTGACAACTGTGCAGCTCTTTCTACTTATATATACCATGGCAAGATCCAAAAAGTAAATGGAATAGAGTTAAAAATGGCAATATTATAAAATCACTACCAAGTGATGAAATTTATAAATATGTTCGAATATTAGAAGCAGACATCGTACACACAAAAGTTAAAGACTGTCAGAAAGCAATGTGGACAGATTATATTTACCAAAAAAAAAAAAGGAGGTGGTGGATTACTACAAATACAGCAGGTTAGTAGAGGAAGAAAAAAAGAAGCCTAAATGATTATATCAGTACAAGTAGAGAAAAATTACTGAAAGCAGTGAAAATGGAGAATATTTTGAAAATAACAGAAACAAAGGCTCAATATAAGAAACAACACTTTGAAAATAAACTGAACAGCTGGAAAATTAAACCACTACATGGACAACACCTGAGAAATATTGATGGAAATCTTGATCATAATTCAACATGGGCATGGCTAAAACTGGGGACCCTTAAGAAGGAAACCGAAGGCTTGGTTTTTGCTGCACAAGAACAAGCACTCCAAACCAACGTGATGAAAGCTAAGATCCAAGGATTTAGTGCTAACAGCAAATGTAAAATTTGCCAAGAAAAAGATGGAATCGCCACACTTCATGTTGTGAATTTCTAAATATTGAACAAAAGGATTAGAAATTAGACATGATGGAGTGTCAAAATTAGTGCACTGGTCATTATGCAAAAAATGTAACTTGTCAACCTCCAAAAACCAATGGGAACTTCAGGTAAGGGAGGTGTCAGAAAATGAGGAAGTCAAGATCTTCTGGGATTTCTGGATCCAAACTGATAGACACTTTGAACATAACACATCAGACATAGTAGTGATGGAAAGAAGAAAGGTCTGGATCATTTACATAATTCTGGGCGACACCAAAGTTGAAAATAAAGAATTGGAAAAACTAACAAAATACAGAGACCTGCCAAGTGAAACATCTCGCTTGTGGATGAAACACACTTCAGTGATCCGCGTAGTATTTGGGGCTTTGGGAACAATATTAAGAAATTTCACACAGTACTATAAGCAGTTGCAGATCTCAGCAACAATACCATCAGGGCTACAAAAATAGCAATATTAGGAACAACGTACAGTGGTACCTTGCTTGATGAGGATAATCCATTCCGTTCAAATCGCTGTTAAGCGAAATCCTTGTCAGGCGAAATGAAAAAGCCCATTGTAATGCACTGAAAACTGCTCAATGCGTTCCAGTGGGCGAAATACCTCAGTGTCCAGCGAAGAGCCTCCATAGGGCGGCCATTTTCTGGTGTCTGTAATGGGAGGAATCTATCCTAAGCACAGCGGGGAGCCATTTTAAACAGCGGGCGGCCATTACGACGATCAGCTGTTTTCTGATTGTCGTAAAGCGAAAAATCAGTTCCTGAAGCAGGGAACCAATTATCGTGAAGCGATTTTTCCCATTTAAAGCATCTAAGGAGGTAATCGTCAAGCGGGGCACCACTGTACATACTGTGCCAATATTTAACAGATACTTAGGTTTTTGGTTAAAACTTGTATCTGTTATCTAATACCAGTCAATGTTTTTATAATTTTGATTGACTGTGCCTGTTGTTTTTGAATGATGATAATGTTGTTGTTGTTGTTGTTGTTGTTGTTGTTGTTGTTGTTGATGATGATGATGACGATGATGATGATGACGATGACGACGATGGCGATGATGATGATGATGATGATGATGATGATGATGATGATGATGATGATGATAATAATAATAATAATAATAATAATAATAATAATAATAATAATAATAATAATAATAATAATAATAAAGAATCATTGTAGGGTTGGAAGGGACCTTGAAATTTTTCTAGTCCAACCTCCTGGCCCAAGGCAGGAGACCTCATACCATCCCGGACAGATGGCTGTTCAATCTTTTCTTGAAAACCTCCAGTGATGGGGCACCCACAGCATTGGAAGGCAAGCGTTCCACTGCTTAATGGTTCTCACTGTCAGGAAATTCCTCCTTATTTCCAGGTTGCATCTCCCTCTGATGGGTTTCCACCCATTGGTTCTTGTCCTACCCTCAGGTGCAATGGAGAATAAATCGATGCACTCTTCCCTATGGTAACCCTTCAGATACAGTGGTGCCTTGACTTACGAACTTAATTGGTTTTGGAACTCCGGTTGTAACTCAGAATGGTCGTAAGTCGAAGCACCATTTCCCATAGGAATGCATTGAAATGCAATTAATCCTTTCCGGCTGAAGAAAAAAAATCACCAAAAAACCAACACTGCAAGACCCTTCAGAAATGCGATTAATCCATTCTGGCCAAAGGGAAAAAAGAAAAGAAAAGCAAACAAACTGTGTAAGACCCTTCGGAAATGCAAGAAAAGCAAAGCAGAAAGCAAACAAGCTGTGCAAGACTCATCGGAAATGCAAAAAAAGCAAACAGGAAAGCAAACAAACCATGCAAGACGCTTCGGAAATGCAAAAGAAGCAAAGCAGAAAGCAAACAAACTGTGCAAGACTCATCGGAAATGCAAAAAAAAGGAAAAGAAAAGAAAAGCAGCAAGCAAACAAACCCCCCAAGACCCATTAGAAATGGGAAAAAAACCCAAAAAGCAATCAAACCTCGCAAGACTCATTGGAAATGGGAAAAAACCCGAAAAAGCAATCAAACCCACAAGACCCATTGGGAATGGGGGGAAAAAACCCAAAAGCAAACAAACCCTACAAGACCCATCACAGCATAGAAACATAACCCCACCACCCAGCACAAAACCATGTTGCAAAACCCACCCAGAACAGTTTTTAAAAAGCAGAAAGCAGCACCTTACCTTACCAGGCAGTCCAAAACCTCCTCCAATCACATTCACTCTAACCGTTAGGGTGAAAGAGCTACAAAGAAGCAGCCCCTTCACCTACCAACGGTTAGCAATTTGAATTCCCCACCTTTCCCCCTGCCTGTTTCTGTTTGTAACTGGAAGCTCTGGGCACAAGTTGAAGCAAAATTTTGTGGCTGGAGCTCGTCATAACTCAGAATGGTCATATGTCGGGATCTTTGTAAGTTGAGGCACCACTGTATTAGAAGACTGCTATCATGTCTCCCTTCAATCTTTTCTTTGGTAAGCTAAACATACCCAGTTCTTTTAGTCCTTACTTAGGTTCTTTTAGCTGAAAGAACTAGAATCAACTAAATAACATGTTTTTTAGTTGATTCTAGTTCTGGAGAGGGTTGCCCTAAGTCAGAATCAACTCGAATTTCCTGCCCTTTCTCCCTGCCTTTTTGCCTTCAGAGCTTTCAAAGGGCTTCCTCCAATGTCGGGGGAAAGCCCTTTGAGAGCTCCGAAGGCGACAAACGGCCCCATTTGCAAAAAATGGCATTGAGGCTCCGTTCGCAAGTCAGTGCCAATTTTTGCGAATGGAGCTGTTTGTAAATCGAAAAGTTCGTATATGGGGCAGTTCGTACGTCGAGGGTTGCCTGTACACAGAAATGGTTGACCGTTCTTTTCTTGGTGTACCCTGTGATTGTGCAGCTTGCCGAAGGCTTACAGATTGGCTCTTCTCCCGGGGGCCAGTTTCAAACTCCTAACCTCCTAAATTACTACGTTATCCAGCAGTTGTAGCTATAGAATAGCAAGCAGTAAACCTTGTTTTGTCATTTTTCCAATTCATATCCATCTCTACTCCTTTTATATTGCAAATTCTTTGTCAGAGGCCAGTATTCTGTTTGTGGCACCATAAAGTTACACTGGCATAGATGTGCTGGGCATTACACAACTAGAAACAAGGAATTGTACTACGGAATTGTGCAGTTGGCTGCACCTCCCAGGCATCACCAGTTTTACATTGCACAAATGGAAGTGCTTTAGGGATAGCACTTGTGTTTTTGTCATAGTGCACCTACTACTACACAAAAATCCTGTTGTGCACACATAGGTGAGCAATAAAAACTTGAACAGGATGTTGCTGAGTACTACTAAATGCTCGGTATAAAAACAAATACTCTGTTTCCTGGAATATAAGAGCTAATCTAAAAATAAGTGCTAGTATGATTTTTCAGGATGCTTGTAATATAAGCCCAACCCCCCAAATAAGCCCCAGTTAAGTAAAACCTCGCCCTCCACCATTGTACAGCAACCAGAAGAAGAAGAGAACAGGACTGTATTTGAATAAATGTAGACTGTTGTTGAAAAAATAAAACATCCCCTGAAAATAAATATAGGACCCTGTCTTATTTTACACGGTATATGTAATAATGTCCTATGAATGCAAAAGCATCAATTTAAGAAATATGTAATATTTACTGAATAGAAACATAAGGTTGAATTAAAAAGCTGACATAGATGTTGAAAAGATTTCAGTAGGGGTAGTTTTTGTGTGTGTTTAGACTTTAATTCCCAGAATTCTTTAATATTCTGAGAATTGCAACCCAGAAACCCAAATCATAATTCTTTGGGAGATGCCCTCTATAGAACCCATTGGGCAGTAAGATGACATCTCTCAGAAAGTCCCACAGCACTTTTTTTTTTTTAATAAAAAAACAACCAAATCTCAACAAGAAGAAACAACAGGACCTGATGGGAAAGGTAAATCACTCAAAAGCCTTCCCCTGCCAAAAGCCTTCCCTGGAGGGGACCTATAGATGTGCTGATTTGGGTTTCTGGGCTACAATTCCCAGAATTCTTGGAAAATTCTGGGAATTGAAGTCAAAAATACAAAAGAGCATCTCTCTTTTGTTCGGATGAACAACCTGAGTACATCTTGGTAATCTTCAGAAGTGGACTCAAGTGATGGTGGAAACTGATAGCTTTTGAACTCCATTTTTAAATTCTGAGTAGATAGAATTTTGCTTGCCTTTGTCTTTAAATATATTGCAATACAAATTCATACAGCTTTGGTATCTGGACACAAGACTGTGATGCTAACCCACATATCTAGAGGAGGAAGAGTGCCCTACAGTGGCTTGTGCTTTAACTTCTGCCATCAAAGAAGCTTATTTCCTTTTATTCTCCCAGCAATCCTGCCTCATTCAAAAGATTATTTCCTTTTACCTGTTTGTGTAAACTTTCCTTTGGTCTTATTATTTAATCATATGGTAAATTTGTTGTAACCTTTGCACTGGAAAGCGTATGCAAACTCCGTCACAGGCATGGTGAGAAAAGGGTTTTATGTTTTCTTTGAAGAATTTTAGAGTAGGTGAAACATTGGAGTTGGGGAAGAATGCAAGGGGAATGCCTAATAAGGTCCTGTGCATATGCCATTTTATCTTTGCCTATTGTTCTCCACAACTGTCTGACTAAAATGCCAGGGTTTAATTTCTCCTGTTTCTTGGGCTTATAGTAGCAGATTCTGAAAGATATGGCATATGAATTGTACTCTACTCTAAAATGCTTATGTCATAATGAATTTGTTCATCTTCCATATGCCACTGATGTGCTATTCTTTGCTTTAGCTGTAACTCTGATTAATATGGCTACCCCTCTGGAAAGCTTGGATGCTGATTTCCCTTAATACTGAACAATTTTCATAGGAAAAGGCTTGGGTTCTTTTTATTTGGATCTGGTTTTTTGAAGAAGTCCTCAAATAATAAATACGTCAAGGCTTATATTTAAAACTAGTTAATAAAGATAGTTTCTAGTACAGCAGATGCTTCAACATTTCTAATACTATTTTGAAATGCATATAGGAACAACTGCATGATTTATAAGTAGCATTTAAGAAGGTGTCCCACAAAATTCTTACTCAAGACTTCTTGTTAATTTTCCCTAACTTTGATAGTATTGTATCTTATTTGCTTTTGCTAAATGTTAACTATATGCACAGCAGAAATCAAATTTCTTTCTTATGAATGCCTGCTGTGGCTTCGAGCTGGATATAAGAAAAAGGAAGGGTTTTAAAAACTTTTGCACAGCTGCGGCCTCTATGTTCCCTCATTGCATGGATCTAAGTGTTAGATGACATGCACAAGAGAAGTGCATGAGATAAAAAGAACAGTGCAAATATAAGTCTTCCATGTAGCTTTCTCTTCTGCTTTAAGGGCACTTTGTTTCAATGCTCTGGTCTTGTTCAGTGTCTTTTTTATTTTGGAGCTGCTTCTTATGATAGACACTTGTTCTTCTCTGTCTTCTACAATTCTTTGCAGTTCCATGGAACAGCTATGGTTTAAACACTATTCTGTGGTATATATTCCCAATCTCTGTCTGTCTATCTGCACGTTTTAATACTGGCTACATCTTGTTTAGGAGATTTTTCTGTGAGTTTCTTTGTTAACTAACACCGAGGCTTTTTAAAATGCTTTTTTATCCTCTGTTGTTTTTAAATGAGTTTCTTGCATTGATTTTATTTACTGTTTTTCATATAATACTTGTTTAATTTCTTTTAAAATATTTGTATTCTTATTGTTTTTAGCTTTTTAATACAGTGGTGCCCCGCTTGACGACGATAATGCGTTCCAGCAAAATCACTGTACAGCGAAATCGGCGTCAAGCAGAATAAAAAACCCCATTTAAATGCATTGAAAACTGGTCAGTGTGTTCCAATGGGGGAAATACCTGATCGTTCTGCAAAGATCCTCCATAGGGCGGCCATTTTCCGATGCCTGTAAAGCGAAATGAGGTCAGCAAAACGGGGGAGCCATTTTGAGAGCCGTCGATCAGCTGTTTTAAAATCATCGTAATGTGAACAATCGGTTCCCGAAGCAGGGAACTGATCGCCGTAAAGTGAAAAAACCCTTTGAATCATCGTGTTGTGATCGCTATAGCAATCCCAAAAACATTGTCATCAAGCGATTTCGTCATCTACCGGGGTAATCGTCAAGCGCGGCACCACTGTATTGTCTTTTGTTGTCAGCTGCCTTGGGTCCTTTTAAGGAGAAAGATGGGAATGAATGAATGAATGAATATTTCAGAAATGTCCTAAAAGGAAAGAGTTTAATGCCAGCCTCTTGACTCTTGCTCTTTGAGGTTGAGAGCCCTGCAAATAACTTATTGACACTGATGCTTCACTCTTTCAAGTCTGTTTAATCTCAGAAATGGGGTATATTTTGAAATCACCTGTATGATGTGTTCAGAGCTTGGAAGTATCTTCAAGATATGTAATTACATGTAATTAGCTACCTTTTGGTTTGAATAATACAACTGCTAGTTAAAAACTTTATTTTTTGTTGTTGCAACAAGTAGCACCAAAATTACTTAGATATAGCAAATAACACTTGGTGTTAAATTTCAAATTATTTAAAAGATTTAAGGCATTTTTCAAGGCATTTTGACAGGAAGTCTTCAGATTGATAACCATTTTGTTATCAATCTGAAGTGGTAAGGAAATCATTATTTGATTTCGTTCTTTGTATTTTTTATAAATATGTCCAAGGTACAATGCCAAAATTGGACACTAAAGGGGACCAAAAGTATTTCCATGTATTCTTTAGGCCTACTAGCAATGACAATATATTAATAACATACAATACAAAGAATTTCCTGCACAAATGGAACAACAATAATCATATTTCAAGCTCCAGGATTTATTCTTTGTATTTAGTGGTTTGTAACCCATCCTTCTCCCAATGAGGAGACCTGCTCCTTTTTTTTTCCTGCTCCTGGATTCACTGCCTCTGGTAATTTCAGTTTATTTATCTCTTACTATTTGGAAAACTTGGGTTTTCTTCTTAAAGTTCCGTGCTCTTTTTTCCAACTTGGTTGCCTAAATGTTCGATCATGGCAAATGTGACTAATCCTCATGATCACATTTCATTATTTCTTGTGGATAATTACAGTAGTTAAAACTTTTAGCAACACTTAGCCCAATAAATTGTGATATTCATATTCCATTCTTCAACATTAGCGCTAACTGTGGTTTGAGTAGTACTAGCAGATGTCTAATATTTTCAGAAATGTGTAGATTAGACCTGTTTGCAGTGCTATAATTTTTTAAAAAGATCTTAAAGGAGCAGGTCTCTATTGTTACTGCAGTGGCTGTGTTCAGATCTAATGCTAAACCAGGGCTGGGTGATTATGGCTGGGCTGAGGGCTACATTTGAATTTGACTGGTAGACTGCAAAAAATAAAAAAATAAAAAAAAATCCTGATCCCCCTCCCAAAGGAGGCCCCAAACCTATGCCACCTTCTTTAATCATTAACTTTTTCTTATAGTGTTATATTTTTCTTTAAAATTTACTTTTTACTGTAATCAATTTCACCGATTAAGGAAATGTTCACTCAGACAAAGTACTTCCTGGTTTCCAGCTGAATTAATTGGTAGTTGGAAACCAGGAAGTAATTAGGCCAGGGGCAAATTTCTAAACTTAACTAGGTTAAGGTTAAAAAAAGAGTTAAAGTAAAGATAGGTGCAGTAAACAATCGTGAATGACTGAAAATATTTAAGCAAGGTGCTGTAGGTTTAAAAGTGATGCAGATACGACAGGAAATATAAAGTGCAATCATGTCAGGGCTGGGAGCCATGACATTGGTTTTTGAGAAGCAGATCATTATGAGAGTTTTTCTTTTCTTTTTGTGGCTTCACCAAAAATAATATTTTGATGGGTCTTCATGGGCCACAGAGATTAGCTGGGACAGCATGATGCCCTCCTCATGATTTATTGTGAATGACTGTAGTCTAGTCTTCTCATTTCTTGGCTAAATACTTCCTGCTCTGACATGGTTGTATTTTTTGATTAGCTGGAACCTGTTGTGTCCAAGTATGGGAAACTGTTTTATGAAACTAACTTCTTTCAACAAATTGTGGTTAAGATGATTTTCCACGGCTTAGGGTTCACATATAACACTAAGCTGTGATTAAGTGAAATCAGAAGTAAAAAATTCCACCCTTCTTGTGGCTGTGTTAAAAAAGAGGAGGTGAGGGAAATGTGTGAGCTTGTTGGGTAGTTAAGTTTCTTATCATGGTAAAGTATAGTTTACTGTGATATTTGAATACAGCTTCTGTGTTTCATAAAGAGAGAGAGAGAGAGAGAGAGAGAGTTTTAACCAAAAACAGATGTATCTAGGAGTCTTTATGTAGAAAAAAGTTCAATGATAATAGTACATTTTACTTCTGGACAGTGTCTGCGAAGCAACCAACATGAATTTGACACAACTCCGGGGGGCAGGGGAGGATAGGAGGGCCTGGCGTGCTCTGGTCCATGGGGTCACGAAGAGTCGGACGCGACTAAACGACTAAACGAACGAACTACTTCCTTTAAGTTTCGTCACTGAAAGTCATCCAAATTGTAATTAATGATAATATGTATCATCAGGTCGGTTTCAACTTATGGCACAGGTCTATGCAGAAAGTCGTCTTTATTTTCATGTCAAAAAGCTGTGAAAACATTTTGTTTTTTACCATGTTTGAAATCCTAATAGCCTTTGATAAAATAAATAAAAATAATTGGTATATTTGGAAAGCAAAACAATTTTCTAATGACGACATAAGTCTTACACATGGAGGGAGAAAATCAGTACAGTGGTGCCTTGCATAACGATTGCTCCGTTTAGCAACGAAATCGCTTTGCGATGGACTTTTTGCCATCGCAAGAGCGATCGCTTTGCGATGGCCCCTATGGGGAAAATTCGCTTTGTGATGATCGCGGGGGAGCACTCCCCCACGATCATTGCAAAGGCCCCGCCGGTCAGCTGTTCCAAAAAACGGGCTTTGCGTTGCTCGCGGGGAAGCGCTTCCCCGGGAGCAGCCCAAAGGCTTGCTTTTTTGAACAGCTAACCGGCAGGCCTTTGGGCTGCTCACCGTGAAGCGCTTCTCCGGGAGCAGCCCAGAGGCCCACCTGTCAGCTGTTCGAAAAGGCGGGCCTCTGGGCCGCTCCCGGAGAAGCGCTTCTCCGGGAGCAACCCAGAGGCCCGCCTGTCAGCTGTTCGAAAAGGCGAGCCTTTGGGTTGCTCCCGGAGAAGCGCTTTGCCGCGAGCGGCCCAAAGGCTCGCCTTTTGGAACAGCTGACTGGCGGGCCTTTGGGGGGGAGCAGGGGTGATTGGCGCCTCGGGAGGAGGGAGGGAAGGAGGGAGGGAGGGAAGGAGGGGCGAAGGGCCTGGCCCCGATCCCACCCGCACTCCTGGGGCGGTCGCCGAGCCAGAGCGCTGCAAAGGAGGAGGCGCCCGCCCGGACCGGGATCAGGGCGGCAGTGGCTGGACGGGGGGGCGGCGCGCCAGAGACCTCTTCCTCGCCCCGTCTGTGTCCCGCCAAGGAGACCGGGCGTCCAGGATTGCCTGGCTGCCTGGCGGTCAGGGGCGCGCCCCTTCCTGGCTGCCTGTCTCCGAGCCCTCGCTGGTTGGAGACAGCCACGCTCCCTCCCCCTCGCTCTCGCCCGACCATGGAGACCGGGCGTCCGGGGCTGGCTGGCAGGCTGGCAGTGCTTTGCCATGATCAGTTCCCTGCTTGGGGAACTGATCATGGCAAAACAATGCTTTTTTTAACAGCAGATCGGTGGTTTCAAAATGGCTGCCTGCTGTTTTCTGGGATGGATTCCTCATTTAACAGGCAGCCAAAATGGCTGCGCTATGGAGGATCTTCGCTGAATGGTGAGGTTTTTCCCCATAGGAATGCATTAAATGGGGTTTAATGCGTTCCTATGGGGTTTTTTTGCCCCGCATAGTGAGGAATCCGGATAGCGACGTTTTTTTAGAACAGATTAACGTCGCTATGCGGGGCACCACTGTATTTGACAAATAAAATCTCACCTTTTGCGAAGAGAAAACAAATAGGAGCTTCAAGTCTAATTAGTCTGGTCAGAAATCTGGTGATTGCTTTACTAACATGTAAATGGCAACCATTGTTGTGTTTTTCTTACATTACATTCTTTTGCTTGACAAACCAATTGTCTAAAATTAGCCGCCCCGAGTAGACATGGTCTAGAGGGGCGGGGTAAAAATCAAATAAATAAATCAAATAAATAAATAAAATTAAGGCTGCAGGAATACCTGCTTAAGCACTCCTTTGTGGCCTCCATGGGTCTCACTTTTGATCCTATATATTTTGATCCTATAAGCCATACAGACTTTGCACTGATACTGATATAAGACAGAGTGGGCAAATTATGAGAGGGCCATGTCCTCCCTCTCCATTCTCTTGGAGGTCCACATCCTTCTATGACATTAACAAATCAGTTTTTAAAAAGGACAATGCAGAAACTGATCCAGAAGCTGGAAGTTGGTTCTTTTGCTATTTTTAAAAAGAAACAGGAAGTGACAAGAAGTAATTTTGGTTTCTAGATAAGGTTGAAACAGTTTTATGCGCAAGGGGAGCCAAATAGCACTGTCCATCTTCAGAGGATGCTATTTGCCATTTTATAGAATGGTGATGGGCAGGGAGCTGTGTTGGGTCTCATGATGTGACGAAAAGCACACTGCATACTTTGGTTATCATAGAATCATAGAAAAGTGAAGTTGGCCTACAAGGCCATCAAGTCCAACCCCCTGCTTAACGCAAAGGACATGTGGGGATGTTTCATTTTTCAAAAGTCTGCTTTCTCTGAATACCCTGGGTACCCTGTAGATTAATACAGCATCAGTGGTCTATTTATTGAATTTATATCCTGCACCATATGGCAAACAGGCCACTCTGGGCAGCTAACAACAATATCAGCAACAATATTAAAACACGATAAAAATAAATTAATACAGAACCAAATAGGGTAAATTAAAACAGATGGTAATCAAGGTGGTAAAAAGGGGTGATGGAGAGGATGGTAAAAGGGATGGTAAAAGGGAGGCTGAGATCTTAATGCTTCGGGAAGGCCTGGCGGAAGAGCCAGGTCTTCAATGCTCTTTTGAACCCATCCAGCGAGGGTGCCAGGCAGAACTCAATAGGTAGGTTGTTCCATAGGCGGGAGGCGACCACCAAGAAGGCCTGGTTTCTTGTTCTTTCCTTCTGGGCCTCCTTCGGGATCAAGGCCCTCAACTGCCCTGCCTGTGAAGGACAGGTATTATGGACAGATCTGACTGGGAGCAAGTGTTCTGATAGGTACTGAGGTCCTATACCATTTAGGGCTTTGAATGTTATCATCATAACCTTGAAGTCGATGCGGAAACGAACCAGTAGCCAATGAAGGGCAGCCAGAGTGGGGAGATGTGCTGGAATGTCTTCGCCCCAGTTATTAATCTGGCTGCCGAATTCAGGACCAGTTGAAGTTTCCGCATCAACCTCATAGAGAGAACTGCAGTAGTCTATTCTTGAGATTACGAGGGCATAAATCAGCATCGTGAGTGGCCCCACGTCTAGATAGGAACACAGCTGGCAGTCCTCTGAAGATGGAAATGGGCTGCCCAGACCACAGATGCCACCTGGTTTTCTAGGGTGAGATCTGGCTCCAGGCAGATGCCCAAGCTGCAAACCTCACTCTTTATGGGAAGAATCACTCCCCCATAGGAGAGGGAGTTTCCCAACCCACTGATGCCAGGGCCGTCCATGAAGTTTCATTGTTATATTACACTAGAAATCATTTTCTTCAATACTTTGCTCCTCCAGACTTAATTTGTGTCAAGACGTATAAAACAAAAAAAATAAGAACTGGTTTGAAATATTTTCTCTTACTTGCTTTTTTTCTCTGTTACAGTGTCTTGCACAACTTTCAAGATGGAAATGGTGCCTTATGACTTCTTGTGGTTTGCACTCCACAGTGTACGATCCAAATGAGAAGGTAATTTTTGAGTGTTAACATGTTGCTATCTAATGCAGGCTAACTCATACCTTCCAACTTCATTGGCAGTAGCAGAAAACTGCCATGGTAGAGTTGAAGAGCCACTTTATGCTTTCTTCCTATTGCGAGTTTGAGATTTGCTGGTAATTCTGAGCTACCTTCTTATTTTGTAAGTGCCTCCACCAGTTTTCAGTTCCTTATATTAAATTTTTTTCTTGGGGTCTGCAAATGGTGGGTAGTCCCACATAGAGAGCACTGCAGTAGACCATGCCCTGTCAAAGAATCTCCTGATGATTTCAAAAGCATTCTTAGATGGATGTATATTGGGATGTTGATTGTTTGGTACTATTGGGCATGACTCACTAATTTTTTCTGTTATTGGAGAACCCAGTTCACGAGTCAGACACCAGCAAAGTGCAGTGACTAAACCTCCAACAAAGAAAAATATTGAAAATATAATTGAAATAGTAGCATGTTACACTAGGCTGTTTCCTTGCTAGTTTGGGCCAGTGCTTGTATAATGGGTGTACAATCTTAACAGTTTATAAAACATTGGGAACAGAAAGCAAGATGCTCATATAATGAATTCCCCACATCTGCCTTAATTTTGGATTAACAGGTTCATCTGAATCATTGTTAACCATGGGCAGGATGCCTAGTGAAATAGGAACTGGCTGTTAACAGGGAATGTGAATGCCATCATATTTCTCAACCCTGGTTTAAGGCAGAAGGAGATACTAAGAAGTATAGTGCTAACCCACAATACTGTTTTCTTATTTTTTATAGTGGTTAAGAGATCAACCTTGTTATGTATGCACAGGAACTTTGTGTATATGTGAACAAACTTCGGATATACAGTAGCTTCTTTATTGGCAATAGTTGCATGATGTGATAAGATAGGGATTGGAGGGAACCCTGGCTTATCAGTTACAAACAATGTATTTGTGCATGCTGTCTCATTGTTCCTGCTTGCAGCATGAGCAGCTACAGAAATCACCCAACTTTGCACATTACAGTGGTGCCTCACTTAGCGACGTTAATCCGTTCCAGAAAAACGTTGCTAAGTGATTTCATCGCTAAGCGATTTTTAAAAGCCCGTAGAAACGCATTGAAACGCGTTTAATGCGTTCCTATGGGCTTCAAAACTAACCTTAAGCAAAGATCCTCCATAGGGGCGGCCATTTTCGGTGCCTCTTAAGCGAGGCAAAACAGCAGGCGGCCATTTTGAAACCGCCAATCAGCTGTTTAAAAAGGGTCACAGGGAACTTCACTTGAACTGTTTGCATTGCAAAAGTGGGAAGGAGCAACGTTCCCATCTGCTCTCCTTGTCAAGGGAGCCATTTCTCCTTCTTTCTCTTTTCTCTCTCCCGCCGGCCAGCCTGAGCCCACAACTGCTTTCCTCGACCAAGTGTGTGGTGTGTGTGTTTGCGCGTGTGCGTGTGTGGGGGTGCACGTTCCCCTTCCCCTCGCCCCAACGGAGCCCAAGGCCGGACGGCCGGGATTGGCCGCCGAGGGCCCTGAGCTCCGCCCACTTGAGCCTGGCTTGGAAGAGAGTGAGAAAGAGCGAGAAGGAAGGGAAGGGAAAAAAGAGAGAAGGCAGGGGAGGGGAGGAGAGAAGAGCGGGGTCATGCTCCCTGCGTTGCCTAGTCTGGAGTGGAGCCTGGTAGCAGCGGAGCAGCAGCAGCAGGAGCAGCCGCCACCGCCACCAGAGCCTGCTGGTCTGAGGAGGAGTCAGCCCCATAGCCCTCTCTGCTCCTTGGGCGCAAGGCAAGGCGGGCGGGGGGCGCGCCTCCACCAGTCCATGGCCATGGGCAACAAGAAGAGCCCGACCAGGCCAAAAAGCCAAGCCAAGCCTGCAGCTGATGAAGCCAGCCAGCGAGGGAGTGTGTGTGTGTGGCGGGGGGCTGCCATTTGGAGGGCGGGGGAGGGAGGCAGCTCTATGCGGGGGGGGTTGGGGTGGACAGGCTTTGACCCCCCTGGCTCAAAGGGGCAGGAGATGGACCTGTGGGTGTCCTGACAGCCCAAGTGGCCGCAGAGGCACCCCTCGTGAGGAGGGGGGTGTAGGACGGACTCCGGGCTAGAAGGCGAAAGGGGGAAGCCAGCGGAGGAGAGAGTGGCCAGTGGTGGTGGTGTCTCCCGGTGGAGGGTGCGCTTCCACGGGATCCCTTGGCCGGGATGAGAGGCTCCCCCTTAGCCCCCCGCTGCTCTGCTCTCCTCTGGGTGGATCCTCCCACCTCCTCCTGGACGTGCAAGGGTCGCTTTGCCATGATCGCAAAGCGATTTTTCCCCATAGGGGTCATCGCTAAGCGATCGCTCTGGTGATGGCCAAAACCCGGTCGCTAAGCGATTTCCTCGCTAAACGGAGCGATCGCTAAGCGAGGCACCACTGTACTTTCATTAGTTGTCCAAACAAGGGCATGGGGCTATCTGGTTTGCTCCTCTGCTGACAAACCTGGGTTCTCTGCCTTGTTTGGTGGGAGGCAAACAAACCAGGAAGATAACTATGCCTGCATTCAGATGACCAGTTAAACAAACAGTGAGTAAAGATCTGTGGTTTGCTTAGTAAAGCCAGTGGGAATAATTGGGCAACATGCATCAGCACATTGTTCATAATTGGTCTTGCGGATTCCTGGCTTGACATGTCATGTGATCAAAGCTTGTACGTTTAGCAGCTCCTTTAGCAAATCCTCCTCCTTGAATTAGGTACATGTGGATATTTGTCTTACAGTCACATGAATTTTTTCCTTTCCCCTTCTTTAGACCTTTGAGAAACTTCTGATTGCCAACAGAGGAGAAATAGCATGTAGGGTAAGTATAACTTAATATTGTAATTCTTCTGCTCTGTTCTTGTTGTTAGGCTAAAACACCTTTTTCCTGCTTTCTTCCTGTTGCTAGGTAATTAAAACATGCAAGAAAATGGGAATCAAAACAGTTGCTATACACAGTGATGTTGATTCCAATGCTGTAAGTATATGTCTTGTATTATAAAAATTCCTATTTGACTACCTCCACCAATCAATCAAATGTAAATCTTTCAAGTATGTAGTTGTTTTTCGCCATTGTATTAGGCTATATTTTAATGATTTATTTCAAAATGAAACAAAAATGTGGTAGCTCCCCTTGTAGGAGCAAATACTTTTCAGTAAGTATATTTGATTACAAATTTGGTTGTAACAATGGAAGAGGAAGCCAAAAACAATATTCCAACTTAAGAGTAACAATATCTATGGTGTATTTTTTCTTATCGTGTTAAAAATTAGGGTTCGGCATGCTTACTGAAGAGCTAGAGCCAAAAGAGTTATCTTCGGTTTTGTTATAGCCTCTATATAATCATTGTGCCTTAAGAGAGCTGTATATATCCTTTATCATTTGTAGTTCAATTCAGTGAGACATTAAGGAAAATGTTTTCTTCTCACTGAACTGGTTTAGGGGCATGAAGTTAATACGTAAACGATAGCACAGAGTTAAAGTTTCATGCCCAGGAACTGGAGTATTACAGAAATGCAGAAGAATATTTAGCTTAGTTGGTTTAGAGCAAATGGGCAAGGAAGTTTTCTTGCTCTAAACCAACTGTTAATACAATTGGAGATCAATTAATTAAAAAAATTAAATCTTCACTGATGTGTAACAGACTGAAACACATTTCACTTTTTGCTGAATCTTGTCTGTTTAGAAACTAAACACATTAAGTAGTGCTGAAACGATTGGCTAGTTTATAAAATTTCATGGATTTAGTTTCTGAACTAGTAAAGTTAATAAAATTCTGTGACCATGTGCCAATAGGCTATGTGATCAAGGCCTGGGTGACTCTTTGACATGGCCTGATATATTTCATTAGCGAGTTATCATATCAGCTCTGCAAAGCAATTAGGAGCTTGTTATGTAGTGATGGAGGAAGGGATGCATCTGTAATCTTCCACTGATAGTGGTTTTCAGTATACAGTATAGTCCAAATTTTCTCTTTCAGCCATAGATTACAGTTATTATATTGTCTGTGTTCCATATTTAGCTTTGGTAATACTTGAAAATACGCTGCTTCTTCTGACTGGAATCTCATGTACTAGTGGAATACCATGCCAGCTATTTTAATGGAGCTGAATGGAATGTTACCTTAGTAATATCTGGATAAATGAATCACATGTTCAGATTATATGGAACATTAGCACACTGGTCCCAGAAAAGGTGTGGCATACTGGTATGATCATTTGTAATTTCTTGAGTCCGCTTTAGAAAAGGATCATGGAAATCAGCCCGAGGGAGGCAAGCAACCATCCTGCTTTACTGATGTAAGAAAAGGTCTTACTCAAATCTTCCTCTTAGAGGTAGCAACATATGTAGAGAAAGGCCATTAGTTCTCTGAGCTCAATCGATAACAGAATGAAAGAAGGATAAATTTAACTTGCAGTTTTAATGAAAATGTCTGTATACTAACAACCCAGTTAGTATAACACTAACTACAAAACAGAAGAAGTTCTTTGATTGCCTTGGTTTTTGTTTAACTCCTTCAGAGAGCTTCAGGTGTTGTATATAGATGTGGATGAAGGGTTGCCACCCCCCCCTCAGAGGCCACCTTGACCCCTATGAAACCCATCCAATGCCCTCAGGGCCTAAGGTGTTGTGGTGGAATGCCCACGTCACTTCTGTCCATCATGTGGAGCTCAAGTGCAGGAGCCTATGATAGGACAGGAGGGGCGGAGTTAGAGTGACAGTTGAGGGATTAGAAGGACAGTTAGAGAGATAGAAAAGAGAGAGGGGATGGAAGTGAGAGAGTTAGGACATTGAATTGAGAGAGTTAAGACAGGGATTGGAAAGTTGGAGTGAAAGAGAATAGGAAAGAGTTAAAAGGAATAGAGAATAGATAAATGATTAAAGAATATTGTTAGAGGTTACTGTGAATAAAAGCACATACAAGGAAAGGTGTAATCAAATCCAATTTAATGAATGATCCTCAACAACTGTGATTTACATCTGAACTAAAAGATCAATAAACCTGTTATATTGGCAGAACATGTCTGAGATATATTTGATATAGTGTGGACTAGATCCACTGGTGGCAGCGTGAGAAGAGGCAACACATCCTGAGGGTGGACCTGTGTTTGGGGAGAACAAACCAGGGGGATGCAACAGGTGTTTTCATAAAAAACAAAATGAAAAAAACATTTCATTTCTGGAAGCCTCCAAGAATGACACAGCCCCTCCCCCCCATAAAAAAGCAACTCCGTGTTTGACCAGTGGAAGTTTAGATTTTGTAAAATGTTTAATGAATTTTTTAAGTTTAGTGATTCACGTATGTTTATTGTCTATTTTATATTATTGTGGTGTTTATGCTGCTATTATTTTCTTATTTTGTTGTTAACTGCCCAGAGTGGCTTTTGCAGCCAGATGAGTGGTGTACTAAACAAACAAATACATACATGCATACGTACATTTTTTACAAAAATAATTTTCAGGACTGTTATGGCCTTCCAAATCTACCAGGGGATAATTGTTGTCAAGCCGCATTAATTTAGCTCACTCTTGTTGCATACCCAATAGTACAGAACAGGGTTGTAAATTTTGAAGTACAGTGTTTGTCATGATCCTCTGCATAGTTACATACACAAGGAGAGCCCAACCGTACTGTCAGTTCTGATGAATGCAGTATATAATACATTATTACCCCATTAGGATTGGCTGTCAGTCATAGAGTAGTGAGCTTGCAAAAAGCTGTATGGTGTATCCTGTGTTGGCCTTTGGGTTGAGAGACTTGAAGGGGCAAGAGAGAGATGCAGCATCTCTGAGCAACGTGAGATAATCAGTTCAAGATTTTAGAAGAGTTTATTTCTCCAGCATGAGGAAGAAATCCATTTTCCCCAGCTACTCTGTTGCAGTTCAGTTAATTATTAAGAAAGAACACAGCTAACCTCGAAGTATCTTACTATTTTAACTGTCTGTATGACTGGTACAGAGTATTCCACATCTAATGAGCATATTGTTGTGTGTTCATTGTGTGCCTTTACATGGTAGCTTTAAATGGGAGGTTCTCAGTGAGGTGGTTCTTTGTTGACACAGTTCTCTAATGCTGTAGCCATACATTTTAACAGCCATACTTTCTTGGAAGATTACATTGGTTACATAGACTTATTTTTACTTAATTCATCATTTAAAATTAACACCATCATGTGCAGTGTAAAGACTGTCTTTCTGTTTTCCACTGGCAAATAAGTCTTTGAGCCCAAATAGAATGGGTTTAGTTTTGAGTTCACTGAGGTTTTACATTGTCTACGAGAAAGGACTTTATGTTTCTTCCAATTCTCAGATTATGAGTTATTGCAGGTGAAATCCAATATCTTTGTTACTTGATGAGATCTATTTCTTTATCAGTGGAATCCCTCTCCCTTACATGCTGAAACAACATGCAGATAGCAAGGTCTTAAGGACCTCCTTTCCCCATTCTTCTCTTCCCCACACTTCTTGGTAACATCTGTCATAATGAAGATACTCTTGAAAGCTTGTACATTTGTACTTGTCTTTTTCTGTTTTTTTCTTAAATATATAGGTTTTGTGTGACTGTGTGTGGTCTCCCCCCCCCCATTGGTCTATAAAGGTTTTGCCTCAGTATGTGGGCTCATCTAGATAGGGCATCCATACTTTTCCTGTGTGTTTCTCTTTTCTCCTCTTTTCTGGAAGAGAGTTGGAAGTTTCAGGAATCATGGCCACAAGTGTTTCTTTTTAGTCATGGGAATGGAGAAAATCACATATCCAGCACTTTGCACATCCAGTCTTCCAGAGTCCTTTCTGCTTCCTCATATCCTAAGCTCTTCTCTTTTTATTTGATTGAGGATGCGCCACAGTGCTAACCTTCTCTCTCTGGGGACAGGAAGGTAGGATTACATCCTCTTTTTGTGGCATACGATCTTAGTGAGGCCCTTGTGGACTCAAGCAAACACGAGCAGTGAAAACCCTTCCTAAATTGAGTCGTTCTGGAAATGACAACAAACTCTGTTATCCAATTTACAGTGGTACCTCGGTTTATGAATGCCTCAGTTAACATAATTTTTGGTTTACGGATGAAAGTTCATTGAAAATACAGTGGTGCCTCGTTTAACGACGATAATGATTTTTAAAATGTCTTTATGAATTTTAGTGTGCAAACTGCCTTAAATTCAGTATCTAAATACTTAAAATAATAATTGTAGGTAATTATTGGGCAATCCAGAGTATTTTCTCATTGTGAGAGACTGTGAGTGGTTTGTGCACTGTGGCCTGGGTGGTTTGTGATTTGTGTGTTGTGGCCTGAACATTCAGTTTGCAAAACACAGTTTCAGGGATGCATGCAGTATTTAAGACCTGCCTTGTGCCTGGGAGTCATCTGGCTCAGAAACTGATCGTAGATCCAAAAGAGAAACTTAGTGAGTACTGAGATGGAAATATAATCTGTTCTGCTGAGGTGCAGATAGTTATGCTTTCATTTAACATATTGATTTGTATTGGTGCATTGGTGTATTTGTAGATAATGAGAACAGAGATCATTATCCTGTGCAGAGCTGTAAAAGTAGAATTAGGTAGCAATTTCGTGCTGTATTCTGCAGCGGAATGACTTGCTTAGCCTTAAAAAGTATAAATTATAAAGAGTTACTGATCACAGTCCATCTTAAATGTATGCAGAATATACAGTATCCATTTTGTATGCTTAGCTGAAGAGTTGGTGTGGTGGAGTGGCCTTGAGATAGGGAGCCATCTTCTTCAGCAGAAATGTATTTAAGTGTTTTGAGAAAAATTTTTTGTCAGCTTTTAGTATCTCCTCTGCAGTAATATAAAATTAATTTATAATGTATTATCAATGTATATACTGTACAATACAATGTTGTATTTTTTAGCATTACTGAGAGAAGGCATTCTTTGACAATGGAATTCTTTAATGCTACAAACTGATACAGCTATTAAGCAGGGGAAAGAAACAGAAAGCAGGATAGCTTTATCAGCAGCTGCTTATTACTGCATCTGTAAGTCATATTTTAAGCCAGAATGTTGGTGCATGCTGTCACATCAGGCAGCATACACCATCAGTCTTGATTTCCTTCTCCTACTGGTGGATATGGCTAGTCAAACCAGGAACTCAGCAGCAAGGAGTGTTATTTCCAGACCTGATTCCTGGCTTGTCATTCCCAGGTAGGCTAGAAATTGAAAACCAGGTACAGTCCTGGTTCTAAATTTTGACTTGTTCTGGGAGTGACAGACCAGGAGTCCCAATCTGGATATAATGCCAAACCTTTGGTTCAGGTCAAATTTCTGCTGGAATGAACCAGACATGACCAATTGGGAAGCATGCACAAACATTCTGCCCGTGAATGATCAGCCAAGAGCTTCTGGAATTTTGGTTTACCGGCATGTATTAATATAGCCAACCTTATTTTGATATATTGGAAAATGGTTTAGCTTGAATTCATTTTAAGGTTGACAAAATTGAGTTTTTTTGAGGTTGTGAAAGTTGTCATACCGTTCCATAACATAAAATAGGCAGTATATTTTTCAGGCGCAAAGAAGCAGATGCATAGATCTTCTTTGTTTTGTGTTTTATAAAAATATCTTCAGGATGAACCACTTCCTTGGCCATCAGTGTAGTACTAGTAATGTGGCTAACTATAATAGACATTTGACTTTTTAAAACACCTTATATATGTGTAGTTACAATTTTATGATAAGTAAAAAAAAGAAGCTAATGCTAATTGGATGTATACAAAAGACATTATAGCATAAAGGGATAATTTTATTTGACATTTTTATCACAGCAGGGATTCTGTAGTCTTAGAATATAATGAACTATAAGTGGCTAGGAAGGTCCTACAGGAACGTGGTTACAGGGATTAGGCTGAGTAAAAGATTATTAGTTTTTACACCAAAAAAAGTTTTATTCTCATCAGACAAGTCATTCTAGTGACAATTTCAAGTGGTACATAATTTTCCACAAATTAAAATTAATATCTGTTCTTTACAGAAGAGCTGTGCTCCTTACTCTATAAGGCCAGAATATGTTGGATTGCTTAGCTTTTCATTTCTGAAATCAGTGGGACCTAAGGATTTGACTTGGGCTGGATTATACCTGTGCACACTGAGTAGTGTATAAATAGTTAACAGCTGAAGATCATGGTGTATTTCTTCTCTGAACCTAGGGATAGTCCCATGGTTCAGTGCAAGCCCTGTGTAGAATTACAATGTCTCTCTCTGTGTGCTTGATAGGAGATGAAATTTCCTGAAAGTACAGGTGGAAACATGGTCCCATATGGTTAATCACTTCTGGGTTACTTTCTATCTCTGTATGTAAGATCTGTGGTAGGGAAAGTCTTTGCTATAGAAATATCAAAGCAGTTGCCCGGAAATTCGTTTATACAGTAGATGCTTGTGGATCTTAAGTGGAAATGGCAATTGTGTATTGCAGAAACTATCCCACTGAGTTTGATTTGAAATAGGATTGCAACTTTTCTTGGTGCTACTTCTTCTGTGGTTCTTATGAATGTATCTACATGCCACATGTGGAAACTAAGAAGCTCGGGTAAAATAGGAACACATACTAGTCCCTTCTTCTTCCTCTATATGCAATCACATTCCTTCAATTTCTTGGTGAATTTGACGAAATCTCCTCTAAACTTTACTCAGTCATTCACTTTTCCAAAGGAAGGTAGTATGACCTTCTGGCCAGAGGACGCACTGAGCTTTCTTGTTAATGTTCATACTAGCTGGATCACAACTCAGTAGGATGTCAAAGGAACCATTCAGGCATATTATTTACACTTTATAAAACCTCAAAACCATAGGAATTACTCCTTTATGCCATTAGGGAAGGTGTTAAGCTGCAAGAACAACCACTCCCAAACCTCTGTTCCAAGTATTTGGGGTTTGTCCTTTTTATATTGTCCAAACTACATCCTCCTTCACCCCAAGCAGGTATCTTAGATAACTTGGGTGTTTTGTGAAAGACATTCTTAATCTCAGTAAAACTCTGGGTTTCTGTTGGTAAAGAGTAGCTTCACATGACATGGATATATTTTTGTTTCCTAGAAGACTGGGTTTCTTATTCTTATTTCCCCATAAAACAAATAAACAAATACTATAGGAATTTTATTTGGGGACAGTAGAGATGAAGGGAAAGGTAGATTCTTGGGTATAAGTGATAAAGGTTTAGACAACAGTAAACTCTAAACACATTTCTTCGGTGTAATGTATACCTTCCCTGTGTTCCATGGATGGGCAGATATATGTGGAATATGTGTGACGTATAAAATCAACATAGGTTTTCTTAATATTTAATTGTGTTTTGGATTATTCATACTTATGAACTCGTCTTTTCTAGCATCTGTTAGTAGAAGCTTGCTTAGTTTCTTCCAAGTTCTGTTTGTTGGTGCCTGATGTAGTTTTTTAGAAGGGAAGTTTAAATAGCTAATGTTTTGACAGCTAGCTCTGGCAAGAGTTAGAACATGAAATTGGGTGCATAATGTAGTGTCTGGATAGACTGAGTCATGCCATCTTTTTTGTATGTATTTCAAATAGTCATCAAGCTCTCTGAAAAATGGAAGCATTTTCTCCATGTTCACATGTCCAGTTTTTATTTCATTTGCTAACAGTGAATTGTATTATTTAAGTGGAAGTTACCATCTTGATATAGAGCAGAGGTGGTTGATCTCAGTGGCTGACTATGTTTCCAGGGATGGAACTAAAAGGAATCAATTAAACTTCCTTCCTTCCTTCCTTCCTTCCTTCCTTCCTTCCTTCCTTCCTTCCTTCCTTCCTTCCTATACTGCCCATCTGGTCAAGGCTGTTTTGGGTGGTTTACATTTGTATGTTATTATTTATTTTAGAAAAATGTTTATGCATTTATTTACTATTAAGATTTATACAATGGGTTTAATGAAAAGTTTTTTTAATTGAAACTGCACTATTGTATTTTATAGTGATCCTTTTATTTTTTTTTTAATGTGAGACTTACGGAGGGCCACAAAATGTGCTAGAACTGTCCCCATAGAGAACCCAAGGTGACTTCCTGAGCATTTTCAAAATTACAAAAATATTAAGAATGTGCGTGTGGGATGGGTGGATGAGTGTCGGGATTGTTAACATGGATCTTGAGAACATTGGTTGGACTTGATTTGTAGGTAAATCCCTTATTTTGTCTTCAAATTGTGGTCCTATCCTTGTAACATTTTACACACAGTCATAGTAATTAATTTTATAGCAGTAATGTATATTTTAATGATAACAGGATATAATTCTAAGGATCAAAGGAACATAGTTTCTTTGCACATGCTAAGATGTAGTACAATATGTTTGTGCAGGAACAAGCCACAGTGAGCTTTGACACACTCCCACCTCCTTTTCCTGCTACATGATTCACAGGAGCCCAGAAGCTTTTGTTTCTGACTTTAATTTGATCACAGTTTGGTGTATCTGCATTCAGAACTGTGGAAGTTACTAGCTGCTGGTGAAATTTCCATACTGCTTTCACTTGAGGTTCTTTTAGAGAGGGTTCTTTTGGTTCTCTTATTGCTTTTGTACTTTTCACTCACTAGTCCTTTTATTTTACATGAAAAGGAAAGGCCTTCTCCAGGTCATTTGTTTTGTGTTTCCGCATTTCTGTTTTTTGGCATTGTAAAAGCCCTAAAAACTGTAAAAACTGTTACAAAAAAGCAGAGGCAAGGCAGGAGAGAGCCACTCTACTCCAAAAGTAGGCAGTAGTAAATGAGAAAGAAAAATCAGCATCAGACCTATGCAGGCAATAGTTTATATTATCAGCAGTATGAATTCAGCGCCACACATTCAGCACGTGCGTGCACGCACGCAGGGAGAGAAAGAGAGAGAGAGCTTGGGCAGTACCATAGAAAAAAGGCAAGGGAGCAGCCACCACTCACGAGGAAACAGAGGAAACAACAACATAGCCCGGTGGCACACTTGCCCAGTCACAACGTGCTCTCCCCCAAAACTTAAAGCTTACCGTATTCTCCAGCCAGCTTCTGTGAACAAACAGTGGGGTAGCTTACTGCTCCCACCCTTTAAAGTAATAACTGCCATCACCTACCCCTCCTTCTTCACTTCAAGGTGAGTGATTACAACTGATTATAGCTTATAGGAAGAAATCTGCTGGTGGGACTATTTCTTTTCTGGAAATGGAGAACTGCAATACAGAAATTAAAAAAAACAACAACCAAAAATGATACAAACCTGATGGTTTGCATTTCCTTTAGGTTTTTTTTCTAAAAAGGAACTAAACTTTATTTTGTGTTAAAAGAAAGGAGTGTAGCACACTCAAACAGAAGTTAATGTGAGGTGGAAAAAGTTGTGGGCACAAGTCTCAGGGCACAATTGAAAATTACAAAAATTGTGTAAGGAACAAGGAAAATACCGATAAGCATTTCTGGACGGTCCACACAGCCAAAGAAAATCATAATCCCTGCTGCAGTTAGTCCTGATTTCTCACATAATTTTACTGTCTCTCTCCTCTCATTCATTGCCCAGGGAATCAGCTCTCCCTCCTGGCCACCTGGTGAGAAGAAGACTGAGAGAGAGAGAGAGAGAGAGAGAGAGAGAACAAAGGAAGTGCTTACTGGATATTTAAAAATCCCTCAGTCAACTTTTTACCCAGTGTGATGTAATGGATAGAGGATAGACTAGAACTCAGAATGGGCTGGGTTCAAATCCCCACTCAGCCATGGAAATCCACTGGGGCTGTGGAATTTCTAAAACTATCTCTTGAATATCTCACTCACCTTGAAAGCCCTTATTAGGGTTACTGTAAGCAACTTCTGATTTGATGGCACATAACAACATTCAGCTTGATTTCCTGATACTGGTGAGTCCTCATTAGCATCTCTACTGGTGTCACAAACTACGAACTCTTCCCAACCACAAAGAAGTTTGTGACACCAGGAGCGAGCGAGCGAGAGAGAATATATAAAAATATATTTTTGACATATTGCTGCTTTATTACAGAAATGAATTCCCCATACACCTTTAACAGAATAAATATTTAGTAAATTGCTGAAATAATAATTTTAAAAAATCAGATAGGGAAAGCACTCCCTTCTACACAGGGGGAAAAATAGTAAAGAAAAAAACCTCAACCCAAAACAAAACCTAAGCCCTTCTCTCTCAAAAACTAAAAGGAGCAAGCAAGCAAACATATAAATAAATACAATCAAAGCCCCCACAAATGAAAACTATTAGAATATGAGGAGCTTTTTCTCCTCTGTACTACTTAATGTTTACTCTTCTCTTCTTTCAGTTTTAGAGGCACTCCTTTAGCAATTACTAAAATAAGTGAAATACATAAGAGAACCTTTTTCATGTTAGTGGTATTTTGTTTAAACAGGGAACACCCATTATGCTATTAGCTTCAAGAGGCCAGCTTCAGAGGCCATAGTTGAAACTGACTTGTCTGAAAATGCCCATATTTAATGTTAATCTCAGCTTATTGGACCTAACATCATAGAAAAAAATCACAATTAAGCAAAAACAAAAGTTTCCAAGCACCCGTATGGGACATATGTGTGAGTGTGAGCTTCATTGCAGCTTTTTCCTGCTTTTGCACTTTGACCCAACACAAGGTTTTTTCTTGGTTGTGCTTCTGCTGGCTTCTGAACTAGCCATGTGAAGTATGAACACTACTATCTCATGAGAATGGGAAAGTGTCCCTGTTACCCTGGGAATAACATCTGTTGTTGTGCATATGTCATGTCGCTACTGCACTAGGTTATCATTCTCAGGATAATTAAGATAGTTGAAGAATAGCCTTCCTCTGTATGTGCCCACAGACACATACAATGTTTTCAGTGCATCAACCCACTTTCTGAGGTGAGGCAGATGGCTGCTACGAAAAGGGGCTTATTAGTGATGGTACCTCAATTAGGGAATGATTTCTCAGCAAAATCTGTGTTGTGCATATTTTGTTGTCCTTTTGATGTTGGATAAAGAATGTCCTGTTTTCCCAGATGCTTTAGACATATTTGTTTCTTCTGTATCTTTTTTTAGTTCCCACAGTTGTTATAATTTTTGACTAAAATTGTTTATATTTTAATTTGGTTTTCTAAAAATTCAAGTTACCATTGGGAATATTTTGGTTGCAGTGGGGTATAAATTATATTGAAGAAGTAGAACATATGTATATATTCAGAGGTAGAAGTAAAAAAACCGTAATTCTCTTTACATTTCGTAATGCTTGTCATCAGGTGGGCTAGCAATACTAGGTCTGTGTGTATTGTGCCTCTTATTAGTGTAATGAACTCCTGTTGTGAAATGTCAGCCATGAGGATGATTAATTTTTTTGTAACCTTTTTTTCATACTTTATCAAATCACCTAAGTTAGTTTTGTTACTGTCATCCAGTATGTGGATGATCAAACTCTTATCTCTCCTTGCTATCTAAATCTGAGGAAGCTGTTTTGGCTCTAGATCGGTGCCTTTTTATGGACTGGATAATGGTGAATAAACTGAAATTTAATCCAGACAAGACAGAATCAGTTCAAAGATAGATCAAGGAAAAGGGATGAAGCCTGTGCTGGATAGAGTGACCCTCCTCCTGAAAACACAGGTGCTCAGCTTGAGGGTGCTCCTGGGTTCATCTCTGATCTGGATGCCCAGGAAAACCTTTGCACCATTGAAACTAGTGCGTCAGCTGTACCTGTTCCTGGAAAGGTCTGATCTGGCCATGGTGAGACATGACTCAGTAATCCAATGTGGAATATTGTAACCCACTCTATGTAGCGCTGCCTATGGAAAGTGTCAGGAAACTTAAGCAAGTCCAAAATGCAGCAGTTAAGACTGCTGATTGGAGCGGGTTACAGGGTTCACACAACCCACTGTTAAAGCAGCTTCAGTGGCTGCCGATCCATTTCTGGGCACAGTGCTGATTCTAACCTATAAAGCCTTAAATGGCTTGGGTCCAAGCTATCTCAAGGACCGCATCCCCTGTTATGAGCCTGCTCAGGTCTTAAGATAATCAGAAGGAATTTCTTTGCAAGTGATTGAGAAAAAGGGTTCTTCTAAAGAAGAATGTTTGGAAAATGGTGGACTTATGACTACCTGAGTTTTCCTCTTTTTTGGTTTTGTGAAATGCCCACCCGTTATTCTGATAGTGTTATATTCTGGTGCTAGTCTTTCAGAATTGCTTTTTTAAAAACATAAGCTTAATTGTAATTTGGGATTTTGCATTTATTTTTGGAATATTTCAGCTTTGTCCAAGGAGTGATCTATGATTTTCATTGTGTGTTTTTTTAAATTTTGCACACTGTGTATCTGTGTACTTACGAGAAATGTAAGCATTTGACAGTTATGGTTTTTTAAAAGCCAGCAGGAATTTATCAACCATCTACTGAATTGTATCCTTTCATGGTGGCCTGCTGTTTGGAATATGACTCCTGGTGTATATTGTCTTCATACCACTAGGATTCAGTAAATGAGATCAGGTAGTATTTTCTGCAAGCCCTCCTAGATGATTGACGAAAAAGGTGATGTGACTCATCATTTATCAAGATATTATCATGCCTACCCTTTATAATTTATCCCTGCTGTCTGGGGAGGTGGTGGGGACAACTATGACTTCGTGATGTCGAAGTAATTAGTGTTTGTTTTTGGTTTCCAGCTGAACAAACTGGAAGCTAATGATCAGGTAAATTAAAATGGAATGCATTAGTGAAGGCAAAGGTGAGAGGACCTCTGGGAAGAGCTTATCAAATTTTTATACTTAAAAATATTTGTGTCTTCTAATTGTTCACTTGTACTCATTTGCGATCTACAACAAACAGCATCTAAGGTAAATTGCTTAGACAGTTAGCAATTTAATCAATAAATAATGAGGTCTTGCATCATTAGTTAGTTCCTGCGCATGAGTTTCATTCAGCGAAACTATTAAATCACTAGGTTATAACTGCAATTTAAGGCCATAGAAAGGATATTTTGGTTGAATATATGACTCATCAATGAATATTTTAAGAACAATTTTAAATAATTGTGTGAGTTGCAAGCTGGAAATCAGAGTACTATTATGTCCTTCAGTGCAACATTATAATAGGAGAAATTGTGCCTGCCAGAGATCTCTGTATACAACAGATTAGCTTTACAAGGTTTCTTGATATGATTCTTATATCAAGAAATTGCTCTTATTTCTGTGTATGCTTTCTCTTCATATCAGTATATTTCTGCAAAAAGTGGAGATTACAACTACGTAATAACCAGAGTGCTTCTGTTTAGGGCACTGTAAGCAGGTTACCTCTTCTTCCCCATATTCTTTCTGTTTTTCTTTTGTCTTTGATTGTCATTATTCAATACCTACTATGTATGTTCAGTATTTACTATTTTTGGGGTGGGAGAGGAGTTTTTGGTTAGGTTTTTGAAAAACCTGGCTTGTACTTCTGCAAATGTGTACAAATCACGTGGCACTCTCTTGGAATGGCTTTGTTTTGGTTCCAGTCTAGCATTCACCATCACCACCTAATTTTAGTGTTATAGAGAGTGATATTAATTACATTGTTTGTTTGTTTGTTTATTTATTTATTTATTTATTTATTTATTTGATTTATACCCCGCCTATCTGGCCCACCGGACCAGTCTAGGCGGCTTCCAATATAAAATCAGATAATAAAAACATAGACAAATCCATAATAATCAAACAGCAACAGCAGTAAAATAAAGAAGGAAAAGTAAGAGAGAAATTAAGAATTGGCTGGAGGGAAGGCCTGGATAAATAACCATATTTTTAGTTGGGTTTTAAAGGTGCCCAGCATGGGGGCCGCGCGAATCTCTGGAGGGAGATTGTTCCAGAGGCGAGGAGCCACCGCCGAGAAGGTTCTAGAGTACTACTGCTCTTTCATGTTTTGTTCCTGAAATAAGTAGATTTAACTTCTAGGTCAAAGCTCAGGCTTGGGCTCAGCATCTAAGACCTAGATTCCTTTTTTGATATTTGGTTATGGATTGAGGTTACACTTCGATAAAGACTTGGGCCTCAATTTTGATGTCCAGTTAGCAACGTTCTCACTCAACAATATTATTTCTTTAAATTTAATTTAAGTATCACAACTGAAAAAAAACAGGCAAACACAAAACATACACCCAAGTTAAAACTCCCTTTCCCAATGTCATATTTGCATGTGAAATTCTTTGCCCTTGGGCCTTGCATGCTGTTGGTACATTGATGGCACCTACTTGTTCTTCCAAGTTGTAAAAATTGAGTGCTGCAATACATACTAGTCAAGCAAGGGGCAGCAACAGGCTATGATAGGTAAAAGTTCCCCTTGACATTTTGAGTCCAGTCATGTCTGACTCTAGGGGGCGGTGCTCATCCTGTTTTCAGGCCATAGAACCAGTGCCTGTCCGAAGACAGTTTCCGTTGCCACGTGGCCAGTGTGACTAGGGAACGCCGTTTTACCTTCCCACCGAGGTGGTACCTATTTATCTACTTGCATTTGCATGCTTTCGAACTGTTAGGTTGGCAAGGAGCTGGGACAAAGTGATGGGAGCTCATTCTGTCACGTGGATTCGATCTTACGACTGCTGGTCTTCTGACCCTGCAGCACAGGCTTCTGCGGTTTAGCTCACAGCGCCACCACGTCCCTTCTGTTATAATACCTACAAAAAATTTGGATTGCTTGCATGTCTTAATCCAAGGAGCTGAAATCAAATATGATCTTACCTGCAAAAGCATGTGAAAGTTTTCTTCTTACAGGGAAACAGTCTTATGATTCATAGCATGCAATTACCAAAACAGACTACCTCACATATTAAGACCAGTAAAAATGGGCCACCTTCCATGGATAGAAGGTAGTTTGGACAATTTCTGATCAAGATTTTTGATCAAGGTAGCCAGAAATCTATGTAAATGTTTTCACCTTATTAATGGTTTCAAATTAGCTTGTCAGTTCAGATCAGTTCTTAATATGGGGAGTAAATATGTTAATAGATTTTTCAGTGAAGAATGATATTTGACGTGATGGATTTCTGTCAGATTTTTTAGTCTAATGTAACCGCACATCATCTATTCATATTCTATTGCCTGAGTTGCTATGATGGCACAATTTTTTTCCTAATTATTGAGGAGAGATGATCAGTTAATGGAGTATTAATTGGTGCATCTGTTTTGAAAGCAGTACTGGAGTAGTTGGCATAATATTTACAACCCTTTAGAAGGATTGGGATACAGGGGCTGAGGAAGTGGAATACAGAGGATAAATTCTATTGCCAGCAAATGTAAATGGTGTAACATTTTGTGTAATGTTTACTGCAAGTGGAAAAATCAATGTATTTATTTATTTTATTTTATTTTATTTTATTTTAATTTATTTCGATTCCGGTCATCTAGACCAGTGGTTCTTAATCTTTTTGAAAGAAACGCACCCTTGAGCCATTGAGGAACTTATCATCGCCCCCCCTCCCCGCAGTGATGATATCTTTTATTTATTTATTTATTTATTTATTTATTTATTTATTTATTTATTTATTTATTTATTTATTTATTTAAGACACTTAACTCCAATGACCCCTGAAAACAAAATTAAATTCCAAGAATGCCCCCCAAAAAGTAACATTTAATGATTTTGTTGCAAGTGAATTTTAAGACGCAAGATGAAATATAAAAAGGGCATAAAAACAAATGCAGGAACTAAAAATTTCAAGACAAAAAGTCTGAAACTAAATTAAAATTGTAGGAAAATATATATTCATGCACACTGTAAAAAGGCTACAGCCATCTTCACAGGTTTGGCTTGCTCCAGCGCCCCCCTACCGCCCCCCTTCTACTCCAGTGCCCCCACACCGCCCCTTTTCGTTCTACTGCCCCCCTGAAAAATGAAATCGCCCCCTGGGGGCATTATCGCCCATGTTAAGAACCACTGATCTAGACCAAAGGTCTACTCTGGGCGGCTTACAAATTTAAAAGCTTTAAAATTCTTGCGCTAACAAATAAAACCAATAAGCATATATTATAAATCCAAGATGACAAAAGTATAAGACATTAAGATATGGCAGGAGGGAAAGCCTGCCCAAATAGCCAGGTTTTAAGTTTGTTCCTGAAAACACCCAGAGAGGGAGCCAGGCAGATTTCTACTGGCAAATTGTTCCAGAGGCAAGGGGCCACTACTGAGAAGGCCTAGTTCCTTGTTCTTTCCTTCTGGACCTCCCTCGGCATTAGGCCCCTCAGTTGCCTGGCCTGGCTGGAACAAGTGACTCTGGTAGTACTGAGTGGGAGAAGGTGCTCTGCCACATACCGAGGTCCTAAACCGTTTAGGGCTTTATATGTAATTGTAAGAAGTTTGAAATCAATGCAGAAATGAATGGGCAGTCAATGCAAGGTGGCCAGAGTGGGGGAAATATGGTGGTACCTTTTCACTCCAGTAAGAGGACTGGCCACTGCATTCTGCACCATCTGAAGTTTCTGCATCAGGCTCAAAGGTAGCCCCACATAGAGCACATTACAGTAGTATGATCTCGAGACTACAAGCGCATGAACCAAAGTGGTGAGCACCCCCACATCAAGATAGGTACGCAGCTAGGCAATCCGCCGAAGGTAGAAATGTGCGGAACGGACCACTGAGAACACCTGGGTCTCCGTGGTTAGTGCCGGGTCAAGATGTACACCCAAACTGCGAACCTCACTCTTGGTAGTAAGAGTCACCACCACAAAAAGAGAGGGAGTTTTCCAGACAACCCAAAGGACTGCCATCTTGATCAGATTCAGCCTCAGACCATTCTCCTGCATCCATTGCTGACAGACTCCAGGCAGTGCTCAAGGGACGTAATGGCATCCACGGGTGATGAAAAAAAGGAGATGTAGAGCTGAGTGTCATCAGCCCCAGACCCCCTGATGACCCCTCTCAGCGGCCTCATATAGATGTTAAATAGCCTTGGAGAGATAATTGAGCCCTGCGGCACCCCACAATTGAAGCTCCATGGGGCTGAGAAACTCCATCCAATCTGCACTCTCTGGGGACAGTCCTCCAAGAAGGAAGGGAGCCATGCAAAAGCCAGGCCACCAATTCACAACTCAGAGAACCTCCCGCGGAGGATACCGTGGTCAATGGTATCAAAGGCGGCTGAGATATCAAGGAGGATTAGCAGAGATGTTTTGCCCGTTGGCCTCCCTCAATAGGTCATCAGACAGGGCAACCAATGTTGTTTCCGTGCAGTGGCGTGGCCTGAAGCCAGACTGGAATGGATCCAGGGCATTGGTTTCATCCAGAAGAGCCTGCAACTGATCGGCCACCCCCCTCTTGCCTATCTTGCTAAGGAAAGAAACATTGACGATGGGCTTATAATTACCAATATTGTCCGCTTCCAAGCTCGGTTTCTTCCTAATGGGCCTAATGAGTGTCTCCTTGAAGGAGAGACCCACTAATTATTGCTGTAGCCCATTCAGATGTTATAGGCCTGGCTGCTTTGATTAGCCAGGCTGGGCAAGGGTCAAGGGAGGAGGTGGTGGCGCAACAGCAGTCAAGCACTCTGTCCACCATGTCTGATGTCACAGGCTGAAAGTGGTTAAGTCTCATCGGGCAAGATGGAATGCTGGGCGTCTCTACTTGATCCACTGTTTTCAAATAGGGGGTAAGATCCCAGTGGATGGCCTCCACTTTTGATTTTATAAAAGCTGCAAATTGATCAGGTGAGATGCTAGTGGGAGGCCAGCCACTATGACCAACTCCAGATAGATAGCGGACTATATGGAAAAGTTTTGCCTGCTGGTTGGAGGCTTTGTTTATCCGGACAGTGAAGTAAGATTGACTAACAACCTTCACTTTAGATTGGTAAAGGTTAGTTGCGATCCTGACAGCTATTTGAATATTTTCCATCCGGTTCCGCCTCCATATGCACTCTAGCCTTCTCCTATTTTGCGTCATTGATTGTAGCGCTGTGTTAATCCAGGGCGAAGAGCAATCTTTGCACCAGAGAGGGCATTTAGGTGCGATCGTGTCAACAGCCCTGGTGGTGGCAGCAAGCCAGCTATCAACACGAGCCTTGACAGGAGTGCCAGTCAAATCAGCCAGAATCCCTCTCATGTTATCCTGGAATCCTATAGGAGCCAATAACCTTCGAGGGTGAAGCATTAAAACAAGTCCTTGCTTCCCATGGGGAGGGAGAGCCACTGTAAGGTTGCATTTAATCAGGCAGTGATCCGACCATGACAAAGGGACAGACACTAGGTCAGTCATCATCAGAGCACACTCACTCTGCTCAGTGGAGAACGCAATGTCCAGTGTGTGGCCACCCATGTGGGTGGGGTCATTGATAATGTTGCGACATATCCAAGGAGGCCATGATCTCCAAAAACTCAAGAGTCACACTGGAAACCTCCGCCTCTGCATGTATGTTGAAGTGACTCAAGACCAGAAGCCTTGGGGACCTCAACAGTTCCACGGAGATGAAGTTCACCAGCTTTGGTAAGGAAATGGCTGGGTCACGGGGACCGTGGTAACCCAGGAAGATCCCTATACCATCTCTGGCTCCAATCGACATGTAGAGGACCTCTAGACCCGGACGTCGCTAGAGCAGAGTGCCTAGCAACCTCAAGGATGTTTTTGTAGACAATGGCACTCCCCCCGCCCCTCCAGTCTACCCTGGTGTTGGACTGCATAACTGGGAGGGCAGGCAAGAGTCAGGGGAACACCCCCTTCCCTGCCCATCCATGTTTTGGTTATGCATGCCAGATCTGCATCCAACTCCAGAATCAGATCATGTATAATCTGGGATTTATTTGATACAGATCTGCTATTCAACAACATCTGGCATTCAGCATTTACAGTAGAGGGTTGGCTGAGTTGACTACCTCGAGTCCGGCAGGAGGTCACAGTACCAGGACAGTGAACAGATTTCAAGCATTTGTTCACCATTCTTCTAGAGCGAATGGCAACTGCACCTATACCATATCTCCCTCTGCCAGAAATCACTCTAATGTGAAAAAGATCCCCTCTGGCAGTGGTGATGGTAGGGAGCCTTCCACTCCATGCAGGTATTATCAATGTAAGTATTATCTATTGTGTATTGAGTCATGCAACTCAGTGGACTGAATTCATAACTTGCCACAATTCACTACCAAGAATTACACCGTTTATGAGGTATTGGTTGTAGGTTTTTTGTCCAAAATATTTTACATTATTTTTAAATAATTAGATAATTTGTTGCATGTTCATAGTAGTCTAATAAAGATACATTTCTTTCAGAAATGTCTTTTAATTTGCGGTTGATGGTTGGAAATAAACTCTATAAGTGCATGTTCTTTCATCATCGATTCTCATCTCTTGTGCATGACTCCCCCGTGTTCAGAGGCCAGACTTAATTATGATTAATAGTGGTGTAGACTTAAGGACAAACATCAGGGTTATTTCTTAACCCAGGGTTTCTAATTAGTTATCTGATTTGGAATTAGCTTTGGTTGCTTCATGTTAATCAAGGTTAATGTTGATGCAGGTGACAATGAACCACATGCATCAGTGCATGGAGGAAATTTGTGTGTATGAACAGTCATTTGGAAAGCCAGTGCATATAGTTATGGGTCTGGCATTGTTATGTTTGCAAATTCTTCATGGGTCTAGCATATTAAACCTGTTGATTGAAATTGGATTTGGTGAGTGAGCTCCTCTGTAAACAACAAAAATTCCCCATTAATTGCACGCTACAGTTTTAATATGGTGTGGAATGTAAGAATGCTGATGTGAACAAAAAGTAAATTCTGGTTTTTGAGGGTTAACATTGGATGAAAATCTAGTGGTAAGTCACAAGTAGAATAGGCCTATTGAATCAGCAGTACTTCCATATGTGTTGACTCACCAAATCCCCTCTGGTTTCAACCACTGTTTTTTAAAATCTTTATTAAACTTTTATTTAATCCTCATTGTAACTCTTATTTTAAATAAATCATTCAATTGTATTTTGACTGTTACTTCCCTGGTTTTCCCTCTCCTTTTTTCCTTAGTTTCTTTTTGGTGTGAATGAGTAGAGTAGAATGCCTGGTAGAAATTTGTCCAGACTAATATGGCTAATCAGCAACATTATGTTTAATTGGGGAGCCTGTGGTATAGTAGCAGGAGGCCAGAGGGAATTACTTAGCATTAGTGATGGCTCATCTGGGAGTTGTGCACTAATCAAGGAGCTTGTGTGTGAGCTGTGGGGATGATGGGAATTATGATGATTATGACATGTTAGTACATGTCTGTGGGAGAAGTGGACAGGCAATAAGTTAATCATGAAGTATATTAAATAGCTCTCATGCTGGCTTCTTACTACCCTCTGTACTGTCTGTCAGGATTTTGGATTGTGTCTTTGAAGGTAGCACATTAATCTTTTTAAGGCAGCCCTTTAAAATATATACTGTATATTTTCTGAAGGTACATTGCTGAGGAAAAATGTGATCCTGTGAAATCTGATCTAAAATTTAAAAACCTACCGGCTTAACAGATGTTGCACCATCTTTTTTCTAATAATTGCAACAATCTATTTTCGTTGTAAAAAATTAAAAGAGAAGTTAATGTTTCTGTAAGCTGTTTAATGCGGAACCTTTGTCTGAAGTCAGGTCAAAAAGTTGATTTTTTACACATTCAACAGTTCTAAACCTTGGGAATGTATGCACACATATACTCTCAATGTTGACGGATGATCTGTTTTGCGAGCCTTGTTCTGTGCCCAGCATGGGGAGAGATGCTTCTCATATCTGTTATGAAACATCAAGCTAGAAATGTGTACGTTTTTAGGAAGTAGGACTAATAAATGAGTTCACGTTTTAAAAGAAGTTGAAATATTTCATAAATCCACAAGCAGACTGGATTATATCTGTAGGAAAACTTGTCTCAGAGCTACTGTATGGGTGAACACACATTTTTTAATATTACAGTATTGTAATCATTACCAAATTTATTAAAAGCTTCCAGCAAAATTGTGACCTTCATGTAGGTAACTTAATTAAAGCAGCATCATGGGTGATACTCAAAAAAGTGTTAAGCTGTAGGAGATATTGAAATCCATTTTCAATAGAGTCAGTATTAGTGGTCAGCAGCATCAGAAGTAAACTTGCAAGTAAGGCCCTCCCATGGGTGCTGTGAGCTCAGCAGGTTAAACTGTCAAAGCTTCTTAAAGGGACTGATAGTTAAGCTCCCTGGAGTTAAAGGTAAACCCATCATTTGCCATCAGCAGGGAATGTGACTTTATTTAGCAAGCAGGAAAAAAATAATTGCAAACAGGAAAGAGGATTTAGTTAGAACTATCATGTGTGTAGTACTAAAAATATAGTATCTTACCTACATACTGTATATCTTTTTCCGTGTACATAATTTTGAAAGTTTAGATTTTAGGAAAAAGGCTTGTACAGTACAACTTGCACGCAAACAGTCCTGTAGTCTTTGGGCATATATTTTTATGAACAGCAATGTTTCAGTGAGGCAGTCTAGCTGGGAACAATCTGTACTATTGCAGTGGCTGAAAAAGTGTTGCTGTGATAGTAGGAAATGCTTCTGAGACATATGCAAGCTTTTCTAGTTCATTTGTTTCGATTGTGCAAATGTATCTCAGAGAATAGTGAGACTACTCTCTTATAGATGATAACTTCTTCCATAAACACATTCTGTGAACTGATGTCTGTGCACAGCCATGTGCATTAGGAAGGCATAAGAGTGCCCCTTGCATATAATAAATTTTGGATCTCTCCTGTGCTAGGAGCTTGTAGCTGTTGGTAGCTGTATCACTGATCCTCTCCCAGAAAAATAAGCTATGTGAGATCCAGGGCCCTAATTTGATTTGCTAGTCCCACACACAAGTGGGCACCTGGTAAATCAGGGGTCTCAAACATGCAGCCTGGGGGCCATTTGCAGCCCGCCAGATGATAGTTTGTGGCCCCTCCGACTTGCTTGTCCCCGCTGAAGCGCCCACACGTCCTCTGCTGTCAAGAGTAAAATAAAGCCTCGCCTCGCTCACCGGCTCTCTCCCAAGACAGTGCCTCTTGCACCCTCCATCCGGAACAGCATCCTGCCAACTAGCCCGCCTGTCTGCCGACTGGCAGGCTACAGTTCCGGATGGAGGGTCCAAGAGGCGCTGTCTTGGGAGAGAGCCGGTGAGCGAGGCGCGCTGCTGGCCCTTTTCCCTGAGTGCCTGAGCTGCTGCCACGCAATGCCTGAGAGCAGAGCTCGCTCCCAGCCTGTCCTCAAAGAGTGCCTCCAAGCCACCAACAGAAGCTGCTGCTGCCGCCGCCTCTTCCAAGGAAGCGGCTCTCTGGCTCTCTTTCTGTCTCAGCACCCCCAGCACCAGCCCGGCCAGCAGCCACCTTAGCACCCGGTGGTGCTTCTTCCTCCTCCTCCTCCTCTTCATCCTGCTTCAGCCGCCTTGGCTGTGGAGGCTGCCTGGGCTCGCCTCGCAAAGTTTGCTCCTATGTCGTGGTGGGGATAGCTGCTGCTGCTGAATGCACCTTTTTTTGAGGGGAGCCTTCAGAGGAAGGTTGCCAGACCTCTCTCTCTCTCTCTGTTTGTGTGCGTGCACATGTGCGCACCTGTGGGGGCTCCCGCCCCGTCCTGTTTAATTTTGCAGGTACCGATGGGGGCTTTTCTCCTTTGGCAAGGCGATTCCGTGAGGGTTTTTTAAAATTGTATGTCATGCCCTCCCCCACAGCTAGGCTGTTGCTGGCACTCCCTTCCTTCTCCGCTTCTTTGTTCTGGTGCTGGTGGTGGTGGTGGTGGTAGTGAAGAAGGAGTTGGAGGGGGTAGTGGCTGGCGATGAGGGCTTGCGTTCCCCTCCTCCTCAGAGCCCCAGCTGGGCTAAGGAAACTCCTGGGTGGCTTCCTCAGGCTTCTGCTCTGCTTGGTGGAAAATCTGATGCGGCCCAGCCTCACCCAGATTCTGCCTCCAGTGGCCCCCAGATAAATTGAGTTTGAGACCCCTGTGGTAAATCCTGTTGATTCAGCATGTCTACTGTAATTATGAGTAACAATTGAATTAAAGCCAGGTTTTCCTAATAGTTACTACAAATCCACTCTTTTTGTATTCTCATGTCCTCTTCGAAAAGAGATATGCTATCTTGTAACACTCCTGCCTACTATGGATTAGCAATTTTTGAATATTCAGTCTTTCTCATCATCTGCTATTTTTGTCTTTCACAGTTACTGTAGTAATTAAATCAATAACAGTATTGCTGTAATTTTCAACTGGTAACAACCTTCTTTTGTGTTTATTCACAACAAAACAGTTGCCATTTTGTATCCTTAAAATTTATTGTAAGTGATAAATATGATAACAAAAAATCTGTAAACTTATAAAAGTTCTTCCCTTCTTATTTCAATAATGATGGGATGCAAGTTCTTTGTTCAGGTGATATAAAATATTGTAAGATATAAAATACTAAGAGCCACTGTTCTATAGAATACCAGTCTTACTGAATCCTTATTCAAAGTACACATCTAATGGTCCTAATTAAGTGTTACTCAGCAGTGAGGTTTCCTTAAAAATAATATTAGATCTGTATGCTATGCAGCTGTTTATCATGATGCGTCAGACACATGAGTTTGTGCCTGGGTGGAACGCCTCAGGACATTGTATAGCTTGAACTTTTTTTTGGTAGGAAACCTGCTTCTGCTTTTACTGTGCACAGTCAAAGGGCTTGGTTTATATTTTTCGAGTCAGCTTGTTTTCATCATTTAGAACATCCTCTCTGATTCTCTTTCAAGAGATAGAATTTTCTGAGTAGATTTAACCTTCTTTTACATACAGTGGTGCCTCGCATAGCGATCACTCCGTGTTACGGCGAAATCGCTTAGCGACGCTGTTTTTGCGATCGCAAAAGCAATCGCTTTGCGATGGTCCCTGTGGGTGAATTTAGCTTTGCGATGATCGCAGGGAAGCTGTCTTCTTTGGCTAATGTCAGATTTGATGGCAATTGATATATAGAAGACTACTGATGCTGATGTGAGAGTTCCATTCTGGCACTACAATCTAAGTCAGGATGAATCTTTCAGATCTGCTATCTTGTCTTATACATACCACACAGGGTGTCCATCAGGGATGTTTATTACAGGATATATTATTACAGCATTCTTTAACATTTATAGTAATTTTCTAATAACTGAATTATGTAGTAGAGACAACTATGTATTTCCCAAAAGAGTAATCCAAAAGTTTACAATAGGATGCTGATAGCAATTTCATTGTTGTGAATGTAGTGATGATCAAGGAGATTACTGAAGACCTGTAACCAACTGGCAGTAAAAAACAAACAAATTTGTTTATGAAAATATTAAATTACTGTTTCTTGTCAATAGATATATACAATATATTGGGCAAATAGAATACAGTGGTGCCCTGCAAGACGGGCGATCCGTTTAACGATGAAACTGCTTGGCGTTGATGTTTTTGCGGTTGCAAAAGCGATTTTCAAACAGCTGATCGGCAGCCCATATGAACGCATTAACCGGGTTTTAATGTGTTTCTATGGGCTTTTAAAAATCGCTTTACGACGTTTTCATTCTACAGCGATTTCGCTGGAACGAATTAATGTCGTAATGCGAGGCACCACTGTATATAAAATCTTGCAAGTTTCCATGTCTGAGAAAATTCATTAAAATGGACTATTATCATGTTAGCTAGACTTCTGTCCTCAAAATTTTAAAAGTTAAAGTTATCACACAATCTGTTAATAGTGTTCAAATATGGGGCTCCGTCCAGAAAATGAATTTGGAATACTCCAGAATAGATATTTACTACGTTGGGTCTTCTCAGGACAACTAAATACTTTATTCTTCATTTGACAGCTGACTTTAACAGTGCACAAATTTATGCCTTTAGATACTGGCTGAAATTGAAAAAAGGGATGGAACTATTTAAGTTTTATCTTCTTTTAAAGAATTGCTGAATTTTAATAACAGAGTGGACTTATCTTGGAGTTAGGAAATCATACAAATTATTGTTATGTAAGGACTTTCTTGGCAACTTGAAAGGGGAAAAAGAAAAGAAAATTACCACAGTAAAAATGGCAAAACATTATAGGATATTAAAAGCTAACAGATTTATTTTGATGTAAGCTTTTTTTGAGCCAGACATCCTGGAGAGCGAAGTCAAGTGGACATTAGAAAGCATGGCTAACAACAAGGCCAGTGGAGGTGATGGCATTCCAGTCGAACTATTTAAAATCTTAAAAGGTGAAGCTGTTCAGGTGCTATGCTCAATATGCCAGCAATTTTGGAAAACTCAGCAGTGGCCAGAGATTTGGAAAATGTCACTCTACATCCCAATCCCAAAGAAAGGCAGTGCCAAAGAATGCTCCAACTACCGTACAATTGCACTCATTTCACACGCTAGCAAGGTTATACTCAAAATCCTCCAAGGTGGGCTTCAGCAGTATGTGGACCGAGAACTCCCAGAAGTACAAGCTGGATTTCGAAGGGGCAGAGGAACTAGAGACCAAATTACTAACATGCGCTGGATTATGAAGAAAGCGAGAGAGTTCCAGAAAAGCATCTACTTCTGCTTCATTGACTACGCAAAAGTCTTTGACTGTGTGGACCACAGCAAACTATGGCAAGTTCTTAAAGAAATGAGAGTGCCTGACCTGAGAAATCTATACGTGGGTCAGGAAGCAAGAGTTAGAACTGGATATGGAACAACTGATTGGTTCAAAATTGGGAAAGGAGTATGACGAGGCTGTATATTGTCTCCCTGCTTATTCAACTAAATATAAACATAAAACTGCTCAAGCCACTCAACAGATGACCAGACTTAGTTCTCATACACAGAAAAGTCGAGCACCTCCATCCATTCCTCCTTCTGAGCAGGAGGATACACTGTCACCTATGCCTTCTGACCAAGAGGAAGAAGTATATTCTGAAGACTTTGAGGAATCTCCTGTAGATGGTAGGACACCGGAATCAGATGCTGGGGACCCGCACGCCTCGTCACCTTCTGAGGATTTTTCATCTTATGCTCAGATGGTCTCCAGAATGGCAAAATCCTTAAAAATAGAAGTCAAGCAGCCCCCACAACCACAAAAATAAATGCCCGCCCCGTATAATTCAGTGGATAAAGGTAAAGGTAAAGGCTCCCCTTGACAATATTTGTCTAGTCCTGTTCGACTCTAGGGGGCGGTGCTCATCCCCATTTTCAAGCCATAGAGCCAAAGTTTGTCCAAAGACAATCTTCCATGGTCACATGGCCAGTGCGACTTAGACATGGAACGCTGTTACCTTCCACCGAGTTGGTCCCTATTTATCTACTCGCATTTGGATGCTTTCGAACCGCTAGGTTGGCGGGAGCTGGCACAAGTGATGGGCGCTCACTCTGTCACGTGGATTAGATCTTACAACTGAAGATCTACAGACCTTACAGCACAGAGGCTTCTGCGGTTTAACCTGCAGCACCACCACGTCCTTTGTAATTCAGTGGATAGAGAAGCCTTTATTACAGGAAAGAAAAAAACTTCAAAAGCTACTCCTGGCCAGGATCACAGAGAGAAACTACAGCTTTTGGGGATTCTGAATGGAATCTTTTCTCTGTCTCCAGAGAAAAGATTTTCTAATCTTTCTAACTCTGCTAAAGATTGTGGCAAGTGGTTCTCTCTTCTCAGCTACAGCTGTTACTGAGAAGAAGCTTACATTTGAACACAAAGCTGCAAGGTAAGATGTATTACATTTTCAAAATATCAAATGGACTTACATCAATGAGCAAAGTTACTCATAGAGGACACAAAGTTCAATTTGAGGTAGATGAAGGAATTAAACATCAAACCTTAGTGATCTACAACCCATGACAGAATGGTATTGCACAGAGGAAGAATATACAGTGGTGCCCCGCTTGACGACGATAATCAGTTCCTGCAAAATCACTGTAGAGTGAAATCGTCGTAAAGCGGGGGAAAAAAACAATTGAAATGCATTAAAAACCGGTTAATGCGTTCCAATGGGCGAAATGCCTAATCGTCTAGCAAAGATCCTGCGTAGGGCGGCCATTTTCCGATGCCTGTAAAGCGAAAAAGCCATCCTAAACACAGCGGGGAGCCATTTTGCACAGCGGGTGGCCATTTTGAAACCCGACGATCAGCTGTTTTCTGATCATCATTAAGCGAAAAATCAGTTCCCGAAGCAGGGAACCGATCATTATCAAATGAAAAAAGCCCTTTGAAACATTGTTTTATGATCGCAATAGTGATCGCAAAAACATCATCGTGAAGCAATTTCATCGTATAACGAGGTAATGATCAAGCGGGTCACCACTGTACTTGCAGAAATTGTGAGATGCATGCTGCAAGATGCAAAGGCACCAGCAAAATACAGAGGAAAAGCAGTATCTATAGCCACCTATCTACAAAACTGCCTACCAACTAAGGCAATAAACAAGACATTACAGTATATGAATTCTGCTATGAGAGCACATACAGTGTGCCTCACTTGAGGGTGTTTGGCTGAAAGGTCTCCAATGAGAACCTGGAGCAGAAGACATCCAAATTCTTGAAGGAAATCTACTGACATATTTCAAAAAGACAAAGGGATACAGAGTCACTGATTCCAAAACTGAGAAAATTAAAGTAGGCAGAACTGCTTCAATGAAGGAGCGAACCCACAAAAGTTAGCATCTTTTCAAGTATACAAGATGAAGGAAGAAGACAGAGGAAGAAATGGTGGAGCTTATGTACCGCATAGAAGTCAGAGAGTCTATAGGTTTATATGCCAGCATGGGAAAATGAGGAGTCTGAGTCAGAAGGGAGTGCAGATCGAAAGGAAGCTTCAAAACTGGAAGAGGATGCAGATCTAGATGAAATTACAGAACCAGAAGGGGCTATAGAGAAAGCACTAAGACAGGCAACCTGTTCCAGGAAAGGCATACTAGCACCAGCACTGTCATACCTTGCAAAGAAATCTAAAATCCTTGAGTTTATATTATAGGAATAATTTTATGACTTACTCAAAGAAGAGGCTGAGAAGTGGAAAGAAGCAACCAAAGGCATGCTGGACACTCTTTATAGAATGCCATGTGGAAACTGACATGAAAGAAAAATTTATAGGGTGTGAGTGGATCTTGAAGAAGCAAGATCCAGAGGTACAAGGTAAGACCAGTTGCCAAAAGGCACTCCCAGAAATATGTTAAAGACTATGACCAAACCTTTGCTCCACCAGTCAGGCACACTGCAGTCAGAACACTTGTAAGTGTTTCAGCCAATAGGACTATGTGGGACTCTCATAATATCGCCATGGGTGTACAGTAATTTAATTTGTTGGACTAAAAGTTGATCTGTATACTATAATATCTGTGTAAGGATGGGAGGAAGAACCTAAGGGAGGTTTATGATTGTAGGTTGGGTTTGTTGACAAAATAGTGGAAATTTTGGAAAGATGCTTGAGGGTTGGTCAAGGGTATAGTACTATTTATACAGACCCTGCTCATTGGAAAGATTGGAATGGCCTCTGAAAAATTAAAATATCAAATGTTGGGGACTTTGTCCAATCTCAAAATTTGGGAATAGGGGCACAAAAATCAGATGAAGAATGGCAGGCTACCATGCAAAAGATAATAATAACAGGATTTCAGCAAGTATATGAGCGTCTCAGCCAGATGGAAGATCTGATGAAAGAGAAGTTATCAGATGTTAAACAACAGTTAAATGAAATTGTACTAACTCCAGAACTGCTTTTATTGAGTAAGATATCAGGTAACATAGATGGGTTAAAGAGTTACCCAGTGAGCTATTTAGCTACTACAGTCAGAAAATGTTATGTTAAAAATTGGATTACTGTCTTGGATCCATCCTTCTCTTCCAAAAATTGGAAGAAAGCAGAGCTACGGTAACAAGAGGAGCGTACTGAGAAAATATGGGAAGCGACAGAAAGGGATACTCTTTCAGGTGTCCTGAATGACTGTCCAAATCAAAAGGAAATTGAACGATGGGATGTATTTTACAAATCGTCTCGGTTTCCTCACAGTGTTGGAGTAACTTAGGTTTAAACTAAAATATAATTGTAGGTTGATAACTGGAGGGTAATCAAATAGTTATAAAAAGCAGAAAATTGATTTGTTATTGAAATATGAATAGTTTGGATGATTGTATATTCTGTATTCTCCTATTCTCAAAATTTTTCCCATTCCCCCCCACTTCCTTTTACCTTTTGCAGTCCCTACCCTATCCCTAGTAGTTTTAAAAAAGGAAGTGTTTCAGCCAATAGAGAGATGAAGGTAGAGCATCTAGACATGGAGAAAGCCTTCGTGCATTGTAAGATACAAGAACATACGTATATGCAGCAACCACCCAGATGTGGAATTACAAGACAGAAGAAGCTAGTATACATACTGCTGCTGGAGAGCATACAGTTTATGGAGTGAAACAATTTGTGAGATCGTGGAATGGAGAGCTAAACTGAACCTTAATATAAGTTTTGAATAAGGCATAGCAGACTCATATCTGTGCATCAGACTGAGAAACAACAGATAGACCTATATGCATTATCTAATTTTGACCATCAAAATCCTAGCTAAGTGTAAATCACCTAAATAGAGAAATAGAAGTGAAATATCTAGGAAACACTGCTTGCTACTTCAGTGTTCAGATTGAATGAGAGTAATACAATGTGCCTCGCAAGACGAAATTAATCCGTTCCACGGTTAATGCTGTCCAGCGAAAATTTCATCCTGTGAAACACGTTTTCCCATAGGAATGAATTGAAATTTAATTAATGCGTTCTTATGGGGAAATGTGGGGGACGTGGTGGCGCTGCGGGCTAAACCGCGAAAGCCTGTGCTGCAGGTCAGAAGACGAGCAGTCATAAGATTGAATCCACACAATGGAGTGAGTGTCCATCGCTTGTCCCAGCGCCTGCCAACCTAGCGGTTCGAAAGCATGCAAATGCAAGTAGATCAATAGGGACCACCTCGGTGGGAAGGTAACAGCGTTCCGTGTCTAAGTTGCACTGGCCATGTGACCACGGAAGATTGTCTTCGGACAAAACGCTGGCTCTATGGCTTGGAAATGGGGATGGGCACCGCCCCCTAGAGTCGAACACGATTAGGCAAAAATTGTCAAGAGGAACCTTTACCTTTACCTTATGGGGGAAAAAGTCAGAAACAAAAAAAATTAATATAAAATCACTTACCAGGTACTGTAGACTGAACCTGGCTCCTCACAGTACCTTGGTAGCCCCCGAAAAGACAGAAAAAGAGCACCAAACAGCTGAGAGCCCAGACCCAGCAGGGAGGTGGCAACCATTTTGTACTCTTCTCCGCTCCCACCCCCTCCCCGCCTCACAGCTGATTCGCACTGGGTCTTAGAGGCTTCCCCGGGCTTGCCCAGCACTGAAAAGGCAGGGGAAAAGAGCTGGAAATAAAAAAATGGTGTTTTTCCCCTGCCCCCTGGGAAGCCTCTGAAAGCGGCACTTTGCCGTGGGGTGGTGGTGGGGTGGCGGGTCTGCCCCTGCTGCCCCCTCCCCCTCCTCCAGCGCCACTTTCAGAGGTCCCCCGCCAGTCCTCCAATAGTGCTGGGAAGACTGGCGGGGGACCTCTGAAAGTGGTGCTGGGTGCGAGGCGGGGGGTGGCGGGGGTGGCGGACTTGCCCCCCGCCACCCCCCCCACGGCAAAACACCGCTTTCAGAGGTCCCCCGCCAGTCTTCCCAGCACCATCGGAGGACTGGAGGTGGCCCCACCACCTCTCGGGGCTTTATCTTGCGAAGCAGGGCCATAGGCACATTCGTCTTGCGAGGCAATAAAACCCTAGCCACACCCATTCGTCTGGCAGATTTTTCGTGCCGCGAGGCGTTCGTCTTGCAATGCACCACTGTATAATCTTTCTTACTGAGCCCAAAACAAAAGATTGGAGACCTTCTATAGGCCTGAAAGATGTCTCCCAAAAACTGCACCAGTGGAAGTAGGATACCGCAAGCACACCACAAGAGCCGACTTTAGTCTAAGTATGGGAAGCATAAAAAATAGGAATTTTTCTATACTTAAGTACTGTTACAAGACGAAATGTAATAGATATATCAGCAGCTGGATACTAGTGCAGAAGGACCAGTCTGAAAACAAAGAAAGATTGAGAAGCAATCAAAGGAGTGCCAAACTATCTGAAGAGCACTGCACATCTAAAACTAAGAGTGTCAGCAACTGAGACTTATGAGATATGCAGATACTCGCTGAGCTGCTGACACCACATGTGTCCTTTTGCTGGGCAAAGCAAAAGCAAGCAATAGTAACATTATTTTCCATGGAAGTGGAGTATATACCGTGTTTTCCCGAAAACAAGACAGGGTCTTATATTAATTTTTGCTCCAAAAAACTTGTTATTTTCAGGGGATTTTTTTTTCATGTACAACAATCTACTGTACGTTTATTTAAATACAGTCATGTCATCTTCTGGTTGCTGCATAATGATGGAGGGCGGGGTTTCAATTAACTGGGGCTTATTTTTGGGGTAGGGCTTATATTAAGAGCATCCTGAAAAATCATACTAGAGCTTATTTTCAGGTTAGGTCTTATTTTCAGGGAAACAGGGTATCCGTTACAGAAGCTTGCAAAGATTATGACTAGACCAGTTGCTACTAAACATAGGCATAAGTGAACCAGAACCTTTGAAGATCCATTGAAAACAGTCCAGGATACATAAAACTCCGAGAAGAGAAAAGGTGAGCTCCTAAATGAAGCACATCAATATGAAGCATTAGTTTAGGAAAGATGTTGCATATATTACATATTACACCTTTGAGAGGTTTTAGCTGGAAGGGAGTTGCAGTGAATGTCAGTCAACTCAGCAACAGCCAATTGTTTCTCACTCTACCTCAGATTCTTTTCCCCACCTTTTTTCCAGTCAGGATTCAGTCAGTGTTCTGTTAGCGTGTGTGAATTATGGGGTCAGAAGTGTGCAGTTAGAGTGAAGCGTTCTGTCAGCAGTATTACCAGTCAGTTAATATTGAAGTAAATTAAGCAGTTAAGCTCAGTTAACAAGTTAACATTTCCACAAAATACGTTTGTTTTTATATAAGAACTGTGAGTAAAGTATTCATACTCATATCAGAGTTTCTGAGAGAATGTATTGAAACAAATAAGTGCTAGCTGAGGTAAACTAACAAATAAGGGGTGATCTACTAAGGGATACTGTACAGTAGTTTTCAGTCTGCTCTGTAGATTCCTGCTAGTACCATTTTTATCTGCTGCATAATAAGAGGACGTTTATTATTATTTTTAATTAAGGTCACACTCAATTTTTCCTCACACCACACTCAGCCAGCAAACCAAACCACCCAACAAATGGTGCACACCCAATTGCTGAATATCCTTTGAGGACATGTTTTATCTTATCATAATATCAAGGGCCGATCTGGGAGAGAGAGAAATGGCTAGTTATGGGACATTACTTGTCCCAGCATTATAATGTCCATTATTCCAGATTCCTTAACAATCTCCTCTCCTCTTCTCCCTTCTCTTCTCTCTTCTCTTCTCTTCTCTTCTCTTCTGAAAATCCCTCCTGTTTCTCCTTGACTGCTTTCCCTGAGTTTGTTGCAATGGCTGTCACACTGAGCTCCTGTTCTTGCGCCATCTTCTCTGACATTAGGAGGATTCAGAGGCATTCCAGTGTGAGAGATACTGCCACAGCAACAAACTCAAATAGGAGAAATCAAAATGCTTTAACAAGTAAAAGGAAAATGCACTCTGTGTCTATGGAGAGGGAAAGGAGGCACTCCAGCATGACATGCATGCAGAGCTATAGTTAAGGAGAACAAGGAGAAATAGAACACCTTTTAAAAAGAAAAAAGAAATCTAATGGCATTGTTGGGGGAGGAAGTGAGGATGAAGACATTTCCTCTAGGTAGGAGAGAAGGGACGTTGAAGCAGATGCAGCACACTGGCCTGAGAAGCAATAGACTGTTAAAGCAAGATTCAAGGGAATCTCTCTCTCTCTCTCTCTCTCTCTCTCTCTCTCTCTCTCAAGAAAACTGCATTGCTACCATCATATTTTTGTTGTGTGAATTGTGGACAGATTGTGGGGACAAGAGTCTGAAAGAATGGCTGTCTACTCCAAATCCAGATTTCTGGATGCCTTAGATATGGGGGGAGAAGGAGAGGATAAGAAACGGGGGGGGGGGGGATGGGGGAACTAGGAAATGGAGGTGGAGTCTAGGCACAAATCATAACCTCATTGTCCTCAGAGAAAGCCATGGTGCTGTGCTGTTGCCAGTGTCATGCTTCGTTTAACCTGGCCTCTGGTTGAGATGGATCTGCAACTGAGCTGCTAGGAGAATGGTATACTAATTGGAGGGCAAGTTGGGCAAAATCCAGATGAATAGACACTCTGCTTTGGAGCCAAATGGAGGACATCTTCACAGATATGCTTTTTTCGGCGGCTTCATTCAATTTTAGCCTTATATTGGGTAGACTGATTCAAATGAATCAAACTTGTTATTAACAAGTAACTTAAAGCCCCGTTGATTTCAGTGGGTCTCCTTTAGGTACAACTAACATTAGATTTAGTCTTAGAACTTTGAAGTAAGGCCAAGGCTCTTTCTTGATTTCTTCTTTATCATTAACGTACCTTTATAGCACAACATGGAACTAGACCACTGATTTTTAAATTTCCTCATCTCTCTATAACCATTTGAAAATTTAAGTGGGCTTTATTGGACCACAAACTTTTTAATGTTTGTTCTTCATGTTAGTGTATATGCATAATCTGAATGAAAAGTTAAATAAAGATTTTCTTCCCTGCTCCACCACATTTCCATGGAGCACCTGAGTGGAATTCAGACACTAGTTTGAGAACTTTTGTTCCAGCGTTTCAGAAATGTTTCTGTCTGCTCTAACTTGTCTTTATCATTAGTCACTTAATTATTATTTCTTTAGATCAAGCAGGAAAAGGAGGCTTTTGCACCTTTCAGACTTCCCTGTGGCTAAGAAACAATTGGTGTTTTTCTGTGGCCTGCCATGATTTAGAATGTTAATTTTGGCCTTTTTGAATTTTCTCAAAGAAATGTGTCATGATTGAGCTTTAGGCTACATGGCAATTTCCATGTGGCCATTAAATATGAGCCAACACCTCTATCTCTCTGAGCTGATGCCTCTGTAATCTTATTGATCTCAAAAGTTCTGCAATAGTGTACATTATATGTCTAAATATATTTAGATTTGTCTGCCTGTGCAAGGCTTGGCAGTATACCACTTTCTTCAGTTAACAGCTGAAACAGTGGATTCAAAGATAATTTGCATTCAATTGATTTTTAATTCAGGACTTTGCCGTGCCTTTGTGTGTAAGAGAGTGAGAAGCAACCATACAAAGGATTTGCTCATTACCCTCATTTTATGGGACACGTTAATTGTAGTTTGTCTTGCTGAGCTGTATTATGCTGTTTGGGTCAATTGAGTGAATCCACTTTACACTGAAACATCATTCATTGCTTTGTAATATTGATTTGCACTAAAAAAAATAGGAAGAGAGGAAGGCTAGTTTAATTAGGTTCCTTTGTGTAAATATTCAAGATTCCAGCTAATGTCTGAAACAGATTTTCTGTATAACTCATAAGGCAGTGATGCACTTGATTTGGGAAGAAGGATTGGGAAATAAAAGTAGAAGAGGAAAGACTGCTGTGGAGTGTGATTGTGTCCTGCAGAGACATCAGAATCAGTGTCTTAAGACCTAAAGGTACAAAGGGTTGACCTATTTTGCATAACCTGGACAGTGGGTGATCGTAGGTACCCATCTCTCTTGAGGGGTTTCTGTGGCATGTTGTGTGTTTGCTTTTAATTAGGAATTTACATTGATGTATGAGGTATCTGTCAGATGGAAAACATCTTCAGCTATCTGAAGTACAAAAAGGGCTCTGTGAAATCAGTGCAGGTGGGTGGCTCTGACAATGTGAAGTAAGCAGCTGATCAAATTTTGTTTTCTGGGTGTTATTTTTAAGTTACAAGATTAAAAAAAATATTTGGGGGCTGTCACATATTTTTCTCATTTTCCATGGCCTTCCACAGATTTGTGGAGCTTCTAAAAAGATCCTTTTAGATGTTGTGCTTATTTATTTTTTCTTCTTCACACTTCTTCCCAAGCATCAAGGCAATTAATGAGTAGTATAAATTTGTAAAAAGCAATTAATAAGCAGCATAAATTAATTAAAAAGCAGTATAATGTATTTCAGTTATGTAAACATATTTATGTTGAGTTGAGCTGCCACTTAGAACTTAGAGTGAGATGACACCAGGTATAATTTGGAAAGCTGTCCTGCAGATTTGTGTGTGTGTGTGTGTGTGTGTGTGTGTGTGTGTGTGTGTGTGTGTGTGTGTGTGTGTGTGTGTATGTATGTATGTATGTATTTTGTGCTCTTCTCTGCTCCCACCCCCCACCCTGCCTCACAGCTGATTGGCGCTGGGTCTTAGAGGCTTCCCCGGGCTTGCCCAGCACCGAAAAAGGCAGGGAAAAAGAGCTGGAAATAAAAAAATGGTGTTTTTCCCCTGCCCCCCTGGGAAGCCTCTGAAAGCAGCGCTTTGCCATGGGGTGGTGGTGGGGTGGCGGGTCTGACCCTGCTGCCCCCTCCCCCTCCTCCAGCGCCACTTTCAGAGGCCCCCCGCCAGTCCTCCAATGGTGCTGGGAAGACTGGCGGGGGACCTCTGAAAGTGGTGTTGGGTGCGGGTCGAGGGGATGGCAAACCTACAGTTCAATGTATTCCAATGGGGGGGGGGGAAATTCACCAAAAATTAACGAAGACTCAGAACAAAGCCAAATTAAGTTTGAAAAGGTTTTACAAGGTGCACTAACGATTCCAAGAATTTTAAACAGTTTTTGAACATTTTAAGACACTTTAAAAATAGCGAAAACAGATCTGTCAAAACCTTTGAAATGCATTGAAACCTATTCAATGCATTCCAATGGGGGAACCACGTTTCGGTTAGCGATGTTTCCTATGGCGATTTTCGCTTAAGGACGGTAATCCGTTCCCATTGGAATGGATTATCCAGTTTTCAATGCATTCCTATGGGAAATGGTGTTTCGCTTAGCGATGTTTTCCCATAGTGATGTTTTTTTGGGAACCAATTAACATCGTTAAGCAAGGCACCACTGTAATTTAATCAGAAGTGGCCCCACCACTCACCAGCTATGCAGCTTGATTCTGGACCAGTTGCAGTCGCCAGACTGTCTTCAAAGGCAGCCCCGCGTAGAGCGCATTGCAATAATGTATACGAGATGTTACCAGTGTGTGTGTAACTATCATGAGACTCCACTCGTTCAGGTAGGGCCGTAGCTGGTACAATTTCCGCAGCTGAAGGAAGATGCCCCTGGCCACTGAGTCCACCTAGGCTTCCAGAGTTAGACTGGGGTCCAGATGAGACTCAGTGGCCAAAATCTTCTTGCCTAGTTACTTGTTTGTAACACAAATGGTGCAACTTTTGGAAGAGATTCGTTTCAAGTTAAGAAACCTCAGTGGGAGTTAACTCTTGCATACCAAGCTGTGTGACTCAGTGTGCAACTGATAATATCTATGCAGATTTCTTAAAATTGGGGCAGTTTGCCTTCAAAGGTAATGCCATTTGAGTAGTTATGTAAGAGGATTTTGACCAAAATGATTAGAAATAATTTTTTTTTAATCATGTAAATAATTGAGGATGAGTTGGTGGGCAGTGAGTTTTCAATTTCTTTTCAAAAAGGATTCCCTTGAGGCCAATATGTTGTTGGCTGGATAAAATCTTCCTATCTAGTCCCTTCCCAAAACTCTGAGCCACATGACTCATGAGTGCTCCAGGGAATAAAAAAAGTCTTTACATACCAACCAGGCCACATAGGAAACCAAAATGTACCCTCAAATAGAAATGAAGCCCGTAGCTTACCTAGGTAAGACCTCAGTTCAGCACTAACAAAGTCCTCAATCAAAATAACTAAACTACTGAGAATATTTCTTTATTTTATTGAAGGTGTTGCAAAAATTCAGAAAGAAATGTTCAAAGCAGTTTCAAATTTGGTTCAAAGTTTCCAAAAGCAATCAAAACATTGTAAGACAATTAAACATGGATGCAAATACAAATATCATTACCACAGATGCCTGGGAAGGCCATTTCCTCCACCCTGAACCAGCAGGTCCAATTACCGGTTGCTGTGTGGTTGTTGATGTTTAGTCGTTAAGTCATGTCCGACTCTTCGTGACCCCATGGACCAGAGCATGCCAGGCCCTCCTGTCTTCCAGTGCCTCCCGGAGTTGGGTCAAATTCATGTCAGTAGCTTCGATGAAACTGTCCAACCATCTCATCCTCTGTCGTCTCCTTCTCCTCTTGCCTTCACACTTTCCCAACATCAGAGTCTTTTCCAGGGAGTCTTCTCTTCTCATGAGATGGCCAAAGTATTGGAGCCTCAGCTTCAGGATGTGTCCTTCCAGTGAGGACTCAGGGTTGATTTCCTTCAAAATGGATAGGTTTGTTCTCTTTGCAGTCCAAGGGACTGTGTGGTACATGCAGCAAATGCAGAAGTATCCCAGCCAGCTCCTTCCTGCTTCCCTGAGCAGCTAACCACTCTGGCGAGGAGGCGAGATGACAAGTCTCCCTGCTGTTGACTGGAACTGATTACAAGGAGCATATAATGCCCTGTTGCAATAGTTTCACTGGCTGCAGATTTGTTTCCTGATCCAAATCAAGGCGCTGGTTATGACCTTTAAAGTTCTATGCAGTTTGAGTCTAGGCTATCTATATTATCCCATATGAGTTGCCTTGGCTTTTAAGACCTTCAGGAGAGGCTCATCTCTCAGTCCCACTACCCTCACAGGCTTGTTTGGTGAGGTCAAAAGAGAGGGCCTTTTCAGTGGCTGTTGCCAGGTTGTGCAATGAACCCTATTGAGAAGTCAGGTTGGTTCCCTTCCTCTTGTCCTTCTGTCTTCAGACAAAGACCTTCCTTTTTCAGACAAGTTTTTAAATTATGTGGGGGTTCAGTAATGTATTTATTAAATTAAGAATTTAAAGAAGGGGTACAACTACATTTCAGTATACTCCTCCAAATATTCCAGGTTTAGCACGATGCAACTCAGTCCAAATTTTTCCAACTACATGACCTTATTGTAATTACAGGGGAAACTTGTACTTTTCTTTGAGGAATCATTTCTTTTTAAATACCCATTATAAGGTTATTTATTTTAAATCACTCTATATAGTGCTTTTTTTAAAAAAAAACAAACTGTTTTTGGTTATATGAATGGCCATGCCATTATATTCTCTCTGTGTGGGGGAATTCCCTGTGCTGATGGCAATGTGTTTGAGGTGTTGTGGGATGCTGTCCCTATAGGAAGTCAGCCATTATGCCTACTCTCAGAAATGTTTTTCTTTTAAAAGTTTTTAAATAAATGATTTGACTTTAGTGTTACATTACATAGGCACTTGAATCTTATTTTGCATGTTTTGTATGAACTTTGCTAGGTACCAGTTCGTTCTTGAGCTCAAGTGAAAATGTCAGCTTTGGAATTTGAAGCCCTAAATGGCCTAGAGTTGAATAACTCAGGAATTGCTTTTTATTCACATTAACTTGCTTGACGGTTTGTCATGCATATGTATACATGCCCTACAGTGGGTCAAATCCCATTAATTCTTTCTAGACATCCAGGAAAGATCACACTGCACTGCACATCTTTCAAGTTGCTGTATTACAGTAAAAGCTGGTGTGCCTATTCAAGACAATATTCTGCAGAATATTGGTGTGATTGGGTTCTTGACAAGTCAGGCAGTTCCGAATGTGGTGCGGGAGTTACAACAGCTGACTCATTTAAATCATCAACATATTTATTCAAATTCAACATAGGTGTGTCAGTTACAACTTCTGTAGGATAAACTTGATTCCAATCGTATAACTGTCTTTCAAACCTCATAGAATTATTATGATAAACATATCTTCTTAATACTGTTCCTTGTCCGTTGGATTCCTCATTGGGCCGCCCCTCACCATGCAAATGGTGGCACAGCATGGGTGGCGAGCCCAATCCCCTTCCGGCGGTGGTTTGTTGTAGGTGGGATCTGGGTGCACTACCCTCTTCCAGTGACCTCGCCCCCTCGGAAAGACCACCACAGTCCATTCTGAAGTTTCAGTGATGGTCACTCCCTCCCTCTCTCTCTCTCTTTCTGGTATTGGGTCTGGCAGCAAACCTCCCACTTTCAAATTAGGAAAGTCTTTCAGAAGCTCACTCACATGTTCACGTTTCTTCTCTTCTCTCTCTTTCTTGTTCGTTGAAACCCAAAAGTCCCACTCTCCCATTCCCACTTTTATCTCCTCCTCCCACACGTCAATTCTTTGCTCCTCCTCCTTTCCCTTCCCTTCTTCTGTCAAAGAAAAATCTACTTTAACTCTTTCTTCAACCCTCTGCTGTGTTACCTCCCTCTCCCCTTCCTTGATCACCACGTCCTTGCTATCTGGAGGAGATGGCACACTCTCATTCTCCTTTCCTTCACAATTGGTTAGAAGATCATCTTGCTCTCACTTTGCTCATCTCTTTTCAGAGAAGATGGATGCACACCACTTTAATTTCCTTTATTAGAATTTTTTGATTTCGTGAAATCTTGGTAGGTCCACAGGGTATATAGCTGATTAACTCCTAATAGGTTATGATTGTAGTATTGTTCCATATATCTTATTTACTGGATAGAGACTGGCAAACTGCCTTCGACATCTAGACTATAATGAAAAGAAAGCTTGGATATTTATAATCAAAATTCTATGACTACATTTCTGCCTATTTTTAAAGGTCTGAGCTTACTTGTCTGAAGCTTTCCTCTATGTTTCATACTACACTGATCCTTGAATATTGGACTTCTTTGTATCTGAGCCCCTCACAAATATTTTTAGTAGTACCGTATTTCCCCGAAAATCAGACAGGGTCTTATATTAATTTTTGCTCCAAAAATGCATTAGGGCTTATTTTCAGGGGATGTTTTATTTTCTTCATGTACAACAATCTACATTTATTCAAATACAGTCATGTCATTTTCTTCTGGTTCCTGCACAATGGTGGAGGGTGGGGTTTCACTTAACTGGGCCTTATTTTTGGGTAGGGCCTATATTACAAGCATCCTGAAAAATCGTACTAGGGCTTATTTTCAGGTTAGTTCTTATTTTCGGGGGAACGGTATATAGAAGGAAATTCTGTTAAATGTTATATTAACTTCTCTTATTTATTTATTTTGTCTGTCTGTCTGTCTGTTTTGTATTACTACTCTAGGAAAGGAAATCATTGCTTCCCTCGTTGTTTGTATTTATATAAATATTATTACAAAGTGTGTATTTTTTTAAAAAAATTATTTCATTCCCAGTTATTAGTATGACAGGTGCCTTATACCACTTTTTCGCCTCTCTAAGAGATTAACTGAACATCCTTAAATTATGCCAAAGTCTAGCTCTTTTAGATGCTTCCTCTAGAACATGTGCCCTACAAAATATTGAATTGTAGACAACTTTCTTTGGCTATGGCTTGCAGCTTAGATTTCTATGAAGAGTGTATTTGACAGCTGACCATGTGAATAGAGATGAGACTGAATTGTGGAACCTAAGCCTACTTACATTTTTGTCAAGATTTTCTGGTTCACATGGAGTGATATTGAACTCTTTAGTCATAGGCTTTAATTTGTGCATGGTCCTGACCTGATGCTGTGCAGGGACACTCACTGCATCCCTTCATTCAATTCACTCTAATTATCACCAACTTCCTGGGGAGCCTGCTTAGATGGAACTGCAGTGAATGTTTGTTGTTAAGTAGCAAGATATTAGGCTGCCCCTTACATTTAACAAAGTAGTTTCAGGCTCTGAATTTACATATAGATTATCAGTGTAACCTATTCAGATTTGTATCTCTTTGTAAAACCACACTTGGCATAAAATGAAATCTAGTGTCACAAGTCCTTGCATGCATGGGGGTGTGTGTCTGTGTTCATCATACCAACTGCTTCCCCATTTTCTGTCTTATATTGCTTGCTTCCCCCTCATGTACATTTTTCTCTATTAGCACTCTAGATTATTTTCAGTAGTATACAGTATTAGTATGTGGATTACATCAAGAGGTGTTTATTTTTTGTTCTTTAATAATAGTTAAGGGAGGTGATGGCAATTTACTTCCTGATGCATGTGTGTTAAAATGTAGACATTTTGTCTTTTCAGGTCCATGTGAAAATGGCGGATGAAGCTGTCTGTGTTGGCCCAGCTCCCACTAGTAAAAGCTACCTCAACATGGATGCTATCTTGGAAGCCATTAAAAAAACCCGGGCCCAAGCTGTGAGTCTGAATGAGTCTCTTCTCTGCAGCTGTTTCATATATAGAAAGCAAAGAAGCTAGAGTTTGTATTTAAAGATAAAAAAAAGCAAGGGGGAGAATGATTGAATATGCTATTCCAGTTTAGTTCATGTCACATGAGTTAAATGTGGCCGAAATCGCTACTGGAAATCAAAGGCTTTTGTAGCATCTGGCAGTGCCGGTTGCTGATCCTGCAGGTGGCTGCTGGATTCAGCTTTCACACCAGGGAGCAGCTTCAGTTCATTTCCAAATTTGCTGGGGGAAAAAAAAATCCCAATTAGTTTAGAGCACTAACCCTTTCAGTGCCATATCCTCTTCTTTCTGATGTTTTTTATAATATACTGGTGGTTTTGTTTTAATTTTGAGGGTAGCATATGTGAAAATAGTTGATAACCTGAGTAAAAGTAAATGGTGCATCTAGTAATTATTTTTCAGTGTTTCATGTTGCTGACAAAATGCATTAGGCTAGATAAGTATGTGGAAGTAATTTCCCTCTCTTTTGTCTCCTTGCCTAAACCCAGAGATTCAAAGTTTAACAAGAATGGCTGGTATTTTTAAAAGGATAGAAAGAATACTTTTTTGTTGTGCATCAAGAGATGCAAATATGGTCTTCAGAACAACTGAATGCAAAAGCATCTTTAAATAAAATTCGATGGACGGGAGTTGGTCAACACTAGCAATTACCCTGGAGTGTCTCAATTAGCATTATCATTTCTTTTGAAATAAATGTTTCAGTATGGTGCATTTGGAAAGGAAGGAGGGGGAAGGGGAAAATGGCAAACAACATTAATTAGGTAACAGACGTTGCAGATGTTTACATTGTTAGTTGAGAGGACTTAATGGGAATAGAAATAGTTGAGGCTTTCATCTTTATTCTGGCATGTATTTTTGTTCAGTTTTGAGTTTGTGTAGCATTAGAAATTATGAAAGTGATGCTTTTTCACATTACTGTGCTCTGTAATTATATGTCACGTCAACTGTAGTGAAGGGAGTTGCATACTGGATTTATTATTTTGGCACCGTGGTAGATGACTTCTTATCCCTAGTTTCAGATTTTGTATTCTGTTCTTTTTGAAGAAACAGATTTTGTAGCAATTTTGTAGTTATGAACATGAAAATTAGGATTAAGAATATCTTTTGGTGAAAAGATCATGTAGAGCTGTTAAAAAAGCCAAATCTGAAACTGAGTGGGAAGTATACAAAAGTGAGAGATGCTATAAGAAATTGCTTTCAGAATTCTCTGCTGTGAATTGAAATAAAATAGAAGGGGAGAATTTCCCCCTGAGCTGGTAATGTGGGAACTGCTACTGACTGGGTTTATATGTGACTTTCAGGATGTAAAGATATCCTTTAATTTATTTATTTATTTATTTGATTTTTTTAAATTTTAAAAAGAAAAGGAATATGCACATTTAAGCCAGGCCTGTAGTAGATTTGTATTAAAGTAATTTTTATGTTGTTATTAGAACTGGGAAGAAAATTCTGACTCAAAAATGTGCTTATTTCTGCCCAGAGCTTGGAGCTGGCTTATTATAAAATAACAATCAGCTTGTAATTAGAACATCTTCCCACTAATAAAGATGTATCTAAGTTACATTATAATTATAACTTAATGAACAACAATTTCATTTCCTTGCAGTGAAAGTGTACCTTTTTACAATTTTCTAATATTGATATGGGGTATGGTCTCACAAAGTGATGAAGGAGGAATATCACCTGATTTGTGTGGGGCCTTGTGCTTTACATTACTAAAAGAAACTCTCTCTTGATTTGAGATAATGGGAAAGTTGTTTATTATTATTATTATTATTATTATTATTATTATTATTATTATTATTATTATTATTATTATTATTATTATTATTATTATTATTATTATTATTATTATTATTATTATCCTTGTGACATTAAGATACCTTTTTGTGGCTTTGGAATTGTTACTGTAATTACTTTGTAAAAGTAAGTTCCCAAGCTGTACATTAGCAAGTCATGATTTATAATCCTTTGAGATACTATGTGGTGTAAAGGATATTTTGACAGGATCTACTCACTTGAGTACATACATACATACATACATACATACATACATACATACATACATACATACATACATACATACATACATACATACATACATACATACATACATACATACATACATACATACATACATACATACATACATACATACATACATACATTTTAATTAGAGTGGAGATATTGTCTGTATCAAGCTTCCAGATATCTGAAGTTACGAAATCTACTCTTGACTTTTATTTTTAAAGGTCCACCCGGGATATGGATTCCTTTCTGAAAATAAAGAATTTTCCAGGCGTTTGGTAAGATTTATTTTAGCTTTTTTTAAAGAAACTATGGTTGTCTCTTCTGAGGAGAGTATGATCTGGTACATTTCGTATTTTGGTACATTTTTTACATGATTTACTAATATAATTGATGTATTAAAATTCTTTTCCTCCTTTGACTGAATGGTAGGTGTAAACTACAAACAAAATCTCCAGGAATATGATTTTTCAAGGATCTGCTACTTTGTAGGCCACAGTTTTCTCTTCCATTCGATGAAAAAGAAACTTATTGTTACTATATTCCAGAGCTTTTTGAAAACAGAGGCCGATATTTTTTTGGAGAGCTCCATCTGTGACAGTGGTAAAATTGCCACTAATTAAAGAGTTTTTTTCTTTGACTTCAGGGGGCACATGTCTTTGTCTCACTGCATTGGGGTTGCATGTATTCTGAAACTGGAAAAGAAACTGCTGTCAGTGATGTCATTCCTGCTGCTCAGGTGGAGCTCCACAAGAGGATGCAGGCCTGTGTTGACTGATTTGCCACACACTCTTGAACAATATAACAGTGATGAAAGACATTTAACTCATGGAATGGATCCCTGTGCATATGGGAACCTTACTATACAACAGTCTTGTTATTGAAAAGCCATTGCAAGTACTCTAAGCATCCTCTCTGTTTTTATACTGTGCCTTCCCTTCCCTATCCTATTCTGTTATTGGCTGGAGATTTATTTCTTGCATTATAGTATAGTTTAGGATATATGGCTTGACCATATTGGTTAAACAACCAGTAGAGTTACATCAGGGGCTGGGAGTATAAATCGTCTCACCTTAGTAATTAGCTTTTAACAGTAGTCCAGAGTTGGCTTTATTTCTTCTTTTTCTTAATATACTCCTCAACTGTCTAAGTTATAAAAATCATACTGGGACAGGAGTGTTTTGTAAGCTACTATTGATGTGACTGCCTTTCATTTAGGCTCACACCCACAGCTGTGACACTTGTGCAGCTATGTCAGAGACGATTTTGTGCAACATCCTTCTGAAGTAAGCTACTTTTAGGCTAATCTCCTTTCCTAAATATAGGTTCCATTCAATGTTCCCTCTAATTTTCCACCAGCACTGAGCAGAAACCCCAGCCCATGCACACAGAGTTCTGGCTGCAACTGGTGAGCAGCAACACTAACTGCGGGTGTGTGGCACCAATACAGCATTGTGCAGCTATGCACCCATGCAGCTTAGAGGGAATGTTGGTTCCACTATGTGATTATTTCCTGCCTAGTCAGAGAAGAAGAGAAACTACAATGCCTCTGGGAATATAAAGTATAGTGTGGGTAGCGGGGGAAGTACCAGGTGATTGATAACTTCTTGTTTTAAAGAAGCACATTTAACTTAAAGTCTTTTGATTAACACTACTGTTCAGGCAAATGAGAATATTACTTTAGCATATTTCTAAACAACAAACTTCCAGGTCGCAAGCTAGTAAGTCTTTATAAAAATGAAGAAGGAAGAGGATGAATGAATTAAGCAGGGTATATAACAAAAGAAATGTAAAATATCTAGGTAGCCTAGAAATAAGTGATAGTTTCCACTTAATGGCTTTGCACAAATATTTCCAACACTTAATTAGCTCAATATTTAGTTGGGAGCTCAAAGCCTTACCAGTGGTATGGTGACATGGGAAATTTAATGCTTTGAATCTCACAGGTGCCTTGAGAAATGGGTGTCTCTGGCTAGTTATTGCTTTGTATTGTTAGGAAGAAGTGAGGCGACTGTATTTACTTGCAGTTTGAATAGACCATTGTTTAGCATCAAAGTGTCGACCATTGGGATTCAGAGAAAGCAAGGGAAAATCTTGCTTGGCCTAGAGAAATGAGGGCTGTGGTCTAACGAAGTTTTATAAGGGGCAGTCAAATGATATCTAAATTGAGAAGGCATTATTCACAGTATTTTGCAGCAGCAATGTTAATGGTGAATTTGTACTTTTCTGTAGACAAAATGCTGTGCTTTCAAGAGGGATAAAATGTAGTATCTTCAGAATAGTAGAGCCAGCTTGAGAGAAAATGCCTAGGTCTACCTGTGCCAATGGTGTGTGCATCTATCATGTTTCAACAATAAAACAATCAGTTTATCAGAAGAGGTGTATTACTGAATCATGAGAACCAGTTTATTTTTGATTCCTCACATGTACTGTGTAAAACTAGCTGCTTTTCCCTTCAATCTGGATAGGGCACAACTGGTATGTGTTCTTGTGTGCTTCGACCCTAGATGCATTCCACTAATTTCAAATGTTTTTGTATATTCCTTATGATATTTCTCCTCTGCTTTACTTTTCTTCCTGTCTCTTAAATATAGAATTTCTTGCCAGTTTCTTCTCTAACATTTTTCTCTTTTCTTTCCCCTTCTGTCATAATCCTAATTTCCTCGCTGCTTCTGTCACTTCTCTCTGTGTCTTCCTTGCTATAATTCTCTTTTCCATCTAAAGATTATCCTCTCCATGTCGGAAACATTGCATTGCTTTGAATTCCTATTCCTGCAGCCTTACTGAAAGAGGGGGTCGGATCTAGGTGGCAGACAAGCTGCCTGCCCATCCTGTCTATCAATTACGTGGTCCACAGAATGTTCAGCTCTGTCAGCGACATTGTGGATTCTATTTCAATCAAATTGATTTAAACAAACAAACAAACAAGATTTTCTTAGTGATTGAAATTATTAAATTGTGATTTAAATCAATTTGATTTTTTAAAAAAAAATCACTGATTTTTATCCAGCCTGGTCAGATACTTCCTTTGTAATCTTCTGTACATCCTTGCAAGAGTACTACTCAAATGTGGAGCACTATGTATCTGATCAGCAACATAATCTTTTTACTGTATGGAAGCTTTGATATAGCAAAACTTGCTGTAATCTGCTCTTCTGTTTATAGTAATGGCTCTTTTACAGCTGTCAGGGCAACTGTAAAGGACTCTTTGCAAAATATATTTGGCTTCATGTATATAATGCAATTCATTATCCTTGTTCTGGGTTCTAGATGTATAAGGTGTATGGATGTCTGCATTTGTCACCTTGTGTCATTTTCTATTCAAAGAAAGAAAATGTTACTTTTTATTAAAATATTTAAATGCTTCCTTATGTAGTGTACAACCTAACCAAATGACAGCTTAATTCTTATGGGTGCTAATTTCTTTTTTTAAAATAGTGCTGAGCCTTCCTCCTTCCTTTCAGAAGTTGGTAGAAATAGTGGATGCATCCACTAATACTAATAGCTTGTCATTTTAATGCATTATGTGGTCTTTATTTTAAAGAGCTTACTTGTTACATTAAAGCAGTGAATCTTTTTTTATTGAAGAAAAAGAGGCATGAAGTTGGGTGCTTTGATTTTTAATAGTAGGTATATTTGACTCTCAAACAAATGATTTTCCCACTGCTTGGGGTTAGTTGGCATATTCCTGAAATACAAAACAATGAAATAAAAGCATTTGTTCACATTGTTGTGAAACTATTATGTTGTTGTGTGGCTGCCAAACTTGGCAATTTTGCAATCATTATTTCACTCTGGGCTCACTTCCTAGCAATCTGGTGGGTTTTTGGGTTTGGATTACAGTACTGTATTGGTGATAGTATCTATGGCCAAATTTATAGTAATGCAGACATGAATAGTTTTGTTCTTGGTTATTCATTTGTATGTCACAAGGTTCATTTTATGACAAGTAACTTTATATGTTAATAAGATTTTTATTTTGTAAAAGTGGAGCAAACTGACAGTTAGTTCTACTCTTAAATATTAAGATAATGTCACATAAGGAATAACTAGCATGGTGTAAGTAGAGAAAGTATCAGACTGAACTCAAAAGATATGGGTTCAAATCCCCTGTTGGCCATGAAAACTCACTGGGAGTGTTAGTGATGAACCACTCCTTGAACATCTCACATACCTAAAAAAGCTCTCTTAGAGTTACTGTAAGTTACAAGTGCCTTAACAGCACATAACAACAGCAGCTTCATTCAATGAGCAATTTCCTGTGCATGGTTTCTGTGTAAGTGCATTATGTAGTGCAGTATGAAGCTTGATATATGTTATGGACCCATGCACCAATTTTTGTTCATTGTTTTATGAGAAACTGAAGCCTAATTTGGCACAAAACCTGCGAGCATAGTCAGTGTTTTTAAGGATACGTTTATTAGCACATTGCTAGTCATGCTAGTTGTACATGACTTCTAGTGGTGAATAGATTGATGGAGCAGGTCTCAGATCTGGGTTTGAATCACTGCTTGGCTAAGGAAAATATTGATGGGGATACTGGTAAAACCACTCTTTAAATATCTTACCTTGAACCTCTTGTTAGGGTTCCCATATTAGATCTGATTTGATGGCACATAATGCACACTAGAGACAGTGTTCCTCTGAATTCTGTCCTGTGATGTGCCACTCCTGAAAACCTTCAGAGGCTGAAAATAGGTTGTGGGGGCTCCTTGCAGTGTTTGACACCCCAAATGACCATTCTTCAAAAGCAGAAATGGACTTTTGAGCACTTAAGATTTTGTTATTTACAAAATAACCCCTCTCCATTTTTTGAGACCTGTGGCCTCTGGACCACAAACAAAACACTTTAGGGTTTAGTATACCAAACAGTTGTACACTACGACTAAAATCTTGTGCAGTTAAGCTAGTGGAAGGAAAATGGCATAACTGACAATAGCAAATGGACACCAGTTAATGAGTCCCTGGTTTGATTCCTCATTGTACACCAGGTGTGTGACTAGGAATTTAAGTGTGGATTCGTTAATTATTGACGGTTTGCCACTGTGGGTTATGCCATTGGATTTCTATTGATGTAACTACATAAGAGGATTTTGGCAGATAAATATATTAACCAGTTTCTTTTTTCTACAGCCTTTTGGAGCCGAAAAGTAAAAAAAAAAAAATTGTGTATACTTGTTTTTGTGTTTTGCAAAATTCTGTCCTCAGAACAACCTTTTTATGAAACAGGCAACCATTTTGTATCAGACAACAGACATTTTATGTTATGCCTGTTGGCACAATGTTTATATAATCTGCACTTTGATAATATAGTAATACTACGATCACTTTGAAAATTTATTGTCTATGTCTGACTTCCATTTCACTCATCTCCACCTACACAACCATGTTTACTGTGTACACGAACCTGTGACTAAAATATTGTACTTTGAGAAGTGGACTGTAATACATGGAGATTCACACTGAAATAGACCTCTTAGTCCTAAAGGTGCCACAGTATGTTAATTTTAGTTTTAATGTTGTTACACATTTCTTCTTCATGGCCTCAGTGATTCACACACATAGGTACTTCTGTGCCTGGACAAACACTCTCAGAAACATTTTTGATAACTTTAAAGGTTGACTTTATAAATAATTCGTTGTGGTTAAAGTTCTGCCCCTGTGTCTGCCATTATGGTTACAGTTTTTCAATGTAAGTTTTCTTACCCTTTTTAAAAAGCTCTGTAAAACAGTGGTCCCCGGCCTTTTCCTAACCGCGGACTGGTTGGAGGGGCATGGCAGGCTCATGGGGTGTGTGTTGCACGCTCGCATGGGCGTGGCACACCTGCAGGGATGGAGCATGCTCGCATGCGTGTGGCATGCTCACAGGGGGCACTTGCCCGAATGCGCACGGTGTGCTCACAGGGGGTGGAATGCATGCGCATGCATGCGGCGGCTCTCTTGGCGGGGGGGAGGAGATCTGTGTCCACGGCCCGGTCCTGCCTAGGCCTCAGACCTCTGCCGGGTCGTGGACCAGGGGTTGGGGGCCTCTGCTCTAAAATTATTACTTAGAAGTATGATATATGAATGTTTTTGATTCAGTGGAATTACACATGGGGTGTGCCAGCACTTGTACTGCATGATATTTATCCTCCATTATTTAATGAGATCACACTCCTGTAACTCTAAAAGTAAGAAGACAATTACTTATGCTGTAAAAGGAGTAAGTTTGTCCAATCACTAAGTTGCAATCCCACTGAATTAACTACAAGCAACTAATCACAAGTGACTAGTTATGTTGAAGAACCAGACTGGTAGCTTGTGGATTTTGGGTTGAATGTATGCTTCAACATAATTTAAAGCATTTTATGTAATTGGCTGGTTTTAACTTCTGGAAATGGGGGGAGGGGAGAGTGGTGGTCCCACCCACTTTTGATTCTGACCTCAGCCTCTGTCAGATTCTGGCTCATACACCTCCAGATGAGGCCCTTGACAGATTACACATGAGGTAATAATATTAGAAAAAAATATTCTCTGCTTCACTTTTAACATAAGAATTTATGTATGCTTCTCTGTTGTTGACTATAATAAATTTGAAATATGTTTCTATGTTGCCATATTTAAATTTTTTCTCTGTATCTCCATTCTAATCCTGTTTTAGGTTTTCTGACAACTGGATAACTTTGTTTTATGCACGTAGCTCAGAAGGCTTTATATCTAGGGAGTGAGTTGCGAGTGGGATAAATATTTCAAATATTGGAAAGCAGTTTTATCTGTGTAAAATGTACAGTATACAGCTCAATGGAAAGCTCCATTGGTTGAATATTACAGAGGGATCACTCTGAAATACCTGGCTGCCCTCAGGCTTAAAGAGATGCAGCGGTGGCAAATAATTAGTCTTGGGAGCAAGCCTCCTTAAGATCATCAAACTTCCATCTGAGGAAATGTGAATAGGACTGTAGACTATATTAATAATTTTATTGGATTTGATTTATTTTGGCTTAAAAATTGGATAATGGATTAAACTGATCAAATCATCATCATCATCATCATCATCATCATCATCATCATCATCATCATCATCATCATCATCATCATCATCATCATCATCATGGAATTGTAGAACAGGAAGGGACTTTATGGGTCATCAAGTCCAGCACCTGTCAAGGAGGTACAGTGGGAAATCAAACTCCTAGCTATACCTAAACCACTGAGCTATCCAGCAGTTCTTGATAGGATTCGTTTTAGTAAAGCCGCTTTACCCAGCTAGGTGCCCTCTAAATATTTTGGAGGAAAACACTAGTCAAACACCCTGATCTACTAATATAGGCAGCCGTGAGGAATCATGGAATTGACATTCAGAACATCTGAGTGCACCATGCTAGGGTGTACTGTTGTAAGGTATGATTAATAGGGTTAAAATTATTTGAAAAGTATGGAGGTGAATAGCAGAAATTCAGTAACAATGTGTTCCATGAATCAGAATGACATAAAATAAAGAATGAATACAGCAATGAATAATGGATTAAGGGGAAGATGGATATTACCTTTGTATGTTTTTAAAGCTTCCAAAGGCATTTCCCTGTGGGTAAGTGGGAAACAGAATGCAGGATAGTCAGATGATAGGACCTTGCATGGCTGGTCTTGAATAGACGCTTGCTTTGTAGCCCCATAGAACTTAATTATGTGGTTTACATGAGTAGTGTCATTGGATCTGAGCCCTCACATAAACCAGTACCCAACAATTCTTTAATGCTTTTTAGTTAACCTTGAGTTGATAGTTAAAAAGCTCCTGTGTAGCACTTCTATTATAATCTGTTAGATGTGGTGCTGAATTGTGGCTTTCAGTATACACAGGGTTAAGTGAAAAGGTTATAGTAATCTAGTGTGCATTTTCTTTCTTTTTTAAAATGTGCTCATTAGCAGTGGAAAGTCCACATTTTAGCCCATGTCAGTAATTTACATTTCATTGCTAAGTGACTGCTCTTGTTCAAGGGCTCTTTCTAAGGCTGTTGAACATACTTGTATGGGGAATAAACAGAGTAGAAGAATTGAAAGCCAAATACCCTGCTAGGCTTTTCACTAGGTTCTGAAGTTTCCAGTAGATCACTGATTAGCAGTGCATGGAACAGTATGGAAATAAAAAGATAAGGCCTATAAAAATTATCACAGGTAGTCTATCTTATTTTAAATCTCCCTTTGTTGCTAGCTTTACACCCATCCTCCTTAAATTCTTTTCTCCTGCCATGTTTTCATTTAATGTGAAAGCATGCCATATTAGAGACAAAGCAAGAGAACAATACACTATGAACCAGGCTCTCTCTGGTCTCCCCTCTTCTCTCTCCCACCCCACCCCAACCATTAAGCAAAGTCTGATTGTAATGAGGATGGAGGAAACAAAGGACTCAATAGACTTTGCTGCTCCCTGGGATCAAATTATAAAGCTTTGAGATCTTGCTCTGGGACTCATTTCTTCTGCGCAGCCTGATTGGTACCAGCTTGTTGTAGCATTCTTAATTTGAAGGCTTGTGTATAACATAGAAAACAAATGGCATGAACTGAGGGAATGTGGTGGCACCATGGTATGGTAATGGCACCCTGAGTAATACAGTTGCTGAGTTCTATGTAGGCGCTGCCATCTGTGTGAAATGTTTACACAATTTTGTCTAGTAAATGTTGCTATCTATATGAGCAACAGGGAACATCTATGTCTTGGTGAGGGGCACATCAGCACAAAATTAGTAAGAATTAAAAACATTGTAGGGCTTGATTTCTCTGTTCTTCATTGTAGTGTGGACATACCTCTCACCTCATTTTTTTCAAATGCCAGTTTCAGCCAGTAAAGACTCCCTCCCTATATACTATATAGGGTGGGAGACTTTACTGGCTTCTGAAAAAATGAGGTAAAACGTATGTCTTTGCATATATATCAGGTTCTTTGTCTGTGAGACACTTTTTTTCCTTTTTCGCATTCTTTATTTGTTACGGAAATGCATTGCTGGTGGGGATGTGCATAATACCAAGTCCTTTCTGAGTGTTTTTAATATTGATTTGTAAAAGTGCTTCCACACAAAGATTTATGGCTAGTGTACAGGTGACCATTTGCCTATGTAGTCTCTATATTGTTTTTATTAATTATTTTGCAGGACTCTTAGTTTTTTTATGCTAACAAGGCAGTTTTAAAGCAGCATGTAAATATCTAAATACAACAGTAAGGAGATGAAACTAATAAAAGTCCATTGAGCACTGAAGGGATGCTAACTATGATACGCTGATTTCCACAAGACTGGGATGAATTACTAACCCTGTCTGCCTGCAGACAGATTAAAGTAACAAACAAGCCAATCCGATTTCACTGTAGATGATCTGCATTTTTAGGACCTAGTTTGCTTAGGACTAGAAACTTGAGGTCGTTGTCTGTTGTCTGGTAAAAAGATAACAATGAGTTCTGTAACAACTCTAAAACTAATCAGTTTTTTGATATGAGCTGATTAATTGTGAGATAATAATGTGCTATCAAGTTGATTTCAAGTTATGAAGGCCCTTTTGAGGGTTTTCTGGACACAGAACACTGAAAACTGATTTACCATTTCCTCCTTCTTGGGATGCTCTGGGATCACAAAGCTTGCCCAAGACCACACGCTGGCTCTTCTCCTATAAGGCACAATGGTGAACTGGGCTCCACATCCCTGGTTGCACAGCCAGGTGCTCCAACACAGTGAACTAAAGAAATCTTGAGTTGTAAAACACTAAATATAAGTTGAGGCGAAATTCTGGATTGTATTGTTTGCTTTAAGTTTCAGCACCTTGGAGAAAACATACTGTAGTACACTCAAATCCTATATTCTTGATGATAATGCCTTTGAAGAAATGAAATAAAGAAACAAACTCCTACTTGTACTGAATGAGTTTTTGGTGTTATTGAGCCTTGCATACTACATTGCAGATAGTAGTGCTGAGATTTGCATTGCTGAAGTTATGATAATTTATCTTTAGACTGGCATCATTTTGACTTTATTTTGTTACTTAGAGCTACACAAAACCGTTCATAATAGTCATTTCAGTGCTTGATAAACTTCAGGGTTCATTGCTCCTTTACATTTTTCAAATTATTAGCTTCTTAATGCATATGGCTTTAATTTACCTCCTACTGACATTCTTAAATGGGTTTTCAAGAATTTTGAAAGTGGGACTATGATAGTTATGCCTCAACTCTTGGCCCTGATTGCTGACAGAAAATGTGTTAAGTAGTCTCCACAATTAACAGGATAGAGTTTCAAACAGTTCTACTGCAAAAGCTCAAGATTCCCTTGAAAACAGATTTGTGTTTGATTTCCTGTAGTGTGTTTGCTCCATTTATTTCTAATGAGTTGCCAGAAGCTTCCAAGAGTACTTGCTTTCTTGCAAAAAGACATTTATGTGTGGTAATCTCCTAAGGTTGCATTTTTTAAAAAAATTCTTCAAGATAAAATCTATAAAATAATGAGCAATATTTATCAATTGAAAGAGGTTTCATACTAATATATTTATACCAATATTTTCTTGAGATGTGAGCAGCGAGTCCCTCTCCCCATTATCCTTATTGATAAAAAGGCATAATTCATTTTCGCTTTAATTTTGTCACAGATGACAAAAGAGGGTTGGTGTTTGTTGGAGATACTTCTTGTTTCATGTTTTAGGAATATAGAGGAAACTTTTTTCAGTTATAAAGTTTTAGATTAATGACTGTGTACTGTGTAAATAATTATTTTCTGTTTTGTTCATTGGAATTTGAGCTTAATCTCAGTTTAAAGAGTAAAACTTTGTAAGTATGGCATGGCAGAGAATACACTATACTGCAACTCATGGTAGTTTTGACTACTGTATTGACTGTCAGACCAACATTGAGTGTTGGACTTCTGTTTGTTTTTAGGCCCGTTGATTCTAAAATTAAACTTTATGTATCTGTCAAATAGTCTTAAAGCCAACATTTTCTTGTGTATGCAAAAACCAGTCCTGTATACTGTAGTAATATCAAGTGTAGGAAGGAGCATATTCTGTAGAAAAACTATCCGGGATGAAAAACAAAAGGAGCATGGTATTTGGAGTCTAGTACCAATTGTCTGATTAAGGAGAGGATGTGGATGAAAGTTTTGAGAAACAAATTGCAAGCATTTCAAAGAGACATGGTGTTGTAGCAATGGGAGATTTCAATTTTCCTAATATCCGTTAGGAGACAAATTCTGCCAAATATGACCCTTCCAAGAAATTCTTGGCTTTTGTGGCTGATAATTTTCTCCTGTGAAAAGTAGAGAAAGGAACTAGAGGACTTGTTATCCTTGACTTGATTCTAACCAATAGAGACAACTTGGTGGGGGAAGTGGCACAAATGGAAACTCTGGGCAAGAGTGACTATGTTCTACTAGAATTCTTAATTTCAGAGGAAACCGAAGCAAAATGTAGCAGCAAAACAAAACAAAAAAAACCAAAAAAACCAAGGCCAGTGTGGCTTTACAAAAAGCTCAGGGAGGATCTGAAAACAAAACAAAAATACATATATGGGAAGTAGAAAGAAGGCCAGGTAACCAAGGAAGAGTACAAACAAGTAGCAAGGAATTGCAGGGATGACATTAGAAGCACAAAAGCTGGGAATGACATTAGCTAGAGACACTAAAAGCAACAAAATAGCATTCTTCATGCATGTAGCAAAAAACAAAGAAAAGAAACAGTGGCTCAGCTATTCAGTGGGGATGGAAAAATGATAACAGAAGACCAAGAAAAGGCACAAGTGCTCAATTCCTATTTTAGCTCAGTCTTTTCCCAAAGATTAGACTATGACTGTCCAGACAAATGTGAAGTGCAAGTGGAGGGGTCAGAACTGCAGCTGGAGATTGATAAACAAATAGTCAGGGAATATCTTACTGTTTGAACGAGTTCAAATCTTGAAGGCTGGATGAACTGCATCAAAGAATGTTGAAGGAACTGGCTGAGGAACTCTCAGAACTGCTGACTATTATTTTCTTGAAATCATGGGAAATGGATGAGGTGCCAGAGGATTGGAGGAGGGCTAATGTCCCTATCTTCAAAAAGGGCAAAAGGAAGGAACCTGGGAACTACAGACCAGTCGGCCTGACATCAATCCTGGAACAGATAATAAAGCAGCCATTGTGGAAGCACCTATAAAACAATGCAGTAATAGCTAGATGCCAACAAGGATTTGTCAAGAACGAATCCTTCCAGACTAATCTGATCTCATCTTTTGATTGGGTAGCCTCCATGATAGAGGGAATGCTGTAGACGTAGTATATCTTGATTTCAGCAAAGCTTTTGATATAATGGCCCATGATATTCTGATTAGCAAACTAACCTGGTGTGGGCTGGATAGAACAACTGTCAGGTGGATGGACAGTTGGGTACAGAATCATACTCAGAGGTGATGATTAATGGCTCCTTTTCAAACTGGGTGGAAGTAACAAGTGGAGTACCCCAGAGCTCAGCCCTGGGCCCTATTCAACAGTTTTTTAAATGACCTGGATCAGGGGGTGCAGACTATGTTAATCAAATTTACAAATGACACGTTTGTTAGAGAAAGTGTATGTAAACACTATATTACTGTACAGTGGTGCCTCGCTTAGCGATCGCTCCGTTGACCGATGAAATCGCTTTGCGATGGACTTTTGGCCATCGCTGGAGCGATCGCTTTGCGATGGACTTTTGGCCATCGCTGGAGCGATCGCTTAGCGATGGCCCCTATGGCTAAAATTCGCTTTGCGATGATCGCGGGGAAGCGATCATGGCAACGCGAACTTTTTAAAGCAGCTGATCGGCGGTTCCAAAATGGCCACCACAAAAACAAAATGGCCGTCGCTGTTTTGCCTCGCTTTAGAGGCACCCAAAATGGCCGCCGCTATGGAGGAATTTCGCTTTAAGGTAAGTTTTTAGCCCATAGGAACGTATTAAATGTGTTTTAATGTGTTCCTATGGGCTTTTTAATATCACTTAGCGATTAAATTACTTAGCAATGTTTTTTCCGGAACGGATTAACATCGCTAAGTGAGGCACCACTGTATATGATAAGAGTGTTTTTAGACTGTTCTGTCTTAAATCATAGGCGGCAGAATGTGTGAATGCCATCAGTTTTTAAAAAAATACTCTGAATCTGCTGGTTTTCTTTATATTTTCTCCTGCTAACTTCTTTCATTTGAGTGAAGGAGCTAAAATAAATTTCCACTGGCACAATGGTCTTTCTATCCAAGATGCTTGTGGTTTTGTTTGGAACTAGAAGATTTCTGATATAAGCACAACTTGATTAAGTAAAACAACCTGCTTCATGATCATCATAAGACTGAGGTAAACTGTAGGTGGGTTTAATACTGTATTACTCCCAATGAAGGCTTTCATTCTCAAATGTTCCAAAAATATCAGGCTTACAGAAGAATTCTGTAGTATCCAATAGTTTACAGGATGTTCTTAAAAACTGTGTTATTTAACTGACACTGGGAGTTGTGTCCTAACGGACCCACATGGTTAGCTGTTGTTCTTCAGAAATATATTGTGGTGCACTGGGAACATGCAATTGAGTTTTAATAGCCAGTCTCACATAATTAATTTAAGAGTAGGAAGTCTTATTAATGGAAGGTTGTGAACTATGCTGAAAAGGGCTAAGTCCCCTGAAAACAGATTATACTTTTAATTTGGTATGAGATGAATGTAAGATAATTAGCAACATATAAAATGGTCTTCATTTTCCTTTAGTCAAAGTGTGTAGAAGAACTTGCAATAACACCTTCTAACCCCAAGCATTGCTGAATATAAGGTAAGTTCTCCTTCATACCTTTCAGTGAGGGAGGACCTGCATCTCTGCTTCCTGTCTCTTCAAGTATTGATACAATACTTGCAGAGACAAGTATACTGTACTACTCTGTGAAATAGGCACCCCAACCTGCCTCTGATGTCTCTGTAATGCACACCCTATTGTCCCTTTGTAAGCTTCCTATCTTGAAAGGGAGAGTGAGTATTCCAAGGTGGGCCATATCTTACTGGTGGAATACATTTTGCATGTTGTGAGTTCTAGGTTGCTGGTTTCCTTGGTCAAATTGATTAAATTGCATAGCTTGGGAAAGACTTGCTTGAGACCTTTTCAAACTTGTTGCTTGGCAGAGTTATCAATACTGGTGAAGACAGGCCAGTGGTCTTACATATTCTAAGGCAATGTTTATAGCCTTGTCCTTAAGTCTTGTCTTTGCAAGATATTTTCTTGAAGATTGGTTTTCTTCTGTACTTTGAGCTTGTTAGGCTCTTTTGAAGTTCCATTCACCTGTCTTAAACTTCATGAGATAATTCAAAAATATTCATAGAGGATACAAGCTTCTGGTATCCTGGTTTACCCACTCCCATTGAAAGATACAAATGACACATGTGGGAATGTCTGTTGACTGAATCCTACATCCATTAGGAATGTCAATATATGTCTTTATCTCTCAGTTTTTAGTGACCTCTTGTAGTGTGCTAGTGAATAACTTATTTTTCCACTGCCCACACCTGGCATGGAGGTTATGTATTTACTTTTATTTGGAAATTTTAAAAATCCAGTCATTTCCCCTGCCATTACATTTTGTGCTGTCTTTTTATTATTGTCCTTTTTGCAGCCTTTTGTGCTGGTTATGTTCACTGTGGCACTTCAGTTTATTTTTGGAATTAATTGTTTCCAAAAGCAGATGGTTTCAGATGACCATTCTAATTTGTCTAGGTTGGCAAGGACTCTAGGTAGAATCCAGAAAACTAGAATGTATTTCTAGTATTGATTACTTAATTTGGGGAGTTATCCCTTTAAAGGTAGGAAATACCCGAATACAGAATTCTGTGTAAACTTTTAATATATCAGATTACAGTAAAAACTTTCTTGCTTTCCTTGCAAAATTCAGAATAAAGAATGTGGGTTGCAGCTGGCCAGTTTGCATGGAGGTGGCTGGGGAACAACAGATGTTTGCACATTTGGTCCCATGTACTTTGAACTAGTCCGAAGTGCTATGAATCCCTTGTCTTCAATATTTAAAATTCTGTATGGACCAGGGAAGTTCTTGTCCTTTACCTCCTGCTTTGTATAAATGGAGAACAGCACACTGATAAAAAAATCTCTTTCGAATATTTTAGTAGAAACACATGGATAAAATTTAAGAGTAGCTTGTAGAGAATGCTAACTGCTTATCATTGTCTTTATCTATTCTGTCAAAGTGAACTAGTTATCCTCAGGCGATTGAGCTGATGATGTATTAACTGTGTTGTGTTCTCACATACTGTAATTTCTTTCACCTTTTTTGTCCTCCCCCCCCCCCGTCCTATGTTTCTGTTACTTTCTACATGTAACTTGTACAATTGCAGATTCTGCTTGTAATAGAATAAATGTTCACAATAGAAGTTGCTTTCCATATACTTAAAGTATTGCCATCTCTGGGAAAAAAATATTTTTTTGATGTTGATGGATTTGTTTGGGAAAACTTGAAGAGGGGCAGGGAGCACCATCCACATCTAATTAACTCTACACTGCAGTGTAGCTGAGACCTAAAGAGAAAGGGAAAGGAAAAATGGTTGCTGTGGGTTTTTTGGGCTCTTTGGCCCTGTTCTGAAGGTAGTTCTTCCTAACGTTTCGCCAGTCTCTGTGGCTGGCATCTTTAGAGGACAGGAACAGAGCACAGACAGCCTTCTGATTCCTGTCCTCTGAAGAACACGGCCAAAGTGCCCGAAAAACCCACAGCAACCATCAGATCCTGGCTGTGAAAGCCTTTGAGGAAAGGGAAAAGTTCACAACTATATGATGGTGCAGTTAGTACATACGAAAAACATCAAACACTAATTTATTTCTGCTATTTTCCAAATTAAAATAAATAATATTGATTTTTTTTCCAAATTAATCTTTCTTAAAATCCTGAATTGCACCCTGACAGAAGGGGATGTCTAGTTCAGCTTAACTAGTCTAGGGACAAATAAAGCTTAACATGGATAGGTTATGCTCAATTTGCCAAAAATTACATGCATTTGTATTGAATATCTAGATAAAAATATGTTGGTAATTGCACATGCTCATGTCATCAGTAAAACATCCATTGTATGATTTTAAATATAGTAGTTTAGGTCTTAGCCAGTAGGCAATGCCTGCTTGGTTTTTTAAAAATTGTTTTACATTTTTGAATATTACAAAACAATGTAGCAGTTTAAGGCAGTACATAAATAACAATGTCTTTTAGACTTTAAAGTCTTTTTTTGTGTGTATGGGCTGATAGTTTAGTACCTGTTGCAAATATGACTTTTACTAGAATTTACTAGTAAATATGTTTTTGTCCTTGTTTTCCATATAGCAAAATAAAGTGACTTCATACAATAAATTATTATACATTCCAAACTTGCTGAATTTTGGTTTGCTAACATATTTGTAATTCCTTGATACAGACTTCTTTAACTTTGGACAATTTTAGCAGTAGTCACAACCTTGCCAGACTTTCCCAGGGCTGAGATAGAAGAAAGAAGCATTGCAGGGAGGTGTCAGCACAGAATATTGCAAGACTAGAAAGCTGCCCCTCTACACCATTCTGAGAATTGCTTTGTGGCAAGGTTAAGACTTTATAAAACTCTGAGTTCTGAAGTGTTTAAATATGTAAGTTTCACATGTGGACATTTTAAATTAACTTATGCACTCTAACGTGTTATAATTGACAATCCATAAATTGTCCAAAATGAGAGTCTTTCAGTAGTATCATTTCTGATAATGTTGGCCAGAGGAACCACTCTGTGATCCCCAGAACATCACTGTTTGTTTTTCATTCAGTGCTGTGCATGTGTGTGAGATGCAAGTATTTGATGTGGATATTAGTATTCTTGTGCCAAATACAATAATTGCTTCTAGGCTGAATATAGTGGAACCCATTTGGGCCTTTGATGCGCAATACCACCCCTTAATGGTGGTGCAATGGTCAAATGTACACTTAGGACACATATTTAGCTTTTGGAATGTAAGGTCTTTCAGACATCTACTCCCTGGAAAGACAATTTAGTCCTTTTAGCTTTCAAAGTGATAGCTGTGTTAGCCTGTTTCAGCATGTTGACCAAATTAAGGGTGGGGTGGGGGGAAACAAACCTAAGGACAAAATGAGGTATTATCTGGTACCAGTTAGTATTTAATACACAAAATAAATTTGCCCTCTGGTGTCGTCATCCCTCCCCCATCTCTGCCCTTCTTTTCCTATAATTTAATTCTTTTGGCATACTGCAGTTACTCAGTGGAGAGGAGTTCTTTTATGGTTTGGAGAAATACTGGTATACATTCAGATAAAAAGTACCTAGTTTAGTGACCTGATTTTCTTGAGATGTACTGAGACATGTTACCAAGAAGGGTTATGCTGTCTCAGAGGAAGTCAAGATCTTAGCCAGCTGCCAAAATTGTATGATAGTTCAATCAACTTCTAAAGACAACAAAAGGCCTATATAGATCTTAGATGGATGTTGCTATATTGGTCTTTGTCATTTTCTGTAAATTCAGCTTAGTTGTTCCTAGTATTTGATCTTAGCATTTTAACAAGCAGTATTAGAGGACAAAGATGACAAACAGGTGCCATGATACTTCAGCAATCAGGACCCAGTTCAAAATTCTTAGAAGTGCAAACTTTTCCTTGGAATGTAAAGTCTTAGGAATATAAAGTCTGTCACCTCAGACAATATTGTATAACCAAGTTGGCAGTGTTGTTTTTACTTTTGTAAAAATAAATCTTGACTACTCAAAGCTAGGGGGCTGGAAAAACTGGAAGCTACATTGTTAATGTTTGCTATTTCCTTTATAGTCTACCTGATTTCTTCCTAACTCCTTATGTAATTAGCAACTGTATTCACTTCCAGAAAACAGCTGAAGACCATGATGAAAGAGCACAGGGCTTTTAAGCCCCTGTCTTCTCTTCTGTCTCCGCATTCTCATGTCTTCATATCAGTGGTACTAAAAAGAGATGAGTTAACATAAGCCTAAATAGACTGTTTAACCTCCCCTCCCCCTTTTCTGGAAATGTAGATGCTATAACATTTGCAGCTGAAAAGGTTACTGATGTTTAAGGATGCAAATGAAGCATTTTGTCTTCACTGTCGCCTGGAGGTGTTATACTGGAAAACAGAAAGAAGTTTCTAGGATTAATTCCACAGATTTCTTTTCTCATGTAAAACTATGAATGGTTTCAATGCCAGGAGGTGGGGAAAAAAGCTATATGGAAAATGGAAAACATTATAGAAAATTCTTTATGTGTTTCACTTTGTTTCTACCTATACCTATACCTAAGCCTACTTTATATGCTGTCTAAAGCCCTTCTTATAGATTTAGAAGGACTTCTGTCCAGCATTTCTAAAGCTGTCCTGTGAACAATGCTCATAATGGTGTGTACTTAAAATTTTGTACTGTATACAAAATCCAGTGCTTAAAAAACAAGTCTTAATATAGTTCCTGACCATTTGTATGTTCCTCATTTGTTTGTTCTTCAGTGTAGAAAAACATACAGTTGCAATTTTATTTTTCATGGAAACAGCTTGTTTTGAAGCTGAGACCCTTTGTCTTTTGGAAAAAATTTTTTTGGGAGGGTCACATTTCTATCCACTACATTCCTGTGATGAGTTCAAGGTGGCACACGTGGCTTTCTTTCTCCCCATTTTATTCTCAGAACAGTTTTGTAGAGTAGGTGAGATTGGGAAAGTACGATCAGCCTAGGGTGCTAGTGAATTTCTTGACTTTGTCCGTATTTGTATCCATGTTTCCAAAGTATTAGTCCAGCATTCTAGTTGCCACATCACACTGACATTCAAAAGCCCATAGGTTAATTCAGAGGAAGTGTGAGTAAGCTAACAAAAGATGTCCGTTGAGTTTCAAGACTTAATCAGAACTTTAACCTGCATCTCCAAAGTTTTGGTCTATCATTGAAAGTACTTTGTCATTTTCTACCCTGTTACAAATTTTTGTTTTATTTCATTTCAATTTCCTTTTATTTATTTATCTATATCTTTTCATACCTTTTTATTTTATACCCTGCTTTAAGGGTAAGTATTTCCAAGGTGGCTTTTGAAAGTTTTAAACAATGAACTCTGCAGTGTGAGCATGTGCTTTACTGCTGAATTAGACCTGACTTCATGTTTTCAGGGTGTTGTTTTTTTCTATTCCTCCAGTTTTGTAGGATTTACAAGTGGTGTGTGTACAGATGAATCTGGAAGCTACCATATATCTTCTTTTTCTTTGGTTAGTGAAATAAAACCAGATTCTGATAGTTGCAGGATATGAAACTTTTGGTGTCTCTTTGCAGTGTTGATTGGCCAGCATGTGGGATTGCTTCTCTGTCTTCTTTTGAAGTAGTTTATAAACTTTTATAAACGGATAGCTGCTTTTAAAAACAGTGCAGCTAGACCATCTCTGCATTTATTTAGCCATTTAGCACTGTATTATCATTTACAATCAATTTATTGCAATCCATTGAAAGGCAAGAGGAGTATCAGGGATTACAGTGAGTCAGCAATGAGCCTAGCTAATTCTATTGCAAAAGCCTCGGAAGTCATTTCTCTCGTGCTCAGTCCTGAGTGGGTAGGATGAGCATATGTGTCAATAATATAGTGAATCTGCTTCCCGAGTGCAACAAGGGTTAGCTGTTGGTATTGGATTTAATAATCTAGAATCCCAGCATTGAATTTCATCATGAATAAATTGTAGCGTTTTCTAAATAAATAAGTATGAGAATTTATTTGAGATACCATATAAGATGAAGCTGATTAAATTCTGTTACATTATCTCTTAATTTTTGCAAACAAAACGACAGATGACAGATGTCTTAACAAAAGTGATGCTGCTAATTAATTATGTGCCATCAAGTCAATTTTAACATAGTGGCAGTCTATATGGGGTTTTCTTGGTATTAAAAACTGAGAAATGGTTTATTGTTTCTTCTTGGAGTGCTCAGGGACTGTGCAACTTAGTCAAGACTGTACAGGATGGCTCTTCTCCCAGGAGGCATGTTGGAGAATTGTACTCCAGATCCCTGGTTCAGGGAGTACTGAATATCCAGCTACCAGAATTTTATTTTGGGATATGAAAATTTGATACAGTAATACCCTACACAGAGCATCCCTATTTAGCACTGATTTGTCATAGCTCACATGCTTGAATAACTGTTTTGTGGTGCTCAGAAATGCTGACTGGCATTCCTTCTGGAAGCTCAGTAATGCCTTGCTAGAGCATCTGTGGGCTAATTTGTCTGCTACCTGCCACTTTAGCAGCTGTTATAGTAGCATCATTTGTATGTGACCATATCTGTTGCGTAAGAAGGCAAGCTGGAGACTACATGACTAAGATGCAGATGTGTCTTTTCCCCTGCACAGTTGTCCATAGAGCTGCCACTTTTCCATGCCTAAGAGCAGGTCGCTGAAGCTCTGCTGAGTAAGATCCCATTTAATTTTGTTTGGTTAGTGTTTATTTTCTTGGCTAACTGCTAAGCAAGGTATTATTGTATTTGAGACCATAATATAATGTGTTATGAACCCCTCTTATTGTAAGTTGCACTGTAGAGATGGGGGTATTCGTATACGAACGAATATCCCCCCTCACAGATGCAGATAACGAAGGTCCAGCCCTCTGGGCCAGACCAACCACTCACGATTCCGCTGTTGCTGCTGCAAGCTCCGCAGTGCCTTCCTATTTATTGCTCCATTGCTCGCAATGGATTAGCCACTCTGCAACCTGGCAGAGAGGCTCATCATCCCACCTTCTGCCAGGAGTGGCTAATCCATTGTGAACAACGGCGCAATAGGAAGGCACTGCGGAGCTTGTGGCAGTGGCAGAATCATAAGTAGTTGGTTTGGTCCCAGAGGGCTGGACCCTCGTTATCTGCACCTGTGGGGGAATATATTCGTATACAAATATCCCCATCTCTACGAGATCACATCAACTGACGAAGCCAAAAAAGCCTACTTAGGACCCCATGTGAACTCAGAATCTGCAGTGAGGCACTTTCCAGAAGATGTTCAAGGGCTTTTAGACATACATGTCCGTATGGAAAGTTCCAGTGAATTCTGAAAGCCTGAAAACTGCAATTTTGAAGGGATTGTAGGATTCCCTGTATTCTTGACTACTATTTTAAGCAGCATGACCTAGAAAATGAAACAGATAAGAACTGTGCCCTGTGTTATTTACAATCTAAAAACAGATTAGGAGCAATTGGAGAGTTGGGAAGAGAAGTGTTTGTTTTATTTATATATATTTTGGCTTTATTACACTGTTTTTGGACTAGAAAGTTTGTTCCAATAATTGTCTGAAAAAATTAGCCTTGAGGATGTGCTTGAAGGAGGTTGTTACACAAAAGTCAGTACTGTAATGTATTTGCCTGAATATGTTGATCTGTGGATATTGAGTTTGATGTAGAGCAGAGCAATATATAGGATTTTTTAAAAACATGTGGTAAATAATTGTTTTGTCTGACTGGCTAATTTTTTAATTAAAACTCCATATGTGAAGTCATTTTACTAAAAAAGTCATGTAGATGTGCCTTCTCTTCTGTTTTATCCACTACATAAGATTTTGAATGTTTACACGAACATCAGGAGTATTTTGCATGCATGACTTATAAAACCAACAGGTTCTCTAGGATATTGTTGAAGCTACTGCTAAACAATCTAGTGGTGAAGGATTATGGGAGGACCATAGATTCCCTATTCCTGCTTCGCTGTAAGCCATGAAAAAGAAAAGAAAAGAATTGGAGAAATGATATTGTAAGAAAAATAGCTATGATAAAAGCATGTTATGAGAAGAGTTGTTAAACTACAGTTATAAGAATAAACTGAATGCAAATTGGGATAATTTGGATACAAATAATGTTTATAAAGCATCACAAATCCTAAAGTGGATTTGAAGTGAAGTGAACAAGAACATGATATGATGCTTGTACCTGTATAGGCTTTTGATTATGTATGCAGTGCCTGAATATTTTAGACATCTGTCTTGTATGTCTTGAACACTTATAAGAGGAATTTCATTTCCACTTTGTGTGAAGCTTGTTTAAAGAATGCAAAATGAAATCTTGAACTGTATTATACATCAGTGAACATACGTTTGTAGGCCACTTGTGGCTTCTTGAATCATGAGTTAACTGTTTTTTTCTCACTCAAGGGATCTTGCAAATGTTCAGGCTGGAATACTTTATGGCTCTCAGCTATTTTTCCTTGGTCTGGCTTTGATTTATACAAACAGTAATTATGGGAGCTTTGAGCCTGTGTTCCATATAGGCTTAACAAGCCCATATACATTTTTAATGCTTACATAAATTTAGAATATTTCCCAAGTAAAAATTTGTCATAGTATTTAATTGTTTCTGGGAATAAATCCTGCTGATTTCTTTATCTCTTCAGGCATCTGAAGATGTTTCTTTCATTGGACCAGACATGCATGCTATTCAAGCAATGGGGGACAAGATAGAAAGCAAACTCTTAGCCAAGAATGCAAAAGTCAACACAATACCTGGTTATGATGGGGTAGTCAAGGTAAGAAAACTTTTCTTGGAAAATAGCTAACTGTGTTTTCCCATGACTTGTCATTTGATAATACTGTCTGAGCATTATTATCAGCTGATAAAGCATTCGTAGTTCGGGTAGGTTGTGTTTTGTATAGTGAACATGTTTTAATATTGCAAGGATTCCTGAGATGTGCAATGTGTCTTGATTCAGCTTGCCCATATGGTATTCCTTACTCCATGGTTGGTGACTTGTGGCCTTCCATGAGTTGTTGTACCACAGTGTTCATTGACCCTAGTAAACATAGCCAGTGGTGAAAGGAGACTGAAGTTGCAATCCAACTGGGAAACCATACATCGTTCACCTCTGCCATATACCTGCAGGAGCCTTGTCATTAAGAACTGTATCACAAAGCTTCATAGTCTTTGTTGCTTAAATATCAGGGTATGTTGAGAATGAGGGGTGAGTGTGGTGTTTGGTTACTCAATTCATGGATCCAAATGTTTTTTCCCAGACATATGTGTTAAAGCATATACCTTCAGGCACCTGTTCTAAGGTGCCTGAAGATATTCTATTGTTTAAATTTTTTGTCTGCTCAAGAGTTAGTTTTTGATGAAAGAAAAAAAAGTCTAACTTGTTTCCAAGCTGACACATAGAAATGTGCTCAAGTAGGATACAAATTTTGAATGTATTTGCTTTTTTATGGAGAGAGTTCATTTGCTCTTGAGTGGTGTGCTAACTATTCATGCTTCACTTAATGGGTCATATACCATACTTGCTTTACCAGATTGGTGAAATGTAGATGAATCATTTGGACTAGAATCTAAAGAAACTGAGAAGTGCTTTGGAATTCTGCTTCATGAATGGCACACAACTCTGGAATTGTAAACATAATGTTTGATAGTTTGAGCTCATATCACTTGGTGTCATGTCAGAGAAATTTTCTCCTGTGGAGACTTCTTATTCAAGATATACAGGCCAGTGGTTCTGTTCATTATTACATTTATACACTTGGGAAGAAGAAGAGAGTAGTTAAGATTCTTCTACCAAATTGTTACATGTGGTGCTTAAGTAAGAGCTGTTTGTTTAGGACTCCATCTTTGGCTTTTAGATTGTTGAAGGATGCATAATGTGAGGTTGCTTATTGTTTCAAAGTTTTTAATTGAAATAATATCAACTGTGGGTTCTGATGGTAATTTTTAGAGCATTATCTTTTTAATTGTATTTTAATTGTTTTTATCTTTTTATTGATTTCAAATTGTTGTAAGCCGCCCAGAGACCTTTGGGTAGTGTGGGCGACATATAAGTTAAAGAAAGGAAGAAAGGAAGGAAAGAAAGGAAAGGAAAGGAAGGAAGGAAGGAAGGAAAGAAAGAAAGAATTTTGACCAGGTGTAGGTTTACAACTAGCACAGTTTTCCTGGTTCAATGTATAGATTTCATCTTTAAGGGTTTTCAGGGGTGTATCTCTTACTCACTTGGTTCAGGTAACTAAATAGAGATGAGGGGTGATCTTATTTGTTACATTTATTTCAAAACTCTGTTTAGCAACTTTATGCCTGAATTTACAAGAGAAAAGAAATGTAAAAGTTTCTTCTTTGGCTCTAATAGAGGCTCTTCATCAGTCATCAGTCTTCCTGCATTTTATTCAAGAGGCTCTAATTGTCTGCATTTGGCAGGTTTAACACTTCCTGACAGAGAGGCTATTAAGGGGAAGTATTCTCGCATAACTGTCACAGACAGGAACAAAGAACCTTCAGACTCAATGTGTGGAAGCCACTAACATTCTTAAATGAACCCTTTTATGCATTAAAAAATCCTTCTAAGCTAAAACTTGGAATGTATGGAGGTTGCAAGGTTGTGGAAAGCAAAAGGTGTAACAGTAAACCTTGATTTCATTCATTTTTGTAGACTTATTTTTGGCTTAAAATAGTTGTTTGGAAAATCTCATTAACAGATGTGCCTGCTTGAAGGGGGAAAAAGTCTAAAAACTGATGTTGCTTTCAGGGTTGCTTTGAACTTAACAAGCACCCATTTGTGGAGCAGACTAGCTAATGAAAGGAAATTAAATTTTCTGACAACTTCCTGTACCAGCTTCCTTACTCTTCATTGGACTCTTAGTAGGTACTAAGAAGAGTTTGTTTTATTGTTTGACAAAAAATGAACCAGGTATGAAATACTTCAGAGCATTTTAAAGGTCTTTTTGAGAGAGCTACAGTTATTGGTGAAAGAAAGAAAGAAAGAAAGAAAGAAAGAAAGAAAAGAAATTTGAGTGTTTTAAAATATCAGTTTTCATTTTAATGTTCAAAGTAAGCCCTTATGGACTTGGCTACATATAGCAAGTAGGGGACTATAGACATATAATTGACATAAATCTCTTACTGTATGTTACAGCACAGCATAAATATTAGAACATTTAGATAGTCTTTCAAGATTTATCATGTCTTATGTGTGGAGGTATAATGGACAAATGTTTGTGTTATAGGAAAATTAGCTTATATCTGACAATAGTTGTATGTCAGTCTATTGCTCACTAACCATTCAGAAACTCTGAACAGTATTTGATTGTGTGTGTTTTTGTCAGGGATTGGAACCTTCTGCATAAAATAGTGTGTTCTACCACTGAATAAATGGTCCCGTCCTAAGCTGGCATTACAAACCATAATGTGCTAACTGTATCTCAGTTTATATTGAAGCTGACATAAGATACTTTTATTATATAAATTCTTAACCATTGCTATCCTTATTAGACAGTTCTCTTCATATGCATGACAGATCCAGTGTTTTAATTGTAAAGTTGAATGTAAAAAGTTGTCATATATAATTGGATAGCTTGTTATTTGTATTCGCGAAGGCTTGTTATTTGTTATCCAGTTGTGACAAATACAATAATTTGTTCTGTCAATAAAAAATACCAAATGTATTCATTTATGTAATTAATATTCTTTTCAGTTACATTATATGTGCTCTTAAACCATAATATTAATATTTCTCCTCTGGCTTAAAAAGTCTTTGGCAGACAACAATGAAACAACAACTTACACCCGTGAATACAACATATGAACCTTTCAGTTTTTTTAAAGAGGAGTTGTATTGATGTTGAAGCCAAACAATAGAGAGTCATCTCCCCCTACTGACTGTATCCAGGAAAACATGACATGTGTGTTTACCTGAGAGGACAGGAATAAGTTGCCTGTTGACATGTTCCAGTGTTCTACCGTTTACTTCTCAGTGAAATAATCTAAACTATATAATTCTAGCAAGTTGAGAAATCTTTCTGTAGTTTTGCTGCTTTTTCTGTCAGCTGATTTTCTATTGCTTAGAACCTAAGTGTTATGCATTGGTGAGGTAAAATTTACATCCCACTTATGGTATTAATTTTGCATTCCTCTGAATGAAGCCAACCAGAAGGTTGTAAAATCAAACATTAAATGAATCAGAGGAGACAGTAGTGCAATATACGACTGCCCTAGAGACACAGAGCAGTAGCTGATGGAATTAATGTTAAGTCTAATTTCCTGCTTTTACAGGATGCAGATGAAGCTGTCAGAATTGCAAGGGAAATTGGTAAGTTCTTAAACTGGCTATTGTGAGATTTGTATGCCTTTCAGAAGATGCTGTTGACTCAATTAACTCTGTGTTGAGTTGACTCTATGGAACAAATGACAACTTTCTAAATTCTTGATTGCCATCAGGACTGAAAGAAGCTCAGCCTTAGCACTCTTTACATCTTATTGTTTGTTAAGTGAGCAGCACTGTAGAGACTTAACCTGCAGACTGGATGCAAAATGTATTAATTATAATCTGCTTTTAAAAGAAGGTGGTATTTTTTGGCTTTGCATAATCCTTATGCATGGCCAATTTTCTTTTATCAGAGGACTGGCATTATTTTGTTTACACTTGTTGTTGTACTTGGTCTATGCTGCAATATCAGTGCAGTGCCTGTAATGAGCTTTGGGATTTGTTCTATTGAACAGTGCAGCCCCCTTATACATACAGTATCTCCCGAAACTGACAAAGTAGAAATACTTTCAGGTATGGTTTTAACAGTGGGTACCTGAAAGCATTTAGGTAGCCTGGAAGTTACAGAGATGGCTGATTCTTTATATTTCCCTTGTATGTGTTTATGGAGGAAAAAAACACCAAGAATTGCATTTAGACCAAGAGCAAGAGCTAAAATAGGCAGAGATAGTTTATAAGAGCAAAGCTCCTAACTGTGCTAGTTTCTCTCTCTTGAATGCTAATTCCTTTCCTGTGCTCCTCCTAAGAAGTCCTCAGAATAGTTGTCAGGAGGGACATTGAGGGTATGGCAGGAGCCACACTGGGGAAAGGAAGCACAGCGTTTTTTCTGGTGTATGTTGCTTTGGATGTAGCGTGGTGGGTATTAATTGTTTTTAATATTTTAGTTGTAAGCTGCTTTGAGCATCTCCTGCACTGGAAAAAGAGGATGTAAACACTTACAGCAGAATAAAGGAGAATTTCTCTAAGTCTCTGTCTTACAGTTATTTACCATAGAAGTACTGTTTTGCAGATACACAGAGAAGCTATTACTGTTGCTGTTGCTGCTGTTGTTACATATTACAGTGGTGCCTCGCTTAACGGGTGCCCCGTTTAACTACGAAATCGCATAGCGATGAAGATTTTGCAATCACAAAAGCGATCGCATTGCGATGTTTTAAATGGGCAAAAATCGCTTTGCGATGAGCAGTACCGTTTCGCTTACCGATCATCGCAAAGCGATGATTTTTTAACAGCTGATCGGCGGTTCCAAAATGGCCACCGGGTAAAAAAAATGGCCGCCTGCTGTTTTTTGGGACGGATTCCTAGTTTACCGGGCAGCGAAAATGGCCGCCCTATGGAGGATTTTCGTTTAAAGGTGAGTGTGAAGCCCATAGGAATGCATTGAAGGGGTTTCAGTGCATTCCTATGGGCTTTTTAAAATCGCATAGCAACGAAATCGCTTTGCAGCGATTTTTGCTGCACCGATTATCGTCGCTATGCACGGCACCACTGTATAACTACTCTCATTCCATGCTTTATGAAATAATTACTTCAGCAGGAGTCATGCTTTAAATTGTATTCTAACCAATGGCATCTTCAGAGAGAACAGAGTGTGTAATTATCCTTTCCAGAGTTCCAGTCAGTCAGACTGCAAGAACTTTTGTCTGTCCCTTCCCCCTGCCCCCAGCAATCAGTCAGGTTTTGGTGGCTGTGGAATACTCTCAGACTTAAGTGGATGTTTCCAAAGCCCATACATAGAACCCTTTCCAAAATATTTTCAGGAGGGTAGCCATGCAGTAAAAACAATAAAGAGCCTTGTGGCATATCAAAAAATAAATAAATTTTATTTGGCATACATTTTATGGATTTCAGCCCAGTTTTACATCTGGAGAAGCTAAAGTCCACAAAAGCTAATGTTGAATAAAACCTGTTGTCTTTTTGATCCCAAAAGAATCTCTGTCATTCTTCCTAAATATTGTTTTGTACTTCTGCAAAACCTATGTCCCAAGCCCGCAAGATCTCCCTCTTACTTGTTTGTTGTGCTGCTTTGGCTAGACCAGGATCCACATGTACCTCTGAACTTTTGAATGAGAGTGGGGATGATGCTTTGGGACAAAAAAAGAGAGAGAGCTATGAATAACATCCTTTTCAAATGGATGTTTCTGCTATTTCCTGCCGGATGCAGCAAGTGCACACTTAAAAATGGGGCAATGATAGTGTTTATTAGGCATAAGAGCAATGTTCCCTTGGGAATGGTACCCCCACACATTCTGGGGATTCCACCTGCCAGACCCACACCTACAGACATATAAATATGATTATCCTGGAGAAAAGGCCTAGCTGGGAATGCATTTTTTTATTCAGGCTATCCATTACTGAGTCTAGGGTTGTGTATGCACTTTGGATGAATTTTGGATTTGAATCGGCATGTTTGAGACCTGTATGTATGCGTGCGAGCGTGCATGTGCAAGTGTGCACGTGCCCTATATATAGGAAAAAACCAAAGCATATGTCTCCAACAAAGTACTATGACAGAAGGGGCACTAGCTTTGCTCTCTGATAGTTCTAGCGTGCAGTTTGGGGCAAGAATCTCATCACCACACAGGGCTTGTGGGGAGGGATTGCATGGCATTACTACAAATATATACCCGGTAATCCCATGTGATTCTTTTTCTTTCTTTCTAGGTTTAGTATTGTTAGTAGTGATCAGACAAAAAACCTCTGAGAACATAGGGTGTTTATTGTAGTCTGAGATTCATCTGTGTCTTCTTCCTGTTTTTTGTCTTATTAATGCAACTCAATTTTTAGCAATCCTTTCTGTGCTTTCAAAGTTGTATATTTGATGGCAAAATCTCTTTATTTTGTCCAAGTCTGTGTCTAGTTTAGATAGTACAACTTATGCTATCTCCCTGTTTGTCCTGTTGGTTCAAGCTGTTTTCAGGTTTTCTCTCTCTCACTCTGTTACTGTGTTGATTTTGTGTATATATATGCACAATTGCTGATTCATTTGAATTCTGCCATGAAACATACTTATTTTAATCATATAGCACATATGCTGCGATCACTTTGCACATTGAATTGATAAGTAACTCATAGCAACAAGCACTATCACTTAATTTTTATTTCCCATTCATCCAATATTTGTGTTAGGAAGAACTACAGTACATGTAATTTCCAGTTTGTATGTTATACTGGTATTTGCTGGCTGTCAAATAGTTCTCTCCCACTAAAGGACTGCTGCCAAATATGTAAACGATCTAAATAATTGTGAACAAATAATTGTTTCGGCATTCATATTTTCTTTAATTAGCAACATTATTTTCTTGAAAAGAATACATAGGCCTCTACCGGCCTCCAGAAAGTGCAGTGAGTTTTTTGCTTTTGAAAACTGTGAAATAACTGGAATTAACTATCTGCAGGGAGGATTTTCACTGCCAGTTCTGGTAGTATAAGTCTTTAGCCATAGTATTATTGTTTCTGTTAATGTTACTGTGTGTGAAGAAGTGGAACTTCAGCCATGAAAACTCACATGAAACAAACGTGTTAGTCTTTAAAGTGCCACAATATTTTCTCATTGGTTTTTCCTTCCTTTCCCTTTTTAAATTTTTGCTTCCTTTTAATTTTGCCAACATGCTGACTAACACAGCTACTTCTTTGGAAACTGTTACTATTATTAACTGCCTTTTCCATCACTGAATAGAGCTTCAGATGATTGCTAATCAATATAGAACATTAAAAACAACAACAATAAAACAACTTAAGCAATATAGTTATTAAAACCAAACACTTCATATTCAATTTCCCTAATAATGAAACAGTGTTCTCTTCACATACTAAAAATGTTTGGACCTATTTTCTGTTTCAGGAGAAGGTTAGTTCAATGACTTACACTACCCTCCTAATGCTGCAGTCTTTTGCTGTCCCCTATGTTCTTACAGGGAGGTGTTCAACACTCTCCTTGTCCACTTGATCCGTCCTTCTCCTTGCTGAAGGCCAGCCTACAATTAGTGACATTCACCTCTCCAAGAATCCGATCTTTATTGAACCTCATATTCCATAAATTGCAAAATATCAAGACAAGATGGGGCTATAGTTGTGTTTATTGGGCCTGTGTGAAGTACAAAATCCAAGTCTGAGTGGATTTAAGAAATTTTGTCTGTAAAGTGTTGTGCAAATTTTGACTATGATTATATTCTATTGTTCATATTTTATGTTTTTAAAAATATTTTGTGTGCCAGAGAAAGGGCTTGGGCTATTGTCTTTCAAAATGTTTAATAAATAAAATGTCCCTTTAGAGAATATAGGGAAGTTCACATGGGGGGCATGTATATATTTTGTACCTAGATATATGACCCCTTCTCCCCCTCCCTTTTCTTTCCTCTCTTCTTCTTCCCTCCCCTCTTTTTCTCTATCTGCTCTGGGATTAGTCGGTGCCATATGGTTTTTTAGGGTTGTTGCTATTGGTTTTAATATCTCTATTTTTATTTTTGTTTTCTATTTTATGAGTTGTTATCCACCCAGAGTAGTGCTGTGACATTAATAGGACTGGGATACAAATTTAAACAAACAAACAAACAAATGGATTGCAAAGGATTGGTCTTAAGGGAGCATTTAACTGGTACACTTTATGCCCATATTCAACGTGGCCAATATTAGATGAGTGTAGTTTGACCTTTTTCTTTGAAGAAGAGCATTTCCATGAGATTCTGCATTTAGAGAGAAGTCAGGTTTAACAGTACAGAATGGAAAACACACAGGCATTTAACTAGCACAGGAACAGTGTGGACATGTAAATTTTTCTTCAACTTGCTGGGCTGCTGAGCTGTTACATTCTTGCTTTCTGTATTGTAGATTCTCTTTACAGTATTTGAAATTTTCTGTATCTTATTTGGCAACGTTTTGCCAGATATGTCATTCTTGAAGCATAGCTTCCCAGTTTACATGGTCAGTATTAAATTCCTTCTATAGTGTCTTTGGAGTATCTTTAAAACATTTATTTTGTCCACTGTGCACTTCAGCACCTGCAATAAGCTCTCCAAAAAAGATAATGCTTTGACAACATAGCCAACCCACTGAAGTTGTTATTGTTTCAAGATAGTAAAAATGTTTGTCATCTGTGTTTGCTCTGGAACTTGGGTATCAGGAACTTTATTTTGCCATTTGATATTGAGAACACTCTGAAGACAAATAATATGAAAGTACTGAGCCTTTTTGCATGTTGTTGATAGATGGCCTAAAGTCTCAGTTCCATAAAGCAGGGAGGATAGAACAAAAGCTTTGTAAATCTTTAACCTGCCGGAAAGATTGATTTCACATTGATTTTGCATAGAGGATCAAAGTCTTCTGAAGTCAGTGCTAGTTTTAGAGATTCATGAGGTCACTGCATCATTGATGAGAATACAATGGGATATAGAGCCACCAAGATACATGAACTTACACTGAAGAAAAGATGTGTTTGTATACTCTCAGAACCTGTTCACCAAAATCTATACCCAAAGCAGGTTGGTGTTTCATCACCCTCTTACCTGTATTGATCTTCAGGATGAAATGGCTACAGGTAGTGGCAAATAGATCAAGATTTCTGTGCATATTCAGAAATGTGGTTGCATTAAGAATGCAATAATCAGCAAACAGGAGCTAAAACATTACACAATAAGATTTTAGATATGGCCTGCAGATGCTGGAAATTGAGCACTTTCCTATCAGTGTGAAGGTCAATACCTAATACAGTATTGTTGTAATCATCTCAGAATATTAATTTATGCCATTCATAATGAGATTAGAATCAGAGAAAACATGGTAGTTGATGATGCGAACTTGCATGCCATCATGGAGTTTTCAGATTGGGTGCATGATTATGTTATATCTGAAGAGAGGCGACATGCACACAAGTTGGAAGTCATAGATGGTTTTGACTGCTTCAAAGAATTTCTTAATTTCTCCACCATCAACAAAGTTCTAAATGTTCTTAGCCATCCTTCTGAGTCATCTCTCATACTTTAAACTGCAACTCTTGATGGATTTTGTTAAAATCAGCTTTATTAACAAGTGATTTATTGAGCTGATATATAGTGGTGCCTCGCATTACGATGTTAATTCGTTCCAGCGAAATCGCTGTAGAACGAAAACATCGTAATGCGAAAATAGAAAGTCAATTGAAACACATTAAAACCCTTTTAATGCGTTCCAGTGGGCTGGAAACTCACCGTCCAGCGAAGATCCTCCATAGGGCGGCTATTTTCTGTGCCTGTAATGCGAGGAATCCGTCCCAGAAAACAGCGGGGAGCCATTTTATTTACCCGGTGGCCATTTTGAACCCGCCGATCAGCTGTTCTAAAATCGTCGTTTTGCGAAGAATCGGTTCCCAAAGCAGGGAACCGATCATCGCAAAGCGGAAAACCCCCCATTCAGACCATTGTTTTGCAATCGCAAAAAGATCATCGTAATGCAGTTTCGTCGTAATGCGGGGCAATCATAAAGTGAGGCACCACTGTACTATATGGCTGATTTTGTTTATTTAGGAAGTTTTGTAATTTTCCCTTCATTCTTATCAAACACACTTTTTAATTCCATCATCTGTTGTGACAGTTATATATATGGTGTCAAGCTGAGTTCTCCATTGGCTGTCAATTCTTCTGCTTCCACTTTAAGTGTGAAGTATACTTCCATTTAATTTTGTCTCAGCCATCAAGATGCATCCCTCATGAGTCATGACTCAGCTTGTTGTTTAGTCGTTAAGTCATGTCCGACTCTTCGTGACCCCATGGACCAGAGCACGCCAGGCCCTCCTGTCTTCCACTGCCTCCCGGAGTTTGGTCAAATTCATGTCAGTAGCTTTGATGACACTGTCCAACCATCTTGTCCTCTGTCGTCCCCTTCTCCTCTTGCCTTCACACTTTCCCAACATCATGGTCTTTTCCAAGGAGTCTTCTCATGAGATGGCCAAAGTATTGGAGCCTCAGCTTCAGGATCTGTCCTTCCAGTGAGCACTCAGGGTTGATTTCCTTCAGAATGGATAGGTTTGTTCTTCTTGCAGTCCAGGTGACTCTCAAGAGTCTCCTCCAGCACCACCAGGACTCAGCTAGGAGACAGTTAACTTATCTGATGCTTGTTTTTCTTGTGGACACTATGCCAATTTTATCTCTATGTTCATTTTGGGGATGAGTAGGCAATAGTCTATCCAACATTCTGTTCCACACATGGCTTTCATTATGTGTTCATTTTGTATTTCTTAATCTCTAATAATGACATAGTCTAATAGATGCCAGTTCTGACTGTTGATGCATTCAAGTTGCTTTGTTTTGGTTTGGATGAGCAGATTGTATTTGCTGAAAATTCTCAAGAGAAGTAAACCATTACTATTACATTGTCTGCGGCCATGCTTTCTAATGACTCCACTCCACATCCAATGTTATAGGCCAAATTAGGCAATAAAATTGGCAGGGTGATCAGCTTGTTTTATTTTGGTACATCATCAAGGGTGGTGCAAAGATCATTGTAAAATTTGTTTTTATATTAGATACGGTTGGTATATAAGCACTGACAAACACAGTATATGTACTTATTTCCAGAAAGTGGGAGTTTATGGGTCATCAGTTATTTATTTATAGATGCCTTTTGCAAGTGTTCTAAGTTAGTTGATAAACTGGTTCTAAATTAGTGAAATATTGGGTGAAAAAGCACACTGTCATTTTCTGTCATTTTCAAAAGAATGTATGTGCTATTATTGGTCACTCCCTGAATTAACATTTTATGGTTTTCTGTTGTTACTGATAAATTATTTAATCCTTATTTGTAGGGTAAATGTATACATTAATAAGCTAGTACATTTTTACAGTGTCAACATGTAGTAAAATCAATGCAAAAATAGTAAAATTCTAATCGTGTAGGAATAGAGTTCAGTGGTTTAGGTCTCTGACTGCAGAGCTAGAAGTTGGGAATTTGATTCCTTACTGTGCCTCCTTGACGGGCTGGACTCGATAATCCATAAGGTCCCTTCCAGCTCTGCAGTTCTAAGATTATTATTACATATTAATTGTAATTAAACATCCGGGGTTTGTTCATGAATAGAGATACACTAAGAGACAATTCTTTATTCATGCAACAAAAACTAGTGGATGCCAGTCTTTTGAGTTGAAGTTTCAGTTCTACATCTGTTGTTATGCCCACTGACTTCCAGTTTATGTTTAGGCCTAGCTCAAATTGCTTAATGGTGCTTAATTAAAACCCTTAATGGTCTGAATTAATAACATTTTATTTTCATTTTTTAAATAAATGTTTTTATTGTATTTTTTTCTACTTTTCTATCCATTGCAACCAGAGTGATTTATTACAATATATTCCGTTCATTTCATCTTGTCTTATAATAATATATAATTTATTTTATTGTCATTGTAAGTATATACACAGTATATACTCTCTAACATAATATTAATCTAATCTATTCTACTTAAATTGGTGTAGATTTCATCCAGGTATAAAGAGGTTCCCATTTATTATTATCCAGTCTATCATTTAGTGTATCTGTCAAAATATCCATTTCTGCTAGTTCCAAAATCTTCTCAATAAATTCCTTCTTTGTTGGCATCTTTGTAGTCTTCCACTTACTGGTATATACAATTCTAGCTGCAGTTATCAGGTGTAAGGTCAAGTAAGTCTTGTCCCCCCCCCCCCCCGAGTATAGCTGGTAATATATTCAATGAGAAAATTTCTGGTGTCAAAGCAATTTTATCCCCTAAAATTTTCTCTGTCATTTCATGAATCATTTTCCAAAAGTCCTTGGCCCTAATGCACATCCAACACATATGATAGAAGCTCCCTACTTTCTTTTCATATTTCCAACACTTATTAGAAACATTTTTATACATTTTTGTTAATTTCTCTGGTGTTACATACCATCTGTAAAACATTTTGTATATATTTTCTTTTAGATTTATAGATTTAGTCATTTTAATATTTTGTTCCCAAATTTGTGACCAGGCACCTAGTTCTATATTACGACCTATATTTTGAGCCCACTTTACCATGCAATCCTTCACAATTTTGTCTTCATTTTTTTTGCTTGATTAAAGTATTATATAAACCTTTAATCAATGTTTCTTCTGAGTCCAGCAACCCCTTATCCAAAGGTATTTTGTTTTTCTGAAGCCCTGTAGCTTTATCTTTTACATATCCTGATTTCAACAAGTTTATTGACCACCAATCTAAGATAATACCTTGTTCTGCCAGTTCATCCTTGTTATTTAGATTAAAATCACTATATAATATCTCAGCATATCTCCCGTTTGTCCCTTGAGATGTTCTTGCTGGATCAGAGAATGGTTCTAATGGAGCTACGCATAATGGTATCTTTCTATAGTGTTGTGCCTTAACTGTCTTCCAAACCCATAACAGAGCTCTCCTGATCAAATGTAAAATGTTTTGCATTGCTTATCATCTTGGTACCATAGGTAGGCATGCCAGCCTAGCCTTAATTCATGCCCCTCAATTTTTAAAAGTCTCCCATTTTGTAGAATAACCCATCCCCTCACCCAGGACAGAGCTGCTGCTCTGTAATAATTCATCTAGTCTGGTAGGCCAAACCCTCCTCTTTGTTTATTGTCCTGAAGAGCCTTAAGTTTTATTCTTGTTTTTTTCCCATCCCAAACATACTTGGTCATTATCTTATTTAGTCCTTTCAAATATCTTGTTTTAATAATATTGGAATTGTCTGAAAGAGGAAAACTAGCTTTGGTAGTATATTCATTTTTATTGTGGCTATTCTACTCATTAGGGATAATTGGAATTTAGACCATTTCTGCAAAACTACTTTGATTTCTTTCATTACTTCCATATAATTGTCCTTTATTAATGTATCTGGGTTTTTTTTTATCATATTAATTACTAAGTACCTAACCTTACATGTTTCTTGACATCCGGAGTATTTTTGTAATTTTTTTGGTCTTTTGTCATATTTTTCATCAGAATTTTTATTTTTTGTTTATTTATTTTAAGACCTGACATACATCTATATTCAGTCATGTTTCTATTGACATCATAGCTTCTTCTAAGGTTATTACTAAATCATCAGCATAGGCTTGAATTTTGAAATCCTCTACTTTAACCTTTAAACTTTTGATTCTCTTATTCTCTCTGATTTGTTGGTTCAGGATTTCCAACATGAGAATAAACAGTAGGGGGGACAGCAGGCATCCTTGCCTTGTGCCTTTTTCAATTTGAATTGTTTCTGTCAGCTCTCCATTCACTTTGATTCTTGCTTCTTGTTTAGAATATATTGCTTTAATTTCTCCTATAAACTTATCTCCAGCTTCCATTAATTGTGGCTGTGTCAGCAAAAAATTCCGGTTCATATTGTCGAAGGCCTTCTCTGCATCAAACAATATTAATGCCATCTGTTTTTCAGAGTGGGCTTCTTAGTATTCCAAGACATTCAATGCTATCCTGATAATGTTTTTCATTTGTCTTTTTGGTAAGAATCCTGATTGATCCTGATGAATGATCTGCACCAAAACTTTTTTCAATCTGTTTGCTAATATTGATGCAAAAATTTTATAATCTACATTCAATAACAAAATTGGTCTATAGTTTTGGATTTCTGATTGATCTGTACCTTCTTTATGTATCACTAAAATTATTGCTTCTTTCCATGAAGTGGGAATTTCTATTTCTATTTCTTCTATTAATTCTTCAAAATTCTTGTAATATTCAGCCGGTATTCCATCACTTCCTGGAAATCTATTATTCTTTTGTTTTCTAATAGCTTCCACCACTTCACACATCGTTATTGAGGAATTCAAGATCTCTATATTTTCTTTAGGTAATTTCTCTAACTGAAACTTATGTAGATATTATCTTTGCTCTATTATTGCTTTCACTGGTTCTTCGTATAGTGCTTGATAGAAATCCTTGACAATTTTTTAAAATTTTCTTCTGCTCCCATTTGGCCTCTCCTTCCTGGTCTTTAAAGTTTATAATTTGATTTCTTGTTTGTTCTTTTCTCAGTCTATAGGCAAGCCATTTGCCTGGTTTGTTTGCTTTTTCAAAAAAAAAATTGTTTGGTTTGTTTTATCTTCATTGCCATTTCTGACCCCGACCATAGATTTATTTGATGTTGTACTGATTTCATATTATCTACTAGTTTTCCAACTGAGCTATTTTGTTTTGACTGTTGTTCTAATTGGAAGAGTGTTTTCTCTAATTCTTTGTATTTTTCTATTTTTTCATCTTTTTTGTCTTGCTGCATTCTTTATAACTATCCCTCTTAGCTTTGCTTTTCCTGCATCCCAGACTACTCTTATTGGTACATCTGGAGTTTTATTTTCCTTAAAGAACCAAGACATTTCTTGCATTGCTTCTTTCTTAAAATCTTCATTTTGCAAAAGACTAGTGTTCATTCTCTAAAACGATGTTTTATTTTGTATATTCAGTTGTAAGATAACTGGACTATGATCAGCAAAGTTCTTGGTAGTATGTCTATAGTCTTCATCATTTTTATCCAACTTATTGGAATCCAGCATGCATCTATTCTAGACCATGTCTAAATTTGAATAGAATGTACAGTATAATATTTCTCTTTTATATGTGTTGCCCTCCATGCATCTACCAAATGAAACTCTTTTGCTATAGACCAGAAGGTTTTTGATAAAAAAAACCTATAACATTTTATTTTTCAGTATAGACTAACATTTTTCAATTCTCTTTTTCTTCTTTCCTTTCTTTCATGTTTTATTTTTTCTCCTTCCTTCCACCGTTTAAGGACATATAGCTTCCAAGGCATACAAAAATATATGTGTTAGTATTAAAAGTAAAAGTTTAATAAAAGGACAGTAAAAAGGTATCAAGATATAGCAAATAATGAGGATCCTTATGTATGCACATGAATCTTATATTAGGTGTCACTTATATTAGCCATTCTCAACAGGAACTATATGGCTCCTTAGCCCCCCCCCCCGGTACATTAGAAGGGGGCTGTAAACTAGAAACTATTCTTCACACACCACCTTATAAAGTTCATGTGACTTATGGAATCCTGATTCAGCCTGTATTTCCCATTGTGTTTATGGCTGTGGCCAAAAAAGATTGAGAATTGTTGATTTAGATCTTTGAGTGAAGGAAAGGTGACACTTGAGGTACTTTTCTATGTGCTCCTTTAACAAGTCTTTCATTCGGAGCTTACAGCTAATGATATGTAAATACCTAGATACTTATAGTTAGTTCCTTTGCCTAGTAAAAGTGCAAGTACATTACAATATAACTTAAAATGAGAAAACTTCATTCTTTTTGTATTGTTACAGTCTTTTTAGTAATTTGCATATTTATGGGGATGAAGCATCACTAAACAGAGGAAGAGCAATATTGGTGATTGAACTGTTAGCTCTTACCTTCTATTTTGGCTCATACTGTGCTGAATGAAAATGATTAATATTTGTGTTTTTAAAAGAAACTAAAAGTAACTATCTCAGTTGTTTTGAAAAAGGGAGTAAAGAGCTTTTATAAAATGCCTGTATAATAGTAACCATCTGCTGGCCATGTCCATATAATTAAAATGGAACTAATTTTTAAAGTAACCTTCTGAGCTATATGATTATTTATCTCCTTATCTATTGGTGAATGGACACTCACTCGCCTTCATTTTTTGAGGTATGGAAGGTTCTTCCCAGAGTTTATATCTTTGCTTGATTTTTGTCAAACAGTGAAAATGTAGTACTGTATTTAGATCTGAATGATTCAAATTATGTTATTAATTTTCTTGTACATGTTTTATGGCTGGTTTCTTCTGTCATCTTCAATTGTATTTGCTGTTTTTTAGATAAATCTTGATTTTTTAAAAATAATATTAACTGCCTTCAAAATCTTTTGGTGGAAAGAAAACTTGTAAAACTTTGTAATAGTGCACAGTGCTACTATTTTAGCTCTTACTAATCTTTATATAAAACTTTATTATGTAAAATTGATATATTGAAATTCAGAAGATGATTGTCACTGATGATACTACAATCTTAAAATTCCTTTCTAAACAATTAGCTTTTTAAAAACATATTTTTTGTCTACAGTGTTATTGGACATCTGGTCAGTTGTTATATGACTTACTGATCAAAGTCTGAGCTTCTGTTTGTTGTTCCCTGCTGCTAGGCTATCCTGTCATGATCAAGGCTTCAGCAGGTGGTGGTGGGAAAGGCATGAGAATTGCATGGGACGATGAAGAGACCAGGTGAGACCCTGTCCAAAAACTAGTTTTTATGAATATGGCTGTTTCCAGAGTCCCATTAAACCATGATGAACTGGCAGCCAGACAGATATCAAATAATTGATTTAAACTGGACAATCCTAGCAGTTTCTTAATATTGGGATTTGGTATGTGGATAGGTAAGTAGTCATTTGTGTTGGATTCTAAGAATATCCTAGAATGTTTTTCATGTAAATGATATTAGCCAGTACAGTGGACCCTTGACTTACAGACGGCTTGACTTACAGACTTTTTGAGTTACAGACTTCTCTGGCCGCAAAATTTAGGTTTGACTTGCAGACTGAGATTTGACTTAGAGACCAGAAAAAACCCAAAATGGAACAAAAATGGCCTGTTACGGGATTAATCGGTTTTCAATGCACTGTAGGTCAATGGAGACTTGACTTACAGACTTTTTAACTTGAGAACCGCCTTCCAATACGGATTAAGTTCTCAAGTCAAGACCCCACTGTAGTCCCGGAGAGAAACAGTGTATTTAACTTTTATCAGCGAAGAATAAAAGAGGTCCATAACCAGTTCTAGTGCATAATTTTTTTTCTTGATTGGGTGATTTTATGACATTTAAACTGGCATATTAAGTTTTTACTACATATATTTTTGAAAAATATAGTTAGTATTGGGGCAATACAGTGATTAAATGATTACTTTCTAATAAATCATTGAAAACATTTTGTAGTAATTTCATTCTGTAGTCATGAAGGACACGGATTTCCTGATCCAATCTACCATTTTGTGGCCAGCCAGAGGTTTCCAGGAATCTTGTAAGCAGGGAATGAAGACAGTCTCCCTTCCCTTGCAAACAGTACACAGTTTTGCAGTTATTTGAGTTGCAGGAAATCTTGTCTTAGATAATAGTATTGGTGTAGATCCAAAGAACTAAGTGGGTAGTATACCTTGCTATATTACAGCATGTGTTACATTATGGTGTGTAAAAGTGAAATTGAGACCTATGTCTCTTGGACAGCAGCACCCCTGTGCCACATGGTGTTTCAGACTGCTTTAGTGGCTTTTGATACAGCTTGGCTCAGGGGAGAAGATAATCCACTGTTAATTGGAAGAAAGTTAATTTTTTAAAAAAGTAAATGCAGTTAAAATACTTTTTAAGATTCCAAACAATAGTGACATAGATGTGTATGAATCAATGAAAATTACAGTGAGGGACCTGTGATTATTTATGCAAAGTGCCTTTTGGTCCATCCTCATGAAATAATATGCAACACGATCTTTAGAGGAAACTACAACCAGTGCTTGGCCTTTATATGCCATTTGGTACATACAGCTGTGTTGTGTGTGACTTCTGTCAGGGGCAGGGGGGCAACAGGAAACCTATTTGAGGGGAAGGTGTGGTGGTAGGCTGGATCATGCACTTAGTTTAAAGCCACCTAAATAATTTTGGTATGAACCAGTCCTCTTACAAAAGTAGGGTTATGGAATGGCTTTAAAATATTTTTAAAAACAACTACTGTAAATTATAATAACAAATTTTATATTACAGATGCTAGTTTTTGTTGACCTAAAAATTGGGCATGTGTGGGATCAATAGCTACTGATGTCTGCCTTGTTTGTAGAAGGCCCCAGGAAACAGAATCACTGTTTATTTCCATTTGGTGCCAGATGTCTTTCTGCTAATGTTACATTGGCTTTGCATTTGCACCCTTTCCTTACCCCACAGATCATGCGATATAAGGGGAGAGAGCAGTTTGACTTACAGAGGACAAAAAGGAGCCATGTCTAAACTGTCTGATTTAGTAGAAATCCATCATTTTAACAGGCATTGTTTGATGTGTGCCAAAACTTAAGAGTGTTTGGGTATCTTGTGTAAAATTAGGAATATGTGTGTTATATTTAATTTGCGGGGGTTGTTTGGAATTTTAATAATGTTGGAAGCCACACAGAGCTTTTAGAGAGGTAGAATAAGAGTATTTTCAATAAATATGTGGGATTAGAAAAATTTGAAGAAGCCTTGGTTCATCCACTGTTCACTTTGAACAAGCCACAGCTTCCTTTGGGTACAGTTTCAAGAATTTAGTAAACAGACTAATTTAAAACATAGCCTTAAATTAGTGGTTCCAAGAATTTACTGTGCTAACGAAATAGTTCTGTGGGTCTAACACAAAAATGTATGTACTTTATTGACATTAATAGTTGTCTTCAAGCTGTTTAAGACAATAGAACCTTATTACAATTGTTTTTTATACTTTTCTGTGAGTAAGGTCTGTGAAACTTGATGTACTTATGCTGTATAAAATGCTGATCTTCCAACATTGTTTTGCTGTGGAATACTGAAAGGTTCTAGTGGATGTAATGCCATTTTAATTTTTTAAGCATCACATTTTACTAATTTTATGGTGGTTGGCACTTATTAACAATCAGGAACATAAATGGCACAAAGCGAACATTAAAAAAAAATAAGGTATGAGTGAGAGGAGACATGGTTTCATATGCCTGTCCAGCTCTGTAATTTCCTTGATTGCCTTGGCTAAGTTATTATCAAGCATACCTACCTCAAACGATGTGGGTCAGAATCCTGTTGCCTATTTACATTTGCAGAATTGCCACTCATTAATGAGGTGTTGCTTGTGATTTTGGCCCAATTGTGCAAATAGACCGCAGAAGTCTCTGTGCTGCAAGGTCAGAAGACCAGCAGTCGTAAGATCAAATCCACGTGGTGGAGTGAGCTCCTGTTGCTTGTCCCAGCTCCTGCCAACCTAGCAGTTCGAAAGCATGCAAATGCAAGCAGATAAATAGGCACCACCATGGTGGGAAGTTAATGGTGTTAAGTGTCTAGTCTCTCTGGCCACGTGACCATAGAAACTGTCTATGGACAAACGCTGGCTCTAAAGCTTGGAAATGGGGATGAGCACTGCGCCCTAGAGTCGAACACAACTGGACTAAATGTCAAGGGGAACCTTTACCTTTACCTTACTGCTTATATTCCTTGGAAGAAATGAGGAAAGGAAAAATCCTAATGCAGCAAGTGAATAATTTTTAAAATCTCCACAGGGGTACTCATGTGGAGGGTAGGGAACAGGGATCACTATATTTGTGTTATGCTTTCGCAATTGATGCTCATTGTCATGAAAGCATCTTCTCTTAGTAGTCTTAATTTATTGTCAGAACAGCCCCATTCTGTTTCTTACAGCCCACTCATGTCACGTGCAGTCTGAATTTTGAGAGATATTGCAGGTATTGTGACCTTTTAGCAACTTCAGTTTGTTGAGTGGCCTTCATGATATTTGGAGGACTTTTCCAAAGTAAAGAACTTCAAACATTAAGCTTTGATTTTTACTCATCTTCCAGATTTCCTCTTATGTAAATAAGAAATATTTTTCTAGGTATAACAAAGCCAATCACTCCCCCTTTCAAATATAAGTGTTAACTGGACATCATACATGTAATAATTTTTTTCTCAAAGATTTTTCAAAGCTAGTTTTGTAGCATACTATATGAAATGATAACCATGTATCCCTAACAATTCTATCAGATAAAAAATTATGTGATTTATATTGTTTTTCAAAATATAAACAATTAGATGTTTTAAAACAAACTTTGCATGTGGGTATCAGATTTAGCGCATGAAAGGGATAGTTCATCGTGACCTCTGTGAATGCACACAAAAGGGTTAAATCAGCGCCTGCACTGGACCTCTCGGAATCTTCTCAAGCTTTTAATAGAAAAATAACAAAGTTTAGGTTGCCTGTAATGCACATGCTCCGCCCACCAAAGCCTCAGTTCCATTTTTCTGCCAAGCGGTTTGGAGCCTCTCTCATCGAGCTTGTTACTTCACCTATTTTTTTGACTGAATTTTATGGCTATCGAACTTGGAATTTCGTCTGACTACTCCGTTTTCCATTGCCCTGACCTTGGACTGTTCGCCTGATCTCTCCTATTGTGTTTCTCCACTAACTTGGTTGCCTCGATTTTTTCCCACCTCTTTGCCTCACCGCGCTACATCTAAAATAGGACTATTCCTTGCCATACCAGCTTATGTCTCGTTCCGGACCCTTCAGCCGGTGCATTGTTTGTTCTAGGAAGTTTTCTTTCTCTGACGGGCATGACTGCTGTCTTTTTTGTTTAGGGGTAGCCCTCCTAACCCAATCCTGTAAACATTGTAAAGGTTTTCCTAAAGCTGCGTTAAAAGCTAGACAGCAGAGAGTTAAATATCACTTCTGGGATACCACCCTCTCTTTGTCAAAGCCGTCAGAGATGGAAATCTCTTCTCCTGCTGCAACCCCTCGTTCAGAGATCTGGAATGGCTCACTTCAATCCTCCCTCAGTAAAGCCTCTGATAAGCCAACGAAAACGCCTGTTACTGTGAAGAAATCAGCCTCCTCGGCATCGAAGATGACCAAGGCTTCCTCTTCCAAGCCTGTTAAAAAAACAAAAACAACAGCTGCAGTTAAAGCCAATGACCATCACAAGCAGTTGCCCCCGATTTCTGCGTCGCTACCTTCTCCTATTTTTGAAGACTCCTCTCGAGATCGAGAGTCCTTCTTGGAGGCAGCACCTTTGCTCCCTCCGAGACAAGCTGAGCCATTACCACCTGAAGGCGTCTCCTCTCTGACGCCGAGCCAGCTTGCATGTGCTACTGCAGGTTTGGCTTCTGCCCCTCACAGTCCTGTGTCAATTGGGCGGGCATCTTTGGCTCCATTGGTGTCTTCTGTTGCTTTGAGACCGAACTCTCCGTCTTGAAAGCAATCAAACAAGACCAAACATATTTCTCTGGATTGGCGTCGATCTCCTCGACGTGAGGTGGTGGTATTTCCTCGGTCATCTCAATGCCGACATAGAGAGAGATCTGACAAATCTGACCATTACGAACTGAGGCATAAAAAACATCGATGTCGACACCGAAGAGACTACTCTTCTTCGGACACCTCCTTGACATCGAACGAGAGACATAGAAGAAGGAAGGGGTGAAATATGTATACGCTTCTTCCACCTCTTCTTCTCCATCAACATCTCCCCGCAGTCATGGGTGTCGAAAACATCTCGACATCGACAAAAGAAAGGACATCACCAGGGATGCTAGAAAGTGTCCAGCTGAGCCAGCTCCTCTGTTTTTGGCGTCGACTGTTGGGCAATCTTCCCAGCAGACTACTTCTTCTTCACATGACGCTGACAAATATTCACATAGGAGGCTTCATCATACTTCGACCTCAGATCAAGAGGACGTATTTTCACCTGACTACTCTGCTCCTGAGAATGATGTCCCTCAAGAACCATCAATGGAAGAATTACCAGACGGAGAGGTAGTTGAATCTGATGCTGCTGACAACCATGCTTCCTCTCTTTCTGAGGACTTTTCATCATATTCCCAGATGCTTTCAAGACTGGCAAAAACCCTCAAAATAAACATTGGACAACCTGTTCCACCTACAGAGGATCTGATATTTGGGGACATAAACCAATAAAGATCTCCACCACTTAGCCTAACATTTTTATCAGCCTCAATGGATATTATTAAGGACACTTGGAACCAGCCATCCACGTCAGCTCCTATATCTAGACGCACAGAGAATTTGTACCACGTCCATAGGGATGACACTAATTTTCTTCTCAAACATCCTATCCCCAACTCTCTGGTAGTTGAACCTAGCTGCTCAAGACCAACTGGAAAATCCCATGTAACTCCAATAAACAGAGAGGGCAGAAAATTAGAGGTACTTGGAGGAAAAATTTATTCACTTGTCTCATTCCTCCTCCATGTCACAAATTACCAAACAGCTTTGGGGGCTTACCAAAAACAACTTTGGCTACGGATTTTACTGGCACTTCAGTTGGTTCCTGAGGACGTAAGACAAGGTTTCCTGAATATATATGAAGAAGCCATCGATTTGAAGGACGCCTACTTCCATGTATTGATACGCCCCACTCATCAAAAATTCCTGAGATTTCGATTCCAGAATGCAACATGTCAGTTCTGTGCCCTACCATTCGGGCTATTGACAGCTCCAAGAACATTCACAAAATGCATGGATCCTATAGTGGCCCATCTTCGACTCCAAGGGATTACCATCTTCCCTTACATCAACAACTGGCTTATAGTGGCTCGTTCATATCACGAAGCCATTGAAGCTACAGAAATCACTTTGGACACACTGCAAAGGCTAGGTCTGAAAATAAACTTTGACAAATCTCAGCTGGAACCTTCACAAAGGATCAGCTACATAGGGGCAGATCTGGATTCTATAAAAACAAGAGTGTTCTTGCCTCTACAAAGAATTCTGAAGATACAAAAAGCTGTTCGTCCGTTCCAACTGCACACAACACACAGAGCATATCAGCACGCAGAGCACAACACCTACTAGGTCTCAGGCCTCTACAACTGCAATCATCACTCACGCAAGACTCAAAATGAGGTCACTCCAGGCTTGGTTTCTATCCCCATTCGCCCCTTTCATCAATAGAAAAGTTTAATAATGACTCCAGAATTGGAAGACCAACTTACCTGGTGGACATCCACCCCGAATCTGACTGTAGGCAGACCCTTCAAGCCACTAAGATTATCGATACGAGAAACTACAGATGCCAGCCCCTCAGAATGGGGAGCACACTGTCAGGAACTTCGAATACACAGGGCTAAGAATGATGCTGCATTTGGCAGGGCAATCCTGACATCTCTGCTGCCGTGACGGCCCACCATGCAGTAAGTGACCTTGTCAGTCACCCATTTTGTGTGCATTCACAGAGGCCATTATGAAAAAAGAAAGGTAACCTACCTGTAACCATGGTTCTTCTAGTGGACCTCTGTGAATTCACACATCCCTCCCTTCCTCCCTTCTGTCTGTCATGTTGTCTAGGTATATGTTTATGCTAATTTGACAGCGGCGTTCTATGGAAGGAACTGAGGGGAAGATTGGAGGGGCGGAGCTTGCACTCTGGGGGTGTATCTTAATTGTCAATCTTCTTGAAGCTCTAGAAATTTCTGAGACGTTCTGCGCAGGCGCAGAACAACCCATTTTGTGTGTATTCACAGAGGTTCACCGAGAAGAACCATGGTTACAGGTAGGTAACCTTTCTATCATGAGTAATACAGGTAGGTAACCTTTCTATCATGAGTAATGTGGCAATTTACCACATATTCAAGGCAAGTAATGATTTGTTTCTGGCATGCAATTAATTCACAGAAAAAATTCTTTTTTTTAACCACATGTGCTTCCATTTTCCCCCTGTATTCTTCGCCTTTCTGTTCTCTCTTTTTCCTTTCCTTTCCTTAAAATGTAAGCATGAAAAGGTAGGAGGGAGGGTGTTGCAGCTGCTTCATCCGCTATAGATCAGTGCATGACCCAGTTCTGGGTTATGCTTCACCAGTTGAAGAGCAGTCGCTTAGTGGGAATGTTAAACAGCTGCTGTAGCTCCAAAGGATTCATCTCCCTTAGTTGACAGCACTATCTTGTGGTCAGCAAGGCAGATGGATTCATCTGGATATTTTGATGAAAAATGCTTCCCGCCTTCCCCTCCCAAAATCAGGGCACTTGCCAGTGTAAGAAAATATGAGCGCTTAGAATGACAGCAAGTTCACTGCCTTGCTTTGCAGTTCAGGATACATTTATAGAAGTGAATGGGCCTTTATAAGCCAGTATAAAAATAAGTTTTAATACTTCACTTCGGCTGTGTGCATACTTCTAGGATTCAAAGATGTACAGATTGTATAATTAGGCTTATTGATTTTAACAAAAGAAAAACGAACAAGGACTGCAATCAATAAATTAAATCAGCATATGCGTCAATTAACTAAAACCAGTTGTATGAATCATCTAACAAAATGCTTACAGAAGGAAGCCAATAAACAAACAAACAAAAAACAAACAAACAAATAAAAGTAGTCTTGTTCTTAACAGTGAAAATAATACTGAATTTAATGACACAAAATCTTTTGGTAAGAATATAAAATGTATGCAAGTGGTGAGCACTTGAGAGATTGTGTTTGGTGTTGTGCAGTCTGACATTTTGGTCTTATCTGTATGAAAAACAAAATCTGTAACATGTATAGATAGACTCAGAGGCTGGGCTCCTTTTCCAGTACATCATTCATGCAGCTTGTTTTGCATAAGCAACTTTACATTCTACTTGTTCACATACAGAATAATCCCATGTCTCCTTTTATGAGTGTGTCTGGTCCAGTGGGTATAATTTGGCAAGGTGGTGTGATTTGGCAGACTGATGTGCCCATCAATTGCCAGTTGGGAACCTGAATCCAACTTTGATATCCATGAGCCCCCTCTGAATGCTGAAGTTGCCTGTTATGGAAGCTGGCTAACTTGTTTCTCTTTGCATCTTTGCTTCTTTGCATGCAGCTATTTTGCTCAGTATTTAATGGGATCTTGGTCATGATCTTCCCAGAACTCAGAGACAGGAGACCCCCCTCCCAGTACACTTCAGAAAGAAAAAAAATGAAAGAATACCTATTTTTAGGACTTAGTTACAAGCTAAAGAAGCAGAAACAAAGGTGGAAGTTAATTGATAGTTTTCACAATTTATTAATAAATGATCCAGAATTGGGTGAACTGATAAGAAGTAAAATAACATTGTATTCTTCAGTATAATGAAAATGTAAGGAATGTGGAGAGCTGCATATTAGATGAGTGGTTGACAGAATGACAAACAAGACCTAGTGTCAGTTACACATATCAGGACAAAAAAATCACAACCTCACTGATGTGGTCTGCACTCACTGAAATTAATTAGGAAAAGAGTCTTAAACAGCATGGTGGACAGAACTTCTAAAGGAGGCATGGGCACTGTTAAGCATGTGGGCTTTCTATGTTTTATTCCAGATGCTTCTGTGTTTCTTGCCATCATATTTGGCATGATGGCAGCAAGATTCCCCACAAAATAAGACAGATGGGGTGCACCGACGTGTTTTCCAAGGTGCCGCTTGGAAACTTCTTGAAGAGTAACTAGCTTTAGAAGCAAGACATATGCCCTGGGCATTTTGTTTTCATGGGATAAACTGAATTTTGCTTTCATTGCCCATGTGGCCTTCAGTAAGTTTTGGTAGGACAAATGTGGCCCCTTGACCCATGGAAGTGGCCCATCCCTGACGTAAAGAATCATCTTCCATACGTGCCTGCACCAGTTGGGCATTTTGGAAGGCTTACTTCTCAGTGCCTCCACTGAAGAGGTTAGGCAAGTAGCTACAAGAGGGATAAACTTGTAAGCACAGCACACCTTTGTAAAAGCACTTCCTTCTGCAGCCAGTCAGTTACCCAAAGTCTGGCTGAATAATACTCCATTGCTTGTTAGTGGAAGTAGAACAGGAATGGGACTGACTAATCTGGGTTCCCCTGAAAGAGAAGTTGTTCTGAGTATAATTCAAAATGATGTACCTAAACTATTGTATTTTTGTACCTGAGGTTTTTTGTGAGCACAGGCTGTATTCTTGCATGAACTGCCAGAGATGTTTTTTCAGTCTGCTTATGCATATTTGATTTTAAGTGTTTCATTTGTTTTGTCTTGAAGGGAAGGGTTTAGGTTTTCCTCTCAAGAAGCTGCCTCAAGTTTTGGCGATGATCGATTATTAATAGAAAAGTTTATTGATAACCCTCGTCATATAGAAATTCAGGTTTGTGTCATCCTTACCAATATTTTGCTGTTGCAAAACATAGATTGCTAAATTTTGTCTTTTTGTTTGCTTTTCTTAATTATTTAGTAAACGTGATTTTGTATAGTAAGAAACAAAGGTTTAGCTGAAGAACCATAACCTCTGCATAGTGAATTGTGTCTCTTAATATGCAGAATGTAATAATAGATATGGTTAGTGATGAGTTAACATTGTCTGACAAGAAATCTATATTGTACATAAAACTCCTTAAAGTTCTGTTCTTTCCGGTCAAAAACACAGAAAGAATTCTTGTAACTTCTGTCATATATATATTTTGACAGTAGTTCAATAACTTCATATAACAGATATTTTGTGTATATATTAGAAAGCTTAGATAAAAAGTAACTCAACTCACTGCTGACAAAGTAATATGAATAGAATCCAAATGTTACTTAGAACACTTTGGACTATTTTCTAATGCAATATACAGGATTGAAAAGTTTTTCCTAGTTAGTAGCTGCCTTTGTTTTTGAAACAAAGAAGAATTTTAAGAGCATTTTATTGAATTGCATGGGTTTCTCCTATTTAATGGGCATACCAAAAGTGTGGATCCTTGGTTCTTGGAAACCTAAGACTTTTTTACCAGCCTGAGCTTTTTCCTGGAATGGAACAGTGAAGCTAGCAATGAGCAACTCTGAATAATGTGAATGCAAAACAGATACTTTGCTGAAATATGTATTGATCTAAATTCTGTAGGTCAGTGTAGTAAATTACAACTGGAGTAGGCCCAATGTATCAGTGGGGATTTGGTTAGTGAACTCCTCTGTAAATTCTGTTGATACAGTGGGTCCACTCTAGTTGCAGCTTACTTATGCTAAACAACATGATTCCAGCCATTGTATAGTTTTATGAATAGAATGGAATATTTCCATTGTCAGTGATGGTACTGAGGCAGAGAGAGAGAGAGAAGCAATGCATTTATTTATTAACAGTGACCTTCCACTAGGTTTTGGGTGATAAACATGGCAATGCATTATGGCTGAATGAAAGAGAATGTTCTATTCAGAGAAGAAACCAGAAAGTGATTGAAGAAGCACCAAGGTGAGTATGTCCTTTTCTATGTGAATAAATATTTCTCAGTGTTTAGTTGTCTAAAATCTGAATAGCAAGAAAATTAATATCAATAAATCAGTTGCTAGTTTCAAGTTGTCCATATTTCTTAGGACAATTGTTAAACAAAATGAATAAATAAGTTCTAATCATTGCAGTATTCCTGTTTATATGATATAGTTTCATTGAACTTTTACACTCTTAGTTTGAGTTGGGCCATGGACTGGACATTTAGAGAAATTGCATGTTTAAATAAATATAGTACTATTCATTTACTGTTTGTTACACCCTGCCTTTCTACCAGTGAATTCAAGGGAACTTGCATGACTCTCCTCTCGCTTTTCCTCCAAGATACTGTTTAATCCTCCTCTTCATTTTTAACTTCACGACAATCCACTGAGGATGACTTTGCTTGCTTGGGATCTCTCTGTGAGTTTCATGGCTTAATCCAGACTTACTTTGGCTCTCTTTTACTACTGCCAGTTTCAGTTGTTTAAACACCATACCACACTGATTCCTAGTTCTACTTCAGTCATTAAGTAGATGCAACATTATGTTTCTCTACCCCTTTGATTTAGAGCAGTTGCTCCCAACCTTGTGTCCCCAGACATTCTTGGAGTGAGGCTCCCAGAAATCCTGGCTAGCACAGCTAGTGGTGAATGGTTCTGGGAGTTTTAGTCCAAGAACATCTGGGCACCCAAGGTTGGGAACCACTGATCTACCGTGTTTCCATGAAAATAAGACAGGCTCCTATATTAATTTTTTGCCCCCAAAACGCATTAGGGCTTGTTTTTAGAGGATGTTTTATTTTTTCGTGTACAACGATCTACATTTATTCAAATACAGTCGTGTCATTTTCTTCTGGTTGCTGCACAATGGTGCAGGACGAAGTTTCATTTAACTGGGGCTTCTTTTTGGGGTAGGACTTATATTATGAACATCCTGAAAAATCATACTAGAGCTTAAAGTATTTTCAGGTTAGGTCTTATTTTCTGGGAAACAGGGTAGAGAAACACAGTGTTGCTTGTATTTAGTCACAGACTTTTTCCTAGTAGGAGCAGGTCTCTGAAAAGTCTTCCCCCACCCATTAGTTGAGGTCCCTTTGAAGCAACATCCCAGGTTGTGCATGTAGCTGCCAATACATGGCAAAATGCACCTTCTGTGCACATGTTAAGGTATACTGCAGACCCAAGCTTGTGTGTAATAACAGATAGGGGTGTGTGTGTGTGTGTGTGTGTGTGTGTGTGTGTGTGTGTGTGTGTGTCAGAGATGCACCTCTAAAATAAACAGAAATTCAGTGGGTTCATGAGTATTAGTAGAGCAGGCCCTCGGTACTCTATAGCATGTTTACCAAAGAAAGTTTTTGTTTTTTAGTTTCAAGGAGAAAATAGAACATATAGCAGTAGTGTTTCAGAAGGATTAACAAATTAAAACTTCAGAAGCTGTTGAAATACTGTGGTACCTTGACTTGAGAACGTTCCTACATAAGAACAATTTGAGTTAAGAACGGCTCCGTTCGAAAAATTGCTTCAACTTGAGAACAGAGCCTCGACTTAAGAACCAACCAACCTTTTTCTGACCTAAGTTCACCTTGTCCCCTAGTGGTAGATATGGATTAACTGGCTTTGCATTAGTTCCTATGGGAACTAATGCTTTGACTTAAGAATGGCACCTCGACTTAAGATCTAAAAACAGCCGGAATGGATTAAATGGTTTTCAGTGCATTCCTATGGGAAATTTTTCTTCTACTTACCAACATTTCAACTAATGAACATCTTCTGGGACGGATTAAGTTCATAAGTAGAGGTTCCACCGTTCATTCCCCTTTCTTATTTTACTGCCATTTCTCTTCTCTGTCCTTCCTTCCTTCCTTCCTTCCTTCCTTCCTTCCTTCCTTCCTTCCTTCCTTCCTTCCTTCCTTCCTGTTTGTCATGTTTTGTTATATGATGAGCAGGCACACTGGCTTTATTTATCTTTATTCTTTTATGCAGCCTAGCTCTTTCATAGGAATACAATAAACACATATTTTAAAACCCCTTGGAATGCAGAAACTGCCTCCAGTTGCATGACTTATTTTCTGACTTCCTTGCTGTTCAGATTACTACATTTCTTTGGTATCGCGCAATAAGAAACATAATAATGGTTGGCCTTTCCTTAGAAATGGAGAGAATATGAGTGGAGACAGATGGGTGGATTTGGCTTTCAATAAACCCTGAATATGTTTAGATACCTGGAACTCAAGAGTGAGGGCAGAAGTAACTTCTTCCAGGATTTGGTAGGTAGAGGTCATGAAGGTTTGCACAGGTTAGTAAAAAGTTTTGAGTGAAGCACCACTGGAATAGTGTGTGAAGAAGTATTGACAAAATGTGTGTTTCTGAGTTGCAAGCCTCTGGCCTCTGGAAGATGATATATTTTGCATCCTGTAGTGAGGAAGCTGGCTGGCTGGGGAATGGTCTTAAGAGTGAATCCCAAGAGGATTCCACAACTGCACTCTAGGGCAGGAGAAACAGCTGTGCCCAGGGAGAGGAAAGGGAGAGCCATGCTGTGTGGAACAGATGAATCAAAGTAAGAAAAACAGAAAATTAAAACTTTCAGCTTTAGGGTAAAGTTGAAAGAATAATTTAAGATGCAAGCTGTTACTGTCATTGTATGTCAGATTCAGTGTTATAGGCTAAAGTTGAAGCATTGCTGCAATTCAGTTTTAAACTTTAAAAATTCATTTCAAGTTTTTCATTGAAATATCCAGCTATCTATAATGTCAACTCATTCTGCATGAGAAAAAATATATACATCTACACATTGTGTATGGATGCATAAACCATTGCAGATTGGAGATATTGCATAACCTCATCTATTGAGAAGATGGGATATGAGAATAGGGGAGCAGTTGGTATGGTACCTTTGATTAAGATGAACAAGTCTTAATGTCATTAGTTCTTGTTTGGGATACCATTGAAAGTCTCATGTTAATAACTCTGGGTTTCTTGGAGTAGAAGAAGCTACATGCATACAAAGACGTATGCATACTCTTTATTAGGCTTGCTCTCACATGTATTTGCTCCCCATATAAACAACTAAAATTCTATCAGTTATTAATACTGCTTTATTTTTTATAATATACTAAGTAATTTGAGAAATATGAAGGATAGTTATTATAAGAAATATTCTTTTGACATAACCACAAGACTAATATTTAAACATTTTTATCAACTGGCACTTTCAAAATAAGTGGCTTTATCAACTTTAACCTTGATCAATAGATTTGAGTGAATATTTTTAGAAACATGTCCCCACCCCCCTTTGGCATATTTACCCTGCATCAAGTAGAGATCCAACAGCACTTCTCCTATAGCTGTTGCAGAGCACCCACTTCCAAGGGAGGCTCATTCCTCTGGAGACACAGTTCTTCTCTAAACTAAGGCAGTGGGGGTGGGGAAGGAAATATCTTGTTCTGGCAGGCCTCAAAAGATCCTAGGACTGGAAAAATGGCTTCTGCTCTGTGTCAATAGAAGCAACAGAATTTCTAAAGCTGTTCTTGACTGTCTGATAGAGGTTGTAGTTACTTTCTTCTCTTGTATCTGGATGTCTAAAAACATCAGTCAAGTTTGCTACCAATTAAAAAAACCTTCACATATTTCCCTCCTTCCTCTTTAGCACTTTCTTGGATCCTGAGACACGCAGAGCAATGGGAGAACAAGCTGTAGCTCTTGCCAAAGCAGTAAAATACTCATCTGCTGGAACAGTGGAATTCCTTGTAGACTCGAAAAAGAACTTCTACTTCTTGGAAATGAACACTAGACTTCAGGTACTGGAAAAGGTTAAGGGAGGGTTTTTTTTTTTGCACTACTTTTAGGAAGCTGGTGGGGTGAAAAATTATATTTTAATAATAAAACTAGCATGCATGCTTTTCTGTTTGCTGTCTCAAAGCCATAGCAAACTAAGAGTAAGAGAATATTTGTGATATGGTAAAAGTGTAGCAATGTTTAACACTTATCATATTTGATATACAGCATTAAGATATCTGGCTTGTTCTCCTGTACAAAAAGGAGCACAACGGTGTGTCTGTGTGCTTTAACTGTGCACGTATACAGATCAATATTTCTAGAAATAAATAAATTACTGCAGCTGAAGTGAACGTTGGGAGAACACTTATACTGATAAACAAACTCATACAAATCTTTTCCAGTACATTCAGGTATTGGAAATTGATATGAATACAAGGTTAGGAGCTGCACAGGACTTAAACAATGCAGCAGCACAGAATTTTATATTTATTCTGAAAAATGTACTTTTAAATTTTGTTGTTATAACCAATTTATTTCTGCTGGCTGCTCATCTTGGCTTTTATATTTTATATTTTTTTTACTGTTTTGTGATAATTTGTTTTTTATATATGTACACCACCCAGGATAGTGCTGTGCACTAATGGGGTGGTATATAAATGAAAAGAAAATGATTGAATAAATAAATAAGTAAATGCTGTCAAGTGACTTCCAACTGAAGATGACAGTAATAGGGTTTTGAAGTATATGAGATGGAGCCTCGTGGTGCAGTGGTTAAACCGCTGTACTGCAGCCAAAACTGTGCTCATGACCTGGGGTTCAATCCCAGGTAGCCAGCTCAAGGTTGACTCAGCCTTCTATCCTTCCGAGGTTGGTAAAATGAGTACCCAGCTTGCTGGGGGGGGGGGGGCAATGTGTAGCCTGCAAAATTAACTTGTAAACCACCCAGAGAGTGCTTGAAGCACTATGGGGCAGTATATAAGCAGCACGCTTTGTTTTTGCTTTTTGTTTAAGGAGTGGGTATAACTTTTGGAAGCAAGTTGCTGTGAGTTAAGAAATCTCCATAGATATAATCTGGTGTATACTGAGTTACACAATTCAGAGTTCAACAGGCTGTGTCTATGGAGTTTTTTTGATTTATGGCAATTTGTCTCTAAAAGTTACATTGTTTGTGTATCTGTGCAACATTCTAATGATAACTGTTTTCAACTATATCAGGGGTGTCCAACCTTTCACCTTCCCTGGGCCACATTAGAAGATGAAAATTTGGTTTGGGCCGCACATAAATTTGGTTTGGGCCGCATGGCGGGTCAGCTCTAGCTGTCCTCCACAGCCGCGCTCCAAGCATGCTTACTGGCAGCTGCGATCTCAGACAGCAGAGGCTGCCAGCTTCGACTCCGGCGGCTTTATGGGGCCGGGAGGGGGTCCACCTATTGACGGGGATGGCGCAATGCAGTCACGCAGACCCCCTCTCCCCTCCCCTCTCCTCCTTCCTTCCTTCCCTCTCTCCCCCCTACTGTTGTGACATGCCCCGGCTGCATTCCGGCCGCAAGCGCCGGCAGTGTAACTTGAAACTATGGAATTTCTTTAAAAATAAAAAATTGCACTGGGGCGCATTACGAGCCGACCTGGGCTGCATGCGGCCCACAGGCTGCAGGTTGGACAAGCCTGAACTATATCATAAGGTGCCTTGGATTGTAGTTCTGGGAAAAAGAGAGCATAATTGATGGATGGATGGATAGATAGATAGACGATTACATAGGGAACAAAAAGATCTACTCATATTCAAAGGTAGGGGGCTGAAAAGTAGGGGAAAGTATGTCCAAGACTTGTTATTCCCTTTTTTTTATAACAGAAAACTATGGCTGGGTGTTTAATCTCTACTGAGCCATTGTCCTTTGGTACATACAGCCTATGTCTGTTCTGAAATTTCATGTGAAATCACCAAGAGTGCTGAGGAAAGTTTTAGATGGAAAACCCCATCTCAAGAACTTTGAGAAACTTATTTAAATACTTCACAACTTTATGGAAAATACACTAACCTTTAATTAAAGTGTTAGGTACATTTCTCTAGTTTCTCTGTCTTGGTTGTGTATGATCTCTAATTATTTGAGGTTGGTGACTAGTAATTTAATTGGTTTCATTGCTAGTTTTCCTAACTGATCTGTCACTTTTCTCCAGCCTTAAACTTTGAATGTGTAAGTCACCATCTAGATTTTTTGTCCTTTTATTAAGAACTAATTATCATAAAGCGTTCTCCAAATTTAACTCTTGAGCCAAGAGAGTATGCAGTTGTGCTGTGTTTACAATTACGTTGTCCATTTCTCACTTTCCCACTCCAACGCATAACATTGCCCATTGGTTGTAAAAATGTATGTGTGCCTTGCAAATAATTTCTTTGCATCTTCTGAGACTCTATCACTATAGTTAGCAAAGTGTTCTTCAACATATGATTAAACCAGTTATCTACAGAACAGGGCTTTTTTTAAAAAATATTTCTTTCTTTCTACCCTTTCCACTAGGAAGTAGCACTCTAGGCATCTAATATCTTCATAGAAGAATAAAAAGAAATAAAACCATCTTTAACTGTAAAATCATAAAATCAGTTAAACCCCACCACACCATAAAACAATTAAAATTAACCAAATGTACAGTTAAAAACAACATAGAAGGCCCAGTTAATCATCATATCCCAGTCTAAAGAGATGTTGAATCAAAGCTTAAACATTTCTGAAGAGGCTGCATTCTAGGAGCCTTGTGGCACAGTGGTTAAACTTTAGTACTGTAACCAAAACTCTGCTCACAACCTGGGTTCAATTCCAGGTAGCTGGCTCAAGGCTCACTCAGCCTTCCATCTCTCCAAGGTCGATAAATTGAGTACCCAGATTACTTGCTGGGGGGCAGAATGTGTAGCCCACATAATTAAATTGTAAAATACTCAGGCTCATAACAAGACAAGTTGTGCCTTACACTCAAAGCCATTTAGGGCTTTGAAGGTTAAAATCAACATCTTGAATGGGCTGGTAAGCAATTGGTGATGCACGAAGATCTTTATGGGGTCAGTTGATCATGATACCATGCATAAGTTAGCAGCCTAGCTGCAGCATATTAAATCAAGTGAAGATTCTGGACCCTCTCCAAAGGTAGGCCCATGTGGACAACACTGCAGTAGTCCGGACATGATGTAACTGCAGCTTGATTTTTGTTGCTGAGTCAGTCATCTTAACAGCAACATGTAAGTGAGACCACTTCACTATTTGATTCATTAAAAATCCTTTTGTATAACCCAACAAAGTTACCTTAGGATTCAGTGATACAGTGGGGTCTTGCGAACGGCTTGACTTGCGAACTTTTTGAGTTGCGTACCTCTCCGTCCGCAAAAATCCATTTTGACTTGCAGACGGAGACTTGAGGTACGTACCAAAAAGTTTAGGGAAAAAAAATGTGGGAAATTCGCAAGTCAAGACCCCACTGGTTGGCGGGCAGCCCGGACGCTCCTCGGCAGCCCCAGCCGGGGCTCCTGCCTCCTTGCTCCCACGCCGGAACAGAGCTTGGCTGTGCTTGCCGCCGCCGCTCCTGCTCCCCGCCACCTTCTTCCGAGGGCCACCCTGCTGGACAGCCGGGCGGTCGCTGGCGAGAAGCTGGGAGTGAGGCAGGAGGTCGCCGCTCGGCCCACGCGAGGAAGGGCGGCGATCCTGCTTGGCAAAGGGTGCCCGGAGGAGCCGGCCCTTGCCCTCCCAGGAGCGGCGAGGAAGGATCCCTGCAGTATCCGCCCAGCCCCTGGGGGCTCCCGGCTTCTGGTGTCTCTGCCGGCCGAGTTCTGTTCCGGTGTGGGAGCAAGGAGGCAGGAGCCCCGGCTGGGGCTGCCGAGGAGGGTCTGGGGCGCAGGGCCTGGGCGTGGGAGAGCACCGGCAGGCTCCATGCCATGCACGACCTGCCCTTGCGCCGAGGTCCGGGCTGCCCGCCAACCCGCCCCCTGCCCACTTTCCTTCGGGGCTGCCGAGGGCCACGGGAGCGGGAGCGGCTCGGCTTCCCCGTGCGAGGGCGGATGCTCTCCGGTGCCTCCCCTTCTCCTCCCGCCAAGGCCGCCGCCACCGCCGGGACCTGTGGGCCGCCGCCGGGACCTGAGGTAATCAATGCCCTTCCCTTCCTCAGGGTCCCGCGCCGCCCTATGGAGAGCAGATACGTATCAAATGGTTTTCAATGCATTCCTATGGGAATGCAGATTTTGACCTGCGAACTTTTTGACTTGCGAACTGCCTTCCAATACGGATTAATTTCGCAAGTCAAGACCCCACTGTATATTATTTATAGTATTATTGAAGATTTTTATTGTTGCTTTTAGTTGTTTATACACAATATATTGTGAGCTGCTCTGACTAAACTCCTGTCTAGAAGGGTGGGATAAAAATCCAATAATAAATAAAATAAAATAAATCTAAGAAAATCTGGAATCCTATTATTTAAGTTCTGTGATGTAACCTGGGTGTTGTCATTGGCAATGGCCGTGGAATGGACATTTTAGGGGAATTAAAAGTTTGCTCTCCATCCCTTGGTCCTGGTTCAGGGGATCCCTAAGGATCCTTTATATTCTAGGGCAGTGGTCGGGGAACAGGGGTAAATTACCCCATTTGGGGTAAAAATGAAAATCCTGGGGGTAATGAGGACGGTCGCGGCAGCCGCAACTGTCCTCATTACCCCCAGGCATTTTATTTTGGATGATGCTGTATGTAGGCCGGCATTCCATCAGGGGGAGAGCGAGCCCCTGCGATAAACTGCACAAGAGCACCCGCCTGCCCTCCTTGCCTCCAAAGCAGGGGGGGAGGGCGGCGTACTGGGCCAGCTGGACTCTTTCTCTTGCCCTTGGCTCAGAGAAGTGAGAGCACGGGGGCCTTCACCAGCTGCACTTTTCTTCCTCTCCCCCTCCCAGTGCAGTGCTGCCGGAGGGCCCATGTCGCTGCCGCCGCTCCTGCCCACGAGGCGTCTGGGTGCATTAAGAGGTTCAAATCAAAGGGGTAATGTCGGCATATATAAAAATAAATTAGGGGGGGGGGGGTTAAAAGTTAAAAAAGTTCCCTGACCCTTGTTCTAGGGAAACTTTTGGGATACCGTGAAAAGGAGTAGGGAAAGATTTAAAGGCTGAAAACATCACCTCTGGCTCCCAAAGGCCTCCTCAGGACAAAATAGAAGTACATTATGAAAAGTTTAAGTCTTTATTGATTAATGTTCTAATTGAATATGCATGCCTGGTTCACATAGAGTGTTTCCACTTCTTTTTGTTACACCATTGTGACTGATAAAAAAAAAAATTTAACTTGAAATCTTGCACAGAGAATTTATGGGTTGCATTACACAGGGATTTTGCAACATGAAAAACCAGAATGCCAGAACAAACTGTGGTGATTTGGGGCCTTTAAACCATTCCCTTTACTGTATCACAGCTCCCAAAGTCTGTCTCAGAACAGGGGAATTACTAGGGATCATCAGAACCTGGGGTGGGAGAATAGGAAGCTTTAAGTTACCTTGTAAATCCATGGCATGGCTGCAGCTGATTACATCAAATAACTTGTGTGGTGTAATTTGCACAACAGGACTCTGGCCATTTCATAATAGACCCAATTATGGTATGACAAATAAAAAAACAAATAAATAGCTAAATATTATATTGGCATTTTTTGGATGCCGTTTCTCAACATTCCCACCACTCATGTGGAGAAATCACTGGTTGAATTCCTATCCATGTAAATTCTGTGGTGTAAGGATGACCTCATTATCCAGGATAATTTTTGAAAATAAAATATTTTCCCCTCCCGTTCTGAAGCTTCTAGGGGTCTTGAGTAATCCCTTTGATCTATTATTGAAAATGGCTTGAAGGGGATTACTCCTGACCCGTAGGAGCCTCAGAACAGGAGGAAATGTTTAATTTTCAAAAAATTACCATAGCTGATGATGTCATCAACCATATGCTGCCGAAATTAACATGAACAGGATTTCAGCCTAGTTTCTTCAAGAAAATGATCTCTTAGTAATTGAAATTATCTACTTTACAAGCAATTTAAGATACCCCTATATAAGACCGTCATGAAAACTGGGAAAATAACCATAAGTGAAAGGATACATGATTATGCAGAGGAATTTTCTTGTAAAGATGATGAACATCTCCTGAGAGTAACACATCATGCCTCATTGAAGTTTAGGTAGCAATAATCTCAATCTGAGCATTTAGGGCATTTAGCTTTCTAGAATCTCCACTTCCAGATTGATAGAATTTTACATGCCTCTCCCCCCCCCCCCAGAAAAGAGGATGATAATATAATTCTTTTAGGAGTGAGCATACCACTTTATAATTTGGTAGGCATTAAACCTTGCATCCTGTGTGTATATTCATGGCAGCACAACTGTGTGTCAGAAAAAAATCCAGTTTTTTTCATAGACTAGTCTGATCAAAGAGGTTTGGTTTCATCACCTGATCTTGCTAGAGGATTTCAAAATTATAATACAGTGAAGTTGGAAGTTTTTACATTTTATTTCTTGCTAATCAAAAGTGTTTCCTCTCATTTCCTAGGTGCTGGATACTGACAGATCAGCTGCTTTATTTTAATAGTTGGTCTTGTATTTGGCAAAGCATGTCTCTTAATTCTTTTGAAGATGCCATCTGATTTCCTGATTGAAGTAACTGTTGAAATGACTGGTTATTAATCAGTCCAGCATAGCTGGCTTTAAGACCTGTGTAGGATTAATCTGACCAGTTTTGTTGACCATGTGCTAAGAATACAATCACTTCAGTGCTAAATCTTTATTGTTTTTATAATCCTATTTGACATTTATAAAGCCCTGTAATTCATATACAAAAGGCCTGACAGAAGGTTTAATGCAGGAGTGGGCAAACTATGATAACCAGATGCTGTACTTTTTAAAATATTAAACCTACTTTTATTGAGGTTGATTAACAAATACGATGTATTAATGGGGGAAGGTAGTAGCTGGTTGTTCCAGAAACATTTTGGTGGGGATGTGGGGTGATGTGGGGCAGCTTGAAAGCTAAAGGGCTCAGATGTAGCTACAGCAGTAGGTTGGGGAGGAAAATTAAAATACTGAGCTTGATTGACTGGCAAGAGCCCAGGTGACATGAAGGCAAAGTGCTGTCACCTAGACAGACAGCTAGGAATGATTCTCTCTGCTTTGAGAGAGTGCACAACATTCCAAGGACCTTCCCTGTTCCAGTGCTTTCAGATGAGGGAGCACATCTGCTCCAATAGGGTTTAAGAAGGGGATTTAAGTAAGCCCAGCAAGCAGAGCAGTGATTCCCCCACCCCCAAATCACATTTACTTGATAACCTCCAAACTCAAGAAAGGGTGGCATCCAATACAACTAAGTTGATGAAACTATGAAAATGAAGGGACGGGGTGGGGAGAAAGCATCCAACAGTTTTTAAAAAGCTAGTTTCCCTGTTGCCAGTCCTCAACAGAAGTGCTCACCAGAACAAACAAATTAAGACTGTGACTTGGCATTTTGCTCCAGATACTATTGAACTGCAATTCCCATCAACCATAAAAAAGCCCAGAAAACTTTTAAATGGCTGAAATCCAGTAGGAAGTTGCAACTAGAGTAGGCCCATTGAATCAGTGTGAATTTGATGGGTCAGTATCTCTGTGGGTTCCCTGGATTCAATGGGACTATTTCAGCAGTAGCCACTGTTTAAGAGTATATAATATAATGAGAATCTAATTACATAAAAATAATTTAATGATTATGTAATAATTGTTTATAATTTTCCCGCTCAGACAATACTAAAATCTAAGAAACAATTGCAGTTAAAACTGTGAAGAACAGACCAAGTGATACAAAAAGGTAAAAGCATAAAAAGCAATCCATTTAAACTACAAAGGTGTAAAAAAAAAAGTCAGTTGTGAGAAATGCTGAATGTTGCAGTCCAGGGCATTAGGAAAGTTATATTTTACCCAACCTCAGTCTGGAAAGACAAGACACATTAGATAGGGAAAAAAATGTGAGGGGGAAAAGTGAAATACAGATTGAAAAACGGTCCTTGAAATCTAGAAACTGGCTGTCATGGTGAATGAAAGTGCCGTATTTTGACCTCCTTTTTTCCCTTTCCTTTCCTTTTTTTGGCTATGTGCTATCAAGCAGCTTCTTATAGACTCTAACAGGGTTTTCAAGGTACAGTGGTGCCTCGCATAGCGGTACAGTGCTATCAAGATAGCTATGTGCTATCAAGCAGCTTCTTATAGACTCTAACAGGGTTTTCAAGGTACAGTGGTGCCTTCGCTATAGCGAAACATCGCTGAACGGGACAGGGAAAGCCATTGGAACGCATTAAACATCGTTTAATGCGTTCCAAAAGGCTCCTTTACTCACCGTTCAGCGAGGTTTCCTATGGCCGGCAGCCATTTTCGCGTCCTCGTTAAGCGAGGGGAGGGCGCAAAAACACTGCGCGCGGCCATTTTGAGGCTTCCGGCGGCCATTTTGTCCGCCAAACAGCTGATCGTCGGAGCTTCGTTTTGCGAAGATCGGTAAGCGAAACGCTTACCGATCTTCGCAAAGCGAAATTCTCCCTATCTGAAGCTCATTGAGCGATCGCATTAGCGATCCAAAAAAACGGATTGCTGTGCGATTTCATCGTTATACGGTGCGCTCGTTAAGCGAGGCACCACTGTATATGAAATATTTAAGGAGTGATTGTACCATTGCCATGGTCATGTTTGAGTGGGGTTTGAGCCCCATCTCTCATTCCATTGACTGCACCACATTGGCTGTCACTTTTTTAAAAAAAAGTCAAACTTCTACAGCATGCTCTTTGATCTGTTGTTGAAACAGATCCTATCCTGATCTATGCTTTATCAAACATGTAGTTTAGGAATGCTGAAAAGAAAGATCTGATAAGAGCTGCTGCAAATACATGATTTGATTTTATTCGGTTTATGATAGGAAACAATTTAGTACAGTTCCACTGGACCAATAGTATGTCTTTATAATATTCCATGCATTGTTGATAATAAATCATGTCAAATTATTAGGTTTTGTGCAAGCACCGTTTTCAAAGGTCTGATGGTGGTCTGCTTTTTTTGACCAAGGCAGATGCTTTGTGAGGAGGAAAAGCAAGTGAGAATTACTTTGTTCTCTATGTCACAGTTCATCTGTTACAAGAGCAAAGATGACATGTTACAAGATCTGTTACAAGAGCAAAGATTTCCTTGTTTTGAAGTAATACCATGTCTCAATATATGTGTGATCAGCAAAGTTGTAGGTTCTTCTGGAGATGTCAAGATAATGTTAGCCGCTCATCTGACCTTAGTTGCCTACTCCAACATAAAGGAAATGAAGGCAAAATAAACTCACTCCAGAATTCTCAGTTCCATACCTAACCATGGATTTGTCCAGATCAAACATTCCCAAAATGGAACTTCCCTTTCTTCCCATTGCCCACATTTGCTTTCTACTTTCCAAGGTGTTTGACACCTTAGCGTTCAAACACCAAGGCGTTTGACTGTGAAGAAAACTCCACAGTCAGGGAATAAGAGAGCAGGTCTTCATGGATTGAAAATTGGTTGAGAACCAGGAAACAGAGAATAGGTGTCAATGGGCAATTTTTGCAATGGAGAGAGCTGAAGAGCAGTGTGTCCCAGGGATCTGTCCTGAGACCAGTGTTTTTCAACCTATTCATAAATGACCTGGAGGCAGGGATAAGCAGTAAGGTGGCCAGGTTTGCAGATGACATGAAACTTTTCCGGGTGGTGAAGACCAGAAGGGATTGTGAAGAGCTCCAGAAGGATCTCTCCAGGAGAATGGGCAGCAAAATGACAAATGAGTTTCTATATAAGAAAATGTAAAGTAATGCAACTAAGGAATTGAGTGCTTTATGGGAATCTGTTCATTTTAGGAGAATACAGTTTGGTATTTACAGTTTAATAGTTTTTAGGCAGTGACCAACATGCCATCAAGAGCCTTTGGGAAAAGGTAACATTAATGGCAGAGGCCAGTACCCTGTTGAGTGAATGATGGTGGAGCAGAAAGTCCTGTTCAGTACTATGGGATCATGAAACTTGTGCAAGTGGTTTTCTTTATGGAGTTAATTGCTTGTACAGCAGCAATCTTTGTACAAGTTGTGTGGTCTCATATTGGGAGTCTTGGCTCATAGAAGGCTCAATAAGATGCTGGATACTGTTGCTATTTAATCCTGTTGTGCAAAAGCATACTTGCTCTAAATTTATGTTGTTTCCATATACAATGTGCAATTTGTGTCTTAAACTTACTACATTATAGTAAAACAGCAAAACGTTTAAATATAGAAAAATGTTTATGCCTTACTGAAATGCTCAACATCTCCTCCATTTCCTGTACTGTTCCCTCCCCCTTTCCCCTTCATTGCTTTGTACAAAGGAAGCATATTGACGCAATAGACAATTATGTTTATAAATCCAAAGATTTCTTTTGAAGAGAAAATTAAATAAATGTTAGTAAGTATTTTGAGAATAAACTATGCTAATATTTTGCTTTCCGGAGGAGTTTCATCATAGTTTGATCACTAACAATGAAACTTGACTCCATAGTGGAGTTATTGTATTTCACAATGGGATGATAATTCAAGGAAATGGGTGATAAAGTTAAATAATCAAAATGCCTTCACAAAGATTTCATTTGTTTTCCAAAACATGGTTTTGAGGGTGCAGTTATCTCAGAGGCACTTAAATAAAATAACAGTTGGAAGTCCTGGGAAATCAACTCTTGTTCTCAAAATGTTGATAATTTACGAAATTTTAGCAGTAGAAGCTTGGTTGAGATTAACACTGTAGGATAGATGTAGAATTTTTTTGGTGGTTCTCAAGTACTATTATTGGGTTTGGCACACCTGGTGGTATATTACGTGTTTGGCACTGAATCCCAGAAATAGCCTGCAAAACAACATAATCACATTGGCATTTTCTTGTGACGTTTAAAATTGCTTATTTCAGTGATGTCATTAAAGGTGTCAGTCTGTCTTAAAATATGGTACTGTAAAATTCTTAAATTCACAAAGGACTAATTATGAGTGCCATCTGTTTATTCTCTCTCTCTCTCTATCTATCTATCTATCTCCAAGACCCACTGTAGGGGTATTACAATAAACAAAATGTTCTTCAATTAATATACTTGAAAGGAGATACTTAGTTTGTTCAGTGACCTTTTTCTTTTCATAAATTACATATGGTTCTGACATTTCTGAATAGAGACACCCTTGTGAAACTGGGTTTCTTAAATATATGACTATATCCACCAAAATATGTTTCATACAAATCACAATTCAATAATCTCTTTTTTCTATAAACCTAACATGGATAGAGTACCTATCAATTTAATATAACTTGGCTACTAAGTTTCTCAAATAGCTATCATTTTATAATTCTTCCATATGGGTTAAGTTATGCTTTTCAAACTAAATTCTCATGTATATAAATCTGTCTTGACAATAAGAGAGACTTGTACACTGGCTCTCCTGCTTAGTTTAACTGTGAATGAGGGGTATTCCCATGACAGCATCATCCCAAGCCGTTAGCAGCTATTTGCTGAGAGCACACAGTGATTCTACTGGTCCAACTCAGCCATTGTGCATGTTAAGCACTACACAGATAAAAAAAAAAGGGGGGGGCGGTTTCTGAAGGATCCATCTGCTCATTTCTGCTACACTGCACTGATGTAAGATTACGCTAATCTGGTTGCTTGTCAGGACAGGTTAGTGAAAGCAGGCGTATGGGTGAGACTTAGGCTAGTCTGGTTCTGCGGAAGATTGTAGGCTGCTCCTGTACATGCCATGTTAAGTGTAGCAGAATGGGTTGATTATCAGTTACCTACTTTGAGATTTCAGTCAAAAAATACTTTGTATGTGTAGATTAAAAGTTGGAGCTCTCCTTTTAAGATTCTGTCCCTACATTTTTTTGGGGGAAAAAAATCACCCTTCCTAATTAAATAATTTCTCTTTGTCTCTCTGTATGTATACATATGATGTGTAATTTCAACATTGTCTTCAGTTACATTTTGTTTTATTGCCTCTATCTTTCCTTTGCCATGCATCTTCAATGTGGGATTTGTTCTCCTGTGTACAGTATCTACATGCCAGGCAGAATATCTAGTACTGTAAATGATTCCCTTTCAAGTTTTCAATATTTTTGTTTATTTGTGTGTGTGTGTGTGTGTGTGTGTGTGTGTGTGTGTGTGTGTGTGAGGCGGTGGTGGTGGTGGTGGTGTTGAGTTTAGTTGTTTTGCTACCTACTGACTGCAGTTCTTGACCTTGCAGGTTGAACATCCCATCACAGAATGCATTACCAGTTTGGACCTAGTTCAAGAAATGATCCGTGTTGCTAAGGGTTACCCTCTCAGGCACAAACAGTCTGATATTCCCATAAATGGCTGGGCAGTTGAATGTCGAGTATATGCTGAGGTAAAAAAAAACCTGAACAGCTGGGAGAGGGAATGGTTGTGGAAGAAGCTGTTGTGCCAGGTGTAGAAAAATACCCAAGGTTTCTTATTTCAGTTTGATCCTTTGCCAGTGGCACAACTGACCAAGAATTGGGGTATATTTCTTCTTCTTTGTGTTTGTTTCCTCGAAAGTCTTCCAAAGTGAGAAAAAAGTATATATTGTGTATGGAAGAAGAGTCTTGTATAATTACGATCCTTCAGCTTCATATAATGTTTGATATGATCTTTCTAATAAATTCACTTTAGATATCATGTTTTTAAGTGGTTATAAAAAGGATATGATTCCTATACATTTATATAATATATGGAACAGATAGTGTAGTGAATACCCCTGATTTATTTTTAATCATTATTTAGAACTGACCAATTCAAGCTTTTATGCATCTAATTTCAAAGTAAGAATGTGAATTAATTAGGTGTTTGCTGTCGGTTTGATGTATATTTATGTATTTTGGTGAGATGTATTTTGTTCAGTTGCTTACAATCGTTTGAATAGATAACTGGAAATTTGAAGAGAGAGGATGAACATAGCAATTGATGACAGAAACGTCCCAATACTTCTTACATTGAATGCCACAAAATCTGTATTTATGCTATCTGTTGTACTTCAGTATTGTAAAGTTAGTAATTTATTTGAGTTGTGATTCTGAAAACATTGGATTGTGGGTGCAACTTGTCTGTGGGATTTTGGTCTCTCTCTCTGTGTGTATGTGTGATGTGTTTTTGTTCCCTTTCCATGCCCCTACCATTGTGCCTTCTCTTAGAAAGATTGCCCTTGGTTTAATAAAGGCACAGCAGGAAGGTTTTAGCTTTAACAAACCTTCCATGACTTGAATTGAAGAGGCAAATTCATATTCCCCCCAAAATAAGACATTTTGAGTGCAAAATATAGTAGGTCCAAAATTAAAGTGGAGGAAGTGATTGGCTTCCCAGTGACCTAACCTTGTTTCCTGTGCTTTGTCTTACAAAGTTAATACCTCACTGTGTTTGAATTTCATTTCAGGATCCATACAAATCTTTTGGTCTGCCATCTATTGGTAGACTGTCTCAGTACAAAGAACCACTGCATGTGCCCGGTGTAAGTAATTCTGATGTTTCCTTTCTTTCTCATTTTCATATGCTTTGAAAAACCACAGAACTCACTAAGTTCAGTAGACTATTTAGGTGTTCAGTACTGTCTAAAACCAGCCACCTTATATTGTTTTGTATGTGAATGGGGAGGGGAATTAATTTTATTATCTTGTAATAATTAGAAGAAAGTTATAATGCAAAAGAAAAAGGATGTGGATATTTAAACAAGCTCTCCATATATTCTTTCTAGATTTATGCTTTCTGTGAGACAATCATGGTTTGTATAGCTGTAGCAATTATAATTAGAAGAATGACGAAAATAAAATGTATAATTGCCCATCCCTGGCATCCTAAATGCCCCAAACACAAATGTTCTTGTTTGTTTAACTTTCAATCCTTTAAAGGCCAAATGCAATTTACTACAGTTGATGAAAAGTGATTATTACACAACATTGTAGACTATCTTTTTAGAGTGTTTGTTTAACAAGAAGGAAAAGGGCATCTCTGCTCTTCTGTATAATCAAGGTAGTCAAAGCAAAAAGTGTCTATACATGATGTGGTGTTTGCTTTGTGAAATGACAAGGTGATACCATCTGTGAATATGATTATTTATCAGGATTACTTACATGGAAAAAATGGTGAAAGATTACAGGCCGAATCCTAAATTTTGTGATGTTATTGGATATAGGATTTATTTCACTTCTTAAATTGTTTTTGCCCATATGCTTCCCAGAGAGGACCTGACCCTTTCTTGGGCTTTAAGGCTTCATGCTGTGTTCAAAGCTTAAAAGCAGAAATACAAATTGTCAAGATTTAGCAGGCACTATGTGATGTTGAATGGAAGATTACAAAAAAATAACCACATGTATTACAGATAGAATATATCTTAAGCATGTTTAATGAAACTCAAATGAACTAAGGAAGAATTTTTAGTAATTACTCTTGGGGCAGGTTGAGGTTTTTCACCATGTTGTAATGGCTAACAGGATGTCAAATATTTTGCCCTTGCAAGTTTTTGCAATTTGCAATTTTCTAAACATGAGACCTGTTGAAAGTGCAAGTGATAATGGACAAACTCTACCCCCTATGGTCTTTGTCCCACCAAATCTTTCTTCAATTAATGCTGCAGCAGGAGTTTTATGTAATAACATTTGCACTTGTGAGCCATTCGGAAAAAGAAAAAAACAATTAAAATGCCTTAAATGTTCTGCTTACTGCTGTTATTTGCTTGTGCGAATGTTGCATGTCAGCTAAATGGACCACGGAATAGATAAAAGTGATTGGGTGCAAGAGAGTGCATACTAAGCTTTGTCTATCATTATTGCTGGGAGCAATCAAATTGATGCCAGCAGGACAGTAGATGCGTTGACAGCTGTAATTATGTATCTCCATGGTGATCACTTTTGGCCTGTCATGGAGGCCCACAAGTCCCCTCCTTTGCAAGCATTTAATCAGATTGGGCTGTCACTTGTCAGGTAGGCATGGCGGGTTGGGAGTTGTGCTTAGGGGAGAGGTGAATTGAAAATGAAGGGTGGGGGATGCCTGATAGATTCACGTGGTCTGTTGTAATATTGAGGAGAGAAATTTTAATTATGCTGCAAGCATAAGAGTAATGATTTTGAGGATCTCATACAGAGTGGCTGGGCTTTTCCCTTTCTTGTATACTCCCACTATCATGTTAAAAATAGAGTATCTGGGTTTCTTTTGTGCATTAGGTTGGTAGCTTCCCCCCCCCCCCTTTTCAATGCAACAGAAAATCTTTGAAGCTAAGAAGTTATTTTGGCAATTGAGGCCATCTCACAGTTAAACTGGAGGGAGGAACCCCCTCACGCAGAACATTATAGCACATTGTGAAACAATATTAGCATTTTCCTTAAACAAATTATAGCAGTCTCGGTTTCCAAATTTCAGTAGTGAGTGAAGATCCTTATATATAAGAAGCAGCACCATCTACTCACAAGAGGGGAGGTATCAGCGTGGTCCACGTTTCTTCAGGATTTGCAGATAATATATAATATCCTTTGTGGGGGAGAAACAGAACAACTCAATGAAGACTGAGCATGGTCAGTGGCAAAGGACTGCCACGGGCCCAGGCAAGAATGTTTGAAAATCCTGTTGCAAAGGGAGAATGGGTAGAATATTGTGGAGAATAATGTATCTGGCTGACTGGATTAGTTGACATAGCAAACTTTAGTTGTGTGTTCCACTTGCCTGAACATAATAGGGTAGTTGTGTATGTGTTGCTGTGTGTGTGTGTGTGTTTTTTTTTTTTTTTTGGCAAAGGAGTATTGTTGATCATGAATATGCTTTGTCATATTTTATATTGAAAATGTTGGGGCATTGTCTAATATATGAGCCTCGTGGCGCAGTGGTTAAAACGCTGTACTGCAGCTAAAACTGTGCTCACGACCTGGGGTTCAAATCCCAGGTAGCCGGCTCAAGGTTGACTCAGCCTTCTATCCTTCCTTTGTCATCATGAAGGCTTGCGACACACATTTTTGTTGTCTTTTTATTTCCTTGTGGATAATATAATTTATATGTTTGTTAATTTCAATGTTTTTTTCTGAAAATTTGTTATTTAAATATTAATGTGTAAAATGATGTTTAACCAGAAGAGGGCCACTATATGGCATTCTCATATGATAGATGTCAGAGCCAGCACAGAGCAGAATCTGCCATGTTTTCTTAAGAAGAAGCTGAGTCATTCAGTATACCACATATAGTGAGCAGTAAGGCTGCTTTATGTGCTGATGATACCAAATTATTGTAGACAGTAAAAACAAAAATACATTGTGAAAAGCTCAAGAAGGACCCCTCTAGACTTGGGGAATGAGTATCAAAACAGGCAGATTAGAAAGACTGGTGGAAGGTAAGCCATTTTGTAGATACTGGGTATGTTTGTTTATGTAATTTTTATACCACCTGTTCAGTGAAAAAACACTGTTCTGGTTGGTTTACAACAGAGTTAAAATATCCCAACCACTATCCCAACCAGCATATGATAAATACAAACAATACAAATAATAAAAGAAGCAACAATAAAACCATAAGGTGACAGCTGAGGTATACAGCAGTGCCTCGAAAGACGAATGGCTCATGGGACGAAAACCCCGCAAGACAATTGGTTTTTGCGATCACTATGGTGCCTGACAAGACAGCTTCTTCTATGGCCGTGCTTCGCAAGACACCCCCCCCGAGACTGATGCCTCGCATTCCTATGCAGAACTGCTTTTCACAAGACGATTTTTTCGCAAGACAGCGCTTCTCGCGGAACGAATTAAATTTGTCTTGCGAGGCACGACTGTATAATACAAATGAGGGTCAATGTTGGCTATACTTATCTCTAGTCTTAGAAGCAGTGAGTTTCATATAAGAGGTTAGCTGCTATGTGAATGGAGGGGTGGGCTAAACAGAGGTTTGAACCTTGATCCTAGCATGATTCATCTTATAATCGTTGTCTAATTTTGTTGTCTCAAAAGCTTTAGATCTCTGAAGGCAGCACATGTAGCTAGGGATGTTTTCCATTGGTTTGCATTTATGGAACATTCCCTCTTCAATTTCCCCATATAATCTTGTTTACTGCAGTCCAATAATCATGTAGAAGTTGTCATTATAGGGCTCATCCTTTATGAAGAGTAAGGATGTCCTGTTTTCTCCTTGCAGCTAAGTTTCTGTATGCATGTGCTCGCTTCCAAGAAATCTCATGAGAAATCTGTCAGAATTTCTCAGAAGTTATAGAGTAGTACAGTTATATTTCTTCCAGAAAAAAAAAGTTGTGCAGGATTATTACAATTCATGTACAGAATGGCATCTTTCCTAACCATGATTCATTGAAAAGAATGTTAACCTATGCAAATTTGGGGAGCTTCCTTTGCAGAAAAATAGACAAAAGAAATAAAAGAGGAAAAAAGAAAACCTGGGGTCTTGTTTTTGTAGGAAGCCGGGAAAACTTACCGGCATGGGGGAAGTATCTGCAGGGAGTCTATGTAGTGAAACTTGCAAAATCTTGGACATAGCTGAGAACTAGAAACATAGTAGCCCCTATCAAGGGTTTCTAGTTGCCACATCCCTGGTGAGGAACTAGTTAAGTCCTCCAATTTGCTTGGGTGAGGAAACCGAAACAGTTAAGCTTGAGTGGCTTTGTGAATGTTAGAAGATGTTCACATGTGTTGCCATTTTGCACGAATTGAGATTTTGGCTTCAGCTCTCAAAACTATTTAGTATTGATTACTTTAAAACATTTACACCCCACCTTTCTCCTCAAGTTGACACAAGGCAGCTTACAGTATTGAAACAAACAATATTAAAAATGAAATGAAATGAAATGAAAAAAAAATGCCCACAAAATAGCAGTCCCATTTTTATGGATGGGCTCTTAGGCAGCCAGTTACAGAGAAAAGGTCTTCCTAAGGAGAGAAAGGTTTTTTTGCTTGCTTGCAGAAGGACAGCAAGGACAGCAGCCAGCCTGGCCTCCTATGGGAGGGAGTTGCATAACTCAGTAGCAGTGACAAAGAAGGCTGTTTCTCTTGTCCTCATAAAGCACACCTGTGAAGGTTGCAGGACCAAGAGGCTGATTGCATGGGTGTTTAGCTTGCTGTTTGGTCCAATGCAGGAAAGGGCAAGTTTGATCTTAAATATAACTTAAATATGGTGATCAGATGACTTCTTTGTTGGAGTATACCAGCCTACCCCCAGAGCTGTCCTATATGTACCTTTCCAGCCTCCTGTCAAAGCCCTCTACAGTGGACCCTTGACTTACAGACGGCTTGACTTACAGACTTTTTGAGTTACAGACTTCTCTGGCCGCAAAATTTAGGTTTGACTTGCAGACTGAGATTTGACTTACAGACCAGAAAAAAACCAAAATGGAACAAAAACAGCCTGTTATGGATTAATCGGTTTTCAATGCACTGTAGGTCAATGGAGACTTGACTTACAGACTTTTTGACTTGAGAACCGCCTTCCAATACGGATTAAGTTCTCAAGTCAAGACCCCACTGTACTTTTTTGGGTGTGAGTAGGATCACTCTGGTTTGGATTGGTTCTAGTCTGTGTGATCAAGCCTTCCAGTTTAAATTTGTCAATATTGTGAAGCAAGCCTTTTCAGTGTATTGAAAGTTAATCAACTGGCTCTTTAAGGGAAGGCAAAGAAAATAGTTTTAAATAACTGATGCAGTGAAGCCACAGTAGTTCATATACAGTTAAAATAAAATCACTGCTCTTGCCCCTCTGCTGAGAAGCAGAGGAAGTGATAAATTTGCCAGTATCTTGAAGTGGTTCATTAATTAAGCCATGATATTGGCAGGAATGATTTCTGTGTGAATGGGAAGGCTTGACTAGATCTCCGTTGCCGCTAATATAGCCTCACCCAAGACAAAGGCCTCCTCTGATTATTTTAAAATCTATGTAGGTTCATAAATGTAGTCTTTTATGTAGAAATATATACAAATACAGATTCCCTTTCTGTGTCTATTAGCCAGTCTAAAATATGGAATCAACATTTAGATTTTAAAGTACTGACTGGCACTTCAAGCATGGTATGCTATATTGACTTTATTCACATTTGATTTGAAATATAAAGACCTTCATTGACAGTGATTGAGTGACTTATGTGGAACTTCAAATCTGCAGTTCTGTACTCCATCCTAAATTAAGGATATTCCAGTATTCAGATTGGGAATAGGCAGAAGCCTCTTTTGCCAGCAGAAATGCTTTCGTGTTGGCAGAGCCCCCTTATGCCTTGTTTTATCCTAGAGATCTGTTGGCAGAAATATCTGTGAGCAAAACTGCTCTGTTGACCAGGATCTGCCAGTGGACGAGCCAAAGAACGAGGAGAGGGAGAGAAAGGAATATATAGAGAGACGATTATGGCAGATACAAACCTTCTCTGGCTCAGGGACACGCTCATTATTCTGGCATAAAGTTAGGCCAAGTTATGGTAGCTGTTAGTAATTTCTAACATAGCTAGGCTGGGAGGGCTTTGGATTTAGCACAGCTTAGTATCAACTCATTTGGTCCTCAGCCATCTTGTCCAGTTACAATTGTGTTCTTAGCTTCTTGGTCACCCTTTTGGTTCAGGATTTTAGCATCTTAAGTATAACAAGATGTTCATCTTGTATTTTATGAGGAATTTTGTGTGCTGTTAATTGGGTTTGACTGACTTGTTACTGATATTTGCTTTCAGAAATTCATGATGACGATATTATGTTGGCATTGTAAGGCTGACTTTATCCACTTATTTGGTCATCTAAATAAGACAGAAATTTTCCAGTGATGATGTAGAACATGATACATTCTTTAGAAGAGGATGCAGTCATGTAATCACTTCCCTCCCCTGCCATGTTGCCTGTAACCTTTCAGTGGTTCCAGTTTTTCTCTGCTTCTGTGGAATGGGGTTAGCCGAAACCACCATGCTGATAAACTGTGCATCTCTTAGACATCTTAACATTTTTCTAATGAAGGCCCATGACAGCTGCTGTTACAGTTATGAGGCTTGCATTAATGAACATGTAATCGTACTATTGTAAAGGCAGTTTATCTTTTTTTATCAGAAAAAAAAGCAATGCAGTATTCTTTGCAGAGAATAAAGCCTATTAGAACATGTCATTTGGATAATAAAGTTATCAGTGTGACCTCATGTGGATACTGTAGACAAGAGGTTCTACATCTGGCCCCTTGATAATTGCCTAAATTAAAATCTAAAAGCCTAACAGCCGTTGGGTTGACCTCTTTCTGCCTTGCTGCAGACAGATGAGCTGCTGTTTTATTACAAGGGTTTCTTCCCCAGGTGAAGATTGAAGGGAGTTTCTAAGCCTCTTCTGCCCCTCCTTGTGAAACTCAAGCATTGCATTTTGAATCAGATGGCCTTCACTCCATCAGATCGTTTCCAACCTTTCTTCTGGATACTAATAGCTGTTATAAAATAATTTTGAATATTTTTCTTTGAGTTTTCTTTGTTTTCCAGATTGCAAATTTAAAAAAATATTAATTCAAGAATTATCTTTTTAAAAGAAATTAAAATCAAGGTTATTTCCACATTCTTCTGACATGAATCAATAGAGAAGATAAAAATAAAGATCAACAGTTGTACTGAGTTTTGTTGGCTTATTAGTAGTAACCAAGTTCTTCAGAGAAATGTGTATGTGTGTGTGTGTGTGCTTCCCCACAAGAGTTGCAGAATCAGAACTTTAATTGATGCTCTATTCTTATATAAACCAAAGCCATGGGAAAATCTGTGCAAGCATTTGAGTCTTGTGGGAATGGCATTATCAGAAGAAAAATAAGTTATAGATGAGGGTGAGTCAGAGAAGGAAAGTTTTGTAGGGATAATATCCATAATATCTACAAGACTCGTATTACTATATACCTAATAAGCATAGTTTATATTGAACAGGCCTTAGTGTGAGTTCTAGAGCATTAGGGCCATGCATGTAGTGAGACATAGTTGATGTGAATATCACAGAGTCAGTTATGATGCAAGATATCAGTTACGTTTATGCACATTTTTGACAGGGGTTAAATCTGATACAAAAATGTACATTTCAGAATTGCAAAAAACACAGCTAGCATCTATTTTCAAAGTCTATAAAAATGAATTTGAGTTTGAGTGGGAAAAGTAGCATTACCATATAAAGTAACAAAACTGCCCTTGATAAAACAATTTTATCTCAATGTTTTGTAGGTTCGTGTTGACAGTGGTGTACAGCAAGGAAGTGAAATCAGCATTTATTATGATCCAATGATTTCAAAAGTGAGTTAATTTTTTACATGTTAAAATAGTCTGCTTTTTAAATAGATGAGACAGTGTTGCAAAGTATAATGACTTTGTAAGAAAGATAAATAGGACAATTCTTAGGGTGTATTTTGTTTATATTTACTCAGAAGCGACTTTTGGTTTGTCTTACTCTTTGAGACAATGTCTTGTTTTAAACTGGTAATGTAATACTGTTTCACTGTAATATAAGCACACTGGTCTTTTAGAGTTTTAGGGATGTCATAACCATTATTAGTTATTTTGTTTTGATACCAGATATTTCAGGGGGATAAAAAGCTCTCAAAATGCAATTAAATCCCATTGAAAAAAATCCAAAGAAGCAGAAGGAGAGTTGTACTATTATTTTGTAATTGCACGTTTCTGTTTCTTTGTCATGTTTTATTGCTATCAGATTAAGGGAAAATGGCATCACACATTAGCTTATTAAACAAATATATTTTTACATGTGTACCTTTGTGGACTTTAAACCATGATTTGAGGTTGGTCTAATGTCCTAATTTCATTGCATTGCATCAGATAGTTAGTATGGTTAATTATAGCTTGCATGAAAGGAGGAGCGAAGGATCTGTGGACTTGAGAAGTGCTTTGTTTGTAGCTTGGATTGTTAAAATAACAGACAGTGACCTGAACCTGGCTATAAATTGCACTGGGATGTGATGTTCATATTCAAATAAGTTATAGTGAGCCTTGGGCTCTCATGTGCCTCTCTCCCTTTTCCACCTCTAACGTAGTCATGAAAAGAGGACAGGAAACTTGATGTTCTATTTCATATTACTGTCCAGACTCTAAACTGTGGTTAATTTAGCTATGAAACAAGCTAACATCTTAATGTATGGTTTGAATTTGTCTAGTTTCAACAGGTCATAGTCAAATTTAGTCTGGTTTTGGATGTAATGTTAGATGTCCGATAGTTTGAAAGCAAACATTTTGGAATTTCCAGATACAGTATGCTGGACGAAATGAGGAGATTGCAGGCCACAAATTTCTATGGCTTATACTTGTAGCACTAAACTGAAGTTTAATATTGTATTCCAGTGAGAACAAATTCTGAAAGCAATATGGGTCGTTCTGCAGGTGTTCTTCCTTGCCTTGCCAATGATGTTTTCATATGGGAATCATGTGATGCTCAGGGATGTGGCCAGTCCTTTTGTCATTAACTGGTTTGTGTAGGAATATAAGTGGTGCTTATGTTTCCACCAACATTCACCCAAATAAAAGGTTCATTGCCATTGTTCTAGTCCTTGAACTTTCAGTGCAGGAGAAATGAAATGAAATTTATACATCTGCAAAGTACTCTTATCCAAAGGAGTGAACCCATGCAAAATCACGTATTATTGTGTCAGATTATCATGCACAGAATAGGTAAGTACGCAGATATGAATTTATATCATCTCATCTGACCTCAGAGGAAGATGCTGGGCATAGCTAACATTTTATAATTTTAGTTTAGAAAAAAAGATCATGAATAATTAATAGTCTAAGAATATTTTAAAATCATTGTAAGGTGCCCAAATTGATGGGCAATGTGTTTGAAAAAGAATGAATTCATTTTTTTTAGTGGTACTACATTCAATTTTTAAGTAACTTCTTTTTGCTTGTGTCTCTCTGTGTGTTTTAGCTGATTACCTATGGATCCAACAGAGCAGAAGCTTTGCAAAGAATGGAAGAGGCCTTGGATAATTATGTTATAAGAGGTAACTACAAAAACGTGGAATGCTAACATGATAGTCAACATCTCATAAAATGTGGTAATTTGCCAATTCAAGGAAAGTTGTGTTTGGAAAAACAACAACACCTATTTGGGATTTCTTTTACAGCATATTCGCTATGGGTGTACTTAAACAGACTTTCAATCTCAAACCCTAGAAAATAGCTACCAAGTATTTGAGACTTTAGTTTAAATCTCTAAGGGAAATTCAGTATCTAGTCTCCCTGCTTCTTTCACGTTTAATTCCTTGGCCTGTGTCCCTATTGTTCCCATGGCTCTGTTACTCATTTTCTTCTGTTTGGGCTCCTGGATTCAGGCTTTGCTTCCTTGTGAGTGTGAAGTAATGATCACTTGCCATTTTGGGGGGCTAATGTTTTCTTTAATGTCATTTTAAACCAATGTGCTGTAAGGAAACCCTCTGTTTTTTATATTTGGAAATGATAGTTGCTTCTAATGTAGCAGTTCAGTAGTAAATTGTAAATTTGGGAGATGTACTTTCTAAGAAAACTATTTATGTAGGTATGGTAAGGTAAATTGTATCGTCAGTGCAGTGGTAATGTTTGTGGTTCCTTACTCAAAATCACTCAATCTCATATATAACATTAATCTTTCTGAAAATAACAGGGCACATTTCTCCCACCCCCATTTTTTAAATGTACACTTATTACTATTTGTATATGTTAAAGGCTATGCTGTGATCAAGTTTAGAAACAGAATTCCAGTAGAGTTGTTTCATTTTCCTCCTTTCCCCAAATAAGTTGTCTGCTTTTAAGTTTACTTTTCTCCATTAGAGATAACTGTGTAATTCCAACACTGCAGGATTTCCAGTTCCTTGATGTCTTTCCACTGAACCCCCATTGCTAAACTCCGATAAATCAGTGCATTAAAAGAAAGAAATGTAGAAAGCTTTCCCCCTACTCCTTCATTCCATATGTGACCTTTTCTTCACAGAAAGAGGAGACTAGTAACTTGAGAGATTCAACACGTTGTTCTTTCTAAAGAAGTCCATCCAACTTCTGAAAAATCTTAAAACCTGATGAAATTGTCTTTCTGGTGGTCCTTTTTTAAAATGTTTTTCTTACCCTGAACATGCTTCTTATTTTGTAGAGTTGTATGCAGCGTATGTGTTTAACTGCTGGGATTGTTAGCTTGCATTGCTATGTTTTTTTGGAATGGCAACCTGTTATGTGAAGTCAGAAATAAAGCCAAAGCCAAAAGGCCAGTAATGGGATCTTCAGTTTCCATGTGAATTTTTTAAAAAACACAAATTTGAAATTGTAGTACATCACAAGCCTATTTTTAGTCAGATAATAACAGCATTTAGTAATCGTAAGAACCAGATGTACCAGGGGACTGTTTGCGTAGTTGATAAGACTATAGTTTATGTGGGAGAAATATATTGAGTTCAGTGAACAAGATAGGATTTGTCTGAGTTTTAGCCTAGCCTTTTAAAAAGATCTTCCATGTGTTCAGGACTGAGCTGCTTCTGTTTTTAAATGACACACAGGAAAGAAATTCTCATAGAATGTAAATTATGCATATGAACAAGAATACTATAAAGACAGACAGACATTATACAGTATTTCTCTTAGCATCTCTCTGTTATCTGAATTTTAGTTTTTATTACTGCATTTTATTGCTAGTACAAATTTTCAGATGTCTTGAATTTCACCAATAGCCTCCTCATCTTGTAATGATATACAATACTTTGCCATAGGTTTTCTTGTAGCCAGTAAATAACAGAGATATCTAAATTCATATCATGGGATGTTCTCCTTAAGTATATATAGGCAGAATCCTTGGTTTCAAGCCCTGAATTGAAATGGACACCTGGTCCTGTCATCAAGTTCAGGAGCATTGCCAGTTTTTGTTAGCTATGTAGAATTTTGAACTTCAGGTTTGTGTAATTCCGCTCAAATATCGAAATTAGCCAATTATACAACAGTAACATATGCTAGGTGTTAAATAATATTTCCTGCATAGGATAGATCGGCCTAAGGAATTGTTTTTGTATGTTGGTATCTTTGTTAGTCCAGGAAGTTATGAGTGATACTAAGTTCCATACAGTATTCTCTGTGTTCAGAAATAGATTCTGTGTAACACCTAACCATGAACTAAACTACTCTTGTAATGCATATTTAATATGAAGGTACTTCCGTATGGCACAGTTCTAAGCAGGTTTCCTTACAAGTAAATTCCAGTAAATTCACTAGTATTAGTGTTAACAGTATGTGTCCATATGATTATATAAGTGTGTATAAGTGTCTATAGTGGTGGTATTTTACATATTTATAAACCAGCTTAGGCAACAATCGTCTAATCTGCTCAGATTTAATGATATTGCATGAATAAAGGAGAAGGCAGAATACTGAAAAGAATTCAATACAAGGACAAGATCCACTTGGTCTCTTTCTTAGGAGCACTTTCCTTTCATGTGAAATAATGAGCAAGAAATTACTGTATTAAATGTTCAGTTTTTAGTGTGCTTTGTTAAACCTACATTTAAGTGGGTTTTAAAAGTGGATTTTTAGTATGAATTATTTTCTCTAGCAATCTTATTCCTTATACCCAGCCACCAGTCATTTGGATGATTGCCTCTAATGGAACAGAATGGCTATTTAAGTCTTTTCTTCAAGTAGATATGGTAGATTGTGCCTTTTTGTTTGTCTGTGGCATCTGCTTTGTATTTCCCTGTAACAAGGATTTTGAATGGATTCATACATTTTATTAATGTTTTTGATTGTAAATACTTCAATCCTGTGAGCTCAATGCACAATCAAATGAGGTGCATATTTTAATATTTTCTTTATGTAAAAAATTCAAATAAGACAAGGGGTGATCTATTGCTGATCTTGCAGAATTTTATTTTTTCAATATTGATCTGATATTATTATTGTTTTTCTTCTTCATGGTCTCTGTGACTTACACCTGTGGGAGTCTGCATCTGCATAGCCCAATATCAGTGCTTCAGTAGCTAAAGGCCATTGAGTTTTGGTGGGCTCTCCACCCCACCTCCCTGACTGTGCTGTATTGTATGGTTCCCAACATTTCCTCTCAGTTTTCTTCTTTTTGCTGAGCTATTAGCATATTGGATGAACTTATTTCCTCTGACTGTCCTTTTTGGATGCTAATTTTTTTTAGCGTGTATACATTACTGAAACAGCGACCTCTACGTTGGCTCAGGCATGTTGTGAGAATGACTGACGGTCAGATTCCAAAAGATTTCCTGTATGGAGAATTAGCGCAGAGGGAGACCACAGCTGCAATACAAGGATATCTGCAAGCAGGATCTGAAGGCCTTTGGAATGGAGCTCAACGGATGGGAAACCTTGACATCTGAGTGTTCAGCCTGGAGGCAGGTGGTGCAGCATGGCCTCTCCCTTTTTAAAGAGACATGTCTTCAGCAGGCTGAGGCAAAGAGGCAGTCCCGAAACCAGCAAAATCAGGGAGCTGGACAGGGGACAGATTGTATTTGTCTTCAGTGTGGAAGGGATTGTCACTCTTGAATTGGCCTTCAGATGCTGTTCCAAGTCCTCTATGCAGAGCACATTACCATAGTCTCTCGAGACTGAAGGATGCCTAATCTAAAAATCCTTTTTGGATCCCTAAAGCCTGTAAATATACTCCTTTTTCCTTTACTTCACCCTTTCACTTTCTGACCCTTGCCCTGAACAACAAAATTAGTGTTGTTGTCTGATTGTGGCCCTCTCCTCTTTCTACTTGATTCTGTGCATTTTCCCCTGTTTGCAGTATCCACACCGTAAACAGGGGAAAAAGTGTTGCAGGTTCAGGATCCCCAACTCTGACAAGCATTCTCAATTCTTAATTTGCCTTTGTAATTTTAAGGCCTGTGACCACTGTCTGGCCTTCTTCAGAGGGACAGAAGAATAGACAAACCTGACTTTGAACTTTCTTCTGGGGAGAAGTGGTTCTTCTCACCACTGAAGGTAGCCCATTCTCAACAGTGAAAGGACCTTCTAAACCGGTTCTTCCAGCTAAAATAAAAGGGAACTTCTAAAATGGACACAGCCTTAAAGTTGGGATCAACAGTTCAGAAGTCCACCTTGTTTACTGTCTCCGTCACTTGACACCACAGTGCTACCGCTGCAATTGAAGCCAAAGCCATAATCATGATGCCATCATCTGCAGTCACTGCTACTGACCTTCCAGCCCAGTCAGCCACTGATGCAGAGCAACAACTCTTCTCCCATTCTGAAGGGAAACTCCTGGAAATTTCACCCTCACAGCAGGCTCCCTTGATATTAGTACTCTCTAAGCCACTATCACTGTCACCCACCCAGCACTGAACTGTCCTCAGAGAGCGCTGACAAAGGTCCCACTCTCCTCAGTACCAATCAAGATCCTTATCCCAACATTACTTTCTGGTCTCTTCATATTTTTCTGGTATCACATTTACAAGATTCCATTAAACCTGTAATGTCGCTGTGCAACTCAGTAATGATCATCTCATTATACATTGGCTAATCATCACTCCCCATACTGGCTATTTTGCCATAGGTACCTACTGATCTTCCGGGAACATTGCTCTAGAGCAGTGATGGTGAACCTTTTTGAGCCCGAACACCCAAACTGCAACACAAAATCAACTTATTTACAGTGGTGCCTCGCATAACGTTTTTAATTGGTTCCAAAAAAAAAACCTTATGCGAAAAAAACTTTATGCGAAACACCATTTCCCATAGAGATGCATTGGAAACCGGTTAATCCGTTCCAATAGGCACGGATTGCCGTCCTTAAGCGAAAAAACCCATAGGAAACATCGTTAAACGATACAATGTATCCTCTATTGGAATGTATTGTAGCTGACTCAATAGGTTTCAATGGCTTTGCGAAGTCAATTTTTGCAAAATTAAGTGTGTCATAAAAGGGTCAAAAATGGTTTTAAATGCTTGGATTAGCCTCTGCACCCTCTAAAACGGATGCAAAAGTTAATTTGGCTTTGATCTGACTTTTCGTTAATTAATGGTGAATTTTTTTCCCCCAACTTTTGACAGCTGTCAAAATCTGACAGCTCCATTATTTCCTATGGGGGAAGAAAAAATTCACAAAAAATTAATGAAGACTCAGCAACTGTTCTAAATTCTTGGGTTTGTTAGAGGACCCCCTAAGTTGTGTGCAAACCTGATTTGGCTTTGATCTGAACTTTCGTTAATTTTTTGTAAATTGTTTTCTCCCCCATAGGAAAGCATGGAGCTGTCAGATTTTGACAGGTCCATTGGTTCCTATGGGCCAAAAAACAAAAATTCACAAAAAATTAACGAAACGTCAGATCAAAGCCAAATCAGGTTTGCACATGACTTAAGGGGTCCTCTAACGAATCCAAGCATTTAGAACCGTTTTGGACCCTTCTAAGACACTTTTTAAATTGAAAACAAAAAAAACGTTAAGCGAAGCAGGGGACCTAAAACCAAAAACGTTAAGCGAAGCATGGTCCCAAAAACGCTATGCGAAAATCGCCCATAGGGAAAAACGTTATACGAAGCACAATCTGCCTCTGAAAAAATAAACGTTAAGCGAAAAAAACGTTAAACGAAGCAAACGTTAAGCGAGGCACCACTGTATTTCAAAATGCTGACACTGCAATTAAAACCCGAATGCTGAGGTTTTAGTTTAGAAAAAAACAACTGCTCCTGCACTGCAAGTGTTAAATGCTTGTGTTTTTTTTCTTCCTATGGGCAGTATTAACAAAGAAATACTTACTAGTCCTCCAATCCCCCATTGGGCTAGGCTGGTCATGGTCGCCATTGCACCCCTCTGCTAGACCACTGCACCAGCAGAGGGGAGTGCCGAAATCTGGGATCAGAGGATGGGTAAGTATTTCTTGATGGTTACTTATGGCTCGGGTGCTCACAGAGAGGGCTCTGTGTGCCAGCCGTAGCACGTGTGCCATAGGTTCACCGTCTCTGCTTTAGAGATAGTCAGTCTCCTACTCTATTCCCATATTGTTATTCTTATTGGAATGATCTCTGGTATTGAATCTAGTCCCAGCAGGACTGGAAAAATGTGAGCATCGAATGCACTCAACCACACTGATACCAACTGGCTAAAACCAATGACATAGCTACCAGACCAGTGGACTCTGAGCCATTTTCAATCAGTACTGCTCAGACGACTCAACCGAATGCAGAACAACCACAAAATACTGCTCCACTTGTATCCACTTTGAAACTAATACTAGTACTGACAGTTGATACCAAACCAAGATTACAGTTGCAGAAGCAAGCATCAGCATCACCCATTTCAGTACTGATGGTCTCAGCTGTACCTACTATAACAATGACTGTGCTGACCCCATAAACATTAACTTACTGGGTACTAACAAACTCACAGGCATTTATGCAACAGTGGTAGCTGCACTTCATTTATGAGTAGAGATGAAGGCTTTGTATTCATATATGAAGGCCGTTGGCACAGGTTGGCTTGATGAACACCCACCCTCAGACCCCGCCAGACCACTTACAGCATGGTGTGCATGACTGGTGTCATCTTCTGTCCCTTTGCTGGAGTGGCTGGGTGAGCAGGGAAGCAGGGCTGCGGCAGCTGAGCTACTGCCATGATTGGGGCATAGAAGATGACACTGGCCTTGTGTGCCACATGCTGTGTGGTAAGTGGTCTGGCAGGGTTTGGGGGTGGGTGTTTATCAAGACAGCCACCTGTGCCAGCACATTTTGTATTTGTACAGTACAGTGGTGCCCCGCTAGATGATTACCTCGTAGAATGACGAATCCGCATGACGATGAGTTTTTGCGATTGCTATAGTGCTTCGCAAAACTGTTTCCTATGGGCGATTTTCGCTATACGATGTTTTGGACCGTGCTTCGCAAGACAGTTTTTCCCCCTGGGGACTGATGCTTCGTAAGATGACGATTTTAACAGCTGATTGGCACTTTGCAAAACGGGTGTTTTAGGGACCAATGTTTCACAAGATGACGATTTTAACAGCTGATCGGCGCTGCACAAAATGGCTTCCCTATGGACGATTTTCGCAAAACGATGATTTGTCCCCATTAGAACGCATTAAATGGATTTCAATGCATTCCAATGGGGAATCGCATTTCGCAAGACGATGTTTTCACAAGACAGCAATTTCAATGGAATGGATTAACATCATCTTGCGGGGCACCACTGTATATGAATACGAAGCCCCCATCTCTGTTTATGAGGAATCATTGTCGATCATTATATAGACAACTGGCTGCTGTTATCATCCTCTGCCACACTTAGCACATTCTTGACCTTTACATCATTTAGAGCTTAGGGTGAATGCCTCAAAGACCATTTTTAAACCTATATAATCAGTAGAGTTTATCAGCGCCCATATGAGCTCCACAGCAGTCACAGCCACCAAAACAGGACCTCACCCTAACATGCAAAAGTGGCTATCAAGGTTCAAGCAAGTGACATTCAGATTATCCTAGGCATCATGGATGCCCCACTGCAGGACTCCCATTGGCCAGGCTCCATGTGCAATTGCTGCAACACTGTTTCATTTGTGCTTTCAAAAGAGTCCAGAAGAGCAAGGGGACATGAGTCTCAGTATTTGCGGCCAAAACCAGTGTTGTCACCCATTTGCTTCTGGTCATGGCTGGAAACTTGCTCACATGGGTTGGGCCTCCCACCCAGCGCTCCAGAAAATTAGAGGGAATGTGGGTGGACACCAAGAAGGAACTTCCATAGTACATGTCATAAAAGGCACACTGTTCACTTACAAGACATCTGTCTGTGACTCTCATGACAGATCCCTCCAATATGGGATAGGGCACTGGTTCTTAACCTTGGGTTACTCAGGAGTTTTGGACTGCAACTCCCAGAAGCCTTCACCACCAGCTGTCCTGACTGGGGTTTCTGGGAGTTGCAGTTCAAAAGCATCCGAGTAACAAAGGTTAGGAACCACTGGGATAGGGTATACATCAGTGGCGTCCAACCTTGGCCCTTCAGATGTTCTTAGACTACAGCTCCCAGAAGCCTTCACCGCCACCTCTGCTGGCCAGGATTTCTGGGAGCTGAAGTCCAAGAACATCTGGAGGACCAAGGTTAGACACCACTGGTATACATCATCTAAGCTACCAGATCCATGGACATTGGTTGGAAGAGGAGTGGGGCCTTCACTTAAACATGCTGGAGAATTCAAGGCTTTTGATAATCTTTTCCACCAATATCTGGTCAAGCTGTGTTGAATGAGTATCAGTTGGTCAGGTCTGAGGAAGGGAGAGGGCATTTGGTAATATTGAATTGATTGCTTGTATCTTTCTTTTGGCTCCTTGCGGTATTTTTTTTTTACTATTTAATGCTGTTAGCCACCTAGAGTGGTCTTAACCGACCAGATAGGTGGGATATAAATAAAATAAAATAAAATAATAAAAATAAAAATATTTTATAAGTTAGGAGATTACCACTTCAGGCCTGTTGCTACCTGGGAAAGTGTTTGAACAAGCCATCATTGATCAATGCCAGGCACTCTTAGAGAAAGTGTTTCTAGATTGTTGTTTTCCTGCTTCTGTTACTGGATTAGGCTGCTAGTGTAGATGTTAACAGTTTTCACACCTCAGTGATCCTAAGTAAGATAGTTGTTTTCCTTCTTCTGTTACTTATTGGGAAACAGTGATTTTGGCAGCACCACAATGTTAGACATCAGAGGTTAGAGCCTTCTCCCAGTGATCCTGACTGAGATCACTGTCCTAGTGTTATAGTAGTGAAATAGCCATAGCCACCTTCCTATAAATGTATGTGAGGCTTTATGGGCTGCCTATAGCAAGCAGGCTGACCACCTGTGCCTTATAGCAGTGGTCCCCAACCTTGGGCCTGCAGATGTTCTTGGACTTCAACTCCCAGAAATCCTGGCCAGCAGAGGTGGTGGTAAGTCTTCTGGGAGTTGTAGTCCAAGACCATCTGGAGGCCCAAGGTTGGGGACCACTGCCTTATAGAATACAGTTTGTATTCAGGGAGTGCTCTTTCATCCGTAATTTTCACCAGCAGCAGAGATGACGTCCAGTGCTTTTAATCAACTGAGGCTGTAATGCTTAAACAGGACAAGCATGAACTTGATGTTATAATTCATGCCCAAGTTTGAATTACTAGAATGTATTATACACAAGGCATCTTTTGAAAATTGTTTGGAAACATCAATTATTCTAAAATAGAATGTCTAGATTGAGACTGACCAATATGATCTCATCATTTTGTTTTTGGCCATCTTTGTTGGCAACTAATCTATCTCTGGGTCCAATTCAAGAGTGCTGGTTTTATCCCTTGAGATTCTGAAGAGCTTGCAGCCATGAAGAAGCATCTCTTGCCATTTCACTAAGGTTATTTCCTGAGGTAAGAAATGTGGCTGTTAAAGAGGCACCATTGTAATGGTGGTGCCCTGCCCTTGGGATGCCAACACCAGAGAAACTGGCCCTGGAACCTATGTTTATGGCCTTCTGGGTGTCATTTGAAGATTGCTTTATTCTTCCAAGCATTTTGTTTTGGTTCGCCATATCACTACTATTTTATTTTTCTCTTGTTTTTTTTTTTAAATCAAGATTTTTGTGTTGTATTGTTTGTACTACTGGTTTTATTTTTGTTTCAGTAAGTTCTTTATCGCTGTTTGTGAAAACAACTGTGAGTATTGGGCCTGTGAGTGTAATAACTACATGATTTCACCCTGTCAACTTTATTGTTGAAAGAGCTGTCTAAGGGAGATAAGACTAAAAGGGTGACTGCCTTAAAATCTCTCAGTGATCTTTGTGGTCATATTAAATGTTCCTACTGTTTTATTGCTGTTTTATTGTTTTGTTACTTGAGAGTCATTGTTTTGTGGTTTATGCACAAAAAAGTGTTATATACTGCTTTAGATATTTTAAATGAAACATGGTATAGACATCTAATAAATAAAACAAGGATTTGAAACCATGTATTTCGAGTTCTCATATAGTTCTGTGCAATTACAAGTGGTGCTGAAATATAGTCACTGTTTCAGACCATTTATAGTCAGTGTTTAAAAAGGAGTCTTATAAGTTCATTGTTTCATCACTCATGATCTTCAGCTCTGCACAGAAGTGTTTTGATTAGATCACCTTGGAATACAGACCCTGGGGTAAATCAAAGTAGTGCCTCTCTTTCTTTTACCCACCAGTCAGTCACAAATGACAGAATAGAAGCTGCACTGAAAACAATTGGGGTGCAGATCAGGAATTATTATTAGAGGGCACAGGGAAGAAAAGAACAAGAGAAGGCAAAAACAGACATTTCAAAGAACAGAAGCGCAGGGGGCAGGGGAGGTTAACAGTAGGGAGAAAGGAGAGGAGATATAAAATAAGACTGAACCTGACCCAAAGTAGATTAAACAGAAACAAAGAGGAGCAGTAATAACAGGAGCACAGCAGAAAGTACCAGAAAATGATTGGGAACAAGTGGAGGCAGAAGAAGCAAATGAAGACTTATCAGTGTTGAGTACCATGATGTTTTACATTTTTCTTTCATTTACAAGTTTGTCATTATGATACTTAAGGTCTCATGAAAAACGTAAATCTGTTTAAAAGCTAAGGTTCGGCAGGCTTCCCAAAAGGCATAGCCATTGGAACGAAGTGAAATATGATGAGACTCCTACATGCCAAACCCTTAGTATTTGTTTTCTACCAGGTTGGAAGCCCAAACCTTTGGTTTCACATGATCTGTTAAGGGTTTTCAATATTCATTCAAGGTCCCAAATTCTGGGAAGCTCCAGCCCTTAACAGCTGATATGATAGTATGGATATAAATGGAATGTAGTGCCATGGTGTGGTTAGTTTAACTTTCAATACTTTATTGGAACTACATGGCCACCTGTGGAAGTGTGGAGGACTGAAGTCCTTGACTTTTTTTGTTTGTTTATTAGAATAAACAAACAACCGAACCTATCATGTAACTGAAGCTATTACAAGCACCCAGCTGACAACCAATACAATCTGCATGGAATGGCAGAATGCAGGGCTGCATCTCTGTTCTTATTATTAAATGTTGACTTATACAGTCATTTCTAAGATAAGAAAAATAGCAATGCTCAATTATCATTATGCATTTAAAATCTCTCTTAAAAGAATGTAATGCTTTTCCAACTAATAACTATGCAAATAAAGTTCTTTCCATTCCACTTAACACAATTAAAATTCTCAGCAAGTTAAATATATTGAATTGTTTATCTATGGAGAGACATGTAGGACACCAATTAAGTTTACATGGATAAATGCAGATTTGCATTTTGTGAATGTCAAGTTGACAGAAGCTTAATACTGTAAAAAGGGCTAATCAACACAGAATATGTTTAGTGTCAGTAAATATTTATATTGAAGAATGTTTCCCGTGAATGACGAGGTACAACAGTTAGCTTATTCTGAATTTTACTAATTAAATTCTATGAGATGTAGACCACAGCATTTGTATAATTCCTGTATAATTTTATACAGTATGCATAATTCCATGACAAGGATAAAGATTTAGTGATAAAGGGCAAATGAATAAGTCTCTTCAGGTTAAACCCCCTATTAAAACTGATAAATTATCACTTTCATTTTGATCCATAATGCTTAATTCTTGTTTTTTAAGCAGAAAATAAATTTCCTTTAGATTACGTTGGATGCTTTTAAAAATTTGTTCTGGGATACTTATCTTCTGCTTCTCCCTCTTCTTTGCATTGTATATCTTCCAGTCTAGTGTGATGATGATGACATTCCCATTCTGTAGGCAGTACTGCCAAATAGGACACTGGTCATTATATAACAGACATCTTTCTACATACATTTTATGACAACAGGGTGATCAAATTTTAATGAACACTCAAACACATCTGGGCCCAACCTTCTTTGCTGCTGAAGAGGGTATCTCATTGGGTTTTGTACCAAGAACACGCATGCTCCTGCATAGATAGAGAAGCAGAAGCTGTTGAAATGTTCTGTTATATTGCTCTTTCTGTTGTGATAAAAACTCCACCCACAGCAAAAAAAGAAGCATAATCAAAACACTGGTAGACAGTGCAAATCGGAACTGTGAAGCTCAATTTCTCAGCACCGAATTCAACCATCTGAATTGGGCCCTACAGGCAAATGGCTACTCCAGAAATGAAATCATAAGAGCCATCAAACCAAGAAAACAACACCAAACTGAGGAGGAAAAACAGCCACCAACAAATAAAGTATTTCTGACATATATCAAAGGGGTCACGGACCACATGGGGAAACTTTTGAAAAAACACAACCTACAAACAGTATTCAAGCCACAAAAATACAACAAATGTTACAGCCTGCAAAGGACAAAAGGGACCCCCTCACCACTGCAAGAGTATACTGGATACCTTGCAGTTGTGGCCAGGTATATAATGGAACCACAAAATGCAGCATCCACGCCAGAATCAAAGAACAAGAGAGACACTGCAGACAAAAACAATCGGAAAAATTGGCAGTAGCTGAACATGCCCTAAAACAAACTGGACATGAAATTCTATTTCCAGAAGTACTGTACAACATCAGCAGTCATTATGTTAGACTGCACAGGGAAGCCATTGAAATCCACAAACACTAGTAGAACTTCAACAAAAAAGAAGAAAGTTTAAAACTCCACAAAGCCTGGCTCCCAGCACTGAAAAATACAGCCTGCAAAAGGTCAACAAACACTACCCATCTACAAGGACCAGTGATCACTGCACACAAAAGACCAGCTAATGACACCCTTCAATAAAAGTGACAGATAATCTTTCCCTCTTATCACAACAATACACTCACAACAAAAACCATGCTGATCACCACAATCACCCATCTCCTGAAAAGGACAAAAGCTGATCCCACAGCTATAAATACTCAACTATCCAAACAAACTGCACCGGAGCACAGACAGAGTTCTGACTCCTGTCCTCTGAAGATGCTGGCCACAGAGACTGGTAAAACGTTAGGAAGAACAACCTTCAGAACACGGCCAAAGAGCCCAAAAAACCCACAACAACCATCAGTCCCGGCTGTGAAAGCCTTTGAGAATACAATTTAAAGTATTTATCTTTGAACCCTGAAATGGTTTAGGACCAATATATCTAAATGTCTATCTTCATTGTTGGTAGCATTGTGCTCTGCCAGCTGGAGAGTCTCATCTCTGTGTTCCACCACCAGTTGAGCTATGGCAGGTGGAAACAGGGATATGATCTTTTTAGTAGGAGCATCCAGGTTTGTGGAACTTCCTCTACTTTGTTGGTTGTTTTGTCATGTTTCTTTAAGGTAAGCATTTAAGTTGCTTATGATGGCTTTAGAGTCCCTGATGTATTGGTTTTGTTCTGCTATGATTTAGTTTTGCCTGCATTTTTATGTTTTAAATGTATTTTTGGATATTGTCTTTAATGATACAGTGGTGCCTCGACTTATGAACTTAATTGCTTCAGGAAGATGGGCATAAGTTGAAATGGTCATAAGTCGAAGCACCATTTCCCATTGGAATGCATTGAAATGCAATTAATCAGTTTCGGCCAAAGAAAAAATCACCAAAAAAAGTCACTGCAAGACCAGTTAGAAAGGCGATTAATCGCTTCCAGCTGAAGGAGGGAGGGGGAAGAAAATCAATCAACTGTGCAAGATCCATTGCAAATGCAAACAAGAGAAAGCAAAAAGCAATCAAGCGTGGAAGACCTAATGCAAAGAAGACAAACCAAAAACCAGTCAACCGTGCAAGACCCATTGCAAATACAAACAAGACAAAGCAAAAAGCAATCAAGCGTGCAAGACCTAATGCAAAGAAAACAAACCAAAAACCAATCAACCATGCAAGACCCGTTGCAAATGCAAACAAGACAAAGCAAAAAGCAATCAAGCAGATCGTGCAAGATCGGAAATGGGGGGAACTAAAAAGCAAACAAACCCCCCAAGACCCATTGGAAATGGGGGGATCCAAAAAGCAAGGAAACACCCCAAGACCCATCAGAAATGGGGGAAAAATCCAAAAAGCAGCCAAACCCCCCAAGATCCATTGGAAAGGGGGGGGGAACCAACCAACCAACAAACCCCCCAAGACCCATCACAGCACAGAAACTCCCCCCCAGCTCAAAACCATGCTGCGGAAACTCCCAGAACAGTTTTTAGAAAGCAGAAAAGAGCACCTTACCTTACCAGGCAGCCCAAAGTCTCCCTGCAAACACACACATACAATGTCAGAAGCAAAAGGAGTCAACCCCAAGCCTCTGAATCCTCTGACGATCTCTAACTGCTGGGGCGAAAGAGCTCCAAAGAAGCAGCCTCATCGCCACCTACAGTTAGGAATTTGAATTTCCCGCCTTTTTCCCTTGCCTTTTTCTGTTCCTAAATGGAAGCTCCGGTCACAAGTAGAAGCAAAAATTTGCAGTCGGAGCTGGTCGTAACGTGAAATGGTCGTAAGTAGAGGTGTTCGTAAGTCGAGGCATCACTGTATTTTAAGTTAGAATGAAAAGTATACAACATATGTCCTATCCAGACATGGTCTCGTGTTTGTGCTAGTCATCAGTACTGAATCTGGACATGTCCCTTCTTTTCTGAACTGTTCAGTTGTGAAAACATGCAGGTGGCCTCAGTTCAGTGGATATCAAATCCTATTATACTTAAGATCAACTTTGTTTAGATATTTAGCCAGTACTAGTGCCAGACCAAATTATGTGTTTTGTGTCCTTATGATTCATTACTTTGCATAACATCAGTGTGATATGATAACTTCATCAGCTCCAAATGCCTGATTCCTATTTATGCAAAGTGTGCCAGGCACTCTGAACTGGGAAAAGTAATGTGTAAAAAAATACTTTGATTCTTTGTTTATAGGATGCTAGCAGTATATTTCATGTTCTTCGTATATATAAGTAAATAAAATTTTATTGCAGCCAAAAGATGATGACAGAAACTTATACCATAATGCACTTAATTCAGTATCTTACAATATTAATGAGCAACAGATATGATCTATTGTATAAGCTGATGAACAGGGAATTGTGGTAAGTTATAGTAGCTGCACAAAATCTGACCACTTTATTAATGATACCACAACAGAAAGAGCAATATAACAGAACATTTCTACAGTTTCTGCTTCTCTATCTATGCAGGAGCATGTGTGTTCTTGGTACGGAACCCAGTGAGATCCCCTCTTCAGCGGCATAGAAGGTTGGGCCCAGATGTATTTGACTGTTCATTAAGACTTAAAATACAATCATCGAACTGGTCTGTGAGACTTGGGGGGCTTTGAATCTTGGCTTAAGCTCTTGGGCAGCTGGAACAGAATGGCACAACAAGGACAATTTTGGGATGAAACAAAATCTACTCTTCAAACAATACTAGAAATAGTGAGATCCCACTACCAAGAGGCAAAATTATTCAATCAACATCTGAAGAATTATAGTCAACAAGAGACAGGGAATAACGAAGAAGGAAATGAGAGTGTGTTGGATGATGTATGCCAATCAAAAGAGGAGTTGGAGGAAATTAATGGGGAAAACCTAAGAGAAACAACTTCAGTCTTGGATCCGAGGGGAGTATTAAGGGAAGACAAGTGGAGAAAAGCAGCAAAATTAATTTTAAAAAGCCTAGAAGATCTATTGAAGATAGACCAAGTGCATAAAGATCTAGTGGAGATAAATCAGATGCACAAAATGGTTTCAGAGGGCATGAAAGATGGCAGAATGCTTAGAGAGACAGAAACAAAAAGTGAAAAAAGAGAAATAAGAGAAGGAATTACTTAGAAAGATGAAAAAGGGAAAAATAGGAAGGGGGCCCTTAATGTTGAAAAACATGTATATATTTAACTTCGGGAATTATAAAGGAACATATCCTTTATATTAAACAAGGAGACTCAAAGTGAAATAAGGGAGCTTTAACCAGGGTAAAGATGTAATATGGTGTGTTTTCTTTTTAGGTAAATTAAACTAGATACAGTATAAGGTTGGGGCATGGATCTGGAACTACTTTTATTAAGAATGTTATTAGAAGATCTTGAGAATATTGTACACTATGAAAGTAATATGATAGTAGCCATATTATATACTAAAATACGTACATGAATGGTTTGAATGTTTGAAAGATGTCTGGAATTTGGGGGGACAACTGGGAAGACACTGAGATGTAAAAAAACAAATAATTGTAAGCAAATCATGTAACACGATGTTTGACCAGCACAAATCTAATGTAGATAGAGTGAAAAACTAATAAAATGTTTTTTAAAAAAAGACTTGAAATTTGATCGCCCTGTTGTCATAAAATTTATGTAGAAATATGTCTGTTATGTAATGACAAGTGTCCTATTGGGCAGTTCTGCCTACAGAATGAGAATGTCATCGTCATCACCAATTTATTGCCTCTGACTGAAGGTTTCCTTTTTTTATTTTAGGGTGCACAATGAGACAAAGTCACATGCACTCAGATATTGAAGAAAGAAGTCTTTAATCAATGACAGTTTGCTGCTGGTGGGAGCTGCAAAAACTGGAAACAAATTATACCCATTAATTGCTGGCAGCAGTAGTTTGATAGCATGAATAAAATATAAAAATTTGGAATAAGAAACCAGTTTTTCAAGAAGGCTGAAGAAATTTGTACAGCAAAAAAACAAACTTAGCAGTGTGAACCTAACAAAACCAAACTGTTATAGGCCAGCAATACCTTTGGAATTTTGGTTAGTTCCTTAAAAAAAGTATTGCCTGCCTGTGGATTTTGGTTTGGTTTGGAAATCAGAGTTTTACCTTTCTGCTACCTCACTGCCTATGATATGACAGTCACCACTGGAACTTTTAAAAAGCTAAGGAGTCATAAACTATTTATTTAAATGTTTTATTTTTATTTTTATTTTTTATTTTTTTTGCTTTCCCTGAGAGATCTTTTCTGAAGAGTCTGGCTGTCAAGGCATTTGTGTTAGTGTTTAGCCTCAGGTCAGTCATTAGTTGTACAGTGGTGTCTCACAAGACAAATGCCTCACAGATGAAAAACCCGCAAGATGAATGGTTTTTGCGATCGCCGTGGTGCCTCACAAGACGGCTTCTTCTATGGCCGTGCTTCTCAAGATGGTTTTTTCCCCAAGACTGATGCCTCGCAAGATGAAAAAATTTCATTCATTGCAATGCATTCCTATGGGAAACCGCTTTTCGCAAAATGATTTTTTCACAAGACAGTGCTACTTGCGGAACGAATTACATTCATCTTGCAAGGCACCACTGTACTTACTTTCCTTCAAAAAGATGCTGTTTGAGTAAAATATAGAGCAGGGGTCTCAAACATGCAGCCCGGGGGGCCATTTGTGGCCCACCAGAGAATAGTTTGCGCCCCCCCGTCTTACCTGCCCCCCCTGAAGCACCCATGCGTCCTCTGCTATCAAGAATTTAAAAAAAAAGCCTAGCCTCGCTCGCTGGCTCTCTCCCAAGACAGCGCCTCTTGCACCCTCCATCCGGAACTGCAGCTGGCCAGCCAGCCTGCCTGTCTGCCGGCTGGCAGGCTGCAGTTCAGGATGGAGGGTGCAAGAGGCGCTGTCTTGGGAGAGAGCCAGCGAGTGAGGTGCACTGCCGGCCCTTTTCCCCGAGCGCCCAAGCTGCTGCTGAGCGATGCCTGAGAGTGGAGCTCGCTCCTGGCCCGTCCTCGAAGAGCGCCTCCAACAGCACTGCCAGCAGCCACCGCCGCCGCCGCCTCTTCCAGGAAGCAGCTCTCTGGCTCTCTTTCTCTCTTGGCATCCCCAGCACCAGCCCGGCCAGCAGCCGCCTCAGCACCCAGTGGTGTTTCCTCTTCCTCCTCCTCCTCTTCGTCCTGCTTCAGCCGCCTCCTCTGGAGGCTGCTTGAGCTCGCCTCGCAAAGTTTGCTCCTCTGTCATGGTGGGGTAGCTGCGGCTGCTGAGTGTGCCTTTTTTGAGGGGGGCCCTCAGAGGAAAGTTGCCGGACCTCCATGTGTGTGTTTGTGTGCGCGTGTGCGCACACACGCCTGTGGGGGGACCCACTCCATTCTGTTTCATTTCGCAGGTACTGATGGGGGCTTTTCTCCTTTGGCAAGGCGATTCTATCAGGGTTTTTTTTAAATTTTATGTCATGCCCTCCTCTCCCCCTCTCCCCGGCTAGGCGGTTGCTGGTGCTCCCTCCCTTCTCTGCTTCTTCTTTTTCCTGCTGCTGCTGCTGGTGGTAGTGAAGGAGCTGGAGGGGCTCGTGGTCGGGACAAGGGCTTTACATGCTCCTCCTCAGAGCCCCAGCCAGGCTAAGGAAACTCCTGGGCGGCTTCCTTGGGCTCTTGCTCCACTTGACGGTAAATCTGATGTGGCCCAGCCTTACCCAGACTCTGCCTCCAGCGGCCCCCAGGTAAATTGAGTTTGAGACCCCTGATATAGAGAATACTTTGAGGAAAGGAACATTTCAGCCCAAGCCAGCATTCTAAAGCATACAACTCCTGTTCCCCCCCCCCGCTCCCCAAGAAGATAACTATGTGGTTTGTTAGACAGCTGAGAGGGTCCTCCTGAACTGGACCCACTGTTGCCAGTCTTAAATCCAAAATCCCCAAGCAAATCTTGCCTTGGGCTGCAGACTCAAATGCTCCTTTCCCATAAATTTGGTCCATATCCAGACAATGAGTTCTCCACCTCTGAGAAACATGCAATAGATTGCTGTTCAAACCTACATTTTATGATCACAACTCACATATCTATGATTACAATTTGTATATCTTAATTATTTTAACATGTTATCTGTACAAAATAGAAAAGTTTGACAGGATCCCTAATACGTCAGGCTGGGGAAACCTAGCATATTAAATTTGCTTGTTGTAGTAACGGTCTCCTGCACGTAGTTTTCTTTTATGTTGCCTGTAGAATTGAATAATGCATATTCAAAAATAAATATTCTGCCATGATGTGTGGTTTTAAAAAGGGAGATTTTTTTCTTACTGTGCTAATCTTATCTTTGTGTTTTCCCTTTCCTTACTCACCGAGTGACAAATCTGCAACTCTTTTCTTGTTTTCTCTTATCTAGTTCTCATTATACCATGAATAAACAGCACAGAAATATTTTTGTTAGGCTTGCAGTTTCTGTAGCTTCAGTCTCAGTTGTGTGGATCACCAAATGTGATTTTAAAAAAGAAGTAATGGCAGAAGGAAATATCATTGCAGGATGAATGTAATATATAGTTGAATGGTGCATGCAAGCTGGCCTCTGTTTGATCCTGTGAGAATGTGGGGGTTAATGTCTGGCTGGTGTTTTGGAAGCAGCAGGTAGCCAAGAGTAAACCCCTATAGGGGTCCAGATTTCTGTAGCCACATAGTTATTCACACAGATGGGGGATACCTTGTGAACTTTCACTGAGGTCATGCTAAACTGCAAATCATATTTTGAAATATCTAAAGTCTCAGGTATGAGATACCTTAAGGCTGTAAGCATTGCAGCTGTTAATTCACTTGATGGAGAAGGATTTTTTGCACTTCAGAAATCTGACTTAGAGATAGCTTAAAACTGCTTTATTATAGAACAAAGGAAAATCTATGCCTATATAATTAATTTACATCCTAAAATATTTTGATTATACCGGCTTTTTCATGTCGTGTATCATCTTTTCTTTGAACTATCTTAAATGGACTTTCATCAAGACTGAAAGAATAACAAAAACTTGCAGTTTGTCTTCCACATACAATTTGGAATGAATTAAAATATGTGAAATCAGTCTCGGAGCCATCAATAGATGTGTAGAGAAGCCTATCATCAGTCATCAGCTATCATCTCACCAGGGATGTTAAGGGAGGGGGAGAAATACCATGTGGATTATTCTGGGTACCTCTCATTGTAGTCTGCAATACATTATTGTGTTGATTCAGAGAACACATGGGGCTCTGTGTTTAGAACTTCTAAATTCATAGCTGAAATAAAAATCTTACATAAATACATAAATATTTTTTAGGCAGCTTTCTTATTCACAGTGTACTTATATTTTACTTCCTTAGTGTTTCTCTCGGATTTTTGTAAATTTAAAATTTTTTAATATTCATTAACACTAAACACTCTCTCTGGAGGCAAAAAATGAGGAAGCTGTGGCTGTCCTATTCTGGGTACATCGTGAGAAGGCAGGATTCTCTGGAAAAGACATTAATGCTGGGAAAGGTGGAAGGTAGCAGGAAAAGGGGGAGACCAAATATGAGATGAAATTACTCCCTGCAGGCACCACAGGCCTGAGGTTACAAAGTTGAGGACAGGACATTTTGGAGATCACTCATTCATAGGGTTGTCATAATTCAAAGTTTACTTCATGGCACGTAACAACAGCAAATATGGATTATGTTTGTTTAATTAGCTGGTTGGATACATCAATGATTTAGTTATCCAGAGGCTGGGATTTTGATTTCCCACTGTGCCTCCTGGGAGAAGAGCCAGTCTGGAAGGGCTGCACAGTCCCACAGTGCCTCCAGAAAAAGGGAGTGTATTGTTTATCTAGAAACCCTGGAAAGGGTTGCCAAAAGTTGGAATCAGCCTGACAGCACCACTATGATTATTGGTTCAATTAACATGCAGTTAAATCCTTGAAAGATAATTTGTCTGGAGAGCTTGGTTTAATTTTTTTAAAGCTGAATTAAAGAATGTAATTTCCAAAGTTACTAGGAGATGTGGAAATTGATTAAGCTTAATCAGATGCCCACCTTCTCATAGCATAATGAGGCATGAAGTATTCTAGAAACTTATTCTGAGTTGTACAAGTGAGCTAAAGGTTGTCTCTCAGTGTTTCCATACTGGTGAACAGAAAGAAGGAAAGAAAACACATTGCAGAGGGAATACTTAATTTTTTTTACTTGTAATGAAGATGGAAATGTTGGTTAAAATTCCTGAAACTTTTTTGCATTATTGGGTTGCCTTTTTTTGTTCATCCATCCCAAGCAACAAGTGCCTTCCAAATGCATTTGCATAATATGTCCAGATGTCTTAAGGGGACATTCGTCTGACATAAGTGAATGTTATTTTACTTTCAGGTGTAGCTCATAATATTGCCTTACTGCGTGAAGTGATAACACATCCGCGCTTCATCCAGGGAGACATCAACACTAAATTTCTTCCTGAAGTATATCCTGAAGGCTTTAAAGGTAGGTTGTGATATTACATCTTGGGAGAAAAATAAGACTATGAAATTTTTATTTAGATGTGAAATAGACATGATCTTTTGAGAACGTGCATTCAAATTGACTTCGAGTTAGAGTTAAATTTTACTTTTATACTGACAAATTCTAAATGATTTTGTAACTCAGGCAATTTCCTATGGCCCCATATAAGTCTCACTTCTCTTCTGTGGTGATAATACATTGGTAATATAGTGAGGATCACTGTTCATTTAATTGTTGACAATATGTGTGAAAAAATATCCTGATAAGTTGAAAAACAGAATCTTGGAGTTCCGTTGTTTGTCCAATCTAACATTGAAGCAAGTAGTAAAGTGGTTTTATGTATTGTTGTTTGATCAAGATCAACTTCTTTACTTCCATATTGTAAAAAGTGCTGCAGAAATTTTTATATTATATAAATATATTTTATATATTATATAATAATATAAAATATTGTATAAAATATTAATAATATTTTCTGGATTAAAAAGGTGATTAGCTGGTTTTGAGACACTGCTTCATGCTGCAGTTTTACGTTACAGTCAGCAGTTAAAACTGTAAGACATGATTGAACGCATAACATTATTGAGGAGTCATTAATTCTGAATAATGGTTCAGATTCTTAGAGCTAGTTTGAAACTTGGAAAGCTTTTCTGAGAAATGTTTTGCTACACTCAGTCCTCACATATATTTCAAATAAATAAACATCTATCGTGAAGATCTCTGATTTCATCCATGTAGGTACTACATCACGCTAATGGCTGCTGTGGTTGTGGCCAAGCCTCTCAGTATTTAGCTAAACTTATTTTTGGATGATAGGCAGAGTTCTCTGTAGCTGTAATAAAAGCCTTGTTCAGCCACTAGGATCTGCCAGAACTTGCACTCAACTTGTATAGCTTTACAGAACACGAAGTCCCCTCCATGTTCATCTTCATGCCGTGATGAGAAGGTGAATCATGATTTTCTGGAGACGGGCTTGTGTAATACTATTTATTAAGCACCCAGTAGGTTCTGTATAGTACGATTTATCAAATAAAGATAGGAGTCCTAGCTGCATAAGTCAAATTATATAATTGTGGAGTTGGAAATAAAGATTGGGATATTCGTATTTGTATACAAATACTAATATTCCCACACAACTGGACTTAATGAGAGTCCAGCCTCTGGGGCCGGACTGTCCACTCACATGTCTGGTGGCTTCAGTGGCCCCGCTTATCCTTTCAATCGCTCCTGGAGCGCCACTTTCTTCCCACTCAGCTGGCCACTTAGCAGCTGTGCAAGGAGACTTGTCTTCCCTCCTGCTGCCTGGAGTGGCTAGCTGAGTGAGAAGAGAGCAGGGCTCCAGGAGCGATTGGAAGGATGAGCAGAGCCACCGCTGCCAGATGCGTGAGTGGACAGTCCAGCCCCAGGGACCAGACCCTTGTGAAGTCCAACTGTGTGAGGATATTCATATTCATATGTGAATACAAATACCCGCATCTCTAGTTGAAGGAATCAAAAAAGCCTTCTACTGCAAGCACATGACTGTAAAACACTATATAGTGTTTTACAGTCATGTGCTTGCAGTAGAAGGCTTTTTTGATTCCTTCAACTAGAGATGCGGGTATTTGTATTCACATATGAATATGAATATCCTCACACAGTTGGACTTCACAAGGGTCTGGTCCCTGGGGCTGGACTGTCCACTCACGCATCTATATACACACACACATATATATACACACACACACACACACACACACACACATACACACACACACACACACACACACACACACACACACACACACACACACACACACACACACACACACACACACACACATATATTAGTTAGTTAGTTAGTTAGTTAGTTAGTTAGTTAGTTAGTTAGTTAGGCATCCTTCAGTCTCGAAAGACTATGGTAGCGTGCTCTGTATGGAGGGCTTGGAACAGCGCCTAGTGTGGCTGAGAAGGCCAATTCGAGAGTGACAGTCCCTTCCACACTGAAGACAAACCCAGTCTGTCCCCTGTCCGGCTCCCTGGTTTTGCTGCTTATGTGACTTCCTCTTTGCCTCGGTCTGCTGGACAAGAGTCTCTTCAAATTGGGAGAGGCCGTGATGCACTGCCTGCCTCCAGGCTGAACGGTCAGATGTCAGGGTTTCCCATCTGTTGAGGTCTATTCCTAAGGCCTTCAGATCTCGCTTGCAGATGTCCTTGTATCGCAGTTGTGGTCTCCCTCTGGGGCGCTTTCCCTGCACTAATTCTCCATAGAGGAGATCCTTTGGAATCCGACCATCAGCCATTCTCACGATGTGCCCAAGCCAACG